>NW_026575042.1:44243659-45552409 GCF_905146905.1 Nyctereutes procyonoides | reverse complement strand
ATTGCCAGATTAAGAATGTAATAAATATTGAGTAATCTGGTATGTTCAAGAACTGCTGTGGGAAAGACCCAAATTATACCAATGATTCAGGTATGTACATTCTTTGTGGATGCAGTAATTTTATTAGACCACATAAAAGAGCAGCCTCAAATCACAAGTCCACTTGGTTTAGTATAAAGAAAAAACTAACATAAAGGATTTATTCCAAGTCAGGAATTTTGCTATTCATACCCCTTAAATACTGTCAACTATTACAAATTTTTATTAAAACTCTGCTCTTCCCATTAACAAGAAATTACTTAGGGAACATCATTAAGGCCACATTAAAATAGACAAATCTGTTTTTATAAACCCCCTCTTCCTCATACTTAAGGAGTATTTAAAGAGTAATGCAATTAAGAAATAAACAGTATTCAAAAAGGAAATACCTACTAGTCTAAAACAATTATTTAAAAAAGGAATTAGATGCCTTTTCTTCACTAGTAATAAGTGTTCCTGATTCCTTCTGAGACCCATATTTCATGTTATTTTGCTCTATTTTCTTCTGTCTTGGTTATCTGCCATCACTCTCTACCTCCCCCTGCCCCAACCTCTGTTATGTTAGGAAAGAAAAGTCAAGATCTTTTTATACTCCCCTATCAAAACCATTCCTCAGTAAAGAGACTAATTTTGTCTTTTTACCATCTGATTGTTGGGGGTGCTCTTTGTTACTAGAACACTAAAGCGCATGACTTACTTCCAATCTCTTCTGGTGCAGAGAAAGACTAAACTCTATTTCAAATTAGCAAATACCAGATCTATAAATCCAGTATCATGTTTTACTATTTCCAAAGCAGTGATATCAGAATTCTCAAAGAACAGTTTAATATTACACTTTCCTCAGGAAGTAGAAAACATATACAGCACAGTCCTAGTATTATTAAAAAAAAAAAAAAAAAGGCTTCTCATAAAAGCAATTTCATTCAAGATACTCCCCCCCTACGAGGAAAAAATAGTGTTACTAAAATAGTTACTTAGAGTGTGCCTTACACACACACATATAAGCCCCTATGTTTACTAAAGGTTATGCAATGTACAGCCTATAGAATTTCGTTCAAAAAAACTTTTGAACAATATATAGGTCACTGTTAATAAAAAAAAACAAAACTAAAGCCATATTCCTACTGATACACTTTTGGACCATCAATCCTTCCGGAAATCTATGATAATTGCCTTTATTTAGAGCCATGTTTATGACTAAAGTATATTTTAGTAATTAGTATGGCACTCTGATGAATCCATCATTTTTCATATTAAATAATAATGCCACTCATACACAGGATTTCACACTTTGATCACAAAATCCTGGGTAAGAGTACATAAGATAACATCCAGTGTGTGATTTAAACAACTGTAAAGCTGGAAGGGCAAAAACTATGTCCACATTTCAATATTGATAAAGAAACATAGCTCCCAAGAAATACAGATTCACCTAAGGAGCTTTCATTTGTAAAGACTAAATGCAGTGAGACTTTCAGAGCTCTAGACTAAGTATCTATAGGTTATACAATAAAGAGTGACAGTTCTGGCTCTTATACGTTTATATAATCTCACTTAACCATCAAGTTAAAAACCTGCATAAGTGTGTGTGTATATATTTGAGATATACATATAATTGTATAAACAAAATTAGTAGTAATAGCACCTACCAGGGTACACCACTTAACATTCACAATTTATAATACTTAATCAGTAGTCATTAGCAAGCTACACAAATAAAGTCATTAAACAAGGTATAAAGATGTCTACCACTAAGGGATCCTTACAATCAGGTTTCTAACAATCCTTGGTTGTAGCTGACAGTTCACAATTGCAGCCATTCATAAGAGTTCCTGGAATGTGGCCTACAGGGTTCACATTGGTCAGCTATCTATGGAAAACGATCTGTACTGTGTTCCCATTCCAAAAGGGCCAGTAATATTTTGCATCTCTCCCCATTTACCAAAAAGGGGTCTGTTAAGTGTGTAAGTAATTTAAAGAAATTTTGTAACTTTCACTGGAAAAGTGGTTTTTTATGAACTCTATTTTCAACCATTACAACATTCTCCAGTTTACACAAAATCAGTTTAAAGAAACAATTGACTATAAGCCTTTCCAATGAGAAAGGCTAGAATAATATATAGACTTTATAGTAATTACTAATATAGAGTCAACAGGCAGTGTTAACTGAACTTTAAAATATATTCTTGCTTTCTATACACAACCATCAGCCCTTTGAAAGGTATATTACTAAAAGGTATTACTATAAAGTCCTCTTTTTAAAAATAGTCTCAAAATGACGCCTTGTATTATGGTTATGGAGCCAAAAATCACAAGATAGTTTTCAATATATCAAACTGAAGAAACTCAATCGTTTGTTAATCTTCCATTTCCCTTCCTTTTCTCAAAAAACTAGTTACTAACACAGTAACTTAAAAGAGCAACTATTCACAAAATTTTAGGATCTGAAATTTGTCAATCCATTCACAAAGTCATAATTGTTCAAGACCTGTCACTCCAATGTTTTATTTCACATTTGAATGACTGCAACTAAAACTGTATGCAGATTTTAAGAAGGCAACCCCAAATCATATTAAAATTATGATTTTTGTTGGTACGTTTTCCTCAAAAATAGTCATCTCAGTAATTTTAGCATACGCCTAGAAAAACTGTTATTTAATTTCAAGCATACAACTTTAAAATTCCCTTTTACAAAGGCTTTCCATTAAAAACAAAAAACTTTCTACTTAATGGATTTATTCCTTCACCAGGTGTGTTGGTCCAGAGACAAAATAGTCAAATGTGTAAGATTACATCTTGAAAACTAGCATGTTACATTAAAAACCAATGAAAGAGTATAACAAAAATTAGAAATGGACATTTGATAAGCAATGCAGATTTTAAAAGACTGGGTGGGGGAGGGAAGTAACACATTAAATATAGGACTGCACACACAACATCAAAACCCCAGCACTGGATTAACTGTTGCAATTGATAAGAACTGATATGGTTAGTATCTGTAGTTCTTTCACCTTCTGAAATAAGATTCTCAAAAATGATTAACCCTTTTAATAAAGTTAAGAGGATAAATAATTGCATTTTTGAGGTCATACCCCAAAGAATACATCCCAGAGTTTCCATTTGTCAACAGAGCTCTCTGCTTCATGCCATATCATCGTATTAAAGTTCTGGGGAATTTAATTACAAAGGCTGTAAACAGAGAGGTGGTGAAGAGGAGAGAAAATACATCCTTCATTTATAGATGTGCCTGTGTTTTATGAAGGGAGTGTGGTTTGGGAAACCACTCATCATTTCTTGAGATATGGGGGCAATGTACAATAGGAACAGAGGCAAGCAAATGGTTATTTACCAACCCATGAGAAAAACCTGGCTTCTGGCAGCTAGAAAAGGGAAGATTATCTGTTGCCTCTTACAAAAGGTGAACAAATAAACTCAATCTGCATTTCAGATGTGCCCCTATGTGTGAAAAATGAAATATGGGAGCAGATGTAAGAGGGATTTTTCTGAATGGCTTGTGGAATCAGTTTCTTTACTTGGTTAGTCCCATCCATATAAAATTTCTCAATGACTAGCTAGCTGGGCTCACTTATGGGACACGTGGTATTCTCTAAGAGTTCTCAAATGGAAAAAAGACTCCCAATAAGCAAGTCACCTACAAAAAAAGATGAACTTTGAATTACAAAAAGCAGAGAAGATGATTTCAGTGAGCATTTTTCAAACCAACAGAAGTATATAACAATAATTCAGGGCTAATTAGAAATGAAAAGTTGAGAATGTGAAGGAACTCAGAAGAAACAAGAAGAAAAAGCTTTAACAGATCTCATTGTTCTACATACCAATTATTCTAGAAATCCATAAAAACAGCTTTTAACATATCTAAAATTAACCTCGCTCAAAAGAAAAAACTCCAGCAAATAAATGCTTAACTGTAAAGTACCTGAAACCTTCTCTGTAATTTTTAAATGTAATTTTAAAGCTTTGTAACAAGTCGGTTTTTAAAAATTTGCAATGTGTGTCAAATTTTCCGGTGACATTTCCTGAAAACCACTTAAAATCCTCACTGAACCATAACCAAACATCAACTGTTGTAGAATTGGTATGGCAATACACCAATTTTCACTTAAACTATTAAGAAAGCATCCCTTAAATAGAGGGAGCCAATTATTGACATGAACACATTTACTATAAAATTACTCTAACTTCAAGAACTGTAGCTTTTACTACTGTCAAAGAGTCTTATTTCATACCTCCCTTTCTATAGTAACAAAAAACAAAACAAAAAACTAATGGATGATAACACACCTTTTGCTTTAAAAAAAAAGGGGGGGGGGATGTTAACGATGTCACTGGGAAGCCTCCTGACCTTCTATGTTCTTTTATTAAAAAGGCTGGAGGACGATATGATCTTCAAAGCCAGACATGACATTTCACCACTCTCTCCAGCCTTTGCAGACAGACTGGAGAAGATTCCTTACATGGATCTATCCCTATTATACGACCTCTGGTTTTCCAGAATGGGAAACTTCTAATTGTATGTCCTGGTCTCCTAACTCACACTGACAAAACTCTGCCATAAGCGTTCAGGTGTGATTGTTACCTAAGAAAATGCTATGGGGCATAATCTACCAGTTACCACCTGTAAATCGAGAAAATTAAGCTTAAACAAACGAATGAACAAACGTTGTATCCTTATCCAATTCAGTGCTCTTAAATGACTGTGACAAGACCAATTCTCTCATCACACACCTTTACATTAGCAATCTAACGCCTTTTCAAAAACTGACAAATCAATCTGACAAAAAACACAATTTGTCTATTTAAAAAAACGCTAAGGGCCTCTCAAACTGCGGGGGTTAAAAAAAAAAAAGAACTCTTAAGTTGCATTCTAAACTAGTGTTTGGTCAAGGGTTCCTATCAAGAATTTTAAGGAAGATTTCCATACCTGTCTTCATCGCCATCCACGGGAATAGCTATGCTGAACACAGAGGTGGCGAGACTGTTCATAGGTGTTAACTGAAGGGGGTTGGCCAGGGCATCTGCAACAGGCGGCTTCACGACAGGCTTAGTTTCAGCAATGAGAGAAAGTGGCGGTTGAGGTAGGGGTTCTGATTTTCTTCTGGTATCGTCGGCTTGCCCGACCAAAGGCTGGGTCTGAGTCTGGAACTGGCTTAGGTCAGCCTGCGGTAGACTCGTCGGTGCACTGGGTGTGCCTGGCGCTAAGGGCAGCCCACCGTGCGGGATTACGCTGCTGCTCCTGCTGCCGGGCGTATGGCTGCTCAGCTGCTGCGACTGGGCCAGCGGCGCGGGGACATTTGGCATAGTAATGGAGGTGGTAGACGCACTAGGCACGCTTGGAGCGGGCGCGGCTGCAGGCACGTTTGGAACTCCGGGTAGAACGGCGTGGGGGCCGCCGGGCACGGCTGCCGGCGCCCCACTGCCACCCATCTGCGGCGGAGGCACGGACTGGGGCTGCACGGTCCCAGGGGGGACCAGGCCCGGCTGCACCGCGCATCCAAGAGCAGCCAGGGGCACTACGGCCGGCTGACCGGGCGCCGCCTGTCCGCCGGGCGCGGGTCCCGGCCCCGGGGCCACGGCCTCGCCGGGCAGGGAAGCCACGCCCATTATCTGCGCCCCCACCGCGGCGGCAGTCGGGCCGGCGCCCACGGGAAGGCTCGCTCCGGCGCCGGTGGACGAGGGCTGCGCGGGGCTTGGCGGCTGCAGGCCGGCCACGTGCTGCTGTAGGTACTCACTCTGCCCCGCGGGCTGGACTGGCAGCAAATGCCCGGGCGGTAGCTGAGGCTGGGGGTACGCGAACGGCTGGGGCTGCTGCGTCGCAGGGGCGCCGACCGCGGGGCCCGGCTGCTGCGGCAGGGTTACATTCGTCAGCGGCAGCCCTTGTCCATTGGGGCCCTGCGGGAGGACGCCGGGGCCGGCTCCCTGGGGCTGGCTTGGCTGCGGGGCCGCGATCATTGGCTGGGGCCCGGCCGCGGCTCCCGGGAACGGCGGCACCGGAGCCGCGCTTTGAACCACAGCCCCACCTACGGGCGGCGGTGGCTGTGGCTGCCCAACGCCAAAACTCTGCGGCTGGGCCGGGGCGGGCTGGCTCATTTTCTCCGACGGGGGTAGCTGTGACACAGCAGTCAGGGAACTGTCAGTTCCCGAGTCGGGCCCGTGCGCCCCCGGCACGGAGGCCACCACCACCACCACCGACCCTCCGGTGGCGCCCAGGCCGCTGTCCCGCTCCGCAGTCTGGTCGAAAGTACTGCTGTGCCTAATGCAATCCCCGGACCTGGTCAGGACGCTGCTGTCTGAATCCCGCTCATAGTATTCCATGCACGTCCATCGGCCGCGTCGGTAGGGCTCCCCGCTCCCGTGGTCCAGCTTGATGACTCGAAACCGGGAACTGCAAGTGGTGGGGGGCTGCGCCGGGGCCGCAGTCCCAGGCCCGGCGGACGAGCCCGCCACCGGGGGGGCGCCCGGTGCCCCCGCCACCGGGGGGGCCGCCGGGGTACCGGCCAGCGCGCCGGCCACGCTCCGGGCCGACGCGGCTCCTCCTCCGTTGGCGGGAGCCGCCGCCGCCGCCGCGGCCGCCAGCTGTCCGTCCAGCAGGAGGTTCGGGGACACGGTCCCGGGAGTCTCCGCATCCCCAACGTTGTTGAGCGTCTCTTCGGAGGAGCTGCGCTCGCAGACCTCCTCGGGGCCGTAGTCGGTGGCCCGAGACACGTCGAAGATCTCGGAGGACACGTCCTCCGTGCGCGACTCGTCCGGGTCGTCCAGGCTCTCGGTGTCCTCCGTGATGCTAGTGGCCACCTGGGCGGTGGTGACACTGGTGATCTGGAAGCAGCTCTTCTTCTTGGCCGGCATCTTGGACATGGTGAGGGAGGCCGGCGGGGGGCGGAGAGGCGCGCCGGCTCCTCCGCGCTGGGGCCGGAAACCGGCACGGGGGGGCCCCCGGAGGCAAAGTCCGAGTCCGCGCTGGGGTCGGTCGGGGAGGCCGGCCGCTGCTCAGAGCCCCCGGCCGCTCGGGGCGCCGGCCGCCCCGGGAGACATCCCTCCGCGCCGCTTCCTCCGGCTCTGCCCCCCGACGCCCTCGCGCGGCGGCTCCTCCTTCCTCGTCGCCTCCCGCAGCCGCGGCGCCTCAATTCAATCCCCTCCGCGGCGGCGCGAGCGCGGTGGCAGGGGCGGGCCGCCGGCTTCCTGCTCCCGGCGCCGGGGCCGCCGCGGTCCGCAGGCCTCGGCCGGGGGCGGGAGGGCGCGGGAGGGCGCGGGAGGGCGGCGCGGCCCCGCTCGGGCTCGTCGGCGCCGGGAAGCAGGGGAGGCAGCGGCGAGTCCGGAGCCGGGGAGTCCGGGTTCCGGCCGGAGCCGCGGGCTGGGGCGGGCTGAAGGTCCGCGGGCGGCCCCCTCCTCCCCGGCGTCAGCCGGAGCTCAGCCCCAGGGCCATGTCGGCCGTCTCCGGCGGAAGCCCGCTCCGGGGGGAGGGAAGGCCGGCGCGGTCCTCCCCTCACAGGGGAGCCACCCCGCGGGCGGCGGCGGCAGCGGCGGCGGCGGCGGCGGCGGCGGCGGCCTCCCCGCGCGGCTCCTGAGAAGACTGAGGGGCGGCGGCGGCGGCGGCGGCGGGCGGGCGGGCGGGCCGGCGAGCGGAGACGCTCCGGCTGCGTGAGGTAGCGAGCGGCGGGAGCTTCCTCGGCTCCTCCTCGGTGCGCCCGGTCGGCGGACCCCGGAGAAACTGAAAATTCAAACTGCTCAAGCGGCGGCTGCAGCTCCCTCCCCTCGGCCAAGATGGGGCTGAAATGGCCGCGCCAGGGATGCTGGGAGGAGCAGCAGCCCCGCTGCCGCCGCCGCCGCCTCTGTCGACTAAAATGCCGCCGCTGCCGCAGCCACCGCCAGCGCCGCAGCCGCCGCCGTTCCGTGACGCGCCGGCGTCGTGACGTCAGCGCCCCGCCCCCTCCGGTTTCCTGCAGAGTCGCGTGGAGGCTTGGGGAGGGGAGGGGAGGGGAGGGGAGGGGAGGGGTGGGCGGGGCTAAAGGTTTGAAAAAATAAAAAAGGGAGCTTTTTTTTTTTTTTTGAATTTAAATTCTTTTTTTTTTTTTTTTTTTTGAATTTAACATTTACGCTTCAGGCCCTTAGGAGTTGAAGAGCGCAAAGCCTCCTAAATGCGCGGCCTGGAGAAGCCGGACGACCGCGCCAGCCGGTTTTGTTCCGAGACGCCGGAACGCTGATGGAGGTCGTGTGCTGTGTCTAATGTTTAGCAAAAAAAAAAAAAAAAAAAAAAAAAAAAAATCTTAAGAGAAACAGGGGGCGATAGAAATGGGGGTGAGGGGTGGGGGTTGAGGCAGGGTAAAGAGGGCCGCTGCTTAGGGGGAGCGAGTCCCTTAAAAAACTCTTCTGAAGACTAGAGTCAGAGGCGAAATGGGGATGATTAACCAGGAGCAGCTAAAGCCAGACTGAGTCAGAAAACTGATCTTTTCAGCCAGAAATTCTGTCTCCAACAATGGCATCAGGATGATGGTTACTCGCCCAGGGTGAGGTCAGTTTAAAAAAAAAAAGATGAGAGGTTACCAGCCTATTCCTAATTTTCCTGACCCTGCTGTGATGTCAGCGTCGAAGAGTTCATTTAAACTCCAGAGACTGTTTTTTTTTTCTTTTCTTTTCTTTTTTTTTTTTTTGACTTTCAGCAAGAAAGCAGCTTACGGGCTCCCTAAATGTAGAGCCTGCCGCGTTAAATAGTTGTAGTTCTTTCTTTTGTTTATCCTAAAACCCTTAGTTGGAGCCAGAGTGTTACAAGGTTTGAATTGGGCCGTGGACAGCCAGAGTTAAGTCAGAAAGCACCCTTTCCTCTCCCAGTTCAGAGAGCGGCTGCAAAGTGCTGGAGAGTTTTTCTCATCTTTTAGCTACTTCCTGGCAAAAGAAAAGTGCATTCTCTTAAACGGTTAAAAAAAAAAAGAAAAGAAAAGAAATGGGGAAGGTGGCTCTTGAACTTTGACACACGAATATATCATGTAAGTAAAATCCAAGAAATCTTGCTGGAAATCAACATTTCGTACACATCGCAGCTTCAGCAGTCCTATCATTAATAACTTGCATAAATCAGTTAATCATTACACTCGGTTCTCTAGTCTTTGAAGAGTAGAAATACTTTTTATCGCAAAGGATGTCTTGATAATGGCAGTTTACAGAGAATTTCCAGGTCCTTAGTTGTAAATAACCTACGCACATGTCTCTTAGCCTTAGTGGAAACCATGTCCTCCAAACCCAAGTGAATGAGGTCAGGATGTGAAATAAGACCACATAATAACATCCCTGTTTCTTAAAGAAGATGGGAGAGAGTAAAGGAACAAAGTGTAACATTATGCTGCTATTGTGGCAGAGATAGCTAATGGAATGTTTCATTTCTAAATCTGTAATTTTAGTAATTGTTAGCTATATGCTCCATTAATAAGTAAGATCAACTATTAAATCCAAGACAGACTTAAAAAAGCTTAATTTGACTTTGGATTGATTTACCGTATTGTTAACAATGGTGATTAATTTTGGAAAAATAAGCATCAGATGCCTGCCTATCCCATTACATGATCTTCTTACATAAACTTGATTACTTGTTATGATAATCTTAAATCTCACACTTAAAGGAAAAATCTAAAGTAAGGTGTAGGATTATTTCTCCTTAAAGAACACATTAAGGATTTATTATGAAATCGAAGTAATGATAAAGATAATTTAGATGAGATCAGTATATATTTTGGGGGGGGGGTAAGAATAAAGGTTAAAGATGTTAAAAGACATCTTGGCCTAAAATCAGATGTGTAAAGTTAAAATGTTTTATTTATATGCTTAAGCATTTCTGCATGAATAAAATTGTTCTCTTGAAAGTAAGTTTTCCAAAAGTCTTAAAGGCTCTAGCTTCTTTTATACGTTTGCTCCTTAGAAATGTAGAGAATTTATTGCATAAAGCTGCTATGAAGAAATAATAAAAATTCTGGTTGTTACAAATAGGTTCAAAAGCATTTTACACAGAAAAACAAATTATAGAACTGTCATAAAACTACACAGTACTGTGTAATGCATGGTTGGCCCACAAAGGATTAGAAACCTCCACTATTTAAAGTGATAGGAAACCAGATGTACCCATCAGTATACATGCTCTGTGTGTGTGTGTGTGTGTGTGTGTGTGTGGAAAGTTGGTAATAAGTAACATGGTAGCCTAACTCATTGAACTGGAGAGGTCTCTGGAGTCCCAAAACTCAAGACCAAGGGTCTTAATGTGAGTATCCTAGCTCTATGCTTACACCCCAAAACCACACGTGGAAACTGTGGGAATCCTTGATTACTGCTCCCGAGCACCCAACTTGACTGTCCTACGTCTGGTACCTCCCCCCAACGATTTACTTTAAAGCCATGTAGGGGAGGTATGTTTAGGAAGAACAATGCAGGGAGAAAGAAAAAAATTGCAACAACTTAGAAACTAAGGACTGTTTCCACTGATGACCAAGAAAACCAAAACCAAACAAAATAAAACACCACAACTACTAGCAAGATTTCATCTGAGAGTATCATACTCCGAATTCTACTAGGTTATTATCTAACCATATCAGTACCAGATGGTAAATTGTTTCACGGTCACAAGATCCTGGAATGTGAACTGTAGATACTCAAGACAACCCTTTTTATTGTTCTCAACAAATGCATCATACGTTTAAAGCAGTAATAGCACATTACCTAGCTAATCTGGGATAGAGAAAAGAAAATCATACTTTCAGGAGAACTAAGCAACTACCTAGCTAAGAGAAGTAACCCTTAAGCGTTAATACTACCAGTCAGTGACATTTATTGAGCCCTCCCTGTTTGCTTTAAGAATTGGACAGCTTGGGATCCCTGGGTGGCGCAGCGGTTTGGCGCCTGCCTTTGGCCCAGGGCGCGATCCTGGAGACCTGGGATCGAATCCCACGTCGGGCTCCCGGTGCATGGAGCCTGCTTCTCCCTCTGCCTGTGTCTCTGCCTCTTTCTCTCTCTCTCTCTCTCACTGTGTGCCTATCATAAATAAATAAAATTAAAAAAAAAAAAGAATTGGACAGCTTGTGGGCACCTGGGTGGCTCAGTGGTTGAGCGTCTGCCTTTGGCTCAGGTTGTGATCACAGGGTTCTGGGATCGAGTCCCATATCAGGCTCCCCGCTTCTCCCTTTGCCTGTGTCTTTGCCTCTCTCTGTGTGTGTCTCTCATGAATAAATAAATAAAATCTTAAAAAAAGGAAAGAATTGGACAGCCTGTATCCTAGCTGACAACTTTTTCTGGGATCTAGAAATAGCTTATCTTTACTTTCTATATTTTTATCACCAAATTGTTAGAAAAATACAAAATGGAGGACTAGTTTTCAGGTTCCAAAGAGCATTTGCTAGAAATAAATATCAGTTGCCTAAACAAGTAGTACTTGATTTATTACTATGATTTCCCTGGGGTTCCATTTCTGGAACCATATCTTACCATTAACTCCTTGCAGTGAGATCATTGTATAATATCTGAAAAGTAAAAAACAAAAACAAAATAATAACAACAACAAACTACAATGAAAGAATTCTAAACCTGGTGAAACTCCATAAATACTTTTATGAAAGAAAACATAATCTGATTGACATGCACAATCTTTTCATCACTTGAGAGCAAATGAAGTGTATAAATTTTCACATTTAAGAAAAATTCTATTAGATAATCTAAAGTTTGATATACCATGAAACAATATTGTCTTTTTTAATAGTGAAGATTCCCTTTAGTCCCAAAGATCTTTGAAGTTCTGGCAAAATGTAGCAATCTGATGGAATAAAACAGTGCATTTCAAACTAATAATAAATATAATTTCCTCTTAAAGCCTATTTTCTTCTATTGTGGCACTTAATTTAGAATCTAAAATATTCGGGATCCCTGGGTGGCGCAGTGGTTTGGCGCCTGCCTTTGGCCCAGGGCACAATCCTGGAGACCCGGGATCGAATCCCACGTCGGGCTCCCTGTGCATGGAGCCTGCTTCTCCCTCTGCCTGTGTCTCTGCCTCTCTCTCTCTCTCTCTCTCTCTCTCTCTCTGTGACTATCATAAATAAATAAAAAAAATTAAAAAAAAAAGAATCTAAAATATTCTGTGGTTCTGAAATCTAGCTTAATGCTGCAACTTCAATAGATAATCTGTTAGTTATTATGTCACCTTTAAATAATATATATAATTATTTAAATGATTATATATACTGTTTATATAAATAATATATTATATGTAATTTAAATTATATAAATATTTATTACATTTATATATTTTATATATATATTTATTATATATATATTGTTTGTGACCAGTAGGGGTAAAATTAAGTAAATCTATATTGCCTAATTGGAGAAAACTTGAAATCAAGAGTAAGCTTCAGTTTTTTTTTAAGCTTTTATTTATTTATATGAGAGAGAGAGCACAAGCACAGGGGAGAGGGAGAAGCAGGCTCCCCACTGGGCAGGGAGCCCAATGTGATGTTCGAAATCCTCGGATCATGACCTGAGCCAAGGGCAGATGCTTAGCTGACTGAGCCACCCAGGTACCCCCTGCCTCCTTTTTTAAAAAAAGATTTTAAGGTAAATTTAAATTTTGTTGTAAACTTGTTTTGTGACGATTGGCAAATCTATTAATCCCTCAATTTCCCATTACTAAAAAGAAGCAACATTGTGGTAGTGAGGTGTTAAACTACCAATTCCACTGAGAGAGTGGAAAGAAAAAAGATAACATGTGGCAGTGTTTTGGTGACTTTGGAAGAAAAGATGACTACGTAATGTGATACTATTGACAGTAATATTTTCAATGCTCTTCATTAATTAAAAAAGAAAGTTACTTGGGGCGCCTGACGGGCTCAGTGGGTAGAGCATGCAACTCTTGATCTTGAGGTTGTAAGTTTGAGCCCCACAATGGGTGTAGATATTTTCTTAAAAAAATAGAGTAGAGGCACCTGGGTGGCTGGTTAAGTGTCCGACTTTTGGTTTTAGCTCAGGTCATGACCTCATGGGTTGGGAGATGGAGCCCAGAGTCCAGCTCTTCCCACCATCCTCTCTCTCTCTTTCTTTCTCTCATGAACTTGTGTGCTCTCAAATAATTAAATACATCTTTAAAAAATAAATAAGTAGGGACGCCTGTTTATTATGGGATTGAGTCCTGCATCAGGCTCCCCGCAAGGGGCCTACTTCTCCCTCTACCTGTGTCTCTGCCTCTCTTGTGTCTTTCACGAATAAATAAATAAAATCTTTAAAAAACAAACAAATAACATAAAAACCTTTTAAAAAGTTACTAGGTATACATGATTTTATGAAGAAGCTGTATTCTGTCATAGATGAGCTAGTTATTTAAGGACATTTAATGGGATATCCTTTGGTAAGGTGAATCATACCATCTATTCTGACTTTCTTGTATATGTGAAGTTGGTATAAGCACAGTGTAATTATGTATCGCTTCAAATGGTAGTATACCTGTAATTTTAAGTTGTGACTTTAATACGCACAAAAGAACATTGAAAGACATTGTCAATTTCTAGACTTCTAGGTTAGGGTTAGTTCCATACGTTACTATTATCAGCTTAGGAAGTTCAAAAAAATGTGTTTGAGTATAGAAACTTGTATAAGCTGGATTTGGACATGAAGGATGATCTAAGTGTCGACTGATAATCTGGTGGTCATTCTGACCTGGCTGATTGGACTAATTTTAAAAATTTTATTTATTTGGCACACACAGAGAGAGAGGGGGAGAGAGAGGGGGAGGGGGACACAAGCTGGGGAGCAACAGGCAGAGGGAGAAGGAGAAGCAGGCTCCCTGCTGAGCAAGGAGTCTGATGCAGAGCTGATCCCAGAACTCTGGGATCATGATCTGAGCTGAAGGCAGACGCTTAACTGACTGAGCCACCCCGGCGCCCCTGGACTAATTTTAATTCATAGGAATCAATGGTTGAAAGGCACAAATATAATCTTGACTACTTTGTATTAGCAGTTACATTTTAATTCTAAAATAAGTAGCTCTTTAGTTATTGGAAACAAAACACTTCTAGCATTTAACTTTAGAATACTTGAAATCCTACTTTGCAGCATTCATGCTCATTAAAAGCTCAACCCATGATCCATGGATCCAGGATTTGGGTGTTACTTAAAATGGTCATGTGATGAGCTGCTTCTCCGCAAATTAATTTTCACTCCTCTCCCCCAACTATAACCTGGGATCTTTGGAGAAGAAGGAGTCTAGTAAGAAATAAGGAAATGGGGGAAAATTCAAAATCAAGGTGAAATGCTAACCAAAGATCTGTTACAGTTTTGGCCATCAAACATCTAATGAATAATCATAACAGTATTACTATGATACCCGTTTTGTGACATTTACCTCTTTTTTAACTAAATTAACTAGATACAAAGATATTTTCATCTTCAAATATCTAATATGTTTTTTCCATCTTCACTCCGTTTCTTCTGGATTTTGATTCTAATCTTTTTTTGCATATTGCAGGTGGTTATTCAAGAGCTGATTTAATTCGAGATTTTTAGTTTATAAATATTTCATTCATACTTGTTTTATAGGTTCTCCATCAATACAGTGATTCTACCCTTTAAAGAAAAAAAGATCAACACTTTCACAAAAATGCATATTTTAAGGAAATATAAATTATATGATAATGATTCGTTGATATTTTCCAAGTATTCTCCGCTGGATTTCCTTAAGCTTAATTACTGTATTTAAAATAATTGTGCTTATTAAGATTTCATTTGAAGTATTTTGATAAAAGAAAAAAATTCTCGTAGTAAAATCAAGCCTGTATTTTGAACACACAGCTCCAAATATTTCCCTGTTCATTCGTCTAACATATATTTAGAAGACTACCATGTCTTTGCTTGACTTGGGGAACAGTTGTGAACTAGCCAAGAAAAGTAAAGTCTTTGTTCTTTTTTTATTTTTTAAGATTTTATTTATTTATTTATTTGAGAGATACAGAGATAGCAACAGAGATAGAGAACAGGAGCTGGGAGTAGAGGTGAGCAGGGAGCCGGATGTGGGGCTTGTTCCCAGCACCCGGAGATCATGACCGGAGCTGAAGGCAGATGCTCCACTGACTGAGCCACCCAGGCATCCTGTAAAGTCTTTCTTCTAATAGGTCTTATATTTTAGTACAGGAACAGACACCGAAGAAATAAATGAATAATGTGGTAATTTCAAAGACTCATAAGTATTAAGAAGAAACAAAACCCAATGGAAGGTGGGGCAAAGGGCACCTCAGGCATCTGGCAGGTGGGCTCTTTATCAATAGCCATCTTTAAGAAAGAGAAGCAGGTACAGGACAATGATTGTTTGGTGGAAACCAGTGTGTTGTGGGGAGGGCACTGTGGACATTTGAGAAGTAGGCAGGCGCTACATCTTATGGACCTTGTTGGCCAAGTGAAGGAGCTTGCAGTTTATTTTAAATGTAACAGGAAGCCACAGGAGGGTTACAAGCAGATGATTAACATGATCGGATTTGCATTTAAAAAGAAACTTCTCTGTTTTCTTAACTTCTCACAGTTTAGAATGTGTTGTGTATTGTGTTCAGAAAGATCTGTTAAAAAATAGTCAAAGGTAAGTTTCATTTTATATGGCTATAATTATTTGTGTCATACCAAAATGGCAGAAATATTTTAACAATCTCTATGACATTTTCAAAATAGAGATTTAACAACTTTGCAGCATAGCTCATTAAATACCTGTAAGAGGGAAGTCTTTTTCTCAGTAAAACCTTAACTGACTTACAGTCAGTAATTTTGATTACTCAAGAACTTGAAATGCCCCACTTGGAAAAAAAAAAAAAAACCCAACCCTGAACAACAGTGAAAAAGAAAGCATTTTTGTTTAAAGGTAATTATTAGATAAGTGTGATAGAACCACCTGACAAGGAGAACTTCTAACAAGTAGAGCTAATTTTAGGGAGGCTCAGGGCTGAGCCTCATTTTTCCAATGAGATAAAAATATACATAGATAAATCTAGGAATGATGTGAAACATTCAGTTAGTTATAAAAGAGCCACAAAGAAGGGATCTTTATGAAGAAAGTAGGAGGCAAGGCCATACACTTCTGTATTGATACATTGCATTTTCTTTCTTTCTTGTCAGGTACAATTGAACAGTGGATGATTTTTACTGTTTCTTGGGCTAGTTTTTTATTAGTAAGAGAAGGCTAGAGTAGCATTTTTTTAATGAGGTTGCACTCTGGTGCACTGGTGGTGGTGACAACTGGGCTGGCCACTTTCCTCTTTCCTTTATCTTCTTTCAATTCCAGGTTTATGTCTATGAATGTTAAATTTATTCTTACCATGGTAAACTCAGTAGCGAGCGAACATGTCTGAGAGCTTCAGCAGAGATAGATGGATAGGCCATTATTTTCTCTGAAGCACACAAAGTTATTTTCCTAGTGAAACATGGGAGAAGAAACACCTAGAAGTTTTGTGCTATCTGCCCCAATGTAAGGGTGAATGGGCTGGTATAAATTCCAAACAAAAAGGGAAAGAAAGATTGCTTATCTTATCCAATACTTTTGAAATATATTGTTTATTATTTGATGGCACTAGATGTTTATACGATTATAAAGCATTAAGACTAAAAAGAGAAAAGGGTAGCACACCAAGGTTGTTCAAATTCTTTAAAAGGGATACACGTGTTCCATTGTTGCATTTTTGTTAAATATCATTCCAAAACTCTTAAATTATTTTACAACTTAATTATGAAACTTACAACTGTTGATCATATTACTTTATGACAGTCCCTTGTTATGGGTAGGAAAATATTACTTTATACAAAGTTTATATACCTCATCTAATTAATGAGCTTGTAGTTGACTTCTTTTTTTTTTAAGATTTTATTTATTCATGACACACACACACACACACACACACACACACACACAGAGAGGCAGAGACACAGGCAGAGGGAGAAGCAGGCTCTGTGCAGGGAACCCTACATGGGACTCGATCCTGGGTCTCCAGGATCATGCCCTGAGCTGAAGGTGGCGGTAAACCGCTGAGCCACCTGGGCTGCCCTGTAGTTGACTTCAATTTTCAAAAGAGCAAAACATTTTAAAGATGAACATTTGTTATCATTTGACGATTTTTTAAAAACATGACAAATATGGTACAATATTGAGTTAAGAGACATTAAACAAAATTGCATCTCATCTCTGAAAGAAAATTACATGTATGCATAGTAAAAGAATTCGGGGGAAAATGCATCAAAATTTAAATAGTGGCTATCCCTGGGTGATGAGGTTATTGGCCTTTTATGCTTGATTTTTAAAAATATTTTCCGAATTTTCTACAACGATCACATAGAATTTTTATCTGAATGTATTACTTTTATAGTAAAAAAATGTACCCCCACGCACCACCTAAACCAAATGTACCTTTGTAAAGGTATAATGACAGACAAGACAATTTTAGTCATGTGATAAATAACACCTCATAATTGCTGTCTAAAGATAAACTGCCCCTGAGGAATAGTATATATTTGAATCCCATCGAAAGATAACATTAGGAACCATTAGTGCTTTTTCAGTTGAATCAAATTAATGCAAAGACACTTTAAAGAGTTAATTTATGAAGTTAAAAAGGAATTTAAAAGAAATTAAAGAGACACAAAGGACAGAAATGTGATGAAAATGTGAGAAGTAAAATTGAACGAAAATGGAGTATTAGGAAACCTTTGTGGGCTCTGCAGCTTTCTGTGCAGCTATGTGTCTTTTAATAGGTCATAACCTTTCTGGGTCTCATATTCTTTATCTGTAAAATAAGGAGGTGACTGAGAGAGGATGACTATTTTTGGTTCTCATATTTTATGAATCTAGATTCCCAAAGGACAAGTTTAGAGTCTTGATGTTGCATGCGGCAGCCAACAAATAAATAGGTCCACAAAATGTTTTTGCTTCAGTTTTGGAAACACTCAAATATGCTAATTTTTGTCTCATTCCCCAAGGTCATTCTCTGCCTCAGGACCTTTGCATTTCCTGTACCTTCTGCTTAATCCCTGAGATGTTTGTATCCTTACTCTCCTGACCTCCTTCAAAGCTTTGCTCAAATGTTACCTTCTCAGTGAGGCCTACCCTGACTACACTATTTAAAACTGTAAGCCTCTTCCATTCCCATCCTCTTTCCTATTTTATTTTTCACTGTAGCCCTTATTACCTTTTAATACATTATGTCATTTCCTTATTTTGTTTATCGTCTATCTTCCTACACTAAAATGGCTTGCTCCTAGGAGGGCAAGGGTTTTCATCTGTCTTGTTCATTCATTTTTTGTTTTTAAAATGTGTTTATTTGGTGGGGGTGGATGGAGTAGGGCAAGGAGGAGCAGAGGGAGAGAATCTCAAGCAGACTCCCCACTAGAGGTGGGTCTAGGGTGGAGCTGAATCCCAGGACCCTGAGATCATGACCTGAGCTGAAACCAAGAGTCAGACACCTGATGGACTGAGCCAACCAGGCACTCCTCTTGTTCATTCTTGCATTCTTAAGGTCTATAATAGAGGCTGGCATATTTTAGTTGCTTAATAAATATTGTATAAATGGATTTTCCACTTTTACATCTTACATTTTCATTCAACATTATGAAAGTAAAGCAATAAATATGTCTAAAATCATGGAAGATTGGCACAGTGGGAAATTCCCTGCAAAATGTAGGTGCTTCTATAAACATGTATCCTGAAGAGGAAATAAAAAAGAATTCATTTTAATTATTAGACAAAATTTTTAACTTTTTTGTTGAATTAATTTTTATATTTGCAGAAAGTTGAGGAAATATCCAAGCTAACATCAGATCATATGGAGAAATCCTTGAGAACACAGCATCTTTAGTATTCCATAGAAAGCACAGATTGAAATTTTGATCATGAATACACATTCCTTTGACACTAGCCATTATTAATCTCATTAATTTAAGGCACATTAAAACGTTTTCAATATTTGGTATAATAGTCTAGTTTAAATAACATTCCCTTTTCATAGGAAAATTTAATAAACAGATCTACTATGTGGGTAAAAAGTTCTCCCCATATAGTTTTTTAAATGTAGGTCTATAGATATGTCATGATAGTAACAAATTATTGGAAAGAAGGCTCTATTTTTAACTCAGAGAGTCTAAATGCTATGGGTTAATGAATACCTAGGCTTAAAAAAATGTCTTTTATAGACTCCCTAGGCTTTGTTTTCTTCATCTGTTTAGTTTGGCTACTCTCATTTACATACTTGTTCTCATTAGGGTTTGAATTTCAGAGCTGGCCTCACTCTGCAATGGGAACAAATGTCTTGCCATGTGATACTAACTTTCCATTACATGCTGAATTATTTGCAGTCCCAGAGGCAAAGAATTTATGGTTGGTACATGAGAGATGGAACCATCACATAAAAGAAGCCAAATTTGAAAACATATTTTTTTCTTGGTACCAATATAGTTTCAAGATAATGAGAACTTAGGATAATCAGCTAATGACCAAAAATGAATCATTGTTAAAACACTGTTTTTTTGGCATAAAATAGCTAATGTTTCTAGTTGGTTGATAATTTTCATAGCAACCATGGTATTTGGCACGTCCTAAACACCTTTCATTAGAAGGCTTCAGACCCCTCTGAGGCAGCTCATTATACTCTGAAACAGTTCTGAGAATAAGGAAAAATAATACACAACTTTTGCTGATATTCTGTAGCTGTGTAGAGGGCGTCATGTAGCACATACTTAGGATGCATTACAAGATTTCTCAGTAATTCTCCAGCCAAGTAGGAAAATCAGTAGATGCAGCAGGAGAGATTTGAAGTATTGAAAGTCAACTCCCAAGTTAGAGTTTGGTCAGAATTCCAAACTTAATTGTTTTATTCTTTAAAAAAAAAGTAAATAAATCTTAGAGGCTACTTCACTAGCAGGATCACTATTAACACCCATAAAGATAACATGGCACCGTATTTTCAAGGAGGTCTGTATACTTTGTATGCTCTAGGAGATTTTTCTGGTGGCAAGTTTTATTTTAGTTTTGGTCAGAAAGTCAAGGGAAAAGAATATTAAGAATAGTAGTCAATGACTACAAGAACTCATCACAGATCTATTTATATTTCTGGTCATACCTTGAATTTGCATAGTACTTTATGGTTGTCAAACGTTTGCCATGTGTCATATCATTTGATCGTTATAACTCTCTGTATGATCTTGGGCAAGTCATTCAGCCATAGCTGTGGTTCCCATTAGGTCAACTAAATTTAATAGATGGCTTCTACTAAGCCTAACAAATGCTTCAGAATTAATAACAAAATAGGTCAACACATTATGAACTCTTTAAAAGAAAGGTATTATTATAAATATATTTATATCCATCTAACTTGGGAAACTGAAATTTGGAGAGACCAAGTGAATTGCCCCTAAGTATTTAACCATATTAGTCCCAAGAAACCCACAGAACCATGGATTAAAATATTTATATTTTATACCTTAGTTTAAAAATGGCATGAGATTTTATCACAAAGGGCAAAATACTATCTCTTAGGTGGAGAATAGTGCCTTCTAAAAAACATAGACAAATATCCATTCTGAACCATGAACTTACTAATTTTACTTAAATGCATCAAACTGAATATGATTTCATTGGTTGTTGATCAGCATTCAGGCTGTATATATAACTGATAATAAAACAACATTTTTTAAAAAGATACCCAATTTAGCAGTGTTTATATACTTAAAAGACAAGTAGGTAATATTTTTGATTAAAAATGTTTTCCAAATATATACATAATCAGAATAGTATTTCATAAGCAATAATTAAGATGGTCAACTGCTATAGCTTTGTTGTATAGCTTACATATTAGACTAAAACCTCCCTAAGAACATTGGCTATTCTATGACATGTCTCAGTATGCATAAAATGTCATTCTCTAGCTTCTAAAGTATTGTGTTTTGTTTTTAAAGATTTTTATTTATTTATTCATGATAGAGGGGGAGGGGCAGAGGGAAAAGCAGGCTCCCTACTGGGAGCCCAATGCAGGACTGGATCCTGGGACCCCAGGATCACACCCTTGGCCAAAGGTAGGCGCTAAACCGCTGAGCCACCAGGGATCCTGTAAAGTATTGTTTTTTAAAAATATATTATCACCCAAATCTGCATGATTGAAATATTATTTATATTTACTAAACATTGTGAACATTAGGAAATGATCATTTTTAATAACTTTATTTTGAAATTTTTATAATTTTGAATTTTTAATAATTCCAAATATATAGAAAAGTAGAATTATATAACAAATGACACTATTTGCATATTCAACAGGGTTCCTAGAAAATGGAAAAAAAGTGGGCAGCAGAGAGAGAGTAGAAAAGAGTTCTTAAAGTGTGTGCCAGGCAGTGTGGTAGATCCTTAAAGGTGTCTTCATTTAATCTCTATAGCAACTCCATGGGATAACCATTAGCATCTCCAGTTTAGAGATGAAGAAATTGAGCCTTAGAAAGATTGAAGAATTCTTCAAGAGTTTAGAGCTAGAATCATATTTGCACTGGGTCTGCATGTTCTTCAGGCCCGTGTTCTCTATATTACTCCATTTTATAATTTATGAGCCAGCAGATTAGATATTTCCAAACTTGGGAAGACAAACTACTTTCTGGGTTTTGGTCTTGTTTTGCGATCTCATGATGGTGGAAGGAGAGGCCAAGATAAAGGGATTGAACCTTTTATGGATGGCTTTGTGGAGAAGAGCTGATAGTGAGGTTCTTGGGTGGGAAGGAAGTGGGCAGGAGGTCATTGCCTGGCACATGAAAGAAACGATAGACCAGTACAGGCTTTGGGTTGTACTAGTTAATTAGGCTAATGTGTTGGGAACCACTGCTGTGGTTGAGTAAGCTTCTCTGGAGAACTTTCTATTTACTTATATTAAGGAGTAGAATTTTTATAATATGAGATAAAGAATTTTATTTTTCTATTATTTAAAAAAAAAAACAACTGGAGGTATTGGTCTGCCATTCTATTAAAATGAAGATGCATCTTTAGCAGGAATGTATGTGTAACTGTCTTGGAATTAGACTCTCCAAGGTCAGACTATCTCCACACAGCAGACAAGCAAATTCCCGGGATACCAGGCAATGTTTTCAGCAGGCTGCTGCTGCTTCCTGTCCCAGAGAAGAGGAGACATTGGTTCTCATCCCAGCTCTGGAACTGGCAAATCATCTCACCTCTCTGGGCCTCTGTTTTCCCTCCTCTGAAAAATAAAGAGGCTGCAGTGGACAATTCCTAGACCCCTTTCCAGGCCCTTTATTCTGTGGTTTTATGAGAACAGAAATCACAGCTATTCCTTAGGCCCTGTGGGGGGAATAAAACCAAAATAATTACCTTGCGTGGTAAAATCCTCTGTCTGCTACACAAATTTTAGCGTCCAAAGATTTAAAGAACTTTTATCCTATAGACTTGCTGGGAAGCAGGTCAGTTGACATTTTCTTACACTTATTTGAATGTGTTTTAGCATTGTTCGAAAATTGTTCTGTAGGCTGAAACTTTGCTGGGAGTTTTTTTTGTTTTGTTTTACATCTCATATTGAAGTTCAAAGTAATTGACTTGTTCTGTGTGTCTTATTTAGGTGCTTTCCAAATCTCAAATAATTTTGTCGGACACTCCAAAAACTGTACTCTGCTCTCAGAAATTGTCTGGGACAACTGCTTGTTACATGAAATGGGATAGATGAAAACTTAAATGTTATAATATTTCAGTTACTCGAACATTCACAACTTAGCAATGGATTCAAGCTAAGTGGAGACATATCTCACTATCATATGACTTTATGCTTTTCTAATGCATAAGGTTCATTTGTTCTTGAATGGGTGGATAAGCTTGGTGAGAAAATGAAAAGATTTTTGCATGTGTGAAAATGTAGACTCATCTTCTTTTGGAGTTATTGCTTGCTCAGCACACATATGTTGACTTCCTGCTCACTTGATAAGCACTGACCACTGACTGAGATGACTACTTTCACAGATGAGTAAGATACGCTCTCTGCCCCTGGTAAATCAAGACTAGTAGAAGATGCTTGTAGTTTGTACAGAAAAAGAGCTGATAAAGTTTTTCTACTCTATTATCTCATTGGAGCTCATCAAGTAGTATTATTGTTTTCTTTATACTACTCTCAAGGAAACTGAGTCTTATAAAGGATAAATTATTGTAATGGTCTACTTGTTATTTACTTGCTCAGTATTTGTTGTCCTGTTTCTCAAGGCCTGGGACCATGTCTGTCCTTTTCACTCTATAGCGCTAGTGCCTAACACAGCACATGGAACCTAATAGGTGCTCAACACATAGTTAGTGGATTAGTAAATATTAGATTATTAGTATATCCAACAAATCTGATATCCCAGATTGGCATTAGTAGCATTAATCTTCTCCCTCTTCCAGCAAGTGTTTTTTCACTATGCCTTGCTGCCTCTTTAATTATATCTGTTTAGTATTAACAGAATGGATGCTTGAGGTCTGGAAAAAGAATTACGTACTACCTAATTATAAATAAGGAAAGAGATTGCCTTTGAAAAGCAGAAGCTGAACACCCTTGCAAAGCACCACAATAAATCCCCCAGAACTTGGACTTTGAAACTCAACAAAGTAGTACTCTTTCCTTCATAAAGAAACAATTATGTCATATGTATCAGGATTTCCAATTGTTTAATGGTTTGAAATACTTTTGAATTAGCCATTAAAAGAGATGGCAGCAAGTTTGAGAGTCTAGAAGAACTTGTGTGCTGTGTTAGTAATTTGCATGATATTTATGAAGTTCAGTTTACGGTGGAAGCTAAGATATTGGGTTATTAGCACTTTAGAATATAAGAATGGAATTCAAAATGACCTTGGCAAAACAGAGTTGTTAATCCTAAATAGGAACACATGTAGGCAGGAAAGACAAATGTACAATAACTGTAATATGCGACTGTGGCAGGAAGGAATTTAGAGTTCCAAATTCAGTAATCACAAAGTAATTCTTGTATTGCATTCTTCAGACTGTTACTAGAATACTCTGGCCAGTTGTGGGTCTACCTGTTTAAGAGATTTGTAACAAATCATATGAGATTCAGAGAATATAGAAAATAATTGAAGGTTGGAGATTTGGGAACATAAAAACATAGAAAATAAATTGAATTTCAGTCATGTAAGGCCTCAAAAATTTTCACCTCTCATACACCCATTCTCAGAAGCTATGTTAGGACTTGCTGCACCAAAATGAGGGAATGAAGACAGAGAAAGGCAATGGAGACAGGATACAGGGAAGGGGGAGCCAGGGTGGCAAGTGGGTCTCCAGTGTCCGGGACTATCCAGCTGATCAATGCACATTAAAAGGCTCAAGGAGAGGCTTCTTTAGAAAGATGAAATTAAAAGAATCCTGATGTGTTTGAACATTTTAAGAAAAAGGTTAAATAATTGATGGAGACCTTGGAGTTAAATTAGTGATAATACATAGAGTACTTGGCAAAACAAACAGAAAGTAACCCTAGGGAGACAAAAGTCTGAGCCAAAAAGAATAGGAGAAATATAGTATATATATGGCAAATCTTAGCTGTAAATAACATTTATATATTTACTATAATATAAACACTAAGTATTAATTGAACCAAAATTGTGATCTCGTGATACTGAGTGCATGAAGAGGTGAGAAGGGGAGCTGTGCCTGATGGGGTGGGAGAAGGAGCTGAAAGGAAACTTTGTCCTTATCGTCCACAGTGAAGAGTCATGTTAATCAAATTAACAATCTGAACAAATATAGTATATTTAGAATTGTGGAAGTTAACACCAAAAACATCATTCAGCCAATTAATCAAACAGACAAAACAAATAGCTAAAAATGTTGGACATGGTTGCCTTTGGAATGGGGAGAAAGGTGCTGGGGGAGGGATGAGGGACTGCTGTTTTTCACAATAGACCATCTAAATTGCATTCTTTTTTTTTTTTTTTAAGATTTATTTATTTGAGAGAGAGAGAATGTGAGTGGGGGAAAGGGCAGAGGCTGGAGGGAGAAGGAGAGAGTCCTCAAGCACACTTCCCACTGAGCAATGAGTCCCAACATGGGGCTCAATTTCAGAATCTTGAGATCATGACCTGAGCCGAAATCAAGAGTCAGGCACTCAACCAACTGAGCCACCCCCTAAATTGGATTCTTTACGCTGTGTGTGTGCATAGCTTTGATTAAAACTATAAAAAATCAAGTTATTTAACTACCAAAAAATATATTTAAGTGGTGACCTAATAATATCCAAACATGGAGAAATTTGTCTTTTCTCAAGGTGATAACTCACTGCTTGTTGTATTTGTGAAGTCAAGCTTTTGCTTAATGCTGCATTCTGGTAAGGGTTGTTCTGCTGGAGTTTCTAAACAGATGAGGCATTTCCTTTCCTGGAGCTGTGCGGCACTAGCAATCCACACTCAACAGTCTGGCATGGCTCGCCTTATATGCAGTTATGGAGTAAGGCCCTAGTGCATTGCCCTGGATCATCTCTTGGGTTCCTTATACTTTTGTGGGCCTCTGGCAGGGCTGTGATGTAAAGGACAGAGCACTGGCCTTGTAGACACACAGACCCAAGGTCAAACTCGAGCTCAATTATATGCTATTCATGTGACCTCTTCAGGAAAGTTACCTAACCTCTCTGAACCATGATTTCATCATCTGTAAAATGGGTCTGTGCAATACATACCTCATAGTGCTGCTGAGGGATTAAATGCAATAATAAAGCACTTGAAAGATGCTCTAAAAATAATCCCTTCCCTCCCCTCTGACATAGTAATCTCACAGGTTCAGAGAAGTAATCATTTGAATCATATTATCATGGTATCTGTTTAATACAATCAGGTAGAAAATTTTAAATATGTGTTTAAATATATGCTTGTTCTTTTCATTTACATGAGGCAAAAACAATCGGTTCTTCCATCCTAGATGAATATGCTTTAAAAATAGTCGATTTGTTCAAATTAGATAACTATTTTGATGTCTTGTAGACATAATTGGAGTGTTTATGTGTTACATGTGGTTTCATAGCATGAAAAGACTCCAGAAATGCTCAAGGCCTGTGGGTGATGGAATAGTCAAAACATGCCCCATCCAACCCGTCTCCCAAATTGCTACATAACCCCTTGAGAGCCAGTGAATCATAGTTTGTAAACAACTATTTATGGATCCAGGTATTTCCCTTAGGGTAATTTTTATGTGAGGTTGCTAAAGAGCAATTTGGGGGAGGGGGTACTTGCTAAGTGTTAACTCTAGTGCCTGGCTCACAAAGGCAAAGGGATGCAAGGGTGGAGAAGAATCCACTTAAGAAGAGCTAAAGAGACCCCTTGCAGAGCAAAGATGGCAAAAATTAAAAATAAATAAATAAATTTAAAAAGTCAGCCTTTGAAGAAAAGTCTTCTTAAGGAACGGAAACCATGTGGTCCTATGGTCCTCCACTATCCAGATGCCAAGAATAAATGATCCTGCTTGATGAAGCACAACTTCATAATTCTGTCCAAAATGGGTTTCCAGATGAAAGATTAAAAATAAATACTCGGGATCCCTGGGTGGCGCAGCCGTTTGGCGCCTGCCTTTGGCCCGGGGCGCGATCCTGGAGACCCGGGATCGAATCCCACGTCGGGCTCCCGGTGCATGGAGCCTGCTTCTCCCTCTGCCTGTGTCTCTGCTTCTCTCTCTCTCTCTCTCTCTCTCTCTCTCTCTCTCTCTCTCTCACTGTGTGCCTATCATAAATAAAATAAAATAAAAAATCTGTCTTTAAAAAAAAAATAAATAAATACTTTATGTTGCTGCCTCTCACATCCACAAGATATTGACTATCTTCAGTGCCTATTTTCCACATTGAATTTCTGTCATTTAATAAAAATATTTTCATCTTATATACCCTTAAAAAATGCAATCCATAATTTTTCCAGAATTGGCTTAGGTTAAAATAGATTTCTCACCTTTGTTCTAGGTGAGAAAGGGCATTGAGTTCCTACTTTGGGTTATTCCATTTTCTTTGCCTCAAACAGGAACAAAAATCCTTTCCATCATTCTTCAGTTGAATTCATCAGTTCCTTGGATTGAGCACCTGCTGGACTCTGGGGATACTAAATGGTTGTGACAGAGTAACTGGCCAGGAGGAGCTCATTTTCTGTTTAGGGTTGATGGTGGAGGGAGAAGAACCCAGATTTGGAAATAGTGATGATGAAGAGAACAGCTAATAAGGCCAACCATGGGGTTTTCCGGAAAGGCTTCCACAGATGCCCATCAGTCAAAGGGAAATTGAGGACATTTATGAAGGATAGCAAAGGAATGGTGTATGGTCAAGGAATCGAGTTTAGGACCAAACAGTATTTTAGGGAATGGCATGAAGCTCCCTGTGGCTCAGGTGAGAAGTAAATATAGGAAGGTGGTAGGAGGTGAGAACCAGGAAGTCAGTACAAAAGTGACAGGCTCCAAGATGCAGTGCTGACAGGGCTGGAGTAGGTGAGACACTAGTTAGGAGTCATTATGGTGAGGGATATGGCGTTCCTGAGCTATGGCCATAAGCACATCAGCAGGAAATGAAAAGTCATCAGAAATCATTGACAAATGTGAAGTACTATGCAAAATCATAAAAAAGATATTAATTATTGGTGTTATTATCTGTCCTAACTTGGAGTGTGTTGGGACAACCCTTCCCCAGTTTAACTAGTCCCTGTGGCCAATCTAATGTACAATGTCATCTACAGTAGGTAGGTGCTAGTATCACAGTCCCCTCATGGCTTCCCAGAATTTCTTAGGAAGGCTATTTATGGAATAAGCTCATTTTAGTCTCTTTAAACATCATAAAACACACTTAGATTGCCCGCTTCATTTTCTTTACCCTGCAGAAGACGATTAACTTTGCTTCTAGCACAAAAGATAATGTCAATATAACTTTTGTGGAATTGATAGGATAGTGAAATTTAAGGATGTGGCCAAAGATGCCTGTGATTTTATAGGCTTTTTCACTCAGATGAATGAATTGATGGTTTTGCCACAGCATTTTTAGCATTCCAGGCTTTTGATAAAATGGTATCCAGTTGGAGTTTCTTTAGCCTTCATTTTAAGGAGCCAAGTGGCACTTGTGAGTAGATGTGTAAACATTTGTCAATATACATGCTTGGATTTGAGAATAATTTAAATTCTGACCAAATACCTATGCTAAATCCATCAATAAGGCAGCTGAAGAAATAATTTCTGGAAGAATTTTTACTGTTCTTCAGTGTCCCTGGGCAGGAAGTCACAGGAAATAATGTATTGTGGTGCATATTTCCCTGCAGGATTTGGTGTGTCATTCATTGTGCAGAATTTTGCTTTCCAGCTGCCTGTAGTTCACGTTTTTGTACTTGCTTTTCCCTCCAGGATAATTCGATGAAGTCAGTTCCTCAGAGATAGAATATGTCTTTTTATTATTATTTTTTTAAGGTCAGGCACTTCCCTCCCCCCCCCACCCCAGTTGAGAGATAAACTTGATTAAACAAAATATTGAAGTAGCCAGAATTAATTATTTTGACCTATGAAATAACCATGATTGCAATATGAAATAGTCATTAGATAATTTGAATAATCTAATTGGATAAATGTTTTTGATTAAATGGAAAAATAAGGTCTGTCAAAATTGGGGTAGTTGAAGATGCAGTAAGTTAGAACCTGGAATTGGAAATGAAAACCACCCCCTTCTGAGAGAACCTCACTATTCTTTTATTAGGTATGGTTTTTGCCCTAATGTTTCTTTGTGCTTTTCTTCTCACTTTCCTTCACACTGTCTTTATTGAAAAGTGAGACATTTTCCCCAGTCTTACATGGAAAAGTAGTAGACCAGAATGCTTTTTAAGTCAGGACGGATATTCTCCAGTGAAGTAACTCTTTTCTTTTGAACACCTATACCGCTGATTTTTCAACCCTGTCCACCTGTTAGAGTCACCTGGGAAATTAAAAAAAAAAAAAAAAAAAAAAAAAAAAAAAAAACGACTCACAGACCCCACCTTCAGAATTACTAATTAGTTGGTGTGGGGAGGGGCCTGGGTGTTCACATTTCTTAAAACCTCCTAGGCTGACTCTAAAGTACAGCAGAATTGAGACCACTGCCCTCGATCATTCTTTGTACTCTTTGGACGAGTATCCCCAGGTTCATTTTCAACCTGCCAAACTTGGCCCCCGAGCCCCGCTTAGAGACTGCTCTTGGAATAACTATGGCAATTAAGAGCAGTAGTCTCCAAGGAGGGGAACATGATGATTTATCAGGGTATGGGGGAAAAAATGAAAACTTCTGTCTCTATTTTTAAATCCCATTCTCTAATGGTAGCTGTTTTTAAAATACTTTATGCTGCACGTACTATAGTAGCATAATAGACTTTATTTTTCAGAGGGGGATGCGCTATCAAAAAAGTTCACAACCTTCAAGGTAAGTGGAACAGAAAATGTTCTTTTCCCTGTCACTTGGGTCCCATGATTTTTTGCTGTCATCAAAAGTAGCTCAAATATTTTTGTGGCAACTAATTGACGTAGTTATTTATTTATGATTTTATTTTTTTAATCTCTATACCCAAGGTGGGGTTCAAACCCACAACCCTGAGATGAAGAGTTGCGTGCTCCACAGGCTGAGCCAGCCAGGCACGCTGTAGCAGAGTCTTTTAGAGCTGTTGTATGGAGTCTTCTGGTCCCTTCTCTTAGTAAAGTTTCCTTAGCTTTTCTAGGTTGTTTTAAAATGCATAAGCCCTTTTGGGTACAGCAACAAAAGGAGAGGCTTTATCATAGAAATGACTTCAAAGTAGCCCCTGATATGAAGAAATTGTTTTTAAGGTATAATAACGATATTGTGACTATTTAAAAAGAATAAAAGAAATCTTGATCTTTTAGAGATACATACTATATTTCCTGATGAAATGGAACAGTAGCTGGAGTATGCCTTCAACTAGTGTGAGAGTATTTTTAACCACAAAAATTAAAAAAACAAAAACAAAAACCTAGTATGAGAATGAGGGAAATAGATGGAAGTTGGATGAGGCCTGATTAGCTGCGATTTGACAATTATTGGAGTAATAGGTATATTAAAGCCATTTTTATATTCTGCTTACTTTTTTGTATGTTGATTTTTTTCTATGATGAAAAGTTAAAAAAAGTTTGGATCCTTTATGGTTCATTTATTTATTTACTTTGAAGGATTTTCTTTATTTATTTGAGAGAAAGAGCATGAGCAGGGGAGGGGCAGAGGGAGAGGAGAAGCAGACTCCTTGCTGGGGCTGGATCCCAGGACCCCAAGATCATGACCTGAGCCACCCAGCGCCCCGACGGTTCACTTATTTAGAGACAATCCTCAGCCCAATAATAAGAGCATCCCAAACCACAACTCTTGGGCCTGTACAATTTCAGATTGTGTTCTGCTGTGAATTCCACTCCTCCTGGGGGTGTTTCCTCCCCTCTCTCTTTCCTGGTGCTCTTTCTTCCTGACACCCCCCAGCCCTCTCTCTCAACCTGCTGACTCACTTGCCTACAGTGAGTAGCCCCTCTTCTACCTTTTCTCCTTCACCTGCCTTCATGGTTCTCTATCAAATCATTTCAGTTTCTTTTTTTTTTTTTTCATTTCAGTTACTGCTTCACCTCAAAGCCCTCTCAGACATCAAACAGTCGAACCTAGTTGGTGCTCCTAGGCCATTTTCTCGAACCACCACCTAGTTTTGCCAAGTGGGCTGACCAAGCACCAAACCAATCCTCCTTTGCTGTGCTTCTGTCCCTGGGGGACTGGCCTTCCAGCAGGGTGAGAAGAGCAATTTCCCAGCTTCTTTTGGGGGCTGATTCTTGATCTCACAGCTCTGGCCTGGAATCTCATCCTGTAGTGTTCTGTGTCCTTGGGTCTCATATCACAATCCTGCCTAAGGGGATTTCAGATATTTGCTGACTGGGAGAAGGTGACCTTTCTGCTCCCTTCTGCTGGGCTCAGTGGAAACCACCCCCCACCTTCCGTGTCCCCATGAAACGGAAAGTCTCTATGCAGGTTTCAGAGTTTGTTGGGGGGAATTTCTAGGATGCCCATTAATCTTCCCGAGTTTTTGTACTCTTTTTAAATATGAGTTGCTCTGAAAGTCCCTGAAGCATTTATCTTCATAATTGTAATTCATCCCTGATATTTGGAGAATTTCAGGGTTTTCAAACAAGTTGGATGCATGTCATCTCATTTAAACAATTATTTCTTGTTCTTTCATGAGGCACACAGCACCTGCTTTGCACGGGCCATGATGGTAGGTGAAAAGGGCCACCCTCAGCCACATGGATACAGGCGCCATTCACTGTCCGGATCTTGGTTATTTTCCTAACAGCTTTCTGGTCCCCTGCCCCTCGCCTGGCTATTAGATATTGCATCACCACTTCCCTTTCCCCTACTGCTCTGTGACCTACCATGTGAAAAGTGGTCAGTGTGAACAAGCTGGCATCACAGGGTTGGCAGCTGCATTCATCTTGACCTATAGCTGGGCCTGTGTTGGGAAACTGAGTGGGGAGGAGCCAGAGCTGGGAGAGGGGAGAAGAAACTGAGAATTGTTCACTTTCTCTTCTCTCTCTGCACTTTCAGTTTTAGAGTGGAGCCTCCTCTTCAGCTTGTGTTTCAAGGACACTAGGAGAGTACAGCTTAGGACCTTCCAGCCTCACTTGGAGCCCCAAGACTGAGACCAAATAGGGGAGGGAGGTGGAGGGAAGGGAAGACACCAGGGCAAGGCAGTCCTGGGGGGGGGGGGGGAGGAGGGAGAGAAGTGGGAGGGGAGACAGCCAAAGAGGGAGAAGGAGAAAATATTTACTTGTTGATTTGCTTCTTATTTAGAAGAAAGCTGGATTATCCTGTGCCTTATTTAATTAAAATGCATTTCATGAGACTTCTGATGAGGTATTTAAAATGTCTAAATGGTAGGTAAGTTACTGATATGCTAGGATGTGGGGGACAAAATAAGGCAATTTTTCAGATACTTCGTAAAGCAAGAAAATCCTGACATTGAAGAGACAGTCATCTGTTGACCATATTTTCCAAGTTTCCTTCACAGCTCCTCAATAATATTCTGCATAATATGTATTTCATATCAGGTTGATGTTTTAACTCAATTTTCCAGGCCATTGAAGATAATTGCTTAAAATTCTTCCTTTTGCCTCTATAGACAAAGCCTGTGTGTTGATAACATTGGTTTATTCTTTTTGTCTAAATCCTGGCAGGAGCCTATATATAACATTTACCTTTTTGTGTAATCTGGCTGCCTAAGGAAATGCAGAAAAAGTACAAAAGAAAAGAAAAGAAAGAAAGAAAGAAAGAAAGAAAGAAAGAAAGAAAGAAAGAAAGAAAGAAAAAGAAAGGGTTGAAAGCTCAGAGAATTGCTGTTACTATTTGGTGTGTATCTGGTCCACCTGCTGGATGGATACATATACCCACTTCTCGCTTTCTTCCTCTCCCAGTAGGGACCATGGTGTTCATTCTAGCCTACATCCTTCTTATTTAACACTGTACTCCAGACACATGCCTGGGTACGTAACAGAATTTTTTTAATAATAAATTTATTTTTTATTGGTGTTCAATTTGCAAACATACAGAATAACACCCAGTGCTCATCCCATCAAGTGCCCCCCTCAGTGTCTGCCACCCAGTCACCCCCACCCCCCACCCTCCTCCCCTTCCACCACCCCTAGTTCTTTTCCCAGAGTTAGGAGTCTTCCACGTTCTGTCTCCCTTTCTGATATTTCCCACACATTTCTTCTCCCTTCCCTTATATTCCCTTTCACTATTATTTATATTCCCCAAATGAATGAGAACATATAATGTTTGTCCTTCTCCGATTGACTTACTTCACTCAGCATAATACCCTCCAGTTCCATCCACATCGAAGCAAATGGTGTGTATTTGTCGTTTCTGATGGCTGAGGAATATTCCATTGTATACATAAACCACATCTTCTTTATCCATCATCTTTCAGTGCACACTGAGGCTCCTTCCACAGTTTGGCTATTGTGGACATTGCTGCTAGAAACATCGGGGTGCAGGTGTCCCGGCGTTTCATTGCATCTACGTAACAGAATTTTTAAAGTATGGATTTGGTTGCAGTGTAACACAAAAGTGGAAATACACAAACTGTGAGCAGTTTGACAAATGTTAACAAAGCGAATGCACCCACATAACCAACACGTGCAAAAGAGGCACCCCAGAAACAGGACGCACCAGCTTCCCCAAAGCCTCCCCCATGCCCCCTTCTAGGCACTGTGCTCCATCTCAGGTCTTCCCACTAGCCCGCCTTCTAAAGCATAGATGCTTCCCCACCCCTGATTTTGAACTTTATACAAACAGTATATTTATAAAATGGATGATCTGTCATAAAATATTTATAAAGGCTATAGTATGTATTTTTCACTTTTGTTTTTTTGTCTAGCTTCTCTCATCCTTATGTTCAGAGCAGCACCATTCATAATAGCTCAAGAGAGGCCAACACCACAAATGCACATGGAAAATAGAATGGTTAAATACTTTGTGGTGAAATACTATGCAACAAATCTTCTAGCAGACATACATACTCCTTTCTCTCCTAGAAAATGGATTGTTGGGTTGTATGGTAGGCATATGGTTAGCATTACTAAATGCTGAACAGTTCCCAAGTGGCCATACCAATTTCAGGCTCTCACCAGCAACGTATGTTTAAGGGTTCCACTTGTTTCTCATTCTTGCCAACACTTGGGATTCTCAGTTTAAAAAGGCCAGACCATTGAAGATAATCTGTTGAAGCTCTTCGTTTATGTACACTGATAAGGCCTATGTATATGTTTATCTTTTTTTGGATAAACTCTACAAAAGCATATAGATACTACTTGTCGTTTTTATTACCACGATGATATGTTCACTTAAAGAAATACAGGACAATTTTGGTTGTTTTCATGGGTGGGTAGTGGTACCTCATTGTGATTTTAATTTTCATTGCACGTATTTACTGGTCATTTGCATGCACTGTTTTGTGAAATGTCTATTCAAATCTTTTGCTTATTTTTCTCTTGAGTTGTCTGCTTTTTTTGTATTGACCTGTAGAAGTTCTTGATATCTTTGAATGAGTCCTTTGTCAGATATGTAGTACAAATATCTTCTCCCACTCTATGGCTTGCCTCCTAATGATGACTTTTCATGGAAGGCAAGTTCTTATATTTAATGTAGTCGAAATTTATCACTTTTTTTATGATTAGTAATTTCTGTGTCCTGTTTGAGAAATCATGGCCTATTTTAAGGCCATGAAGATATTCTCTTATGTTTTTTTCTGAAAGTCACATATTTTACCTTTCACATTTAGGTCTATAATATATCTAAAGTTTATTTTTATATGTAGTTTGTGGTAGACGATCAAGATTTTTTTTCACATGTGTAGCTGATTGACCCAGTGTGACTTATTAAAAAACTCCTTTCCACACAACATGTCTTTTATGTAAATCTACGATATTTCACCGTATGAATGGAGAGGTACTATTTAACTAGTTGGGAAAGCATTTTAAATGAGTATTTTCTTGTATATATTCTTCCTTAACATGAGGCCCGAGTAACTGCCAAAAAAAAAGAAAAATTACTGCAGAGTGCTAAAGCACTTTATCCTATAAAGAATAAATACTGAGATGCTAAAAACAGCCATGTGTGTTAAAATATGATAAAAATTCTTAGTTATAATTTTGAATTGACCATTAAGAGACAAACAAAAGGTAGACTTTAAAAAGTGAATTTTTTAAAGAAGATTTTATTCATTTATTTATGAGAGACACAGAGAGAGAGCGAGGCAGAGACACAAGAAGAGGGAGAAGCAGGCTCCCTGTGGAGAGCGCAATGCGGGACTCGATCTCCTGACCCAGGATCACACCCGGAGCCAAAGGCAGACACTCAGCCATTGAGCCACCCAGGCATCCCTAAAAAGTGAATTTTGACTTAAGGCTTGTATAAAGCAATAATTTGGGAGGTTTAGGTTAATTCTAATTAACAATGACATTGTTATTGTATTAGCTGTACATTAATCAGCTGAATAATGTTTTATTATTCAGTGTTTCATATTTTGATAACCAGTTTGGAAATGTAACAAATTATGTGATATTTACCAGAAGAAACTTGGTTTGAAAATACATAAATACTATATTAGGATTTTTGGTTATTTCACTATTAGCATTCATTTCCCCAGTAACTTATTTTGAGGTCTCCACTTTATTTGATATGACTCATAATTGTAAAGGTTTTAGAAAAATGGAAACTTGTGAAGAGTTATTTGACAAAGATGGCTATAATTAAAACTTAGTTAGGAAGTGGGTTTTGGGGGTGCCTGGGTGGCTCAGTAGGTTAAGCATGTGACTTTGACTCTGGTCATGATACCAGGATCCTGGGATAGAGCCCTGCATTGAGCTTCCTGCTCAGGGGGTAGTCTGCTTCTCCTTCTCCCTCTGCTGTTCCCCCTCCTTGTGCTCACTTGCTCTCTATGTCAAATAAAAATCTAAAAAAACAAGGGAATTAAAAAAAGGAAGTGGGTTTGTATATGCTGATGATATATATGTGAACTTTATGATTAAAATTTGACATTTTCATATGGTTAGAACAACCATTTTGCATAGTTTGTTAAAATACATTAATCAGGAAAGAATGCCAATTGTTCAATGGACATTAAATACATTATAAAATGGTATTGGAGGAAATTGCTATTAATCTTATTTTTAGTTACTGAAAGAGTGTCAGTGGTACTAATTAGCCTTTGACATGGTTTTTCCCCCCTCTATTTATATTCTTATGAAATCTGATTTCATGTATCTGATTTTTAAAACATAATCTTAGAGTATGCTTGATAGTTTTTGCCATTTAAAATGGTTGTAATCAGGGGTGTCTGGGTGGCTCAGTCGGTTGGGCATCTGCCTTCAGCTCGGGTCCCATTCCTGGGGTCTTGGGATCAGGCCTCGCATTGAGTTCCCTGCTCAGAAAAGGGATCTGCTTCTCCCTCTCCCCCTGCCTCTTCCGCAGCTTGTGCTTCTTCTCACTCTCACATTCCCTGTCACATAATAAAGTCTTTAAAAAAATAAAATAGTTGTAATCAAAATAACCAAGCTGGATTTGTGATAATTTTTTGCATTTGGTTGAGCAAAAACCATTAATTTTAATTTAAAAAATCTGATTAATCTGCAGTGCATAAAAATGCATTTAAATTGAATTTTAACCTTTAGCAATAAACTTCTTGTTTTTCTGTAGCATTTACATTAGTTTATAGTCACATATATTTATCATTACACGTATTAATCATTTTTAATTTTGTTGAAATTATTTTAGGGTGAATAAATTGGTGAATTAGATTTGTTGTAACTCATGTACTCTTTTATCTTTATACTTGCAAACCAAACTATTTTATCTTCTAAAGAATCCTATCTCCTTATTTATCCCTGAACAAAATGGAATTGGAAGCTAGAAATTACCACAGCGAGGCTTGTGAGCTGTGGAGAGTGATTTAGAGCAGAGCTTCCTGAAGTCCTGGTTCTCAGGACTTAAGCATTGCTGTGTTCAAACAAAGCAAAACAAAATAAAACACGTACAAACATGTACAATGGTCAAACTAATTGGGAAATCAAAATTAACCAGTTTTTCAAAATGCTGAATTATTCAGAGACTTTAATATGCTAAGGTACATTATGAGTGCCCCAGTGGTTGGGGGATGAGGGGTGGGGGAGTAGTGCTAGGAGGAGCAATATTTCTCCAAAAGACTTGAGGGTGACCTGGGATCTAGTCTGGCATTTCTGGAACATTCTTCAGGAAATCTTGTTTTACAGAAGCCTTCTTCATTTACCTGTTCTTCCCAGTTCACCCCCACTGCCCCCCAACCCTTAAAGGCCCCAAGTCTAAAGTGGACTTGATCATTTTGGTGCTTTTCTCTGTCTTATACTCCCGAACTGAAAAGTTAGTATAATTCCAGTTCCCAAACAAGACGAGTTTGAATCTCCTTTACATCCCAACCAATCCCTTCCTTCCAAAAGCATTTTGAGCTCTTACTTTTTTCCTTTAGCCTGGAATAATCTCATCCTTCATATTCCTTGACATGACTGGCCTCTCATCAGTTTAGTACTCAAATGCCGTGATTAGGCCACTTTATCTTATGTTGTTCTTCCCCTCTCTTACCACATTTTAGCATATTATGCCATTTTATTATCTTCACAGCTCTTGTCCCTATCTAAAAATATTTATTGTTGCACTTAACTTTGTTAATTGTCTGTTTTAACCCACTGGGCCATGAGCTCTGAGACATCAGGGACTTTCTCTTGCTTGTTCTTTGCATTCTTAATTCCTACACCTGTGCCCTGACACATAATGGGTCCGGGATCTGTGGTCAAGGAATGTACATTCTAGAGGGAGGGAGATACAAACACAGAATCCTCTATGTTCCCAGTTGTGCTTGAGGGTCATGTAGGCTGCTCTGGGACCTCTAAGGAGGGATGCTGCTCTTGGGCATAAGGGCTGGGATGGGCAAAGGGTATCATAGAAGACTCCCCACAGGCAACCTCCGAATTGACTCTTGAAGGCCAAGTAGGACATATAATGTTTATGGCCAAGGATACAGCCCATGCACAGGGCTGAAGGTGAGTTAGATAACTCAGATATGTGCAGTCAGGGAGGGCAGTTGGCAGAGTAGTGGAATTGAAGATGGCAAGGATGGTAGAAAGAGATAGGGACGGGGCTAAAGGGCTGTGCTAAGGAGCTAGGACTTTATTCTGAATGTGATGGGGAGCAGTAAAATTGGAAGGATTATAATCACGTTGAAATTAGTATTTTATTTCTGGCAGCTGCAGGGATGCTGGATAGAACAGCATGAGACTATAGGTAGGGAAGCCAGTTTGAAGCCTCTGAAACCAAATTAATTCATGTGTGAGAGACCCCCAGCATACCTTGCCCTTTTTCTTCTTTGTGCACAGTTGTTTCTTTGGTGGAAACCATCTTTTCTTCCATTTCCACATGCTCTAGTGCTACCTGTTGTTTGAGGGCCAGCTCAAATGAATGAATATGGGTGCTGTGGGCCAAAGAGAACCAAATATATAACCCTGGATCTGTTTCTGAGGGCATGTGGCAGGAGATTATCCTGACCATTCATGAATTCACTCTGGGCATTTGGGACTACCTAGAGCATTTCAATGTCTTGTTGTTTCCCACATGCCAGACACCGTGTAGAATGCTATATTTATAAGGATTATCTGTTTAATCCTCACAACCTCCTGTACACTAGGTATTATTATTATTAGCTTTACATTGTGGATTAATCAACTGATTAATCAATTTATTTTCAGTTTTGTACATAAATTGCTCAAAGTCACACCATCTTTAGTAAAGATTAAATATAGAATCTTGAAAGATTGGCACTAGAACCATAGTAACAGTGTTATCTTATACAGAGCATTAGGCTAAAATTCAACAGAGCTGGATTCTAGTTAATAATTAATAATGACCGTATATCCAGCTTCATAATCCATCAAGGTAGGCGTTATCATCCCCTTTTTAATAGTAAGAGTATCGTGGATTAGAGGGTTTAAATTAATTGTACAAGGGCACATAGCTTTGGATTTGAACCCAAGTGTATATGACTCCAAAGTTAATTATTCTAATCACTTGGAAATACTCTTCCCAGTAGCTCTGGTCTGGATTCAGATGAATGGTCTATGACATTGGACTCTGAGGGCCCAGCACTGTCATCTGTAAAATGGCAGAATTGGACTAGATGCCATCAAGGATTACTCTGCTTTATGATCTGTGATCTAAGAGCATCCCAAGCCCTCACTGATTTCTTCCTCTGTTACCTATCCTCTCTGCTTTGGGTTGGGTTTACTCTTTTGATCAAAGAGAGAAATATGAAGAAAAGGATGACCTGGATAGGTAATATGCAAGGTGATTATGGGGAAGAGGGCCAAGGGCTGGCTCTCAGCCAACTGGAAATTAAAAAAGGCATTAAGGTGGTAACAAACCTGAAGCCAAGCTCCATATAGCCAAAGTATTGGAGGAGAACACTGGGGAAATGATTAGGGAGTTTCCAGGTCACTCCGAGACCCTGTGAGAATCGCGAGGGAATAAAGAGGATGCTAGCAATGAGTGCACGTGGCAGGTGTGGTGGTGTATGGATAGGGCTGAGAATGGAAGTCAGTGAAGAAAAACCGGGACTTAGAGGATAGTCTGTTGAGACAACATTGTGTTGAGAATAAAGGTAGAGAAAAGCAGGTCAGTTGGGTGACACCCGATCAAGGCAGCTTGTCTAAAATGGAAAGATCACATGCCATCTGGGGACATTTCCTAGGAAATGTGTTTGTAGAAAATCCAAGCTTTAGTAGATAAATTGCTAGGAAAGTTTTCAGGGGAAGAGATGCAGGTCATGTTTATGGGGCTAATGATATCATATGTAGTTGAGACTTTGAGGTATACAGTTAGCAATTTGCCTTCTTAGAGTTTTTATGTCACAGACACAAAAGCATAAGAGAAGAGAAAGGGTGAAGTTTTAAGAGAGTGAAGGAAAAAGGCATAATTGACACATGATAAAGAAAAAAAGTAGGAAAATAGAAGCCTTTGTTGTGCAATCGATGTGCAATTCAACTGAAATAGATCATTAGGAAGGAAGGCCCCATTCCCAAGTCTCTCAGGCCTCCCTACAATTGCTTAACTCTCTCTGTCTGAAATACAAAGTTATAATGAGAACAAGTTGTCAGAGACCCAGAAACATTCTTGTATTGGAATGCTTTTTTTGCATTATAAATGTGTTGAGAGTCAGTTCTTTTTTTTTTTTTAATTTTTATTTATTTATGATAGTCACACAGAATGAGAGAGAGAGAGAGGCAGAGACACAGGCAGAGGGAGAAGCAGGCTCCATGCACCGGGAGCCCGACGTGGGATTCGATCCCGGGTCTCCAGGATCGCGCCCTGGGCCAAAGGCAGGCGCCAAACCGCTGCGCCACCCAGGGATCCCAAGGGAGTCAGTTCTTTTTAGAAGGATAAACCTAGTCACATTTTCCCAACTGGGGCCTGATAATTAGAGATATCCATTTCATTATCCTTCTGTCTCCTTTTCTCCATATCAAGTAAAGCTCATTTAAGGAAAGCATGCTTAACATAGGTTAGAGAGACCGATTACAAACCCACTGAGGTAAGAAATAAAGATTTGAGACATTTTGACATGTAGATGAAGTGATAGAAAAACATCATTTTCATTTCTGGGGTCCCAAACACTGTGATGTGAAGTTCTGAAAATGTGACCTGTGACCATGACATAACCAGCTACACTTCTGTGTCAACACTAGGAGTCTGTGAAGATGAAAACAGGAGGAAAGAAATTGTTTTAGGGTGAACGATGATATAATGTAACATAGTTCTCCAGAGGTGAATGCATTAATAATAAGGAAAAAAACTTGAGTCTTCACAGATGTTTACGTGAAAAAGGAAAATATAGAGCCTTCCTCAAGCAAAGTAACACACATAACAGTGCCTGATACTCAGTAGATCTTCCTTTTTCTCCCTTTCACGACTCCTAACTAGTGAACTTGGGAACAGAGAGACTGTGGGCTTAATTTTCCAACACTTTCCAACACGTAAACCAGGTTTACATGAGGATACTGCAGGGAAGAGAACTGGCATCTATAGAAACAGGGCAAATCCTTTTAGGAATGGAGCGAGTAAATTAGCATGCAATATTTATTGAACACCTATTTTGTTCCAGGAGCTTTAGTATGTATTAGTGGTTTCATTTTATGCTCACAACAGTCCAGTCTTAATCTTGAAAATGAGGAACCAGAAAATCAAAAGTGTAAAAATATGCCCAACATCACCTAGCTGCTATTAAGGCAAAATTGGGGATTGTCTCTAACCTAATTGCATGATTTCTCAAACTACCCAACCTTGGCAATCATCATGAAAGCCATTAAAGGGCAACTGTGATGCAAGAGGTAGATGGTGCAGAAAGATCACCTGGGTGATGTGCTTCAGGGATGATGTAGAGACCTCTCTTGCTTCCACCTTTACATGCAGTTAAATAAAACACTACTAATCTTTCTTCATGCAGAGATAAAACAAGTTATTTGAGCCAAGGGACAAGTAAAATAAGAAAATAAAAGTCACTCAAATTCTGACACCCAGAGGTAAGCAGGATTAACATTTTTATCATATCTCGCAAATTTTTTCTGTACTTATGCATTTATTAGTACTGTGTTTATACAAATATATATTCTACAAAAAATGATCAAAATGTACATACTTGATTTGCAAACTGATTTTCACTCAAACAGATGGCATGTGAAAGAAGCTTTTCTACCTTAAACTTATTAAGACTGGATATTAGAACAATATTTTGACAAATCCATTCATATGAATGGAAGTGTTACAATATTTATTAGAGTTTTTGAGAGTGCCAGAGAAGTAAAACTAATCAGTATTAATGCTATTTATGTCGACTAAAATAATATTTATTCTGTGAAGCATAATAGCTTCATCTCATACAGATTTGATGTCCTCATCTCATACAGATTTGATGTCCATTTAATAATTAATTAATATTAATATCGGAGTGCTGACAAGGCTAGGTACACAAACTCTAACTGTATTTCCTTTGTAACTGGAGTTATTATACTCCTTCAATCAAAGACAAAAATCACCAGAGTAACTTCTTTTTTGATATTATAAGACCTTAAATTATGTTATCACATTAGTCTGACTGAAAGAAAAAATATTTGGAGACCACTAAGTGACATATTATTCATCTTCTCTAGGGTATTCTGAGTTCTATCCTTGGATCAAATAAGGTGTTTGGACTATCTCATATATTTATTTTTTAAAAAATTTATTTATTCATGAGAGACACACACAAAGAGAGAGAGGCAGAGACACAGGCAGAGGGAGAAGCAGGCTCCATGCAGGGAGCCCGACATTGGACTTGATCCCGGGTCTCCAGGATCAAACCCTGGCTTGAAGGTGGCGCTAAACCACTGAGCCACCTGGGCTGCCCCCTGTCGCATATATTTCTATCTTGAAACCCTGTACTGACAGTAATGAGGATCCCTATAAGAAACATATGTGAAATATGTTCCTATGTTTGCTATAGAAATGCTATTGAGGACAGTGTCTATTATAACTTGATGATCCCTACTATTAAACTCCTTCAGAGAATTTGTTTTACATTTCAGTGCCAGGAAATAATGTCTGACTGAGAGTCTGATATATAATTCTTCCTTCATCATAGTATGGCAGTTTTAACGACTGTGAGTCCTAACCTTTTCATCACCAACCAGGAAGCATAGAGCCAAATTTCATGCCAAATCATATAAATTATGTTAAAGGCGTAACCATGTTGGCATTTCCTTTTTCATAGCATGGTTTTCTATCTCCAGTTTATTATCCTCATTATTATATTTGTATATAAAGGACATTATTTTCTCTCTTAGGAAGCTGAAGCAAATATCTTTATGTTAAAGGAATGTAATATTATAAATATTGTGCTTTACCATCTTACTAATTTATTTTGTTCATTTTATTTTGCTGTGTGTGTCATCTCATGCGATTTTTCTCCTCCTGATCCTTGAAATTTAAAAAGTGCATCAGGATGTAGCTGACTGTGACTCCCTTTTCAATGATCCTACCTTGCCATTGGTGAATTCTTGACCTGAAGAGTAAAATCTCTCTTCAGCTCAGAGAAATTTTCTTCTTTTGTTTCTTTGAGGATTGTTTCCCCTTCGTCTGATCTATCCTCCCATGGAGTTAACTTTTTCTTGGAATTAAAACACTTGTAGGGTGGCCAACTCATCCTGGTTAAACCTGGGACTTTGCCAGGTTTAGTGCAAACCAGGACGGTTGGTTACCCTACACTTAGCTAAGCTATTGTGTCCCTGAAGACAGTGGTTTTTTATAGTGACAGGGGAGCTTTTCATTTTTAATTTTGAATCCGTTGTAGACTGATTTTTTGAAAATACAATAAAAATAAATACAACAGAAGTTAAATTAAAAAAAGATGTACAAAACACCAGTCCAATTTAAAAAGTTATTTTTAGATGCAAAAGACAGACAATCACCCTGTCAAAATGTTCCAGAAGTTTTAAATACTTTCTTTCTGTTTCTGTAGGTAGCTTGTAAGATCTGGTGTCACCTTGCGGACCACACTTTGAGTAGCCCTGCTCTAGGATTTCTCTAATCTGCTCTGATAATCCCTTCCATCTCCTCCACTCCACATTCTGTTCTCTCCAGCCTGTACTAAATGCCTCTTTTGTGTTCAAATACCCCCTTACATTAAGCTGTGCGCTTCTTAAGGGAGACAGTTGGAATCTTATTTATCTTTCTATGCCCAGCATCCACCACGCTCCCTGACAAAAGCTTGCTAGGCTGCTATATTCATTCTTTATTGAGAGTGGAAGAAATTGACAAAGTTTTAGTTATGATTTTTTGGGAGAAGGATCAGATTGTGGGGGGGCTTTCCTTCCCTTTTGTTCTTTTCAGTATTTCCTAAATTTTCTCAAACAGACATGTAATACTTTTTAAACGGGAACCTTTAAGCATTATTTTAACAATGGATATTATGGAATAAGTGATATCCACCTTGTGGTTTGCGGTCAGTAAAAAGTCCCCTTTCACAGTGTAGTTGAATTGTAGGACAGAGGCCAACTTGTGGAAGAAAGAAAAAAACAATGCTAAATAATCCCTGTCTTCGCTGAGAAACAGGATCCTATTCTCATGCTCTGGATTTGGAAAATCATCAAGCGGTTGGAATGACTAATTGGAGGCTACAGTCCAGAAAATATTGTACAAATTTTCCCTTAAAAATGGAAGATAGAAAGTGTTTCCTTTTCACACTGTGTCCCTTTTCAAGTGGCCTGTGCTGTTATGAAGTTCGATAACCACTTCATTTGCATGATTCAGATGCTAGAGTCACTGGATGTAATCATTTAAACTATGAGTGATGGGGCCCCGACTTCCCTAACTAGACAATAGTGCTATTTGAACTGGCAGTTAATCAGTTTAAAAGTGACTTATCGGTAACGTACAATATGACTAATTTAGCAGCTAAGCAGTTTCATTGTGATCTTGGTGTCAGTGGAATTCCTGTCACCTATCCAGCAGTTAAGTCATATTGCATAATTGTTGGGTGACATCACTGGGCTGCAAGATCATTGGCTGAAGAAATGAAAAAAAAGTTTCCTGGAGTGTCAGCCTTTCCGGCATCTGAGCCAATGACTTGTACTGTGACTGCAGTGCAGCCGGAGAGCAAAGTAAAAATGCGAGTTGAAGTGGCTGGCTTTTGGTGTGTCATTGAAAATCACAGTCTGTAGATTCGCCAACACGCCTAATGATGAGGTCTCTTCCCTTTATGTGGGACTTCACGATGCCAGTCATTAAGGTATGGGGTGAGGGAGCAGAGACAATGGCACTCTCTTGTAATGAGGGCATTTCATTTTTCTGAGAACTTTACAGTCTTCTCTTTGGAGAGGACAGTTTTGAAAATGCAGCTCACCATCTGCTATACACATAGACCCTGAAAAGATGGTCAGCTGGGACCCAGTTGAAAACCTTTTATGGTTAAAAACCTGGCTTATTTCCAAGGGAACTGGTAGTTCAGGTTAATCACCACAGAATACATAAACGTTAAGTTTATTTAATTGTACAAAATGTCAAGCTTTACCACGACCCACAGAAATGCACAAAAACTGGAGCTATGGGTGATTGGAATTTATAGGACTGATGACTAATATTTATTGTTTACTGTGCATCAGCTTCATACATATGAATTTATTTCATCTTTATGAAGAAGATACTATTATCCCCAATTTACGCATGAGAGAATGGAGACTCTGGGATCATACAACTGGTAAAGATAGAACAAGGATCAGAAGCCAGCTAGTTCAGCACTAGAGCACACAGTTTTAACCTTTGCCCTCCACTGCATCTTTTTAAATCAAAACAACAACAGCAACTACTACTACTACTGCTGCTGCTGCTACTACTACTACTACTACTTCCACCTACTGAATACCTTTCATGTGACAGGCACTGTACTATAACCATCATATCCTCTCATCAGCTCTGTGAGATACTGGCTGCACTATTATCCCCATTGATAGATTCGGAAAGTGAATCACAGAAAGTAAATTATGCAGAGAGTAGGTAATTAAAAAAGGATTCAAACCCAGACAATCCAGATCCAGACTCCATGCTTTTAACCACCATGCAAGACTGCTTTTCATAGTTACTATTTATTGAGTATCTACTGATATGTAATCTTTATAATAATCCTGTGACACCTGTGATCCACAAAAATATCTGCACTATAGGAATTATTAACCCCAATTTATAGATGAGAAAACTGAGGCTACAAGCCATTAGGTAACCTGCCAGCTTCTAGGTAGCAAGCAGAGCCAGAAGTCTTCCATTGGACTCCACCCTCCCACACTGCAATTCTGATGCAGGGCGACCAATAGTATGTCAGGTAAAGGGCAGGGATCTCAGGAGTCACTGAGTGTGAGGAATAGTATCTTGGTCTGGGCATCCCCAAAGGATGGGGCCTGCTAAAGAGATGCCAGAAAGGTCCTGAGAGTCAGCAGTGCTCTGATGAAGAGGCTTCCTTCTTTGATGCACTCTCTCCATTTGTGGATCCTGGGTGATCTCCTGAATGTGGTCAGACTCCCCTCTCTCCCTTAAATTCCTTTTCTGTTTGCCTTCTTGATATTTCCAAAACTGCACTTCCCTGCCCTCCTTTGGTTAGTACAGAAACTCGCACATGCTCAGTTCTCTTGCCTTGTAAGGGTTTCCTCCCCACCCCCAAGCCTCCTCGCCTTTCGTAGCACATATTCAGTTCTGTGGAATGTGGCCACCCATAAGCATGACACACATTTTCAGAAGGCTTTAGAAATGAATGTGATCAGCAAACTTAATTTTGTTAAAGGGGAAAGGCATCAACAAGGCACATGTGTAACCCATTACTTTTACAGTATCAATGTCCTGCCTTCAAGGGTGTAATAATTTAAAAAACCTGAAATCACAACAAAAAGCCAACAGAAACTAAAAAACAAACAAAAGATTGAAAAGGAGTTTGAATATTGCAAAAGTATTTACCTTCAAGTTTTCAAAAGTAAAGAGTTCTTTTTAAATGTTATTCTAATAAAGGATATCCAATGTATCTATTTGTTCATTTAGAGACTATTTATTATGGAAAAAAGGAATATTTTATTTTGGGGAAGTAGAAATTAAAATAGGTATGACACATCCTGCATATACCTAAATGCTTAAAGAACAGACTCAAAGGCTGAGAGTGAAACAAATTGTAGGATAGGGTTGGTCCAATTAGGAAGTGAACTCCCTGGAGGGAATGATCAGGGAAACTTCTTGTAGGAGCAGATTCTTGGCTGGAACTAGAAGAACTAGTAGAATTAGAATAGGTTGATATAAAAGTGAAGGAAAGGACAGTCCACACAGGGAACTAGTCATACAGAAAGACAACATGAAGGTATAAGGCTGTGAATCCTTCTCAGAAGTACACAGCTAGTAAGTAATATGAGAATCTTCAATAAAAATTTGAAGAAATGGCCAGTTATTTGTTCTGCTTTTATACCAAAGATTAGGACGTAATGGAAAAGTGTGTCTCATACCAAAATTAGGAAAGGGAAAATCTTAACATTTTGATGTCTGTGAGCTGGCCATCCCTTGCAAATATGAATCTCTCTTTAATGAAAATAGGAGAAGACTCAGCATTTTTTTTTTATTATTAAAGATTTTATTTATTTACTCACGAGAGACACAGAAAGAGAGGCAGAGTCACAGGCAGAGGGAGAAGCAGGCTCCATGCAGGGAGCCCAATGTGGGACTCGATCCTGGGACTCCCGGGTCATGCCCCGAGCCAAAGGGAGTCTCTCAACTACTGAGCCACCCAGGGATTCCAAGACTCAGCATTCTAAACAGCTCAACACCATCCAGAAGGTGTGCTCATCTAAAACTCTTCAATGGACAGGGAGTCTACTATTGGGTCATCTGACCTTTGTAGTGACCTCAGGTCAATCGCTCTGCCTTTCCTGATCTGAGTCCATATTCCTGAAAAATGATAATAAGATCCTTCAATTCGGAGAGTGGGTGAATAATGCATTGGGAACCTCTCTCAAGTGCTTTTCGTGGTCCTGGTCAGTGTCTTGGGAGACTATTATAGTTGAGACTGCCTTAAGATACATAAGTTCGTTTTGGTTGTTTAATCAGTAAGTGCTTTGGGATATGGTCCAGAGGTGGTTCATTCATTCATTCATCCATTTAGACATTGAATAAGTGCCTACTATGTTTTTCAACCCCTAAGATGGCTCCCAATGATTCCTGCCTCCTGGTATGCGTGCTCTGTATGGTGCTCTTCCACTTTACCAGGGTAGCTTTGTGTGACCAATAGTCTACAGCAAGAATGCTGGTATGTAACTTCTGAGATAGTTTATTGAAAAAAAATTGTGGCTTCTGCCTTCCTTTCTCTCTTGGATCACTTGTTCTGGAAGAAGCCAGCTGCCATGTCATGAGGACAGTCAGTGACCTATGAAGAGTCCCATGCGGTGAAACTGAGGCCTTCTGTCAACAGCTGGACAAGAACTGAGGCCTTTTGTCAAGAGTTATGTGAATAAGCCATCCCCGAAGCAGATCCAACAGCCCTAGTCAAGCCTTTGGATGATTGCAGCCCTGCCTAACACCTTGATTTGGGCCTTAGGAGAACCTGAGACAGAATCCATCTTTCTACACTGCTCTTGGACTTACATATTTATTGCTTTAAGTGTTTTTAATTTTGTTTTTTTCACATTGCAATAAATAACTAATATGTCTACCATTGGTTTGTTACTATGACAGTGATGAGAATGAACAGAGCTTGATTTGACTCTCTAGAAGCTAACAGTACCCAGAAAAGCAACAACAACAGATATACAAGCACCTATGTACAACAGAGTACAACAGATGCTACAAGGGAGGTCCCTTACAAAATGCCATAGAGGCAGGAGATAACAATTAACTGCATTTGGAGAGAAAAGGGTCCCTAAAAAGACAGAAAAACAGATATTTGGAAGCTAATCTCCAAGAAAAACCAGAACTTTCCCAGTGAAGAAGAGGGAATAGCAAATGCAAAGATCCAGAAGTGAGAAACCATTGCGTATCTTAGGGAATGTGTTCTCTTAGCTATGGCCAAGGATTCCTGTGAGGATGCCTTGCTAGGAAAGATGGATTTCTTTTAAGATATGAGAAGCCCTTGACAGGGTTTAAGTGGGAGATTGACATGACCATATACCGTCTAGCTGTTTTAGATGGACTGCTATTACGGATATCACCAGAAAGGCCTAGTCACTAGGACTTGAAGCAGGAAGAAATGGAAATCATACAGAAAACTGTTGCAGTTCTTCTCAGCAGCTACTCCTGTTAGAGACTAATGAACTTATTTTTTTTTCCTCTAAGATTTTATTTATTTATTCCTGAGAAACACACAGAGAGAAGCAGAGACATAGGCAGAGGGAGAAGCAGGTTCCCCATGGGAAGCCTGATGTGGGACTCGATCCCAGGGACCCCGAGATAACGACTGGAGTTGAAGGTAGATGCTCAACCACTGAGCCACCCAGGTGTCCCTGAGACTAGTGAGCTTCTGATGTGACTATATCACTCATATCTTTTTATTGATCCTTTAATTAAGATACATATTTTTACAATAATTTTTATTTTTTGTTTTCATTGATTTACCAAAGGTTTACAAAACTAGAACAAGGAATTCCTATATACTGTTCACCCAGATTCCTCAAATGTTAACATCTTATATAACCACAGTACAATTATGAAAATGAGGACATCAACATAGCACTTTAAACTAGCCTACTATACTTATTCAAATTTTACCAATTTCTGATTAATATTGCTTTTTTCTGGTCCAAGATCACATTTTGTTTTTATATCTCCTTAGTCTCCTTAATCTCTTTTAATCTGGAACAACTTCTCAACCCGTCTTTGTCTTTCATGACCTTGATACTACTGAAGAGTACTACCCAGTTATTTTGTAGAATGTTCGTCAACTTGGATTTAGCTTATCTGATATTTACCCATGATTAAATTTAAGTTATGCATTTTTTGGCAAGAATACCACAGAAATGATGTTACGTGTCCTCAGTGCATCATATTGGAAGTCACCTGATATGTCTCGCTGTGATGTTAATTTTGATAATTTGGTCAAGGTCACGTTTGCTAAATTTTTCCATGTAAAGTCCTTATGATTCCCTTTGTAATTAATAAATATCTTGTAAGAAGATACTTTGAGACTATGCACGTTTTCTGTTTTCTTTTTTTAAAGATTTTATTTATTCATGAGAGACACACACACACACAGAGAGAGAGAGAGAGAGAGAGAGAGAGAGAGAGGCAGAGACACAGGCAGAGGGAGAAGTAGGCTCCATGCAGGGAGCCTGACGTGGGACTCGATATCAAGACTCCAGGATCACGCCCTGGACCAAAGGCAGGTGCTAAACCACTGAGCCACCCAGGGATTCCCCCTGTTTTGTTTTTTAAATCAAACTTTTGCCCAAGAATTTTAATTCCCATTAATGCCTGAAAGAATGATTACTTTGGTACTTTGGTGACAATCAAGAGATTTTGAATTGTGTTGTGTGGTCATTTTAAAACATGTGCACAAGTTCTTTGATGCTCCATTTTTCAAGACACAAAGCCTAATTCTCCTCTCCTTTATTGTCTACATTTAGTGCCTTTCTTATAAGGAACAGAATGTCAGAAGTGACTTCAAAGACCAGGTCGGAAAAAAAAAAAAAAAAGACCAGGTCGGAAAGGGCATTGTGATTGCCTCTTTGCTCCTCTCTTAGATCCCCCGCATGTAGAAGTTGGCCGCCATGCATGAAGACACTTGAGCGCTCTATGGTGGCTGCATTAACTTGTAAGGTGTCTGAGTGAGCTACCATAGAAGTGAATCCTCTGGCCCCAGGGAAGCCTTCAGACTGCAGCCCTGGCAAATACCTTGACTGCATCCTCTTAAGAAATCCTGAGCCCGAACCACCCAGCTAAGGCACTCCTGGATTCCTGACCTACACTGATGAGTGTGAAAGGTAATACGTATTTGTTGTTTGAAGCCACTAATTTTTGGTATAATTTGCTCCACAGCAATAGGTAATGAATTTGTGCTGGTAAGTCGAAATTAAATCATGAGGAAAATGTTAAGGAAGAGCAAACAGTAGGAAAGAAAGTGTACCCCAAAGAGGGGGGAGTAGGCATGCATATTAAAATGGTAATGAGATCCTGCTTCTTCCCGGATAAGCTAAAAGTCTGATAGTACCAGGTATAAAGAATTCTCAAACACTGCTGGTCAGATTGTAAATTGGTGGTCATTTCAGAAAGCAGTTTGACATTATCTAATAAAGGTGAAGATACACATACCACCAGATAAGTTATCAGAATCCTACTCCGAGACACACACACAACAGAAATAGGTGCGTTTGCACGTCAGGAGACACGTACATGAAATGTTCACAGCATTATTACTCATAATATCCTGAAACTGGAAACAGCCCAAGTATCCATCAACGGGAGAATGTGTAAACAAATTGTGGGACATTCATTCACTAGAATACTGTGTATAAATAAAAGCATATAAATACTGTATGTAATAAAATATTGCAGCTACAAGCAATAATGTGGATAAATCTTAAGAACGATGTTGAGAGGAAGAAATCCAGCATGAAGAAATATATGTTGTATGATTCCATTTGTGGAATGTTTAAAAACCGACAAAATTAAAGTTTTTTTTTTGTTTTGGTTTTTTTTTTTTTTTTTAGAGATGCATACTTAGGTGATAAATCCATTAAGGAAAGCAAGAAAAGGGGCACCTGAGTGATGTAGTTGGTTAGGCATCGGACTCTTGGTTTCAGCCCAGGTCGTGATCTCAGGGTCTCTGTCTGAGGTGGAGTCCCATGTCAGGCTCTGCATTCCGTGCAGAGTCTCCTTAGGATTCTCTCTCTTCCTCTAACCCTCCTCCTGCTCCCTACTCTCACTTTCTCACAAATAAATAAATACATCTTTAAAAAAAAAAAGAGAGAAAAGAAAAGCAAGAAAAGTGAATGCCATAAAAGTGAGAATAATGGTTCTTTTAGGGAGGGTTGTAGGAAATGTGGTTGGACAGGGGCCATGGGTAGGGTCTTTTGGAGGTATTTACAATATATCATTTCTATTTGTTTTCCCTTTAAAAATTCTTCCTATTGTGGTTTAACTGAAATGCAATAAGATTATTGTAATATTTTATATATGTATAATATATACATATGCAATGTAAATATAAACTGTTTTAGTCACATAAATATTGACTTCATGATAATTCATTAAACTATTCATTTATATTCTATGCACTGTGTATGTTATATTATATAGTTTAAAAAGTTAAGAATAGGGGAGTCTGGGTGGCTCGGTCGGTTCAGCTCAGGTCATGATCCCTGGTGATGGGATCGAGCCCCTTGTCAGTCTCCCTGTAGAGCCCTCTCCGTCTCCCTCTGCCCCCAACTGGTGCTTGCTCTGTCTCTCTAGTGCCCTGTCTCCCAAATAAACTAAATATTTTTTAAAAAGTTAAAAATAGGATTTGCATATAGTCAAGGCTCTTGGGAACAGACTGGATCAAAGGTGAACATGAATTAGCAGTTAGGGTTCTGGTTAAAAAAATTAACATATGTTGGGAAATAAGAATGAAAGAAGCACACAGTAGACAAGAAGCTCTCCTCCCAGCTCATATGGGAAAGCATCAGTGGGTGGACCAGTGATAGATCGTGACTGCCAAGGCAGGTCTTAAACCCGGGCAGTATGCTTCATGAGCTTCTTATCCTGAGAGCAGAAAGCAAATGGGCCCAAGGGAAGGTAGGCTTGACACTAGCAAGGTTAGGAAGAAGATGAAGCCTTCAACATCTTATCCCATCTGTGTCTCTGCTTTTGCTTCACTTCTCCAACACCTTCTTCGGATCATCAGCAGCCCGTGTATTTATCCCCCTTCCTTCCTGCCATACCCATATCCGAAGTCAAGGCAGGTCTAAAGGTCAGCTTTGTTGACACTTGGTCTAGTCAGTGGTATCACACTGGTGGAAGGTATTTGAACCCTAATCTTTATCTCTGATTATGAATGGAAGGTTTTGTGTCCTTTGGTGAAATTTTTGTCACTAGTGACTGGTTGTAGGGGGTGTGTTTTGGGTGAAGTAGACCTTCCTGCCCCATACAGCACACTGTAAGATCTGGTAGTTACACCGTGGGGAGAAGGTGTCAGGTAACTTAAAAAAAAATCACCCCAGGTGATTCATATATGACACCCTGTATCCTGTATGACAGTCTGCCTTCTTTCCACACCCCATCCCTCACTGAGAACCACCCATTTACAGGAAGACCATTCACTGAGAAGATATAATATCTGTCTATCTATCTATCTATCTATTCATTCACTCATTCATTAAACAACTATTTCTTGAACTCTAACTATGTGTCTGGCCCTGGGCTAGCACTGATTCAGGGTTCAACAAAAACAGGCACGGGCCCTGCCTTCTTAGAATGGTTTAGTATACAAATTAATGAAACCAAGCAGGTAAATGTAAAATCACCAGTCAGGTAAGTGTTACAAATCTGGGCTTATTCATCAAGAAGAGAGCTAAATGGATGAGGAGCTTAATAATTAGGATATAAAAAAATAAGTAGGATATAAGATGAGGAAATTATATGGAGGAGAATGACTAGTTATTTTAAATTGAGAAAAGACATTAAAAAGGTTTGCTCTGTAACAACTAAAACTGATGAAGATCATTATTATTGATACTTAAGAACCCTGTTTATCTGCTCCAGTTATTCTCTCAAACTATCTTGAAAAATATTAGGCTGTAAAATTAATATCCCCCCCCAAATCACAGGAAGTTTGCTGTAGCATAAAGAATTTAGCACCCTAGCTATCATTATCAGAAAATTTGTCCTGTGCCAGGTACAGTATTATATATAAATATATATGATGTATCTAAAATATTATAAAGATATAAATATATTTATTATATATTGGTGATGATATATATGTACATACATATATATCAGTGGTTATATATATGATAGTGATTATATACCAGTATTAAATATATATCAGATATACATATTAGTAGAACCACACAGTACCCTATAGAAAAAAGAAATTAAGACTCAGGTTAAATAAGCTGTTGAAGGTTACATAGCTAGTATATATATATTTTAATAACACTTTTTTGATACATAATTCACATAGCATAAAATTCATTCTTTTAAAGTGCACAATTGGGGCAGCCTGGGTGGCTCAGCGGTTTAGCAACTGCCTTCAGCCCTGGGTGTGATCCTGGAGACCCGGGATCGAGTCCCACATCGGGCTCCCTGCATGGTGCCTGCTTCTCCCTCTGCCTGTGTCTCTGCCTCTCTCTCTCTCTCATGAATAAATAAATAAAATCTTAAAAAAATATATTTAAAAAAATAAACTGCACAATTGGATGGTTTCTAGTATGGTTCACAGTTATAAATTGCTGCTAATTTCTAGATCGTTTTCATCATCCTGAAAGAAAACTGTCTGGACTTAAGTTTTCTCTCGTCATTCCTCCTCTTCTTCCCAGCCCTAGTAATCACAGACTCTATTTTCTTTCTACATGGATTTGCCTATTCTGGATGTATCATATAAATGTAATCACAATATGAAGCCTTTTGTATTTGGCTTCTTAGGGTGATTCTTTTTTCTTTTTAAGGATTTTATTTTTAAATTACCTCTATGCCCAATGTGGGGCTTGAACCTACAACCCCAAAGAGTCCCATGCTCTCTTGTCTGAGCCAACCAGGTGCCCCTAGGGTGATTTTAAAATAGCTATTCATGTTGTAGCATACATTAATACTTCATTTCTTCTTGTTGCCAAATGAGATTCCATTACATGGGTGTATACCACATTTTACTCATCCATTTATCAATTGATGGACATTTGAGCTGTTCCCACCTTTTGGCTATCATGAAAATGCTGCTATGAACATGTGTATACAAGTTTTGTGTGGACATAGGTTTTCATTTCTCTTGGGTATAATTTAGACATGGAATTTCTAGATCACATGGCAACTGTATCTCAACCTTTTGAGGAACTGCCAGGCTACCACTTTCCATTCCAATCAGTGTGTATAAGGGTCCTAACTTCTCTGCACCCTCACGAGTACCTGTTATTTATTATCTGTCTTTCTGAAGATAGCTGTTCTAGTGGGTGTGAAATGGTATTTCACTGTGATTTTGGTTTGCATTTCCCTAAGGGCTAATGATATCGAACATCTTTTTATGTGTTTATTGGCAGGAAACTATGTATGATATGATTAATTTTTTAAAATGTAAGTTACCAACACTTACTAAAAGCATAAGAAGATTATGTACCAAACTGTTAGCAGTGAGTATGGCTGTTGAATAGAATCACGGGAGACGTTGACTTCTTAAATTTTACCTTCTGCATTATTAATTTTCATAGCAACAGGCATACATTCCTTTTATAATCAGAAAAACAAAGCACAGTTAATTAAGCAAACAAACAAAAACAACAGAGACAGATCATCTCTAACCCTGGAGGCTCAGAGCATTCCCCCAGACACTGCATTGCCTCCTTCTTGTGTCCAAAAGTGCAGGAAAGCATGGAGGGAGGGTAAATGACTTCTGAGCCATGGTTGGGAATGCATGTCCTCAGTGGTGAATTTCCAAGGCTTGCCCATTCTGCTATAGGGTAGGTATAGGCTTCTGAGGCTATCTGGTAAACTCAACTACCAAATTTAATATTGATCCTAAGGATATATGTGTTCTATTGTCAGAATGCTCAGCTTTTGAAATGCATCCTTAAAATCAGTAGAGAACTACCTAGACAAGTAAATAAAATGAATAAATACAAGAAGTTTGGGTGTGAATGTGGCATGTTATGGCAATGTGTTCAGTATTTTTAATTCTCTTTCACCATGGAACGTTTCTTTGATTTCTCACTTGCTGTTTGTGTAGCTTATGAAGGCAATTATATTTCTATTTTAGTATTGTGAGAAACAAAGTTGATAACAGAATGCATAAACCTTCAGAATGTATAATACATTCTTGTTTTCAAACAGATCAATTTTTCAGAATATGGTGAAAATAAGCAGTTCTTTTGGGAATGGAATTTTTTTCACTCCCAGACAGTTATCCTGGAGTGAATATTTATGGTCTAAATAGAATCCCCCGAAAACAGAAATGTTGTCATATTCTTATTTGTATGTAACACTTATTTATTACAAATGGCAGGAAATGCTAATTTAAAACTAACTCTTAAAAATGAGTTCAGAGAAGCATAGTTCAGAATTAATTTATAACGAACACTGAGGGAATATTTGGGTCAATTTATTATTCACTGAGATTGTTGAAAATTTATATGATGATTATTCTGATTCCATCTCTAGGCAGAAGGTTACTCTCAGTGGAAAAAACCCAACAACATCCAAGGTTATTGAAATGCCACGCATATAAGCATCCAAGCTCCATCGGCAATTTGCATATGTATGTGTTCCCACCCCCACACACAATCCTTAAAATTACCTGGAATATTAACAGATAATATCCTTCCGTTCCACGTTAGTAATAGCAGAGAGATGGTCATTTGTGAGAGTCTGTGACCATCTTGCTAACGACTAGTTTTATATCCCGACTCTACCATTCTGAGCCCACAGTGGTTTGCCCACATTCAGACAGTGAGCTAGTGACAGGCTCTGTGGAGAACAGAGCACTTCTCTGTCCACAAAATTCCAGGCACTGGGATGAACACATATGCACTGTATACTTGGAGTATTTTTATATGACTCAGTATAAATGTATACATTCATAGCTTCATGAGCACATGTCTGTAAATATGGGGGTCTCAATAGCTTCATGCATTTTCCTCACTAGCCAGTAAGTTTTCTGGTATATTTTATAAATCCTCTACTATTCCTGGATAGGAAGTACTAAATTTCTGAGGTTTTTTAAGAAATATCATGTTTCACTTAAACCATGTAGAAATTATCCCAGTATAAGTACTTTAAAAAATGTATTTGATTTAAATTTTATTTAAAAATAATATAAGTTAATTCATGTTCATAGTGGAAACATATAAAATATAGGTAAGTAAAAAAAAAATCACACCTGATCCCACCACCTGGAGATAATAACGATCATAATAAATTCGATGTATAATTTTTTAGATTTTTTTCTATGTACCTTTATGCATGCGTATTCATAAAAATAGATTATCATACATATGTCCTAAAACTTCCAAACTCTGCTTTTAAAATTTAATATGCCATGCATGCTTTTCCATTTCCAACATAACATTGAATGGCTGTGAGCCCAAGGGATTCTAGTTACATGGTACCGGGAATTCCTCATCCCAAAGAACTCAGCCCCCTCCAGGGCCTTATGGCCTAAGGGAGTGGGCTGCATCACTATGGAATCGAGGGGGAGCTATCTCAGGTGGCTGGATGTCCACATAAATGTGAGTGAGTGAGTGCATGTGGGTGTCACTTCACAGGGTAGAACTGGGGCAGAAGGAGGAGTAGACTACAGGCCAGGGGCCAGGGACCAAGAGCTAGGGTCTAAGATTGAATACCCCTACACTACCATTGAGAATTCTAAATTTAATCCTAGTTTCCAGATGGTTATGAAGCTATCTTTTTCAAGGCAAAAAGAGTATATTTAATTGAATAGTTTGTTAGACTGCCTTTGAAACTTCAAAATATTTTGTATGCGAGTCTCCATTTATTTTCTAGGTGGGCCCCCAAAATGTGAGGAACAGGCTCACAGCATATATATTCTATGACTACTACTTTCTAGAAAATATATTTTGTTTTGTTTAATTTTAATTTTCCTTATGGATGAAAGGGAGTAGTATGTAAAAGGGCTCATTTATTTATTAGGTAAGATTTAGCGTAATGTATTTATTGAAGCTTTACCATACTTCACATTCCACCAGGTATAGGGATAAGGATTAAAAATACACAGCCAGCCTGTTATGGAGTTCATGATATCCTACAGATCTCAGATATATGAAATGATTACTACATGGGTGATAAGTAAATCAGTCAAGTGTAGACATGGGTACAGAAGTCACAGAGAGAAAGGAGGGAAAATCTGTAGGTCAGGATCCTGAGATCAATTAATTAACCTGGTCAACTGTAACCTCACAGATATCTTAAAAAGGCTATAGAAACCATCCCATCCAAGATGAATTGTTGTGAGCTTGCTTTCTTTCTTTCTTTCTTTCTTTCTTTCTTTCTTTCTTTCTAGATTTTATTTATTTATTCATGAGAGACAGACAGAGAGAGAGAGAGAGGCAGAGACACAGGCAGAGGGAGAAGTAGGCTCCATGCAGGGAGCCCGATGTGGGACTCAATCCTGGGACTCCAGGATCACTCTCTGGGCTGAAGGCAGTGCTAAACTGCTGAGCCACCTGGGCTGCCCTGTTGTAAACTTTCTAAGTGGTTTAAAGTTTTTGATAAATTTGGTAATCTGGTCACTTGACAAAGTAAGCATTCAGGAATTCACTTTCAGCAAATCACTTTTTAGCTAACTGGCTTGCTTCTTTGAGGGGAAGCTTCATTCAAGCTAGGGTATGATGCATGCACACACGTTTGAATGGGAAGGAATGTGGTGCCTTACTGAAGAAAAATATTCTGTGAAGAGAGAACAGCACATGTGTCATCTTGAAGGCATGAAATGGAATGACATGTTCTGAGACCAGTATTTAGAAGTGCTAGATTAAAAAGAGTGAGGTAGGGAAGCAAAAGGATTCAAAAGGCCCTGCCTTTCTCTGATCTGGAGGGTTTTATGGCCCTGTGTCCCACAGAGTTTTATCCTATAGGAAATGGAAGCTGAGGTTGAAGAATTTGAAGTCAGGAAATGAGAACATCAGATTGCATTTTAGACAGATTTTTATGGCAATAGTACAGAGGAAGAATTGGAAGTGAGTAGTCCGGAAGGAGGGAGCCCCCTGCCAAGAAATCAGAATAACTCCAGGGTCATGATGAGAGCAACTTCTGGATTCAGACTGCTGGGAATCAGCACCTGTTTCTCCCACTTAGCACCTGTGTCTTTGGGCAAGTTCCTTAGCCTCTTTGTTGACCTGGTTTCCTCATCTGTAAAATGCAAATTATAATAGCTGTGAAGATTAAAGGCAACAATACCTATAAAGTGCTCAGGGTGGACACTGCCCTATGGAAAACTCTCAATACCTGCTAAGGAGTAGTAGCAGTAGCAGTAATGGTAACAGTAAAAAATAATAATCTTTCAGAGAGATAACAATGCTCAGAACTGGGGTATAGGCAGTGGAAATTGTGAGGAGGGGAAGGGGATGAGAAAGACAAGGAGTGGATTCGATAGGACTTGTAGTTGATTAGATTCAGAGGTGAGGAAGGAGATCTCTTGATCTCTAGCTTGAATGGCTGAGTGGAAGGTGTTGGCGCCAAAGAAGTTTGGGAAGACAGGAGTAAGGACAAGCTGGGTGATAGAAGATAACAAATTCTGTTTTGGAGATTCTGAGTTTTAGACACTCGTGGGTCCTAAAGGTGGAGATGTCCAGAAGGCAGAGAGATATGCAGGCTGGAGTTCAGGAAAGGGAAATAAAGGCCACATGAGCAGAGTGTCAGAGTAACAGGCATATTGATTAGAAATAGCTGCCCTCATGTACAAACTTCTTTTCATCTATTTGGCCTTTGATGCATGACTTCTGTTAGTATCCAGAAGGGAGGGCACCTTAATAGCTACCTCAGATGCAACTTGCATCATTAAATATTTGCTGATCAACCCAGCCGGGTAGGGTCTCTTTAGTCTGAGACCCTGTGCGAAGGACTGAATGTTTATGTCCCTCCCCACCCACAAATTCACATATTGAAGTCTTAACCCCAAAGCGTGGTGGTATTTAGAGAAAGGGCTTGAAGAGGTGATTACGATTAGACAAGGTCTTGAGGATGGGGCACTGTCCTGATGGGATTAGTGCCCTTATAAGAAGAGACACCAGAGAGCTTGCTCTCTCACTCTGCGTACACCAAGGAAAGGCCACGTGAGCACACAGCAAGAAGGCAGCTGTCTACAAGCCGAGAAGAGAGCTCTCAGTAGAAACCGGTACTGCTGGATCTTGGTCTGGGACTTCTGGCTTCCAGAACTGTGAGAAATAGTTTTGTTGCATAAGCTATGCTATCTATTTTGTTATAGCATCCTGAACTACCTAAAATACTCTTGTATGAAGGGTTTGCTGCATTTCTCCCATAGGTAGGCCCTCCTTTCACTCTAAAAATGCACATTTCCTCTTACTGCTTTGAGATGGAGGCATCTGGAGCCCAGGTCCTTCATACTTATGGTACATTGCTCTGCAAGGCCCTGTTTTGCCCACAGGAGATGTTTAATAAACATTTAATGACCCGAGGTCAGCTTGGCATGACTCAAGACCATGCACCACTTTGAAGAGGGTCACAGAGAATGTGCTTAGTGTGGGATATGAGGCAGATTCATGGGGTAAATCAAGACTGGAATTTAGGTGGAAGCAGGATGGTCTCAATATGCATCGGGGAGATTACCAAGATTGCCAGGAAAAAAGGGTTTCCCAAAGATCAGTGGGGAGAGTGAAATGGCCAATGTGTCCACATGAGGCATATTTTTCATGAGCATTTGGTACTGTGCAAACCATTATGTAAGATGACATGGTGGCTTATCTATTTCAAATTGATTTGAAAAATCATTAAGTTTTTGAGTTAGGATTTTTCTAAAGCAACTGAATTTAAGGGTTAAAATCAACAATAGTTCAGGCCCTTAATAGTTTGATGCTCTTCTGTTTAAAGAACAATCAACCAACCAACCAACCAATCCAACAATGACAATTTCCCTCCAACGAGATGAAAAAAAACAAAACAGATTTTTGTTTATTTTATTGCAAACTCTCATCAACATCACTGGGAATCATTTAAAGTTGACTGAGTGCTCTTAAGTGAAGTCTCAGGGGGTGATGCTGTGAGTCTTTGTATTCTCTGGGGGATGCCGAGTGTGTGCTGGCAATCACGGTAAGAAATACAGGGAACTTGCCCCAAATGTGTCAAGACACTCCTCTGTGAGGATGAGAGAAGTGGAAAGATTTATTTTTTTCTTTAGAGCGTCTTCCATTACCATCTTGCTAATCTCTTAAGAGCTACTAGAAGCAGGGACTTTCTAGAAGCATCCTCTCTAAAGCCCAACAGTACAGAGGAGAAGAGTGGAGCATATTTGTGCTGACCTATCCACCTAAGAGTAACCAGAGGCACATGGACCGATGGATGACACTTAAAACCTGGAGCTTTGAGAACTTCTAGACTTGAACTCTCATACAAGCGCCACCAGCCACAAGTGGCTAAGGAACACTGGACACTTGGCTAGTCAAAATCAGGATATTCTTTGAGTATAAAACATATACCAGATTTCAGTTCCTTAGTTTTAAAAAAAAGAACATAAAATGCTCATTAATACTTGCTTATATTTATGACAGGTTGAAATAACATTTTGAGGTATATTGAGCTAAATCAAGTATATTATTAGAACTATTTTACCTGTTTTTTATTTATTTATTTATTTATTTATTTATTATTTATTTATATTTATTTTTTAATTTGGCAACTAGAAAACGTAAAATTACATATGTGGGTGAAGTTATATTTCTGTTGGACAGAGTCTAAGGTTTACACCATCAAGGGGCAGATATACATTCTGGCCTTGACAGGATATAGAGCTTACAAGAATTTGTCTCTTCTCAAGTGAATCATGCCCAGCTGTGCATAAAAGCAGTTTTATTATTTGTGTAATAGCCCTATACACATTCAGAGAGTCTTTCATCTGAGGATCTCAAACGTTAATTAATTCTCATTGAACAGCCGAGGAAGACTGGTAGTCTTAGTTCTATTTTACAGATGAGAAAACCAAGGCATGGGGAAATTTAAACAATTTGCCCAGGGCTACCCAGGGTAGAATGGCAGAGCTCAGAATAGAAACTGTGAATCATTATAATTAATCACGCATCTAGCCAGCAAACTATATTTTTTCTTCCTGATTAGGTGAATTCCTTCAAGGTGGGGACCATGCTTTTAGCATGCTATTCCCAACTCGTAAAATACCGAATCCTCAGTGAACATTACAGAACCGTAGGAGTCATTGCTTCCAGAATAACACATTTGGGCATCAACAAATGGGTAACGTAGAAGAGGTAAGTAAATGGTCTTTTTCCTTCTGAGGAAGGAATCATTATTATGCCTTCCTTTAGAAGCAGATAAACAAATCCTACCTTTGATTAGTTCACTTGTTTTTAACACTAGATTTTGAGGTCTTATTTTGATATTTTGAAGAGACGACATTCCGAACAAAAAGCACGTTGGTCTAGATTTGGATTCCATCTGGTAGAGGAAGGAAGTGCCTTTAGAGCTGTGTGGTGTCTCTAACCAACGTTCTTCCATCAACTTCTTACCTGTGATATAAGCTTCCTTTTTCAAGCTCAGGCATTACAGCTCTGGTGCATGAGTTCTCTCAAAAGAATACACATCTATCCAACTTATTTTGGAGAGAAGACCATCAGAAACAGACATCAGGGGGATCCCTGGGTGGCGCAGCGGTTTGGCGCCTGCCTTTGGCCCAGGGCGCGATCCTGGAGACCCGGGATCGAATCCCACGTCGGGCTCCCGGTGCATGGAGCCTGCTTCTCCCTCTGCCTATGTCTCTGCCTTGTCTCTGCCTCTCTCTCTCTGTGTGTGACTATCATAAATAAATAATTTAAAAAAATTAAAAAAAAAAACAGACATCAGATTTCCCAAGCAAAAGCTACATGAAGCAAACGGTTTCTTTTCCCCAATCTTCATGTTAATTTTCCTTATACGGAGTAGGGGAAAAAAAGAAAAATCTACTACCAACTTGTGATTACACTCCCTTTGACTGAGGCAGATTTTTCAGTGTTACTCTAATATTGGGCCAATAAAGTACATGAGTTAAGATAAAAGTGAAGTACGTGAGCTTAAGAGTAGATTTAGGGGAGCACCTGGCTGACTCAGTTGGTAGAATATGCAAGTTTTGATCTTGGGGTCGTGAGTTCAAGCCCCATGATGGATGTAGAGCTTACTTAAAAAAGATAAAGATTAAAAAGTAAGTAAAATGTGTATATGGGTGGATTTAGGGAGTTCTAGGAACCATCCATCCATCTGTCCATTCATTCGACAATGCATATCCTCTTTTATGTATTCCAAAAATGTTTATTGTGACATGAGTGAAAGGTTACTATATACCTGAATTCTGCTTCTTATAAAAACAATATGAATAAAATGTACTATTTTTCAAGAATGGTTGAGGGATGATCATTTATGCCAATGCATACATACGTGCACGAGGGAGTATGTCCACATGATGCCCTCTCTATCTTCATTGCCAGCAGCGTTAAACCTAGATCAGTGTGTCATCCTGTCCTTGTGACAGGAAGTATGACTGGAGTGCTGAAAGATTTTTAATTATACTCGCACTCAAGTAATGATAGCCTACTTGTGGGCACACGTCTTAGAGGAGATTCATAGTCTGTGCTCTGTGCATCAGATTCCTTCATTTCCTTTGCCTTTTGCTTGAACCAGAAAAATGACTTAGAGAAATTCATGCACACTTCCCTGCCATCCCCACCCACGGTGGTGAGGCTGAGTCAGTAGGGGAAGAGTTTCAATATCTTCGGTGTCTTTGACACTCCAGGCTAAGAATGGGGGCGGGGGGGCAGTGAGCGGGAGGAGGAGGAGGGTAGAAAACATTGGAGACTCCACCCTAGACAATCCCACACTTGACGTTTCTCATGCCTTCAAAGCTGATGAATTCCACTTTTGGAGGGTCAGGGTGAGGGGGAGGAGAAAGGGTGAGGTAGAGGAGATGGTATGTGCATGTTGGATCCTTTACAAAAATTTCCCCCAAATGGTCTTTGCATATCTTGGTTACCACTTCCCATCATTCAACTTGCCCAGATACAGACAGTCTCTGATTGCTACAAAGCATCCCACCACCCAAATCGTGCGACCCTGGTTCAAGCACATCTCTTTTGGTGGAGAAATCGAGGAGACTTTTTAGCAGTGGTCATTTATGAGTTCATGCCAATGAGAAAGCGCAGAGAGCTGCGTCTTCCGTACCTGGAGCAAAGAGGGAGTCATTGCACGGACTGATGCCTCACAAGCATCTAGTCTAGGAAAAGGTCTGTGAAAACAGATGGTCTTCATTCTTCCAGCAACTGGGCTAAATCTATAGCAGCTAACCTAGCAGGGAGCACTATCTGAATGACAGCTGAACAGACAATGGAGAGAATTGTTTCCAATTTAGCTCTTTATTTGATAAAACTTTATGCATCCATTGCATAAAGAAATGATAAATGGAGGTAGTGAGAAAATAATCATACTTGAGTGGGGTTAATGAAATGATGCTATTTTGCAGCAGGGGTGGTGGGGAAGATGGGGGGACATAATAGACTAATGGAATTTAAGGGTGTTCTAAATTCGGAAAACAAATGTTTCCCCCTTGTTGATGGGCCCTCTAGGGACAATTCTTGGAACGTGGCCCACAAAAGTTCTGTCCGACAGCAGCCCCCTCTCCTTCCCAGCAGCAGCAAGGCATCGCTGGGGCAGGAGTGTGGCGCCTTCTGCCCAGGCTCTGATTCATGCCTGCAGAATAACAATCTGCTCTCGGAGCACCAGGCACAATGAAGGCCCTCTAAGCTGCCACTCAAGCGGGGCTGCTAACACTCCCGGCCCTTGTTTCTGGCTCTTGGCATTGTTGGGGCAGGGAGTGTGGGGAGAGCTGCACACTTCCATGCTGGGAAAGGCAGGGCCCCTGGCGGGCCCAGCCGGTCATGGGATGGTCGGACAACAGCCGTGGCCAGACGAGCTAGCAGGGCTCTTACACCTCTGGGCAAACTTGCCAAACCTTCAGGAATTTGGAGGTTATGGTTTCAGAGAGTCTGACCTCTGCAGCCTCATACCCCAACTCCAAAACCAACACCCACCTGCCCCAAAAAACCCCAACTCATAAAAATTCTTTTGGCATGACAGAGTGCTACAAAGTTTGATGATGGCACCAATGTCTTTCTAACACCCTTTAAATGACAGGGCTGACAAATTTCCAACAGCACTGGGGCAGCTCTCAAACTATATAATCTTGACCTGGGTTGGCTAGAAAGTGATGCTAGCGAAGATGACTGATGGGGGATTAGGATAAGCAGACAGATGACATGGTGAATTTTGGAAGTAGCAGGCTTATTGCTAATCTTTACACTGTAGGCAAAGGACGTGACATGCCAAAAACATCACACCCAGAATGTATTCATTATAGGAGGGAGCAAAACATGCGTAAACTCAGAGTGTAGTTGTGTATCGGAGGTAATCCTCAAAGCTTGTCTCCAAGCAAAGACTTGTGTTGCTTCCCAGCCAATTTGAAGGATGAAACGGGCCGTGAGACTATTTTAGGATACAAATAACTACCACTTTTTGAGCCCATGTTCCAGGGATTTTAAATATATTAGCTAATTTAGGCCTAATGGCAGCCTTGTGAGATAGAAACCATTGCTCCCAATTTATATACAACTGGGGATTATGAGGCCTGCAACAGTTAGGAAAGTGCTGCCTGGCCCCGAAGCCAGTGCTCTTAGATTCACTGTATTAATATGCCTCTCTGGGGCTAAGAGGAGACACGAAGCTATGGACATGAGACAAATATTTGTTTTGTTTCTGAAGAATTCCAGTTTTTCCTTCAGCCTGGCTTAGAGCTTCATCTTAGAGAAGTAATCAGCGTTGCTCTTTACAGGCAAGATGCAACAGATAATACCGAGAAAAGCAAGGGAGCATTTGCATTTCTGCTGAATGTGCCAAAACTGAACCAATAAAGTCTAGCCTTTGTGACAGTTCTTTGTCTCTTCTGAGGCTAAAAATGTCTGGACACACTGAGTCAGTTGGAGTGTCAGCACTCTCTTGACCTGGCACACAACTTAACATGAGTCACTAAAAGGATTCGAAACTCAGGGTCAGGAAAACACTGCTGTTAAGTTGGTACAGCCAAAAATATTCGGGCGTCAACCTTGTGCTCCTGGATGTACCTTATTCATTCATCTGCTTGTTTATTCATTCAATAAGTGTCTCTTCTACTTGCATAAATATAAAACACAGGGTAAAAAAAGTTTAATAAATACAAAGCAAGTTTCACATCCCTGTCTTCCAGATTTTCTGTTTAAGGACCACCCCTCACACCAGTTTTCTGGTTCAAGGCATAAATGTACCTTTAACTTGCCTCTCATACCTGTTATTGAATCCTTGCTATAGCCTGGATATTGGTTCATATAAAGTGATGGCCAAGACTTGGTCCTAGCCCCTATGGTTGTGTAGGTACCTAAACCAATGGCCACCATGCGATTGAGGAGTGCTGAGGTTTATGGGAATGGTAGTTGCCTGCGTAGATTAGGACTGAAATGCCAACGTGTCTGATCAGCTGTCATAGTTAATTGTTGTTACCAGCGTTTGCGAATTAGTTTAAGAGATTTTATTTATTTATTCATGAGACACACACAGAGAGAGAAGCAGAGACACAGGCAGAGGGAGAAGCAGGCTCCCTACAGGGAGCCTGATGTAGGACTTGATCCCAGGACCCCAGGATCATGACCTGAGCCAAAGGCAGACTCTCAAACACTGAGCCATCCAGGTGCCCCTGCAAATTTTATTTTATTTTAAATTTTATTTTATTTTAAAATTTATTTTATTTTAAAAAATTAGAGTTTATTCCTGTGATATGGCTTATTCCTGTGATATGGCTTATTTCTGTGCTATCAAATTAATACACTAATTTGCTTTTGAGAGTGAGAGGGAAAGACACGGAGATCAAACTGTTTCACTGAGAATTGTTTATGACCCTGGGTATGGAAATGTCCAGGGTATGTCCTCTTGCAAAGGTGATCTGATGCACATGCTGGGAGGTTGAAAATTTCAGCCATCCCGTGGTCAAGGGGGGGGGCATAATATCCTCATCTTCTGGGAGACCCCCTAGAAAGCTTTCCCCAAATATTATATGCCTCTCATTCAGTTGGGCTGTCTCCTAGTTGCCTGGTTTCAAAATATTCATACTTGTAATAGCAGGGAAGTCAGGAAGTGGCGAAGCCGCCCATCTGGATTGAATACAGTTTGGGACAGTAGTTTGTGCACAGTGAGACAGATAACATTTTGCAGATTTAAGAGACAGCTGAATCTGATGCATGTGGATGCAAGCTACTGGTGGAAGGCTCGGAGCAAACCGTTTCAGTGCAGCCTGGATTTATGGGAACTACTCAGGCGCTGGTAAGCTTTGAGGGAGGACATACAGTGGTTATTTTGTTCACAAAGAGTTTACTTCAGTTGACCTGGATTCTTACCCCATATTGAGTTTGACTTCCAGTATGAATGTAAACCAGCTCCAGACTCAGACACAACCTCTGCTCAACGTCTGATGGGGAGTTAAAGAGAGAAAATAAAAAAATGGCATAAATAAGTTTCACATGATTTCCAATCCAAGCTAGGAGTTGGCTCTGTTTCACTCAATCAACCAGGGGCAGAGAAAATTTTGCGAAATCAGGGGCCCTTTCAGAAAGCCTGGTCTATATCCTGTTTTCAAAAGAAAACCCAGAACCTGTCAGATGTGCCCTATTTCTGTTTCTGTGGCAGCTCGCCTCGTAGCTGTTCTAGGATAGAACGTGGCCCGGGTACATCCGTTTTCTTGTTTTTCCAAAGGTGCTCCTCTGAGGGGCAAGACATTTTGCTGGTTATTTGAACATGGGAGGCAGAAATGCATCTTTGAATGAATCACAGCTGAACTGTTGAGGATAGGACCATAAAATACAGTCCTTTGCAAAGGATTTCTTTCCCTGGGAGCTCAGGTGGGAGCCAGCTTGACAGCAGGGTCTCTGTGCTCACTTAGGTTCCCATTTCATGTCAGGAAAATAGAAATATAATAATTTTTGCCTCTCATTAAAAAACAAAACAAAACCATCATTCAAATTTGTATAGTTAAAGAACAAATCTTAAAGTCTCTTTTACAAGTGTACTGCAAATGCTAGGATACAGGACATGGAGTTGGAGAGGGTTTTTCTCCCCCTGCCCCCCTCCCTCCCTCCATTCCTTCCTTCCTTCCTTCAACATGAAGCAAATCTGAGTGAAATCTTGCCTTCTTGCTCGGTTGGGTTTTTTTCCCCTAGCTGAGCTAAAGCACAAAAAGAATGTATTTTCCAAGTACCTTATGGGAGCCTGACAATTTACTTCTTCCTCTTGCTTTGAAAATGACCCCCAAAGAGATAAAATTGTTTGCATTAATTCTTACAGAAAAGCAGCCAAGGTTTTATTAAAAACATTGCCCTTCATATTCTTGCATATTTTCTTTCTCTCTCTAATATGGGAAGATATCAAATGTAAAAGAAACACAAACATAGGACACTGCTCCTTTCATCTTTGCTCAGTTTCCAATATCTTCCAACATATTACCTTATTCTTCTTATTAAACTTTAAAAAGGACCAAGTGGAATACTGCATTTGAATTTTGAAGGGTGAGGACCTGGGATAGGCTCTCTGCATTGTGTCCATTCATTAGATTCCCCTAAGATCTTCCCACCCTGTATTAGGACTGGCAAAGCATGATTATACCTTGGGAAACACATTCAGACTAACTGAGTTCCCATGAAACTCAATTCTGGAAGTTCATTTTCTTTGATGTGACTGGGTTCTTTAATTTTTAAGGAAAAAAGATGAAAAGTATCATTGCTACCTGGTGGAACAAATAAACTTTAAAACAAGTTCAGGATTTCCCTTAAACACATCTGATGTATAATTGAGTATTGCTTAGAACAGCAATACTCTGAAATACGTATAAGAAATAATTCAATGATGAACTATGGTAATGGAAAATAATATAATGAAAAATATGTGATGACCTCAATTTTTCTTTTTCTTTTTTTTTTTAATTCCCAGCCTAATTTTGTTCACTAAAACCTGGCCCTGTCAAAGCTACCCCTAAAAGCCATAGTTATGAAGTAGACTCTGTAACAAAATGGGTGTAAAATCTTGTGATCACAGGGGCACCTGGGTGGCTCAGTAGGTTAAGCATCTGCCTTCAGCTCAGGTCGTGATCCCAGCGGTCCTGGGATAGAGCCCTGCATTGGGCTCCCTGTTCTGCAGGAGAGCCTGCTTCTCTTTTTCTCTCAGCCTTTCCTCTCCACTCATGCATTCTCTTTCTCTCAAGTAAATAAAATCTTAAAAAATAAGATCTTGTGGTAATAGATCAAGCAGAAAAAAAAATCAAAATTTTATGTTTTTTTAAAGAAGACTAAAAAAAGAAAATAATAAGACTAAAAGGAAACACACCAAAGACTATCCTGGAATTATTTCTTGTATTCTTCTTGCTTTTTTTTTTTTTTTTTTAATTTGGGACAATTACTTTTCCAACAACAACAAAAAGACCAGCCATAGCCCTTATCTTTTTCGTAGATCTGATTTATCCTGGACCACCCTGTACTTGGAGATGTAGTCCCCTGGGATTTTTTTTTAAGTACTTTAAACTTTGAATAGCTTATCAAAAGCTGTCAGCTGATAAAATCTCAGCCCTAAAAGAAAAAAAAATATTGGAGGGGTACAGTATGTACGTGCTGGGATAAACAGTTTGAAACCAAGTGGATAATGAGGTTACTGATTCAGTGATGAGCACACCTGAGTTTTGATAAGCATGACCCAACCGCATGTGGTGAAATCCTCGATCCACAGAGAGTGTCTCATCTTTATGGAACTCACCAGAAGGAGCCTTTAGTCCCTATCAAGCAGGGTGCAATAAATCAGGAGAAAGCTGCAGATCCTGTCAGACCTGCCTGCATTCCTCTCCCCTCAGTGATTTCTTAGTTCCAGAGGGTTCATCCTTTGGGAATATTCCAACACCCTTTTGGAAGCTATGCCAAAATCCAAGGATTTGACAGCTTGATAAAACCTTGTTTTATCCTGAGCTAGAAAACAACCTGACTCTGGGAAGGCCTAAATTATCAAAGGCAGTATACCGTGTAGCAGCTGTAAGTTAACCGGCAGATCTGGTGGGGATGAGAGTGCCTTTGAACTTGCTGGGAAGTTTAACAGCAACAGCGAAGGTTCCTGGGAGAAAATCTGTTATAAAAGAAGACAAAGAACTAGTAAGTAGCTTTCCAGCTGGACAGAAAGGCAAGAGATAGAATCCATCCTCTCCAGAATCCGTGTTCCATTCTTACACCCGGGGAGAGAGTAAATGCAGAGAAATCTATGGGATGGTGTTGAAAACAGATGCCACAAACAAGAACTGGGGCAGATTCATTTTCCTTTAGTATTATGGGCTAGAATTTAAAATATCAGAATTGGGGATTAATTGGATGTGGTAAAATGACAAGTCAGGAGCCTTTGGTGATCTGGTGATTTACTGATGCCAAGGCTGAGTTCAGCTCTCTTCCTGGGGACTCTCTTTGAAGTCAGGGGAAGTTGGGCACTTAGAGGACAAAGGAAAAACTGGGAAATAGGATGAGAATGGCCTTTGTAGTTGTTTCATTTCCCTCACACATTTATTGCTTTTTCTCTTCCTTCTTCATGCAGCAAATATTTCATGACCTTCTCTCTGTGCCTAGCATTCTACTGGGCATTTGGGATTTGCAATGAATGCAAGAGAATTCCTGGTCTTTTTTTTTTTTTTAAATTTTTATTTATTTATGATAGTCACACAGTGAGAGAGAGAGAGGCAGAGACACAGGCAGAGGGAGAAGCAGGTTCCATGCACCGGGAGCCTGACGTGGGACTCGATCCCGGGTCTCCAGGATCGCGCCCTGGGCCAAAGGCAAGCGCCAAACCGCTGCGCCACCCAGGGATCCCAGAATTCCTGGTCTTGAAGAGTCTACGGGTAATGGCAAATACTGACCAACTCCCATCCCCTTTCTGATGAGGAGTAGCTCTGAGGAAGTGATGCACTGCCCCATGTTTCTATAGTTCTAGGTCTCAAATTTCAAGACATTTCTCATTTCACATAATTTTAATCTTATTATCAAAGGCAATTCATTAAATGTATTAAAGTGAGCTTAATTTTGATGATATTTACAAGGTTTTTTCATCTAAATAAATTAGTTCATTTGAAAAGAAAATCCCAAGTCAGACAGACCTTCCATTCTGCTTGTTGTTTTTTAACAATATAGCTTCCGTGTTGGTTTCATGACCTGCCTTTTGCATATATTGGAATCTGTGGAGAGTATTACAGAATTGAGGGGGAGGTGTATTTTTTTTTAATCAGTTAGACATCTAGCCAGTCTGAAAACAATCACTAAAGAGTGTTTGTTTTGTTTTGCCTATAGAAATATTGACAACCATGCAATCAAAATGCTAAGATTTGTAAACAAACCCTGCCCCCTCCCCAAATTCTACTTTGTCCTGCTCGATCTTCTCTGAAGAGAGTGGAGAAAAAATTTCTGTAATGTTCCAAGAAGTGAAGCCAACTGACATTTTAAAAAGTCACTTATACTCATGACCAGTAACATAGTAAGTTTTCAGAGAAGCTGTTCCTGATCATCACAATACAAAATAGGGTTCAAATACCTATTTCCTTCAAAGGCTTAGGTTATTTTGACTAACAATCTCAATATATCTCAATGTATGGCAAAATTTTAGTTTCCCAACGATGCCATGGGGATAGGTCGTTGAGGGCCCCTCATGATCCCTGCCTTGTGCCCTGGGTAGCTGCCTCCTACAGTCCACCACATCAGGATTGGCCCGTGTGACCAAAGAATATGACAAAAGTGATGGTATGTCCTTTCCTGGGCTAAATCATAGAAGACATTCTGGCTTCTGCCTCTCAATCTCTCTCTTTGTGTCTTTGATCATTCCCTCCAGGAGATACCAGCTGTTGTGTTGTGAGGACAGTCAGGCAGCCCTGTGAATCATCGTGTGGTAAGGTAGTGAGGCTCCCTGCCAACAGCCATATGAACGAGCCATCTTGAGGCAGATCCTCCAGTGCCACAGAAGCCTTCAGATGACTGCAGCCTCTGCCAGACAGCTTGACTGCAACCTCGACAGACACTCTGAGCCAGAACCAGTCAGCTAAGTCATGACCAGATTCCTAAGCCACGGGAACTGTGTGAAATAATAAAGGTTTGTTGGGTTAGGCTGCTAAGTTTTGGAGTAATTTGTTATGCAGCAGTAGATAATGAATACAAGGGTGCTGCCAAACCTGAGATTCATTGATTTTCTGATTCTCATATCATGCTCATAATGTCTACCATGTGAAATACTCTTACTGGGAGTCTTGGGAAGCTTTAAGTCTCCTTGGTTGCCTGCATAGCTAATGCATTAATTTATACATATATCATATATGCATATATATGTAGTTAATGCATTTTTTCTAAACACTACTTATTTATCTATTTTTTTTAAGATTTTATTTATTCATGAGAGACACAGAGAGAGAGGCAGAGACACAGGCAGAGGGAGAAGCAGCCTCCATGCAGGGAGCCTGATATGGGACTCGATCCTGGGACTCCAGGATCATGCTCTGGGTCAACAAAGGCAGGCACCAAACCGCTGAGCCACCCAGGCACCCCTATTTATCTATTTTTAGAGAGAGGAAGAGAGAGCATGCACCTGTGAGCAGTGGGAGTGGGGGGAGGAGTGGGAGGAAGGGTAGAGGGACAAGGAGAGGGAGAATCTTAAACAGGCTCCATTCCATGCCCAGTGTGGAGCTGGATGGGGGGCTCTATCCCACGACCCCAAGATCATGACCAGAGCTGAAATCAAGAGTCGGACGCTTAACCAACTGAGCCACCCAGGCACCCCTCTGAATGCTTTTTAAAGTTTATTTTTCATTTTAAAGACAATACATGCTTGTTAAAGAAAATGTAGTGGGTAAGTTAAAATATATTACCCACGGTTTTAACACCCAAAGAGAACTATTGTTAGGATTTGCATGTTCTTCTCTCGATTTTTTTGTTTTGTTTTGTTTAAAAAGAAGTTGTGGCCATACACTATATGCCATGCTTTCAACAAGCCAAATTCATTTTCTTTAATAACAAAACCCAATAATGTGCCTTGCTCATTCTTGTCATTCAGCTCCCTGCTCCGAGTGACAGGTTCCCAGGGAAATCAGATGCAACCGTTCCCTGAGTGTGCAGAAGACCCGTGAGAGTGTCATGGGTTTGGAGCCAGAGCCTGGCAGGGAGTGATCAGTGCCTGGGGGTGCCAGACACATGGAAGATGATTTATACCAACGACCAGTCATCTCTGCACACATTCTTTTTATTTTCAGTACTAACATGTGTGTGAAGGGCCCCTCCCTGCCCAACAACTCATATTTATATCCACAAACTTCTTAAGAAAATCTACACTCCTTTATTCTCTGTTCCTCTTCAAATAGGGCTGCATAGAGATGTGAATTGACTAAGATGCTGATGAAGCATAAACAGTAGGGCCCTTTCCAAGACCCTGGGAGGGGTGCTAGCAATGTGTTCATATGGTCATGTATTTATACAAAATTTGCAAAAGTAAGCAACTTTAATTACAATTGCTTAAGATTGCCATCTCTTCCCACTCTGCTCCTGCCCTGCAACATGCTCATACCTTCCTTTGTGCAGGGTGGCATCGCATGGTCATGACCATTTTATTCTCATAAATTTTGTATCTTTTTTTTTGGCCAGGACCCCGAAATTGTATGATTCAGGACGTAAGATGTTGGATATACGTCTTGACCTCTGAACTGCAAAAAATGTACATGTAAACTTTTTCAATTGCTTTGTACTCTAAACAGAATTTCTTTATTATTTGTTAGTCTTAAGTGTGAGGTCATTGGGAATTTTGGAGCTGCGAGAGTCACAGAGTTAGAAGGCTCAATCTATTCTACGTGGTTGTATGTGATTCCTGAGACTGTTTCATCAGAATCCATAGATCCTCAAGAGATGCTCCTCTTTGCTGACTCCATTCTTCTATTCTATTTCTTCATTGACTCTGATTCCTTGACCAAATGGATATTTTTTGGAAACAATGGCTGCCTCATCAGTGTTTCACTGTGACCCTTTTAAATTAAGGAAAAAAAAAAAAAGAGTGGCTGGGTAGCTCAGGCAGTTAAGCGTCTACCTTTGGCTCAGGTCATGATCCCAGGGTCCTGGGATCCAGCTCCAAATTGGGTTCCCTGCTTCTCCCTCTCCCTCTGCCCTCTTCCCTGCTCATGCTCTCTCTCTCTCTCTCAAATAAATAAATAAATCTTAAAAAAAAATTTATCCAACTCCATGCAACACCTTTGAACAAAAAAAAGGAATGCAAAATGAATAGTACCAACTAGGTGGCTGATGAACTTTATAAAAGACTGTGCAAAGAAAAACCCAACAGAGAAAAAAAGTGACAAACCAAAAAACCAGACTCTTAAATACAGAGAACAAACTGGTGGTTGTCAGAGGGCAGGGGGTGGGGGATGTGAGGGGAATAGGTGAAGGGAAGTCAGAGAGCACTTACCATGATGAGCACTGAGTAATGTAGAGAATTGTTGAAAAAGAAAAAACAGAAAAAAAAAAAGAGACTGGGTCACCCCGAATGTTTATTCATGTCACCTGCTGATTAGAAGATTATTTGTCCTTTAATAAACTTTTGAACAATGTAAACATCAAATCAGTGCCTACCGTGGCAGCCATGGAGATGCATACAGATGTGCCTTTAAGAAGCTGCTGTGGGTGCCTGAGGAATGGCAAGCCCAGCTGCCACATCTTTGGAGCCTATGGCACTCACCTGAGCCCACCCTTCTAGGCTGCTGCCAGCCATTGACCGGACACTGCTGAGGTGCCAGGGTACCCACGCTGGTCCACCCTGCCTAATGAAGGATCCCCCTCTGGGACAACCTCTGCGCACACCCTCCCCACCAGCCCGGCTTTGCTTTCTCAGAACTGTGTGGGGTTCTGGGGCCCTTCCTACCCAAGGATTCCTTCCCCCTCTCCCTTCACAGGCAGCAGGTCACAGCCTGACCCTCTCCCTGTCTATTCCCTTTTAGCAGTTACCATATCTCTAGGAGAATATATTTGTGACATATTGTTTACTATTTACATATTTTGTTATTTATTGTTTGTTATGTATTTTACATACCTGTTATGTGTTAGGTATATTATATGTGTAAATATGTCTTTATAATTCCCGCAACCATTGACAGTACCCCTTGACTCTTCACCTTGTGAGGTGAACCCATGAATGCCCTTATCTTTTCTTTCATCTCATTTCCTTCTAAGCACAATCGAATGCTTCATTTCAATTTATGGTGTCAAGAAAGAAAACATGAATCTTGTTTTGCCACCAGACCTAAGTCTTCCTTTTGTCTGGCCTGTGGGTTGATTCCAAAAGCTGCAAATTGGTCAAGAGCATTTACAACATTTTTTCTACGTAAAGATTGTTCACAGGTCAGCCGCCTAGTACACTACAATTACACATCTTTTATACATCGTCTTGTGTGTTTCTTGGAATTTCTATTTGTCTCCTTTTCCTCACTCATTTCCTGCATTGCTGCATTTTTTTACCACTTCATTTTCCAACTTCTTCAAGATAGTATCAAATCTCAGAATTCTTTCTGGTCATATACATTTCCTTTCTAGACACCTACTTTCTGGAGCTCTTGCTCCACCAGCTCCAAACTGGACCTCTGTGCTCTACATTTGGTGAAAAGTTGCTACCCTAGGTCTTACTTCCATTTTCTCCTGATTGGCTTGTTTCTTGAATTCCATATTTCTTTACGTTTTTTTTTCTCTTATTTTGCTTGAATACATTCTCCCTCTCTATCTCTCTCTCTTTTTTAAAGATTTTATTTAATCACTCATGAGAGACACAGAGAGAGGCAGAGACAGAGGGAGAAACAATCTTTTCACAGGGAACCAGATGTGGGACTCAATCCCGGAACTTCAGGATCACACCCTGAGCCACCCAGGCATCCCTGCTTGAATACATTCTCGAATCATTTCTATAGAAAGGGGATATGGTAGGTAAACTTACTGAGTCCTCCCATGACTTAGAATGTCTTTATTCTACTCTCAAATTTAATTAATAATTTGATTTAATATTGAATTTTTCACTTAAAATCATTTTCTCTCAGAACTTTGAAGGCACATCTCCACTGTCTTATAGCATTTGGTGTTGCTAAAGAGAAGTTTGATGCCAATTTTATTTTTTAAAAAAGAAAACAATTTGGGTTTTTTCCTCTGAAAATTTTTGGATTTTAAAAAATCTTTGTTATTCTTTTAAGGATTTCACTAAATGTGTAGATAGCTTTGGTTAGTATAGACATTTTAACAATACTTGTTCTTCCAATTCTTGAGCATGGAATTTCTTGGTGGGGATGCAAACTGGTGCAGTCACTCTAGAAAGCAGCATGGAGGTTCCTCAAAAAAGTTAAAAATAGAGCTACCCTACAATCTAGCAATTGTACTACTAAATATCACCCAAAAGATACAAAAATACTAATTCAAAGGGATACATGAACCCCAGTGTATATTATGGCAGCATTACCTACAATAGCTAAAATATGGAAACAGCCCAAGTGTCCGACCATTGATGGATAATGAAGAGGTGGTATACTCACACACACACACACACACACACACACACACACACACACACACACTGAAATATTACTCAGCCATAAAAAGAATGAAATCTTGCCATTTGCAACAATGTGGGTAAAGCTAGAGCAAATTATGCTAAGCAAAATAAGTCAGAGAAAGACAAATACTAAATAATTTCACTCATATGTGGAATTTAAGAAATAAAACCAATGGGTAGAGGAGGAAAAAAGAGGGGGTGAGAGAGGGGGCAAACCAAGAAATAGACTCTTAACTACAGAGAACAAATTGATGGTTATTAGAGGGGAGTTGGATGAGGGGATGGGTGAAATAGGTGATGAGGATTAGAGTGCACTTGTGATGAGCACTAGGCGTTGTATAGAAGTGTTGAGTCACTAGATTTTACATCTGAAGCTAATATTACATTATATGTTAACTAACTGGAATTTAAATAAAAGCCTTAAAAAATATTTGACATTCTAAAATTTCACCATTCTGTGACTGTGGTTCATTTTTAATTCATTGTGTCCGGCATTACAGCATTTGTTTCTTCTCTCTCTCTCTTCAGTCTAGAGACTCATGTCTTTCAGCCAAAAAATTCTCTTTATTATTTTTTGTTTATATTTTCCTATCATTTTGTCTGTTCCCTCTGGAGATTCTAGTCATTGGACATTAGCCTCTTGGATTTACAGCTTACAATTTAGCTTTTCTTTTATATTTTCAATCTACCTGAATTTTTTTTTCTTAGCAAATTCTTTGACTTTATCCTTCCATCTGTTTATCAAATTTCTGCTTAAATTATCATATTTTTAAGTTCTAAGAACTTCTTAAATTTTTGAACCATGCCATTTTATAAATCATATTTAGTTCTTAAATTATAACCTTAATTATTTTTAAAATTCTCTCTGAGGATACTACTTATAGTTAAGATATAATTTTCTAGTAAATGTTCTTAAAATGTGCAAGTTTGTGTATATTACATGGTCATTGAGTCTGAACATATCATGGACTTACAGTTTTACTTGAAAATGTCATTTGTAAAATCTACCAAAAGACGTTATTTTTTCTCCTGGTAGATGTAAATTTCTTCAGCATGAGCTGAGTTTTCAAAATACGGAGTCCACATGTTCAGTGTATGTACTTTCTCACTGAACTAGACCAGCTGCTGCACTGAGTTAGCCATAGTAAAAGTTACTTTTCTCCTTTCAAAAATTTGGGAGGTCCTTTCCTTTTTACTGTATATTTATATTTGGCCTGTCAGTTGATAATCTGAGGCCAAGTGGTCAATACTGGAATAATGTTAGACTGGAGACAAATGGGGAGACTTAGCAACCAGGAAAGAAATCTTGCAAGAGTTTGGAAACTGATTGATATGGTCCCTTAGAGTGTTCCTGGACATGAAGGGTAATGGAGGAGGTCATTAACCTGGTAGTTGGACCTCTCAGCATCTGCCTTTCTTTTAGATAGAGTAGTTGGGTGATCTGACTACATGGTAATTCAGAGATTTAAAAAAACATATGCAAGTTGACAAACTATGCATCAAAATGTTAACCATGCTTAATTCTGGGTTTCAGCTTCTGGGGTATTATCTTTCCTTGTTAAAAAAATATATCTGGGGTCCCTTTTTGGCTCAGTCACAAAAGCATGCAACTCTTGATCTCAGGGTCATGAATTCAAGCCCCATGGTAGGTGTAGAGGTGACTTAAATAAATAAAACTTAAAAAAATAAAAAATACATGTCTGTAGTAATCAAAGCCTCTTCCAGACATGTGTCTGCCCTTGTTTCATTGACTTCCCTCACAACATGGCCCCCAAATGCCACTCTTTTCTCCTGCTCAAAAGAAGAAACTGAGACTGCCTCCTGTCCCCAAGCTGGAGGCAATGACCTCTCAGCACTTTCCAAAGGGAGAAAGCAAGAAGCAATTAAGCAATTAAATATATAGATAAAGTACAAAATGAAATAGATCGACTTAACAAGCCAGTGAAGAGATTTTGAACGTAGAACAGAAATATAATACATGCCACCAACCAGTTTTTTCAGAAGACGTCAGAATTGATTGCCAAAATCCCAAATTTGGGGTAAGAGCATTTGTCAACCATCCACAAGTGTCTGCTGCTTGGGGTGGAGGATGAAGACATGCTGCATTATTTGACAAGAGTTGCGGTGATAGAATTTGAAGATATTGAATCAGGTTACAGACCAGATTTTTATTTTGATGAAAATCTTTACTTTGAAAATAAAGATCTGTCCAAAGAATTTCCTCTCATTGAGAGTGGTGACCCATCTTCAAAGTCCACTGAAATCAAATGGAATTCTGAAAAAGACTTGACAAAATGTTCAAGTCAAACACAGAGTAAAGCCAGCAGGAAGATACAGCTTGAGGAACCAAAGAGCTTCTTCCCCTGGTTTACTGACCACTCTGATGCAGGTGCAGGTGAGTTAGGAGAGGTCATCAAAGATGATATTTGGCCAAATCCATTATAATACTACTTAGTTCCCGATATGGATGATGAAGGGGAAGGAGAAGAAGATGATGATGATGAAGAAGAAGGATTGGAAGATATTGATGAAGAAGGAGATGAAGATGATGAGGAGAGGGAGGAAGGAGAGGATGAAAGAGAAGCTGACTGATGGAACACTGATGGATTCTGACCTTTCTTTTTTTAATTTTCTCTGGGAGCAAGTTGCAGTCTTTTATTCCCCCTTGTGTTCATTTGCTGGTTTTTTTGAAGGCTCTTTTCTTTCCCTTTATACTATGGTTCTCAACATATTTGGGGAGGAGGAATTACCCTGAGCAAAATAAAGTGGAAAAGAATCTCTGCCCATTTCTGTTCCAATTAGCAATAATCACGCCTCGGATAAACCTCATTGGCTATGATACTGACACTGTGCAAAGCTCCATTTCTGTTCCAAATTCATCTTTATCCCTTCCTGTGTCAACAAAAACTTTATGGGAACAACACCACTGTGTCCTGTGAGGAAAAAAAAAATCTTCTCCCTTAGAATCTTTCTCCCTGGAAGCTGGAGGGTGCTAGGCCCCTGTGTAGTAGTGCACAGACTTGTAGCCTTTTCCCTCCTCTCTCTGTATATTGGGCTCAGAGATTACACTGTGTCTCTATGTGAATATGGATGGTTAGCATTTACCATTGACCAATATGTATCTGGCTACTTTCTCTTGTTAAAAAAAAAACAAAAAACAAAAACAAAACAAAACAAAAAAAAAAACCTAAAGAAATGGAGTTACAGAAGTTCAGCAAACTTAAAGAAATGGAGTTACAGAAGTTCAGCAAAGTTCAGAAGTTAGGTTTGAGATGTTTGTGTGGGTTAACTGGGCATTTTGACAACACCGTTTCTCCTTTGTCATGTTTAAAAATGTGATGTTTAGTGGAGATCCTTGCAATTTAAGATGACACTTTTAAAATAAAATTCTCTCCTAATGATGACTTGAGTCCTGACAAGGGCTGGAAGAATCAGGAAAACCTATAGAAATTTATTTGAAATTGACATTCTCTATTGTAATTTTGTTCTTTTTATTTTTAAACTTTCTTTTTTATTTCACTGGAAAAGAAATATGCTCAGTTTTATATTATTTTTCTTTTTTTTTAAAGATTTTATTAATGAGAGACAGAGAGAAAGTGAGAGAGGCAGAGAGACAGGCAGAGAGAAGCAGGCTCCATGCAGGGAGCCCGATGTAGGACTCGATCCTAGGACCTCAGGATCACACTTTGGGCGAAAGGCAGGAGCTCAACTGCTGAGCCACCCAGGCGTCCTTGATGCTCAGGTTTAAACACTGAAAGTGTACAGGTTGGGACACCTGGGTGGCTCAGTGGTTGAGAGTCTGCCTTTGGCCAAGGTTGTGATTCTGGGTTCCTGGAATCGATTCCCACATTGGGTTCCCCGTAGGGAGCCTGCTTCTCCCTCTGCCTATGTCTCTGCCTCTCTCTGTGCGTCTCTCATGAATAAATAAATGAAATCTTTAAAAAAAAAAGTTTACAAGTGGTTTTGTTAAAACTAAATATGTATACACACAAAAATTTTAAAAATTTAAAAATACATCTGTATTTCTGAATTTTTTTACAATGACCATGATTACTTTCATAGTAAGAAAATAATTAATTTTTAAAGTATATATAAAGCTTTCTTCTGAATCTTCATTTACCCTATGAAAAGTAGCAGGGGAAAAAAACCCAAACAAAACAAAATAAAATAAAAAACCAATTTTAACCACAAGGCCGATGGCTATACCTAAAACAGAAAGATGAAATCCTGCAATCTTCAGGCTCAACATACCTGAACCAAATAGGTGATGAAGAAGAGAGGGGCAGGGAGAAGGGAAGAGAATGTTGGGAGGATGTAGGGAAGCAGATGGGAGCAGAGAAAAGAGGCCTCAGCTATACCCTCTTGGCCTTCTCAAAGCTCACAAATGATGGAAGCAGGACTTTGGAGAAAAGTCTGGATTTGCAGATTGAATATAATGAAATAGTATATCTGAACTTTGAGGGTTACGGTGGTACATACTTATGAGGTAGGTTTGCTGACCTGGTATAATAATTCAGAAATAAGCCACACATGTGGTTGGATGGTATGCGCATCACTGACCGCCCATTTAAACAGGCGATATTCAGATCACCCATACCACCCAAGCAGCCTCTGCTTTGAAGAGGGCTTTTGACAGGACACCGACATCTCCCTACTGAAGATCTATTCATTTGTAAAATCAACAAATGCAACGGGACCTGCGCTGAAATTTTTACTCAGAGGCCAGAATTTAAAATGCCGTCAGGACTGAAAGGAATGTATAAACCGTATCACCACAGAACTGCACTCATGAATGATTTAGGAGACAAACTAAAAATAAAATGTTGATAGATTCTCAAGAGAATGAGAACAAAACATTGAGAACTGGCTTTTTCTTTCCCCTTTTGTTAAAAAGAATGGTAAATATTATCTCACCAGAGAGACTTTTTTTTTGTTGTAGGGATCCTTATAAATCAGGGATTTGCATCCCTGGGCATTATTAGGAAATACTTATGTTTATAAATTTTGTGACTTGAATGGTTTATTGGACTATATTTCAGTGGTTGAGTCACACAACCATCAACTTGCCTCTAGACTGAGTTGAAAATCCTAACTCTAGGATATCTAAGAAGACTTTGAAACCAATCCCTTGTTTAAAAGAAGTCAAATTCCAGAATTCCAAAAGTCAAGCTATAATCTTTTATTGTACTTTTAATTTTGTGGTTGTTAAAAAAAAAATTTTGTGGTTGTTGCTAAAAATGCATTAACAATACCTAATAATAAATTGCAGGATAAATTCTAATGGTGGCGTACCTCTCAATGTATGGCATACCCCTCAAACTGAGTCATTTTCAAGCTTATGGTGAGTGCAATAACTTGCTATTTTTTTTTTGCCATACCTTCTATTGTATTATTAATGTCAGAAACTCACACTTGCTTCATTTTGCTATATCCTGAGAACAAGGACTGAAACCATCACCACTTCTCTTCAACCACTGCCCCAAAACAACGATACTGAACAGTGTAATTTCCTGTGACTTATTTTTAAGGGTCACCTTGGTATGAGACTTTAAGAAGTATACCAATGTCATCTAGTGTTTTTAAAAACTTGCAGGATAACAGGCACTGTTCTTAAATGTTTTACATGTACTAATTCATTTCATCCTCATAAAAATCTGAGTAGGCAATATAGTTATGGGTCGAATTGTGTTCTCTTCCCCAAAAAGGTATGCTGGAGTCCTAACCCCCAATATCTTGAAGGTGACCTTATTTGGAGATAGAGTCTTTATAAATGTAATCAAGTTAAACCGAAGTCATTAGGATGAGCCCTAATCCCAAATGACTGATGACCTTATAAAAAGGGGAGATTTGGACACAAAGACAGACACGCATTGAGAGAAGGCCATGTGAAGAGACACAGGGAAAAGACAGTTCTCTACAAGCCAAGGAGAGATGCTTAGAACAGATCTCTTCTTCATATCCTTCAGGAAAAACAAATGCTGCGGACACCTTGATTTTAGATTTTAGCCTCTAGAACTGTCAGATGATAAATTTCCATTGTTTAAGAAACCCAGTTTGTGGCATTTTGTAATAGCAACCCTAGCAAACCAATACAATAGTACTATTATTATTACTCCCATTTTACAGTTAAGGAAACCAAGAAGCAGACAAGTTAATTTGCCCAAAGTTGTATGGCTAGTTATGGGTACTAAGTGTGGTATAGGAGCTCAGGCAGTCTGGCTCCAGAGTCTACCCTTATAAATAGCTAAGATATTTGACGTTTTTGAATTCAATTATTGCAATGTTCTTAGTTTCAGTACTTCCTGACAGCATCTTGCCACAGGATGCAAAACACAATTACGAGGAACCCATTGATTTAGGTGCATGTGAAGTAAAACAAAACAATTATAAAATATATAACGATAGTCACAAAACACTAACACATATATTGAGTTCTTGTATTGAGCACTTATTATGAGCTAAGTGTCATTCCAGAAACTGATACTGTGAAAAGGAAAATGATCTGGTCTCTTCAGGAGTTCACAACTTAGGAAGGGACCATGCTCCTTTGGTTGGAAGGAAAAGACCCCATAGAGGAGATAATCTTTGAGATAAGCCTTGAGTTGGAAAGAATTTGGGCAGGTGGCTAAGTAGAGAAAAGTTTATAAATAGTTTCATTTTGATGAATGTAGTTGGACATGTAGGCATTATTAGGTCTTCACTTTAAGAACATGTGAATGAGAGAGAAACACTGGAGCTCCAGACAAATGCTTGTCAAGATTACTTGTATCAAATGAGAGAACAGCTTTAGGTAATAGGTCATTTCCTGCCTTTCACAATTATACACCAAAAACCATTGGCTTCAAGTTTAATAAGCCTGCATAACAAATTGGGGAAAGTCTTAGAACCTTAATTGGATTTTAAGGGGCCACTGAAGCCTGGAACCAGTAGAAGAAGCTGGCTAAAGTCCCAGGATCGGGGTACACTATAACACTGGGGCAGAGGTGGTAAACTGGTAGTCCTTGGGATAGATCTGGATCTTGGTCATGTCTGACCTTCACAGTATTGGCTAACACTGAAAATGAGATGTTTTTTTTCATAACATTCAGCAATTCTGTCTTCTTTAAAACAAACAAAACAAAACAAAACAAAAAACAAAAACAAAAGATCTGGCAATACTGGGCCTGCATTCCTACAGGGGAATTAGTGAAGATAAACTACCTTATGCTGTGATAACAATAGACCTGAGACCTGAGCATGTAATGAATCTACTTGGAAAAACTTTGTTTCTTACTCGTGTCAAAATTTACATGTCAATGTAATTTATGCAGCTCTTCTCTAAGTGGTTACCCAGGGATTTTTCTATCCTGTGGCTCTGACATATGCATTGCTTGGCTCCTAAGACTTCCTGGGGCATCTTTTCTACTTCAGTTGAGGGAAAAGAAATAGTATATTACTGAGTGAGAAACTTTTTTGGGGGCCAGGACTGGATGCAGCATTCATTCCTGCTATTCACATTATGCTGGCCAGACCTCAGTCACGTGGTCCCAGATAATTATAAGGAAAGCCAGGAAATATAGTCTATCAGGAGAAAAGGGATCTAGAACTGGGTAACCGCATATATGCTCTGCAGCCCAGTCTTCATCACTAATTTGTCATCCACCTAGCATCTATAGGCATTTGAGTTCACAATCTCTGAATTCGATACTTGAATTGTAGTGGAAATCACCCCAATTTGGAATGAGACCTATGTTTGCAAATTGGTTGGCCACAGTATTGTTTATAATAATGACTTAACTGAGATAGTTTATTTCTCTCTCATTTAAAAGCCCAAGTTGGTAGGTGATCCCAGGATGTAGAGCAATCTTAATCCATGAGGTCATTCAAGAACGTAGGCTCCTTCTATCTTGTTGCTCTGCTGTCTCTTGAGGTGTTACCCTGGTCCATGTAATTGAAGATGGTTCACCATTACCACCAGTGGGAAGAAGGAAAGAGGAACTGGAGGGCATGACCAGGAAGTTGATCACATTCCTTCCTTCCACTCACATTGCATTAACCAAAATAAAGTCATTTGGCCCACAAAGCCACAAGGAAGCCTGGGAAATGTGACCATTTCTGAGCACCCTTGTGCCCAGCTATAACTTGGGTAATTAAGTTGTTAAAAGAGGAATAGGGGGGACAATTATCAGTTGGCCACAGTCATTTATTATTTATGTGACTTTGGAAAAAGACTTCCTCCCTCTGTACCCCTTTATCTGTAAGAAGGTAGTAATAGGGCCTTCCTGTAGGAGTTAAGAACATGTTTAGGTACAAGTAACAGAAAATCTAGTGACAGTGGATTGATTATACAAGTAAGATTTCAATTTTCTTATGTAATAAAAGATCCAAAGGTAGTTTATTACTTAGTAGGCTGATGATGTTTGGGAAAATATTTGTGATTTTTTTTTTTGCCTTTCTTTTTATAGTCTCAAAACAGTTAATTAAAGGCAAGAGAAAGAGAAAAAGGACAGCACTGTTTGCATCTTTCACCTTTATGAAAAAGCAAAAATCTTCCCAATCTCCCAGGCATTCAGTGAGTGATAAATATTATCTAAAAGAGTTAATCTCTCTGAACCTCATCTATTAATGAGATGCTAGTACCTATATCATGGGATTGTGAGAGTCAAAGAAATAATATTGTTAATATGTTTAGAACACTGCTTGGCATATGGTATTATTGTCTCATATGTATTATCCAGGGCAGCAGAAAGAGTGCTGGCTTCGACAGTTCAGTGTTTGAATCTTGCTCCAATCTATGTGACTTTGATTAAGTCTGTTAAGCTTTAAATCTGTTTCTTCTTCTTAAAAAAAATGGGGATAATATAATTTCCTTAGAGGGCTATTGTGAAGATTAGGTGGAATTACGTATACCAAGCACTTGGCTTTTAGGAGAAATTCTTTTGAAGTTTAAGCAGGAGCCACCCTGAATTTACCTGGGCTGAGCAGGACGCAGCTGGAGATGTTGGGTGCACGTAGGCCAGCTAGCTTCTCCCAGTATGCTCACAGAGGGGTGGGGCCGTGTAACCATGGATTAGTACAGGAGCAAAACCACCAGCACAGAGGCATCTGGACAGGATCTTGCAAGAAAAGGGCTCAAGGCAGGGCTCTGGTAGGTAGATACCTTCCCTAACAAGGAGGCTGAGCAGCTGTGTTGAGGCTGTGCCAAGTGTATGTGGCTGAGGTCAGCTCATGAATTATAAGGAGGGTGGAGGTCATGACTGGCTGTAAAGGCCTCATTTTCTGGGGGCAAATTTGACGAAGTAGAAAGAGGAAGAGGAACCCTGGGAGGGGCCTATTGGGGAAAGAGATATGGAGAGGGCGAGCTTACACCTAACTCAGTCTTTACCCCAACCAGGCTGCTTCACTTCCTTTCTTCTTCCCTAGCTTGTTCGTTCTTTCTTTCTTTCTTTCTTTCTTTCTTTCTTTCTTTCTTTCTTCTTTCTTTCCTTTCATTCTTCTCTCTCTTTCTTATAGATTTATTGAGCTACAATTTCTGTACTGTCAAATCCACACATTAAAATGTTACAATTCAATAGTTTTCAGTATATTAACAGAGTTGTGCAATCATAATCATTACTATCTAATTCCGAAAATTTTCATCACTACAAAAGGAAAACCTATACCTGTCAGCAGTCATTTGCCTCCTCCTCAGCCCCTCGTAACCATTAATCTATTTTCTGTTTCTATGGACTTGCTTATTCTGGACATCTCATATAAATGGGATTACACATTATATGGTCTTTTGTGGCTGGCTTTTTTCTCACTTAGTATATGCTAATGTTTTCAAGTTTTAACTGTGTTGTACGTGTACCAGCACTTCATTCCTTTTTTTATGGTTGAATAATTTCCCCTTGTATGGATATATATATATATATATATATATATCCATATATATCTATATCTGTATCTATCTATATATATATACATTTTACTCATCCATTCATCAGTTGATGGATAGTTGGGCTTTTCCCATCTTTTGGCTATTAGGAAATAACTTTGCTATGAACATTCATGTACAAGCTTTTGTGTGGCATATTTCTCTTGGGTACCTAAGAAAAGAACTGCTGGGTCATTTGCAACTGTGTGTTTAATCTTCTGAGGAGCTACCAGACTGTTTTCCACAGCGACTGCACCCTTTTAAATTCGGACCACTATACATGAGAATTTCAATTTCTCCACATCCCCACCAATACTTGTTATTATTTGCCTTTTCTATTACAGCCATCCTAGTGGGTGTGAAATAGTACCTCATCATGGTTTTGATTTGCATTCTCTGGTGAGTAATGATGTTGACTATCTCTACCTTGCTCTTAAGAGCAAGCTGAGTGGTTCTTACAGGAAATAGTGTGGAGATCATGTAGCTTTTGGGGGAGGGGAAAGAATGGGCCTCCTGCATCTCAGAATAGTTTCTGAGAAGAGGTGTAGCTTATGCTCAGTTATTCAAGAAAGGCTAAAAAGAATGAGAAAGAGGGTGTTCTGAGTCCACTGACCATTTCCTCTTGGTTTCCTAACTTGGGTTATAGAGACTGTTGTTGCCTCTCCTGGGTTGCAGAATGGAGGCTCCTGCCCTAAGTGGAGAGTTGCTTTCAAAGGCAAGGTAGTTAATATAGTCAAATATTCAATAGTGTTAAGGCTGTTCCATTTGACTTTGCTGAAAACAAGGTTTATGAACGGGGTCAAGAATTTATCAGGTACCCTAGCAAGCCTTAGGCAGAAAGAATTTAGCATTTAGAGCTCTGGTTCCCAGCCTCTTGCTGAGTTCTATTCTATGAGAATGGCCTGCTAATTAAAGACCCCAAATTGTTAGAAATAAGTGAGCAACATTTCATGGCCATCTCCATGGAACTAGATGGAACTGCTCCTTCCTCCAGTACCTAGGTATCAAGGTCCTGGAGAGGCTGCCATAGGCCCCTGGGGGGAAAGAGAAAATGAGCTATTTCATTACCTGTGCTCTGTTTTCTTAAACACTAAATTCACTGCTGCCACTTCCCCCAGAATTCAGACTTTGCCTCCTCTAAAACCATAATTTTTTAAAAAATTATTCGTAGTTGGTATAATCTTGAACCACAAATTGTAACAGAACTGAGAAATTACTGAAAATTAACAACATTCAATGAGGTGGTTAGTTACACAAATATAGAATTAAAAATAACTCCTCTGTAAGAACAGTAATCAACTAGAAAAAATACAATGAAAAAACTATTTACAATTACAAAATTGTACAGAACTTACATGAAGAAAATTAGAAAGATTTATTCAGGAATTTAATACTTTAATAAATGGAAAGGCATGTTTTTGTATGGAAACAAAATTTTAAAGCTAACAAATTTTCCCAATAGTTTATAGGACTTATTTCAATCAAAATACCAATGGAAAACTTTAAGAACCTAATAGAAAAGCAAAAACTGATCAAGAATCTTTAAAATAACACACCACAGGATTGGTCCCATGAAAGCACCACTGGCCTTGCCTCTGGGCAGACAAGTCAGGAAAGTCTGGGTATGAGGTGAAAGAGAACAAATATCCACTACAATGAGGACATTGGAATCTCATCTCTTTGAGGGGCAATGTGAGCAAGCCACTGGAGACAATAGCTAAAAATAAAACACTTTGATTATAGGTAGTGACCACCCATTGCCAAGGGTCTGATGACTGCTTCGAGGGGAATTAAGCACATGGTAAAGTTATTGACCAGTCAGGGGTCTAATGCAATGTCATAGCCAATGTCTTCCTCTTCAGGCTCTTGGATTTCCTTTGTAGGCAAGTTTTCTTCTTGGCTCATCAGAGGGACAAGTAGATCTTCTGAAATCTAGCTTTAAAGTGCTCTTCATGAAGAATTCTCTTCAGGCTAGTTTAGAGAACTAGGAAGGAAAAAAATCTTCCCCTCTCTGCCTGGGCATAATAGGGAAATATGGGAAGGCCCTCTTAGACTTCTGTCCAGGAGAACGCCTCAGGAAGGAGCAATAACTCTCTGCTGGCTGTTCTTTGAAGTGGGAGAACCTGGTATTTTTTGAAAAACCACCACTATTTCAAACAGCTTTCTAACGACCCTCTGACGGGGATGTTCTGGAAGGGGTGGGTAGGGAGGATAGAAGCTGGTTTGCAAATGGAACGCCAGTTGTCTGAATGATCTGCTCTTTTGAAATGTCTGGAATTTTCTTCTTCAAAGAACTACCAAGTGGACTCTGGCCTTCAGGTATTCTGAAAACTTCTCCAGACTTCCAGCAACTTCCCTAGCTTATGTGGAGACCACTCATGTACTTATAAAAATAATAATCTATAAGATTTATCACATTCTACGTCTGTTCTGGGTAAATTCCCAGCCATGAAAGACATGAGTCATACTTTGTGTGGTAAAGGGAGTAGGCTGTATTTCTCACTTGTTGGTCAAAGATGAGGAATAAAGGTGGAAGGGATTATCTTAAAAATCAGGATGGGAAGTGGACACATGTGTATGTTGCAATTCAGGATCAAGAGATTTCTTGGTGTGCTCTTGTATGATTTGGGATGAAAAATCCTCATGGCAAAAAGAGAGAGAACAGGAAAAAATATTTCTTCTGGAGGGTTTTTGGGTGGGTGAGAGGTGGGGTGAGGAAAAAAGGACAAATGGTATCAGAACTTGTCTTTATTCTAATGACTGGTATTCTGATGGAGAAATGAATAGTGCAATACCAAAACTTGCTCCAAAGCTATAAATGTTCCTAGAACCAAGAATTTTAAAAAAAATCTTCCTGTTTTTTTTCCCCAGACATGTTCCCCCAATAGCAACAGTTGACTATTAACTTCTCTTGGGGTGAAGGGATAGAAGGGGAAGGGGAAAGAGGCAGTGGAGAAGCTGCTACCAATTTATAACAATGGCGCAGTCCAGGAATCCAAAATAAAAGGCATTCCTGATCATTATTCAATTATAATTAATACTTTTGGATTCTTTGAAGGATTGAGATAATTTACATGAAAATTTTTCTTCATCAAACTCACCTTGTTAATCTACTTGCTGGAGGGGATCCATAGCCTCACTGAAAGTTAATGAGTTCTTAGACTAAAAATTGGAGTGTGTGTAACATATTTGTAGAATTTAGAAGAACTATGTGGGAGGTTAGGATGCTCCAAGTATACTGATTCCTTAAAAATAAAGCTATTTGCATGCCAAAACTGATATAAAAGCATTCTTTCACATTACTAAGAAAATAAACACAATATTCTGGAAGATGTTGTGTAATTATTTGGTAAAGAATTGATTCACTGATGGGAGAGACAGTAATGTATATGTTGTATCTTTCATTGAGGTCCAAGCCTTTTTATTTTGCAAGTGAGATTTGGAAAATTCAATAAATTGACAGAATGTATATTTAAAAATTGCCAATGTATATCTAAAAATAGTAAAAAGAAAAAAGTTAAATTGCTCGTATATGTTCATTATAGTCAGTGACCATAATCTTAAAATCAAAAGTAGGGCACATGGTCTGCAAAACAGTATTATACAATCATTCATTTTGCAAGTATTGCTTGAGTACCTACTGTGTGCTAGGTACTATACCAGTTTCTGGGTATAAAATGATGAACTAGAGAGTCATACAGGGTGATCACAGAACAAAACATTTCAAATTGAACCTGCCTCAGAAAATATACGTGACTGGTTGTAATTACACATCATGACTCGTTGAATGTTACAAATTTTGCCACATTTTTTGATCGACTTCACCGGGTAATTTTTTTCATATGACAAAAATGTCAGTATTTATACATAGGTTTCCACACGTAAAATACTGTGTGTATGTCGTGGTTTATGGGTTTTTGTTAATGGTAAGTCCCTGAAGCCTACAATTTAGAAATGGCTTACATTCCAGAAGTTTGTTTACAAGTCACTTGTTCAGTGGTTGGTTTCCAAAGCCAATCAGCAAAAACCTATTTAACCTAAAAAAGAGCTGAAACAAAACACCAGTCTTATAATTAAAACTAACCACTAAGTTTAACAATGTGTCTAAGGTTGAGGGCATTCAAAGTTCAATTTGTGGTTCTAGAAGCACATATTTCCTAGAAGCAGCATTGTGATGGGAGTGGAAACATTCCCCTGATTCCAAGATAATAAGGAAATTATCACCTAAGTAGGAGCAGACCCGGGTTTTGTGGCCTGAAGTTTTAACACGTGTGGGGCCTTCTTTAGGAGGAACACGCCATTATGAATGCAAAACAAGACATGAGACCTTGGAAGGGACCTGTGCAAGGACGTCTAAAATTTAAGCTTCATTACCACTTTAGTAAATCTGTGTCTACATCGATGACAGGGTCAGGTCAGGAGTAACAATTGAGAGATGGGAGATTTGACAAAGAGGGTGAAGATTAATGGGGAACAGGTAAAGGACAAGAGGGACAGATACCCGGACCCTTACAAGGTGAATGCCTGGGGAGGAGATGTTTAATAGTTGAGGTTGTTTGTTCCTGCATCAGGGATCATGTGCAGAGTCAGGACTAAAGGCACGTTATTGGGGCAGGGCCTTAGGGGTTGCAGGATGGGGCCATGTGTGGAACATCAACAGGGTTAGTGAAAGGTTGGGTGGGTCTGGCCCAAAGGCCAAAAGTGGAGAGATGGGGATGGGGACAGATTCTACAGCTGAAGTGGGCTGGGGTGCAGGGGTTCAGGTTAACTTCATATTGCTGTGGTTAGGGGGTAGAAGGATTGGGTCAACTTCAGGGAAGAGGATTGTGAGGGAAGAAGGAAGGTACATTCTCACCTGTAGCAGATGGAGGAAAGAAGTGACAGGTGCAGGGGTGGTGAGGAAGGGCGGGGTCCCACCAAGTGCAGAAGAGCTGATGTAAGGGTCATGCATAAGTCAGAAGCCTTGAGTCAGGCACTGCCTGTGATTATGAAGGACGATAATGCTCACACCAGGCCAGAAAATGATTTGGATAACTTATGAATTGAGAAAACCCAATCATTTTAGATGAATTAAACCCTAAGCAAATTAAAACGTGTTAGCAAACCTTCACAAACCTATAATTGATCTGTATCAGTTAGGCTTAGGCTAAATTTTAGCAAGTACCCTGCGGTTGACAAGAGATAGGCCCATGGTCTTTAGATAAAGGCCACTGGTCTGGTCAAGAACAATTATCTTTCTTGAGGAACAAATGAAATGAGATTTTGATTTCTAAGAGTAGAACTGCTGGAAACAAAGCAAGCCAAGAAATGGAAAGTCCATATTTGAGCACCACACAGTCCATTTCCCCCTAAAATCTCTGTCAGAGAGAAGCTGTGTTTCTGACTTTTTCACAATTCAGCTACTGCCTGATACAGCCCCAGGCCAGTGTCCTGAAGAGTCTCACCAGAGAGGTTTCCACTTTTCATGTCCTAAGTGTTCTGACTCTGAGAAGAATGCAAAGGCAATTATTCCTAAGTATGTATCTCCAAATAGCATCCTTTAAAAAACCATTTACAGCATTGGGCAGTGATGCAGAATGGTAGTTATGGAATATAGGGGTGATGTGCAAAGAAATAACCAAATGCTCAGTGTGTTTGGAGTTCTGCAATCTGAATCTAAGATCATATAATATATGAGAGGCCCCTGAGGTGTCTTTCTTATTCGTGGGCAAGGATATTTCCAAGCAAGAAACAGAAAATGTGTGCCTGTGAAGTGTATCAGTCAGGCTGTCTGACCAGAAAAGCAGAGCCATTCCAGGTTTTTCCAACAGAGGAAATTTGATACAAAGAATTGGTTACCTAGGAAATGGAAGACCCGAGGAGGCAAACATGGAAGCTAGAAAGGAGAGGGATTCCAGAGATTAGCAACAATAGGAAGCTGCTCCCACTTTTAGACTGGAGGGACGCTGGGAAATGTAGTTCCCTATAACCAAAGTGGGGTACTGGATTCAGATGAGAGCAAAGGGAGTGTGGCCTGCACATCGCAAAACCTGAAATTTTGGATAATGCATACTGTTACCAAACCACCTTGGAATTAGTAACCCCTTCTATTATCAACCCTGCATTTATATTTTCATAAGGTGACTCGAAAATGTTACTGAATCACCACTTAAATTCCTGAACTTAACTTTTAATTATTTTTTAAAAGATTTTATTTATTTATTCATGAGAGACAGAGAGAGAGGCAGAGACACAGGCAGAAGGAGAAGCAGACTCCAGGCAAGGAGCCCGATGTGGGACTCGAACCTGGGAATCCGGAATCACGCTCTGAGCCAAAGGCAGGCACTCAACCGCTGAGCCACCCAGGCGTCCCAACTTTTAATTATTTTTAATATAAAAATTCATTGTGAGTAGATAATACAGGCACACAAAACAAAATTCAAAAGTCACAGTAAGATAATAAGTAGTGAAAACTCTCCTCCACTCCTCATCACTCCTAGCCCCCTGGGTCTCACCAGTGTTCTTATGTAGCCTTCTATGATTCTATACTATGTGTCTACACCCATATTCATATCTTAATGTATACCTTTTTCTATATGTGAAGGATACATATTCCTACTCCCATCACCCCCTAAATGGGAGCATACTATATGCACTGCTCTACTGACCTATACTTTAGAACCAACTGGGACCTACCAATTTAATACCTAAGATATTTCTTCTCTTTGGAAATACAATGGGTGTAACTATTGGGTCAGGCATGTGCCTCGATGATGAAGGACTATAAATCATAAGACTTGCAGACATTCAATGTTCAACTAGTCATGCAAAGAATTCTCCAAGGCAGTAATTCAGCGGAAGATTTGTCAAGTCTGTCAGGATGATTCAAAGGTTTGGAATGACTCATTGGGGCTTGGGTTAAATAATCTTGGCTTAATCATATCAATTAGAGCAAAGGTAAGTTGAAGATTAAAATCCTAGTAGCTTAGTATCTCATCTGGACACTGGCAGAGAGATTCTCTGCTCAGCCACAGTGTCAGGATTAGAAAAAGGTTCCAAATGCCTCATATCGTATGCCATGATAATGTCTATGTGGATTAAAGAATTTGTATATCGTTAATGTTTATGTACATTTATATACGCAAATACAAATGCATATGTATATTCATATATTTTACACACACACACTGAAAGGAAATATCAATTTGAAAATTTCTCACATTTCTGGAGCAGGGATATCTTTTTTTTTAGGGATATCTTTATAAGCTTAGAAATGATAGAAGAAATGACAGAGATAAAAGTGAATTGAATTCATAAGGACATTAATATGTTCTGCACATAAGAATGCAAGAATGTAAAAAATATAACGAAAAATATGACGCACTGAGAAAATACTTTTAACAAGTATGACAGATGAAAGATGATATCTTAACTATTTGACACATTCATATGAAGCCACAGAGTATGATAATAGCAAAAGCCTCAGCTCTGAAATTAGACTTCTTACGATGTACACATATCTGGGGCTCAGTTTCTTCATCTGTAAAATGGTGACAACAGTAATATGGAGTTTTGTAAAGTTAAAATGTGATATATCTGCGTAGTACTTTGAACAGTGCCTCTTGACAAACACTCAGGAGTCAACTATTATTACTAGTAAAAAATATTGTTAGACAAATAAATGGACAAAGGACCTGAACAGTTAATTCACCAAATGCAATTAATAATTAATAAAAGAGAAACTTTCAAAAGTATAATTCATTCAAGGAGTATATTGTTCTACTTTTCCCAAAATAGTTTAAAAAATTAATACCCAGTGCTACTGAGAATAGAGTCAAACCAACAACACCTCTTGGAGCAACAACATTAGAACTATTCTTTTTTTTTTTTTTTTAGCTATTCTTTGGAAAAAAAAATTGCAATGCATATATGAGCCATAAAATGTTTAAATTCTTGTTTAACTTGATAATGTTGCTATTTAGAATTTTCCTTAAAGATATAATCCAAAGAGATAAAATATTATGAACTTATTTTTTTCTGCATTATTTATGAGAACTGTAAAATGGTTTCAATTTTTTGCTATTGGAGACATTGCTGCTGTCCTATAGTCTTCATGGGTATGTGTGTATATTTCTTCAGGATCCATTCCTAGAATGAAATTGCTGGCTCAAATATTTGCACATTCAGATTTCTTTCTTTTTTCTTTTTTAAGATTTTATTTATTCATGAAAGACACAGAGGGAGAGAGAGAGAGAGGCAGAGACATAGGCAGAGGGAGAAGCAGGTTACCTGCAGAGAGCCCGATGCTGGACTTGATCCCAGGGCCCCGGGATCACACCCTGAGCCGAAGGCAGACCCTCAACCGCTGAGCCACCCAGGCGTCACTCAAGATTTCTGATAGTGACTTCCCAAACCATATTGTGAGAAGACTTTATCAATTTATGGCTCCATGAACATTTTTTAAAGAAAGAGTCAAAAACAGAGGTCCCATGAAACCAACATAAGACATAATCAAATGTACCTAAAAGTAGACCTATACCTATACTTCACCTTCATCATCTTTATTGAGGTGGCTTATTTTTGGCTTTACTCTTTCAGATATCCTCATGAATTTGGCTAACTCATGATCCTACCATATTTCCTACCCCCCTTTTTATTTTGAGAATACTTGTGATTATCATCTGGTCAGAATACTCATTTCTGGGCTTGGGCCTAGAAATATGTATTAGTTGGCTAGAGGACACTACAGATCCATAGCTTTGTAGGTTAAGCTCATTTTTATACATCATTGTGCAGGGCATAGTCATGCAGGTTACCTGGGCAGGTAGTGTGCTGCAGTCACCAAAGAACCTGTGCCCTGGGTGTAAGCAGCTCATTTTTATACATCATTGTGCAGGGCATAGTCATGCAGGTTACCTGGGCAGGTAGTGTGCTGCAGTCACCAAAGAACCTGTGCCCTGGGTGTAAGCAGGGGAGAGCAGAGCTCTCCTGGAGGCAATGGCTCTTTTTCAAGTTCAAGCAAAGAGGGTTTCTGGGGTCTCAATTGCCTTGATCATTCATAATTAAACATTTCTCTATTTAATTGATTCTTCAGCTCTTTGTCTAACTGACTCTATTGATAGAGCTCATCATATTAAAAGGATGATGAAAAGTTTATATTAACAATTGGCCTTAGGATTTAAAATATAAGTACAGTTCAAGCATCGTTGAGCCTCTGGCTTTGATGAGAAAAAGTTTTGGTGAGCTAAAGAGCCCAATGAGATTAGGGCTGGTGGTGGGGAGGGTGGTGGGGGAGGATGGATTAAATGACTGATGGGGATTGTGGAGGGCATTTGTTGTGATGTGTGCACCAGGTGATGAGCACCAGGTGATGTATGCAATTGTTGAATCACTCTATTGACGCTAATAAGACTCTATTTTAACTAACTAGATTATAATAAAAACTTAAAAAAAAGAGAAAATACAGACAGTCTGAAATTTACCTTATCATTGATAGATTTTAGAAAATTATAAAATCTGGGATGCCTGAGTGGTTCAGTCAGGTAAGGGTCGGACTCGATTTCAGCTCAGGTCAAGCTCTCAGGGTTGTGAGATCAAGCCCTGTGTCTGGCTCCACGCTCAGCAGAGAGTCTGCTTGAGATTCTCTATCTCCGTCTTCCTCTGCCCTGCATCCCCATGTGTGCCCTCTAAATAAGTAAGTAAATAAATAAATAAAATCTTAAAGTGAAGAAAATCATAAAAGTTATCTCTGATTTGTATACTTTCAATTTTTTTTTTTATTTTATTTATGATAGTCACACAGAGAAAGAGAGAGGCAGAGACACAGGCAGAGGGAGAAGCAGGCTCCATGCACCGGGAGCCCGACGTGGGATTCGATCCTGGGTCTCCAGGATCGCGCCCTGGGCCAAAGGCAGGCGCCAAACCGCTGCGCCACCCAGGGATCCCTGATTTGTATACTTTCAAGTGATGAAATAAAAATAGAGCTAAGATATATCTAGCACACAATTGTCATAGCTGTTGAGTATGGTTCCACTGCTAAACTTTTTTCCTCAGGTGTCAATTGAAGTATTTTCAAGCAGATATAATTATTGCTATGCAATGGATATGAAATAAGATATTTCCCTCATCTGTCATTAGGCACAAGTAACGATTCCAACGGTTAGCTCTCTGATAAGTGTGACTCGTCTTCTAAAGTAAGAAGAAATCTACATTGTAGTTAACATTGTGTAAAGTAGAACATGCACAGCGTGTCTGCAAAAGCAATCAATAGTGAATGATTAAGAGAAAATCCTGAGCATAGAGATGAAGGACTGATGTATATAGACTGGGTAAGGATCTCACAAAACTCGCAGCATGGGTTAATCCTATGAACCTAAATAACATCAAGAAAGGTTTAGGTTAAACCTAAAGGAGAGAAGGAAAATAGGAAATAAGAAAGGCAGGGAGGAAGGAATAGGAGTTAGGAAAGAAGTTAGGAAGAAAAGAAGGAAAGGAGGAAGGGAAGGGATGGGGTGGGGGGTGTCTTTGTGATCCAGGAAGAGGGAAAATGAGAACTGAATGAATATGAGCCACAGCTCTCAGGCTGCTTCTGGGAACTCCAAAACCTTTGAGTCTGAAGACCCATGTCCTTGACTATTCGGGGAGTTTGGATCTACTAATGGGAAGTTGCCAAGTCACAGTAACATTGAGTCCAAGCCAGCTGTTGAGTTCATGAGGATCCCAGGCAAAATGAGCATGTACAGGGCTGATAGGACCAGGGTGTCGGGTGGGCAGGCAACATTAGGCATGTGTGCTAGAGGGTACATGGAACAGGAGGTACATGGCAGCGACGACTATTTGCCAGGTTCTCTGGTGATGGCAGTAGCTTTGGGGCAAACTAGTTTGAGTTACTGGGGTAATAAGGGGTGGGACTGGTGAAACCACAGGTTGTTCTTATATTTTGCCGAAGCCTCAGAACCAAGCATCTTTCTTGTCAAACTACTAAACTGGGTCAGTTTAGGGGCGCCTGAGTGGCTCAGTTGGTTAAGCATCTGCCTTTGGCTCAGGTCAGGATCCCAGGGTCCTGGGTTCAAGTTCTGCATTGGTCTGTGTGCTGTGCTCAGCGAGGAGCCTGCTTCTCCCTCTCCTCTGCCCCTCCCTCCGTCTGTGCGCTCTCTTTCTCTCTCTCTCAAATAAATAATAATAAGTCAAAAATAAATACTGAGACGGTTTACAAATAAAATTGCATTGATCTCAATTACCTCATCAATCTTTCCTTTTCTTTTTAGCAAGAGTACTTTCTGTCACAGAAACGAGTCTTTGTCTCCCATCCCATTTCCTAAAAAACGGAGGTACTATGAGGGCAATGTATCTTTGGGATGATTCCCTGGTTCACATGAGTGTTGTCTACATGTTTTTATCTAGAAGATATAAACCCTGAGGTTAAATGGCAGGTCGTGATAGGATACTCATCACTTACCTTGACACAAGACAGGAAGCTCAACTTCGATAAAAATAGGTAACGTTCACGGGGTGGTTATGCTGAACTGGGCCCGGGGCTAAGTGCTTGTACACATTGCATAATGCGAATTGGATGACATCCCCTTTGATGTCTTTATTGTATTGCATTTATTCGCCACATATAGATGAGGAACCTGAGTAATAGGGGAGTTAAGGAACTTGCCCATAATCACCTAGTAAATGGCAGTAACCGAGACATTTTCACTCTCATAAGATATTGCATTCCCAAACCTAAGGAAATCCTAAACCTCAATATACTCAAGTAATGGACTGGCTCCATCTACCTATTGTAGTTTCCTTTTGGTACCTTTAGCTAGGAATATAAACTGTTTTTGAACCCCAGCCTGGAAGGCCAGCTTTGAGTTGCACCCCCCTGTGCACATGGCATGCACATAAATACCGTAATATCATCAAAGACTGAGCCCAGCTGGCTGCTCAGCATACCACAGGCTCTGAGTCCCCTCGCAGGACCCTGAAGCAGACTTAATGCTCCTGGGAAAGCACTGTCCTCCCTCAGTCACAGAGTTCGGTGGAAACACTGTGACTCTGTAATAATCCATGACACGTAATGCGGGAGGAAACCACTTTATCTGCAGAGCTTAGGCCCAGTGATAAGGGACCATTCGAGTAGGGTTTTTTCTTTCCTCATGGTTGGCAGAAACCCAATCGAGCTGCCATCAGTTCCTCCTAAGGCCAGAGACCGAAAAGAAACTTCTGAGGCCAGAAAAAGACAAAAAAAAAAAAAAAAAAAAAAAAAAAAGCTATGTCACCCAGCAGTAGAGCATGACAGGTGACAGATGACACATCGGCTGCCAGGTACTCTTCTTACAGCCCTGCTCCAGCAGGTCCTTCTGAGGGGCTTTGGACTTTTGCTCTCTCAGCCTAAATACTTTGGGATGGCACAGAAACGTGTGGAGGCAGCGCAATGCCAGCTCCATCGGGAGGGGCTGCCTTCAGAATGGTCCCTGCCCTCCCCTAGCTAGGAGGCTGCAGGTCAGCATTCGAGATACGGGTAGATCTGACCCAGCTGAACCAGGGAGTACCTTGCAACTAGAGAGGGATCTGGAAAATGTTCACCACGCCCTGTTAAGTGAAAACAGCAGCTTATAAAACAGCAGTGTGCTCAAAATATGCACAGAAAAAGACTAGAAAGATAGATACCACAAAGTTAATGGTGGTTACCTCTAGACAGTGGGAAAATGAGAGTTCTTTTTCATTTTATTTTTTTTATCATTTTATTTTTTATGAGTAGCTACCATGAGTGAGGCATCATAAGTTCTCATGAGCATTTTCTTTTAGGTTCTAAAAACACATGTGATATACGACCATCTGTTTCTTCTGTAATAAGAAATAAGCTATTTTTCAAAGACGGCCTCATATCTATTAAGAAAAGTTTTACCACCTTGGAAGGAAATCCAATGCTCGAAAACCCCAAACATATGTACAAATAAGCTGGGAAGTGACCACTCATTTTACAAATGGATTCACCATACACTTCTTTTAAATAGAATGTTCTTTAGCACTCAATATCTGGTTCAGTTTGCAATAATTTGCTTCAATAATGAGGGTAATATAAATTCAAACTTTATAAATTGTGCTAAAATTATTTACAGGCCTTTTGGCGTAGCCTTTTAATCCAAGTTAGAACCAATAAAGGAGAAAAGTAAACTAGGCTGATGAAATGTTCTTGTCTGTGGAGTACAGATACACAGATACTGTGCTTGTAGCAGAGGTGCCTTCCTGTCTACGGACATCTCTAATAGGCTTGGCAAGCTGAGCTGGCTGCAGGCGCTTGGCAGCTTCTACCCCAAGCCCACCCCTTCCCCCATTCCTATAAGCCTCGCAGCTTTCTCTCATCTTTAAGTGCATCAGCTACAGTGGAGGCCAGTAGCCGTGAGGGAGGGAGGTGAAGAAAGAGGAGTCCTGCTATGCTGCTTGGTGTCATGGCCTAATGTTAGTTCTCAAGTAACAGACTAAAACAGACCTCACCATTTTCAGAGTTACCTGTAGGACATGAGCATCTATCAAAGGGGTTTTTGTGCGGTCCTAGAGGCTGCAGGAGGCCTTGAGTGAAGGGTATGTTGGGTGCTGGGACGCTTCACCCTGCTTCTTTAAGGATGGAAGTTGTAAGAGGTTAAAGCAAGAAGCAAGGATCCCCCTATAACCAGGTATGGTAGACAGGTGAGTTAGAAGAGTGGCTTGGTATGCCCATCTGAGCCCACTTCTATTCAGTTCCTATCATGTGCCAGGCACTGGGCTAGCGTGGAGGTAGAAGTGGTTTAGAGGGCAAGGCAAGACAAAGCTTACGAAAGTACACAAACCTATAACACTGCAGAGAGTAAGCTGAGGGATGTGAGAGAGAAGTGTCAACAGAAAGCTAGCATAGAGACGGTCCTTCTTAAAGGTAGGAAATGTTTTCTGGGGTGGGTAGCTTCAAAAGGGTCAAGAGTGTTTTTTTCTTTTTAAGATTTTATTTATTTGAGAGAGAGAGTGAGTGAGAAGAGGGGAAGAGGGAAAAGAAGAAGCAGACTCCCCTGCTGAGCAGGGAGCCCGATGTGGGGCTCGATCCCAGGATCAGGACCTGAGCCAAAGGCAGATGCCTAACTGACTGAGCCACCCAGGTGCCCCCAGGGGTTGAGAATTCTGACAAGCAGAGAAGGCAACAGGGAAATAAGTGGATGGACCACCCTGAGCAACGGCAATGGAGAGCTTTCATTTTTGAACAGCGTGCAATGCAGTGGTTTTTAGTCTATGCTCTAAGCTGTACAACCAACACCAGTATCTAATTCCAGGACATTTTCATCACCCCCAAAAAGAAACTCCATACTCACTAGCAGTCTCTCCTCTTCCCCCAGTTGCTGACAACTACTAATTTACTTTCTGTCTCTCTGGATTTGTCTATCTTCAACATTTTATATCAATGGAATCATGTAATATGTGGCTTTTTTGCGTCTGGTGTCTTTCACTTAGCATAATATTTTCAAAGTTCATTCAGTTGGTAGCAGACATCAGAACTTCCTTTCTTTCTATGGTCAAATAGCATCCCACTATGCAGTTATAACATTTTGTTGATTCATTTATTAATTGGTAGACATTTGGGTTTTTTCTACATTCTGGCTATTATGAATAAAGCTGCTATGAACATTTGTTTATCCATAGGCATCTGTCTTAGTCAATTAGGGATGCTTTAAAAAAAAAAAACCTTAGACTGAGTGGCTTATAAACAACAGAAATTTGTTTTTCATAGTTCTGGAGACTGGAGGTTCTAAGATCAGGGTGCCAGCATGGTGGGTTCTGGTGAAGGCTGGCTGTCTTTAAGGTTTTAGATGTCTGTCTTCTCAGTGTGTCCTCATATGGCAGAAAGAGAACTAGAGAGCTCCGTGGGGACTTGCTGGGCACTAACCCCATTCATGAGAGCCCCACCCTCATGACCTAAATCACACCCAAAGGCCTTGCCTCCTAACACCACCGCACTGGGGGTTAGGATTTCAACATAGGAATCTTAGGTTGATATAAACTTGAGTGACTGAATTCCCAAGTATTTTCTTCTCTATTAAGGAACCTGGCAGTCTTCCTAGGGCTTCCCTCTGGCTCAGACCTCATGGATCTAGATAAACTTTTTATATTTTTTATTTATTTTTATTTTTATTTTTTTAAGATAAACTTTTTAGGGACCAACTTGGCTAGCTTGTTCTTTTTGCAGGCTCTGGAGTGAATCTATTTCTGAGCTCCTACTAGATAGTTTCTTAACCTAAGCTCAGGTATTTCTTCCTCATTCCATGTATGAACAAGGCACAGGCTGCCACCTGTCTGTGCCAGGGTAGGCTGTCGTTTACAGGTGGGAATCCTCATTCTCATAGCATGCAGGCTGCTTTGCCCTTCGTGGCTATCTTCAAAGAGGCAGGATTTCCATCCTGCTTCAGTTGAAAGAGAAAAAACTCAAAACTTTTGGCATCCTTAAGCCATCATTAATGCATGAGAATGTTACCTAAACACTTATTTCAAAGAAGGAAATATTCCAAGTTATTGTTTAAAAAAAAAAAAACCTCTCAGAGCATAACCCTTAAAACTGTACTGTTGATGTTTTAGGTACAATTTTGAAATGTACCTAATATATGAACTTGAGTCTAAGATAAGTAAATCTTGGCCTGAATCCACAGATGACTCCTTAAAACTATTCTTCTTTCTCCTAACTCTTCTCTTAACCCCTTGCCCCAAACCACAGCCCTCTCTCCCTTATCTCCCTCTCAATAACTGTAGACCTTTCTCTCTCTCAAAAAAAAAAAAAAAAAAAAACCAACAAAAAACAAAAACCCTAAATCATACTTTCCCTTCTTAAAACTCTCTTTTCCAAACCACAGCCCCTGGCCTTTTCTTTCTAGTTACCTCATCTCCCAAGCCGCAGCACTCCTTCTCAAAACTTCTCTTTAAACTCATTTCCCAAACATAGTCTGTTTCCCAAAACCCACATCCCTGAGCTGCAGTCCACTCCCAGAAACCAAAAGACACACATGTCCTATCATTCGAGGACAGTGCTGGGATGGGATCCAGGAGAGAAGCATCAGTGAGTTATGACCTGCGGAGGATGTGCAGCAACATTGAGGGGGTTGTGGTGGTCAGTGATGTGAGAATCATGATTTAGTGCCCCCTGGACAAGCTCTAGCTATGGGCAGCTCCCTGCACTTGGCTGGGCTTTGATTTTCTCATCTGGCATGTGCTGGGCCTCTGGCTCATAGGAGGTTCTCAGCGATATGCGTTGGCTTGATTAAGTGGTTGGGTGAAGTACTGGGATGAGGGGACCTCCAAGCTCCTTTCAGCTTGATGTAAAACACTAACATCCACGTAGTCAAGATGGAGCAGATCACAGAACTATGGAAGTTTGAATTATCCCACCAATTACCTCCATTTGTTCTTCACTTTGTGTGGCTGAGTTCTTTTTTTGTTAAGGAGAACAATAAATGGAATTTTACTGGGGAGATATGTAAGAGAGTTGCTTTTGCCTTTGGACTCCAAACTTCTTGAATGTATATCTGTCAGTGGGCTGCTAATGAAAATAGTTTTGGTTCCATGGGAATAATTGTGAGGACAATGAAATTCAGAGATGTGAACTAGGAGTACAGGATGTCGACCCAGGGGCGTTCTAAATTGCTTCAGAAGGCACTAATAAAAGAAAAATGCCATGGTTAATAAATATTTGTTGACTGATTAAAGAACAGGAATACTGAAAATGCCCCTGATAAAGATATCTTGTAGCTCTGAGCTCATATATGTACCGGGGACCAGATGTAAATGGATATGCTGGTTTCAGTTAACAAGTAACCCCTTCTGAAAAGTTCTAAATAAATTTTTTAATTTTTATTTATTTATGATAGTCACACACACACACACACAGAGAGAGAGAGAGAGAGAGAGAGAGAGAGAGGCAGAGACATAGGCAAAGGGAGAAGCAGGCTCCATGCACCAGGAGCCCGATGTGGGATTCGATCCCAGGTCTCCAGGATCGCGCCCTGGGCCAAAGGCAGGCGCTAAATCGCTGCGCCACCCAGGGATCCCTAAAAAAAATTTTTTTAACTCAAAATGGATTATGGATAGAAATGTAAAGAGGTAAACCATACAACTTTTAGAAGAAAATGTGAGAAAATCTTCATGACCTTGGGTTAGGCAAGGAGTTCCTAAAAAGAAACACCAAAGAATGACCCTGCACACACACACAAAACATTGATGTCTTGGTCTTCAAGAACATTTAAAACTTTGCTCTGTAGATGATGCACTAAAGAGAATGAAAGCACATGTTATGGACTGGGACAAAATTTTCAGAAATCACATGTCTATCAGAGAATTTGTACTCAGAATATATAAACAGTTCTTTTTTTAAAGATTATTTTTAGACAGACAGAGAGAGAGAGAGAGAGAGAGAGAAAGCATGAGCAGGCAAGGGGCAGAGGGAGAGAGAGAGAGAATCTCAAGCAGACTCTCCTCTGAGCACAGAGCCTGACATGGGACTTGATTCCACAAACCTGAAATCATGATCTGCGCTAAAAGCAAAAGTCAGACATTCAACTGAGCCACCCAGGTGCCCATAAAAAGGAATTCTTAAAAAACAATAAGAAAACAAATAACCCAATAAAACAAAGCAAACGATTTGAATAGATATTTAATTGAAGAAAATACGTAGATAGCAAATAAGTACGTGAAAAAAATGCTCAAGTATATTAGTTATTAGGGAAATGTACATTAAAGCCACAATAAGATACTACTATACACTTTTAGGATGGCTAAAAGTAAAAATAAAATTGATCCTTCCGAGGGTTGACAAGGAGGTGGGCCAACTGGCACTTTCACACATTGTAGGTAGGAATGTGAAATGATGTAGCTACTCTAGAAAACGGTTTGGCAATTTCTTCCTTCCTTCCTTCCTTCCTTCCTTCCTTCCTTCCTTCCTTCCTTCCTCTCTCTCTCTCTCTCTCTCCTTTTTTTTTTTTGAAGAGAGAGACAATGGAGGGGTTGGGGGAGGGCCAGAGACAGAGGGAGAGAGAATCTTAAGCAGGCTCCAAGCCCAGCACAGAGCCCGACTTGGGGCTCAATGCAGGGCTCAATCTCACAATCCTGAGGTCATGACCTGAGCCTAAATCAAGAGCTTAACTGAGTCACCCAGGTGCCCAGTTTGACAATTTCTCATAAAATAAACAGATACAAACCACAGGACTAGGAGTCCCGCTCCTAGGTATTGACTCTAGAGAGAAGAAAACTCAAGTTCACAGAAAAACCTATAATCCAAATGTTTATGGAAGCATCATTTAGAATCACCAACAACTGGAAACCAACATCAATGGTTTTTAAATGCATTACACGGGGATCCCTGGGTGGCGCAGCGGTTTGGCGCCTGCCTTTGGCCCAGGGCGCGATCCTGGAGACCCGGGATCGAATCCCACGTCGGGCTCCCGGTGCATGGAGCCTGCTTCTCCCTCTGCCTGTGTCTCTGCCTCTCTCTCTCTCTCTCTCTGTGACTGTCATACATAAATAAAAAAATAAAAATAAAAAAAAATAAATGCATTAGACAAGTGAAAGAAGCCAGAACTAAAAGTTTACATGATATATAATTCGATTTATAGGACACTCTGGAAAAGCCAAAACTATAGTATGGAGTTGCCAGAGCCTGGGGTGGAGGGTTTGACTCCAAAGAGGAGGAATCAAGGATGTTTTTGGAATGAGGGACATCCTGATTGTGGTGATGGTTACATGACTTTATACATTTGTTAAAATTTATAGAATTATACACCCCAAAAAAGGGGCAGTTAATTGTATATATACCAAGTTTTATTGTAAAAAGATTTTTTATCTAAAAAACAACTCTGCAAGCAACAAAGGTGAAAAAAAAATGGTCAGAGAACTACCCTAGGTTAGTGGTGAGGATTTAATGTTTACTCAGAATAATTGTGCTTTCGATAGTCAACCAATTGCACAATGAGTACAAGTGAACATTTTCCTGATACTATATTTACACTGCAGCTAAGGTGACCCTGACAGACATTCCCAAACATGGGGCAGCTGTATCCCCTTGCCTTTCCCAGCCAAGCTATCTGACACTCAAGATTCTGTGACCTCAGAAGAATTATGACTGCCCAGTCAAACAAAGTGTTGATAACGCCACACCCTGCACTTTTCACCTGAGCAAATGTCACCAAGATCTCATGTGCGCCATCTGCCTTGGTGACTATGCTGGGCCTGAATGCAGAGGCCACGGGAAGCTTCCATAACCTCCTCGCCAAGTCCTCTCTGGCGTTGCCCACTGATCAGCCCCTACCCTGATGACAGGTGAGACCCAACCTGGGTGCCTCCCCTGAGCTGGGCTCACTTAGGACAGGCTGGATTTCGCACTCCCATTTCTTTCCCTTGCAAAGCCTGGTGTAATCCTGTGACCATTCATTGTTTAGAAATTAAAGGTCTCCTTGGGAGTCTTTTGTGTCCTTGCCAACACCCTGCCAGGCTTGCTACCACTATTCCTCTGCCAGCCCAAGGCTTTATACTGAGGCTTAGGGAAGTGAGAGAGAACTTCAGTGCACACGTCCCATACTTAACCTCTTTGGTTCTTAAATTACCGACCTCCTGAAAAATCCACCAAAGTCCTAGGGAAACACCATGGAGTCCTGGCTGACTAGGAGAGTTTCTGTGTTTTGGTAGTTTTCCAAAGTATATTGTATGAACTATTCTTCGTTGGAGTCTATCATAGGTCTGGATAACGAATAAGTTTCAAAAATGTAACTAGCAGAAATTCCAGTTGGATTTCCAGGGCTCATAGAATTGTGTTCTCTCTCTCTCTCTCCTCCTCACCCCCCAACTGCCACAGCGTGTATGAAGAACCGACCTGCCAAACTTGCCTTCCTGTAGAATTACCTCAGAAATGGAGCTGAGATTCCAGGGGTCCTGGCCTTGAGGAGAATCTAATCCAAGAAGACAAGCGGAACCGAGGAGCCTAGGAAGACTTAAAGTTGGCAGGAAAAAAATTCACAGCTAATTTGGGGGATAAACAGAAAAGTGGTTCTGCAAAATGTGAATACATTTTTTCCAAGCTCTCCAAGCAGAGGAAGGGGCCAGGGGGTGTATTTAAGGAGGGGAACTGCCCTTCCTACCTTAGCTTTCCTCTCTTAGGCTTAGCATTCAACAGCAATGGAAACATCCACAAAGAAGATGGTTATTCCCCATCCTCGGACTCCTGTAGCTTAATTCCCACACATATCAGGTCTCCAACCATCATGGCAGGGCTTCTCACCAATTTTTTAAAATTCATTTTTTTTAAAAAAATTATTTATTTTTGAGGGGGACAGGGGAGGGGCAGAGGGAGAGAAAAGTCACAAGCAGACTCTATGCTAAGCATGGAGCCTGACTCAGGGCTTGATCCCCCAAATCTGAGATTAGGACCCAAGTCGAAACCAGGCATCTCGTCACTTAACCGACTGCGCCACCCAGATGCCCTTTAAGATCCATTCTGATTGTTCAGGAACCTCTTTTACTTCTTCTATCAGCTTTGTGTCCTGAAATTTCACTTTGCCTGGCACGCCCTCCCTCTACCATAGCTAAAGGAGAACTAAAATGAGCTCTCTCTCCAGAGTGGGAAAGGACCCAGCTATGTGGGGTAGTATCTGTTCCTTCCTGTGCCATTAATGTTTAAACCCTTGTGTTTTTTTAAAGATGTATTTATCTATTTGAGAGAGAGTGAGAGAGAGGGAGAGAGAGAGAGAGAGAGAGAGAGAACACACACATGCAAGCAGGGGGAGAGGGAGAGAGAGAATCTCAAGCAGACTCCCCATTGAGTGCTGAGCCCTGAGCCTACATGGGAGCTTGATCCACAACCCTGAGATCATGACCCTGAGCTGCAATCAAGAGTCACACACTCCACTGACTGAGCCACCCAGGCACCCCTAAACCCTTGCTTTTTAAAGGAAACATAATCCTGACATATCTATCTCATTCACATTAGATTTAAGGAAGTATCTTTTTTAAGTGCAACGGGAACTGTGTGATGCCCGCCTTCTTGAGCATCTAGAAGGCTTCTTCTAGAAGACAAGTGTCTTCTCAGCAGCTTTTTTCAGTATGCGCAAACAATTCATTTGTGTAACATCAATAAACTCATACTCCGGCAAGTCACGTCACCAGGAAGCCACACATTTGAATTCTGTAGGTCACTGTGAGCCCCTTGTAGCAATCTGAGGATATGGGCTCTATGGCCAGACTCCCTGCATTTGAATCCTACCTTAAACTCTTAAGTTGTAAATATTAAATGAGCTAAAGGTCTTTACCACAGTGCCTGGCTGTCACCGTTGAGTCCTCCTTAGCTGTCACCTCTAGGCTTTTGCATGCTTTTGGCACTCATTTTGCCTTTCAATGTCCCTTGTGGAAAATACTCCTTTGTTAAATTCATGTGGGATGATTCGAGTTGGAAAACAAATCTCTCTCTCCTCATGAACAGATAGGCTTCTTTTAAGGAAGTAAATGCAGATGAACCACTGATTTTTAATTCTTTGCTCTGGCTGCCAGGAAGTTGGGGCTTATGTTCAGTTGTGGTAACCGTCCTGAGTTTAAGAATAATAGCTAAATAATAACTCTTGTTGAAAAAGACTAAAGCTAATGCTTAAGAGCATTTGTGAGTGGTCTTGTCTGATTATGTGCACTAGCTCCGGAAGGAGGGCTATTACTACTACTAAGTATACCTGAAATTAATAGGCAGGGTTTTTGGAACCACTTGCTTTATGCCTGTCCTGACCATGACCTATGGTATACTCTCCTGATGTAAACTAGATGAAAATATATTCTAATAGTGCTGATTTAGGCAGCTGTTAAAATTACACAGTAATTGTCCGTTCACACTGTGTTGAGTTACCGTGATGAATTTACTGCTATTGCAGAAGGAAAGAAACCAGCATTGATGAAACTAGGCCTTGATGAAGACTCATTAAGTCAAATAAACACAAGCAAAATACTCTGATGGACCATTTTCCTCTTTTGCCTATACTTCAGTGCTGTAGAAAATATATAGCCAAGGTTTTCTGGGAAAGTTTCTGAGTCTCCACTTCCTCAGGAGCTCGCATATGAATATAAAGCAGATGAATGGCCAGGATCCTTGGCTGTACCCCAATAGTTACCAGGTACTCCAGACACCCCCAGCCAGAGGGCAGTCAAGAAGGGCTCACATTGGGATTATAGATCCTGGATATTTCAGATGGGATGTATTTATAATTAATCATCTGAACAGGGCTATCTTGGAGAGTGAAAGGGGGCACAATTAATAGCTTTTCCTGGGACTATAGGTATAAACATATTCTAGATAAGTCAGGATGTATGATCACCATGCCTCACTGGATAACATCAATGAAAACTGAGTAATTATGGCTCCTAGGGCACTGGGAAGGCTTTTGTGTTAAAATATTTCTGCATTGGGACACCTGGGTGGGTCAGTGATTGAGTGTCTGCCTTCGGCTCAGGTCGTGACCCTGGGGTCCTGGGATCGAATCCCACATCAGGCTCCCTGCTCAGTGGGCCATTTGCTTCTCCTTCTCCTTCTGCCACTCTTCCTGCTCATTCTCTCTCTCTCTCTCTCTCAAATAAATACATCTTTAAAAAAATGAAATGAGTTATCAAGCCATGAAGAGACATGGGAAACCCCAAATGCATATTATTAAGTGAAAGAAATCCATCTAAAAAGGCTATATATTGTATATTTCCAACTACGTGATGTGCTGGGAAAGGGAACATTTTAGAGACCATATAAGCATCAGTTGTTGGCAAGAGTTAGGGAGGAGAGAAAGATGAATACATAGAGCACAGAAGATTTGTAGGGCAGTGAAACTATTTCATATAATACTACAATGGCGGGTACAGAAGCATGTCATTACACATTTGTCAAAACCTATAGGATGTACACCACCGAGAGTGAACCCTAATGTAAATTATGGACTTTAGGTGATAATGATGGGTCAGTGTGTGTTCATCAATTGTAACAAACGTAACCTCTAGATGTCGAAGGTGGGGAGGCTGTGCGTATATGGTGGCAGGTTTGGGGTGTATAGGAAATCTCTGTACTTTATGCTCAATATTGCTGTGACTCGAAAACTGCTCTAAAAAAAGAGAAGTCTATAAAAAAGAAGATAAATGAGGAGAAATAGATACTGCCCATTGAATGATTTTACCAAATGATAAGCAGCAGTGACAGAGAAAGGGGATGCCAAGGTAAAAAATGACCACCCTTAGAATTTTGCCTCTGCTGCCTCTACTAGTAGATGGGCAGGTGGTTAGGAGATGTGGGAGGGGGATGCTTTGAGAGAAGTTAGGAAAGTCATTCATTCATTTTATACTGTCTGCCATACATTGTGGCCTCACCCAATTAAGAGGTTAGAAAACAGAACAAAACCAAAAACAGATGATAGGAACAATTGGGTGAGGATTACTAGCACCGTTATTTGGGTTTGTGGGAGGACTAGATCTCCTCTCTTGTCTGTAGGGTCTGGAGGTTGGCTCAGGGAGCTCCCCTTCCTGAATATCCTCTGCAAAAGTACTTCTCCTGCCTTGATGACATATGCATTGGAGGAGTTTCTGGAAGAGATATTTAATAGCCTGTAATGATTTCTGAAGGAAATGAGACAGTGTTGCCAAAAACATCAGAGAACTAATAGTGTGGCAGCCTAAGCAGAAGGGTAAGGAATTGAGAAACAAAGAAGGAACTGAGATATCCTACTGGTTAAGGAAATCTAAGTCTGGGGCTTTGTCTGTGAGTTCCCAGGTAGCAGGGTTATTTCTCAAATGACTGTGATGAATTACTAATATACCGTAGAAACCACGTCGTCCTGACCATATCGGTCAAGCTTCCTTTTAAAAACCCTGGCCCCAGATTCCCAGATACCTAGTATCTTAGTGAAGATGAGCAGGAACTTTAACTTGTACACAGGGATGAACAATTTTCACATCATTTTCCGTATGGCATCTTGCAGATGGTACTTTTTTTTTTTTTTTAAGTCACATGGAAGTTAAGCAGTCTCAAATATTTCTTGAAACATGTAAGCCACTGCTTTGGAATGGAAGTGCTCCTTTATGTATTATTTATTTGGAAGAGAATCTGCTTGTCCTAACTAGATTGCAAACTGGCACATAATACACATTTATTGGGGGTTAGAGGTATGTCTTTTATAACCTTATATCCCCAAAGAACCTAGCACAGAGCTCTGTACATTGTCAGCACTTAACAAATATTTGCTCAGTCAATGCACAAAGGAATTAATACCAAACCCCAGTGGAGCTGGAAGGGACCCCAAGTGATCAGTGTACTTCCCCATCTGGAATGAGGTAAACAGACACGTGCACGTGAAGGGTTCTTCCTTCCTGGATTTGCTTTTAATATGGGAACAACAGGGCCAGTCCCTCATTCTTGAGGATCCATGGGGAATTGGCAGTCACAAGCCAAGTTCCCAATTTACAGAGTGCTCCAAAACAGTTTGACATGGAGAAACTCTGTAAGGACAAAAGAGTTTCACTCATCAAAGGCTTTCAGCAGTCCCATCAGGCATTCAGAACAGCCCTTATTAAGTAACCATACAGGCGAGGCAACATAGGAGGTTCAAACGAAAATAAAATACGAGGAGATCAAAATCATGCCTTCTGAGAATTTGTACTCCCAACTGACACGCAGATCTATTAGACACACGGCCATTCCTTTTCCCATAAAGTCAACGAATGTAAGGCTAAACCAAAAGATTTTCTCAGTTTCATGGTTGGCCAAACGGGGATTTTCTATAAGGTGAAGGGGACAAAATGAAAATACTCTACACACAGGTATCGTTAAAGAACTTACAGTGTGAGCCAGCAGCTCGTTTTGTTTCTTGACTTGTATAACCTGTGACTGATGACTGGTTAGTGACTAAGCAAGCCCAGAACACATGTAAGGAAATGATGATTATTTCTTATCAACAAGAGATAAACGGGTCACTCTGATAGTAGTAATTAAGTGTGCTGTGTATTGGCACAACTCTAACTGAAAGTAGTATTTCTATGAAGGGATGTTGGGATTACTTGTAGTACATTCACTACCTGTAAGCAAGACTTTGGCCTTCTTCACCGCACGAGTGTTTCCGGGTCACACCATACACAGTGCACCAGGTATTAGAGATAAAGAGATCAAGGACAGAGCAACCGCCCTGTGGAAGAGGGTTTTGTACACAACATAAACCTAAGGGAACACAACCTAAGGGAAGCGGAGGAATTCAATTCTACAATGGGTTTTTTTCCCCTCTGAAATGATAACACGTATATTGCTTCGTCTAACTGATTTCCTGCCTCCTGCCCCCACCCTCACTTCACCACAAACAGGGTCAAATAGACCCATGATTCAGAGATGATGATGTCATGGTCTCCAACACGATGGTATTTTTTAAAAGAACCTTACGTGATGTAAGCCACAAGGCTCAAGTTTGCTCTAAGTCTGTATGTTGGAAACTACAATTTTGTATGTGTTTCTCCTGATAAATTTTCATTATTTAATTACATGTAGCAGTACCTAATAGCTACACATTATTGATTACACCTCCTAATTGAGCCTTGTAAAAACTTACATGAATTTTTTTTAATATAGAATATTGTGGCTGAATTGAGATATTATGTACTGAGAGAGAACACCGATTTGTTCGGCAAGCACTGTCAGATTATGCCTTATTTACTTTCAGTATCACTTTTTTGTTCTATCTCTTCTAGTTCAGGCCTTTTTTTAAAAAAAATATTTTATTTATTTTTTCATGAGAGACACACACACACAGAGAGAGAGAGAGAGAGAGAGAGAGAGAGACAGGTAGAGGGAGAAACAGGCTCCAAATGCAGGAAGCCTGACGTGGGACTCGATCCCGGGTCTCCAGGATCACACCCTGGGCTGAAGGCGATGCTAAACCACTGAGCCACCCAGGCTTCCCCTAGTTCAGTCTTAAAACAACTGTTTTCTATCTTAGAAGTAACACATATGCCAGAAAACTTACAAAACAAATACAGACTCAAAGGGAACAGGTATATAAGTCACCAGAAATCCTGCCACGCTGAGACAGGCTCTGTTATGTTTGGCAAGGTCTTACATTGTGGGTTTTTTTCCATGTATATTTAGTGTATGCTGTTTGACAAAAATTGAATGCATTATACTTATAGCTTTGCACTTATTTTTCTCATGTAACAGCATATTGGGGCTGTCTTCTCATGTCAACAAAGATTCTATTTCGTGACTGCCCAGCATCAAAGGGTGTAATTCTTAAACTGCTACATGCTGCCTTGCCGTGATCCAGTGGAAATAGAGCCCCTCAAGCCAAGGTTTTATGTAGACCAAGAAGCCATTCTTTGCATTCTCAGTAGAGGGTCCTCCCCTTCCGAATGTGGGGCTCCTGATGCTGAGTGTGTCCTTGACCTTCTGGGCAGGATGGAGAGCTCTTCTATTTTCTCAGGCCTCTGCCTGATAAGGGTGATCAAACAGCAAGATTCAAGATTTATTACTTGGGAATCTAGTTTATTTGCAGTTGTTTAGAGCTTTCATTTGTGTTCTGATCCCTTTATCTAGTTGCTGCCTTATTTTAGAAACTCACTAACTGAAAGCAATACCAATCAACAAAACCCAAAAGGCTTTAGTTTGCACCCTATTTGCAATTCCCAATCAGTTGCTTTTCTTATTTATTGTTTCTCTTCTTGTGCCATTGCTACTATAGTGATCAATATTTCATATTAGCCCAGTGCTTTATTTCTGTCAAATGCATCTAAAACATGCTCGTTTTTTTTTAAAGATTTTATTTATTTATTCATGAGAGACAGAGAGAGAGAGGCAGAGACATAGGCAGAGGGAGAAGCAGGCTCCATGTAGGGAGTCCCATGTGACACCCGATCCCGGATCCAGACAACCGCTGAGCCACTCAGGCGTCCCCAGAGTGTAGGTTTTAGAAGTCCTAGAAAAACCTAGGTAACTGAAAATGATCCATTATTTTCAAACCATGACAGAAAACAGTAATAATGGCAATAGCTATTATTGTATTCATACCAAGCCTGTTCTACTTAAGCACTTCTCAGATTTCATTTCGTTAACTTCCCAAAACCACTCTAAAAGACCAGTGCTATGGGGGAGCCTGGCTGGTTTAGTCAGTGGAGTATTTGACTTAGTCTTGGGTTGTGAGTTCAAGCCCCACGTTAAGTGTAGAGATTACTTAAAAATAAAATCTTAAAAAAAAGACAGTGCAATTATAAGCCCCTTTACACAGATGAGGAAAATACAAGTGAGAGTTTCTTAAAAAGCTTAATATTTGACCATTTTTGCTACTGTTCTCCTCTAAGAAACTCAGGATGAATCTTAATGGTGATTGTCCCTTTCTAAAAGCTAACAGCGATACTATTAATAATAATATGAGTCATCATTCACAGGAGCATCTACCATGAGGAAGGTACTTTGTTATTGCTGATCTTCATGTGATAGATTGTATCTGTAGCCACAATAACATCTCCCTTCCTTCCACATGCTCTTCTGCATTGTGACCTTGCCATTACCCCATCAAGAGAACTTGATTTCTCCACCCCCTTCGATCTCCATGGATCCTATGACTGCTTTGATCAAAAGAATATGGCAGAAATGACACTGGTTTCAGGACCCAGGCCTTAAGAGCCTAGTTCCTTCTCAGAATCCTTATAGTTGGAAATCAGTCACTATTTAAAATGTGTGACTGCCTTGGGGCCACCATGCTGTGACAAGCCCAAGGTATCTGTAGAGGCCCCAGAGAAGGGGTCAACAAAGGGTCCATTGGCCAAATCTAGCCCACCTCCTCTTTTGTACGGCCTTAGAGCTAAGAATGGTTTTTACATTTTTTAATGGTCAGGGGAAAAAAAATCAAAAGAATATTTTTTGATATGTAAAAGTACACATGAAGTTTAAATTTCAATGTCATAAAGTTTTATTGAAACACAGCCATGTTCATTTATTTACCTTGTCGTCTATAGCTGGTTTCATGCTAAAAGAACAGAGTGGAATAGTTGTGACAGAGATCGTGTGACCCTCAAAGCCTAAGATGTTTACTCTGGCTTTTTATAGGAAAAGTCTGCCTACTTTCCACCCTAGAGGATGAGAAGGAAAGGCCAGGAAGGACTAAGGCACTGATACATTTGAGTGCATGTTTACCTCTGAGCCGTGCACTCAGACCTCCAGCCCCAGCCAACTCAGCTGATGCCACATGGAAGAGACAAATTACCCAGCTGAGCCCTCCCCCAATTCCTGAACTACAATACTGAAATTGAAATAAATGGCTCTTTTAAGGCAGTAAGTCTTGAAGGGTTTATTCCTTAGCAGTTGATAACTGAAACATCTCACAATCTATCCCTACTAAAATAGACATTATCCAAATATTTAGATGAGGAAACAGGCTCAGAAAGAGTAAATAACTCATTCAAGGTCATACAGTTGATAAATAGGGAACTGGGATTTCAAGTCCGGTCATTTTGCTTCCTATGTTTTATTTATGACACTAACCCTCAAATATTCAATCTTCTCTCTCCTTATTCCCCATGCCAATCTTCTTTCATTCAAGAAATGTTTTCTGAGAATTGTCACCACATGTAAGCATTGCCCTAAGCTTTATGGGGAAACAGATGAATTCAGGTAGAATCTGAAATTTTTACTTAATGTTTTACTCGGCTGAGAAGACCAAGAGTTATAATAATAATACATGAAATATTTCAAATTCAAATTCAGCACACTTATTCTGAAGCTCATGATCAATAGAATCCCATTCTAGGTAATCAAGCTTTCAGAAATGCTCTGTATTTTATTTTAATGTCAGTTTTAAGACTTTTTTTATTTTTTATTTTTTTTATTTTTTTAAAGATTATATTTATTCATGAGAGACACAGAGAGAAAGAGAGAGAGAGAGAGAGGCAGAGACACAGGCAGAGGGAGAAGCAGGCTCCCTGTGGGGAGCCTGACGTGGGACTCCATCCCGTGTCTCCAGGATCATGCCTTGGACCAAAGGCAGGTGCTAAACTGCTGAACCACTCAGGGATCCCCAAGACTTTTTTTTTAAAGAACAAGTCAGCAGTCAGCCCTAGATGACTTAAAAGCTCATTTCACTTACCCACAAGATTAGTTACTGTTAACTGGTTGTTTCTTCTTCTTCTTCTTTTTTTTTTAACTTCAGATTAACCATCTTCTTCCACGTTCAAAACATATGTAACCACACCTGAATAAAAGTTACCTAGTTGGAAACCATTAGGATTGTAAAGCAATGAAAGCAGGAAGCAGAAGCCTAGTGAAAATGCTTTTGAGGGACCAGGGTAAGGAATGTGAAGGGAAGTACTATAGGACATTCTAAGTTGCCAGTCTTTCTCTGAGGTCTTTAGTAGAAATACATCACTGATTGAAGTAAAGATACGCTAAAGGGCTAGGAGATATGCTAAGACTGAGGCCACCGTGTGGGTAAAAGCCATTTCCTTGTTTATCAAGGGCCTCTTTACTCCCCTACTTAAGTATGGCGTCCTCAAGGTAGAAATATGACACAGTCAGTGGTGCGTGAAACTGGCTTGTATCAGTTTAAAGATCAATTGTTAAATTTTCAGAAACTTGTGAGCCAGTTGGTTAATCTTTGGTAGCTTGAAATCCGTCATAGGAGGAAGATTTGTACCATGGAATTTGGCAAATGCTACAAATGAGGGCTTCCCCGCCCCCTGCCCTGAAACTAAGTTTACCAGCACAGCCCTAAGACAGGGTCAATATTAAGGGTTAGCTGGTAGTGAGCAACCCTCTTCATATGGAGTTTATGACAAAATATTGGCAGGCAATCGTTGCAATTTTGCTTTAAATAATTTTTAGTGATGTGAGGGGAAAAGCTAGAATCAAACTTTATCTCTTGTATAGTCTTAAGAGTTTTAAAGCATATGACAATGTATTGAAAAAATTAGAAAATAGATCAAATATGTTCACAGTGGTTATATTTGGGTTGTGGATTTACAGGTGATTTTTGTCTTGTTCATTATAATTGTACAACTATTCTACTGGAAATGGAGGTTAACTTTTTAATTTAATATGAAAATTAAGGCTCCGCGGTTGAGCATCTGCCTTCGGCTCAGGGTGTGATCCTAGAGTCCCAGGATCGAGTCCCACATCGGGCTCCCTGTGTGGGGTCTGCTTCTCCTTCTGCCTGTGTCTTTGCCTCTCTCTCTTTCATGAATAAATAAATAAAATCTTTAAAAAATAATAATAATATGAAAATTAAGAAATGATATGCCTATGTATTAGTGCTTTTTTATTTTGTGTACTGGGGCAACTGAGGAAAGAGGTACAGGAAGAGAGAATGGAAGGGGAGGGCTTTCCCTTCCTTCCTTGTTCAGTCCTGTGAGAATGGGGGTGAAGAGTAACCATCACAATGTGATGGGGCCAGTGTTCTGTTAGGAGTGGAGGTGGCAATAGGCAGAGAGGCAAAGGACAAATGAATAGCAAAAAGGCAGCAACTGTCTCAGAAGGAACACTAGAATAAGAATAAGAACGAACCAGAAGTTCTATTTCCATATGCTAAGTCCCATGATGGTGATTCAACTTCTTGGTCATCAGTTTCTTCATCTCTAAAGTAAGTAGGTTACATTACAAAATGATCCACATATTTCTGAATATTCTGTGTGAGCCAGCTTTCAAGGTAGATGTGCGGCAGCAGGCAACTCAACTGACAAAGGAGAAGTAGTGCCAAGTAGACTCTGGAGGAGGAATGTTTGCTGGAGGGGAAGAACGTGAATTTTGGCAAAGTGGCTGTTGGAAAGCGTCATTTAGTGGTGGTGCTAGAAGAAAACTTTGTCCCTAACTAAAAACTCAAAGGTATTATCAAAGCGGGATGTTGGGAACAGAAATAAGATTCCAATTTTATTTTATACATGGAAAACCTTTGCTTTCCCAGGTACATTTCTAACTTCTACAAAGCATTTCTGAATATGGTCTTTGTGACAAGATCCCTGATTGTGTGTCATAAGAAAGTCTGGGGTCCTCTACTATAGACTCTCAGTTTCTTGGAACGCAATAGTTTCCATCTTGTAGCACTTTAGACACATCTCTTAAAAGTCTAGATCTTTTTTAGGATCATATTGTAAAATAGAAAAATTTTAAAAATACAGTAGGATTTTTGCTGGTTGTTAGCTCTGATACTAGTTCAGTTAAATGGAAATAGAAACCAATAATTCAATATATTGCTTTATATGTGGGTTCTAATTATTTATGCAAAGTTACTGCTTATTTCTACAGATTGTTTTAGGTCTTTTCTAGCTATTCTCAATCATCTTTGAAGAAAAAAGTCCCCTGATGTGATCAGATAGATGGTTCCAGCCAAGATATTTAGTAGGTTTTTATCTTTTCATAGAGCTAGATTCAAGACATGGCATGTGCATGCCTTCTTCTCAAGAACTGTGGTTTTTAAAAATCTTTATTAGTGGGCAGCCCTGGTGGCGTAGCAGTTTAGTGCTGCCTGCAGCCCGGGGTGTGATCCTGGGGACCCGGGATCGAGTCCCACGTTGGGCTCCATGCATGGGGCCTGCTTCTCCCTCTGCCTCTGTCTCTGCCTCTCTCTCACTCTCTGTGTCTATCATGAATAAATAAAATAAAATCTTAAAAAAAACTTTATTAGTGAGCAACTCTCATATACATATATAAAGTGGAAGCTAGTTGGTGTTTCTCTCTGTTTTAACTGTATTTTCGAAACACTCTAAGAAAAACATCAGTGTTGCTTGCCACGGAGTCCTCCTCCAAACAGGCCTGGATTAGTCTTCCCCAAGGCCATGGCCTTCTGTGCTATATGGGGCTGGGTGTCGAGGACGTGGACACATCTGTAACCAAACCAGTGAGCCACAGTGGGAGCCGAGATCCATTTCTCTGGAATGAGAGCCTCTCATTCCTTTGTTCTTGATATTTCCTGGCAACGTGTCCACAAGCACATGTTATTAACAGATGGTGGAAGGCATAATTGGGATTTTTATCATAACATATCCTCTATGCTTCCATCATGCACCAAAGAAGCAGAGATGTATGGGCTAGTTCACTCTATCACAGCAGGATTAAAAACATCTACTTCAAACCTCCAAAGGCTCTTATGACAGGCTCGACCGCTCAGTTAGATGTGGTTTTCCATCAGAAGTACAGAGCTCACTTCAGCAGACTCGTTCGTATCAGATTCCTTTTAAGATCAGCAGTTACTATGAGAAAGATTGGTTCCTCCAGAGCTGAGTTGACCCGGTAAGTTGAGGCATACATCTGTGCTGCAGAGCTGGAACCTGTGAGATTGGCAGAGAGCCCTGAACTTTGTATGGACAACTGTGCCTCAAAACCCGCACAGATGAAAAGATCTCCTTTGCTTAAACCCATAGTTATGTGCTGAGCAAGTTTAAGAAAAAAAAAAAAAAAAGAAGAAGCAGGAGCAAGTATGGAAAAGAACTTATCCAAAGACGCTGTGAGGATTAATTTCAATTTTTTGTTGTTGATGTTCAAATCTAGCATGTGCCTTCTCGATTCAAAAATCAAGATTGTCGAGGTCTGCTCTCTCTCTATATATACAGCGCGTGTTTCCTTAGAGAAAGTTAATTCCTTCATGATTTATGGGTCTCTAAAGAAGTACTGTCCATAATGTTCGTAAAGTCTCTTGTGCATTTATGTGGCTTGCATCATCCAAAGAATTTGAGAGGTTTTGTTAAAAGTATCTGCTGGTTGGGAATATTCCACATTTCATCCAAGATGATTAAAATTGCAAGACTGTCCTCTGGCAGATGCCTGAGCATTGCAATCAGTGAAGTTTATATTTGGAGGTCAGAAGCATAGCAAAAGAAGTACCTCAAAAGGCTTGAAATCTAAGATGGCAGTGGTTATTCTGGAACTGTTTCTGGAATCAGGCGGCTTGGTTCAAATCGGATTCTTTGTCCTATCAGCTAAGTGACATTGATCAAAACACCTGACTTCTTAAATCTTGGTTTCCTTATTTACAAGTGCGCATGAAAATATTACCTATCTCTCAGGGTTCTTGTAAAGATGAAATGAAATAATATATGAAAAGTACCTAGCATAGTCCCTGGTGCATAAACTGTGTTCAACAAACATTAGCTATTATTATTCATACAGTGATAAACAGGGCCGGGTACATAATTTTCAGACACAAAGGCAAAGTGAAAACGTGGGGTCACTTATTCAAAGGAAAAGAAAAAAAATGGTATTAGAGTATTAAAATATGTAGCTTTCTCTTTTATCCCATGCCCTCTCTCTCAACTTGTCATGTTCTTGTTTTGTTTAACTAATAGACTTTTTTAGAGCAGTTTTAGGGTTATGGAAAAATCAAGCAGAAATACAGAGTTTCTATATATCCCTTGTCCCAGCCCCGAGGTTTCCTTTATATTAACATCTTGCATTAGTGTGGTACATATATTTTAATTAAGAAACCAATATTGAGGGCAGCCCAGGTGGCTCAGCGGTTTAGCGCCGCCTTCAGTCCAGGGCATGATCCTGGAGACCGGAGATCGAGTCCCAGATAGGGCTCCCTGCAGGGAGCCTGCTTCTCCCTCTGCCTGTGTCTCTGCTCTCTCTGTGTCTCTCATGAATAAATAAATAAAATCTTAAAAAAAGAAAGAAACCAATATTGATACATAATTCTAAGACTATAATTCACATTAGAGTTCACTCTAATTATTTGTCCACTCATTTGGATAATCATCTAGGAGTGCAATAGTTGGATCGTTTTGTAAGGCTGTTTGCCTCTGTAAGAAACTGTGAAATTGTCTTCAGAAGTGGCTGAACTATTTTGCACTTCCGCCAGCAGTGAAAGAGAGTTCCTGTTGCTCTTACATACTTGCCAGCATTTCATGTTGCTAGTGTTCTGGATTTTAGCCATACCAGCTTAGGTATGCGGTGGTATCTCACTGTTTTAATTTATGATTTACTAATGATATATGATGTTGAACATTTTTTCACGTGCTCATTTGCCATTTGTATCTTTTGTGAGGTGTCTGTTCTGATCTTGTGCCCACTTCTTAATTAGCTTGTTTTCTTATTGTTGAGTTTTAAGAGTTCTTTATATATTTTGGACACAACTCCTTTCTCAGAAATATCTTTTGCAAATACTTCCTCCTAGTGTGTGGCTTATCTTTTCATTCTCTTAATGGTGTCTTTTACAGAGCAGAAGTTTCTAATTTTAATAAAATCTAACATCAATCTTTTTTCTTTTAAGGATCATGGTTTTGGTGTTGTATCTTAAAAACTCAGCCAAACCCAAAGTCACCTAGTATGAAATAATAAAAGATATATGTATTGGCCTCTGTCCCCGTTCCTGACACAGAGCTCCTAAAACCAATGTAATTGTCTTAAGTTATAAGAGAGAATACTAGGAGCAGCTTTTGTTCTAATATTTGATTTTTGATTAGAACTCCTAATTCCCTGGAAATTTCCTGGGTAATAGGAGCATCTTGTGTTCTAATGAGGCAACTTTTGGTTGGCTCCTGCACAGCTTCAGGATGGAGGCTGGTCACCAGAAAGACCAAGCCATGATTAGAAGTTTAGAACTTTCAGCCCCATTCCCCATCCTCCAGGAAGCAGAGAGGGGCCAGAGATTGAATTAATGATTGATCATACTATGTAAGGAAGCCTCCATAATAATCCCCAAAGTATGGAGTTCAGAGAGCTTCTGGGTTGGTGAACACATCCATGTGCTTGGGAGGGTAGTGCATCCCAACTCCATGAGAACAGAAGCTCCTGCGTTTGAGACCCTTTAATATACCTTGCCCTACACTTCTCTTCCATCTGGGCATACCTCTGTATCTTTTATTATATCCTTTTATAGTGTATCAGTAAATGCAAGTAGAAATTTCCCTGAGTTCTGTGAGTCATTCTAGCAAATTATTGAACCCAAGATGGGGATTGTAGGAATTTCAATTCATAGCTGGTCAGTCAGAAACACAGGTGACAACCTGGGACTTTTGTTTAGCCTCTGAAGTTGAGGGGGAATGCAGTTTGGTCTCCAGGTAAATAGTGTCAAAGCTGAGTTACTATGTGGGACACCTGCTGCTGTCAGAGAATTGCTTGAGGAGTGGAAAACCCACATATTTTGTGTGAGAAGTGAAGTTCATTGCAGGAGGAGTGTGAGAATAAAGGAGAAACTAGGGGAGATTTTTCCATACACCTAGATTTTCTACTGCATTAACTTCTAGAAGTTCTATAGTTGTGTATTTTACATTTAGGTCTATGATTCATTTTGAGTTAATTTTTGTGAAAAGTTGGTCAAGATCTAGATTCTTTTGGTGGTGGGGGCGTGTATGGGTGTCCAGTTTTTCTAGTACTATTTATTGAAAAGACTATCTTTTTTTCCAGTGAATTACCTTAGCTTTGTCAAGGATTGGTTAACTATATTTATGTGGGTCTATTTCTGCACTTCTTACTCTGTTCCATTTTTCTATTTGTCTATTCTTTCACCAATATCTTACGGTCTTGATAACACAGATTTATAGCAACTCTTGAAGTTGTATAGTGCCAGTCCTTTGTTCTTCAATGTTCTTCTGCAGTGTTATGTTGGCCATTCTAGGTCTTTGCCCTTCTCAGCATTATGTTGACTACTCTAGGTCTTTTGCCTCTCTCTATAAACTTAAGAATCTTTTTGTCAATTAAAAAAAAAAGAATCAGTTTGTCAATCACCACAACTTGCTAGGATTTTTACTGGGAGTGCATTGAAGCTACAGATCAAGTTAGGAAGAATTAACATCTTAACAGTGAGCTTTCTCATCCATGAACATGGAATAATCTCTGTTTATTTAGATCTACTTAGATTTCTTTCATGAGAGTGTTATAGTTTCCCTTCTATAGATCTTATACATATTTTATTAGCTTTATACCTAAGTATACCATGTCATAACATTTATTTGCTATCTAATGCTGTTCTAAAAAAATAAAATTTTATCCTAAATTTTACCATTCATTTTATATCATGTAAAGCCAGTTTTAAATGCAACTAGAAGAACAGTTAAGTCATATGTAGAATTACCAAAATTATACAATTGGTATTTCATAGCTTGCGCATGCATATGTATTTTTGTTCTTGCCAGAACAGTGGAAAAGTTGTACAAAATTAGTTCAACTGCTTTAATTGAACTTCTTGATACTCACAAATTCTACCAACACTTTTTTTGCCTTCAGCTTACTCCTAAACAAGGAATGGCTGCAAAGAGAAAGACTTCTGGGTTGCCCGACCTTTCCCTCTCCTTCTCTGTCATCATTTTCAGCATAAGCAGTTGGCTAACATAGAAAAATGATATGAGTAACAAAGAATATGTTAGTATTCCTTGATCATTCATTCATGAATCTTAGAGAACCATTGTCTTCTTTCTGAGTTTGAAGCAAGTTCTAGTTTGAATAGAAAGCTTGGCCTCTCAGAGCTGTCAGCACTCCTGCTTACTCAGTAGTAGACATAACACACTTGCTTTGTACTTACATGGGTCTTGATGTACTCTCGGGCATTGTGGGTTCACTGGGCTTCTGTGTCAGTGGGCATCTTGAAAGCAATGGAAATGGGATGGCAAGGAACAGCAGCAGTGAACATGCATATTCCATGTATCTCTTCTGTTTATGTGCACCCATTGGACTTCACGTACAAAATGCAAGTTCAAAAATGAAATTAAGAATTTCAATGTGGTGACAGCATAGCATTAAACCAAGCACAGGGCTTTCTGAAAGTGGGGCCCAGAGCATGCACAGGGCATATATGTCTATGAGGCGAGCCCTGCTGATAGCTAAGAAGCACTGGAGATACAAGGCAGAGCAGCTGATCAAAAACTAGGCTCCAAAAATATAAAGTGACTGGCCATGGTCACATAGGCATGTAGTAGGATGGCAACTCCTCTTTTCATTTAAGGAGCATTGATGAAATTCATTATGTGATACTATTTCAAACTTCTTATTCACTGGATTTCAGGCTCGGCTTACAAATTTTATTGAGCTTGACTTGATACTTCTGCAAACATATAGATTTATATACTGGGAGTCCACGCTGAAACTCAAAGCAGCTATGACTGTCATAGATGGAGCAATACCTAAATCAGGACTAGTTGTAACAATAGGTTTTTAGTATTAGGCATTGATCTATTAGAAAATAGAAGAAGAAACCTATTTCTTCATGGAAGAGAAGAATGTCTGGTTTGTGTATGTTCTTGGCAGCAGTTTTAGCCATCTGACCCAAGCTCAGATTCAGAGAGAATATGAGATTCAAAAGAGACCTCAGAGATAAACTTACCCAGTGGCTTTTAAACTGTGCTCTGTGGAAACAAGGATCCTATAGAAGTGCTTTAGGAGATCCACAAGCATTTGACTGAATTTATTTGTAGTTCTTTCAAAAACTAAGTTAGAAAATCATGATACTCAAATGTAGATCAAAGGTTGAAGCAATAGAGATCACAGACTGATCTCTTCAATTTCTCATGAAGAAATAGTATATATTTCAATTTATAAATAAATCAGGTATGCCCCTCCTACCTGCTCTTTGCATTGGGAAGCCATGTGAGACTTTATTTTATTGAAGGAGTCCCTTGAATAAAAGTAGAGTGTGAAAAACATTGGCCATCCTCCTCCATCTAAACCTCTTAGAACAGTGCCTGAATTCACAATAGGTACTCAACAAATATTAGCTATTATTATTTCCTACAGACGGAGAGATGGAGTCCCATGTTGACCAAGTGGCTTATATAACACATCCAGATACTTAGCAGTAAAGCCAGAATTCCAGCCTGTGTGCTAATTCCTTTTCACGCCATCCAATTGCCTCCAGGTCCAATCCCATCCCCAACATAGCAGCTAAAATTTTAAGTCTGGCAGACATAAACTGTCTTTACTGTTTTTGACTCTACCCTCTTCTTGGTCTTGGGCCACACTTGAGAAATAGAGGAAGAGAAGAAGAGGAAGAGGAGGAAGAGGAATAAGAATGAGATGAGGAGGAAGGAGGAAAAGGAGAAGAAAGGAGGAGAGGGGAAGTGAGAGGACTTTTTTAAAATAAGTTTGCTTATCTCAAGGAGGTCAAAGGATGACTTAAAAAGAGTCCCAGTTCCAATCAAAACCTGAGCAAATTATTTTATAAATATCAGCAAACTAATTCTATAATTTATATGGTGAGACAAGAGACCCAGAGTAGCCAACATAATATTGAAGGAGAAGAATATAGAAGACTGATACTACCCAACTTCAAGACTTACTGTAAAGCAACAGTAATCAAGACAGTGTGATGCTTGCAAGAGAATTAACAAAGAGGCCAGGAGAACAGAATAGAGAGCCTTGAAATAGGCCCACATAAATACAGTCAGCTGATCTTTGACAAGGGAGCAGAAGCAATACAATGGAACAAAGATAGTCTCTTCAACAAATGGTGCTGGAAAAACTAGACATCCACATGCAAAAAAAAAAAAAAAAAAAAAAAGAGCAAGAATGTAAACCCAAACCTTACACCCTTCACAAAAATTCAAAATGGATCATAGGTCCGAATGGAAAATGGAAAACTAAGTCGGCATAGCAGAAAACCTAGATGACTTTGAGTTTGACAATGGGTTTTTAGGTACAGCACCAAAGACACAGTCTATGAAAGAAATAACTAGTAAGCTGGGCTTCACTAAAATTTAAAAAACCCTGCTCTGTGAAAGACATTATTAATAGAATGGAAAGACAAGCCACAGAATAGCAGAAAAAATTTTGCAAAAGGCACATCCAATAAAGAATTGCTATCCCAAATATACAAAGAACTCTCAAAACAATAAGAAAAGAAAAAACTTGGTTTAAAATGGGCCAAATGCCTTAACAGACACCTCACCAAAGAGTATATGCAGATGGCAAAGAAGCATACGAAAAGATGCCACACACCATACAATCCAGCAAACATGCTCCTTGGCATTTACCCAAGAGTTGAAAATTTATGTCTATACGAAAACCTACGCAAAGATGTTTATAACAGCTTTATTCACAATCACCCAAACTTGGAAGCAATCAAGGTGTCCTCCAGCAGCAAGTGAATGGATAAATTAATTGAAGTACTTTCAAAGAATGGAATATTATTCAGCACTAAAAAGAAATGAGCTATGAAGCCATGAAAAGACATGGAGAAATATTAAATGCATATTGCTAAGGGAAAGAAGCCAGCCTGAAAGGGCTACATACCATATCATTCCAACTATATGACATTCTAGAAAAGGTAAAACTGTAGCGACAATATAAAGATCATTGGTTGCTGAAAGGGGTGGTGGGGGTAGGATAGGAAGATTAACAGGCAAAGTACAGAGGATTTTCAGGGCCGTGAAAATACTCTGCATGATATGACAAGGACAGATATATATCATACATTTATCTAAAATCCATAGAATGTATAACACCAAGAGGGAAGCCTAATGCAAAACACAGACTTTGAGTGATTATGATGTGTCAGTGTAGTTCATCTTGGTAAAAAAATGTACCATTCTGGTGAGTCATATGGTACATTTTGATAATGTATAGTAGGGGATATATGCATGCGTGGGAGCACGGAGTATATGGGAAATCTTCCTCCTTCTTAACTTTCTTGTAAACCTAAAAGTGCTCTTTAGAAGGATTTTTTAAAAATATTTAAAAAACAAACAAACAAACTCCAGGCGGGATAGGAGAGACAGAAGGTTGTGATGGAATTCTGCTCTCAGAAACTTAGCAACGAATCCCTGAACACTTACTGTATGAAGGATACTGTAGTAGGTTTTATAGGCTTTCAAAAAAAAGTTGTCCTCAGAGCTTAAAATCTGGTTGCAGAGATAAGACAAAAATATATGAAAAGTTAGGTAAAAAGGAAAGATATGAGTAATTTTCAAAACTAGGAGTTCGGCAAATGGCATTAAATGAAAATCATTTACAGAAGAATTAAAACACTATCTCCTCAAGCCCTATAACATCTCAAGCTTAATAATGCTCCACCCAAAACATTAAAACATACTCTCTGGGACGCCTGGGTGGCTCAGCAGTTTAGCGCCTGCCTTCAGTCCGGGGCATGATCCTGGGGTCCTGGGATCGAGTCCCGCATCGGGCTCCCTGCACGGAGTCTGGTTCTCCCTCTGCCTGTGTCTCTGCCTCTCTCTCTCTCTCTGGTCTCTCATGAATAAATAGGTAAGATCTTAAAAAAAAAAAAAATACTCTCTGTCCCCCACCAAATTCCTGACATGAGGAGGCAGCCAAAGTAGAGTAATGGGCAAAAACATGCACTTTGGAGCAAAGCTGCCCTGGGTTAAATCCTGACCCTCTAACCTGCTGTCTGGGTGAGCCTGAGCAAGTTACCCAATTTCTCTGTGCCTTGATAACCTCAGCTGTTGACGGTAATCATATCCCCATCCAAGAGCTGTGAGGACTCCGTGAAAGGCACTTTGGGTAGCACCTGGCACACAGTAAGGCTTCAGTACATTTTAGTAATAACCACATTGTCCACTCTTATTTCCGTCATGAGAATTTGGAATCAAAGAAATACTTAGAGTGCTCTGGTGTTCCCTTCCATGAGGTCACCTATGCTGTGATTTTTCTCTCTAATACAGTTCCTGCTCTGACTTTCAGTTACTGACTGTGTAAGCTGTGATAAGGAAAAATATCACCTGTATGGGTAAAGACACTTCCAAGAAATCAACCAGGTGGGGCGCCTTGGTGGCTCAACTGGTTAAAGCGTCTGCCTTGGGCTCAGGTCATGATCCCAGTGTCCTGGGATAGAGCCCTGAATCTGGCTCCCTCTTCAGTGGGGAGCCTGCTTTTCCCTCTCCCTCTGCCCCTACTCCCTCGTTCGTTGCTCACTCTCTCTCTCTCAAAATAAATAAATAAAATCTTTTTTTTTATAGGAATAAATCAACTAGGGACATGACTGAATCTGGCCTTTGAAGACAATGACCTGTGATTTTAAGAGAGAGGGGAAGGGTAGAGATACTGTTACAGTTTTAGGGTGCTATGGAAAAACCAATGGCAGTTATTGAGAACACCAGGCTCTGGGAATGCGGCTTGAAGGAAATCAGTCCTGGCTTGCAGACCCTGAGAGAAAGGTTACATTTTTTTGTCATCACTCAAGAGCCTTGGCTGACAGAGCAGCTGCCATCTTGAGCATAGCTGACCTCTCTGCCAGAGAGAACGGAGTGCTCTGAAGACTCTCAAAACAGCAATTAAATGCTCTGATTTATTTCATTTTCTTCAACTTGTTTGTCAGATATATTCACATGGCCTGAGCCAACTAAAAAGGGCTGGGAAAATGCAATCTGACCATGTGTCAGATTGTGGAGAGTTAGAAATACCTGGTGAAGAATTCTTTCGGTAAAAGCTGGTGAAAATATAAATATTTTATATTATAAATATAAATATAGACTTGGCATAGATTAGAGAAAACAAAACAAAACAAAAACACCTTCTTGATTTTCCAGCAAGTAGAGTTCCTTGGTTGATCTTCTTAATATATCCTTAATGTAGGATCCATAGTCGGTGGAAATTTTCTGGCCTCAGTTGAAGCTAGCGAGTACAGCTGACGGAATGAGTTTGAACTAGGCTAGAAGTGACCAGGTAATTGATTCACAGTTTGCTGCTTATCTTATTAATCGTCAGGCCAAAGGACTTCTTTATCTATGAGGGATGATTCTCTACCTCCTCCCCGGCACCCCGGCAGGAAGCCCATGGAGTCTTGCTGGCTATGGCAACCGTATATTCTGAATTCTCCGTGACAATACTGATTTTAAACGTTCCATTCATTTTCCTCCTAATGACATTTGTATTTGTCAGACCACAGTTCCTAAATTTTGGTCAGAAATGTGGGATGCCTGGGTGGCTCAGCGGTTGAGCATCTGCCTTTGGCTCAGGACGTGATCCTGGAGTCCTGGGATTGAGTCCCACATCCAGCTCCCTGCATAGGGCCTGCTTCTCCTTCCATCTATGTCTCTGCCTCTCTCTGTGTGTCTCTCATGAATAAATAAATAAAATCTTAAAAAAAAAAAAAAAAAGAAAGAAATGTGGTCTCCCTTTCAGAGGTCCAGAGAACCAGTTGTTTAGAGCCTGGAAGGCAGGGAAGAGCCCACAGCGTCCATGAAGGAATGAATGAACTTCCAACTTGACACACTGTGGCACTACACACAAATTTGAAATATCCAGAAATCCCACTTTTGATAGCTTAGAGTCATTTATACAGCCTGTTGGGAGGGTGTTCTCCAAGCACTCTTTTTACCTTCCTTCAAGAGATACTTAACTAGCGGTCCCCTTCATGCAACGGACTCCATCTTCTATACACTGATTAAGTCTTGTCTGAAATCACACTGTATCACACAGTATCACACTGAGGTGGTTCTTTATGTAATTGTCTTTCTAGACTGAACGCCTTCAAAGTAGGGCAGGGATAAACACATGAATAAATGTGTTAACAAACTAAAGACCCAAATCCCTTTTAAAAGGTTTAAAAGTATGATTAAAAGGTCATTTAAAAATCTACGTGGCAAAGAAGAACTCAAGAAATGCTCGAATTAATGAATTTGTGTTTTACATATTCTGTTTTGAAGATTTCTTATTTTCTACCTGCATGTTAAAGTGATTGTTGCAAAGAACACAGACTGATGAAATGAATAACCCAGCAAGCAAAGAGGTCTTTAAGGTGGGTTTTGCCCCTCCTCTGCTACATTTGGTTGCTGGCCTGCCCATAGTTTTTAGTAGGAGTGGTGAGTGATTTGCCCAAATTCAGCCGTCTCTAACCTGCTCCCCCTTGTGGTCGGTGTGAGATTTTTTTTTTTTTTTTTTTTTGGTGGCTGGTTTGGGTTTCCTTCCCTTTGTGGCTTTCGGTCCTTGAGCACCATGTTCTGACTTAGAGATACAATCATTCACAGATAAAAACAAAATTCAAAACCCAATACTTGGATATCAGATCAGATATTTTTATAGTAGACTTAGTCTAATGCAAACACAGGAAGAGCTAAGAAGCCAGTCCCTTTACTTCTGATCTTTTCCTTTCCTGACCAGCTCCTTTGCCTTTTGCAAGAACCAGCAAAGGGTCAATCCAGAAAGATGATTTCTTGCTCTCTGGGTTTTGGGCTTCACCTTGTGGCTTTCTCTAGCAAGAGACCTATCACTCTGTATGTCTGCTTACTGAGTAGCCATTCCCATAGACCGTGAACACCTTGTGGCAGGGGTGAGGGTGCAGGAACTGTGTCTTGCATCTCTTTTTTCCAAAATATCTTTAGCACCAGCTCTGGAATAGCTGTTCAATAAGTATTTGTTGAAACAAACAAGTGGTTCTTGCCACTAAAAACTTCGAGCAAATGGTATAATGGCTCAGGTCTCAATTTCTCATTTGGGACTTTGAACTTTAAGTCCCTAAAGAGCCTGTGCATCTGGCATTATTTTCTCATCAAAATGTTCTGTAAGAATTGTTCCCTTTTTAGCCTTCAGGTTCTTCGTTGTGGAGGCTTCTGAAGACCTTTTTGGTTCTATAGGGTCAGGTGTTGTATGTCATGGTATGTTAATATTGGAGATGGAAATGGAAAATAGCCCTGTAATTATTAGCTAAGGATGGAACCAAAGAGAGTTCTTTACGGTATAAGTAATTGTACATGAATAATTCTTTTTCAAAGAAAAACATCTATTCCATGAAGAGGTCAAGGAAATTCATATTTACATATTTTTCAATTTGAAGACATACCAGCTCATGGAAAGTTCTAGAAATATTTCTTCCCCTTGATTTGGAGCTCTCTTTAGTCAGTTTTCTCAACAGATCAAGTTTTAATGACATTTGACTCAAGAACCACAAAGCATTATTTAGTAAATACTCAGTTTGTGTTCAAGACCTTTGAGGATAATAAAAATGTGAAGGAAGGATTTACTAAGTTTCCTCCACCAAGTTTTAAATTTCTACACTGACACAGTGGCCAAACATTGAAAAATGTGTGTGTTTGGGATTGTAAGAACATTAACCACTTATACAGACTCTGCCATTAAAAAAAAAAAAAAAAAAAAAAAGACTATCCAAACCATCCAAGATCTAGAAGACATTAGAAAGGGTCTGATACAAGTTTGGCAGTGAAACCAGATGAGAATTCATTGTCTCATTCATCTCTGTTTTTTTTTTCGTGAGATTCTAGGTCTGTCTGTGGCAGAGTGGGGTGCTCTCAGAGTCCTGAAACTTGGGTTCTCCAGAAAGTAGGAAGCCTCAGGAGGAGGAAGGAATCCTTTGGAGAGACAGTCTCTAAGAATGGAGGTAAAAAATCTTTTCAAGCTAAACTAAACTAAATTTGGACGCCGATGGATAGAAATGGATCTTTTTGATGAATTTAGGACAGGAGAAATCTCCAATTAGTCCGAAAATAGAATCTTGAGTGAAGAGAAGAAAAATAAATTTTTTAGATAAGAAAATCTTTTTTTTTTGTTTTGTTTTGTTTTTTTGAGAATCTTTGTTGTTAACCAGGGGTTGGGTTTGTTTTGTTTTGTTTTGTTTTAGGAAAAGCCTCACTGCTAGCTTGTAAAGGTAGACTGTTAGGCTATAAAGAACTGCAGTTTGAAATGTAAATTAGCCCCATAATGAGGCCTGTATTTACCTTTACTGCAGTCTTTCCAGGAATGTAGGTACAGGTAAATCCGTGTGGACAAGATTACATTTCCTTCTGGCAGGCTGGCTGGGGAAGGTTAACGCCATTAAAATCATGAGGGCCTTTTCTACTCTGAGTATTTTATTTTTGCTAGATAAGAAATGTAGAAAAAAAACATTACCATGTATCTAAGGATGATCACAAGGAGTGATGTCAGATCTATTTTTCCTTGGGAATTTCTAATAAATTGGATTCATATTGGTTTTGAGTTCTGATAAATAGTAAAGTTCATTAACTTTCTGATAGCAAAGATCTGTTTCTTTAGGAATACATATGTATTTCTTTTCTTTCTTTCTTTTTTTTTTTTTTTGTCTGTTCCTAGGCAAATAGCTGTATATTCATTTACCAGAGCCATTAGTGGTTTTTAAAGGTGCTGGGATTTAACAGAGTGTGGCACACAGGAGACACTCAAATATTTGTTGACTGTTAACAGATATCAATTTGGAGGATATAATAAAAATTCCACTTGGGTTATAACAGGTTTTGATAAGTAAATAAAATCTTTAAAAAATAAATTATTTTGAGAGAGAATGCACGAATGCATGAAGAGGGGAGGGGCAAAGGGAGAGGGAGAAGCAGACTCCCAGCTGAGCAGGGAACCCGATGCAGACTTGATCCCAGGACCCCTGGATCATGACCTGAAGGAAGACACTTAACCGACTGAGCCACCCAGGCGCCCCTCCATATAATTTATCTTAATCACAATTTTACCCGAAGTTTTCATTTGTCTTCATTTGGATTTCCTGACCTCTGAAAAATAATTTTAAGTCATCAAAAAAGTCACCTCTAAAACGTCTAGAATAGTATGTTGGTAAATTGAACACCAATAAAAATTAATAAAAAAAATAAAAATAAAAATAAAAAAATAAAAAAAATAAAAAAAAATAAAACGTCTAGAATATTGTGCTGTCTGGGATTTGCTTCAAAACAAGCTGGCAGAAGGCAGGGAGTGGGAGGAGTGGAGATGAATGAGATTGGCCACTAGTTGACAGTTGCTGAGTTGAGCGACACTATTCTTTCTACTTTTGTATGTATCTGAAAAATGTTCAATATAGAAGGTTTTAAAATAAAGACTGGTAAGGCAAAGATAAGGACCTGTGTAATACAGTTCCTTGTCTTTCCCAAGCATTTTGCCCTTCTGGGAACCTTACTTCAAAGGCAGATGGGGATGGGAGGGGCGTCTCTAGGATCCAACTCTTTGATAGCATTGTTTATCTCCCTAGCTCTAAGCCTCCTCTTGAATTTCTGGGCAGAAAGAAAGCCTTCTAGAACCTTCCCAAGATTTATGGCTGAACAGCTTAACTTTTAGTTCCCTTTACCTTCTTTCCTGGACTGGAGGGAAAAGACCCTTAGGTTCAGCAATCCGTGGGGCGGGTGTGGCAAGGGAGATGATCCTCCATTGAGAATAAGATAATGTCAGCATTCCCGCCTGAGGAAGGGGCTGCAAAGATGTGTTTTCCTGTGGCCTCAAGGTACGCTCTGAACAGCTCAAGTCAGCTCTTACTGACTGGGCTAGGTTTTCATGAATTATTTTGGTAATCAAATTGGCGACTTTTCTTTTCTTAGCCTTTGAAGAAAGCAAACATGTCTAACTTTATATAGCTGCTAAAGGAAAGGCAAGATTCTCAGGTATTCAATTAGGGTGCCTTAACCAAATTGTATTGTGTCCCGTCAGCATGGACTGCCACCATACTGACCATCTAATTTGTGAATCTCTTTTGATCATATACACTTTACTAGTAATAGGTTTCAATGAAGGAGAGAAGAAATTCAAAGGTTGTCTTTGCTGTTGCCTTGAGATTTTCTCACCCCCCTCCAGTCTGTTCACTTGGCTTGCATAATAATCAAACTAGTATTAGTTTTAATCTTTTTCTCCCATTAACAAGTGCTCAAATTTACATATAATACAATGAAATCCAATATATTTCTAAGACGTCCACTCCAGACAGTGTAAAAGGAAACCTACATTTGTAACACTACAATGATGCAAAAATTGGTTTTGTTCAACCTGAAATAGTTAAATATTGGCTGGTAGAATTGGGGAATTTTTAGAGCTTGGAAGATTTTTTAAAAAGCCCCTGGAGATTATTCTAGCTGAAATTTATACAGTAGTTACTGAGGTCACAAAAAGCAAAGGTACTTGTTCACTGTCATAGGTCCCTTTCTAGAAAACTCAAGTTGCTTTTCCTCTCTGAAGAGCATTATTATAGGGCTTGACAAGAGATACACTGAGCACTCCATAGTTCAAAAGTTAGGGCCCTATAGGAGCTACAGCAGGATAGAAAAATGAAATTGATACTGTCCTGGGTTTAGTTCATGTAAGACACATGCCACGGACTCTTGAGCGTTAGAGGTCTCTAGGAGACAATGTCATATTTCTATTATAGAAAAAAAAGAAAGAAAAGTCACCCATGAAAGGATCCATTTCAAGAATCCAGTTAATGTGCATTTGAGAAATCAAAATATCGTTTTCATATTCAAAGAAAATAATTACTGGTAAGGTCCATTTTGTGGATGTCTGCTTTTAACAATACTTTCGTTAGAGAATAGTCACACCAAAAAAACTGAGAAGAGATTCAACCTCAAATAAAATATTCTTTATGCATCATACTGATAAGGCAGAAATGGGGGTGGGGGAGTGTTTTTTGAAAAGAACCAGTAAATGGAAAAATATATTACCAAGTGAAATATGTTCAACATTTTAGCTCCGTCAAAAGAATAAAATACGTATATGCATCAACTTTATTCTTCTTATGAACTGTGTATTATTTATAGCTATTTAAAGGTACTGAAAGAAAATAGAAAAAGGCAATTTAAAACTGTTTACATTCTCTTATCTTTTGTTATTTTGACTTATTCCAACCACTGCCACCACACAGAAAATCTATTCTAAAGGAGACGAGACCACTCTGAACAAGAATGGCTTTAAATACTTATCTTGTGGCTTTAGGGCGAGTGGAGGTGAAAGGAAGAAGAAAGAAGTAAGGAAGGTAGTGGAAAGAGTTCCTTTCTAGCAACCTTTCAAAAGTTAGATTCTCAGGGGTACCTGGGTGGCTCAGCTGGTGGAGCCTTGGACTCTTGATTTCTGCTCGGTGTCCTGAGACAGAGCCCCAAGTCATCCTGGTGAGTTAGAGCCCAGGGTCCCCTTTGTTGTCGGGCTCCCTGGGGTTCTGTGGGGTTCCACTGGGCTCTGCATTCAGCGGGGAGTCTACTTCTCTCCCTCTCCCTCTGCCCCTCTCTCCATCAAATGAATAAATACATCTTTAAAAAACAGAGTGAGATTCTTAGAAATACTTAATTCTTAAAAACTTTGCTTCACACTATTTGTCTTATGCTAAGAAAAAGAGTAAGGAAAATTCTAATAGTGGGTAGCAAGATGGAAAGGAGAAAGACAACAAAGATAAATCCAGGACAGGACTCCCATCCAGGTACTAACCAGCTCGACCCTACTTAGCTTCCAAGATTGGATGAGATCCGGTGCATTCAGGGTGGTATATGCCATAGAGAAACTCAGGAAAGGAATAATAGCTACACACAGACCTAGGATGAGGTAGTGGGTCATAAATGTCAGGACCCTTGGAGCCTGTGAAGCACGTGCCCTTCCGTTCATCTGGGGATGATGTAAAAGAAATTAATACCCTATACCTCTTATTTTAATTCCAATGAATTTAAGTGCATGAACTTTGCGAATTGCGTCATCCGTTCTTATTGCTGCTAAGAAATTTTGAACTGAATAATTTCACTAGGTATAAGCCTGACTAGCTATCAAAGGGATCTTCTGAGAAAATCAAACTATTGACAAACCATGAACATTATTTTAAGGGCCTTGGAGCATCCCGTAAACCAATATTTTCAAAACTTTTTTTATACACAAGCCATTGTAAGAAATACATTTCATATCACAACACACATATACTATACACCCACACAAAACTAAATTACTTAAATAAAAGTTCCATGAAAAAATATTTTTCCTTGCTAAATATGATGCATTCTGATATTTTCTTTCTTTTCTTTTTTCTTTTTCTTTTAAGTAGGCTCCATGGCCAGCATGGAGCCCAGTGCAGGGCTTGAACTTAACCACACTGAGACCAGGACTTGGGCTGAGATCAAGAATCAGATGCTTAACAAATGAAATGCCTGGGCAACCCTTTTAAAATTTTTAAAATTCTGGTTTTAACCCATTAAATTTATTACCATCAACTGAAGAATTGAGGCTCCAAGTGTGAAAGACAGACCTGAACAAATCAGGATGCTGGTTGGACTCTAGAATGACAGGAGATTCAAGTATACTTTACTTGAAGCAGACAAGTTTTATAGAATTCAGAAGTTAGCAAATTTGTCATTATTTGCTCTAATGGGAAACTTCAAAGTTTTTTAAAAATTTTTTGCAATCAGTATGTGACTCATACTGGCAAGGGATGATTTGGCATCATAGCTCTTTGAAATACGATACATTTTGCAATAAAAAGAATGATTTCTTGATTCCAGGGCACCTAAGTATGAAGTTGGGATTTGAAATAAGAATAAAATAGTGTAAGTAGAGAATTGCAGGAAGGAATTGATAACAGTCTGGAGAGAGCCAAGACTTCCAGAAAATTGCAAAATATTCACTATGACATTACACCTTTATCACTGAATTTGCTTTTCCCCAGGACAATGAACCCTTCCAAGAATTTCACAATTAAGGGATCTTAAACTTTCTCTGTCCAATGTTCTACTCAATGAATGCTAGTCACCTCCCCTCTGTGTTATTCCTTCATTCATAAAAATATATTCATTGAAATCTACAATGTGTCCAGAAATCCAAAAACAAGACAAATTAAAAAAAAAACCTGTCCTCAGCATGACTACACTATATTAAAGGAGATATAAGATAAGCATAAATACCCTGACACAAAGTGGACAGCCACCCCGATAAGCAGGGAGAGCCTTCTCTGGACTTTCTCTTTGCACAGAACTCAATTCTTCCAAATGGCAGCCTATTTTTTTTTTTTTATTGAACAACTCTGGTTGTTAGGAAGTTCTTCATATTGAATTATTTTCTCAATGACACTTATCACCAATCCTATATCTGTCCTCAGCAGACACGCAGTTTAATAAAAAAAACAAATTTGGAGTAAACTCAGCTTTACTGGATTGACATCCAGAAGGGATACACATTCCTAAGACACTAGGGAATTCTGAGAGGGGCCCGTTCACTGGCATTGCAGTTTGTGGGAGGGTACCTCCTGGACTGAATCCTAAAATAGAATCAGAACCATAGTCTATTTTAGTTGACAGAGACCCTACACAAAGGCTATCCAGCCAACATCTATAATTCTTCAAATAGGAAAATAAGTTCGCAACCGAATCCACTGGAATATTTTCTAGGAAACACAATTCTGATTTCATTAAGGGCATCCGTGGGAAAACAGAATTCACTTTTCAGAAGTTCAGCTCAATCGGCTTTGCTGCCACAGACTTTTTGCTCCCCGAGGCTGACATTTGATATGGTTCAGCCCCTAAAATAACCTTAGACATAAAGTTCTTTGCTTTCATGATGAAGAATCTGTGTAGGTAATATCCCAAACGGAGCTAAAGTTAGGAAGAACTAGTAGAAACAACTAATAAACTGTAATGCAGAATTTTTCAAGCTATGGATCATTATTAGTACACTGTATTCACAAATTTACACAGTGGGCTCTCAAACCAACTCATTTAAAGCGTCTCAATAATCTTTGAAGAAGATATTTTGAAGCCCTTATTTCATGAAAGGAAACTGAGGAAGGATACTTAACACACATAGCAAATTAGAACTGCAAGAGGTGTCACGATTTTCTAATCTACCTCCTTGATTTTACAGAACTCGAGGTATAAAAGAGTTAAGCAGTGTGGTAGAGTCAGGAATTTGGAAATAGACTCTTAGGGGCTCTCTTTGTGCAAGGTTCTGCACCTGTTTATCACAACCCTATTGGGGTATTTTCTAAGTCTCTTTAGAACAGGATGTTCCTCTAAACATTTACAAATGGAATCATACATAGGGTTACAAACCTTTTTTTTTTTTTTCCTTTTCCTCACTTGGTGTATGACTCCTATGGTGTAATCTCGTTGAATTTGAAGGGGGAAGACGTGTTGGGGAGGTACACCCCGGTGCAGCCAGACCTATCATTTGTGGCCAGTATCCATCTTGTCCGTGCCCAGGCCATAGTGACTATGACATATTTTGAAGGTTTATTCCAAGTCCTTTCTTCATATTTCAAAAATGGGACAGCTTAATCTATCAATTGCTGAATGTCAATCATATTTCCCGACAAATCTAGAACTCCACAGAGACTTGGAGTATGTGGTAAGCATGCAGATCTTCACAAAGCAAGGCAGGCCATCACGTATTTTGAGGGCAAAACCGATGTCTTCCTATAGCTTCCTAGGCCAAATGTGGAGGTTCATAGTTGGTAACAGCAGGTAAGTTTTGTTCTTCCATTTTCAACAAAAATTTCTGACTTGGAGCACCTTCCATGGGCATTAAGATCATTTTTACTCATTTGAACAAATTTAAGAAACTGTAAGTCTTAATGCTAATCTCCAATATTTAACAAGATAGAATTTCTCCCTACACATCATCTTTAGTCACATGAGCAAATTGTTGAGCAGAACATCCTTTTGATGGAGCCATCAAAATGCCTGAAAGGACAATGATTGGATTGGTGGTAACAATGATGTTTGTCATTTGTTGGTAGGAAATGGATGAGGAAATATTTGGGAATTTTTTCTTAATTTTCTCCCCAAATATAGTTTTGGAAGAATGCAGAATATGAAGTGGTAGGTTTTGTTTTGTTTTGTTTTGTTTTGTTTTTGCTCCTAATTTCATGATAGAAAACCTTCGCCACTCTGAATTCTTGATGTTTTAATATTTTCAGTTTTGTGTGTTGCTGACACTTGTGACTTGCAGAAAAATAAACTGTGTAGTATTTTAAATTAGATTTGAATGATTATGACTCAAATGTCCCTCAAGATGATAGTCACATAGTGCTGCTGTCGAGTGTTTTGGAATTTGTAACACACTGGGAAGGGGGATCTCTTCTTTGGCAATAACTGAGAAGCCATAATTTCAAAAAAAAAAAAAAAGGAAAAAGAAACAAAAGGTAAGATTTTATTTATTCATGAGATATTCACACAGAGAGAGGCAGAGACACAGGCAGAGAGAGAAGCAGACTCCCTGTAGGGGGCCTGACCTGGGACTCAATCCCAGGACCCTAGGATCAGGCCCTGAGCCAAAGGCAGACGCTCAACCACTGAGCCACCCATATAGGTGCCCCCTATATTCATTTCTCTTTTTCTTCCTATTATCATCAACCACTATAATATTATATCTTATAATATAATAATTATATAATAATAATTCAGGAGTACTGAAGGAAAGGTGTCTAGTCAGTCTAGTCAAGCAATAAAGGAGGCCTGATAGGGGTGTTGGGTGGTATAGTTTTCTCCCCTCAAGGACTTAATTTTCCAAGATCTCTAATAAATGGAATTTTTGTTTATTTTCCATTGACACATTTGCTCAACAGTATAATACCTGCCACCATTTGTTGATGCCATTAGGAAATCTAAACAAATTTACTTACTTACTTTGCACTTTTTTCAACTTTCTCAATTTATGGGCTGGAAGAAATAACATAAGAAAGAGGAATACATTTTAAGGGCCTGAAAGTCCTTTCATTGGTACTATATTACTGTAATATCAAGGCAAACTTTAAATTGAAACAAAATTTACACTCATCTTAAGACAGAAAACATCCTGCTCATGTCATGGCAGAGAAGTATACATCGCACCACATAGTTGATGATATCACAAGTAGCTAACAAATATGTCCTTCCCTGAATTCTAGGACCAACTCTGAATACTTCTCATTCCAACTTCAGTGCACCAGATCAGTCAATATTGTTTGGTTTAGGTTTTCTTCTTTTAGGTACTTGTAAAAAAACAACAGGTATTGCTTTTGATTCTTCCCCTGCCCCCAGAACAACACACCCACAATCATATTAGAAAATTGTATATGATTTTCAAATGATGGCATAGCCCTCTTTGGAGATTCTATTACCCTCAATTTTCTCCTGCACCAACAAGCTTATTGATAACATTCCATATCTGCTCTTGGATATTCTTTTCTCTGATCTAAGGGACTGAATCTTGTTTAACTGAAAGTAAACACTTTTAAGAAGGGTGATGTGTAAAGATGCTATCAGTCATTAACACCATAGTACGAATTGTTGAAGTCAGGTGATTAACATTTATTGTCGGGCCTCTGAGGGCCTGTGTCTGGCTCAGTGACATGCCTCTGAGGAGCATGTGACCTTTGTCATCATTTCATTAGGCAATATTGGACAAGTTGATTCAATTTTGGGCTTAAGTTTGTCATTTGTAAATTGAAGGAATGCATTAGATTGACGTTTTTCTAGGTCTCTATACATTTTCAAGTTCTCTTCTGGGAAGGGAAAGGTCTCTGATCAAAGTAGCTCTTGAGTATCTTATTTATATGTTGGACCTTTTCTTTCAATTTTGTTTTTTCTGAAGAAAGTTTTGTAGCTAATATAGGAATTTATAATTTTTAAAATTACTGGATGACTTTTAGCATTTTTAAAACTAACTTGTGATGACTTTCAAAATTCTGTAATTTGATCCTATTTTCTCCATTTACAATAGGATAGTCTCCTGAGAGGACATTTTCAGAGAAGAGAGAGAAGGAAGAAAATTCTACGGCATAGGACACTTGACAGGACGTTTTCTAGACATTGGCCAGAGTAGGGTTCAAGGTGCTTGGTATCTGCCTGGGCCAGTGTGGGTGTGTAGGGGGTTGCAGCAAAGCCTGATATTGCCAGTTACTCAGATTTGCCAAAGGCTAGCCCCAGGGCTCAGTAGAGCATAGACCACCTAATTTGTGGTTGAGCCTTCTGAATGAGAAAAATTCCCTCTGAGAAACAGAAATCTCCACAAATTCACAAATGTCATCCTCTCTAGGAAGCACATTTTCTGCTGCCTTTAAGAAAAAAGTTTAGAGTTCAATAATTCCACTAGCTACATTTCAGCAAGTAACATGTAGCTTAAAAAGTAAGCATAAGAAAAAAGAATTTTCTATAAAATAATCTTATCTGATGTGAAGAATCTCTAAATACAAAATGTATTATGCCTTTAGGTCTTTTCTCCCACCCCCAACTTGGAATCTTCTCTGGAATTGTTCCAAAACAGCTATTAACAATGTCAAAAGAGATTTTAGGATACGTTTTCAAAAGTTCCTTAAAATATTAGGAAGTACAAAATCATTAAAATAATTAAATAACTGATTTGAGGGATCCTGGGTGGCTCACCGGTTTAGCGCCTGCCTTCGGCCCAGGGCATGATCCTGGGGTCCCGGGATCAAGTCCCACATCAGACTCCCTGCATGGAGCCTGCTTTTCCCTCTGCCTGTGTCTCTGCCTCTCTCTCTCTCTCTCTCTCTCTCTCTCTCTAGGTCTCTCATGAATAAATAAATAAAATATAAATAAATAAATAAATAAATAAATAAATAAATAAATAAATAAATGATTTGACCTGATAGAAATGGAGAAAGGCTGTTGATGTTATTTCTATCATGCTCTGATAAAATCTCTTCTTGGATTAGGAGTAAGAATGGAAAAGATTGGAGGCTATCTAGGATAGGTTGCCCCTGGAATCCTTTTCACTGAGGACCATGGATTTGAGGCTTGAGAAAAGGTGCTAACCCTCCCCCCACCATTAAATTCTGGACACTTCGGATCAGAATGATCGAAGGGGCAAATTTATAAGGGCCTCAGGTGAAGCTTTCGTAAAGGTGAAGATGATGATGATTGATAGTTGGTCCTGGGAGTCTTATATGGCCTCTGTTCATCATGACTGTGATAGCATATATGGTGGGAGGTCTGACACATGACATCCACCTTATAGAAAATAGGAAGACGTCAGTAAAGCAGGAAGAGTTCCCAGATTAAAGGGATGCAGGCTCAGTAAAGCAGGAAGAGTTCCCAGATTAAAGGGATGCAGGCAAGCCAAGGTGAGAACACAGCAATGGGCTAGCTTGGTGACTAAGGTACAGGTAAAATCAAACTGTTCAAAATATGCTTCAGTGATCTTTGAATGACTCAGCCTAGTGAGTGACTTCTGGTCAAGAACAAGCTTGGATTTTAGGCTCATGGTAGATATAAATCTTGTTTTTAACATCTCTTGAGATTTCTTCTTTGACCCATGTATTATGTACAAGTGTGTCACTTAATCTCCCTGCATCTGGGGATTTTGTAAGTGTCTTCTGCTACTGTTCTAATTTAAATCCACTGTGGTCTGAGAGCAGATTGTAGGACTTCTATTATTTTAAATTGGTTAAGGTATGTTTTATGGCCCCAGATGTGGCCTTTCTTGGTGAATGCTCCATAGGAGGTTGAGAATGTGTGTTCTGCTATTGCTGGATGAAGCAGTCTATAGATTTCAATTATACACAGTTGATTGATGCTGTTGTTGAATTCAACATGTCCTTACTGATTTTCTGCCTACTAGATGTATCCATTTCTGATGAAATAGTGTTGACTTCCAACTATGAGAGTAGATTCATCTATTTCTCCTTGCAGTTCCAACAGTTTTGCCTCATGAAGTTTGACACTCTGCACTAAGTGCACACACATTAACGATTGTTGTATCTTCTTGGAGAACTGACCCGATCATTATGTAACACTTCTCTTAATCTGTGATAACTTTCCTTGCTTTGCTGTCTGCCCTGTCTGAAATTAATATAGCTACTCCTGCTTTCTTTTGATTAATATTAGCACAGAATATTTCCCCCATTAACTTTTCATCTGTATGTGTCTTTATACTTAAGGTGGATTTCTTGTAGACAATATATAGCTAGATGTTGTTTCCTTATCCATTATGAAAAATTCATCATAGTTTTAATTGACACATTTAGATCACTGACATTCAAAGTGATTATTGGTAAGGTTAGATGAATAGCTGTCATATCTGCTTCTGTTTTCTATTGGTAGTCTTTGTTCTTTGTTCCTACCTTTTGTGGGTTTTTTTTTTAAGATTTTATTTATTTATCTATTTATTTAGAGCTAGGGGAGGGGCAAAGGAAGAAGGAGAGAGAATCTCAAGCTGACTCTGCAGTCAGCATGGAGCCCAACTCAGGGCTCAGTCTCTCAACCCTGAGATCATGATCAGAACCGAAATCAAGAATCACTCAACTGACTGAGTCACCAAGGCACCTTATGCCTTTTGTGTTTTTTATTGAGCATTTTATATGATTCCATTTTCTGTCCTTTTTTAGCATATCAGTTATACTCCCCCCCCCTTTTTATAGTTGCCCTGGAGTTTGCAATATGTACATTTACAACTAATCCAAATCTACTTTCAGATATCACTATACCACTTCATAAGTATTGTGAGTACCTAATAATAATAATGATAATAAATAATTCCTTCCCCTATCCCCTGTATTACTGCTGTCATTCATTTCACTTACTTGTAAACATACATGAGCCATGTATACATAAGATATACAAGCATACATAACTGAATATATTGTTGCTGTTATTTTGAACAAATTCTTATCTGTTAGATCAATTAAAATTGAGAAAAATAAGGTTTTTTTTTTTACTCTCACTTATTCCTTCTTTTCTACTCTTCCCCTCTTTCTGTAGATCCAATTTTCTGATCTATATTATTTTCCTTTTGTCTAAAGACATTTTTTAAATTCTTATTTAAATTCAATCGATTAACATATAATGTATTACTGGTTTCAGAGGTAGAGGTCAGTGATTCATCAGCCTTATGTAATATCCAGTGCTCATTACATCACATGCCCTCCTTAATGTCCATCACCCAGTTACCCCATCCCATTACCCACCTCCCCTCCAGTGACCCTCAGTTTGTTGTTTCCTATGATTAAGAGTTTCTTACAGTTTATCTCCTTCCCTAATTTCATAGACTTCTTTAAACATTTATTGCAAGACAGGTCTAGTGGCAATGAATTCCTTTAATTTGTGTTTATCTGAGAAAGTCTCATTCACTTTTAAAAAAATAATTTTGCAGGGTACAGCATTCTAGGCTGGTGGGTTTTTTTTTCCCCACTCAACACTTTAGATATTGCACTATGCTTTCTTCTTGCTTCCCTGATTTCTGAGGAGGTTGTATATAATTCTTATCTTTTTTCTTCTATAGGTAAATGTTTCTTCCCCACTCCCCCAATCTTTCAAGAGTTTTTCATTATCTTTGATTTTCTGTAAGTTCAAAATACATTCTTAGATATAGATTTGGGGGCATTTATTTTGCTTAGTGTTCTCCATGCTTCCTGGATCTGTGGTTTGTGTCTGACATTAACTAATTTAGGATAAATTCTCGGTTTTTGAGTACATTAATGAATTTCAATAATTTGAAATTATTTCATATATTTCATCTGTTTCTTTGTCTCTTTTTCTTCCTTTCGATGTCTCCACAGTCCTTAGATGTTGTATTCTGTTTCTCCTCAGTCTTTGTTCCCTTTACTTTTCAGTTTTGGAGATTTCTATTGGGATTTCCTCAAGCTCAGAAATTCTTTGCTCAGTCATGTCCAATCTACTGCTAAGCCTATTAAAGCCCTTCTTCCTTTCAGTCACAGTGTTCTTGATCTCTAACATTTCTTTTTAGCTTTTTCTTAGGATTTCCATTTCTCTGCTTACATTGCCCATATGTCCTTGCATGTTATCTACTCTACCGATTAGAGCCCTTAGCATGTTAATTATAGTTCTCTTAAATTCCTAGTCTGTAACTCCTAGTCTGGTTCTGATGCTTGCTCTGCCTCTGTCTCTTCAAACTGTTTTTTCCTTTTAGTATGCCTTGTAATTTTTCATTGAAAGCCAGACCCAATGTATCAAGTAAAAGGAACTGCTGTAAATAAGCCTTTAGTAATGTGCTGCAGGGAGAGGGAAATCATCCTGTAGCCCTATAATTAGACCTTAGTCTTTTAGTGAGCCTAACCCTCTGGACTGTAAACTTCACAAGTGTTTCTCAGTGTTTTTCTTCCCCATAGGTGGGACAGAATGGCCAGATTGAGCTGGAATTGGAGTGATTCTTCCTCAGGTCAGTTAGGCTTTGACAACACCAAAGCTGTTTAGGCTCTTGTTAACTAGTATCCCCTTAAGGCATGCCTGTTGTTAGGAGAAACAGAGGGCTCAGGGGTACCTGGATGGCTAAATCGCTTAAGCAGCTGACTTCAGCTCAGGACACAATCTCAGGGTTTTGGGATTGAGCCTCATATTGGGCTCCCTGCTTAGTGGGGCGTCTGCTTGTCCTCCTTCCCCTACTTGTGTGCTCTCTCTCTCCCAATTAAATAAATAAAATCTTTTAAAAAGAAAGAAAAAGAATGCTCTGACATTAATTTTTAATTGACTCTTTTTCCCTTTCCTCTTGCAGGAAGCACAAGAGGATTTTTCTCTGATATTTACTGTGAGAACCCAGTTGAACTCCTGGAGGTAAATCTTGCAATATTGTGTGGTGTGTGTGTGTGTGGTGTGTGTGTGTGTGTGGAGGGAGGCCGAATGACTGCCCCCCCCCCCCCCGCCTGGAGTTTTTAACTCTCAGGCTTGTCCCCACTGAGCTGCCAGCAATTCATGAATTCTAGTTCAGGTTTTCCTATCCTGGCACTGGTTCATGTGGGTAATTTCTACTCTTGAGTCTCTGTTTCAATAAGCCAAGGCTCTCTGTATTTGCCTGTCTCTTCAATCTTGGGTGCAGGTATCTACCCTGTATTCTCCCCTCTCTCACGGATCCATAGAGTCGTTGAGTTTTCAGTCTTGAGCTTTTCACTTGTTGTTAGGACAGAGAGAGGACTTTCCAGCTCCTTATATGCAGAACCAGATCTTGATAAATGCCAGTGTCACTGAGAGAGCTTTTTATCAAGGTAGAGGAATTTAAAATATATCAGAAGAATCCAGATGTCCCATGAGTCCTAATTATAAATCTTTTACTCCAACTAGGAGGATCAGAACAATTGTGAAGAACTGGTTGGAGTGATGGATGGGTGGGGACTAAGAAAAAGTCTTATTGCAATCACCGGGCTAAACAAGATGCTGGCCTTTCTTTAATTCTTATAGTCTTTCTTGGAAAGGCAATATTCATGGTGAAGGGATATAACAACTCAGGCAATATCTATTAAAAATGGGTATATTTCTAGTTAGTAAAGATGCTCGGAGGATTTGCTGTATGTATAGTGTTGTGTTATTTTTTTTCTCAACAAATCCAAGGTAGGTGTCCCTTGCCAATTCTTTCTATCAGTTCTAACTCTCACATATTAGTTTTTTGAATAGAAGTGATAGAGTATGATGTTTCCTACAATAGTGAGTATTTCTTTAAAAAAAACAGGCTATTCATTTTTGGGGAAAAGGTGAAAACCACAGTGTATTTATATCTTTAAATAAAACACAGCCTAAGAAATAATACAATATTTTGTGTTAAGCTGATGCTGTGTATTGCATATCATAGTGCTTTTTTGGTTTTGTTTTTGACTTCTGCTAAGGCTTGGTAAAGAATCTACAACCCGGTGTTGAGAGAAGACTGTGTTCTAATGGAGAATGGAAGAGATAGATTCTGATAAAATGGGCCTGTGCCTCCAAATATAATAGCGGTGCCTTCTGATTTTGCAGTATCTCTAGTCAATGAAGCCAGAAGGTGAGACCATTCAGAACATTTTATATTAACTTAGGGGAGGCAAGATAAAGGAGAGAAGCAAAACTTGAAAAAAGCAAAATCTGGTTTAATCAAAATCAGGGGACCATAAACTGTTCGGGACTCAGATGGAAAAAGGAGAACTTGAAAGTAGCTCTAATAAATGAGCTCCAATGCTGCTGCCTGTGATGGCTTCTACTTAATAGAAAGCTGTGGTTCTCCAAGGTAAAGATTATAAATCTGATTACGGATCTGCCTGGAACAGGGAGTGTACTCTGACCTCCGGGAGAGGGTTTTGCCCTCTCAGAAAGCCTCACCACATCCTATGTGTACACTGGATGACTAATATTTATTATAGAGCCATGTGATGGAACAGCGAACAAAGGTTGTCCTTGGTCACGTTGGGTCCATCCTCACAATTGCTCTTCTTGTGGAACGTGACATATTGCTGGCCTCCCTCAGAAGTTTTTGAGTCCAACAAATGCTATTTTATGACTACAGCTGAAACCCTCGGGCATGTGTTAGCATAGCTTATCAGACATATTGCACACTCACTGTGACTCTCAATTGCAAAATGATTCTCCCAATACTTTCTTTACCTTTGTGACTGTGCTTGGATTGGCTGTGAATGATGTCATTTCACTGTCAATGAAATACACATCAAATGTGTGCCCTTTGTTATTTACAACTTTTGGAAATGTCTGTTTACATTGGATCCTTTCTCCTGGACTATCTTTCTAAGTTTAGTATTCAGGCTCTACTGTTAACAAGTTGTATCTTTCCACAAACACGAGGCAAGCTACTAGGCACAATTTAAGAAGATTTACCGATAGAATTTTGCCTTTACAAATTTTTAAGACAAGGAAGCTTTGTTTATAATTGAGAGTTGAATTGTAGGTCTTCATAGCTCATTTCCACAAAGCAGAAAATGCCTGTAAAGGAGGCATTTGACTAGATGGTTTTAGAAAAAAATATTGACACATCTTGTGAGCCTAGAGTAGGTTGGATACTTCTCATTTCTAGGGAGGTAGGAAAATACTCATTATTGAGTCTACAGTTTAAGTCGTAAAGTTGAATGTACGCAATACTATTCAGCCAGATGTCATGGAAGAGACCAAATTTCAGGAGACGTAAAATTCCATCAAAATGTCTTCAAAGTTTTTTTTTTTAAGTATGATTTCACTATGTTCTATACAAAATATATTCCAGGATTTTGGTTGCAGTCAAAATAAAAACAGTAATTTTTCATAACTACTTTTGTTATAAATTTGGAGGTAGAATGTTCAATAAAACATTATAGACTCCAATTAAATAAAAATTGCATTTAAGAATCCAAGGATCATCCTGAGGCATTGTTTGGCTTTTGGACATTTAATGCTTTCACATCCTCATTATTCCATCCACATGATAAGCCTAATAAACATTTGTTAATGTGGATAAGAGACATTTCACATGATTTTAGCATACCTATTAGAAGCAACTGTATATTAAAATATTCTTCAAGGTTAATTCTTGTTTCATTGATAAATTTGGCTGGCTCCATAGTCTTTTCAGAACTTGCATTATTCTTTCAGGGTGTTGAGCACAACTCACTCACTTGAAACTGCTTTCCTGGACAAAATTCAAAATGTGTTGTTTTTGCTATATCACATTCATATTCTAAAAGGTGAATTTACATTATACAGATCAACATAATTTTTGGATTCCCATTAGAGTATGTATTTGTCTAGAACCTATCAAACTTCTTTAGGTAAATATTTATAGATATTAAAATAAAAATTTCCTAAAATATTTAAAATCTCGAACTTAAAAAATAAGATTACTGTAACCATGTTTTAAAAAGTTCTGTAAGGGATTATAAGTCACTAGCCGGTACTGTGCTTTGCAGAATCACAACTTGGACAAGACCACTTGGACTTAAGGATAATCTATGACTCAACATCAGCCTGTCCTCAGATACCTCCTGTGATGAGGAACTCACCTTTCATGATAACTCTTTGAACTTTATACAGCTTTTAGAAGAAATTTAGCTGGTTGCCCTTGTTCAACATTTTTAAACTTTTGGGTCTCAATTTTACACTTATAAAGGTGTTCAAGACATTTTTTGCATTCCTACTATGGGCCAGGAAATCCCAATTTTTTTTTCTTTTTGGTGGTGGGGGTATCCAGGGTAAGGTATAAGTGCATGGATGAAATGAACAAATAAGACACACAGAAATTTTAGGCTTTGGGGATATAAAGTTGAACAAGATGATAGTCTAAAAGGAGAGACTAGCATGTAGACAAATAGTTATAAAGACAATACAATGAACAGTTTAATAAGGTTCAAGGAATTCTGGGCACACTGAGAACACTGCTATTTGCTCTTTTAGCAACTCCCTTCCAGCCAATCTCAAGTTGCCAATTTCCTACAAAAACTGACCAGTTGCCATGCCCTCTGGATCAGGACTTCTCTGCAGGTGCCTTCTGCCTGCTTTTTCTATTCCCCTAGACTATAAACTCCTATCAAAGAAGAGATTTCATCTATTTGTTCATCTTTTTATTCCATATCACCAAGCCCAGAGACTGACATATGGAAATCCTCAATCAATATTCGCTGAAAAATAATTAAATGATCCATATCCAGAAGCTAATGGGGAGTTTCTAAAGGAAGTTATCTAAACTGGAGACATGAACTTCCCTTATTATTCTATCTGGAAACAATTCTGTTAGCAGTGGGTACATGGATCAAAGTAGATTTGAACTAAGGTGCTCATGAAGAAGGATATTGCAGTAATTCATATATGAACTCATAAGGGGGTTAAATAGGGTGATGCTGAGGATGCTGGGTGGGGGCAGCCTCAACAACTGGATACGGGGGTGAAGGAGTGACAGAAGTTGAGGATTACTTTCTGAGTTCGGGTTCATATTTCTGATCAAATGAAGGCATATGGGAGGAAGAGCACTTTCTAGGGCAAGAAGAGGAGTTCACCTTTGGACATGTTGCATTGAAGATGACCGTGGACAGTAAGATGGGGAGACAGCCAGTGGTGGGCACACATTAGAAGAGGTCCGGGGCTGACATTGCAGCTCTCTTTAACACCTCGATACCTGTTCTGCTCCTCTCTCCGTGTGATTTTGGAAATTAACCTCATCTTAAACATGGGACTGACTGATCTAAAAGTACTTATTTAGAAGTAATTGCTTGTCAATAATTACGTCAAAGATGGGCATGTGATCTAATCCCCATCAATGAGAGGCAAAGAGAGGTTTGCAGGAGGCCTTTGGGAAAGGTGCAGGAAGTCAGGATTTCTCTCCCAATGGATATGGATGAGGAAACCTAAAGCCCTAGTCCTCCTGACAGCTTTCCTCCAGCCACAAAGACACCCAGCCACAGAGTGAAGCCAGTTCTGGATTGCAGAGTAGAAAGAAAAGAATCTGCTTCCTTGATGGCACTGTTGAACCTGTGCATCAGCCATTTGGGAAGCATATACCACCTCTAGACTTCCTCTTCTATGAGCATTTCTGTGTCTTTCATGATCATTAGGGTGAGGGTCTTGTTAGTGACAATTGAAAGCATCTTAACTGAAGCAGCTGAAGATATAAATTTGGTGGTCACCAGCCAATGGGTGACAGCTAATGCCAGGGACATTAAAGAGATTCTGGGAGACATAGCTGAGAATGGAGTTCTGGGCATCTTACACTGAATGCAATTCTGAATTCCAGCCTATGACTCAAGATCCCTTTTTAATCAAACTCAATCTCCCTGAGTCTATCCTTCAACAAGTAGCTCTGTGACCCTAAACATTCTGCAGATCACTTATGTATTTCAATGAGCTCACCGTGAATTGAAGGTATGTATTGTCTATCTTCCCACATGGGCAGATCCAGGTATCTTAGGGTTTGAAATGTACAGAATTTTGAGAGGCCCTCTTTAAAACTGGGCACAGAATCTTGGACGGAACCATGCAAGTGAGGGACCATAAAGCTTCAAGTCCCATCTTCCTCTGCTTAGCTTCTGGGTTATTTTGTGGAATGGGTAAGATAAAGCAGGAGCTTGGCACATGGTAACTGTTTAAGAAAAGTTAGCTGGCATGATTAGGAAGACTTAATACATGATTTAGATCTAGATTGTAGAAATACACAAATATATGTACTTTTGGAATTTTTGTATTGTTCCTTTTAACTCTGCCCTCACTTTTTTTTTTAAGATTTTATTTATTTTTTCATGAGAGACACAGGGAGAGACAGACATATAGGCAGAGAGGGAAGCAGGCTCCCTGCAGGGAGCCCGATGCGAAACTCGATCCCAGGCCCCGGGATCATGACCTGAGCAGAAGACAGGCGCTCAACCACTGAGCCACCCAGGTGTCCCACTCTGCCCTCCCTTCTGAGCAAAGTGTTCTTCCTATCTCCCTCCTCCTCACTCTATCTGTAGGGCCAACTTCGCCCCTAGACACAGTGGGCACAGTATCTTGGGCTCATCATCCTTTTAGGAACACACAAAAATATGCTTATTTCCTTTAAAATCAGAAGAAAAAATGAACTTTCATTTTCAAAGAAAACATTTAATACATTATGTAGGTATAGTTATCTTTATTCCAATGTAGTAGTAAAATCTCATTTTAATATTTTCTTCTGAAGGAAGACACCCACAAAGGCAAAAGTTCCCAGGGTCCACAAAAGGCAGAGCACAGCCCTGCTATCTGCTTTTCCCTTTTGCATTGCTTTTTCTCTCTTTCCGTTATTTTTTTACATCTTTGCCTCTTCCTTGCCTCTCTCTACTCTGCCCCTCCATTTTCCTTTTTTTTTTTAATATTTCACGTATTTATTCATTTTGGAGAATGTGTGCATGAGCAGAGGGTGGGGCAGAGAGAGAGAGGTAGAGACTCCTCAAGCAGACTCCCCACTGAGTGGGCAGCCCAAGGCTTGGCTCCATCTCTCCATCTGGAGATCATGACCTGAGCCAAAATCAAGAGTTGGACACACTTAACCCACTGAGCCACTCAGGCATCCCTCCACCATTTTACTTATTATTCTCTTACCTCTAGCATTCTCTGGCCTATCTCCCTGTGACCCTCTTCTGTAAAATGAAAACAAAAAATAAAAATGAGCATTTCTCACGTGTTAGCTTTTCTTTCCTGTCTCAGCTGCTTATTTCCTCAGGTTATTAGCTTTCAGAGGGAAGACACATAATCCCTTTTAGAATGGAAGGCTCAGAATAGCGTTTGAGACACACCTTCTGAAATGGCAGCCTCTTGAGAGCCTCATTCCCAGTAAAGAGTGTTGCTGCTCCGTATTTTTCACACCGAACACAGTGAAGACAACGAACATTAATTAGGATTACAGAACCAGGGAGGCTTACCACCCTGTGACAGCTCACAAGAAAGAGAACGCCACTTCTTTTTTTGGATGCAATCCTAAGTGTCATGTATGTATTAATTCTTGGGCTCAAGCCAAGTTACTTTGGGGGTGAGATGTAATCTGTTATTTTTAGGTCATATCAGAAGGGGTATAGGCTATTATTTTAGGTTAGTAAGAAGGTAGGTTTGGCTAATTTTAGATGATCAAGTTTCCTATTATGAGCCTTCCTTCAAAAACTAATTTTGAAATGTTATCATTTATAGTTCATGCTTATGAAGAACTTAATGCTGGAAGCATTCCTTAGTTCAAGGGGATTTTACGCCTGGGTAGTTTTCAAGTTTTATTGTTTTCCAGCTTACTTGCCTGACTTAGGATCCCTACTGCTTCTTAAATTTCACAAATTAAATGAAGTAAAGAAAAAAGCATACACACCAAAAACAAACCAATTCTTAACTCTCCCTTCTAACAACCCTGCTCTCCAGAGGGAGATATGTGTAAGAAATAAAGTAAGAAGTGGCAAGTTTCCTGTTTCATGAATGCCTTGGATTCTAATTATTTCTTACAGACAGATTTAAAACAAAGACTTATGAATAATGTACAGATCATTAAGATTGTAATCTCTAAACTCTGGCATATAATATAAGCCTCTGATTCACCATATGAGTTCACGTTGATTACCCAGGATGATTTCCAGATGTTTACTCTCTGCATGTAATTAAATTTTGGTAAAAATTATAACTTAGCTAGTTTAAAACAACAACAACAACAACAAACCGTCTCAACAGAAACATGAAAGAAGTTTTTACTGAGATATTCCCTACCCCCCCACAGGAGTCACTTCTCTCATGACATAAATCTCCTTCCTCAAAAATCTCTGGCTTACTTACCCACTCCTGATTATAACCAGAGAAGAGAAAGCTGCTCTAAGAAATGTGATGGATTGATCACCTCAAGTCCATCACTTGTGAGGAAATTGCCACAGAATTTGCATAACAGATAGAAAACTGGTACAAGTAAATTACTGAGTCTATATTCACAGACTTAAAAGGAAATAGGAACATATTACAATGGGCAGTAAAATTAAATCTTCAGGGAGAATCAAAGTATCATGGAAAAACAGGATATGAGCATTGTCTTGTTATGTGTTGGGAATTGAAATGATAAGTTTGAGAAAATCTGTGCAATGCATCAAATGGAACATGACAGGATAATGTGCAACAGCTAACAAAGAGACAGATGCCCCCAAGATGAAAAAGGAACAAAAGTTAGATCCGCAAGAAAAGAGTTCAAAGGTACATGTTATGTAGAAATCATTTAAATACATCAGAAAAAGAGGAGAGAGTAAAATAATCAAATACCTACTAATAAAGCAGAGGGGAGACGCTGAGAGACGAACAGAGAAGCAGAATAAATTGACAAGAGAAAGGATGGAGAGGTGGAATGAGAGCAAGCTCTAGGCACTGGTTCTGTAATGACCTGTTTCTCATGAAAAATGCATTATCCTAGAAGGGAAGGATTTTTCTCCTCCCTCACACTACTTTGATTTGTGTGTCTACAACACGCCAAGCCCATGGGGATGCAGCGGATGGATTCACAGTTCCAGAATGTTCAACTGGAGACTGCCATTCCAGACACCAAATGCAGTGTAAATAATTAAATATCAATGCAAGTCAACTAACATTTATTGAGTGTGCACGCCCAGAACAAAGCACGTGTCAACATTCTGACAGAAGTTTCCGGATCCTGACAGAAAAGCAAAAACCAAGGTGGTCACTCTGGTTTGGGGGCAGGTGGGAACGGGACTCAAAAAAGGGTTAGGGTAACTTTGGCCCAGAAGTTCTTGACATTTTTTAGAATAACGGACTGCCTATTTGAGGAAAGCCTCAGATTTTTACCCAGGAAAACACACATTGGTGGGTTCCAACAAAATTTTGTTTCTATCAGGAGGTTTACAGATCTTCTGAAGTCTAAGTTGTGTTCCCCATAGTTGAGAACCTTCGAGTTCTGAATTTAATAGAGATACAATATGTGGTATGCCACTCTTTAAACTACTTGCTGATGCGGTTCAGTTACAATCTGAGGACTAATTGGAGCTACTGAATTTAACTAAAGGGTGAGACACAGATGTTGCCCCTGGGAAATCTTTATTAAAATGACTTCCTCAGTCTTCCAGCAGAATTTGAGTTTTTGGTTTGCTTTTGTAGTATTTATACCTTGCTGTGTACTAGAAAAGAAAGTTGCTCTTTTTAATGCATAAACAGAATTGCAAAATAAGTACTTGGAGATAGTGGGGTAAAAGGAAAACATGGACCAGCAAACAACCAACCAACCACCAACCAACCAACCCAGGGGGAACTGGCTGGCTCAGTCGGCAGAGCATGGGACTCTTGATCTTGGGGTTGTGAGCTCAAGCCCCATGTTAGGTGTAGAGATTACTTAAAAATAAAATATTAAAAACCAAACAAACACCTCCCAATCCAGAGACAAAAATTAACAGCATATAGTCTCATGTAGACAGGGTTACAATTTGGTAACCTCCCCGGGGGCCAAAGCTAAGACAAGAGGCATGCTCAATTACAAGGCTTATAACAAGGTAGAAAATGGAAACCAGTCTGGCTGTTGGATTATCGGTTAGGGCACGTTAGGTTGCAAGTAACAGAAAGGCCAACTAATAATGGTCTACATACCATTGGTGGTTATTTTTCTCATTTAGCAAGAAGTTTAGAGGAGGGCAGTTATTCAGTCTTGCTATCAAAGATCCAGGCTTTTCCTGTCTTTTCCACTGTCCTTAGGGTGTTGATTTTCCCCTCATACAGTCTCATTGCCTCAAGTCAAGTGAGGACTATATTTTTTCATCAGGAAAATTGCCATCAAAGAAACTTATTTGCAGATTCTCTTTTATGTTTGATGGCCAGACTGGATCATGTGATTACTCCTTGCCCCAAAGAGGCTGGAAAGTCAAGCATCTATCTTTTTGGCTTTTGTAGAAAAAGGAGGGCAAAGTGAAGGCTTTGGGAATGGCTCTGGGTTGGTGTCTTCCACACACAAAAAGAGCAGGTTTTCCTGCCCTTGAGCATCCTCACTCCTGGGTGTTCTTAAAAGGAGGATAGTATCCTGACACCTCCGCTGATGTCCTAAGCATAAACCCCTGCAGTAAATGGGCCAAGAATTTCCATCATGTTCCATGGAACTTAATGTTTCTCTCTTTAGACTAATGGTTTAGGCTTAAGGCACAAATTTGGAAAAAAAGGAAGTCTACAAGGAATTAAAACAACAAGTCAAGTTCACAGCCCTATTATGACCTGGTTTAATCCAAGAGTAGCATTTAGTCTACCTAGAATAATATATGGGCAGCAATGCCCTTGAACCACTCCTTTGTAAATATTAGTTCTCACAACTGGTTTTTGAATAAGAATGGATCCACAGGCATATATCCACAGCCTGTAATCTCCAGCACAATCCTACCTGGAGCACAAAAGTCTGCATGATTGATAAGGGCAGGTATCTGCTTTCACAACCTACTAGCAACAGAGGAGGGCTAAGTGCTCCTTATGCAAATTTAGAGGCATAACAAAGACATATGCCTGATGGATAAACCTTCATTGACTGGTGGAGATGAGCCCCCAAGAAGAGGTAATCATTCTTTCCACTGTATTCCCTTAGCACTTTGTCTATCTCTGTGATTGTATGCGCAACCCAGATTTATGTAACGCTATTGCTGGTTATGAGCCTGCTCATTTTGTAGCCCCAGACCATGTTATTTTTCATATAACAGACTTATGTGTGTTTTTAGCAATAGTTAGGGGGAAAAATTCTTCTAGTGAACAGTGGGTGGTGGTTTGCTTAGGTAATAATTGGAAGGACAGCTTTGCACAAAGAAATCAGTGACAACTTACTTCATGCTATTCTCAATTATAATTACTTGAAATAAGCATTATTTGAACTCTTACCATTTGAAGACTGGAATACTAGATGCCATGGTCTAGGCACTCGAGGACCAAGGGTCACAGCACATAGCTAAGAAAGGAAACCAGAACATTTACAAACACTTTTTTGAGAAGGGGGTGAAGCCTACGTTGGGCAAAAAGGTACTCTTTAATTACAATGCTTTTATATTGAATCCATGTTTGATAAAAAGGGTTAAGGTCTATGACTTGTTCTATAATTGGAGGCATTAATAAATGAAAAGAATTGGTAAATAGGTTACTTGCTGTGAAATCTTAAAATGTACCTGTGAAATATATTCTTCATCATTTATAAATCAAAGCTACAACTTGTGCATTGTTGGCTTAGAGTAGAAACACAGAAACACAACTTGCTGTTTCTTAATGCTATAGACACTAAGGAGGCATTCCCATCTCCTTTGGGGTTTTGTAACACATGGAAAAAAAACATCACACAAATTACACACTTAGTTACAAGAATACCAGAAAAAGGAAATGAACAAGACATGTAGGGAGAACAAAATGCTTATTTATTGTCACAGACAATTAAAGAATTAAGAGGTGGGATGTCAGTTGGGGAAGCATGAAATTCTGGGCAAAGAAGATCAGATTTCATATGCTAAGGAACAGAAACTGATGGTGCTTCTTAAATATTTTTCATTGTTAGATTATAAAATTTTTGAGTAATAACTGTCTTTGAGGTTTACATTTATTCACTTAAACACTATGGCACTATGGAGGATCAAAAAATAAATACAAAATAATCCTTGCTCCTCTAGGGCTCATGGTCTACTAGAGAAGAAGTGATGTTTATATAAAAAGCTGTAAGAGAAGGTGGACTGTTTTAAATCCCATGGCAGAAATATAGATCAAGTTCCAGGGATTCTGATATGATGGATTATCTCCAGCTGTAAGGTATCAAGAAAGGCTTCATAGGGGAGGTGACATTTGAGCTGGACGCTAAGGGATCAGCAGCACTTTGACACAGGGAGATGGAAAGAAGAACATTCTAGGGAAGAGAAACAGTGAGGCTAAAGTGTTGGTGGCAGAAAAGAGAAACATATGTATAGAGAATAGAAAACAATCCGGTTATTCTGGTCCAACAGTGTTCATTTAGTGGAAAAATAAGAGATAAAGTTTGAGAGCATGAGTTGAGGTCAGATTCTAGAGAGTCTGTTAGGTTTAAATGAAGGCAGTTTAACTTTATTTGGCAGATAATGAGGAGCTACCGATGGTCTCTTGAGTACCTGCTGGATGCTGAACATATGTTTCCCGAGTGGAAGAGGTATCCGATGATAGGAACCGTGCTATCACTCCGCGCCCTCCGAAGCGCCTAACACAGTGTTCGCATGGAATAAGTGTTCAGTGATAGCTTTAAACTGTCTATAGAGAAATTTATCAACAGGGAAGCCATCTGAGCAAGTTATTAAGAATGTCCAACACCTTAGAGGGAACCACCAAGGGATGGACCAGATGAGGTTGGCTGGCCCTCGGTATTCATATCCAACCCTTTTGTGCACAGGGGCTGGAAGGGTAGCAAGTGATCATCTCAGGCTCCCTTCTGCTAGGGTCTAAAATGCCTCCTATGGGATTTAGAAGGTGAAATGCCAGTGGACGTCATTTTTATTTCTACAGCAGTGGGAGGTTCTGGCAGAAATGAGTTTTTGCTGTGGACAGACTTCCCATCCCACTGTCTAGTGACCAGCTTCGTGAATGTGGGGCAACTGTGAAATTGGCAGCAGTTCCTTGACCTCGGGGTGTTGACAGTGATTTCCTAACCTCTGGCTCACAGATACCAGGTTATATACTGGGTGGCAGGAGCAGCATGCTCTTTCCATCTAGCAGGGCATCATCACATTTCCGTAGCTCTTCCAGTGATTTTTGTAGCATCCAATTCCTTGTATTGAATTCCTTTCTACTCGAAATACCTAAAATAGTTTCTGTTTCCTGCAGTGAACACCAACGGGAACAGGGGACAAGGAAACTTGCAAAGCAGAGAGACATAGTCTTTCAAGGACAACTCCTTATGGGATGGAAGGAAAGAAATTCAAGTCAGAGGTCCTTTTGCACTACCAAGGACTGAAGTCCTCTGTCTGCGTGCCTTTCTGTCTGTGTAGGCCCCTGTTCTGGGCCTTCTCTTACATCTATCCTAAAAAACACACACTTCACCTGATTACAAAAATAATGTGTATTCCTTGTCAAAACGTTTGGGAAATATGAAAACTTAAAAAGGAGGACATAAAAATCACCTGTCATTGTACTCAAGCTACTTCTTGAATCAATACGGATGAGATTCAGCTTTTACAAAAAAATTCACTCTAGCAGTAGCTTAAATAAAGTAGACTCCTATTTCTTTCTCTCTCACATAAATAAATTCATGGGTAAGCAATCTGGGGATGGTCTGGGGGCTCCACGACCACCAGGAACCAGAGCTTTTTTCTCTTGTCCTTACTCTTTTATTTTTTTCTTTTTGATTTTGATTTTTGATTTTTTTTAATTGTCCAAGCTGAATGCTCTAGCTTGCCCTCTCATATCTGCATTTCAGGCAGCAGGAAGGGAGAAGGAAGATTAAGAGCCTGCTCTTTAAGGAAACCATATGTGACATTTTGCTCGTGTTCCTTTGTTCCCAATGGTCACATCTACTTGAAGAGGAAGGTGTGAAATGTAATCTTTATTCTGTGCAGCTGTGTACTCAGCTAAAAATGGGGAGGTGGAGGGGGGAGGTGGGGAGGTTCCATCTTAGGGGAGGAGGCAAAAAAGGATATGGGAGGACACTTAGCACTCCAGGTCACATCACCATAACTATCCCTCTCCCTCCTAAAAGCTTGCTGTTCTCCTTCTCTTTTATTCTCAGGTCCCAGCACCACCCCCATCCCATGTGATAATCTTGATCCTATTGATGTCATGTTTTTTGTCACTTTGCCCCACATTGCCCCACTTTGCCAGGATCATTTTGCTTGGAGTACTTCTCTTAGCATTAGCTACTTTACTTTTAAGATTCCTTCTCTATCAGCTTACCCCTGACCACCTGACTCCCCCCCCCACCCCCATCTTCTATGACTCCCTGTAAATGTAACACCCCCTGGGCCCCTCAGGCCAAACTTCATAATGCCTCTTGTAAAGTCACCTTGACCTGGCTTCTAGATCCTTGTTCAAGAAGGGCTTCAGACTGTATTGCCCTTCTCCTGACCCACCATTCTAGTTTTCCCTCTAAAAGTCCAGTAGTTCCTGAAAACAACATCTTCCTTGAAACTTCTCTGGACTAACTACAGCTCTTTTTATAGTTTGCACAAAGCTCCATGTGCCTTACCAGTGCTATGAATTATGTTCTGTAGTGTAAACTGCATCGCTTCTGATTTTCAGCCAGTATTCTTTCGGGGCTCTTTGTAGTTTGTGAGTTTTCTCCAACCAAATTTTTTTCCCCCCACTTTCGCATTAAAACCTGCTCAGGGACTGAAGTCCTCTGACCACCGAAATATATGAAAACAGACACTTGATTCAGTACATTATAGTTGATGAAGTTTCTCTTTTGGCTCCCTTTAGGCTAAGCCAGTCTCAATGAACATCTTCCTGCATCTTCTGGGACTGTCATGGCTCTCAGCTGTAACACCCTGGGCTCCTCAAAGCTTGAGGCTCTGAGATGCAGTGGTAGTCAGTCAACCTCAGGGCAACTCCCTAGAGAAATTCCCTGCTGTGAAAGCTCCCATTGCCTCAATAAGGTGGGGATGCTTTCCCAAGGAAGTTGAGGATTCTCTTCAATATAATTCAATATTTAATCCTATGAGCATACCAGGACAAGGGAAGGGGAGTCTTCTGGGCCTTCAGCAATTATAATAGTCTAGGTTATGTTCCTGTAAGCTGGCAAATCATAGGGGCTTTAAACCAAAAAGTTGACTTCTTGCTCATGCTACTTACCTCCTATGGGTTGGCAGGAGGAGTCTGACAAATATAGGTACTTGAAGACTCAGGCTGATGGTGAAGCTACCATCTCAAATGTTGGCGGTCCCCATTCCAAAGAGGCAAGAAAGCTCTGGAGGGTTTTGCTTTGGTAATTCAATACTCCAGTCTGGAAGAGACCCTTATCACTTCTACTCTTTGGCTAGAATTAGTCACATGGTCCTATCCAACCACAGGGAGACCCAGAAGTGCACTCCGCCTTGTGCTTGCTTGAAAGGGCAGAGAATTGGAAACATTTAGAGAACAGCATTAATAGTATCTACAGAACCTAAGACAAGTCAAGCCAATTGTGATAATTAACATTCGTAGGCCTCTGGCCCAGACCAACTTGAGGCAATTGCGATCTGTATTTCTAAACCTCTTTGTGTTTCAATCCAAGGAAATAACTCTCAAGATTTTGCTCCTAATTACTCCACATCCCTCTCAAACTGTTCCTACTTTAAGGTAAAATGTTTTAAGAACCGTGGTGCAAACTCCCAGGACTGTCTCAGCTTCCTTGCTAACATCCTTGGCACTTGAGCTCTCCTTGAGTGTCCTCCCCACCCCCACCCCCAAGCCCAGCCTCCCTCCTCCCTCCCCTGTCACCCTGGGAGTTGCTTGCATGCATCTCTGTTTCAGTGGATGGCAGCAATACACAAGGGCACCTCACTGTTGGACAGGAACTGCCTTCTGGCTGCCAAGGACAAATGCAGACACACAAAGCAGTATCAAGCAAGACTTCACATCAAAGGGAACCCTGCCTGGGCTTGCCAAGAGCAGGGCTGCCTCTGGGCCTCTCCCTTCAGCCTTGTTAGTATTCTTAGGGCCCCAGGGGCCCATGGTGTTCCTGCGAGGCCCCTTCATTTACCCAGCACTCCTGTTCACTCTGACACCTGAAGCTCAGGCTCTCCCTGAGTCTGGCCTCGACTGCCTGAACAGAGCAGACTGCCAAGTGTTTAACAGTGTTGGGTGATTAGGAAGGAGAATTCATAGAAATATTTACCCCATAAACTCCATTTGAGTAGCAGAATAGAATACTCCACTTCTTCGGTGCAACAACACATAGGAAGTTCAGAAGTTCCTGCCTCAGGCCTCAGGGGAAAAAAGCCCATGAAGGAAAAGCTCACCTCCTGAGGAAGCAAGGATGCTTTAGGAAGAGAGGTTGGGGAACATTCGAACCAAGGCTGAAACGTAAACCGGTTGTCCTAGGCATTTAGGCCTGGTGAAGAAATTGAAGATCCAGACAAACTTGGAGTTTTGTTTTGTTTTAAGATTTTCTTTATTTGCTCATGAGAGACAGACACATAGGCAGAGGGAGAAGCAGGCCCCATGGAGAGCCCTATGTGGGACTGGATCCCAGGACCCCAGGATAACAACCTGAGTCAAAGGCAGGGGCTCAACCCCTGAGCCACCCAGGCGTCCCTGGAGTTCTTTAAAATCAACATAATTCACATTCTGTTGCTTTAAGGAAAAGACAAAGTCTTTGTTTTAAAAGAAGAATGAGGGAAAAAATGGAGAAAGGGACAAGCAGTGACAGAGAAAGGGATAAAAACTTTTAGAGAACAGTTAAGGCTTTCTGTTCTGGATGCCGAAGAACTCTTTTGGAAAGATACATTAATCGTCAAAACACAAGGGAAGTTTTAAAGTCACCTATTGTGAGAGCTGAAAGAGGAACTTAAGGACTGTCTTTTCTGAATGATTTTTTTGAATTAAGAAAATCGGAGGGAGATCTCAAGAGGTTTTTTCATAATCACACGGCTGGTTAGTGGCAAAGCTGTGGTCAGAGCTCCCGACTCACAGGCACAGGGAAGAGAGCAGTGCTGGGCATGGCCTGTGATCAGAGTACACAGGTCTACAACTCCATCAAGTACAGTATTTTTAACTCAGTGGCTTCAACTCTTTGACTAAGATCTTCCACTGTGGCCAACCCTACCACCCTGTTCCAACAGCTTCCCAGAACAGTAGTAATTAGAGCAAGAAAAATAATGGATAGGGCCCAGAGAAAATGTCACATTTCTAGAAGTGGGAGGAGGTGGAGATAGTGCATTTACATAATTTCCAACTTTCAGAGCACTTCATGTGACCATAGGTCCACGGAGAGAGCTCGGGCATTCCATGATGGGGGAAAAAAGCTGCGTCTTTTATCAACCTCCCATTGAAAGGGAGCATTTCTTTCATTACAAATGTAGGCAACAAACCACAACACTTTTTGCAGTACTTGGACTTTGTCACTAATAGAAGGAATAAATATTCTCATATTAGTTGTGGTAGATATCTTGAAATATCTTTACCCTCGTTACCACTCTGCAGTTATGGTAGTTAGATCTCCCACTAGATCTTGTGATTTAGTGTTTAATAAATATAAGCACATATATTACCATGCCACAGATTTTTGTAAATATTTTGATAACAAAATTTCAATGTAATTAGATTCCTTTATAATTATGCATTTTCTTGTATGCAGTTAAAGGTATTATTCTGAGACGGGATCTGTAGCCTCCGCCTGACTGTCAAAGGGGTAATTGGCACAAAGATTAGGAACCCCTGACATGTGAGGGGTGAACAAGTGTCAGGTTGCTGTTGGATACCCGTGACACTTGGTCTCATGTCCCCGTTCCATCACCCTGTGGGCTCGGAGTGACAGAGATGCTCACTTGTCATACTGGGCTGGAGAATTGCCAGGGTCTCCTGCCACAGACTGTGTTTGTAATTTCAGGGCACACCAGCCTTTGAAAGCTGGTATGACTGTATTATAAAATGTGACAGGAGAGAATTCATTGTGGCATTATTATTAAAATTAAGGCTGATGGGGATTTTGTGACATTTATTTTAAGAGGGTGTATTCCCATGTCCCATGGAAGTTGACTTTTCTCAGGGAACTGGCAGTCCAAGGTCTACTCACAAGGAAGCTAGTTTTTTGTTTTTTTTTTTTTTCAAAGATAGCTAAGCTGGTTTGGCACGGCAAGTAAATACTGAGAGAGAAAATGAAAATTTAAAATATCAAGGAGCCACTTTCCACCTCTCAAATATGTAAAGAATTTTAAAGATGATAATTCTCAGGATTGGTGGAGTGTAACGAAATGGGTATTTTCATAATGCTCCCACAAGACCAAGAGTTGGCATTACTTTCCGAGATGGCAGTTTGAGACCTATGTTTTAAGTGTTTGTCACCCAGTAATTTCCCTTCTAGGAATTTATCCCACGGACAGAATTATAAAGATATTCTTACAAATAATATTTTGATGGATAGCCTTGAAACAGTAAAAAATTGGAAACAACACGAATGCCAACAATATGAGGTTGGGGAAATAAACCACGCTACATCTGTAGGACAGCTATGATGTAGCAAATTAAAAAAAAAATCATTCCAAGAATATTTAAAGACATGGAAAAATGCATAAATATAACATTAGGCTTAAAATGCAAGGCATAAAACCAGAGTGGTAAAATAACCCCTTTTTCTTTAGTTTGAAAAATATTCTTCATATCTCTTTGCGATCTTACATATATATATATATATATATGATCTTACATACACACACACACACACACACACACACACAGAATATGTACATGTTTTAAAAAACCAGCAGGAAATGTGTCAAAGTGTTAGTACTGGCAGTCTTTGGGTAGCAATATTTTGATTATTTGTATTTACTTCTTTCTACTTTTTTGTATAATCTAACATTAGCTGAAGCAGTAAGATATTGTTTCTAAAAAGATGAGCTGGTGCCACATGAGCCCTGATCCACGTTTGCAGTGCCTTCTTGTCGTCCCAGACAAAAGTTTGTTTTGCTGGTTGCTACCGAGTGTTATTTTTCTCCTAACCTTTGCTCTCTTTCTCCACCGTTGGCTTCCAGATGTCTGCTTTAACCAAGTTCAGGGCTCTCGACTCCCGTCCTTCTCTCCTCTAGCTTGGACAGAAAATTCAGAAACTACACCAAGGCTGCCAATCTGATAGAGTCTGCCCCAACACCAGTGTCAGTCAGAAACCCCTTGGCATAATGAAAAATCACGCGACGGGGAATTTGAAGCTTTCGTAAACAACACTGAGGATTGAGCTTAAGATCGGGTGAGACTTTGGGGAGGCATCTGTCCCTCTACCCTCTCCACCTGGGACTGCATCTGCCCTAGTGCTTTGTGAACCTCACGGCCTAGGAGGGAGAGGACAAAACAATTCTTGCAGAACCACTTCACTTTTTGGTGCTATTTGGTTGAAAGTGATAGATTTTCAACTTCCAGGAGAAACTACATTCAGCATGTAATCTATATAAATTGGCTGGAAAAAAACCCAAAAAACAAAAACCACTTAAGACAAACATTTGCATACATATGAAATTATGCATATTTTTTTTAATTTTACCTGGGAAGTGAGAATTATGATGGTGGTTTTTCATATGCAAATGTTTGTCTGAAGGTTCTACTGTTTGCCATGGCCTTTAGAATTTTGAAAACACTAGAGCCTATATTCCGCTCCTTCTTTCTTTCTTAAACTTGGATCAATTTTCTCCTGGGTGAAGTTTAAAATAATAAAAACCGAGACACCATTTGCTCAATGCCTCCTGTTGCATAGCAATCTAAACAAACAAGCCCCTTTCCTCTGTTAAGAACTTCCAATAAAACACATCACAAAGGTTGTGTTTTAAAAAGACGATTTCCAAGCCTCCTTAAAAAAAAAAAAAAAAAAAAGAGGCCAAAGATTGCAGGCAAAAAAACTCCAATTGGCTTTTTTAGTGAGTCACTTCACTTCTCATGCTACTGAAGGGATTTGAGAACGTTTTTTGATTGTGGTGAGGCCAGAGGGGCTGAGCTGGATACATGAATACCAAGCCAACCAAAGCAGAGAAAACACCAAGAAATCATCATCACCCTCAAGTCTTCAGGATCTTCTGTGTGCCAGGCTCTGGGCCATGTCAGTTATCTAAGCCCGTAACAAACCTTCTATGTTGGGGGTCTTCCATTTGCACCCCTGGGTCGCCTCTCGACTCTTCTCCACCCTGTCCTCTGCCCAGGAACGATGACCTATATGCACTGAACAGAGGGCTCCCTTGCCCAGGGCACTGGCAGCAGAGAGGAGGGAGTAGGGAAGACGGGGTATTTATTTTCCTGGCTACCTCCCTGCTGGTTACGGCAGGTTGGCTGTGTCGCTCCATCCAGAGTCACAGCTCCTGCCAAGCAGCCCTGTGCTTCCAGCTCCCCTACCTGAATCCAGGAACCGCACCTCCCTCCCTGCCCCCTTGGGGCTTGCATCCCCAAGAGCTGCAGAGGTTAATTCTGTCCCTGACGGCAGAGTCCAGCCCCACTGAGACCTCTGGGAAGGGCCTCTCTGTTCAGGTTTTTCAGGCACCCTTGTGTCTAGGTCATTGGTTGGCTCTTTATCTGTTTTCCCTGCCACCACCCTCAAGGAGACCGGTGATAGTTGTGGTGAAGAGGGCTGCACTGGGCCCTCACTGACTCTCACTCTCCAGCTTATTATTCCAGCAGAGCAAACCTTTCACAGGTACCACCGAGGCACCCGGTTCACCCCCAGTGGAAAGTGTGCAAAAACCTGCCATCTTTAGACTCTCCTGAGCCATTGGCTTTGGTCAACCAGTTTGGGCTCTGTCTCTCAGAGATGGTGCAATTTTCTCCTTCCACAGGATTGCTCACATGGTCAGCGGGCCTTTGCTACCCTTCCAAAATCACACTCATCCCTCAGGACCGTCTTCCAACCCCACCTTTTCCAGTCAGCCTTCCTTTCCCTGACGTTCCATTTGGAAGTGAACTCTCACAGCAACGCCTGCCTGTGTGATACGTTGGGGCTCAATCAGCTGCCTCCTTGCTACACATCTTCCAGTGTCCTGGAAACATTAATTAAATTTTGAATTCTTTGTCTTTTCAAACTCATGGGCTTTGGCACCCAGGGGTTTTGGCCTGAACTGTGAGCTCTGTCAACACTGGAAACTCATACAAGTTATTCACCTAGCAGAGTCTTCCTTACTCAAAAATGAAAGGGTAATAGTAAGACCTGCCTTCTACTATAGTGGGAGCATTATGTTTACATATATAAAACTCTTATTCCAGGGTATGGCAGTCACATATTAATTTACTTCTTTTTTTTTTTCCTTTTTCTTCCAACTAGGGCTCACAACTAGCTAAAATTCATTGAGTGCCTATGACGTGCCCTGTACTATTCTAAGCATTTTACACACATTAATTTATATAGAGCAACCCTCTGTCCTATTATTCTCCCGACCTTACAGATGGAAAAACTGAAGTTACAAAGAGGTTAAGACCCTCGTCCAGGGCACGCCCAGGGCGTAAGATGGGAGCATTGATTCACAACTAGGTTGCAGGTTTTTGGAGGCAAAGATCTGTTTTATTGCAAATTTCTTGCTGTCTTTTCACGGGGCCTAGCACCATGTCTTGTATAGAATACAGTCGGTGTTCCGTAAGTGTTGATTTCATCCCAAAAGCCAGAAGCAGTTAAGCTAGTGTCGCCATGGGTAGGGGGCTAGAAACACACTTGGTCAAAGCAGCAGCTGCTTGCACGAAGCGGGGGGTCCCGTGTGCAGCTGGGAAAGGCTGGGATGCCAGGTTCTGGCAACTGAGGAATGTGGCTGCTGCTGAAAGTCGGAGAGTGGCCAGCCAGGGGCCGGGCAACAAAGAACCTGAATCAGGTTGGGGGGGGGGGGGCAACACCAGGGGAAGGTCTCCCCAGTGAAGGCTGAGCTCCTCTCTCAGCAGTCCTCCCAGGCTCGGAGGAGACAACAAATCTCCCTCCATCCTGTGGGTCATACCACTGGAGCATCTTTAAAAATACTTAGCCCCACACTGATGAGCCCTTTCCTGCTGCTTTCCTACCTGAGCCAACAGCCTCAGAGCTTTCTGGGATTTCTGTTAAAAGCTACTCAGATCCCAGGACTCGTTCTCCACCAACACAGTCGTTGCTCCCGCCAAGCATGGGACATATGGCTGAGCATGTGGGAGGGGGGGCAGATTAGCCAGGAGTGCTGGCGAGCGGCACATGCTTTCATTAGGATGGATGTGTCACAGTAAATCATCTTGTAAATGTTCCCTCCCTTCCCTCTGCATAGCGAAACATAAAGGAAGATGAATTACCCAAAGCACCATAATGCGGTTGGAATATGCCAAAGCTTGTGCCTGAGACACTTACTGACATTTCCTTAAATATCTTTTTAATATCTTGGCCAGGTCAGGCATACCAATGGCATTACAGAGCTTGCAAATCAATGCCCCAGCTGTTTTGGTTTTTTAATAAAACTGAATGTGATCTCTTTAAAATGATTGCCTTCCGCACCCCTCACCCCCCCTAGCTTTTACAGGGCTTTCAGAGAACAGGACTGTGGTGGGAGCCCTGAAGTCAGGAGTTGGCTCTGAAAGAGTAGTTGTTCCTTTTTGGGGGGGTAGGGGGGGCAGAAATCAACCATTTGCTGGATCATTGTCGTCATCTGTTCCTAGTCCCCTGCCTCACAAATCCGATCTACACGATTCACAAGACCAATGTGTGGTTCGCTGCTGTTTCTAAAGAGTGAATTTACCAAAAATCTTGCTGAAAAAGATCTAAAAGGTTTCAGCTTCTTAAAATCACGTTGGTTTCTCCATCTGGGCTCGGTCCAAAGGATTTATTCATAATTTTATTAGAGATCTTTTTCTAGGACAATTCTTTTATCAACATAATGAGAATGGAAAGAGCCCCTACCAAGAATCCAACCATACGCATGTGACTTTTGCCCCCTGGAAAAAAATGCAATATGTAAAACTGTCATCAACGGGTCACCATCTTGGCCGCTGGATAGCCTCAGTCCCCAGTTACAACAGGAATTCCTCATGCAAATAAGGACATGGTCCTGTCAAATGTGAGGCCCCAGTAGGAGGAGAAATCCAATATAAGTGCCTATAAATCAGAGTTTTATAATGATATTAGTTGACTGCTACTTATGGGAGTCATAAATGTGACACCACAATAAACAGGCAAGTTTCTTGAGGATGTATCCGAGGACTCTTTTACTGGCTTTGAGGAACTGCAGTACCTGCATCAGGAAAGTCTCCTTTGCCGTTGCAGTTTATTGCTTTTATTTGCTGTAGTTTGTACAAAATGTCTAAATATCCTTCCTTCCAATATTTTGCCTGGGCTATATTAGTGCAAGTTTGTGTTTTCCCTGGGCCTCCAGAACCACAAGCCAAATTAAGACAAATGGGGAGTTGGAGCCTCAGCTGGGCCCCCCGAGAGGCCTCCTCCCACTGCCCTCCCCTGTGCTGACTTTTCACAAACCAGCTTCGAAGCAACTGAAATTTCCCTTTTTGAATTTTTTTTTTTCCCCTGACCACAGGCAAAGTCCTGTCTCCTCAGTTCTCTGAAAGTTATCCATTCCTGAATTTTGCCCCTAACCACAGTGGAGGAAAGGGAATGGCTGAGGTTAGGAAATATGGAAAGAATGTTAACAATTTACCACTAAAATATACATTAAGAATATTTTCAGCAAGTATAATCTCCACGTTGAACTTCTAAATCTAGAATTCTCTTGTCATGTGACCTTCTTCGCATTGATGTGTGCCCCTTACGGCCTCAGTTGATCTCTTCCTGAATGAACTCTCTGTAGAAGGTAGAGCTGATTAAAAATAGACAAATTCAGCCTCCAAGTTTTCCTCCCTATTCAACATTTGGCTGCACCAGTTATAAACATTCAAGTGGTTAGGTTAAAAGAGTTGTCTCTTGCAGGAGCCGGAGCGTGAGTATCATCAGAGATTTTAATGGGCGTAAAAACAGAAGTGAAAATCCACACCCAAGATAGGGCCTTCCATTGAACACAGCTATTTCTGTTCATAGAAATTCAGAGTCATAAGGCCTTTTGCCTTAAGACAGTCACAAAATGTCACTGTGAGAAGGGGACTTAGAGATCCTTTCATTCACTGCCACATTTTACAGAGGACACAATGGGCACCAGTGGCTCCGTATCATTTAATCCTAATGACCCCAGAATGAGGCATCCCGGGTTCGCAGACGGCAAACGAGGCCGGGAAAGGTGAAGTAACTTGCCCAAGGTGGAAGGGTAGAGGGAGGATCTCAGGTTCCTAATTCAAACGTCAGGCTTAGACAGCCTCCAAGGACTTGCACCCTTGTGTCCCGCAGCTGGCCTCCATGGCCTGCTCTGGGGCAAGGGGGTGGCTGCGAGCTGCCTGGCTGCTTTATCAAGACTCCTTCCGTGTGGCCCGTGTCCCCCTCCTGCTGTTCCCAGGTCTGCCCGGAGTGGCTGTCAGGATCCGAGATGAATCAGCCTCCGTCCCAAGGGCCAGAGCCGGTGCCTCCGCAGACATGCATGCTGGGCTGCATCTGTCGCTAATGGCATTTCCAGATTTCTGCCTCTTGGGGAGCCCCCCCTCCTTTGGCAGCTTTGCATGTCCGTGAATCTAATGCGGATAGCGTGCTCCTCAGCTGTTCCAGGCTGGCAAGAAAGCAGGGGTGTCTGTGGCCAGGTTACCTCTGAGGCCAGATGCACCGTGGAGGAGAGGGCCTCGGACAGGGTTTGGGTGTCTGGGTCGGTCTTTGCAGGCCTGAGGCTACCTTGGGAATGCAACGTGTTGATGATGACCCTGGATGTGCCCACCACTCACCTCTTTAGTTACTAAGCACTTCATATATTATTTTGTCCTAAGTGAGTTTTCCTTAGAAGTGTTTTTTCCTTCCCCCTGCCCCCCGCCACCTTTTTTTTATAACAACATAGGACAGTAACTTGAAAGTCATTGTCTTGTTCAACTTTGTTTCTCTGTCAGCTTGCATAGGGCATTCGACTTTGGAGACCAACAAATGGTTATTAAATGCAAAAAAAAAAAAAGAAGAAAGAAAGAAAGAAAGAGAAAGAAAGAGAAAGAGAAAGAAAGAAGAAAGAAAGAAAGAAAGAAAGAAAGAAAGAAAGAGAAAGAAAGAGAAAGAAGAAAGAAAGAAGAAAGAAAGAAGAAAGAAAGAAGAAAGAAAGAAGAAAGAAAGAAGAAAGAAAGAAGAAAGAAAGAAGAAAGAAAGAAAGAAAGAAAGAAAGAAGAAAGAAAAAGAAAAAAGAAAAAGAAAAAAAGAAAGAAGAAAGAAAAAGAAAAAAGAAAAGAAAGAAAAAGAAAGAGAAAGAAAAAGAAAAAGAAAGAAAAAGAAAGACCTGTCTCCCTCTTCTCCTGTTTGATGTGTGTAGCAGGATTTTGGTATTTCCTGGCCACCCAAAACCACTCTAGAGCCCAACAGACCCACTTTTCTTTTAGAGAATTCTCTCTCCCTCAGTGTGAGATCTTAGTTGTAAGTTCAAGCACCCATTCCTCACTCTGGGAGCTGAGGGCGGAGGTCCCTATCTCATAGGGTGATAAGGAATGTTTCATGAGTTAATTCAGAAGAGCGTCTCAAATATGGAGTAACTGCTCAGTAATGATGAGCTCTTCTACTTGGCATGCTTCTTCTCCTTCATCTTAATCTGGTTGGCCTTCTCAGTTTTGTTATGATTATTAGATTACTATTCCTGTGTCCGCCAGCAGTCTGAACTTGGCCACTCAGACTCTCTTCTCCTGGCACACTGAACGCTGTGTGATCAACACAGGACAGGAGGTATGGTCGTATTTTTTTTTTTAATTGTAAAATATAACAACACTTCGGGAGAGGGTATAAAACTACAGGAAAGATTTATAAGTAATTGAAAGCGAGTGCCACTGTCATGATTATTGGCCTCCTAGAGCCTCCTATGTGCCCCTCACTGATTAACATTCTTTTCCTCATTTGGGGACAACTTCATGGGTGTGTGAGCTGGGCAGTCACATGGGACTCCATGCTTAGACGTGTCTGAGGCTTGGTTTAATGTTCTGTAGCTGCCGTCTCGAAACTCTACAGTCTTTGAACAAATGATGCTGCTTTTTGCACGGGGTGCTATAAATTAGGTAGCTGATCCCATCTTTACCTCTTGAAGGAACTATTATCCTAACTTTTGTGAAGATGATTTTCTTGCTTTTCTTCATCATTTCACCAACCATGTGAACCTCTAGAGCCCTTTCATCCCAGTGTACGCTCAGACATACTGTCCTGCTATAAGGCCTACCGGTCCTATGATTCCTGTTTCAAAGCCCCCAGAGATGCCCTGTTTCCTTTCATTATTCTCCCAATACATTTTACTTGGCTTAGATTTGCCAGGGTAGGGACGCCTGGGTGGGGCTCAGTGGCTGAACTTCTGCCTTTGGCTCAGGGCATGATCCCGGAGTCCTGGGATGGAGTCCCATGTCGAGCTCCCTGCATGGAACCTACGTCTATAGATTTGATATTTATTTAAAAATCCAGCTGATACTCTGCTTGACAGATTCAAGTTTCACTTTCTTCTAGAAAATAAGAAATTGTGAAAGCATTTACCCATATTTAGGAAAATATCATCTTCAGGACAGGCCACGAAGCCCAAAGTACCTGCCAAGGACACTTCACTTTTTTCATTTTCGGAAGAATTACATCAATTTGCTGATGGGTCATTAATGTCTCGGAGAACTCGTTCTTGCAACATGTGGCTGAGATAGGACTCCAAATCCCTGGTGATATCCGCGTCTCTAGCCCCCCCCCCCCATCACTCTCAGTGATTCGTGCAGGGAAAGGCACGTGACCTAAAAAGAACCAATAATAATCTTCTCAGGAGTGTTCCGTGTGACCTATCAGGGAAGTTGATCTCTGGTCTTTGGAGATCCTGGAAAGATAGATGCTTAGGGCTGCCAAGGTGTGGAACCTGAGGCCAACACACAAAAGATGGTGAGCAGACACCACGAAGCAGTAAAAGCTATGAGGTCCTTGGGGGTTGGTAGTTGATTGTGGCACAAAAGCAGAGGCAGAGTAATTCTGGCTGCCAGGCTGCTCTGAGCCTCTGGGGTTGCTGTGGTGTCTACAGGAACACTTAGGTGCTCCACAAAGCTGTCAGGATGGTTTCCTCTGCTTCCTTACTTCCTGGTGTGTCCTAAAATAAGCTTCTAACACCTCTAGCCTCAGCATTGGCGCCTATAATGAGACGTGTTTACAAACCCTGGACCTGGTCATTTGGAGACCCTGAAAAGAAGCCTTCTGCAGACTCCCTTTGTGTGGCCAACCCCAGTGCTTACTAACTAGAGAGGGTCTTTGTGCTCAGGGCCTGCAGCTCAGGGAGAACAGCTCAAAGCCAGCAACGTCCTGATGCAGGGCAGCTAGCAAGAGTGGCCCACAATACAGGGCCACTGACCTGAGGAGTCCTGAAATTTCTCTTCATCTCTAGCATACTTCAGGCGATTCGAACCCCTTTCACCTGGGTTAAGGCTGGCTTCCCTGCTTGCAGTTTGGTTCCCTTTAACTCCACAGAGAAGCCAGAGCAGAGCTCATACAATCAATGTTAGAGTGGCCACCCATTGCTCTCAGGATATGGCCCTACATTCTTAGTATGATATTGAGATTGTTTATGATCGTGGCCCTTACTCCCCCAGCTTTGTTCCCACTACACTTTTCCCACCTCCACCCCATAGCTTATATTCTCTGCTCTAGAGCCTCCCTCTCTTCCCTAAATCAACTCTTTTGCCTTCTCATCACTTTTTGTTGTTGTTGTTCAGTAGGCTCCACACCATGCATGAAGGAAACCAATGCAGGACTCAAACTCACAATCTTGAGATCAAGACCTGAGCTGAGATCAAGAGTGGGACATTCAACCAAAGGAGCCACCCAGGTGCCCCTGCCTTCTCTCCTTTTACACAAGTTTCCTTGCTTCTTCCGTCTGCTTTCTCCTACTCTTCTTGAAAATTTTAGCAGAAATGTCTCTTCCTCCAGATTTTCCCTGAGCCCCAAAGACTGGGGTTCATAATCATGCACTGTGTAGAGTTTTTTGTTTTAATTAGAATGACCCTTTAACTTGTCTGTTCCTATGTAGAGTTCTTGAGGGTGACGGGCTTACAGTTGGTGCACAAATGCATGTACAAGATTAGAAGGAACATGGAACACTTCTGTTCTTGCAGAGCCAAAGCCCAAGGTTATGGTGTGGGTAAAGGGAGATCAGAGGATTTCACTAGCAGCTGGGACAAAATGTGGGCAAGGGTCCCAAAAACTGGTTTAATAAGATTACTAGAAACCATGAATTACCTGGTCAACTACCACCTGAATCAGTTTCATTTAAGGCAATCCAGCAAACCCATCCATCTTCTTTTCTTGAGTATTTTGACTGGCAGAGATTAATTGCCCTTCCTAGCCAGTTGATACTTAAATGACAAATTGCTTATTTCATCATTTCTAATAAAAGCCAAAGACAAGCAAAAACAAAACAAGACAAAACAAAACAAAACGTAACAAAAATCACAAACTAGGATGCCTAGTGAGCTATCTAGAATCCTAGCTTGGGAGCCCATTATTGAAATTGGACTGGTAGAAGGATGAAGTGCAAATGCTTAAGCAGATTCCTTCTATTTTAGCAGAATTTAAAGAAGAAAACCACCTCTCATCTGGCCAAAATGGGAAGAGTTGATATGTGGATGACAGTATATTTTGATCACAAAGGAATGATGGTTTGATTTTTCCTTTTAAAAGATTTGGGGCACCTGTGTGGCTCAGTCAGGTGACTGACTCCTCATCAGCTCCGATCATGATCTCAGACCTCAGGATCATGAGATTGAGCCCCGTGTTGGGCCCCAAGCTCAGTGCAGAGTCAGCTTGGGGTTCTCTCTCCTCCTCCCTCTGCTCTTCCCGCTCTCATTTGTGCAAATAAATAAATAAAATAAATAAATAAATAAATAAAATTTTTTAAAAAGGAAATTTATTTATTTAAGATGTATTTATTTATTCATGAGAGAGAGGGGGGCAGAGACACAGGCAGAGGGAGAAGCAGGCTCCCCGGAGGGAGACTGATACGGGACTCAAGCCAGGACCGCAGATCATGCCTCGAGCCAAGGGCAGATGCCCAACTGCTGAGCCACCCAGGCCTTTCTTTAGAAGGCCCTGATATAAGCAAGCAGATGCTGGAAGGCAACATCTTGTGGTTGAGAGAGCACTAAACGGACAATAAGATCCTGATTAAGTCACCTGACTTCTCAGAGTCCCAGTTTCTTTATCTGTAAAATGGGGATAATGAGGACAACCGAGCTTTCCTGTCTGCTGAGAGAAGCCTCAGGAGAGAGGGTTTTAAAAACTTAAGAACTGGGATCCCTGGGTGGCACAGTGGTTTGGCGCCTGCCTTTGACCCAGGGCATGATCCTGGAGACCTGGGATCGAATCCCACGTCGGGATCCCGGTGCATGGAGCCTGCTTCTCCCTCTCTCTCTCTCTCTCTCTCTCTCTCTGTGTGTGTGTGTGTGTGACTATCATAAATAAATAAAATTAAAAAAAAACTTAAGAACTGCTTCATAAAAGCCAGAGCCCTCTGTAAATGCACAGCAGCTTTAACTCTGCCTATCACAGCCAACATGAGAAACAAAGCCAAGAAACTGAGTCAGTAAGCATTAGATTTGGAAAAGTGTTTCGGAACAAAAGTCATGACATCATACTTCATGGGGAAGCAAAGAAATCACATTTTCTTTGTTCAAATTAATTTTTTAAATAAATTCCCCTTATCAATTGTGCTATATGATTTTGGGGCATCCCAGGCAGTTTTATACAATATCATGTTGTGTTTAATGCTCTTTGTTCATCAGTTTAAATCAATTAGTTGCGGCAAGAGTCACAGGAACTGAGGCTCCTCTTTCTGTTCAGCACAGAGAGGGGACGCCAAAGGAATGTTCAAGAATGTATTTTTTGTCTGGGTCTCAAGTAGAGATGGCCATTGGTACCAGTTAGGACTGGACTGAGGGTAATCACAGGACATGCACAGAGCTACCCCCCTTCGCCATAGCAGACATCAGCATTCAAACACAGCATCTTTCCCTCCTTAAGCCTAGAGATGGCCTCAGAACCCTTCCTAACTCAGTGGGAACTTGATCAGATCAGGGTGAAATCCATCCGTTGTGCCTGCTCTGGATCAGAAGCACGACTCTTCATAATCAAAGTGCGAAGCAGGTATTAGGTGATGCCCAAATTCCATATTGAGAAAATTAAAGCAACAACTTATGGGTTTGTGACTTATTCTTTCATTTTCAGACCACTTATTGGTTGCACTTAATTCTAGGGAAAGCAAACAAGTTCGCAGGGTTCAACCAAAATGCCTGGGTTGTAATTCCACAGAAGTTCCCCTCCCTTCATCCAGCCATACATGATATTTGATCCTTCTAGTGCCATTAGCTGTTGGCTTCAAACAACTGTGAAGAAGAGGAGGAAACCTGACACTTGAGCTGGATGATGTTTATACAGATGCAGCTTCTTCCTTGGCATATTTGGTTAGGAAGAGCTCAATGAGCTAGAGGCTGAATCTCAGGAATGTGTAAATAAAGTGACATTGACACAGACCTATAGGAACACTTACAAGCCCCATTCTAACCCCACTTAGAGCAGAAGTTCTTAATCTTTATGGGGCATGAACCCCTTTGGCAGTCTGGTGAAGTTAATGGATCCATCTCAGAATATGGATCTTTAAATAAAACTTCTAAAAGAAAACACATTGGGTTATAAAGAAAATATTGAAATAGTTATTGGGATATTCTTTTAAATCTGTGAAATAATAGGGGTGTCTGGGTGGCTCAGTGGTAGAGCGTCTGCCTTTGGCTCAGGTTGTGATCCCGGGGTCCTGGGATGGAGTCCAACATCAGTCTCCCCAAAGGGTGCCTGCTTCTCCCTCTGCCTAGGTCTCTGCCTATGTTTCTGTGTCTCTTGTGAATAAATCTTTTTTAAAAAATCTCATAATAACATATATGCTTCTTTATTAAACATGAAATAACTAGGTCCTACTGCAGGTTGAATAGCTGCCATAATTCTGGAGTAGAGATGAGGGCAAAATTTTGAGATATCTAGGACAAGTGTCATGGTCTATAAAATTATCTGTGATTTCTACTGGTGACTAAATCACAGGTACTGACTGATAATACTACGTGGTTTGGGACCACATTTAAAGGAGAAAAGTTACCATATTTCAGAAAGAGTTTAGTACAAATAAAGATGGATTTTTGTTCCTCACATCCAACTAATTCACGAGCCCTCTGAATTGTGTCCTAGGATCCCAGTGACAAACCTCCCACTTAGGCAAGTTTGGCCTTGGGGATCTCAGGGCCTGGGAGGGGCAGCAGTCTTTACCTCTGGTGCTTCACTTAGAGAACCCTTCATGCAAAAGAAAACAGTTCTATGCGGATTGATTTGCTTTGGTGTGTGACTGCCAGGCTCTTCTCAAAAAGAGAATCTTCTGGACTTCCAGAGCTTTGTCCCAACCCCACAAGGGTCACACACAGCTTAAACACATTCTCTGGCATAGAAACTGTGTGGGTGTGCGGAAGTGGGGGCTTAAGCAGGTTAAGTGACCTGACCTCCAGAACGAAACAATGAGCAAAGCCCTCAAACCCTGCAGCCTCTGAGTTCCAGAGGCAGGATAAAGTTCTGTGACTTATGGTCATTTTCTATCCCTGGCAGGTTGAGACCCTAAAGACGTAGATGACCCTCTAAGCCCACGTGGTGATGGTGCAGTGCTCTAACGGTAGATCATTGAAGCATTGTAGTGCTAGATACTTCTGTTTTGTGGTTGGTTTTATACTAGATCCAGTGAAATCATGGATGTATGGTTGAGCTGGGGAACTGGGGAAGAGAAGACAGTTTAGAAAATATTACCTCTTGGTACAATAGCCTCTGACACAGTTATAATTTAAATTCACGTTAGAATGTAGAGGATATTCCTTTTTTTAAAAAAAGATTTTATTTATTCATGAGAGACAGAGAGAGAGAGAGAGAGAGAGAGAGAGAGAGGCAGAGACAAAGGCAGAGAGAGAAGCAGGCTCCCCACGGGGAGCCTGATGTGGGACTTGATCCCAGGACCCTAGGATCAGGCCCTGAGCTAAAGGCAGCTGCTCAACCACTGAGCCACCCAGGCGTTCTTAGATGACATTCTTTATGTCAGCATTAAAGCTGATTAACGATTTTAATTGCAATATCACCTTTTTAATTTATCCATAGGTGACCACAAAGAGGCTCACTTGAATTAAATAATTAAGCAATTCATAAAATAAAAAATAACTCCCAAGAGTAAATCAAATAAACCATCTTTTTCCAACAATAGGGAAGCCCGCCAACAAGTCCAGTACGCCTAATAGACCACTGACTCTCTGTGTGGATATTATCCCTGAGGCCAGTTGCAGAGGGGGTTTTCTGGGGCATCTCACTTTCTCCTGGAAATCTCCTTAGGCGATTGCGAGGAGTGAAGGGAATGAGCAAAGACCACTCTCTAGGACTTCTTGGAAGATCTTTGTCTTTTGATTCAGTTGCTTTTTCTCCCACTGGAAAAAAAAAATTACCCAAGTAATACATGCTCATGTAAAAATGTAAATAACGCAGGAGTGAATTAAACAAAAGTTAGTCCCTTTTCCTCTGCCATCCTCCAACCTCTCAGCTTCTGGGGAGGAGGGGGTTTCTTTCTAGAACGTTTTTCTATGGGTTTGTATATGTGTAGGTACGTAAATACACAGAAAATCCACAAATGCAAATAAAATACATACCACTTTACATAAAGGGCACATGTTATAATTATACGCATTTTTCTTTTACTTGCTTTTTGAATTAACAGTGTTTGTCAGATATCCGTGTTTGCACGAGTAGATCTGTCTTATCCTTTGTAATGAGTGCAGACTGCCCATAGATAGCCTGGTGCACCATATTTGAACTATTTCTCTACACGTGGACATTCATGTCGTTTGCAGGCTGGGTTTCTGTTGGTTTTCTTACTAGTGGGAACAGTACTCCAACATTATCCTATCTCCTTTAAGCCACTAAAAACCATCCTTCAGTGTGTCCTTGCTCTCTCTCTCTGCAGGAATCAGAGCCGGGTGGGAAGCAAAAGCAGAGGATGCAATCATTTTTCTTCCCCCTTGATCTCTTCCCTTCCAGCTACCACCTGACTTCCATGCAATGAGCACAAGGAGAGCTCCCCCTGCTGGGAATGCCCTTCCCTTCCTCCCTCTCACCTGGGTGACTGTTCTCACCTGGCAGCCTGACCTCACATTTATCTTCCCAGGCCCTGCCCCACCCCCGTTGTAAGTCAAGGGCCCCCCCCTCCCAGCACCCGTGGCTCTTTCTGCATCCCAGATCATTGTAGCGTCACCTGCCTGTGCGGAGAGGGAAGGGACCCCACTGTGTTCACCATGTGTCCCCAGCTTCTAGTACCAGGAGCATGTTGCCCCATGACACACTGGTGACCCCAGTGAAGGGCCTCCAGGTGCTCGCAGCTCCTCCCACGGTGTACACTTGGTCGAGTTACCTTTAAATCTGTGTCGAAGCCAATAACACTAGATTATGAATCATTAGGATAGCATCGGAGATGGAACAAGGTGTACAGCCTAAGAATAGTGTCGCAGAAAGTTAAAATAACACACATGTCGCCGGCTTGGGCCAGTCCCTGGCCTGGCCTTCCCCACACTCCTCACAGCCACGGGGATCACTCTGATCTTGGCAGCAGGCTCCAACAGACTGAAAAAGAGCAATACCTGTTCTGCAGTTTCTATTTTTAATTTCTATTAGCATTTTTTTCCCAGGGCCCGGCCTGCTATCAGGCAGGTGGCTCTGATATAACCGGTTGGGTCATTCTCTTTCCAGTTGCAGCCCTGCCCGTCCTCATGCCTCTGCCAAAGCTGCCGGGGTCCGAAGGGCTTCCCCACACCACGTTCCTAACTGTGTAAGGCAGAGGAGGACCGTGTGAGACCCTGGGGTGCCCGGGTGGCTCAGTGGTTGGGTGTCTGCCTTCAGCTCAGCTCGTGATCCCGGGGTCCTGGGATCGAGTCCCCCATCAGGGAGCCAGCCTACTTCTCCCTCTGCCTCTTTCTGTCTCTCATGAATAAATAAACAAAAGCTTTTTTTTTTTTTTTTAAAGTATAAGCTCCTTGCCCCCGCTGTGAGCCTGCTGGGCCCAGAGGGGCCTGCATGTCTCCAGCCTGCTTGACCCAGGAGGGCAGAGCAGGCAAAGAGCGGAGGCAGAGAGCACGGAAGGGCTGGAGAGGGAGTCCATCTGAAGCCACCAAGTGGGTCAGACCCCAGAGCTGAGGCTGGCATTTTGAGTTCTAAAACCCTAGGCTGTGAGGTATCTTGGGGATCGGCTGGTGAGTAGGAGAGCCAGAGTGGTGTGGGGTGGAGGCCGGAAGCACAGCATCCCACGTGAAACAGCGCAGGCCAGCACCACCCTTCTACCCCATTGCAGCTCCCTAACTCCACCCACATAGGAGTTCTGGGGTGACTGGCGACTGGCCACGATTTCCCACTGTGGCTTACACAGCTGGCCAGGAGTAAACCCTGTTATCAGGACGGTGGCCCCAACAGTGGGGGAGGAGAAGGAGGCGTGAGCCGAGGAGGTGGTGGAAGGAGCCGTGTGGCCTGCATCTTCCTTCTCTCCTTCCTTCAACAGAGAAGCAAACTGGTGCCCAGAAGCAGGTCAGGCCCCAGGCACTCAGCTGGTAAGCCAGTGAGAAACCTCCACGCGAGTCTCTGCTCTTTCCTATGTCCCACATTTTTGTGAAGGTAGAACGGGCACCTGCCCCCCTTCTGGGATACCCTACGTCTAGGGGATGGATGTGCTGCGGCTAACACGCCTCCGGCACCACACTCGCCAACGCCTCGTGTTACAGGAGTTTTACTCTTTGACCTCCAGCTGGGTTCTCCAAGGGCAAATGTCCCCAGGAGGAGCAACAGAATCTCATTTAATTTTATTAAATCTCTTCTGTGAAGCAGATTGAGCTAAATAAAGCCCCGGGGGGAGAGATGGGAGTGTGTGTTCCAACGCTCCAGAGGGAATACAGATGCCCAAGGGAAGAGATGCTTCTAGACTCACATTTTGCCCAGAGACTGGTCTGACATCGGGGACTCTCCCTCTGGGAGAGTGTGATGGTCACTCTGGCCACAGAACGTAATATGGAGTCACCATAGTCGGCGTCTTGGGCTGGCCCCACCTGTGACTGTCAACTCCCGCTGACCCAGATGTTCCTGGCAGCCCACGGGAAGGGGAGTCCTTGCTGATCGGCACACTCGTCCTCTGAAGTGGAAGATGGCCAAGGAGATGGGTCAGCAGCTCTGCTTGATGGCAGAAGGTCGGGGAGCTCGCCTTTGAGCAAGGTGTATGTCGAGCCCGTAGCTCATTTCTGGGCTCCTGAAGTCACCTGCCCGTTCCCAGGCAGTCAAGGAGGAGCCCCGTCTCCTCCCTCACAGGTGGACATACAAGGTCATTGCTTTGCTCCAAAAGCAGGGGCGCCTCCAAACCCTGACAACTGCCCCCATTCTGGGGTCTCTACAGTTAACAGTTATTTTAGGTTCCTTTTAAGCTTTGTCAAGTCTCCATGTTTCTCCTTAAGTTAGGGAAGCCCAGGATGGACAATAAGGAATATGGTTCTATGGCTGCTGGGCATGCTGGGAGGATTGTTTAGAGAGTCTGGCCCCCTCTTTTTTCTTCGAGTCCCTTGTGAGGATGAATAAAAGAGAGTAATGTATCCAAAGCTCTCCGAGCTCCTTGGGGAGAGGGATTATGAATGCCCAGATTCTGTGGTTATCCAGGGCATTTAATAATATACTAACAGCTAGACTTTCCCCTCCTTGACAGAATTTGATTACATGAGTCTCCCAAAGGTCTCCTCTGAAATAGAATTTTCTAAAAGTCAACAAAAGTGGAAAACATTGCAGTCTTCCAATAATGACTGACCCCAGGCAAGGTTCTGCTAAGTCTGGGGGAGGGGCTGCATTTCCTATGGGACAGGCAAGATTCTTCCTCTCTGGAAAGTCTGGAAGACTGAAGCCATAATGGAAAACACAAGAGCAAGTTTGACTACTGAGACTTAATAAGGCCTGACATTTCTATGCCTAATCCTCATATATATTCCATTATGGTGATTTCTCAGGACAGACCACTCAGACGAGGCCCTCTTTATGTATGTGGGGGGCAGGGGGCAAGGGGGAGGACACAAGGCAAGCAGTGAGGGAGGAGAAACTATAATCGCTATAAAAATGAGAACAATCACCCATAATCCCAACAAAATTTCTGGAAAAGCCAGCCCTGACTTCTCTCTCTCAAAACATTCTCCCTTTACATTATATGCCAGCCTTCCGCAACATCCTAAACTGTTCACACATGCTTAAAATACGATATCCAATGCGAAGCTCAACATCTTAGAAATAGAGACACGAAATAACATCATGAAAAGCTGGGGGAAGGAAGGTTTGGGAAGTCCACTCTTTCTAAAATATCTGGGCCTCCTCGGCCTGGACAGGGGAGGAGTTCAGAAGCCAGCTGTGCAGCTTCTCTCTGCAGCTGCTCAGACATCCTTTAGTGGCTCTGGAGGTAAAAGTAAATAAATAAATTAAATAAACCGGCTAACTGGCTTCACAAAAACTAAGCAGCTCCCATTCGTGACTGTTGGGACGCACAGAAAAGCAGGATCCACACCTGCCCAATCAATGAAAGATTACACGTCTCTTGTAAAGGTTGCAGTACCATCTACCCTCGAACAGAATGAGTAATTTTGTGCTATTTTTGGATGGTGTGGTTCTTTAAAACAAAATGATAAATTAAAGTGGCCTCGGTAATGCAGCAAAAATGTTAAGCTGTTTTAAGGCAAATGGAAAATGTGGTCTTCGTGTACAAAGAAGGAGTCAGCAGATGGAAAGGTTTGGAGTCGGCTCTCCACTGAGTTCAAAAGAATTTCAACCAGTCGGTCTGGTATTAAACTCTGGAAACTATGCCGTGCCCAGAGTTGTGCCTGGGCAAGAGGCATTATTAAAGAGATTTTTTTCTTTCTTCTGAAATTCCCTGAGGGTAGGCACATCGTCTGTTTTTTTTCCATGATAACACGACCCTGACTTGCCTAGCCACCTTAACATCCCACCTTCTACAGTTTTCCCAGAATACTCAGATGCCTGGTTTTGGTCACGGGAGGCATGCATCACCTCTTCCCATGCTCTCCAAATCCAGGCCCTATTTGCCTATGGTTCCCTTAGCTAAATCCTCCATCCCACACAACTCCAAAGGTCCAACATAAATCCCCTATCGTCCTTAACGACTTTGGCCTTTGCTGGCTCCTCCTTTCCTCTCCTATTGCACTTAGGGTTCGACCACAAGGAGGGACTTAGCTGAGCAGCCTCAGAGGGGAACATCCAGGATAGGCCTGAGCAAAGGCAAAGTGTGTGCGCTGCAGTGATGCTGGAGGAGGGAGAGAACGGGAGAAAATGAGAGGAGCAGGAAGGAGGAAGAAGATGGATCCCAGTTGAAATCCAGGTCCCTCCATGCCCAAGCTGGGTAATTAGGGGCAAATGATGTCCTGGAGCCTTGGGTTCCTCCGTAAGACACATAAATCATTTCATGTTAAACCCATCGAACCCAAATCAAAGAGGTGCACTGGGGTGATGAGGGTATGAATATGAAGTGAAGGGAGTTTCAGGAAAGCTTTTTGAATTAGGGGCTCCTCAGCGATCCCCTCTGCAACACCGAGTTCTTTTTTTGTTGCTGTATCAGTTTAAGCCTGAAGAGGTGTATGTATGTGTGGGTATCTGGCTCCCTCACTAGGCTGTATGCTCCCTGGACAGGCATGTGGGATTTCCTTCACTGTCGTATCCCCAGGGCCAAGCCCAGCACCTCAATAACTATGTGTGGGATAAACAAATGAGTCCACCCCCAATGAGCTAGTAGTATGTTAAAAAGCGCTTTAGAAAGAGTGTTCTGGGAATGGTGTGCTGTGTAGATGAGAGAGAAGAGGTGCTCAGAACCTTCTGAACTTGAGAAGTGTCCAGCATTTGCTGTTGCATTTTATTTCTTGCCAGTGAGGGCACCCCTCTCCTCAGTCCTAGCAACAGTTTCTGCTCTCTCTACTTACCGCCAAGGATCTTCCAAGGGACCCCTCCATGCAGAATTAACTTCACCGTGTTTGGTGTATCTTAACCATGTGATGTATCTTAACAACAAGATTTAGTGTGTGCCTGGTATGTGCTAGACACTATCCCAAGAACTTGACATATTGTATCAGAGTTCTCCAGAGAATCAGAAACAATAGAATATAGTATAGTTCTAGTTCAAGTTAGGTCTGAAGGCAGGACAAGACTGATGTCCCAGCTTGAAGACAGGCAGAAAGAGAGAGAGAGAGAGAGAGAGAGAAGAGAGAGATCTTCAATGGAGAGGAGGAGATCCACCCCACATCAGGGAAGGCCATCTATCTGCTTTACACAGTTTACTGATTCAAATGTTAATCTCTTCCAGAATGCCCTCAGACACACCCAGGATAACGTTTGACCAAATACCTGGGTACCTTGTGGCTCAGTCAACTTGATTCATAAATTAGCCATTATATATATGTTAATTAATCCTCACAACAATCTGCTGAAGTAGTTGGACTATTATCCTCATTATTTGAGGGAGCCAGGATTTCAGCCCGGTTGACATTAGCGCCAACAGGTTTAACTAGTACTGGGTACCACCAGGCTTCACCCTCCCTTGGAAAACCATCCTCGGGCTTTCCTTCACACTTGCAAGTGACTTTCATTTCATTTTACCAAACAAGATAACTTAGCAGCAAATAAAAATTTAAAAATAGTTTATTATTTTTATCTGTTCCTTTCTGGTCCTCACTTTTACATGTAATTTCAAAAAGAGCCTGGTTTGCCTCAATTTTATCCACAAAGTTAAAAGTGATCTGGCATAGAGTGTCGCCCTTAGCCCCGGTGGCTCAGTGGTGTAGCGTCGCCTTCAGCCCAGGGCATGATCCTGGAGACCTGGGATCGAGTCCCATGTCGGGCTCCCAACAAGGAGCCTGCTTCTCCCTCTGCCTATGCCTCTGCTTCTCTCTGTGTCTTTCATGAGTAAATAAATTAAAACAAAACAAAAAAAAGGCTGTTGCCCTTATTTGGCTCTGGTTTGTCATGTGTGATAATAAAGATAATAAAATAACACGAAATTATTAGTTGTATTATTATTTACTGACTACTTAATATATAACATGCTCTTGGTTTGTGGTTCAATTTCCTGAACATGAGCCAAAAAGTGAATCTGTTAGTTATCACAGAAGACATTTACACTAAATTCTCTTCAGATCAAGGGAATACAAGATATCAAATGTTGGATCTGAGCGATAGGAATACAGGTAATTTTGGGGGCACCTGGGTGGCTTAGTTGGTTAAGCATCCAACTTTTTAAAAAATTTTATTTATTTATTCATGAGAGAGAGAGAGAGAAAGTGAGAGAGAGAGAGAGGCAGAGGGAGAAGCAGGCTCCGTGTAGGAAGCCTGATGTGGGACTCGACCCTGGGTCTCTAGGATCACACCCCGGGCTGAAGGCAGTGCTAAACTGCTGGGCCACTGGGGCTGCCCAAGCATTCAACTCTTGATATCAGTTCAGGTCATGATCTCCAGGGTGTGAGATCCAGCCCTGTGATGGGCTTAGTACTGGGCATGGAGCCTGATGAAGATTCTCTCCCTCTGCACCATCTCTCCATTCTTTAAAAAAAAAAAAAAAAAAAAAAAATATATATATATATATACACACACACACACACACACACACACACACACACACACAGGTAATTTTCTTTTGGTCTCTCTTTTCTGCCCTTTTTTAACATATCATAATAGAAAATTTTATAATTTACCTTATTTTGTTAATGTTGTGCAATTACAGCACTAATTAAAACAAGATAAAACTGGGCCAGGCTGTTTAAGAACCATTTCCTGTGGCTGTAGGAGCATCAGGGCTGGTCCATATGCTCCCTCCACTTCCAAAGAGCCTTTAGCAGCCTTCCTTATCAGACCTCAGGCCACAACAGAGACAGAACAAATGGATCCCAGCATCGATATCCCAATTTATTGATTTCCTCCATGATAGTTATTTAGTGATAGGCCAAAGAACAGAACCCGGGTATCCAGATCCCACTCTCTCATCTGCTAATTATATCCCAAATGAGCCAGCTTCCTGAAGTTTTTTTTCTAAGAAGTTTTCCTCAGATGCATTTTCCTGCTTTGTGTTGGGTTCCTGGGTTCATGGCTATAGGAACATAACTGCGGTGATTAGGTGCAAGGGTAGCAAAAACATGGTGTGCCCTCACCCCTCACCCATGGCTGACATCATTCATGGGTCTGAGAACTCTCTTCCCTGAGCTCAGCTTTTCTTCAGATCCTTCTCAACCCAGCGCTCCAGGCAGCCACCACAAAGAGCCGCCTCCAGGGATGAGCCTACTTGCTCTGCCTGGACAGGGCATGGGTTCTTGCTCTTCCTTAAACTTGGCCTTGGCTCTGTACCAGTCATGGCTATCAACTTGCACTTCTTTCTTTCTCACTCTGCTTGAGAGAACAGATTTTGAAAATGAGTATTCAGGCTTGAAGCTACTTTCATCCCAAAGCCTGTTCCTGAGACAGGAGAGCTAGGGAGTCGCATCCAACCTGTTTGTTTTGCCCACTTAGAAAGCCCTTAAATGACCAGGTCAAGCTCACACGGCTGGATTCAGGGCCCAAAAGAAGCAGCCCCCAGGCAAACCGACTCTTCATCCAGTGCTCTTCAGCACTGCCTATCTGACTCTGGCCTTTATCAGACAGAACAGAGAAAATGTTCCTGGGATCTGACATGTGTAAACACTCCTCCATCACCCTGGCCATGGCCGCTTGCCAAGACAGGATTGAGGCCAGATTTAGTGGGTCCTTCAGCCCGGTGACCCGATGGAAACAATCCCCTGATATAGAACAGAGAGAGCCAGAGAAAAATGTGCTGTCCTACAAAGAACAAAGCCTGCGATGATTCATTCTCCTGATCCTGGTGATTTACCACTGGATGCTGGTCACTCATATGGCTGTCAGCAACTTTGCAGGAATTCTAATCTGAATGCTTGTCCTGGACACATAATTCCCTAGTTATTTCCTCATAGTTCCCAAATGTTCAGAGGTTTCCTGGGAATGCTTTCCTACTTGTCCTCCTAGTACTTTGCAAGAGACCTTTTGAAAATGCCAAATAGTCTGGTGGCCTTGGGTAACTTCCTTAGCTTCCCTGGACCTTAGCTTTCTCATCCTTAAAAAAAAAAAATCAGGAATTGGACGAGCTGGCCCTAAAGTCTTATGACAAGACATATTTGAGGAAATCCTTTTAAACAGGAGACATTTGAGTTTTCTCTATCTTGAAACTTGGCCAGTTACCTACCTGTTAATGGGACCAGGTGGATAGGGTGGGCCAGAGCCTGGCTATGGGCATAGCCTCTGGGGAGGAACCAACCCACCATGTCCCTACTCCACTGTCTTTGGTTTCCTGCTGTGCCCCAGGGGATCACTAAAGCTCAAGGCGCTAATGATTTATCTCTTGCCAAATTTAGTAAACACTTAGAAAGTGAAAGAAAAGTAAATTATATAAGCACCATGAAGATATTAGGAAAAATCAACATAGCAGGATATGTGTATATACAAAGCGATATGTATACAAGTAAACAAAAATTATGCCATTTTTAAAGGGACAAATTCTAGGTGGTTTTTCCCCCAGGTGTATTAATTCACATCATGTTTTAACTACTTTTTGTTAACCACTTCTCCATTAATGGATATTTAGTTTGCTTCTAGGTGTTGCTATTTCAAAAAAATATATATATTGCACTAAGTAGTCTTGTCCATATATTTGACCATTTCTTTAAGAGAGATACATCCAAAAGCAACAGCTGTTGGGCTTACAGAAATGCACATTTTACATTTGAAAAACTCTGCCAAATTGTCCTTCAATATGGAAATACCAATGGGAATACTCATTTCCCCATAACCTCCTTGGTCTTCCACTGTTTTATATTTGCATTTTCTTTATAACCAGCAAGGGTGAGCACATTTACATGTTCTTTTGGTCATACAGGCTTCTTTCATCCATTGCCTATTTATACCTTTTGTTTATTTTTCACTTAGGTTGCCTTTTTTCTTATCAATTTGTAGGAATGTTAAAAAGGTTTTTAATGAACTCATGTACTCATCACCCAGCTTTGATATTATCAACTCATGGCCCATATATTCTCTCATCCACCCTACCCCATGCATCGATTATTTTGAAGCAAATCCCCAACATCATACCAATTTATCTGTTAATATTTTAAATATTAAAATATTAAATCTAAAATAGTGATCTAAAAAGGCAAAACTCCTAAAAATATCCACAGTATTATCACAGTCAAAAAGAAAAAATAATTTCCTGGGGGCACCTGGGTGGCTCAGTCAGTTGGGCGTCTGCCTTCAACTCAGGTCATGATCCCAGGTTCCCAGGGTTGAGTCCCACATCAGGCTCTCAGCTCAGCGGGGAGCCTGGTTCTCCCTCTCTCTCTGCTGCTCCCCCTGCTTGTATTCTCTTGCATGTTCTTGGCCAAATAAATATATAAAATCTTAAAAAAAAAAAGAAAGAAAAAGAATTTCCTTAATATCAAACATCCAGTGTTCATATTTCATTCACTAGCTCTTGAAAATTACTTCAATGTCATCAAATATCCAGGAAGTTTCCTCCGTTGTCTCATAAATCTTTTTCAACAATTCATTTGAATCTAGATCCAACAATTCATCTGAATCTAGATTCAAATAACCTGACTTCCGGTCAGGTTATTTTTCCTTGGAGTTTTCCACAGCCTGGATTTTGCTGATTGCATCTGATGGTGTTATTTGGCATGTCCCTGGATCCTGTGTGTTTCTTGAATACTTATGTCTAAGGCTTGCTTAGATTTAAGATTGATGTTTTGACAAGAATACCTTATAGGTGTGTTGTGTATTTCCTTTTTTTAATTTTTAAAGATTTTATTTATTCATTCATGAGAAACACACAATGAGAGGCAGAGACACAGGCAGAGGGAGAAGCAGGCTCCTCACAAGGAGCCCCACGTGGGACTTGATCCCTGGACCTGGGATCACACCCTGAGCTGAAGGCAGACACTCAATCGCTAAGCCACCCAGGAGTCCCATGTTGTGTATTTCCAACGAGGCCACACGACTCTGGTTGTCTTCATGAGGTTAGCAGTCATTCCTGATCACACTGGTCTGGGTCCACCCAGGAAACTGAAATCACACAGCCGCGGGGGTAATAGAATTGTTCACTATGATAGGAGAGTAACAATAAAGAGGTATGGTATATAGTATTCAGTATCTAAGTAACTCAGGGAGAAACGAGCTTAGAAGGGGGGGGGTGTTCCCTGAAGACTGAGGCTCCAACTTAGTTGGAACAGGTCTGGCTGCAGCACAGTCGATGAAGGCAGCTAAGTTCACTGGGCTTCTTGGCCAGACCTAGACCATAGTCACCAGGCAAGCAAGAAAGAACTCATGGATGCAGGCAAGCATGGGTGCAGGGTGCTCCTATGGGTGGACGGCCTGGTGTGCAGCATTCCCATCGGGAGGACAGGAGAGAATGAGGTCTCAGGTACAAGGCAGCTGATGCTGGAGAACAGTGCCCAGGAGGAGATGGGGCTCCACTGCCACCAAGAGGCCTGGAGCGCACAGTGTTCACATCACAGGTGCTGAGGCGAAGGTGGTGCCTGGGCCCAGGCTAGGACTCTAAGGTCTCTGAGGGACTGTGCATCCTAAGCACATGGCTAGGGCAGGGCAGGCACTGTTGAGAGGCCATGCGGCCAGAGCAAGGAAAATAACGTGAACACCCACTGAGAAAAGCCCCCTTTCTCCAGCAAGGTCCCTCCTGTGCCCTCTACTGACAAAGCTCAACATTGCATGCACCATAAGAAACGCTTCAGGAGCCCAGTCCATTATTACGGGGCAGGTACTGAAGGGTGGCTAGAGGGCTAAGAGGCTATACGTTGATGACTGACACAATGATCGGTAGCTAGGTCCTCTATTGCCTTAGGGGTCACGAAATGGCTCAATTTTAAGTCTCCCTATCTTCATTTACTAGCTGGAATGCTCCCGGAGGGAGAAAGTTTCTACCTCTCCTGGGTTGTCCTGAGGCACAGCATGTACAAGAACCCGGCTCTTTCTCCACCACCACCGTTTCTCCCCTTGTCACATAGTCTAGGTGCTTAGGGTCCCAGTTTTCTCTGCTCATTCACCAGGGCCAACGCGCACTCCACTTCTGGCTCCCTTGCATCCCCTTCTCTCTCTGGTCCAAGGCCTGACTTCAGGTCAAAGCTCTTTTCATAACACCTCCTGAATCCTGACTCTGCCAATCAATCCATGGAATAGAACAAACAGGAAGTGGAACTTTTCATGCACGAACCACGGAATTGTCGCAAACACCTGATGACATGGGTGCCCTCATCCAGGTTTGGGGCTCCGGAGGCTTAGAGAAGGGAAGACAGCACGTCCAGGTCCCCCACTGGTAATGGGCAGAGCTGGGGCCAGCCTTAGGTCTGCTTAACTCGGTCTGGAGAGCTCACCAGCCCTGGAAAGCTCCCAGCCTCCCGCTCACGTCTCTCCAGGTAACCTCAAATGCACCTGTCTCCTGACTTCTCACCAGTTCTCCCGTTGCTTCCGAACTTCCAGCTCATGAAAAATGTTCTTGCAGGATCATCACTAGAAATGCTCTTCCAGGATCACCTCCTCCAGCACCCAACCTCCTCCAGTCTCTAGCTTTCAAGATGCCATCTGACCTCCACCATCCTCCTCCCCATCCCCTCCCTCCCCTCCCCCCCACACAGAAGGGAATGAGAACTTCTCTTCCCCAAAGGTGGTTATGCGACTCAGGGGATTGTGAAGAAGGAAATAAACACCACCAAACTTGGCACCGGCATGAAGAGCAGCTCTCTTCATTCTCCACTCTCAGGAAACCACGGGCCAGCTGGGAAGTCCTGGCCATGCCAGCTGCGTAGGGAGCGCTGAACATCCGGCTGCAGTCCTTTCCCTCTCTTCCTTCTCCGGTTCACTTTTCTTCCTCAACAGCACACCTGCCACTTTTCCTTTTCTCTTGAGTCACCTCCTCCACCCCACGGTTATCACTCCCACATCCTGGTCTTCTTTAGCCCTCTCCCCTGCATTCCTTCCTTTTGGGCCATGGCCCCCTGTCTTCCTCTCTTTCCTTCCTCCTACCCAAGCTTTACTGGCAAAATCAAGCAAAATAACAAAAGAATGGGGAATAAGTAAACAGCTGCCTACCCTCACTTGGAAGTCCCTGGAAGCGGCTTCCTTCACCTCCATTGATAGAGTGTCTGTGTGTTTCAAAGTGGTTGGCCGTCATTCAAGGCCAGTCACAGTGGCCATGGAGTCATTGTGTTGAGATGAAGGTAAATCCAGGCGGTTTCTATTTTTAGATGCGATTGTGTTTCTGGAAAAGGCTGCACATAATAGGAAATCCTGAGTGTGAAGACTGTTTCCTGCCAGTTGAAGCATTGTGGTCTTTGGCTGTTCTGACAATAGCAGAAGTCTTCAAGTAAGTGCACAAAAAGGTGCAGGGGCAGGGTGAGGAAGGAACCCAGCCGTGTTGGGCAGAGGAGAAGCAGTTGGGTGTGGAAGATTGGGGAAAGTGGGAACTGCTGGGGGAGGTGATTTAAAACTCTTAAGTGAAAGCAAATAAGTTACAGAATCCTTCCAGAGGATGAAAAAAAAAAAAAGGTGGTTTACTTTATAAATACATCTGTGGAAGTAGGGTCAGCTAGGGCAAGGCATTGTCTGCTCCGTCTGTACGGTTATAAGAAATGGTCCGTGATGAAGTGCCTGCCCTACAGATGCTGCTCCATGGTGATAACGGGGACAGTCACAGCGACAAAGGGGTTGGTGACCATGGGGTCGTTGAAAGTTGGCTTATTCAGGCCTAAGAAACGGAAGACCCTTTCTGCTGGGGTTTCTGGATAGTTCTGAAGCAGGGCTTCTCCTCCTTAAATACGGATACGAGTCACCTGGGATCTCATCAGAAACAGATGCGGATTCAGTGCTTGGGACGAGCCCGAGGTTCTGCATTTCTAACAATTCCCGGGTCAGGTCTGCTCGGTGATCCCTATGCCCGCCTTGTTCGGGACCAGGAGAACATGCACGGAAACGCATCTTCAGAGAGTTGAGTCAGGGTTAGGGGGTCGGAAATAAGGTAGAACTTGATTTGCACCCGCCCCCCCCCATCAGGACTCGCATCCCAGTGAAGGTATAGTAGGCACCTTCTTTGCCGCATAAGGAGCCCATTAGTTGGGGGGACTGACCCCACCATCGCCGAGCAGCTCCGCAGGGGTGGCCCTGTGCAGGCCAAGACTGGCTGAAGGAGGGTTTACTTTAGACTTGGGCTCTAGTCACGGCGGGCGGGTGGGGGGTGGGTAGGCATTTGCCTGTCGGAGGCAAGGTGGAAGGGATTCCCGTCGACCCTCCGAAGGGCTTGCTCCTGACTGCCGGGCCGCGGTGCACGTGCGGCCAGGTCGGGGCAGCCAGCATGGGACCCTCTCGGCCCACGTGGGGGCAAGTAAGCAGACGCCGGCGTCAGCTGCCACGTGAGGGATCGCGTGCCCTCACCCAGTTCCTGGAGGGCAGGCGTCAGGGCCTGAGCACACCAGGGCCCCTGCCCCATGCGACGCCCAGTGTACTGGGTAGTAGCTCCTCCCCTATGAGGGTTCCCGTGCCCCCTGACCCCGGCGATGATGCACCGAGGAAAGAACAACTAGAGCTCCCCGGGCCCTGACCTGGAGACCTGCAACAAGGGACCCCAAATGCCACCATGGCCCCGGATCGAGGGGACCACGACGGAACCACGAGCTCAGTGGCCCGAGTCGGGCTCCGAATGAGCCCTGGGGCCCCACGTGGGCCGTTCTTTCTTCCGTTCCAGCCGTTCTTGGAGCTGGGTTCTGGGGCCAGAAAAGCAATTAGGCCGCTCTCCTGAGAGCCACAGACGCTTACCTTATACCGTGTGCCCGCGCAGGTTCCCACTCGGGTCCGATATGCTAATAAAGGGAAAGGGTGGGTAGTGCTTCATCTGATTGGTCGGAAAGGCTGCATCCTGATTGGTTGGAGAGGCTGCATCCTGACTGCTTGGGAAGGCTGCATCCTGATTGGTTGGGAAGGCTGCATCCTGGTTGGCTGGAGAGGCTGCATCTGATTGCTTGGGAAGGCTGCATCCTGATTGGTTGGTTGGGAGGGCGGCATCCTGATTGGTTGAGAAGGCTGCATCCTGATTGGTTGGAGACAGGCTGCACCCTGATTGGTCGACATTGGCAGGCAACCCGGGCAGCTCATTGGTGCCTTTAGGAGCCCCGGGTCTTGTTTTAAGCCGGGCCTGCCCAGGGGGAAACCCCTCCCGGCCGCAGCCCGCGCGGTGCTGCAAGGCGAGCTGCTCCGCGTCCTTGGCCGGAGGGCAGCAGGCTCGTAGGCCAGCGCTCCGTGGGGAAGGGGAAGGGATGGGGATGGGGGGACTGGGGAGCTGGAGCTGGAGGAGGGAGAAGGGGAAGGAAAAAAAAGAAACCCTCTGACTTGAGCTCGCGGCATTTGCGGACTCTCGGTTTGTGCGGAACTTGCACGACGACCGCCCAGCGCCGGGACGAGAGGCGCAGTCCCTCGGGGTACACGCGGGGTGGGGTAGTGGCCGGCAGGCAGGCCTCGCTGGGGGCCCGGGGGCCCGAGGCGGGGCCCAGGGAGGATCGCTCCCTTCCGGGGGGGGGGGGACGGCTCCCGCTTCCCAGGCCTAAGACTCGACCCTAGTGCTTGATGGAGCTGCAGGAGCAAACCCTGAGGCACCTGGCCTGGGGGAGGCCCTCGTGTCCTCCCCAGGTAACAGGTGGCTGCTCTCCTCGCCAGAGCAGGGGCGCTGTTGCTCCCAGGCCCATCCCCCCACGTTTCCCATCGCAGGGGCCCTCAGCTCCGCAGAGGAGGCGCGTCAAGGCTGTGGCTGCAGCTCCTCTGGTTGCTGCAACGGCCTGCGGCCCGTCCTAGGCCTGGTTTGCCTCGCGACCGGCCTCCAGCTGCGGTAGCTGGGGGTGTAGGGACCGGCCTCCGGCTGCAGTAGCTGGGGGTGTAGGGACCGGCCTCCGGCTGCAGTAGCTGGGGGTGTAGGGACCGGCCTCCGGCTGCACTAGGTGGGGGTGTAGGGACCGGCCTCCAGCTGCGGTAGCTGGGGGTGTAGGGACCGGCCTCCAGCTGCACTAGGTGGGGAGGTAGGGACCGGCCTCCGGCTGCAGTAGCTGGGGGTGTAAAGATGCGGCCTGAGAAGCCTCTGGCTTTCTTCTAGGTTGGTGGTTGGTGGTTGGTGACCTGAGTCTGCAGGGTTTTTCAACCACTAACCAACTCCGGAGTCTCTTGCCGCAGTGCCAGGGCTATTGCAGAAGCTGCTGCGTCCCCTTCCAGCAGGCTCCATCTCCGCTCACTGCACATCAGTCTCACCAAGCTTATTCACAAGCTGAGAGGAGGCTTTTCTAGAATCTCGAAAGCTCCGCATAAGACTAACTACATCCTTTACCATCGGGCTGGTGGTGGTTCAGTTCCACAACTCCGTTCCAAGGGTCTGCTTCCCAGGAGAACTTCTAGCACCAACTGTCTTTGGTTGAGTTTTTCCTTCCCAGACCCAAGGATTTGGGTGCAAGTAGTGTATTTGTGAGGGGATCCCAGGAAGCACTGGTAGAGATAGGGAAGGGCAGGAAGCCAATGGTATCTAAGCAAGAGCCTTCTGGGGGGACACTGGGCCCTAATCCCACTGGGAAACACTCCAGAACATTCCTCAGTTACTTGCTGCCCAAGGGATGAGAAAGTCGTAGTTACGCACCCACGCCTCCCCTGTCCTTGCCTGAGGGCTGCATCTGGGGGCACTAACTCATCAGCATCCAGAAACCGCCCTGCGCACAAAGAAAAAATCAGGTGTTCACAAAAACAGCTGTTGGTGTTTAGAGATGTGGGCCAAGGAGATGCGGGCTGGGCAGGTCAGCCTCTGCTACAAACTTGCATCAGATCTGAGCTAAGGGTTACCCCACTCTGGTAGCAGCAGCGATATCCCCGAAATATGACCCAGCCCAAATGGGGCTGGTGCTTGGAAAGTCTTGGGGGAAGAGAGACCTGGTCGAGCCTGGGTGATCTTGGTGCTGGACCCACTGGGTAACACGAGTTCCAGTTAGGGTCCAGCACCCTGCCCTGCTGTGTGGGGTGAATCACCGGGCCGGATCCCACTGAGCCTTAGCACTGGGATGCCAGGAGAGGGGTTCGTCTGACAGACTAGCTGCCGCACCTTGCCACCGGGCCCTCCAGCTACCATTGCCTTGCCCAGTTAGGAAAACCCTTTCAACAGTGACTCCTTGGGTGAGGATTTCAGGCACAAGCTGTAGGAGAGTATTCTGAGAAACCCAGCTTTTTGAAGGGCCAAATTATTTTGAAAATAATAGCAGCATCTACCCGGCATCTGCGTGGGGTTTTCAGAGCACGTTCCCGTGTTACAGCTCAGCTGACCCCTCACAGCGAGGCAGTGGAGAAAAATGAGGGGGTATGTTTGTCCTCATTTCACAGATGAAAAAAATTTGAGCCTCAATGAGGCTAAGTGTTTCAGGATTTTTTTTTTTTTTTTTGCCCTCCATCGGGGCTTGTGGTTCTTGGTCACACCGCTTGGAAGAAGTCTGGTCACACCAGATGCACTGGTAGGCAGCAAAGCAAAATCTATTGAGTGACAGTACAAAGCTCCCGAGGAGGGAGGGGACCCAAGAGGTTTACCACCAGAGTTCCTAACTCTAGGGGTTTCTATGGGCTCGTTGGCGGGCTGTTTTAATTTGGTTAACCCTCCCTGCACCTGTCACCCAGCTGGTTTTCATCACGTGGGGAAGGATGGAGGGCTCCTTCCAGGGTGCTGTAAACACCTTTAAAGGGTGCTCTCCTCTTAGGGCACAGGCCCCTTGGCCCTTTCCTCTGACTCTCCTGCATATTTCAAAGGTCACAAAGCTGCGTCGTGGTAGAGGAGCGGCCCAACCTCACATCTGGCTCTGTGATACTCCTTGCTTGCTCCTAGGCCAGGCTTTCCTGTAAACTGTCTCCCGTGAGCCGTTAAGAGAGGGCCTTGGTAGCAGGATCGTATCTGGTTCGCTCTGGCGTCCCCAGTGCTGGTGTATCCTGATGGCTTAATATCTGGAGGCAAAACAAATGAATTTTAACATGCCCCCCCCCCCGGCCCAAGACCTGTAAAGAGACGCAGGAGCCTTTGTCACTCCTCTGTTTCCCTTCCCAGCTACATTTGCACACAGCACACACACACACACACACACACACACACACACACTTCTCTCCCACGTAACCTCACTCTCTGACCCCTAGGAATGTCAACCCTGCAGACCTTGCTCCCCCACCCAAGCTTTATTAATGCATAATTGACATATCAAATTGTAAAATACTTGGTGTGCAACTACATTTCGAAAACGTCCCCTCCATCTAGTTAATGAACACCTCCCTCACCTCACGTGTGTACGTATCTTCGTGTGAGAATGTTCACGTTCTGCTCTCGGCAAATTTGCAATCACACAGAGCTCGGGGTATGCTCTTTTTTTAAAAATTTTTATTTATGATGGTCACACACAAAGAGAGGCAGACACACACAGGCAGAGGGAGAAGCAGGCTCCATGCACCGGGAGCCCGACGTGGGATTCAGTCCTGGGTCTCCAGGATCGCGCCCTGGGCCAAAGGCAGGCGCCAAACCGCTGCACCACCCAGGGATCCCCCGGGGTATGCTCTTTTTGATACAACTTGGAAAGCTTGAGGCCCACAGAAGCACCATGAAGGGGTCAGAGGAGACCCAAACCGCTCCCTGGGACTGTGCTTAGTGTTAGAAGGTGGGATCTGGCCTGGCTGGCCCCTCCAGGCCCGTGCAGCGCCCCCCAGGCCAGGCCCGTGGCCTCTGCAGAGGAGAGGGCCGCTCAGCGGTGTGCAGTGACCCCCGACGGCCACAAGAGGGAGCCCGTGGCGCAGGGAGTCGCGCTTAAAAGAGCCGCCGCGGCGGGAATGACCCCCCAGAGGAGGGACTGAACCCACAAAAGGAATCTGGATGGAAAACCAAAGTGGGAGAAGGCGGGGAGGCCTAGCGGGGTGGGGGGAGCGGGACAGAGAACATGCGAGAAAAACAGACCTACAGAGTTCAACCTGGGGGGGGTGGGGGAGCGTGTCAAAGGTTTAATGATGTTTTATATGTATAAAAAAATGCATCACTGGGGCACTTGCACCTTTTTCTTTGCAGGATTGTGATTTTTTTTTCTTTCCTCCAAAGACGCATACGTTGTTTTCTAAATTAACAGGGCATAAATAAGCATGCTTCAAACAAATGGGAGACCTAGAACCAGCAGTGAGCAAAATGATGGAAAACATCCCAAAGTTGCCCTGGGGGTCTCGGAAACCTCAGTGGCCGGCTGGGAGTTTTGCTTGGTCACGAGGCGCTGGCCCTCCTGCACCTGCGCTGGTTCCCACGGTCTCTTTTTATTTCGTTGCTTCTCTTCTGGATTGTCCTTGCCACGGAGCCCATCACCTCCGGCCTGAAAGTAGTAGAAATTACCAGCAGATCATGTTGACGTTTTGCAGTGATTCTTGGTAACTGAAGCTGTTGTCATTTCCACTTATCTTTATTTAAAAAAAAAAAAAAAAAACTCCAAATGACCGACCGATGCCTTTCGACTGTTAGAGATTCGTTAGAAACAATAGTAAAGCTATTTCAGGTGCCTCTTGGAAGCCCCTATTTAGAGAGATTGTTTTGCATACGCTAAGAGGCACAGCTGGGAGCGACGATGATTTTCATTAAACATCTTAGGCCTTTTAGATCCAGTTGACACTCTTCCTGCAAACCGCGGGAACCCATAGGGTTGCGGCAGGCCTCAAAGCATTTGGCTTAAGAAATTGCCCTCAGAGTCAATTTGGGGAAATTAAAAAAAAAAAAAAGAAATTATGTCATGCTTCTTTGGGACTCCAGATGTTATTAGCCATCTTAAAAAGTGCTTTATGCATGTGAATTTAGCCTGGAGTGACTCAAAGCTTTTCTGGAAATCAATCGCCTTCTGAAGATAAGGACTCCCCACCCCCATAAGGGGCTACCATTCTGGGACCAGGAGGGAGGAGTAAAGGGAATCTAGCCTTGGTGTTGGGGCTGCGGCTCTTGGATGAGAGAGGAGGTTGGATGAGTTACTTGTTCCCATGTTCTTGTCATGCTCTGTGAGCCTCTCCCTGGTCCCTGCACAGCTGAGAGAAGCCTGGGGGCGGAGGGCAGCCTCTACACACCCTCCACTCCTCCACAGTTGGGTCTGAACTGGTACGGGCCCTGGGGAAGTGGACTGGACTCCTACTGTCCCAATGCTTCCCAACCATTTGTATATCACAAATACATAAGGAGGGCTAATTTTTTTTTTATAAAAAGCCAGAATTAAAGGGTGTCTGGAGGCATCCCCTTATATTACATAAGTATTGAATTTGAAACTCAAAGAAAATCTTTTAACACTTTTAATGAGAAGCTTTCATCAACAGACTTTTTAAATTGGATTTTTATGCTTAAGATGGCTCCTTGCAACGATTCCTCAAGGCTTTAATAATAACCTCTTCAGAGTTTTGACAGTCCCCGTCACTGGCTTTGTTTGCTATGGATGGTGATAAAATGTTTAAGGCCGGCTTTACAACCGTTCAAAAATCTGCAACGTTTGAAATAACAAAAGAGAACCCAACTGCTCTTCCTCTTCTTTCATTGACAAAGGAAATGTTGGCATTTCCAGTAGACTATGAATTCAGTGGAATGTTTTGAGATCAAATATCTCAAAATAAGGGCTCTAATTTTCAGAGGCACACATGTCATGGGGGGGGCTCACCTTGCTGCAAATGGCAAGAGGTATCCTAGGGATATGAAGACAGAGATTAGGGAGCTGTGAAGCCTAGAAGCTGGGGCTTTGTGTCTCATTTTCTCCACTGCCCACCCCATGGGCTTCATTCTTGCTTCTTGGGTCCCTCATCCAGATGGGCACCGGTGGTCTTTGTAGGAGATGTAGCTGCCCAGGTAGGAGGATGCCTCCTTCACTGCCTTCAGCTCAACCATGCACAGCAACCAACACAGATTTCACTAGTGATGCCCCAGCTTCTCAAGCCTGGAGGCCTAAGAAGATGGGGTCTTAGGGCACAGAGTAACCCACTCAGAGCACCCCACTACAAACCACTGTTGGGGAAACTCTCTTCCACATTGAACTCAAGGAATCTTCACCTCACATCCAGCCTAGCCAGCTCCTCAGGGAGTGGAGCAGAAGGAAATCGCAGGCCATGGCCCTACTAGTATCAGAGTGCCCTCAGCTGACTTCGCACCCAGAGCCCAGCTCTCTTGGAGCTCACCAGGGTTAGCCATAGCCACAGGAAGACGTTTTACGGTTCCCATCCTTGAGTATCCGTTAGATGCGACCAATCACCCTGCTGTTCAAAGTGGAATATCTAAGAGTTCTAGATGTGGTTGGAACAATTTGTGTCCTTCGAATAAATGTACATCACTCAAAGCGACTATTTTGAAAGGCACGACACTTATTTGAATATTAAGCTGCTCACGTTGGCATAAGCTACCTCTTCCTATCCTTCTACGTAGTCCTCTTTCATCCATAGGTCAAGAATTCTGCGTTTCTGAAGCCCTGTTCCAATGCTTCGGTGAGGCAGCGTGAAGTCAGCTCCGTGAGGGGGCCTCTCCTAATATTAATCGGTTGTAGCTGTGTGCCTCTCATATGTTTGTAGCCTGTCACTAAGTCATAAATCACCCCGCAAGTTAGCCAGCTTAAAATAACAAACATTTACTACCTCATAGTTTCTTGGTGTCAGGAATCAAGTGGGGCGCAGCTGGGTGCCTCTGGCTTTAGATGCCTCATGAGGTTGTGGTCACTCTGTTGGCTGGGGACCACGGTCTCATCCGATGCCTTGGCTCAGGGAAGATCAGCTTCTAAGCTCACTTATATGGCTGTTGGGAGGATTCAGTTCTTTGTAGGCTCTTAAGGACTCAGTTCCTGACCGGCTTTTGGTTGGAGACTTCCCCCAGTTCCTTGCCATAGGACTCTTCCCGTAGTGCGCTTTTTCAACATGGCAGCCATGTTGCTTCAGAGTGAGCAAGCAAGAGAGGAAAACGGCCCTAAGACAGAAGCCACTAGATTTGCAACCTAATCTTGGGAGTGATGTTCCATCACTTTAGCCATAATCTGTTTCCATAAGTCCAGCCCATACTCAAGGGGAGGAAATTAAACAGGGGCATGAAGAACAGGAGGCAGAGGTCAGTGCTGGTCATCATAGAAGCTACCACCACCTTCCCCCAAACATCCACACTTGCCCCCTCTCTCTAAGGCTCTGAGTTATGTGCCGGATTCTCCATCCTTTTGGGATAGGAGCATTGCTTGGTTCTCATTAGCCTCTCCATATCCATTCATTCACTTCTTCATTCCACAGGTATATAGTGAGGCCTACTACGTGCCAGATTCCATGCTAGGCACTGCAGTTGGGGGAAGAGTGGATGAGAGGCACCAAGCTTTTTTCCTTCTGATCTCTTGCCTAGAACCCTCAGAGGCCAGCTGGTGCCTGGAGAGCCCACATGGATTAGCCAGGTCGGAGATACTGGGCACCTGTCTGCTGGTGGGGCTTCTTCCTGAGGCTCCCTCTCCCTAGGCACCATGCTCCTCCACCAAGCCTGGTCCCTGACCCCTCCTTCTGGCAGCCAGACTTTGTTTCTCCATCCCGGGCCTTCCTAGGTCAGCCCATCCTCCTGCCTTCCAGGACTGGCTCATTTTCCTCATAGGGTCATGACTTGTAGAGCAAACGGAGTTAATAGAAAAAAAAATTCTCAGCAGTAGCGGACCACAGTACACATGTAATCTCTGTCCTTCCCCCCGGTTGTTAGTATCCTGCACACTTGTTCAGGCAGCTACAGAATTGGCCACGTTGCCACTGGAATCAAATCCACGCAGGTGTGTGAACGGGAACATGGGTAGAAAGGTTATGCTTGTTCCTTCCTCTTCATCAGTTTGTGCAATCTGACATGATCATTATGGAGACCTGGACATCGTCTCACCAACCCCGGATCTTCCCTTCACCCCCAAGGCCTGCTGGGTGCAAAGGCTGCGGGGTGACCCCTGGAGGGGAGTTTCTCCTCCCACGTGGGGGGCCCGTTCTCCTCCTGTGCTGGGGCTCCTGGGCTGCAGGCCGGAGGATGCGGGCCAACACGTCCTCTCCAGCTCACAGGAAGGAGTGGCCTGGCTGCACCTGCCATGAAGTCAACGGCACACCTGCTGCTGGGCAAGGAGCTCACGGCAGCCCTTGACTGTGCTGAAGCTGGGGTCCCCCCAGCTGTTGGTGAGCTTGGAGGAAGGAAGGGAGAGGTCCCCTGATGGGTGGTTGGTCCCCGCCTGCGTCCTGGCCTCTCCCCTGGAGGATGGCACCAGCAGGTAAGTGGAGGCCGGCTCCAGGCCTCGGTCAGCTGCTCCCCCTCCATGCAGCAAGTGTGGCTCGGAGGTGTGGAAGTGGCCTCCTCTCTGTCGGGCTACCCCCCCACCCCCGTGTTTCTGCTCCCCAGACTTAGCGTTGGGCAGCCTGGCTCACTTCTCGTCGGGGCAAGAAGCTTTTGCCTTCTCCTCTTAGCCCCCTGGATGCCGGGGTGGCTCAGTGGCTGAGCATCTGCCTTCGGCCCAGGGCGTGATCCCGGGGTCCCGGGATCAAGTCCAGCATCAGGGTCCCCGCAGGGAGCCTGCTTCTCCCTCTGTGTCTCTGTCTCTCTCTCTGTGTCTCATGAATTAAAAAAAAAAAAAAATCTCCTCTTAGCCCCCATCTGTGGCCTGGTGAATACACAATTAAGGAAGTTGGAAGGTTTATTGCTCACCACTGAGCCAAGCTTTCCACGAGCCAGGGAGGAGTGGGAGGAGAGGTGCCTGGGGCGAACTTAGGAGTGTGGTCAGTGCAACACAGAGGTCTGTGGCCCTCTCTTCCCGGAAGCCTTTCTCCCCTTGCTCTGGCTCTACCAGCTTGCCCCCTTCTGGTATTTTCCCTTCCTCCTCCTCTCATAGTTTTCCTTCTTACCCCTGCACCCCTCACCCCCCACCCCTCTGTCACTTCTTCCATAAACTCCTCTCCTCCTCACAGGTGTCCCCTCCTTACCCCTGGATCTTCCATCTGAGATGAAGCATGCTGCCATGTGGCAAAGGCTCTGTTCTTCCTTTTCCCACCCAGAACCCCCACCCTCCAGTCCCTGCCCCTCTGCTGCAGCTGTCGTGGGGCTGGAACAGAATGTGGGTGGAGGTCCCTGCATCCCTGTACTATGGGGCAGGCTCCCAGAGCTTCCGTGCTGGGATAACACTCAGCGCTGACTAGCAGAATGCAAAGATTTTTGTGAATGGTACAGGGTGGCCGGCTTTAGAGCGGGGTAGGTGGGTACGGAGCGGTAGATGGCTTCTCAGTTCCCTCACCTCCTGCTCTCTTCTGCATCCGGGTTCAGGTCTCCTATCGAAGATGTGTCTGTATCTCCACCTGGATCTCTAAGACTTACCTGTCGGGTGAGGGATAGCTGCTGAACAGCAATCAGTCAAACAATCTCTAGAGGATTGAAAGAACTACAAGGCAACAACAAAAAGGCAAACTACCCAATTAAAAAATGGGAAAACGACTTGACCTTTCTCCCGAGAACATATACATACCTATGGCCAGTAAGCACATGAAAAAAGATGCTCAACATTGTTAGTCATTAAGGAAATGTAGATCCAAACTATAATGAGGTGCCATTTCACATCTAGTAAGATGACTATTGTCAAAAAAGAGAGAAAGGAAGGAAGGAAGGTAACAAGTGTGGGTGAGGATGTGGAGAAATCAGAACCCTTCTACATTGCTAGTGGGGATGTAAAATTGTACAGAGGCCGTAGAAAACAATTTGGTGACTCCCCAAAATCTAAACATACAATTATCATATGGTCCAGCAGTTCCACTCCTACATATATAGCCCCAAAGAATTAAAACCAGGGAGTCAGATCCAGGCAGTTCGGGGTTCATTGCAGCATTATTCACAAAAGCCAAGTGATGGGAATATCCAAGTGCCCATTAACAGAGGAGCGGGTAAGCAAATTATGGTATCTAACTGAATACTATTCAACCATAGAAAGGAAAGAAGATCTGACACATTCTACAACATAGATGACCCAGAATATATGCTACATGAAATAAGGCAGCCCCAAAAGGGCAAATATTGTATGATCCTCTGATGGGTAATATCTAGAACAGGCAAATTCATAGAAACAAAGTAGATTCGAGGTTACCAAAGGCTGGGGAGGGACAGTGAGGAGTTAGTGCTTAACGGGCACAGTGTTTCTCCCCAGGTTGATAAGTTTTGGAAATGGATAATGTAATGGTCACACAATGTGATATGTGATTAATGCCATGGACATACACTCTTAAAAATGATTCAAATGGCAAATTTTATGTTATATGTATTTTACCACAATAAAAACAATTCAAAATAAAGACAAAAGCATTCCAAAGGGCAGGTACAGGAACCTGGGCTCTAGAGGTTGAATTTGGGGGGCTGTTGACTCAGAGTAGCTATGGGCCAGTCTGGTCTTGATACCTTGGACAAGTCCTGCCAGCGTTTTGGTTTTCTTACAGGGGGGCAGCGGAGTGAAGTGCGTGAGAGGATGGGCTTGGATTTCGACTACCTGGGTCCAACCCCCCAATTTGATCATCAGTGGGATACCAAGCCCCCTTGCTCCATCCTCCCACCTGTGAGATGGAGAACTCCTTGGTGTTTTATGAGGATTGAACAAGTTAATTTGTGCCAAGTTATTTAAAATGGGCCTGGCACATATGAGAAGTGCTCAATAAACATTAGCTGCAAGGTAGAAGAGAAGTGGGGTGAGGTTGGAATCATTTGGAGGTTGTGAGCAATGAAATTCCTTTTTTTTAATTTTTAAAAAATTTTATTTGAGAGAGCGAGAGAGATAGCAAGAGAGAGCACAAGTGGGAAGGAGAGGGAGAAGCAGGGTTCCTGCAAGCAGGGAGCCCGACATGAGGCTCGAACCCAGGACTCCAGAACCATGACCTGAGCCAAAGGCAGATGCTAAACTGACTGAATCACCCAGGTCCCCCGAAAATTTTTTTTAATTAAAAATTTTAAAATACTAAAAACCTTTTAAGGCACACTAGCATTATAATAGCTTTGCTTATTTCTTCTAAAATTTTAGGTTTGGCAAATTCAAGGTAAGTTTATTATTGAAGTTTGGATTTTCCTTTTCTTTTCTTTTTTGATCCTGCAGTGCTGTGCCCTAAGCATTTTTAAGTCAGCCTGAGTGGTAATTCCCATTGGCTATGGGAAGAGTGGCCAGAAAAACTGTATCTACCTCCAGAGGTGTTTTGAGCCCTCAATAAGATAAAGGCACATGAAAAACTCCCTTTCATGGCCTGCAATGTTGCTCAGTTCTAGGAGACCCAAGGCCTCCTTCATATAACAGATATTTGTTTATAGCCAATGACAAGCAGAAATCTGAGTGTCCCCCACCCGCACCCCAAGCCCTGATAGGTACATACTTTAATCCCCTTCCTTAGAGTGTGGGCAGGTCCAGGGAACTTGAGGGGATGTCCTTCCCATGATTAAGTTACTAATCCATTGATTGTGAGCTAATAAAAAAGGAGATTATCCCCAGTGGACCTGATCTTTAGAAGAAAGTGAAATATTACATTCTCCAAGTTACCATACTCTGTGTGGCTCTGTGGAAGGGGCTGGTTGGCAAGGACTTGAGGGGAGCCTCCAGATACTGAGAGCAGCCCTGGCTGATGGACTGCAAGGAAACCAGGACCACAGTCCTACAACCAGAGGGAACTGAATTTTGCCAACAACTCACACAAACCTGGGACAGGTCTTGTCCTCGCTGACCCTCCAGATGAGGACACAACTAACAAGCACCCTCCTTGATTTCTGCTTTGTGAGGTCTTGACAGAGGAGCTCTGGACCCCCGCCTACAGAAACTGGAAAGAATGAATGTGTTTTTAAACCACTAAACTTGGGGCCCCTGGGTGGCTCAGTGACTGAGCATCTGCCTTTGGCTCAGGTTGTGATCCCGGTGTTCTGGAATCGAGTCCCACATCGGGCTCCCCTCAGGGAGCCTCCTTCTCCCTCCACCTTTGTCTCTCTCTCACATGGTGTCTCTCATGAATAAATAAATCCCTTAAAAAAGAGTTTAAAAAAATAAACCACTAAATGTGTAGAGGTCAGTTCCACCACACTGGAAAAGCAATACCTTCTCCATCTTGAAATAAAATTCATAGGTAATATAGTCTGCTGATACACATATTACATTTTCAGTGTCCTGTCTTAACCATATTATAAGGAGAAGTAAAGGAAGGTTTCTAAAAGGAGCTTTATATCCGTATATCTCAACAAGTGAGTGCCCAGTCATGATAGTGCCTGGTGAATACCCAGTCATAAAGAAGACCTATGAAAAAGCCAGATATTTATGCTCCTGTGTATAGAAATGTCACAGGTCCAAGTGCAGACTGACCAAATTTTTCCAAAACCGTGAACAATCCCTGATAAACTTTTGTACAAAACAAAGTACAATCTTCTGTCCATTTGTATGCTAGTGGCGCTCCCCAAGATGTCAGTGTGTATTAAAACCTCACCAGGGACGCCTGGGGGGCTCAGTGGTCAAGCGTCTGCCTTCGGCTCAGGGCATGATTGCAGGGTCCCAGGATCGGTCCCACATCGAGCTCCCTCTAGGGAGCCTGCTTCTCCCTCTGCCTGTGTCTCTGCCCCTCTCTCTGTGTCTCTCATAAATAAATGAATAAATAATTGCTTTTTAAAAAGTACCTTGTCATTCCAGTTAGGCTTTATACACATAGAACTATTAACAGGTCTCTCATTTATACAACCGTCCAGAGGGACATTGACAAGTTATCCAGGAGGCAGAAAAATTCTGGTGGGAGATGGGAGCCCATCCCCTGAAAGCTGGGTGCCCCCTTCCCAAATCATGGTGAAATCCAACACCCCCCCCACAGATTTCCAAAATGCCCCCCAGGGGAGGGTGCTGCTGGGGCTGCAGTGCAATGCTCAAGTGCTATTATTACTTCGTGGTGCTCACTTCCCATGTCCCCCTGGATTGGTCTTTGGGGTTGTCAGGTTCCAAAAAGGTACGTTGTTGAACATTTAAACCATTTCCAGTATAAGAATTGTTTGTTTGGCAAGATGACAATATTGAAATTAAAAATACAAAAGCCGGGATCCCTGGGTGTCTCAGCAGTTTGGCGCTTGCCTTCAGCCCAGGGTGTGACCCTGGGGTCCTGGGATCGAGTCCCACATCGGGCTCCCTGCATGGAGCCTGCTTCTCCCTCTGCCTGGGTCTCTGTCTCTCTGTGTCTCTCATAAATAAAACCTTAAAAAAATACAAAGGCTTCCAGTGGTGACAGCCAAGCCTAAAGCCACCACAGAGTGTCCCCCCCACCTTGCGCAGCGGACAGCTTCCCAGCAGAGATGTGTACGGAGGCAAGGCTGGGAGACCCGATAGCATGTGCCAGGGTTCTGGAAGCACAGGAAAGAAATGGAGCCACCTGCCCACGGCTTTCTGTAGCTGCAAATGGTGGTGGTGACAAGGCCTCTCGGGCTGGTTAACACGATGCCTAGCTCAGTTTCCGGGGATCGGCGATGCTCATTCCTGCTGACCCAAAGGGTGAAGAGGTGATGTGCCGTGTGCTTCCCAAAGAGCAAGAGGCACTCGGAGCACTGTCCCCTGAACTGGCGGCCTGAGAAGTGTGACTGTCCCCACTTGCTGCAGGCAGGCAGGAGGGGCCTTCCTCACCCCACCAGATGGACCTGAGCGTGCGGAAGGAAGGTCCTTGGGTTCAGGCTGGGCACAGTAAAGCAGCACCAGTTAGATGCTTCTATGAGAGACTCTGAAAGGAAAAATGCTCCACGGTCCCCAGCTTCCAGCCTCTGAGCCCAGCACCCCAGCCCAGCCACAGGAGGCTTTCCTTCTGGGACTCCCAGCTGCCCAGGGCCTCTGCGGGGAGCCTGAGAACAGAACAGCTCTCCACCAAGCCAAACCCACAGACTCCCTTGGCGCCTCAGGGCCTCAGGATCCAGGGGTTGGTTTTTCACTGGGTGTTGGAGAGACCTCACTGCTTCAGGACCACCAGCCGAAGTCACTGTAGGATGTGTGTCACCCTCCCCACCCCACCCCCCAAGCACAGAGAGCCTCCCATGTTCTGTTAATCTGAGTGTTGGCTTTTAGTGTGGGTGCCTGCCTAAGAGAATCTGGGGGAGAGTGCTACTTGAGCACCCTGCACTGGTGTGGACTGGTTCTGGAAAGTAGGCAAAAGACTGGAGTCCTGTGCTGCTTCTTCCCCTTCATCACGAGCCGTCTCATCTCTTGAATTTCCAGACCTGTTCTCTCGTGCTCTACCTACAGGGGATCTTTCTGCTTCGAGCTGGGAATGGGGAGGGCCCTATTTCATGAAATTCACTGGTCAGACACAGATCTCCTAACACCTTTTTGCTCAGACAGGAAAAAAGAGCATCTTGTCGAAACCCCATCGGGCAGTGCTTCCACTGCTGAGCAAATCTTCGCCCCAGCAGTGGGGATAGCAAAGGGGTCTCCCCTCCATTTAGCACCATCGAGTAGAGAGCTACTCTCTGAATGTGGACCTTGAAAAAGGAACCCAGGGTAAGACAGGGACTTTCAGCTTTAAGACCAGTACCATGGTCTGGAAGTGCTTGGTTCTTTCTCCCCCCTAGAGTCCCACCTTCTCCCCAGGGCATAGGGTCCTCAGGTACAAAGCGTACATTTCTTACATTTCAGCATCTTTAAGATTATCTGGGTCTTGTATATCTCTTAACATTATGACATTGGGCAGTATATATATATATTTTTAATCTCCTATAGTACTTCGAATAACGGTTAGTCTTCTAAGTATCAGTGGCCTTTATGAGATAACAACACATAGGGCAGCTCCAGAGAAGAGAGAACCTTTCCTAAACTTTGGAGCCATGGGAAATGCACTGTGAAGAAATCTTAGGTTGTATCTTTTGACGGGGTTACCAGATTACAGATGGCATAAGAATAGTAGAATATTTCCTGAGCATCAAAGCATAGTGTCTTAGCCCGGCTGCTGTGGCACAGCACTATACACTGGGTGGCTTAAATAATAGACCTTGATTTCTCACTGTTCTGGAGGCTATGAAGCCCAAGATCAAGGTACTGGGAGATGTGGTTCTTGGTGATGGCCCTCTTCCTGGCCACCACCTTCTCCTGTGTCCTCCCAGGGTAGGGGGGTTGGTGAAAGGGGAGGGAGAGAAGAAGAGGCTCCGGTCTCTTTTATAAGGGCGTTAATCCTTTCATGAGGACCCCACCCTCATGAGCTCATCTCAATCTAATTACTTCCTATCTTAGCCTGTTCCAGCTGCTATAACAAAAACACCATAAAAGGAATGGTGTATAAGTAGCAGGAATTTATTTCTCATGGTTCTGGAGGCTGGAAGGCTAAGATCAGGGCACCAGCATAATCAAGTACTGGTGAAGGCCCTTTCCTGGGCTGCAGAAAACCAACTTCTTACTGTGTCCTCACATGCGGGAAGGAGCAAGGGAGCTCTTCAGACCTCGTCTATAAGGGCACAAACCCATTCTTGAGGGCTCTGCCCTCCTGACCTATTACCTCCCAAAGGCCCTACCTCCTAACACCATTACCTTGGGGGTTAGGATTTTAACCTATGAATTTGGGGGGCACAGAGACATTCAGACCGCAGCACCTCCCAAAGGCTTCATCTCCAAATAGCGTCACATTGGTGGTTAGGGCTTCAACAGGTGAATGAAGGTGGGAGTGGGGAGGTATAATGTAGTCCATAGCAGCTATCATTCCCAGTGAGGTGTGACCACCTGGAGGACAGTTTTCCTAAGTCATTTCTAGTTGAACATAGCACATACAGTGTAGTGACTCATTTCTGTGTCCAGCTGATGGTTATTTTTGATGTACCACTAAACACCCAACCTTGGCTCTTTTCAGGTCAATGGTTTTCTATTAATAGTTTAAACAAAGGTATCATACAGGTGTTTAGTTATTTACAGTTTATTCAAAGCAAGGAGGGCAAGTTCTATTCAATGTGGGAAAACAATTCCCATGGCATGAAATCAGCAATGTAAAATTTAAAAGAAAAAAAACAAAAGAAGGTTTCATTTGGGTTCAAAGAATCAATGGCATACGTATAACCTGAGGAAGATGATGATCAGACCATTCCTTGTAGAGAAGGTGTATTCAACATAAAGTTTGATGTGAAGCAAGAGTGTAACAGAGTCATGAAAATGGGTAGCAAAGAATTGCATTTTAGAAAGTATTCTGATCTTAAAATACAATGGTTCCACTGGACTCTGGACACAGATTCATATAAATTCATATTCTCAACCTCAGCACTACTGACACTTTGGACCAGGTAATCCTTGCTGTGGGGTTGTCCTGCGTGTTGTAGGAGACTTTATATCTATATCTAATTTCTATATATGTAGAGAGAGCGCATGTGTACAAGGGGAGGAGGAGGTCACACAAATATGGCAATATGCTAACAATTGCTAAAAACCTAGGTGGAGTGTATTTGGTTTTTGTACTAATCTGTCTTTTCCATATGTGTGAAAATGTTGAGGGAATAAATGGTTTGGGAGAAAAATTGGTCTCATTGTTCAAATGGAGACCAAGTAATTTTGTTATTTATTTTTAGAGCCAAAAAAGATTGACCTTTTCTCCAAATAGAGCCCAAATAACTTTATTTTTCTTAGCCCTTGCTCATTTGTGGAGGCATTTGGAGTTAACCATTGAGAGTACAAATTGTCCATAAGAATTTAACCTGAAAGGTTTTTTTTTTTAAATAACCCCTTTGGGGACTGGTATGTAGTTAGACAAACTGTGTCATTCACACAGGCGACTTCATGAAGACCCCCACCTCTGGAGCTGCACAGATAGGATGGCCGGTTTCTCCTAGTTTGCCCTGGATGGTTCCGGTGTTAGCACTCACTGAAAGCCCCTCGTTGGTGAGTGGCCACTCTATGTGCAGCGCAGAAGGCCTGGCTGTGTGTTGCGAGGTTGAACGATGAAGAGGAGGGCAGTGGAAATCTCTGCTACTTTTTAACCTGCAATAAGACTTTGTTCTGTTAGTAGCTGGTCCTGGCTCCACGCATTCTCCCACTAGGCCACACCTCTGCCTGTCCTCAGGTGCTTTCTACCCACAAAGTCTAGTCCAAAGAGGTCAGTGATATCAGTGTCCAGGGACACTCTATAGAGACTACGACATTGACGGTAGGCTCTGAAATAGGCAGAACAAAAGGCCAACATCACCAACGCAACACGTGAAACTTATTTTTGACATTGTCACCTTTCCATGCTATTTCCCCTCTTAGCGTTTATAAACTGTCACTCTTCCCTCATTCTGTCTTCTCCACTCTTTGTAATCACGTAACTACTCTTTTTCCAAGGAGAAAACTGAGACCTGGAGAAATTAAGCAATTTGCCCAAGGTTCCAGATCTTGTGTGGGAAGACTCAGGGCATGAGACCAGATTTTCCTGAAAACAGAGTTCCTGCTCCTAATCACTTCATTCCTACTGTAGACTGAATGTGTGTCCCCCTAAAATTCATGTGTTGACATCCTCACCTACGATATGATGGTGTTGGGGAAGTAGGGCCCTTGGGACGTACTTAGGCAGGGGGGTGAAGCCCTCATGAATAGAATCAGTGCCCTTAGTAAAGAGGACCCCAGAGCTAGCTTGCTTTCTCTCCACCCTGTGTGGTTACAGCAAGAAGTAGACTGCAACCCAAAATAGAGCTCTTACTAGAACCCAACCGTGTTGGCACCCTGATCTCAGACTTTCAGCCCCCACAATCATAAGAAATAAATTTCTGTTGTTTATAACCACCCAGTGTACGGCAATTTGTTATGGCAGCCCAAACAGACGAAGACCATTCCCTTCCAGCTCCTCACATTCATGAGCAGCGAATTCACCTCACTGGTTCTGCATTCTCAGGAGGACTTTATCTTTTTTACTGGAATATATAAAGACAGAAACCCCTGCAGGACCCGGAGAAAGGGAAGCACACTGGTTGTGGTGGCATTTCCGACAGCACAGAGCCGTGGAACACTCTGTGCATATCAGATGGGCATCCCACCATGACTTGGGGTTCACAGCCTCCTAATGGTTAGAGCAGAAGAGTGGTTGAGGGCCACACTTTGGAAGGAGATAGACCACGGTTCAATACCTGGTTCTGCCCCACAAGCCATGACCTTGGATAAGACAGTTAAACCTCTCTAGGCCATAGTATCCCCATGTGTAATATGAGAATAATAATAGCCCCCACATCATAAAGTTACTGTGAATTTAAACACGTTGGTTCACGTGAAGTGCTGAGAGCAGTGCCTGGCCCGTTGTGAAGGAATCTTAAGAAAAACACTCTAAGATGCCTACAATATTGAGGGAAAATCATGTGTTCCGTTTCCTTCATAAGATAAAGATAAACTAACACATTTAATGTACCTTGGTGGAGCCAAGTCACACATGATTCAGACTGAGAATAGTCATATTTTTAACATTTAAATATGAAAAAAATTAGATTTTTAAAATTCAGTCTTCAAGTCTTTTGAAGGAATGCAAGGATAACACAAATCCAATCCTTAATGATTTTCTAGTATCCCCTTGTCTCTTCTCTGATGAACCTCAGTCTCCCCCAGCCTCTCCACTAGCCCACCCCAAACCCTCCTCCTCATCCCCAATCCAGCAACTCTAGACATTGCTTTTGACAAGTTTTTTCCACCCCCACCATCCACCCCTCCCCAACCACCCTCCCCCCACTACCTTCCCCCTGCCCCACTGCTCTTCCCCCTCCTCCTCCAGTTTTGCCCAACTCCCTCCTTTACTGTTCCTCCTCTGATTTTACAGCATAAAAGTCTGGGAATTATATATATATTTCTGGGAAACACACCGAAGTATGTGGGAGTGAAATAATGTGACGTTTGAGATCTGTTTTAAAATACTTCAGAAAAGAAAAAAAATGCAATAAATGTGGCAAAATCTTGACAATTGTTTAAATCTGGGTGATGGGAACGGGGTGGTTTTGGTTTTAATTATGCTCTTTTGTGGAGGTTAGAAATTTTTCACAATTAGGCAAATATTAAGGCTTAGACCAATGTGGCAGAAAGACTTGCCACAAAATGGGAGGGGGAGAGGGGGAAAGCAGGAGGGAAGCTGTTGAGTCAGGCCTCATGGGGGGTTGGGGGTGGGCGAGAGCCAGGAACCGCAGGCTAAGGAACCCAGGCCGCCATTCTTGGGGGGTCTCCTTCTGGGGCTACATGGTTTCTAGCCTTTCTTCACTCAGTGTAATTACCTCCTATTTTTTCTTTCCCATCTGGTGCTTTGTATCTCTTGCACCAGGCAGAAAGGGGCCACTCCCTGGGTCCCAGGTTCTCCTATCCTTGACTCAAGGCAACTGGAAGAGACTGCTTGGCTTCCCCTGAATTCTGACTTCCAAGTTGCCAGGAAGGAGAATCTGAGTATCATTCTTTGGTCAAGGATGATTCCTGGTCCAATTACCTGTGGTCAAAGGGCCACTCAGTACAAGTGTGTTCACCGGGGGTGTGCGTGTGTGCGTAGGTGGGGGTAAGGGAGTCATGCTCAAGGGAACACTCCTCAGCCAGAATGAGGGCTTTCTCTTGTGAGGAACCATAGTACTGGAAAGTGAACTTTGGTTTATAAAAATAATCGGACAGTTCAAATTTTTTAAAATTCTGAAATATAATATCAAGGCCTTGCCAGACTCTGAAATGCCATCTGAATCACCGCATCAAAGGAAGGCTAGGTTAGATCCTCCAGCATTCCTAAGTGCTTTCTGTATCATTCTGAGTCTTTGCAAAAATCTGTCATTTATTTCTGAGCTGGGTGGGGATGCCCAGCTAACCAGAATATCCTATTCTCGGGCCTGCCAAATAAATAGGGGTTTACTGTCTTCCCTGGAGTCTGGAATGGTTTCGGTCAAATAGGCTCCACATTTCCATGAGTTTTAAGATGCTGAATATCAGCCAGCTCCACCCCACCAAGTGTAATTGTTGACAGCTGTGTCTTGAAAAGACTTTCTTTTGTTGCTCATCCTGCTGAGTGTGCCGAATTGCTTCATTAACATTTAGGCCATGTTACACGTTCAAGTGCTTGTGAGGTATTTGGATTTCAGATGAGGTTGTTTTTTAAAAAAAAATTCTTGTTCCAAACATGACAAGCCTCCATTTTTGTAATGAGTTTTTGTGTATATGGGTGCTACTGAAAGCTGATTTGCATCTTTGTTCGTTTGTCATGCAAAGATGTACAGCAATGATTGGTATGGGTTGACCTAGTTATTAAGGCCTTTTATATTTGTGAAGAGCAAATTCAAACCATTCCCTAGAGGAGCTGTGGATGCTGGTGTTTCACTGCCTGAGAAGACAGTGGCAATTTCAGAGGGTGCTGGGGGGGAGGGGAGAGGAGCCGTTCCCCTACTAAAAATCATAGGATTCCCTAAGCCGTCCCCATAAATGTACAAATGAAGCAAAAAACGGTGAATTGCCATGAAAGTTCAGTTCCCTCCACCTACCCTTCTGGAGAGATTTATGCTTTAAGCCATTCCTCTGTAGGAATTCAAGCTTCTTTGCTTGAGGCTTCAGGACAGAAAGAATTTCATTTCTGTTTGTTGCCTCTTTAATATCCATTCTTCTTTGCTATCTTCAGTATGAGGGTGACAATGTGCTTCGCTAAAACACTTACCTTCTCAGGCTCCCTTGGCAGCCTGGTGGCCTTTGTGATCCAAATCTTGTTAATGAAATGCATGGGAAAGTCCCTGAATGGAAACCTCCAGAAAAACCTTTTGGAAGAGGCAGATTTGCCTGGCAGTCTCATAGGCCTTTGCCCCTTCATTGCTCTGCCGCTACTTCTTTTTACTGCCTCGAACACTGCTGCAGTGATGGGAGAGACTGCAGTCGTTCTGCATGGAGCAGGGGGGTAGAAGGAGCCCAGCCCTTGAGGGCAGCCTGGAGAAGTCGTACTATTCCAGGATGCCTGCCTCTGGACCTCTGTCATCTGTTTAAGCCACTAAATAGGGTTTTCTGTTACTTGCAACCGAACAAATTCTTAATTGAGACCCTCCATAAGGGCACAGAAAGGGGCTGGGGGGGTGTTGGTGGGAGCCTATTCTGGTTATTTTTTTTTAATTTTTTTTTTTCAATTTTTTTATTCATTTATGATAGTCACACACAGAAAGAGAGAGGCAGAGACACAGGCGGAGGGAGAAGCAGGCTCCATGCACCGGGAGCCCGACGTGGGATTCGATCCCGGGTCTCCAGGATCGTGCCCTGGGCCAAAGGCAGGCGCCAAACCGCTGCGCCACCCAGGGATCCCCGCCTATTCTGGTTATTGTTACTGCATAACAGACTGCTCCACAACCATAACTTAAAGCAACAACTATTATCTTCCTTGGTTTCGTGAGTCAGGAATCCAGGCAGTGAATCGCTCAGCTGAGCGATTATTCTGATCCGTATGGCATCAACTATGGTCACTGGGTGGGACTCAGCTGGCGGATGGTCTAGTGTCTGGAGGGTTTAAGACAGCTCCACCCATATATCTGGTGCCTTGGCAGGGAGCCTCTAAAGCAGGGCTCAGTGGGGTCTCTTGACTGCAGCACTTGGCTTCTTCAGCACAGTGGGCTCAGACCTTGCATGGTGGCTCAGGGCACCTGGAGAGAAAGAGCTCAAACAGACAGAAGTTTCTAGTTTCTCAAACCTGGCCTTGGAAATAGGTACTACATTGCTTTCACTGTGTTATATTGGTCAAAGCTGTTCCAGAGTTTATCCAGATTATGGAGCAAGGGGACTTTAGACCTACCCCCCAACTGGAGGATTATCTAAGAATTTGTGGCCATCTTTAATCCACCACTGGGGCAATGAGCTGTATAAGATTTCCTGCACACAGGATCTACAAGCCTAGAATAGATAGGTATAGCTCTGAGAGTAGGCCTCATACTCACTCCCGGGGATATTTGTAGCAAATACAAATTGTCCATGAGGTGTCAGGAACTAGTTTAGGCTTGGAATATGATAAACACAACAAAGTCGCCTTCTGTTACGTTTAAGTTTTTTATAGGACATAGAAGAGGAGATAAAAGACATATTTGAAAATATACGGTAACTGTGATGGTTAATTTTGTGCATCAGCTTGACTAAGCTAAGGGATGCCCAGAAAGCCAATAAACCATTATTTCTGGATGTGTCTGGGAGGATGTTTCTGAAAGAAATTAGCATTTGAATCAGTAGACTGAGTAAAGATCATCCTCATCAATGAGCCTGGGCATTCATTATCCAATCTGTTGAGGGCCTGAACAGAACAAAAAGGATGGAGGAAGGATGAATTGGCTCCCTGCTTGAACTGGGATATCCATCTTCTTCTACCTTTGTTCCTCGGTGCTCCTGATTTTGGGGGCTTTTAGATGTGGACTGGGCTTATGCCATGGGCTACCCTGGTTCTTAGGACTCCAGGTTTGGGTTGGAGTCCCAACCAACTTTCTTGAAGGCTCCAGCTTGCAGACAGCAGATCATGGGACTTCCTACCTTCCATAATCATGTGAGACAATCTTCATAATAAACCTCTTTCTGTGTATCTGTATATGTCCTTATTGACTGTTTCTCTGGAGGACCCTGACTCAGACAGTGACCTCGAGTGGCTGCTATGATAATGTAAGGAGCTTGGCCCACTGGTGAGGAGTCCTGGGTTTTCATCTTCAGCTCAATGCTAAGGATCTGTGTGACCATGAGAAAGTCCATTCGCACCTTCAGGCTTTAATTTCATCATCAGTAAAATGATGGGACTGGATTTTATCATCTCTGAAGTCTCTCCCGCTGTAAAGTTTTATGGGTCCAGGCAATCACTATTTATGATTATGAAAAGAACTGGAGTCATGATTTCTTCCATTAATTCTTAAAAATAACATGCTTTTTCTGTTGTCAAATTCCACTGTACTTTTCTTCCACAGACTTAGTTCATTTATAGAGCAGACCTCAGAGAGAACTTGGGGTCAAGGCAATATTTTTGTGAAAATTAAATCTTCCCAGATAATTTGATTTCCCTGAGTTTCCCTGAGAACGCGTTCTTTCCAAACTTACCCTGCTGTTCTCTTTTTAAAATTATAATATAAAATGTTTCCATTGTCATTGGAACATGACAGCCGACTCAGGATGGCCAAATGTTCCAAGGTTCGTTGGGTTTTGAGGCACAAGGGAATCTGAGAAGTCTTCATAACAAAGTGAATGAGCAAGAGCCTCGCAGGGAGTGACTCGGGGTTCAGTGAAGACAAGTGAACCCTTCATGACTGGAAGATGAATGCCTAGAAGCCTAACACTGGACTTGGTGGTGGGAGAACAACCATAGTTACTTCTTTCAGGGAATTTATTCCTTCCTTTCCACCTCAAAGATTTGGGGCTTTATAATACGCAATATAATCCCTTAAAAATTGAGGCACGTCTAGTGAATTTACTGAACACCTGAGTGACTCCGAAAACCATGGCAAGTCTTGGGGGATGTGAGACTGTCAAGGTAAAGCCAGAGCTGGAGAGTAGTTGAAGCAGTAAAAACTGATTTCATTCAGGACTGTGGTGATAGGAGAAAAGAAGCCTTGTCATAGAACAGGGCTTAAGTCTGAACACAGCACAGGTGAGTGGGAATTTATTGCCAAGGAACAGAGCAGGAGTCAGTGGATTGAAAATTACTTAGAGGAAGCATCAGAGGTAAAGGGGGATCTGGCTAAACCGACCTAACAGGATTCTTGCTGTATGAAGACTAGTTCATACGGAGGCCTTTGTGATTCATCAGTCACTAGTCTTTGGATTGGCTCAAGAAAGATGCAATGTACACGGGCCAAGGTGACCAGATACCACCTGGGAAATGTCGAGGGTGAGGAACCTGAGCAGGTGTCCAGAGTGCTCAGATATGGAGAATGGGGGATCCGTGGAAAACCAACTTAGCAGGGTTCCTGCTGAAAGCGGATTTTGTAAAGAAGTGTAAAAATGGGCCTAGGAAAAGCTTCAGGAGCCTCACCAAAGTTTGGTCAAGTAAAGAATCTTTGTCAAGAGGTAGAAAAACATGGGTTTCTTTCTGAGGAGCAAAAATATGTATGATTTTTGCTTTGACTTCCTGCAGTTTTCTGGGGAAATCTATTTATTTTTCTATGATTATGTTATGGACGTGTTATTTGACTTTCTAGCAGAGAAGAACACATCTGCAGTATACGCTTTCTACTATATTAATACAAACCACTGCCATGTAAGTTTTATAATTTGGGGAAATAAATGTTGTACGATCTCCCGTAACTCTATCCTTGGGATCCATTCCAGGAGACAGCCTTATAAAGTAAGACTACTTCATACAGAGGCCTTTGTGATTCATCAGTCACTAGTCTTTGGATTAGCTCAAGAAAGATGCAATGTGCACAAAATGACACTTTATAGTGAATAATGTTATACTGAAGAATCACTAATAACATAATAATCAGATATTTATCAAAGACTACATGCCAACAACGTGCCAGACGTTCTAGAAGCTTCTCCATATATCATTTCTAATCCTCACAATAGTCCTGGAAGGTGTTACTATCTTCATCTGAAAAGGCTGAGGTTCAAGGATGTTGAGTCTTCTTACTGGTGAGTAAGGGGGATGGAATTCTAGTCCATCGGTTGTGAAAGTCTAAGTTTTCTTCACTTTCATCTGTATCCAATTATCCTTTTTGTGGGAAATGCAAATATTGATAGAACACCATAGAACTGTAGAACAGTTGCAAACAAACAATTTGTATTTTGCTCACTTGGTAACAAGAGACAAGACAATGAGGCAGCAATTAACATTGCTGAAACAAGATATTTTCCCTTTAAGATTTATATGGTAAATACCCATTGTCAAGTATTTCTGGATTTTACTGAATCCAGAATTCAGTAATTGTTACCTCTCACCTCAATAAATGTTATTCAAAAGTTCTTGGAAACCACAACATAGACTAGCTCTGTCTGTCTGGTGGGTGAGAAGTAAACATGCTCATCATTTTATCAAGTACTGCTTCTTTGGATTATTTTTATTTTTGAATTGACAGCCTCCTCCACTCACCTTGCCTTTTGAATGAATTCTTCTTTCTTAAATTTCTTTTTTGTTACCTTCACTTTTCTTTATTGTCTCCAAGGGCTCCCCTCCTGCCCCTTCATTTGTAAACACCTCCTAAGACTGTCTGGCTGCCTTGACTCCTGTTAATTCAAGGTCATTAAAAAATAAACACCTTGAGAAAAGCATCCCTTTCAGTAATGACTGGACAATAATGCTCCCCTGCCATCACCCAAATTCTTGATTTTTTTCCCCCCTCTTCCTCTGTTAGGTGACTTTGTTGATATTTCAATTCAGGGTTCTTGTCATCAAGTCGTGAAGAAGTAGAAAAATAAATCATCCCAAGTGTCTACTTGTTGGCATCTTCTGTAAAGATTTTGAAGAGAGTAAGATCAGTGACAAAAATGTAGTATTTTAAATTTTTTCTCATATTGAAATAAATTCACCGGAAGTTGCAAAAGTAGTATAGACAGGTCCCTTCTATACTACTTCACCCAGTGTTCCCCAATGATAACAGCTAACAACTATAGCACAAGATCAAGCAAGGTACCTTGGTACAATTTACAGGCTTTATGCATATATCACCACATCATTTGTGGTGAAATTTTATACACATCATTTGTACGTGTGTGTGCACATTCCATGCAATTTTATCATGCATACGTTCATGTTCCAACCATGACAGTCAAGAACTATTTCATTACCACAGAGATTCCTCATGCTACTTGTTTATAGTCACATCCACCCTCCTCTCCCCTCATCTTCTAATACTAATTTTCTCAATTTGAAACGTTGCATAAATACTTATATTGTACCTTTTGAGATTGGCTTTTTTTTTAGTCAGCACAATTCCATTGAGATCCTTTAAAAAATTTTTTTAAAGATTTTATTTATTTATTCATGACAGACACAGAGAGAAAGAGAGAGGTAGAGACACAGGCAGAGGGAGAAGCAGGCCCCATGCAAGGAGCCTGTCGTGGGACTCGATCCCAGGTCCCCAGGATCACACCCTGGGCTGAAGGTGGCGCTAAACTGAGCCCAATTCAGATCCTTTTTAATGAAATGTCTGTTCATGTCTTTTGCCCATTTTTTAAATCGAGTTGTGTTTTGTTTTGTTTCACTGTTAAGTTTTTATATATGTATTCCAGATATGTCTTTTGTCAGATAATCTGATTCACAAACATTTTCTCCCAGTCTATATCTAGTCCATTCATTTTCTTAGAGTCACAGAGCAAATTCATAATTTCCATGGAGTTCAACTCACCAGTTTTTTTCTTTGATGGCTCGTGCCTTTGGTATCATGGCTAAAAACTTCATGTAGCCCTAGATCCCGAAAATATTTCCTTTATTTTCTTCTAAATGTTTTATGGTTTTATATTTAAATCTGTGATCTATTTTGAGATAATTTTTAGAGATAGTATGAGGGTTTAGGTTAAAGTTCATTATTTTTGCCTATACATGCTCACTGTCCCAGCATCATTTATTGAAAAGAATATCCTTCCTCCTTTGAAATGCTTTTGCTCCTTTTTTGGAAGTCAGTCAGCCATACTTGTGTACGGGCTGTATTTCTGAGTTATTTATTCTTTTCCATTGATCTATGTGTATATCCCTTTGCTAACTCCACACTGTCTAGATAACTGTAACTGTATACTAAGTCTAAACATCAAGTAAAGGGATTTAGTCCACTTTATTCTTTTTCTAATTTAGTTGTTTTTAAAGATTTTATTTATCCATTAGAGACAGAGAGGGGCGGGGGCAGAGACACAGGTAGAGGGAGAAGCAGGCTCCACGCAGGGAGCCCGATGACGTGGGACTCGATCCCAGGTCTCCAGGATCACGGCCTGGGCTGAAGGTGGCACTAAACCGCTAAGCCACCGGGGCTGCCCCACTTTATTCTTCTTTTTCAAAATTGTTTTAGCTATTCCAGTTCTGCTTCTCCATATAAGTTTTAGAATAAGTTTGACCATATCCACGAAAATTCTTGTTGGGATTTTGATAGGAATGGGATGGAAACTATCCCATTCAGTTTGGACAGAATTGATGTCTTTACCACGTTGAGTCTTTCTATCTGTGAACATGGTACATTTCTCTACTTTTTAAGGGTCTTTAATTTCTTTCATAAGCATTTTGCATTTCAGCATACAAGTCCAGCACATGGTTTATTAGAGTTATACATAATTTACTCTTTTCAGTGACTACAAATTGCTTTTCTTAATTTTTATTTCTATATAGTCACTGAAGCGTAAAGAAATACAGTTGATTTTTGCATGTGGATCTTGTATTCCACTGACTTGCACAACTCACGTATTCTAGAAGTAGTTTTGTAGATTCTGAAATATATATTTTATTTAAATTTAAATTATGTGTGCTTTCTCTTTCACTTTCATTATTATCAACATGGATTTTAATCCAGAGAGTACACTAGATAGGAACATGGTCCCTGGTGTTACCAGGTATATAATTTCCTTTAGAAATACTAGCATGTAGATACAGAATTCTAAATTCTCCTCAGTGGGCATAATAAAAATTTGCTCTATACTATAATGTACTTTTTAAATCTTAAGCATAATCCCCAAGGTACAAAGACTTAAAGCCAATTCTCCTTATTCTATTAGTTATTTTTATCTGTTTTCATCTATATGATTAACTATACATACAAAGAAAAAGTGTGAAAATCCACTTTTATTTCTAATAAAAGATTGTGTTTCTATATTAAATAAAATTATTGATAATAAGTAGTGTTTTGCTCATTAGGATGATAAATACCATACATGTCTTATGGATTTGTTAGTGGGTGGGGAAAAATAAGACTATACAGTTATCTTATAAATAAATTTTCTTTAAGCACACTTCTAGCTAAGTGCTTCCTAAAGAAGAGAAAAATACCCTGAATACTTTTGCTCAGCATATGAATTCACTAAGAATAGGATGCATAATGGAAGGTAGTACATTCAGGTCTGCCTATAGATCCTGAGACCTTAAAATCCAGGACCAAACAAGGGTCAAACTAGTTAAACCAGAACTGGTCGTCTGGTGTTCCACTTTGTCTGTGGTTAGGTCACTGTGGTAAGACCTAAGTGGGCCAAACATTATATCTGTGGTGAGGAAGAATTAATAATGTTTCCATTTAATATGCTAGGCCTAAGATGAATTATTTGTTTTAGGGCTTATCTTCAAACTTATATTTTCCATTGATATCTTTGTCTTTATACTTAAGTTTATTTCTTCCTTTTTCTAAGCTTCTCTTCCCTTAAAATTAGCTTAAAAAATCATAACTCTAAACTTCCAATATTTAGAAGCGGGGAACTAGATAAATGAGACCAACCCGCTCACTGAGAAAAATGAGTACAAATTAAATTTATATATAGACATGTCTGAAAACATGAGAGGACTTGTAAGGTCGAGAGTGGGAAGAAAATGAAAACCTATAAGGTGATGCTTATGCCTGGAAATCTTTGTTGATTTAGAAGAGGCAGCTGAAAGGCCGGAAGGCCAGTCAGTACTCTTGTTAGTTTTAAAGTCAGAGATACAAGTTGGAGTAAATGATCTATCAAGACAGAGCTTTGGTGAGTCCTATTTTGGTCTACACCCTGGAACTAAGAGTGAACCAAGAAAAAAGTCTCTCACAATCTCTTACAAGCCTTACATAAGTAATCCAAAAATTCTAGGGACTCCAGGTGCTTGGCAGAAACAATCCAAAATGCTCTCTGGAGAAATTTAATATCATTTTGGCTCCCAAATAATTTCAACAGTTTTCTAATACAATGCCTGGCACACAAAGATAACTGAGCGCACAGGAGGACAGAACAACATGAACTATAATCAGTAGAAATAATGACAGAAGAAAAGATTTATGGAAACTGCAGATATTGGAGTTATCAGAAACAAGTATTAAAATAAACGCATTCTACATTCAAGAAGGCAAAAGACAAAATTGATTACCTGGTGAAAGAACTGAAAACTTATTGGATAACCAATTAAAAAAATAGAAATTCTAGAACTGGAAAATACAGAATGCAATGAATGGGTTCAATAGTAAAATATTCATAGCTGATGAAAAATTAGTGAACTGGAAATAGAGTAGAAAATATGCAGAATGAAGCACAGAGATATGAATATAGTACAAATAAAAAATGCAGTGAGATCTCATTAGAGAGGAAGAGTAAAGTGGGGAAAAAGCAATTATTTGAGAAGAAAATGGCTGAGAATTTCCAAAATTGATCAAAGATATCAATCCAAAGAATCAAGAATACAAATCCCAAGCAGGATAGATCCATAAACATACACACACACACACACACACACACACACACACACACACACACCCAGCCACGAGAGAAAATTGTAGGAAGATTACTAAGAATATTCAATCTGAATGAAGTTCAGTAAAGGGACTATATGTGAAAAATGAGTGCAAAGAATAAGAGGTAAAATCCAAATATCTGTCAATTACAGTAACTATAAATAGAATAAACCTTTGAATTAAAAAACAAAGATTATTAAATCGCTTTTAAAAATAATGGGGCTATCAAAAAAAAATGGGCTATCAATTTCCAGTCTAGCTTGTAAGGAGCTTGGAAATCATTGCTCTATCCTAAAACAAGTAATAGGTGAACAAATTGAAAAATCAACTTTCTTAGATTTGTCAAGAGAATTGAGGTAAGAGGGCAAACTACTGCCGCATAAATTAGACAGTCAAATATAGGGAATCACAATTTACTGAAGTAGAAACCTACAAGCAGAAACCTCCCTGGGAATCAGTACTGGGGTAGACCCAGTGTGAATAGGTCTAAGAGTTAACAACCCAGTCGTAGGGTGCCTCCCCATTTTTGTGAGCTTTATGTCAAAACACAGCAAACTTCTAAGCAAGGGAAGTCATCGACGATAAAAAAAAAGAGCATCATTTAATGATAAAGGAGTCAGTTTTGATCTTGGGGATTCTCAGTAGAACTTACAAAACTGAAAAGCAAAGGAAAAAAAGACTGATAAAAATAGAATATTCCCCAAAGAAATACTTAGATATAAATCTAACAAAATATGTATAAGACACATATGAGGAAAACTATAAAACCTTGATAAATGAAATATTCCATATTCATGAATAGGAAGACTCAATATTGTCAAGATGTCAGTTCTTTTCAACTTAATCTATAGAGTCAATGCTATCCCAATCAAAATCCCATCAAGTTATTTTGTGGATATTGACAAACTGATTCTAAAGTTTAAATGAGGAAGCAAAAGACTCAGAATAGCTAGCACAAAGATAAGAAGGTGAAGAACAAAGTTGAAGGACTAATATTACTCAATATCAAGACTCACTATAAAGACACAGTAGTCAAGACGAGGTGGTATTGGTGAAAGTAGATTAATAGATCACAGAAATGGAACAGAGAACCCAGAGAGAGCTCCACAAATATAGTCAAGGGATCTTTGACAAAGGTACAAAGACAATATAATGAAGCAAAGAGTCTTTTCAAAAAATGATGCTGAAACAACCAGACATCTATAGGCAAAAAAAGTAAATCTAGACATAGACCTTACATTCTTCACAAAAATTAACTCAAAATGGATTACAGACCTGTACATAAAATGTAAAACTATAAAACTTCTAGAAGATAACATAGGAGAAAATCAAGATGACCTTGAGTTTGATAATTATTTTTTAAAATACAATACTAACATCATGATTCCTGGATGACCTAGGTTTAACGAAAATTAAAAATGTTTGCTCTGCCAAAGATCCTGTCAAAAAGAATGAGAAGACAAGTCATAGACAGGGGAGAAAAAGATGTTTGATAAAGGGCTACAAAAGACATATCTGATAACAGGCTTTTATCTAAAATAGATGAAGGACTCTTAAAACTCAACAATAAGAAAATGAACAATCTGATTTTCAAAATGAGTAAAAGACCTGAACAGACATCTCACCAAAAAAAAAAAAAATACAGATGGAAAAAAATGTATATGAAAAGATGTTCAATACCACATGGCATTAGGGAATTGCAAATTAAAAAGAAATACCACTGACCCCTATTTGAAGGGCTGAAATCTGGAACACTGGCAACACCAAATGCAGTCAAAGATGTGGAGCAACAGGAACCCTGATTTACTGCTGGTGGGAATACAAAATGGCAAAGCCACTTTGGAAAACAATTTGGCAGTTTCTTACAAAACTAACATACTCTTATTATAGAACCTAGCAATCACACTCCTTGTTATTTACCCAAAGAAACTGAAAACTTATGTCTATACAAAAACCTGCACAAGATGTTTGTAGCAGCTTTATTCAAAATTGTCAAAACTTTGCAACCAAAATGTCCTTCAGCCAAGCCATGAAAAGATATAGAGGAACTTTAAATGCACATTACTAAGTGAAAGAAACCCATCTGAAAAGGCTACTGGTTGTATGAATCCAACCATATGGCATTCTGGAAAAGGAAAAAACTATGGAGACAGTAAAAGGATCAATGGTTGTCAGGGGTTTGGGTAGTGAGAGGAATGAAAAGGTAGAACATAAGAATTTGTAGGGCACTGAAACTACTCCGTGTGATTCTACAGTGCTGGATACATACACGTGTCATTATACATTTGTCAAGATCTATACAAGGTAAAACATCAAAAGTGAACACTAATGTACATTATAGACTTTGGGTGATGATATGTCATGTGTGTTCACTGGTTGTAACAAATGTGACACTCTGGTGAGCGATGTTGATAATGGGGGAAGCTATGCCTCTTGTGGGAGCAGAGCGTATATGAGAACTGTTTTCTGCTCAATTTTGTTGTGAAGCCAAAACTGCTCTAATAAAGTCTATTTATTTTTTAATTTTTTATTTATTTATGATAGTCACACACACAGAGAGAGAGGGAGAAGCAGGCTCCATGCACCGGGAGCCCGACGTGGGATTCAATCCCGGGTCTCCAGGATCGCGCCCTGAGCCAAAGGCAGGCGCCAAACCGCTGCGCCACCCAGGGATCCCCGCTTTCGTAATTTTTTAAATAGACTTTATTAGAGATCCCTGGGTGGCGCAGTGGTTTGGCGCCTGCCTTTGGCTCAGGGCGCGATCCTGGAGACCCGGGATTGAATCCCACGTCGGGCTCCCGGTGCATGGAGCCTGCTTCTCCCTCTGCCTGTGTCTCTGCCTCTCTCTCTCTCTCTCTCTCTCTCTCTCTCTCTGTGTGACTATCATAAATTTAAAAAAAAAATTTTAAATTACGAAAGCATGAAAAATCAAATACCTGGAAATAAGTCCCATGAAAGATGTCCAAGACCTCTATAGGAACATTACAAAATATTGAGATAAATTAAATAAGACCTATATAAATAATCATATATTATAATTTATTGATTTATTGATTGCATACTTAATATTATAAAGATGTTAAGTCTTTCCTAGTAGCCTTCAGATTTAATGCAACCCTGTGATTATAAATTTTATTCAGCGATACAAAGGCTTAAGAATGGCCAAGACGCTTGAAGAACAAGATGAGAGGACTAGCTAGCCAGGATATATTATAAACATTCAGCAATTGGGACAATGGAAAATAATAGAACATTCCAAAACACACAAATGGACACCTGATTTAAGAGGACAGAGGACAGTGGTTCTGCAGAACAGTGGGAAGGCGATGGTCTTTCCAATAAACAGATCTAGGAGAGTTGGAAATTTACATGGAAAAAAATTAAAAAAGATGAGTGCTACCTCCTACCAACAAAATTTCAGTTTCAGGAGAGTGAAGACTTAAATGCAAAAACCTTTTAAAAGATAATATAGGACAATGCCTTCTTGTCCTCAAGGTGGGAAATAGTTTTAAAACAGGACACAGAAAATACAAGCCATAAAGGAAAAGATTTATACATTGAATTCCATTAGAGCATCTGTTCATCCAGAGATGCCGCAAAGAGAAAATGAAAAGACAAAGCATGAAACATGTGATAAAGGCCACTTAACCGGCATATGTAATGAACTAATGCAAATAAGAAAAAGATAGATGATGGGGAAATGGCCAATAGGTAATTCATAAAGGAGGAAATCCAAATAGAGAAGGGAGGTATGGAAAGTGCCAGACTCGCCACTAACTAGGAAAATGCAAATTAAACCACCCCAAGGTATTGGGATTATACCAATTGGGATGACAAATATGAAAATGGCCGACAACACCAAGTTTTGGAGACAAGGAGGAAAAAGAACCCACCTGTAGTCAGTGAGATCATAAATCATTATATCCCATTTTGGAAGACAGTCTCACATTCACTAAGGCTGAAGATACTGGAACCCCATGACCCATCAGGTACAAAAACGTGCACAAAAGCTTCAAAAAAGTCACGCATGTGGAGGACTCCGTGTATATACCTCCCCAGAGTACTCTGGGTGTTGTGAAGGCCCCATGCCCTGATTTTATAAAAACAAATGAACCTGTGTGTAGCACTGGGGTCTGCCCTTCTAGGAGGACACATTTTATGAGTAGTCACCTATGAGCAGGATCTTGAGATTCCCCTCACCTTCCTTCCCTCCCAGACAGAGGTGAAGCCCAACTTCTTCTTGGCACTGAACTCCTACAAGCCAGCAGTTCTGGCTTTTAAGGTCCTTTTTTTTTTTTTTTAAAGATTTTATTTATTTATTCATGAGAGACAGAGAGCGAGAGGCAGAGACACAGGCAGAGGGAGAAGCAGGCTCCATGCAAGGAGCCCGACGTGGACTCATCCAGGTCTCCAGGGTCACACCCTGGGCTGAAGGCGGGCGCTCAACCGCTGAGCCACCCCGGGATCCCTAAGGTCCTATTTCTTGACACAAGCCAAGGGGTGTGTGTGTGGTGTGGTGTGTGTACCTGATAGTGGCTCAGGGTGCCTTTGGTCTGGTTTTGTGACACTAGATGGAGCTCCTTCTTTTCGTTCCCTCTGCACTCCCGAAGGCCGCCGAGCCTCCAGCGCGGGAGCTGGGCCGTCTGCACCGCCCGCCGGCATTACAGGGACGTCAGCGTGGGCCACACACGCGTCCTCACTCCGGGGGAGGGTGGAGAGCTCCCTCCCTCGGGACAGCTAAGGAGCTTAAGCGGTCTTCTGGGCGGCTTTCCTCTGCTGCCTCTAGACAAATGTGAGATCAAATCATTTCAAACCGCGGATCACTGCCTTTTCCCTGGGGACCCGAGGAAAGGAGAATCTGGGAGCCCCCTCTTCAGCAGCAACCTTGATTTTTATCCTCTGGAATAGCCAGAGTATCTCCGACGCATACAAAGAAAGGGTTCAATACATGTTTATTGTCCACTGAAAAAGAACATTACATCACTGTGGAGAGGAGGGAAAGAGTGAGCAGTAGGAATGAGTAAAGGAGTCTAGCTACGCAGGCTGCGGTGGCTCTGCTCCTGGGACCCCAGACTTCCAGCCCCCACCCCCACCCCCCACTTCTCCCCCAAGATGTTTGCAAATTCCTTGTGGAATAGTCTCGGCTTCGATATTGCCTCTGCAAGGCGACCACCCATTCTCAAGCAGATGCTCCATGCACATCACATCCTCTGCTTTTTCTCACTCAGGTTATTTGTTCCATTATTTATTGTCTGTCATTCCACTAGATTGTGAGTGCCCAGAGACCTCGTCTGTTTTGCTCAAGGCCTTATCCTCATGACCAAGGATAGTGCCCCGCACGTATTAGGTGCTCAGTGACTGTTTATGGCCTGGAAGGTCACTCTGATTCCAAGCTCCACCCTGATCGGTTCTGTGCCTAGGTCTTCACCCAACTGGCACAATAATGTCCCTGTTCCACAGTTTGTCAAGTCATTTGCAAAACCCTAGCCCTTCCTTGGGTGCTCCTGAAAAACCTCCCACAGCAGATGTCTTTGGCATAAAAGCTTTCACTGATAATGGAAGAAACAAGGACTTATGTGGAAGTGACCAGATGGTTTAACACTGAACACCTGCATTTCACAGATGTGACTGACCCATCTTCCTCCCCATTCTGTCCCTCATGCTCTCTACCCTGCCAATCTTTCTGGCATCTCAGGACTTTGCTGTCCCTTCTCTATACCTTTCTTCCTTTCCTCAGTTCTCACCTTTACACATGCATGCAGAGTAATTCAACCTAGCCTGGCTCAAAGAAGCCCTCCCTTCTTTTAGCACACCCACAGGTCAGTTGGAAATACTAGGTTGTTCTCTTATGGTAGCACTGCCCTCTTCACAACTAATTTTCTCCTGTTCATCTGATTGTTACTCTACCCCTTCTCCCCACAAAAAAAAAAAAAAAAAAAAAAAAAAAAAGGCTAGGCTAAACACCCAGTGTCCTTCCCATTCTATGACATTTTTATCTGGAATCAAAGTGGTTTAAAGGATGACAGATGGAAGCCTTAAGAAAGGGAAATCACCCCTCCCCCCAAAGTCTGGAGCCTGAAGCCTAGTGTTGAAGTGGGGAGGGGGAGGAAAGTTTCTCTTTACTTGGCCTTGGTGACTCTCTATGTTGCATGTGTGGTAGCTGTATTTATCAGCCTATGGTCTTCTACTTGTGTGGGGGAAATTCAAAAGAATCATCACCTTGATTCTTGAATCACCTCTGCTCAACCCTAGGCCTCCTCTGACCTTTTATATGTGTTAAGTAAAGCTAGCTGCTGAAATATATAAGCTCTGATATCTCAGACACTCAAAACAATACTTTCTTTCCAGACTAATGTGGGTCTCATGGCCCTCCATGTGATCATTCAGAGGCCCGGACCTCTTCACCTTGTGATCCCTTCTTCATCATCTTAGAAGCCGGCAAATGGAGAAAGAGATCATCTGGAGATATGTGTGCTTTCTTGGCCCACTGGCTCTCTTTACTTTTTATAAAAAATCTTCTGCTCACATTCCATTGGTGAGAAGCAATCACACAGCCAGCCCACCTACATGTAAGGGGTGGGAAACGTAGCCTCTGGCTGGCCAGGGGGAGCACAAATCTGTAGTGATCAACTAGCCATGTATGTCCCCTGGCTTTAAAGTCCAAATTTCCATTTGGTGATTTGTTTCCTCTCCTGGGCCTCTCTACCTTCTTCCAGCACAATTTCTCATCTATTCAGCCAAGGCTGTCATTCTCAATCCCTTATAAACTCCCCAAATGCTTTCCCTTTCCTTTTCTCAGACTGGTACCTAACTTAACACCTTTCTTCTCCCTGAAAAGGTTCATTTATTTGGGGGCGGGGCACCTATACATTGATTGACCTGTTTCTTGACTTTAGCTCTTCTCTTGCTGGTCAAGCCTGTGTCTCTTTGTTTCTGACTCCTCTTTGTGAATCTGCTGTCACATTGTCAGGAGCTCCCAGGACTCAGAGTCCTGAGTCCTTCTGCCCAGCCAGGAGCTACATTTCTCACCCTCCCCCACCCACCTGCCCATTTAATGTCTAGATGAGCGAAGTGATGGATTCTCAACAAAGGAATGTGAGCACAGAGTTTTGTTTTTGTTTTTTAAAGACCCAGGTTGTTAAGAAATAGGACCGTTCTCCATAATCTCCTTCCCCATCTACCAGCTGCTGAGAGGAAGAAGGAGCCATTAGGTGCAGTGGCCTGGACTTTGAATCATCACACAAGCTTTACAACTTGCCTTAGACTGCTGACTCACTTTCAGGAAAGCGGTATCTATAGCAATGATGTCATGTGTATGAAAGTTAGCTTCTGACACTACCTCAACTCCTTCCTGACTTCTGTCCTCCCATGTGGCCACTGTCCCCTGTTTTTCTTCTCCTTCTTCCTAGCCTATTAAAAGCTTAAGGCATAAGCCTTTCAAAATAGCTTCTTCAATAAAAGTCTTTTCCAATAAGACTTCAAAACTCAGAAAAGGAATTAGAAAACACTGTGACAGGCAGAGAGGGAGAGAGATTTTTGAACAAGGTATTCACCCATAGCTCTTTAAATTTCCTGATCTTTAAATTTTCTTTTTTAATATCTATCATTTATTGGTGATTATCACAGGCCATACTTAGTACTATATACATGCTTTCATTGATTTTTCTTTCTACAGACTTATGAGGTTTATATTAATACTGTCTTCTCCAACCTTTGGACATCTGAACTAGGGACCATTCCTGGGAACTCTGCCAAGCTGTCTCCTTCTTTCCTTACTCCATTTAAACATCTGCTTATTTTCCCCTGGCATCAGCGTTCCATTCTATTCTCTCCATCCCATCAGAGTTGATGTCTGAGAACATCCCTGTCTGCCACCTACCTGTGTCCCTTTCTTGTCCTCTGCTCATGTTCAAAGGCATGTGAGGCAGCTTAAGTCTTCTACATGTTTATAAACCCCACAGAACTTAACTAAGCAACTTTTCCATAGAAGATGCTTAATAACCACATATTTAAATAATGGCTGAATTCCAATAATTTAAATGTTACATTCTAACTACCCCTATAGTTCCTATACCTAACTGCGTATCAGAATCAAACAGGAGAATTTGTAATATCAAAACTTTTTAGGATGGGTTTCAGAAATCTCTATTTTTAACAAGTTCTTCACGTGATTCTGAAGCAGCCAGCTTGATCCCAGCCTGCACACTGGTGTTTGACAACCCACAGAGCGCTATCTTTCTTTACCTCAGAGTCCCATAATATTTCCCCTTTCCCTCCACCATCCACACTGCCCTAACCATTTTCTCGTAGCAACCAAAACTCAGCAACCAAGTGGATCCATCCTGAGACTCTCACCATGGGACAAAGATCTGCCCCAAAGTCTAGAAAATGGTTAGCTCCACTAGACTTCCAAACCTCCCTCTGCCAATCAGCCTCTTCCTACAAATGGGGGGACTGTTTCTGCATCTTAAGTAAAAACAAGAGACCTAGTTTCCTGGCTGGGTTCCACCAAGCTGCATATTTTACCCAGGGACAGACCCTTGAAAGTCTCCACACTGAGTTTATCTTTAGGCTGTCTTCTCATCTACTTGGTGTTTAGGGGATCCCATGTTCTCAGATGACCTGAATCCACTGTTTTCTCATGCTGACCCTACCTGCAGCATACTCATTTGGGGAGCTTTTTGCAGAGAGGCTGTTAAAGTAGAACAGTCAGATTCAAGAAAACTGCCATCTGGCTTCCATGCTGCAGATGCCCACACGAGTCTTGAAAAATCTAGCTGGGGAGGAGGTGGAAGATCCTGTGGGCTGGCTGATAAAGGAAGAGATGAGAAGGGTACTTTTTTTCCCCTTAATGTTCCTACAATTGGGTCTAATCACCATAATTTGAGAAAGAGAACGAGCTCTTATCACTGTTGGGTAGAGAGATCTAAAGGCTTAAGAAAACCACCTTATTTTTGAATTCTATATTGTAGAGTCCCACAGTGTATGGCCCCCTTGGTAGCTCTTCAGCGCTGCCCAAGAATGGAGTTCTTACCTAATTCCTCCCACTTTCCCCCTTGCTTGTACTTTCTGGCCAAACTCCTGTTGTGTCAAAAGGAACAAGACAAGTTTCCATCTACTTGTGTGCATGTGTGTATCTTCTCATTGCATATGTAACATCGGAATATTTGCTACATTTGCTAAAGACAAGGTAGATAGAAGTCAGGCTATGAAAGTTCAGCTTGATTTTTTTTTTTTTAATTTAAGATTTTAGAGCTCAAAGAAATCCTAGAGATTATCTAATCTGGTCAGCCCTTTCCTAGGAAATAAAATTGAAACCTCAAGTAATGTGCCCCAGTGCCCAGAGCTGGTTAGGACCAGACTCATGGTGGTCTCAGTGATGGGTTCCCCAGATGTCTCTTGAAAGATTTGTTGCCTTGCTACTGGGAGGGCCATTGGGCTTGCAAACAGCTTTTGGGTGTCAGCCTCCTTGGGATCTGCCCCAGTTGCATAGAGTAGCCTCACCCAGGGACAGGCCTTTCCCAGGGCAGCCCATATCCAGTGACTGATTGAAATGGCAGTTGAAAAACCCAGCCTTTGACTTCACATGGGAAACCTGCCAGGGCCATTTTAGTTCCAGAGAGCTCCATAATGTTGGCTGAGGCCGTCAGGCAGCTGGTGGGCCTGATTCTTCCTCTGCTTTCTTTCTCCCTTTTCACAAATGTTCATCCCAGAGGCACTGCTGAATAAGTATCCCACATACTCACCTTCATCCAAGTGTGTCCAAGAGAACAAGTCTTGAATAAGACCAAAAATATAAGTGGTCTAAAATAAAGACTGGTTCCTGCTAAAATGTCTGTGCTAGAAGTGCATGTGTGTTTGTGTGTCCATCAGCAAGTGTATGTGGATTTTTTTTTTAATTCAGAAGAAATGATAAGGTCAGATACACAGTCCCACAGTGCAGATTTTGATCAGGCCCAAATTTACCCAGAATTAATCTGCTGTTCTTACGGATCTATATAAATTATTATGTATATATAAAATAGCCATACATTTAAAAATATTCTTACAAATTTGACATTTGAAAGGGAACTCTAAATGTATACCACATTTTCAACCACTTGGCCAATAACTTAGTTATTTTCATCTCTATCCTGCTCCTTCTACTTATATCCCACAAACATTACATTGTAAGTGTATCGACACACTGACATTTTAAAGTCTTTTTATTTTAAGTCATTTGTCTTTGAAGATTTTTCACCACCATCCCCTGTCTACTCCCTCTTAAGAATGAAAATATCAGAGGATTAAGGGAGCAAATAATATAACTAAAAACAGAGTTGCATGTTTGATGAACAGATAGCCTTATTGGATTATAGAAAGGACAGACTGTTACTTCCAGATACATTTTGTAAATCTAGAAGGCCCTAAATTTTTTTCTCAGTGGAGAATAATCAAGATGAAAGAGAAGAAAGGGAAAGAAAGACTGAGGAATGAAAATAGAGGATGTTTATGTTTAAAAAAATGTATTTTGGGGAGGAAAACTTTTAACCATAAAACTTAAAGTTGATAAATGTGGTTAAAAAAAAAGAACAGATTATGGAAAACTGCCTTCTACCTTATAAAACATCTGAATACTGAGATATTTTATTGTTAAATGTTATTATATTTTATGTTAATGAATTTATTAGCATCATCATTTTGGGCCAAATCCTATCTCCCAAATTTCTAATAGAAAAATCCATAGAATATGGGACGCCCACGTGGTTCAGTGGTTGATCCTGGCATCAGGCTCCTGGCAGGGTCTGCCTTTGGCTCCTGGCATGATCCCAGGGTCCAGGGATCGAGTCCCACATCAGGCTCCCTGCAGGGTCTCTCTCTGCATGTCTCTCATGAATAAATAAATAAAATCTTAAAAAAAAAACTCCATAGAATAGAGAAATGAGATTGTTTTGACAAAATCCACACAATGAGAATATAGGGCATCCTTTCCCTACAATGTGAATCTAACATTTATGGAACATGAACTCTGTGCCAGGCACTAAGTGCTTACACATATGAACTCATTTACCTTCCAACACCCTCTTGTATGCCAGCTCCTTCACTTTACAGTTGTGTTACACTTTGCACTTTACAGTTGAAGAAACTGATAGAGATGACTGGTCTGGGAGGCAGCCGTCACCTCTGCTGCTGGTTTTGACTTTGCCACAACTTGCATCATGACTTTGGGCCACCACTTCCAGACTGTCACTGTCTCATCTGAAAAATGTGGACGCTCCATCACATCCTTTTGAAGGATTCCCCCTCCTCTAAAATAGGATTTTGTGTTTATGTATTTTGTTCCTAGAAAACTTGATTTTGGAATTCCTGAAACATCTTTTGTTGTATTTAAAAACAAAAACAGAAAACAAGATTATTATAATGAAAACCTCAGCATTTGTCTGAAGGTGCCAAATGATGGTGCCTGCAGAATTTGTCTTGGAAGTGAGAAAAAAAAATAAGAAATTGTGGTTGTGCAGATCACTACAACGAAAGAAAAAAAGTATATGTGTGTATATGCTTGGAAGAGGATAGCCTGTAAAAAAGGCTTTAAGGAAGAGGTAAGTGAGGGATATAAGAGAGGAGAATTGAATACTACAACATATTTTCCCCTTTAGAAGACCATCTGCTGAAATTCTGAGCATGAGAACAAAGTAGGAGCTGAAGGATCTGGAATAAATGAAGTGAAAGAAATGCTGAGAAATCTTTTGACTGAGCAATTTCCAGACAAGCGAAGGAAGTCATGTGACTTGCCCTTCTGGTCCAACAAAAGTATGCAGGATCTTGGAGGGCAAACTGTGTCGAGGGTTCTCTGGCTGAAAGCATGTGATTCAAAGACCATAATAACAGAGCCCACAGCAAGGGGGAAGGCAGGTGTCAGAGTGCAGGCATTCGGGCCCTGCACACAGGAGTAAGGAGCGCAGGCCCCCAGGCCCAGGGAAGCCAGCAGACCTTTCAAAGCTCAGTGCTCTGGGAATCCATGCGCTGAGGATTCACAGCGTGAATTTTAGAAATAAGATTGATGCTTGAAAAATACTCTTTTACTCTCTTAAAATGTGAGAAAAACACCGGGAAGGGGGTGGGGGGGGGCTTTCCCAACAAAGGCACTAAGTGGTAATCCTTGGGCCCTTCAGCAAAACCTTCTGTTTTGAAGGTGATAAAATTAATTTATCATGTCCTCTAAAGATGCTGACTCGTTGGGGTTTTTTTGTTTTCTAATGTAACAAATTATGAATTAGCTGAATTAACAGGCTTATCTACTGTTCTTATAATGTCTAATTTAGGCTAACATTGATAACAGAAGATGTTCTACAGTGCGAGAATTAAAGCAATAGCAAATAAATGTTTTTAAAACCTACCAAACAAACCTGAACAATCCTCCTTAGAGAAAAACAGCAAGGATAGATTATGGTTATTTTTAGCTGTTGTCATTTCTAAATTGTATGCGTCAAAAGTAAAGAAGAATTCCTCAGAGAAGAAATTAAGATTCATCACTGAGAAAGGAACATAATGGTGTATACAAGTTTTCAGTGACTTAAAGGATATTTTAATCCACCTGCTAGATTTCTGGCCTCCTGGAATCCTCTATGCCTCACATTTTCAAAAATGGCAAAATCTGCACATAGTAAAGTGCTTTGGAAGTTTTCTTTCTTTTTTCTTTTTTTTTTTTTTTTTTTAATGTTTAGAAACTGAGGTTTTAAGCAGTGAGCCAGGCCTCGGGTTCTCTGTCATAGTCAGTGTGGAGGCTATTGCTTGGGTCTAAGGGATGAGGCTATGGCATCTATTGCTCCTTTTCTATCGTAAGTCAGATTGTCACTAGCATTTCATCCCTGCCTTTCAAAGAGGAGCCGGTTTCAGTCTCTGCTTTTTGACTCCTGACTCTTTCATGAGTGCTTTGGAAGTTATGAACTCTGCACACTTTCAGGAGGCCAGGAATGAAGGGCATTGGAACAGAAAGAGCCTTTACCTCCTTTCCCTTTAATCAGGGAAAAAAGAAACCAAACAGCCCATTGGCCTCTGACATGCAGGGCCTGGAGGGCAGCATCTGCCCTTATGGAGAGGGCAAGAGGGGGAAGAGGTGGCACCTGACCTGCCTCTCCTCCTTGCGCTGCCCTCCACTGCCCTGAGGTTTTTCTCAATCCGGCCAAAAGCACCGGAGAGCTGATTGCAGCCAGCTGAACAACCTGCCTTAGGTATGGTCTCTCCTGGTGGCTTGGAGGACCAAACTGGAATGAGGATCATAGGTAAATGTTATAGTTGGGATTTGAGCCATTTCAGCAAGTCAGATACCTCTTGGTAAGTATCCTTTTTGAAAGTAGCCTGACATGCCATTTTGTACCATCTGCGGCTGCCAGGTGGCCCTTGGGCCCACTGAGGCACAAGCAATCCCTGTGCCATCAAGCTCTTTCCTGTCCTCAGAGACGTCCAGGCACACTGCTGAGTTTTGAGTTCCTCCATTGCAGAGCTTACTGTGAACTTCAAAATTATTTGGGAACCAGTTTGAAGGGTCTAAAGCTAACATTTTTGGTCAAGATTTCTCCCCCATATTAATTTCCTTTTCCACAGCCACTTCATTCAGCTGCCGCTATTTCTCCTCTGGATCACTGTGATTATTCCTAATTAGTCTTGTTTCCTTCAAGCCGTCCTCTTTCCCACCCCCTGAAGACCTTCCCACATTGACCGTCACTCTTCAGTGCTCACAGCCCTCCACTGCCTACCCTTCATTCTCTGAGGGGCATCGAGGCCCACCCAAGCCTGGCTGTCCCTGTCCAGCCCCTCCCTTCATCACCTCCCCCTTCATACTCCTCACCTCACCATGCACAGGTCCACACATTTCCAGCCTCTTGACATTCAGATTCGCTAACACCTACTGCAGACTCACTTTCAGACATCAGGCCCAGCATCACCTTCAGCGGGAAGACTTCTCTGACTCCCTCACACTGGGTCAAACATGCCTCTGCTGGGCACCTATGACCTTACTTCTGCCTGCAATGAACTTGACTGTGCACATGTCCATCATCCTCACCAGAGTGTGAGCTTCTACAGATCAGGAGCCGTGTCTCCCCAGCCTCAAGTCCCAAGAGCGTGGTTCAGTCTAGGCTTGATGTGTACAGAGCTCAACATGTTTGGGGAATGAATAAAGGCTTCATTGACCCCCAACAACCAGAGTGAAGGAGCTGCCTGCCACTAGTAGCAGATCTGGCTGCTTCTTCCATTCTCCTTTCCTCACTGGGGCCAAGAGAATGCCAAGATTCCCCAGTCTCCTCTTGGCAGCCAGGAGGAGGGTGAGGAGAGGGGCCTTTATTCCTCCTCCAGATGGCTGGAGCTGGGATGGAGCCCAGCAGCTGTGTTTGGGTGGAAGGCAAGAGGGCAGATGGCCTGGTATCTGTTTGCAGACAGCCTGAGAGGCTGCAGCTCTGGTGCAAGACGTTCTCCGAGGTAGACTCACCAGGACAGTGGTGAAGTGGGGCAAACGCCAGGGCCGGCCACTGTGTTAGCATTCACTGCTCGAACACTGGCCAGCGTGATTACAAGACAACAAAAAGAGAATCCTTTGTGCATAAGACCCTTGTATTTCTTCTGGTCTTGGCTTTTAATGTTGCAATCTAAACAAAGCCTTTCCTATATGAAAACTCTCTTAATTACTATCATTTAAAAATTGGTTTAACACAAGCAAGCCTCATTAGATTTCAATTTCGTTTTCTGAAAATTTTGGCAGCCATTGAATTAGTCACCCAATCAATACTGGTGGTAGGGGGGAGTAAGTAGATGAGGGATTCTTCATTGCTGAAAATTTTTGGAACCAGAACACAATACAAGGCCTAGAAATTTGTACCAGGGCAGTAGTCACATGCTTACATACTTAGATCAAAATGAGCTCATTGACCTCTTCATGTCATCAAGAAATTCTTTCATTAAAAAAGGTAGGGGGGTGGATCTTGAAGGAGCAGAGTAAGAGCTGAGGGTGGTGCTGTCACCACCTAACTGACTGCTCCTCCTCTCTTGATCCAAAGCCAGTCAGTCTGAAAAGCGAGGCACAGTGTCACACTTGTGTCCTGGGGATGTATGTATGGCTTTCCTAAAATGCCAGTTTGTCATGTCATGCTTACACGACAGCTCCCTCCAAGTCTATGATTCTTTGATCATCCATTTTGATCATCTTTTTCCTAATTAAACATTGAAGCCGTGACTTGAAATCACTTTTTAGTTTCTGCACGCAGCAAAACAGAGCATTTGAAAAATGAAATGTCATGGTGCTGTCACATGGCACAGGTGTAAACTATCTGGCCCCGAAAAACAATTTTTAATGACAATAAGGAATCTAATTCCACCCAGAATCACTTAAGGGCATCCCAGCGATGGAAGTGCAATTGTCTTCTCTCTTCTCACCATCCTGCCCTCCCATCCCTAAGATACACAACTTTACTTACTGTGTGGAGGAAATCCTCTAAATCGGGAGCATTCAAATATCCATGATTCTTTAAGGCACCTGTAGCAAAACAGAGCTATGGCCAGAGGGGCCCCCAACTTTCTTTCTTGTGCCCGACACTTAGTGTCCTCTTACCAAGGATTCTTGGCTACCAGATATAGGTGTTACCTAAGCTGTCCAATATGGTAGCCCCTAGCCACGTGCAGCTAGTAAGATACAAATTCAAAGGAAGTAAAGTTAAATAAAGTGAAATAGCTAGGCCCCCAGTCACACTAGCCACATTTCCAGTCCTTGGTAGGCTCATGCTGTTAGTGGCTACATATTAACACAGATGAAGAGCATCCTCATCAACACAGAACGTTCTATTGGGTAGCACTGCTCCAGACCATTGAACTAGGCAGTTCACTTTGGCATCACTTCAGGCTTGCTTGATTTCATGGTGAATTGACCCACTGTTAGAACTTATTAATCGGTTCAGTTGGGCTATCTGCACGGAGGCAGCTGTTGAGAAGGTGACAGAAGTGATTTGTCCCATCCAATGGCAATAGTAAGAGTGGAAGGATGGACAATAGTAACAGCTGACATCTATGACATCATCTATTGATCACTTATGATCCAGGCACTGTGCTAAGCACTTCAGCTGTGTTACCTTATAATCTTCACGATGCGATTATTATCTCAACTTCACAAGAGAGGAAGTGAATGGCAGACATAGAGTCCTTAGCGTTAATCTAATCTGACACCTTAGGTGACACAGTTCAGACCCTGGAGTCAGATGGCCTGGGTTAAACCTTTGGGTCTTTGTGCCTCAGTTTCCTCATTTGGAAAATAGAAGAAATAGTGGAATCTAACTTATGGATTGTTATGAAAATTCAACATGAATGGTTCATGTAAAGTGCTAAATGCCCAGTAAGTATTAATTACTTTGATTACTATAGGCGAGAAAAATCCAGGGAGGTTAAGGACATGCCCAAGGTCACACAGCGGATACTAGCCTAGCACTCTTTCCGTTATACCAAATGAACCCCTCTTGCATATGAGTCACATTGTGCCCTCTCTTCCACCACCCACGTGCTTTCAACTAGCTTGCTCCCTTTTATCATAACCACTTGGCAGCCAACCGCTAGTATCATGAGTCGCATCAGCACTGTTCCATTGGCAAAGTGTGCAATGACTGTCCCTTGGAAGCAGCCAATTTCCATGGCTTCCTGGCTTATTGACATTTGGAGAATAGCCTAGATGGGCTCCAAGGTCCCTGTCATTCCTAATGTTCTCAGAGGGTTTAAGTAAGAAAGTAAAGGCAGGTTTCCCTGTTAGATAAAAGAATAAATCTTTTGACCCAGTTGTCTGGACTAAAGATAAGTCTCCTTAAGATTTTCTACAGTAGGATAATATTTGGGGAAGAACAAAAGAGAAAGGAATAAAAGTTCATTAGAGTGGCCCCATCTAGGTGGCCACCTACAAGGTACAATTTATTCATGGCATACACTTTCAGCCTCAGTTAACTTCTTGTGGGTATGTTAGAGTGGCCCCCAGTCCCAAGCTCTGCCTGAGATCCTCTTTGGTTTACTGTTGTGCAGACCCAAAATGCTCACAATGGAGTCCTTTCCCTAAGAGGACATCAACTCACTAAGGGTTCATGTGTTAGGATGTGTCTGTTCTTACCTGGAAATTTCAGGACTGAAGGAGAAAATTCCCTTAACACATCAGCACCAAGAATGCCTGGCAACTCTGAATAGCCAATTGGTTTTTATCTTTTGCATGCTGAACTTGTGATTCATGTATTTTCCCCTTCTCTTTGGCTGCTGGGAAGCTTACAACCAAATTTACCACCTATTTCTAGCAAAGCACAGTTTTCAATATGGTATAGATTCAGTACATAAACCCTACTCATGGCGGATTTTTCTTTTTTTTTTTTTTTACCCTTCTTTCAATCTTCAGTTCTGCTTGGCACAATGTAAAATGTAGGATATAAATAAGAAAGATGATCTCTGGTGTCATTTCAGGATCTGGAAAAAAAAAAAAAACCCTGGGCATCCCAATCTATGAAGTTTTCTCCAAAAGGCTTAGGTCTTCTCATTTCTTAATTGGAGGGAAATTATAAATTGTAGACACCTTTAATGTTGTTGTTGTCTGTGGAGTTGATGGCGTTTGGAGTGTTGCACAGAACATGTTGTGCCATAGGAGAGGGGTAAAATAAAGAGAAAGCACTGGTTATTTAAGAGTAAAGAAGAAAAAGGAGGACCCCAAATATAAAAGGAAAGATTTAGAATTGAGGGGGTTGGTTAAGGGATCCTGGAGATAAATTTGCCTGCATAATTGTTTTTCCCCAATCCAGTCTCGAGTACCAGCCAGCTCCATCTGGCACAGGTATCCAGGCAGGCTTTCTGCAATGCAGTTTTAAAATCTATTTTAAGTGTCCTATAGCAGCAATTCTTGAACTATAAAAGTGCATACAGATCATTGTGATTCTTATTAAAATGATTCTAATTCAGTAGGTCTCGGGTGGGGCATGACATTCTGTATTCTTAACAAGCTCCTAGGAGACGTAGATGCTGTTGGTCCAAGGTCCACACTTTGAATAGCAAACATCTGCAGAATTTTTATAGCCACAAATGGCAATTAGAAACCTCTAGACTCAAAATCTTCCTGGTCAATGTCATCTCTTGCAGTCTTGCTGGTACAGATATCTGAGGCTTACACTCCGTTCCTTTCCAAGCACTTGCATGACCCCAAAATGCTTCTGGAGGATGAACATGCCCAGGCTACCCCCCACTTATGTAGGCTACCTCCTACAAGATGAGGTACCTCTTCAGTGGACTAGCAGTTACATCTGCTTCTTGCTCACTCCTGTAATTACTAAGTTAGCTGGCAAGGGCTATCCTTTGGAGGGGGAGGGATGGGAAAGCCTTGTATCCAGAAAATATAAAGAACTCTGACAGCTCAAGAGTAAAATTTAAAGATGCTCAACACCAATCATTATTAGGGAAACACAAATAAAAACCACAGTGAGACACTATTTCATCCCACTAGGACAGCTATAATAAAAAAGAATATCAAGCGTTGGCAAGAATGTGAAGAAGTTGTAATTCTCATACATTGGTGATGATAATGTAAAATGATGCAGCTACTTTGGAAAAGTCTGGCAGTTCCTCAAAATTTTAGGCATCATGTTACCACATAACCCAGCAGTTCTACTCCTAGGTGTATATTCAAGAGAAATGAAAACATGTCCACAAATAAGCCTGTACAAATGCTCATGGCTGCATTATTCATAATAGCCAAAAAAGTGAGAACAACTCAAATGTCCATCAACTAATGGATGGATGGAAAATGTGGAATATTCACAGAAGGAAATTCTCTTGGTTCCTTCAGGTGGCTGTAACAAAGTACCATAGAATGGGTGGCTCAAACAGTAAACCTTGATTTCCCACAGCTTTGGAGGCTAAGAAGCCCAAGATCAAGGCACTGGCAGTTTCCGTAGCTGGTGAGAGCTCACTTCGTGGCTCATAGATTACGAACTTCTCACTTTGTCCTTACGTGGTATAAGGGGCAAGGAAGTTCTCTGGGGTCTCTTTTATAAGAGCGCTAATCCCATTCATGAAGACGTCACCCTCATGACCTAATTACCTCCCAAAAGCTCCATCTTTTAATACCGTCACATTGAGGGGTAAGGTTTCAACATATGAATTTGGGGGTGGGGCATAAATAGTCCATTGCAGAGATGTTATTTGGCAATAAAAAAAGAAAGAAAATACTGCTAACATGCCACGATACAGATAAACCTTGAAAACATTATGCTAACTGAAAGAAGCCAGCCACAAAAGGCCACAGTTGGTGTGATTCCATTGATATGAAATATCCAGAATAGGCAAATCCATAGGCAGAAAATAGATGAATGGTTACCAGAAGCTGGGAAGACGGATAATGAGGAGTGACTGTTACTGGGTATAGTGCTCCTTTTTGGGATGATGAAAATGTTCTAAAATTAGGTTGTAGTGATGGTTGCACAACTCTGAAAATATTAAAAACTACTGAATTTTACATGAAAAATGGATGAATTTTATAGTATATAAGCTATGTATTAATAAAGTTGATAACAATTTTGTAGGGGCAGAGAGGTGGGGAGCGTGTCTTAAGAAAATCCTCCATCCAGGTGGTAGCACTCTGCCCCAATAGACATTTGTGGTTCTTTCCCCCCTTTTGGAAACCCTACTCTTCATTAAATCTTGTCTCAGGTCTTGGTATTATGTCTACATTTAAAGCAATTTCATCCCAACGTAGTCTTCAAGTATCCTTTCAGTATATTTACCACAGCTGATTACCCCGTGTTCTTGTTTACTTAATACTTTTTTTAAAGCTGACTTGGCTTTTACCTAAATATGTATTTTTTTCAAAACAAATCTTATATCACTCCCATAAATAGAAAACCAGTATTTGCCATAAACTGAAAGTAACTTCAAAATAAGTGCTGTGAAAACCAAATAATCTTATTAACTTCTAGCTTGATCCAGTTGCTTTGAACCTGGGCCTGTTCTTATTAGAGAGTTGTTAAAACTTTCAAGTGGAAAAACTTTCTTCTTGATTTAATCAGGATTGAAGATTAATTTAAAAGGGAATACAGGGCAGCCCAGGTGGCTCAGCAGTTTAGGGCCACCTTCAGTCCAGGGCCTGATCCTGGAGACTGGGGATCGAGTGACACGTTGGGTTTGGGCTCCCTGCATGGATCCTGCTTCTTCCTCTGCCTGTGTCTCTGCCTCTCTCTCTCTCTCTCTCTCTCTCTCTGTGTGTGTGTCTCATGAATAAATAAATTTTAAAAATATTTTTAAAAAATAAAAGGGAATACATTTTTCAACCTGTGATTCAACATTCTATAATATCAAGTCCTAGTGCTATTTTGTATACTGCTGTGATATACATCCCACACTGGTGATAGAGTTTAACAGTGTAAAATCCACTCTTGGCAGTATCTTCTGTGATCCTCTAAACCCTACTTTTCTTTGGAATAGAGTCCTGGTATTCCCAATGACCAGAATGCCTTTCCTTACAACCACCCACCATGCAACAAACCTAGCTAAGTCAGGACAGAATTAGGTCATAGTGTCATCCTCATTTTCCACCCCAGGAACATCCATCCCCTTGTGCTTGTTATTCTTTGATTGTTTCCCCACCCCATCATTCCCCACCATTCACTGACCCATTCTCTGTCCCGGGCTTACCACCTAAAAACTAGCTTGGATTCAGCTGCAAAGCAACAGCAAAAGGTGGATAGAGGAGAGGAGAGGAGAGGGGCCAGGATACTTGTCGTTACACTCCCTTCTTGCTTGGTGAAATGACTCTGGCAGTATCATCATCCCTTCATAATACATACCCCTCAGAGGGCTCTATCCCCATGGTTGTAGCTAATACCAACTTCTATGAACAATTTCCTCACGTTGCTCCTTCAGGTCTAGAGGTAATAATGACATCCTCCTGATGATGAATCAGTAGTGATTTAGCATACCTTGTTTGATTTCTCTGTTCTGTGACACTTCCATAATAGTTTCCTATTAAAGTATCTTCATATCAACCATCTAAGTTGGAGAATTTTTTGTTTCTTGCCAGATTCTGTGATACAGATGGAATCTTTTCACTGTAAATGCATTTGTACATGTGTTTTCATGTGCTTGTATCACCTATTCAGAATATAAAAATAATCAAAAAAATAACAATATGACACATCAAAATTTATAGAACACAGCCAAAGCAGTACCTGGAGGGAAAATTGTAACTTTAAAAGGAGAAGGCTGACAATTAATGACCTAAGCTTCTATTCCAAGAAGATAAAGAAAAACAAATGAAGAAGAGAGAAAAAGAAAATAAAGGCGAGAACATAAATTAATGAAATAGAAATTAAAAATTTGTTCTTTGAAGTGATCAATAAATCCATAGCATGGGATTAAGAAGAAAAGCACATACATTATCAATGTCAGGAATAAAAAAGGGGACATAAGTACAGGGCCTAAATATTTTAAAAAATGTAAGGGGGGGGCACCTGAGTGGCTTAGTTGGTTAAGCACCCAATTTCAGCTCAGGTTGTGATCTCAAGGTTGTGAGATCAAGCCCCACGTTAGGGTCCATGCTGGGCATGGAGCCTGCTTGAGGTTCTCTCTCTCTCCCTCTGTGTGCCCCTCCACTACCCCCCCTCTCTCTCAAAAAAATATTAAAAAAAAGTAAGAGGGTAATATAACTTTATGCTCAAAGTTTGATAATATAGTTGAAATTGTCAAATTCCTTGAGAAGCATGAATTACTTTAAAAGACACAAAAGAAATAGGAAAAATAAATGGTCCTACACTGAAGAAGGAATTGAATCTATAATGAAAAGCCTCCCTTCTCCCCAACAAATCCTTACAACTTCAGCCCAGATGGCTTTGTTGGTAAGTTTTCTCTGAACATTCAAGAAAGAATTAATAAACGTTTAGAGAAGAAGAAAGAAACAATTCCAAACTAGTTTTATAAGGCCAGCATAACCATGATACCAAAAACTGCCAGGGATATTATAAGAAAGGAATGTCGCAGGCCATTATGTCTCAAGAGCATAGATACTAAAATCCTGAACAAAATAATATTAGTAAATTGAATACAGTGATAAATAAAAAAGACCTACATATGACCAAGTTTCACAAGATTGCAAAATTAATTTAATACTCAGAAATCAATGTAATTCATCACATTAACTGTGTAAAAAAGAATCATAGGATCACCTCAATACATACAAAAAGAGCATTTGACAAAATACAATAATCATGATAAAATCTCTTAGCAATCCCTAGGATTAGAAGGAATCTTCCTTAATTTATAAAGGTATTTATAGAACACCTTGCTAACATGAAATAAATATGATATTGGCCTGATGACAAACAAATAAGTCAACAAAATAAACTATTCAGAAATATACCCAAATATATACAGTTCCTTGATGTGCAAAATAACAATACAATGGCAAATGGGTCATCTTTTCTTTTTCTTTTTTTTTTTTTTTTAAAGATTTTAAGTAATTTCTACACTCAACATGATGCTCAAACTCACAACCCCATGATCAAGAGTCGCATACTCCACTAACTGAGCCAGCCGGGCAACCCCAAAAGGATAATCTTTTAATAATAGTGTTATAACAATTGTGTATCCATATGGGGAAAAAAAAATAAGCATTGCCTCTTACCTCACATCAAACACAAATTATGAATTTAAGATTGATAGTAGACCTATATGTGAAAGTTCAAACAGCAAAGCTTCTAGAAAAAATAATATTTTCATTAACTTGGATTAAGGAAACACTTACTAAACAAGATACAGAAAATATTGTAAAATATTATAAAAAATTGATAAATTTGGCATAGTTAAAATTAAGAACTTGTGCTCATCAAAAGTCAGATACTTGGGGCAGCCCAGGTGGTTCAGTGGTTTAATGCCTGCCTTTGACCCAGAGCGTGATCCTGGAGACCCTGGATTGAGTCCCACGTCGGGCTCCTTGCATGGAGCCTGCTTCTCCCTCTCTGCCTGTGTCTCTGCTTTTCTCTGTCTCTCATGAATAAATAAATAAAATCTTAAAAAAAAAAAAAAAGTCAGATACTTGTAGGGGAGTGAAAAAGCAAGCCTAGCCTAGGAGAAAATATCTGCAATGTATATATCCAACAAAAGATTCGTATCTAAATATATAAAAGACTCCTATAAATCAATAAGAAAAAGACAAACATCTAAAAAAAATGGGCAAAAGACTTGGACACCCCACAAAGGAGGATATGCAAATAGCTAATAAGCATATGAAAAGGTACTCACCATCATTACTCCTCAGGAAAATGCAAATTAAAGCCATGATGATGTAGCCCATCAGAATGTTATTCTATCTATTAGAATCGCTAAATTCGAAGTCTGATACAAATCATTAATTAGGATGTCAAGCAACTGGAATTCTAATACATTGCTGGTGAGAGTACAGATTTGTACAACTCCTAAAAAGCTATTTGGTGTAATACATTAAAATGAAACATGTAGGAGATACCTGGGTGGCTCAGGGGTTTAGCACCTGTCTTCATCCCAGAGTGATCCTGGAGTCCCAGGATGGAGTCCCATGTTGGGCTCCCTGCATGGAGCCTGCTTCTCCCTCTGCATGTGTCTCTGCCTCTCTCTCTCTCTGTCTCTCATGAATAAATAAATAAAATCTTAAAAAATAAAATAAAACATGTAGGGATGCCTCAGTGGCTCAGCGGTTGAGTGTCTGCCTTTGGCTCAGGGTGTGATTCTGGTCCCGGGATCGAGGCCCACATCGGGCTCCCAGCAAGGAGCCTGCATCTTCTTCTGTCTGCGTCTCTGCCTCTCTGTCTCTCATGAATAAATAAATAAAATCTTAAAATGAAACATGGAACTATCTTATGATCCAGCAATCCCACTCTAGGCATATACCCAAGAGGAACAAAGTCTGTGCTCCTAGGCAATGTGTAAAAGAATGTTCTTAGCAGCATTTTTAGTGATAACCAAAAATTGGGAACAACTCAAATATCCATCAATAAGAGAACAGGTAAATAAGTCCTGGCCTTTTCATACAATGGAGTCCTGTACAGTAATTTTTTAAAATACACAAAACAACATAAGTGAATCTCACAAATATTAAGCTGAGCAAGAGAATCCAGTTACACAAGAAAGTACAGTGTATTAGTCCATTTCTGTGAAAGTCCAGAAGAAAAAAAATGGTGTGTTTTGTTTTATAGCAATTAATTTCAAATGCACACAAAAGCTGTACTTGTATAGTACAGAAAGACACAATAATCTCTGTTCTTTAAATGGACATGATCAAAGGAATTAATTATACTGAGTGTACACAAGCAGTGTCTTATAATCTAATCACCGCCTAATGGGGGAGACTGAGTAGGAGCATGATAGCCTTAGACATTCATAAAAAGCCAGAAACAGCCTTCGGCAAACATTACATATCAGACCCCTGGGGTGGAATAATATTTTAAGATATTAACCACTGTTTCCCCACCCGGCCCCAGGATTTTCCCACAGCCCTTCCTCCCACTCAGGCTCAATGCACTTTGCCTCGGGACAGGAATGACACAGGAAGAGGGAAAAGAAGCCTTTGTAGTTCTAAAAGTCTAACCCACAGCAGGGACCAGAAAGAGCACAGGGCATAGGACAAAAGATTCCAAAGAATATGTAATGACTCAGAGCCAGTTTTTCCCACCCTCCAAAATCGCTTTTCCAAATCCCTTGGGTTGCCAGGAGAAGAGCACTAGAGGGGAGTATAAAAAGCTGGGCCCCTGAAGAGGTGCCCTGTGGCTTGCCTTCCCTGGGCTGCATCCTGGGGTAGGGGGCCGGGTTGGGGGAATGCTAGAAATCCCACACATGTCGAGGGATCCACGTGCAGAAGGTGCTTATTCTCACTGCCCAAATGGAACCCAAGTGGTGAACTAACATTAAGTTTCTAGCGCCAGATAGGATGAAAGCTAAAGTATGAGAACAGGTAAAGAACAACAGAGAATTTCAGTTTCTTGCCCAAGTGTATAAATGTCCTGAGGTTTGCTGTCGTGCTTTCCCTGAGTACAGGTCTGATTATCTGCTTCTCAGTCTCTCAGAAGGTGCACAACAAGATTTATCTGGAGACTCTGGGTTTCCCTGAACAAAATCCATGACTACTGCCAGTTCCAGGGCACCATGAAGCAGTGGTGGGGACAGGGGGCTTACCCACTTTTAGGATATGTGGCAACCAAAAAAAGCACCAAAATATGAGATTTCCCAGATTTCTTCTCCCAAGTTCATGGCACTGGATTCTCCTTACGCTGTTCAGCATGACTCGTTCTAGTGCCCTCCGGGAGAGGTCTACCCTTGCAAGAGGATTTCTCCAGAGGCTTTCCTACAGAGCTGAGAGGTAAAAGGGAAAGGTAGAAGAGAGTGGAAATCTCATTAGTGTCCTGGGGGAGGAGTCGCTGGTTGATGGGGGAGCGGGGAGTTTGCAAGGTGGGAAGCAAGTGGACAGAGAAGAAAAGATGGCTTACAATTTATTGCCCTGGATTAGGTATCGTGTTGCTTTGTGTTTGAGTAATACGTTTGTCAACTATTTTGAAATTACTTTTAGATGGCAGAGACTGCACTACTTTTAGCTATAGTTTTGGTGGGATCACGATGACCCAGCAGCCACAGTGCTCAATAGTAACTCTTGAGTGGCAAGTTCCATTGCTCTTACCAGTAAGCAACAGCAAGTCACACATTCTGGTGGATTTAAGCTTAAAGGTCATTTATTAAAGAGGTTTTGGGTAGCTCACAGAATTTGGAGGGAGGTAGAGAACTGGGCTTGGGTCTCTATATGATCCTAAATGATCCTAAAATGATCCCAAAATTTCATGAGTCTTACAAGCTTTATCCTATAGCTCATCTCGGTTTTCCTTTCCTTCACTAACTTTGGTTTCAGGTTTGGGACAAGTATATCTGAGAGGTCAAGTCCAGGTCATGCTCCTGGGATCTCAAAAAATGTGTAATTGTCATTTTCAGCTTCCCAGCAGGTGATGATGGACTCTGACACCTTGACCTGAAAAGAGGAGGAATTTCACCAGAAATTCTCCATGAGAGGAGGTTATTGGCTGGGAACCAGAAAGATGGGACTTGTTTACCATTGAGGTCAACTACCTCAAAAGCCTTTAGGACACCAGGTTCATTATTTAGTGCTTGTTAAAAATGCAGATTCAAGGGCACCTGAGGGGCTCAGTTAAGCATCTGCCTTTGGCTCAGGTCATGATCTCAGGGTCCTGGGATCAAGCCTCGAGTTGGGCTCCCTGCTCCTCAGGGAGCCTGCTTCTCCCTCTCCCTCTGCCTGTTACTCCCCCTGCTTGGGCTCACGCTGTCTCTCTAGATAGATAGATAGATAGATAGATAGATAGATAGATAGATAGATAGATAGATAGATCTATAAAATAAAAAAAACTTAAATGTAGATTCCATGTCCCTTCCTCTGAGCTACTGAATCTGAATCTATGAGAATGGGGTCCTGGAACTGTTGTTTTTTCACCAGCATCCCTAGTAATTTTTATGTACCTGAAGCTTTAGTATATACTCCCATCAGTATCCTTGATATTCACTCTAAAAATCTGCGTATGTTGGAAGCATTGTTGCCTTCCCACCTGGGGTAGCCGGGAGAAAAAGTATAACTCTAAGGAGGGTGTCCATTGTACAGCTTCAGAGCATAACATTGTTGGTTTGAACCCCAGTTCTACCCTGTATAGCTCTGCAACTTCAGAAAAGCTACTTTATCTCTCTGATCTTTGGTTGCTTTGCCTGTAAAATGGGATAACAATAGTATTAATCCGTATTAGTTAAGGTGGGACAGGCTATGTTGCTGTAACAAACAGTCCAAAGTTTCAATGGCCTGATTTAGTAAAAGTTTATTTCTTGTTCCACAGGTGGGTACAGGTGGATGGCTTTCCCTGGAAGCTCCCTCTGACCATGTGGCCTCGTTTCATGGGGCACAACCTGGAGTCATTTGTTTACAGTTTTGTAGTTGAAGAAGAGAAAGCAAAGAGACTAGGAGATATTATATGGCCAGGCTGACCGGGGGCACCTAACTTCTCACATTCCATCTGTCGGAAATCTGTGGTATGACCAACCTGACTTCAAGGCAGGCTGGGAAATGCTGTGAAAGACACAGATTTAGTAGAAAACCAATGGTTTCAGCTACAACTATCTCATAGGATTGTCATGAGGACAAAATGGGCCACATGTATGAAACACCTACAGATGTTATTGTCATTCCATTTTATCAAGTTTTTTGTTTGGGTGTTTTTGGTTTGTTTGTTTCTGTTTTTCCTTTAAGGGAGGAAAATGCATGATGGCAGGGTTTTCATGGTTTTATTGACCACCATTAAAACCTGCATATGCGGTGCGTCTTCATTTTCTTTGCTGCGCAGCCTAACATTGGGATTGGAGACTCTGATAATCAGCAGGGCTGCTCTTCCCACGACGGTTTTGAGGTTCTTAGGGGTTTTTTTTGAGCAATCTCCACACAATAAGGTCTGTTGCACATCAGCAGCACTTACAGCTCCGTGATGTTGAGGACCAGGAATTTCTGGAAGCCATTGGGCTGCATGTGTGTGATTTTCTGGTTCCCATAGCTAGTGTTGGGCATCACAATCTGGCCCTTGAATGTTCCATGTATCCTATTGTCAATGCCTCTGGGTTCCCACCAGTTACATTTAATTTTTTTAATTAAAAAAAAAACTTTGGACACAAAATTAATAGATGTTCAGTATAGAAAAATTATATAGTACACATAAGCAAAAGAGTAAAACAAAAACGAACTGTAATTTTCCACTTAGAGATAACTACTAAAATATGAGCCTGTTTAGTGTTTTACAAAAATAAGATTTAATTTACACCATTTTAGAAGTTTTGTTTTGTTTTGTTTGGGAGGGGGCAGTTATAAAGATTTCATTATATCCATATTTAAGTAACTATTGCATGATTATTGAAGATTGTGATGATAGGCCCCATCACATAAAGTTTTTTAAGGTTCCACAAAATCAGTAGTTTAACATTAGGGGTACACAGATAATCTAATGTTGTGAGGACTAATTTAGGCAGCAGTTTTGTTCTATGAAAGAATATAGAACCACTCAGAGCAATTTTTCAAGAACCTAAAAAGACTTTCTCGTAACTATTCTTGTTTTTAAATACTGGTTTAAAAAGTACAGCACCCCTATTCACCAAAAAGTCTAGAGCTCAAATGGAGCACCAGTTTACAATCTCTGCTTTACGGCATTTTTCTAACATCAGTGTGGTATTCCAAAAGTAACCAAACGAGGATTAAACATTTAAAAACTACCTTTTTCCTGCCCCAATACAAAGCCCTAGGAACTAAGTCACTACATTTTAAGTAGCTAGCAGCATTTCACTATCAATAACATAAGTCTGATTCACTGATATAATTACTAATCAGAGCCATCTTTTAGTCCATTTCTACTAAAATTCCAGAATAAACTTGGAATATTTCCATATTCCTTTTTACAAGCTATTGCATTTCATTTCAAATATTCTACTTTTATTTAGTCTAAAGCAGACTAGTATTGGTCAATAGCAAGTTTATCATGGCAAAATTTTAGTTTTAGGTCACAGGTCTGGAGGAAAACTCTTGGGACTTCACTCTGTATACACTAGTGCTTTTCCTCACGACTAAATGTCAGTCATGAAGAAAACCAATTTTACTGCTTTTTTAGTAAAGACAAAAGTACACTTCTTTTTCAATTAAAAGATTACTATGTGACAACAAAGTTTGCATTTTTAATAACCAACAAGGTCCTGACCTAGTAATCAAAAATCAAACAGAACCTCAAATCTAAAAACAAGAAACAGACACAATCACACACATATTCTGACCAAACAAACTAATCCTGAATATTTCCCAAATAAAAAATCACAATTATTACATTCCATGTTTCAGAGAAGAGGCATGAAAGATTTTTTACAAACATGTTGAGCATGTTGAATTCAAGAGTTTGATACATTTTTCAAAGCGACTGCACCTCCTAAAATGTTCCTTTTCACATCTGTTTAATGGATTGATTAAAACATCTTTATTTCTGAAGCAGTTGGTGTCTTACTATAAAAAAAAAAGTGCTGCCAATCCAGATCCAAAATACAAAGTCATCATAAGTAGTAGCCTCCACTTGGTTTCCACTGACAATGGCAAATTCTTCCCGGGGCCATCCTCATGGTGGCTCCTGCGGACCACAGAGGTTGTGAACCTCAGGATGCTCTGTCCCAACATAGCGCCACTGAAAGTTCTGCGAAAGTCACAGACCCTAAGTAGGCAGAAACGACAGCACCACACCAGGGCCTCTCCGCGACCTTGTTCCTCGGTCTTGTTTTTGTACTATATCACTATGTGTGGAAAAAAACAACCTGCTTGGGTTGCCAATGGGCACACTTGCATATCCCCATTTTCAATATGCAATAGTGAATGAGTGGTACGGATGTACTATAATATTTTCAAGCACTTCACCAATTGTTGGACATTCTTACTACCATAATCGACTCTGTGATGAACATTTTATGTTAAATCCCTGCACACATCCTTGGCTATTTATTAGCCTGGGTTTTTCCACTTCCTTTACATCTGTATGTTGGAGCTGGCTGGTTCCGCTGGTCATTTAATCAGCCACGCAGACTAGAACCGGTGGAACAGGTTGAGTTGACTGCTGTAAAAACTAGCCAACCCAAGCTTTGACTCTTAAAATTATTTCTGTTCCCTGGGGATTATGCCCCCAGCTCAAACACCCTCTGGCATACACAGTGACGGAACTGCCTTACGCATTACCTCATATTCTTAAGAGAATACACTGTCATCCTTGCCCTAGTCAAGAGGAGCCCCTGGCAGCATGGGCTATGTTACTATTTATATAACACGTTTTGTACATCCAGGAGGGTGCCAAATGTAATAAGTCAATGAGAGTCACTTGCACGATGCATATGGGATCAGGATATAACATTTGGAAGTCCTTCTTTTGTACAATGAATCGTCTTATATAAAATCTACAGATGACCTTCTAGACATAACTTTTAAAAAATCTGGACAAAAAGTTTCAGAAGAATTATTCTTCTGTTGGATCTTTGCTTACGCTCACCTCTGTTTAAATGGGGGCTCTGATGGGGGCCAGTAAAGCCCTTACTTGATTGTGCCATGACCTATTTTTAAAATGTAACCCCCCCCAAAAAAAAAATAAAATGTCCCAGACCCTTGACTTCCTATAGAGGATAAAGTCCCAACCTCTTAGCACATGTGATTTCCTTGACATGCTGAGTCTGGCCTCAAACCTCCCCCATGCAGCTCTGTCTCCTGCCCATCACGTTTTTCTTAGTGTTACAGGATAAATCGTAACACTTGGTATCAAAATTGCTTTAAATATCTGTCTTCCTCTCCCCATAGCTTATATTTTTAACCACGAAATACTGTTCTTCTCTTCTGCCTATATCTAATAAGCTAGTACCTGGATATAGTAGGCAATCAATAAATGTGTGTCATTAATAATAACTATCATAGGGCAGCCCAGGGGGCTCAGTGGTTTAGCGCCTGCCTTCAGCCCAGGGCCTGATCCTGGAGACCTGGGATCGAGTCCCACGTTGGGCTCCCTGCATGGACCCTGCTTCTTCTCCCTCTGCTTGTGTCTCTGCCTCTCTCTGGGTCTCTCATGAATAAATGAATAAAATTTTTAAAAATAATAACTATCCTATAAGAAGGACTAGCACTTACTATGTTTTAAGGGATTTATTTGTTATCTCCCTTAATCCTCACAACAGCCATGAGCTTGGTACTATTATAATGCCCAGATGAGGGGATTTTACAGATAAGGAAACTAAGGCACAGAGGTTAAGCCAAGTCACCCAAGATTACAACAATAAATAGAGGGCAGAAATGAAATTTGAACCCAGGCAGTAGTCTCCAAAATCCTAGTTCTTAACCTACAATGAATGAAATTATTATAGAATAAATGGTGTTAACCATGCCATTTGGGAAAGAGACCACATGTGAGGAAGTAGGTCAGTTTTTCGGATGGGTTCACAGGCTCCATGGACTGACTACTTCTATTTAAATTCTGTTTTCACCACTTAGTAGCTTTGGGAGTTTGGAAAAGTTACTTAAGTTTTCCAAGCCTCTGTTTTCTCATCCATAAAGTATGGAGAAAAGTGGCCCCATCCTGATAAACTTATAGTGACCATTAAATGATAGAACCTTATAAAGCACCTGAAATTTCATAAGATGCAATAGACACTGTCTACACACAATTACTATTACCAGATCCGTAAGACTTGTATTAGTAGCTATTTGCCATCCTGGAGTGACTATTTCAAATGCTTTGGCAAACAGGTTGTTCATTCTCTAGTCACCTGCTTTGAGCACAAGTCTGTATGTGTATATGTGTGTCTTGGTCACACAACATGAAGTATATAAAAATGAAAAGTCCCTAATCCACCTAGAAGTCTTCCGCAATGTGTTCTGCACCAGCCGTATTGTGCTACAGCTTTTCGGGGCCATGTCAAACAAGGTTTTGGTGTCACAATGCAGAACAGGTTTTAGGGACCCTCTGGTTTCAACATTCCACATGTCAAAGATTAAGGCCTCTTCTAGACTTCAGGCAGTCATGAAGATCTGGGATTAGAGCAAGGGTTGGAGGCAGCTCTATCCAGCACTCAGAAAAGTGCTCTCCCTGCAACCCATTAGCTAATAAGATGTCACTGTGCAGTATCCACCCTACAAGCCTTTTTGGGCTCAACCTTCCAGAGACTAAATTCTTACCTGGCTCTTCTCCAATCAGGATGGAGCTAGGTGGGATTTGCCCATGACCTCATATCTCCTCTTGTTTTATTTCTAGTGGGTCTAAGCAGCTCTGACCTGAAAATATAGCCCTCACTAGAAGAAATACGATCCCTTTTCTTTCATCACCAAAACTCCAAGTTGAAGCCAAAAGTAAACTGAACTCCCATGAAGGAAAGGAAGAGATCAGCACGGCTCAGAAGGGTGTTGAGATTAAGTGCCCCTCAGTTTGTTCCCTATGAAACAACCAGAGGGTCGCCGGAGGGGAGCAGGGTGGAGGAATGGGGTAACTGGGTAGATGGACATTAAGGAGGACACATGATGTAATGAGCACTGGGTGTTATATAAGACTGCTGAATCACTGCCCTCTACCTCTGAAACCAATAACATATGTGAATTAATTGAATTTAAATAATTTTTTTTTAAAGGAGGGTATTGGGAGAAAAGAGAACAGAGTACACAGCATAAAGGGATCCCAAAGATGAGGCAGCAATAGGCCACGGCAATGATAACAGCCAGGAAACATAGAGCCTGAATAAGTGGGGAGCTCAGAACCTCTAACCTCAACTCCAGCCTAAATTCAGCTTGAGTATTAATCAGACTTCATCGGTGAAGAAGGGCTTGGGGCAAACGGTAATCTGCCTAGGATCACCTGAGGCAGTGGAGGGCTATGAGGACCTGCAGTGTTTCCTCTGTCTTTTCAGAGGAAGTTGTCCCTGGGAGGGGGCCATAGACCGTAGAATTTGAGTGTTGGAATGCATCCATCTGTGTCCCCTTCTTTCACCTCCTCCTTTCAGAGTGATTCCACTTGCCCAAGGTCACAAAGTTAATTTGTGGCAGAGCATCGCTGCTAGCCTGGCGTCCTCTCCTCTTTCCCTCATAATGATGCTTTCCACTTTGCGCAGCTGACTCACCCATACCCCTTCTGTTCTACCCACTATTCATGCCTAACGGGAGGTGGGCTACATGTTGGAACTGTGACCCCCCCCGGTGTGCTGTAGCGCGGGGAAGGGGACATATGACAGAGTTTCACAGGGCATCTCATGGTGTCTGTTTTTCTGACCACTTGTGGAAATCATTTTATTTCGGACCCCATATCTGTAGTTCTGTTTCCACCCAGAGAGGAGACCACAGAGCTCCCAGACAAGAGAAACTTGCAGGGCTACACTACGCAGGGAAAAGCTTTAGGTAATCAAACAGATGGAAGGGCCAATAAAGTTGCCAAATATTTGATACAGCCATTCTTTTGCTACATGTAACTGATGATTATTAGCATTTTCTTAGCACAAAAAGAATCATTTTCAGATGCTTCTAGTAACTTTTACTGAGTGCTTACTGTACAGAGGCAATATTACTTAAGCTTCAACACCACCACCAAGCAGTTACTGTTGTCCCCATTTTAAAGAAGACAAAATTGAGGCAAAAAAAAAAAAAAAAGATTCCGTAATTTGCCCAAAGCTTTGCAAATAAAGATTGTCTGACTCCAGAACCTGACTCTTCATCATGCTTTTCTTAACTCTTTTGTACAACTGTGTGTATGTCTTGCCTCTTAGTATGGGTTTTACTTGCTGTCATGGAATTCTGTCTCTTTATCAAGGCTGAAATTTAAGCACCCTTCTGGGTATTACCATTGATCGACTCCTGAACCAAATTTGTAACAGTTAAGATACTGGTGTTCAGTTAATAGGAGTATTACAAAATACTGCTTTGAGCCCTTTTTTTTTTCTATTTGAACGTACTACATACTACATAATCCATATTAGCACGTTGGTGTGTTTCCTTCCTGCCATTTTCCATTGTATTTAGCATGTGTAGTGGAGGAAAAACTTTCTCTTCTATCTTCTTAGGTTCAGTATCTAGGGCCCTGCAAATTAAACTGACAAAAGATTAACAGGAGAAGGAGAATGCCAGAGTTTATTTATGTGTCCAATCTGCGTACACCCTGGCAGACTTAGTAATGAGTAACTCAAAGGGGTGGTCAGAATCGGGGGCTTATATACCATCTTAACAAAGGATGAAAAATTGGTGGAGGAGTGCAAGACAAAAGGGCTTCCTGGGGGTAGTAAATTGTGGGAAGGTAAATATACTTTACCTCATGGTAAAGGAAACTCATGGAAGATAAAGAGTTATTTTAGTTTTGTTTGTGCATCTCAGTGCGGACTTTCAGTCTCTGGTAATAATGAGTGTTCTCCTGGTCTGGGAGAGGGGAAGGGGAGCACCTCCACAAAGGAAGATTTATATCCCACTTTCAGGTAGATGGAGGAAGTCAGAGGGCTCTTTCTGTACTTGCTGCTTCTTAATTGTCATCAGTGCAAAGCAATTTTTATGCCCAGTTGGCATATTTGGGGTAACATGTTTAGATTCCCTTCATATAATAAAAACTGTAGGGTGTGTTTAATTTCCTAACTGCTTTCTCCCCCCCCCCCTTGTTGTATAATGTATATTTGTGTGTATATGTGGCTATATAGTCTTTGTAACTCCCATTTTTCGATGAATAAATAACATTTCATTGAACAGATCTATCATTATTTGCTTATGATGATAAATAAATAGGACACATAAAGCCCTCGCATGAGATGTTTGGGCTGGTCCCAAATTCCCCATGTTATCAATAACCGCAGTAAACTTCACGTTTTCTTTACTAACCAGACATATTTTATTCTTGGTTAGCAGACCTTTAATTCTCTAAAGTAGGCTGAAAGCATGCTTCTATCTTTGCGAGTTTAGGTAGAAAGGGTTTAAGGAAATGTCGATGGGCAGTGAGCCAACCCCGAAGTCTCAGTAAGTTCAGTGAACAACATGAAAGGCCTACATAAATCAGGAGTAACAAGGAGAGCGCGTTACCACACCAACCAAGAGGATGTGTACAAGTAAGTTAGGAAGGCTAGAAAGACCAGCCGGTCTCAACGCCCCAGCTGGAGAAACAACTCCTACCGCGGGGAACACCGGCTTCCCTTTCACATGGGAGCACTTTTTCTGACCATGACAAGTTATTCATGATTCACAGGTTGCTTGAGGCCTTCTCATTTTTTTTTTTTTGCAATAACCAAGTGCACAGCATACATGCACACGTGTGCATGTATACACACGCACACACACACACACACACACACTTCAGAAATGACCATTTTCTGCTTGTTCAAGTAGCAAAGTCAGGAAGACCACGGGACTAGGAGATAAGAAGATCTCATGATCTCATCCTCAGCCCCTTCTCATCAATAAGGCTGTTACTCCACATGGCTCTACTAATGTCCTACTAGTTTGTGTTCTCACATACCCAAAGGGTATCTCATTTAAGGGAATGGGTAGCTCATTTAAGGGAAAGATCGAATGGATTAAAACATTTTCATAAATTACAAAATGGTACATCAATTTCCTGTCAGGGCATTGAGAAATGCTGGCTTTGTTATATAATCATTACGCGTCTTGGAGTCTGAGGTAGGAGCGATCACGTACCCATAGCCTGGTATTTTATACTTACTCACTGGGATAGTTGGAGATTTTCAAAATGTGAGCTATTGATAAATGTTTTCAAATGAGAGTCAAATGAAAGAGTGCTATTTTACTCTTGGCCAGTCCTGGGGGTGCTCAGAGTTTGAACTGCATGCTTCCAGGGACCTGAGCAGCTTTTCGCATCCAGGAGACCCTCCACCCCACACCTTCTTGTTGGGGTGGTGGGAGCCCATCATGCTCAGTTGCCTGTCTACTGGAGCCCTTGTGTTCTTCCAACTGAGTATCTCTTCTCAGTCCCCCTGAGGCCACTCTAAATTCTGGCCACAGTACCTCTTGCTCTATGTATTGTGATCACCTACTTGGCTTCCCTGCTTCTAGTTTTTCCTCTTTTCAACTCATCCTACACATCACTGCCAGAGATTCTATTTCTAAATAATGTCACATTTTGCCTCAAAATAATCCATTTTCTCCAAGTTGCTTGATGAATTAAGTACAAACTATTCTAACATGATATTCAAGACCATCCACAGAATGTCCGTATATCAGAGCCTACTAATTTGTCCTCTCCCTCTTCCTTAATAAGAGATCATCTTTCCCTACTGAATGTTAGTCCCAGACTTAGGGCTGCTCTGAGTAAGGAGTACATTCTCCAGCCTCCCTTTTAGTTAGGTACAGCCATGTGACTTAATTCTGCCAAGGAGATATAAGCAGTGACATGCACAACTTCCAGGAAGTACCGTAGGAGGGAGACCCATGCTTTTTGTCCTCCTCTTCCTTCTTCCTGCTGGCTAAGATGCCAACACGGTCGCTGAAAGCCAAGTAGCCATCCTGAACCATAGAGGGAAGCTTCAAGCCGAAGATGACAGAACATGTTTTCCTGACCTTGTGGAACACCCACATCAGTCCTGAATTGACTCTTCTTGGGACTACATTTTGTATAGAAGAGATAAAAAAAAAATCTATCCTAATTTTACTTTTCCAAATATACATTTTTAACAGCTCTGTGAAGTACAACTTGATGTAGCAATGTTGGGGTTCAGAGCAAACAGTCAAGAAAGAATTCTTGAGATATTTTTGGCGCAAAAAGGTGGTTTTATTAAAGCACAGTGGCAGGACCCACGGGCAGAAAAAGCTGCACTGGGATTATGTAGAGCAATTGATTATAAGCCTTCAAGTTAGGAAGGGGTTGAGGATAGTGTATAAGTCTCTAAGGAATTTTGGAAGCAAAGTTTTTAGGACCTTGAGGGGGTAGCTATTATTAAGAAAAGGTCATTACTGTCTAGCAAACCTTAGTCCTAAGACCCTTTAGATGTATTATCAGTGGACCATATGCTTGGAGGATGATTGCTAACATGTATCTTAGGTGGTAGAGGTAAAAGAAGTTTCCAAAAGAATTTTTATATGTTAAAGGAGACTTACAGGATCCTAGGGGTCAAAATAATACTAAGCTAAAATTGCCTTTTTTAAAAAAAGATTTTTTATTTACTTGGGGGGGGGCGTAGGAAGGAGAGGGAGAGAGAATCTGAAGCAGACTCCATGCTGAGTGCAGAGCCCCACACAGGGCTCCACTGTGAGGTCGTGGCCTGAACCAAAACCAAGAGTGGGATGCTTAACTGACTGAACCACCCAGATGCCCCCTAAGATTGCCTTTTGCCCCTAGCAAAGTATCAGCATCAAGATAGTTGAATTCCTAGAGCAAGTTCACTCTGCCTGTTTCAAGGACATGTCAATGGGCTGTAAGTAGTAAGGAAAATTTTTTTTTCTTTTACCTTTGTTTCCCACATCATAACTGATTTACAAAAGCACATATTTAATGTATACAATTCAATGAGTTTGACATATGTGTATACTTATGAAACAGTCATAGGTAATAGACATGTCCATTATTTCCAAGAGTTTGCTTGTATCTCTTGTTGTAACAACACTTAACATGAGATCTATCCTTAATAAATTTTAAAGTACATAATTCAGTATTAACTATAGGCACCAAGTTGTACAGCAAATCTCTACACCTCATTCATCTTGCATAACTAAGACTTTATACCAAGTAATTCCTCATTTTCCTCTCCAACCAACTCCAGGCAACTACCATCCTATTGTCTGCTTCTATGAGTTTGATAATTTTAGATACCTCATATAAGTGGGAGTCGTTTGTCCTTCTGGCTTATCACCATTATATCTTCCAGACTCATCTGTGTTGTCACATGACAGGATTTCCTTTTTTTTTAAGATTTTTTTTTTTAAGATTTTATCCATTTATTCATGAGAGACACAGAGAGAGAGAGAGAGAGGCAGAGACACAGGCAGAGGGAGAAGCAGGCTAGATGCAGGGAGCCCGACGTGGGACTTGATCCTGGGTCTCCAGGACCAGGCCCTGGGCTGAAATCAGCACTAGCTGAGCCACCGGGCTTCCCAGGATTTCCTTTTTTAAGGCTGAATAATATTCCATGGTGTGACTTATACCATATTTTCCTTATTCACTCACTTTATCTGTTGACAGGCATGCGGATTATTTATGTATCTTGACTATTGTGAATAATGCTATAATGAACACAGGAATGAAGGTATCTCTTCGAGATCTTGATTTCAATTATTTTGGATATATACCCCAAAGTGGGATTGCTTGCTAAATATGTCTTTAATAACAGATATATTGAGATATAATTCATGTACTATAAATTTCACTGTTTTAAAGTGCCAACTTCTCGTAGATTTGTCTCTTATCCTTTGGGCCCAGAACTTTTTTGTTTACTTAGGATAGTTGGACTTATTTTAGAATTATATGTACCTGTCACATCTCCTCAACTCATATCCCATAGTACCTGGCACTTTTAGGACCTCAACCATTTATTTGTTAATGTAAGATTTTATGTGTCGATTATATTGGTGAACACATGAAAATATCTATAATATCTATTAAGTTCAAATACCAAGAAAAGCAAAAATCAAATATATTTGAAAAACTTCTGCATAATTGGACTTATTCCTAGAGAATGACTATTCTATTTAAGGCAACACATTAAATTGAAAGAAGTTTGGCAACATTAACAATAGGATTCAAAACAGGATCTTAACTAAATTTGCCCATTGTTCTTTCATCATGCAGATTTCAGTTGGGGTACTGACACAGACAAAAATAGGACATCTCTTATGGTTAATACATTTTAGCAGTTCCATTTTGCAAATGAGGGAACTAAAGCTCAGAATTTTAAAAACTATCATTTTAGGAAATGGTGCCTCATTATTACATATTATTGAAAGATTTTAATCATAACCAGTTTCCTACAGTTATGAGGATCTTACTTTTTCCACATCAATCAACACTTCCCAAAATTGGTTGGTAGAGGACTACAGATGCTTGTTCACCATATGGAGTCTGGGATCCCACCCAGAGTCCTATGAATTAGAATCTCTGGGGATGGGGCTCAGGAAACTTCATTTTTACTAAGCTCCTCAGGAGATTGTGATGCACATAGTTTGAGAACCTCACTACTCCCTAATTAATGATCCATTAAACCAAAACCCCTATGGAACTTACCCTATTCTTGGGCTCCACCCCCAGAGATCTAAGGTAGCCAGTTTTGAAGACTATCCCACTCTATTGTCACTTAATCAAAGCTCAACTATCCAGAGGTTTAGATTGTTTAGTGGACTATGCATTTGGATGAAAAATCAATACTCTGAAAAAACACCCAAAGCACTGAATAATATCTGAAAATAGAGAAGATTCCTTTATGTTCTTCATACTAAGTCATCCCTACTTGGATGATGAAAGTTGGAATGCTATCTTTTGGAAAAATTTTCAGCAGGATTGTTTTGACTTCCTAAAAGACCCCCAGAAAAACCTATTAAGTGAGAAACGCTAAGCTTGTTAGCTATATTGTATTGAGAAAGAACCACAGTCCAGGTTGGGTCTCAAAAGGAGAAAGTCAAGGGGGGGATATTTTTGGGATTTTAAGGCCTAGGATGGATGACTTTAAGACAAGACTTGGAAGACAGGAACCTGAGTTTACAACACAGTCGCTTTGGGAGGAGAGAGTCTTGAGAATCTTACTGAGCAAGCTGTTAGGCTTGGTAAGTCACCTTAACTGGTTCACAGTCTTATTGTCTGGGAATAAGTATTTTCTGGAGCAAGTACGTAAGTTATTTGGGCTGGTCCCAGGACTGCTGAACATGTCCCACTCTAATTGAAATAAAAATATTGGGATCCCTGGGTGGCGCAGCGGTTTGGCGCCTGCATTTGGCCCAGGGCGCGATCCTGGAGACCCGGAATCAAATCCCACATCGGGCTCCCGGTGCATGGAGCCTGCTTCTCCCTCTGCCTGTGTCTCTGCCTCTCTCTCTCTCTCTCTGTGACTATCATAAGTAAATAAAAATTAAAAAAAAATCAAAAAAAATATTTGCACAGATACATCAATTATCCCGAAAAATTCAGTTTCCAAAATGTTATATTCTTGTAAGCCCTGTGATAGAAATCATTAACATTTGTATTTTAACAGTGTATAGAAAGCATTCACGCATATTGTGTCTTTTGATACAACTTGTGAAGTAGTTAAGCCAGGTGATTTAATATTCCCATTTTACAGATAAGGAAATGAAAATTTAGGGAAGTTACATAATTTGTAAGTTATGTAAAGTGCTTCAGCTTTTAGGAAATTGAATCCTAGTATTCAGACTCCAAAATCCGTACTCTTAAACAGCACCACAGACGGATTTTATTATGTTACACTGGATTTTTTTTTTTTTTTAACTGCTGAGGAATCTGGGAATTGCCCTTGAAATTTGTTAATTTGTTCATAGGAATACCAGAAGGACCTCATTATGATTTGGCTACATCACAAACTTCCAGATTCATGGATCTAGAGAAAGAGCTATCAACTGGTCAACAATAGATCAGTAATTAGCAAAGTATAGATCAACTGAGAAATAAGGAGTAAATGAGGACTTCCTGAGTGCCAAAAGCACTGTATAGCACTTCTGTCCAGGTTTCTATTAGTTCCCTAATGCAGACAACCTAGAAGCAAGTCTGGTGGGTTCCACATTATAAACATTATGGGGTCAAATGTGTTTTTCAAGTACACATCCTGCCCCAACCTGACCAGGAAGTTATAAAGCTTTTCAAGTGGAAACTTACTGGTGGGGCTTAATGAGCCAGGTCACTTCCATTAATGAAATATACCACATTTCTCAATGTCCCCTTCAACTGCAAATTCATCCAAATGGGTCTTTTCAGATAAACAAATACCACAATTCCTTCTGGATCAGAAAAGCACCTTCTATAATGATCTGGAAGAAAAAAAAAAAACCAACAGCAACAAAAAGTCAAATAAGGGAATATTGCACAGCTATCATGGGCACAAGGTATATAATGAACCATCTCTTGGAAACTGAATGTCCAAAGAGATGAGGTAAATAACCACAGCTGTTTGAAGAGTGGAAGAAATCGATTGTTCCACATGCTTTTCTCAAGTGGGGCCTATTCTCTAAATCAGAGGCTCTCAGCCCTCATTGTAAAATTCACCAGGGGAGCTTTGACAATTCCTGATGTCCACGTTTTCCCCCAGACCATGTGAGTTCTAAAATTCTCCAGGTGATTCCAGTGTGCTACCAGAATTTAGAACAGTGCTCTGAATCCATAGTTCTCGTGTGGTCCATGGGCCAGCAGCATCACCAGCACCTGTCAGCCTGTTAGCAATGCAAATTCTCCAACTCCACCCCAGCCCTTCTGAATCAGAAATTTTGGGACTAGGATCTAACAATCTTTTTGCCCCTCCACCCCCACAAGCCCTCCAGATGATTCTGGTATATGCTACAGCGCTATTGACAAGCACTGCTCTAAATAAAATGCTATGTCTCCCCACCTGGAGCTTAAGGGAATACAAACCTGAGCGGCCCCAAACACTGCTTGAGACATGCGGCTTTTGTCTAAAGACAGAAGCCACTATTGACACAACAATTAGGCCTCTGGCTTTAAATTGAACTGTGCAGTACCATGGAAGTATAAACCGTGAGGCTTTAAGGTAGAAGGGAACAACAGGAGTCCCCAGCCCCAACTCCAGAGCTGGTCCCATGTGGCAGGCTGATGCCATACGGAGCATCTGCTGGAGACTACCATCCGGGACTCATGGCCAACATTTGAGGTTTGCTGCCCAGCACATGATATGCCTTCTTAGGACTGTTGGCTGGATTTTTGTTTAGGGATCTACCTCTCCCTGACTTTTAGTCCCTGGACAGAGCCGAGCCCATGAGCTCGGTGATCTTCCCCTATACTCAGCTTTACCTATTCCTGCCCCACAAATCTTTTAAATTCACTCATTTCTAGCATCCCATATTTGGCCCTCAGTCTCCACACTTCCAGAGTCTTTGCTTGAACGCTCTGGTTTCAACCCTTTTTGACCTCATCTGTGCTCTCACCTCCTCACCCCTCCCTCTGTCTGAGGAGGAGTGATGGAGGAGCAATGAAAGCCCCTTAGTCAATGGTAGGAAGTAAAAAAAGGCACATGTTTCAAATCTCAAAGCCCCCTTCCTGTCACTGCTCTTTAAATTTGACCTTTCTCAAATCCCTGCCTTCTCCTATTAAAATCACCTATGAAATCCCTTCATCACCCCATTACGATGATGTCCCTCCTGCTATCCATGACAAATCTCCCCAGATGCATTCCCATCCCCCTCTCCACCCCTTTCCTAAGAGACCTCATGCTACTCAGTATCTGCCCTTATTCTCTGCTACTTTTTCCATCTTCCCGTAGCAACTGGATCCTTTCTATCATCTGTTAAACATGTTCCAATCATTCTTAACCTGAATCTTTTCCTATATGAAGATATATACAGGCACTGTCCTATTCCCACCCTTTTTGTCCATTCTTCCCACAAGAGTTGTCTACTCTTGATCAGGGCATCATTTGCTCCTTAGCCCTTTCTGACCTGGTTTCTGTTCCGACCATACTAGTATCTCCAGTGAACTCTTTGTGGTATAATCCAATGGGGGCTCGTCAGTCCTCACCGTCACTGACTTCTCAAACATTTGGTGCACTTGACCGATCTCTTCCTCTATCTCATTCCTTAGTCTCCTTACCTGTTAACCCCACCAGAAGATAAACTGCATGAAAACAAAGACCCTGTCTGTCCTGTACCTGCTGTGTTCTGGAAAAGTTCTGGTACATAGTAGGTACTTATTAAATATTTATTCAGTGAACAAATGAATCCATTACACAAATACTCATTACAGTACATGATGGAAAGTGCAACCTGGAGAAGATCCTATGATGGGGGATCTAACCACATTTCAGGGAAAAACACATGGGTCAGGATATCTCTGGTTTCCATGAGGCCATACTCTCATTCTCTCATAATCTTTTCTTTCCACCTTTCTGACCTCTCCTTCCCAATCTCCCAGGCACATGGTGTCCTTGTCTCTCACCCTGATGTTTTGTCACTCGGAATTGTTCCCAGGACTTCTCCCTTACATTACAGTCCCTCCCTAGGTAACTTCAGCCCTGTCATTTACTATCTATGTATCCACACCACCCCCATTAGATGTCTCAGCCTAATCCTCTCTTCTGAGCCCCAAACCCCCAAATCCTCTCTTCTGAGATTGATTCAGAGCCAATCAATCTCTGCCTTCTCAACCTCCACACCTGCATGTCTCATGGGCACCTCATATGTAACATGTCCAAAATTAAACAGACAAATGTGCTTCCTAATACCCCCAAACAAGAGATCAGAGGATCTTCTCTGGAGGAACTGAACTACCCAGAACAAAGGTATCCCAAAACTGACATTTGAGAGTCCCTATGAAAAACCCAGGTTGTCATGCAATTGCCCTAGAGTAAAGCCCACACCAACAAATTCCATCCAGACACACTGGGTAGCTTAAACTGAATTATGATGTCAAAGGATGATTAGCCTTTTAAGAACAGCCTCCACTGTGAAAGGGAGAGAGAAAAATTCCCTAGAACACCAAAACTTACAGAAAAAGAGATGATCAAAAACAAAATTAAACCTTGGATCCAGAAAGAGAAGATTAAAAAAAAAGAAATTATATATTAAAGGAAAATTATATTATTAAATTTAATATTACATATTAAATTATTAAAGTATTATATATTAAAACTTAATAATATAAACTTTTTTCAGAACTTAAGGACATGAGCTTTCATATTGAAAGGATCTAAGAAATGAAAGAATAAAGATATATATCAAGGCATATCACAAAATTTAAGTTCTCCGATGTTAACTAAAGGAGCTCAGACTCTCTTAGAAATCATATCATACATAAGAATTGGAAATTGGAATGGCATCAGACTTCTCAACCACAACACTTAAAACTAAAAGACAACAAGTTCAAAAATTTGATGGAAAGTTATTTTCAACCTAGAAGCATTCTAATATGAGAATAAAGACATTTCAGACAAGTTTCAAAAGATTTACTTCTGATGTTTCTTAGAAGTTACTGGAGGAAATGCTTTATTAAAATAAGACTAAACCAAGAAAAGAAGACATAGGGTCCAGGAGACAGGGCATCCAGAAATATCTCTGGGAGGTGCCCGGATGGCTCAGTTAAGCATCTGCCTATGGCTCAGGTCATGATCACGGGATCCTGGAATCTAGCGCCACATCATCAGGCTCCCTGCTCAGTGGGGGGAGTCTGCTTGCCCCCCTCCATCTGCCTCTCTTCTCTGCTTGTGCTCTGTCTCTGTTGTGCTCTCAAATAAATAAATAAAATTTAAAAAAAAAAAAAACCCTGGAAGAAAAATGGATTGGATGAACTAAGTGACACTTTTGACAAAGTGGAAGATTATACTCCTAAGTGTTTTATAGAGTCATTCAAGGTATGGAAAGATCAAGCCAGTGAATAAAAAGAGAAGAGGCAATAGCTTCAGACAGAGCATATCTATAAAAGAAAAATATATATATATATGCTATAATTGGAATATACCTATATTTAGTAGACAGGGAAAAAAGGACAGGGGCCTAACAGAGACAGAATTCCATTTATGAAAACAGAAGATATCAAGAAAGGAAGAAAAGATCCAATATCAGTTATTTGTACTTTAGTGTAGCTCAGTGCAAGGAATGATGTTAATGCTGAGGAATATCAACAGATTTGAACCCCTGCAAACTTAATAATCAATTATACCTAATATATAAAGAGAATCAAAGCATTAAGGAGGGCACGTGATGTGATGAGCACTGGGTGCTATATGTTGGCAAATTGAATTTAAATAAAATAAATAAAATGAATTTAAAATAAATTTAGAGGCAACTGGGTGGTTCAGTCAGTTAAGTGTCTGACTTGGCTTTGGTATAGGTCATGATCTCAGGGTCCTGGGATCGAGCCCCATGTCGGGCTTCATGCTGAGCACGGAGGATTCTGCTTGAGGGTTTTCTCCCTCTCCCTCTGACCCTCCCCTTGCTCATTCTATCTCTCTATATATATCTCAAATAAAAAAATAAGTCTTTAAAAAATAAAAAAATATGGGGGTGCCTGGTGGCTCAGGTCATGATGCCAGGGTCTGAGATCGAGCCCCATGTTGGGCTCCCTGCTGAGCCTACTTCTCCCCCTCCCTTTGCCCCTTGACACCACCCTTGCTTGTGTGCATTCTCTCTCTCTCTTTCTCTCTCTCAGATAAATAAATAAAAATATTTTAAAATAAGATAAAAAATTTAAAAAATTCACATAGCAGAAATTTTGGAATGTAACCTCTCTTAGGATCTGACATTATCTCCTAAGAGATGACTGTGAGTGGTTGGACTGACATGATGGATTCCAAGTCCTTCCCACTGCCTCCAGGTTTCTAGTCTTTGCTAATTTCAGTGTTCTTTTTGCCCCCAGTATTTTTATGTTTAATAGGAATCCAGCCCACTGATATGTAAAATTAGGTAACCTGATTCCTAGGCAATGATTTATTTGTGGCAAGCCTGTTTGGTGGGGGTCAAACTTGCATTTTGTGCAAGGCTGGGGTGATGGGAGGTGGAACAAATGGAAAGAGGTTGGGAAGAAAATGTAGTGTTTCAATGGAAAACCTCTGACACTATCCCTTTGACCCATGTTTCTCACCTGGCTTTCCCGGTACAAAGCTACTTGAGCAGTCATTGTCCATTTAAAAAAAAAATTATTGAAACAACAACAAAAATAATAAAAATAAATTATTGGATTTTGAAAGTTATCCCTAATTGTGGCAACAGAAAAAAAAGTTTGATATCTCATAAAAAAAAAACTCTAATTCTTCAGAATTAGACCAAAAGATTTTTGAAGGTGTGGGGGAAAGGAAGCTTGAGATTCTGTTCACACTTGAGATGAAACCACTAACAGCGCCATCTGTTATAAATACACCTATGCAACTTGAAATTTTCAAGTAGACTCATTAGAAAGGATAAAAGAAACAGAATTAATTACTTCTAATAATATACTTTATTTAAATCACTATATCCCAAACATTATCATTTCAATAGGTAATCAATATAAAAAATCATTGAGGGACACCTGGCTCAGTGGTTGAGCATCTGCCTTTGGCTCAGGTGGTGATCCCGGGGTCCTGGGATCGAGTTCTGCATTGGGCTCCCCGCAGGGAGCCTGCTTCTCCCTCTGCCAGTGTCTCTGTCTCTCTGTGTCTCTCATGAATAAATAAAATCTTTTAAAATTTTAAAAAATCATTGAGATATTTGACATTTTTGGTAATGGGCTAAGTCTTTGAAACTGTGTGTATTGTGCTCTTCCAGCACATGTCAGTTGGGACTAGTAGATTTCAAGTGCTTGATGTAGCCAGTGGCTACTGTATTGGATGACACTGTTCTTAAATCTTTTACTGTCAAAGGGAGGCAAAGAGTTGTGTTAAGAATCTGGAAACTTGAGGTCAAAAATTGTTTTATTTGTACCATTCAAATATAAAACAGGTTTTTTTGCTAACAAGAATCATACATTCAGGGGCACCTGGGTGCTTCAGTTGGTTACAGGAACAACTCTTGATTTTGGCTCAGGTTGTGATCTCAGGGTTGTGAGATCAGGCCCTGTGTCAGGCTCCACACTCAGCACAGAGTCTGCTTAGGATTCTCTCTCTCCCTCTCTCTCTCCCCCTCCCCCTGCTCATGCTTTCACTTCTCTTTCTCGAATAAGTAAATAAATAAGTCTTTTTTTAAAAAAAGAAGAATTTACACCATTCACCTGAGAAAACTCTGGGCCTGATGGACGTGGGCCTTGGAGGCCATTGAATGGAAACAGCTTGCTTCATGAAGGACCAGCCCCACTAGCTCTGAAATTCTGAGCATTTTCCTTTCCTGAAGCACTAGCATTTTTTCCTCACTTTACCAATTAGGACTTTTATTGTCCTGATTTCCAATGTGTCCTGTATAGCGTCTAAGATATAATTTTATGAGCCTCTTGGGAATCTCTGGAATTCAGATGGAATCTCCTCCATGTGTGATGGATGAGCCAGCCAGAATGGACTCCATCTGCTCTCTGGGGTGAATGGGACTGAACCCAATTACAACTAATTTCTGCATTAATTGAACAAGCATGAATTCAAATAATGTGTTCCTTCGTCTCACAATACATTAGCTTCTCGGGATCCCAAATGCATTATCAAGATGACCTAATTCCTTCTCACTCTGCAGGCTGGTTGTTTTGGTTGGTAAATGCCCAATTTTATCTGACTGCTTCATTCCACAAGCTAGAGCTTGTTGCTCCTAAAAGAGGGGGTTGAGGGTAGGAGGGTGGGGGTTGCTCCCACTCTAGACCAGCTGGCTTCTCTTGTTCTAAGACTATCTTTGCATCCTGCTCCATGCCATTTTCCGTGCTATTCACAGATAGGACCGAGAAGCGTTCATGAAGACTGAAAGGCACACAGAAGCCCCATGTTTGATTTTCAGAGCATCAGTGATGTCATTTTTTTGTCTGCATGAGGATGGCATCTTGAAATTTTCCAAACCAGGAAACCAACTCCGCAGACAGACAACCTGCTCATTGTCAAAGCACCCGCTCAGGCCAAGGAGGCCATGGGACCTGGGCTGCCTGACTCCCAGCATCCCTTCCCAACAAGCCACTCACACTTCTAAAAAGGTGACATTTTAGCAGTCTGTTTATAAAGCTGCCAAAGGAACATTTATCATGAGGTGCAAACAAAAGAGGTGCCGGAGAGGAATGTTTTTCACTGGGTTTTTCAGAACCTGAAACAAGCCTCCCAGACGTCTCCGACACCTCCGGTGCAGCCCCTCTGATATCAGCAGAGCACATTTCAGCAGGACAGGGCCCTGGAAGGTGGACCCATGCTGAGGGAGACAGGTCCAGGGCAGTTGGCATGTTAGAGTCCTCCACAACTGTGTCCAAAAGATTATTAAAAGAATATGCTGAGAGGAAATTTTTCTGATTACAGCAGGAGACAAGAGTTCAAGAGGTCAAGGAATTGCTGAGGTAAAACACCCCTGACTGACTCTAGGTGCCCCCAGCGTTATATCAAATTTTGACAGGTTGCCCAAGATCGAAAAACAAATAGACGCTTCCTTCAACAAGGTGGTGATAAATCGATTCTTCTCCAGGAGCAGTGGCCCCTGACGCGCAGACCTAGGAGTACGGCGCTGTTTTCTCTAGTGATTTATCCAGCTTGCCTGTCTGCCAGCTCTTTGGGGGAAATACCAGAATCAGAAGTTAATGTCCTGAGTAGTAGCTACCATGAGAACATTACTCATTAACCGAGAAAACCTGAAAATAATCAGAAAGATCTGGCTGCAGCAGTGATACCAGAGAAATAATGGAGCCGGCTGTCTCATTCCTGTGGAGGTCACAGGCCAGGCCATCCGTGACACCATGGGAAAATCAACCAGCGGGTCACCCAGTCTTGGGCTAATGTGATTGAAGCTCAGAAGGGTGTAGAGTTACACAGTATTCTGAGCACCACAGGATGCCCCTAGGTCACATGCTCATGGCCACTGTAGGGACATGATCCCCCTTAGATCTAAGCATCCGTGGGCCACCACTGGACGAGATACCATGCAGACTCTCTCTGTCCTCCCATTCTTTCCCTTCTTCCCTCTCTTTTTTCTCTCCTCTTTCTCCTTCTCTCTGTTCTTGATCTCTCTCCCTCAATCAGCAAACGAAAATGGAGACTTCAGAGCCAGGGGCAGAGACCAATCCTGTAGTGTTCTGGGAAAGGAGAAAGACAAACACCGCGATCCCCATCAATTAAAAGCTGATGGGAGTTGGGGTGCCTGGGTGGCTCGGTGAGTTAAGCAGCCAACTCTTGATTTGGGCTCAGGTCATGATCTCAGGGTCCTGGGGTCCAGCCCTGCTCAGTGGGGAGTCTGCTTCTCCCTCTCTCTCTACCCATCCCCTCAAGCACTCTCTCTCTCCCTCTCTCTCTCTCTCTCTCTCTCTCTCTCTCTCAAATATTTTTTTTTTTTTTTAAAGCTGCTTGGGGGCACCACTTTCTGGCTGGGACAGGAGGCAGGCAAGGGATCCAGGTAAGTCTCACATCGACATATTTGTTTACATGACTGCTCCTCCCTAGGCTGTGGGCATCTTGAAGGCAGGACCTGTATCTTCAAGCCTTTTATAACAATACTTCCTTTTCTCCGATTATGACAAAAACCACATGCTAATCATAGGAAAAATTTGAAAATACAAAAAAAGATCTTTTTAAATGCAGCTTTTAGAATAGTATTTGGGACAAAACAGGCACTCAGTAAAATTGTGTTGGAGAGAGGAAGAAAGGAAAGGAGAAGTCAAGGATATAACTGTGACATCAGTCTCCTCATTAAAATGCACATAATTCAGCAGTGGCCACGTGGAGGCCATGAGTCATGAGGTGCAGAGCTGTTCCATGTGCGGCTGTGGCTCAGCAACTGCCTGTCGCTCTGCCTGCCACCCCTGCTTTTGGTCTCCTGGGTTGGAGTTTTTTGGGAGGTATAAAGTGAATTCACCAGGCAGCGAGGAACTGGGATTATTTAGTCTGCGGGAGAGAAGCCTTGGGAACAGCTTAGACATTGCTATGGTGCTATAAATTACATTATAAAAAGTAATCTGTGTTTATTAGGAACAAATCAGGACACATACATGAATCCCCAGGAGCTTGGCTTGTTGAGATTTTGGCCCATCTCCCCAACCATGGCTCCTAGACGTACGTTTTTGTCATTTGTTATTTTTCATCAGTGGGGCCATGCTCCATCCAGACAGGGTCATGAGTTGTAAGTGGTGAGGAGACCCACGTAGTGAGTCTAGCATCGAAAAAGACAATGGAAGAGCCCATGAAATGCCGAAATGCCTGGAACGCGGGGTAGGCAAGCATCGTTTCCTGCCACCTTTGTGAATATGATAAAAATATCTACGCGGGACCTGGGTCAAGATGTAAAATGAACTGTTTCCTGTGGCCTGTGGTCGTAAGGTTTGAAAAACACTGTAGAATATTCCTTTCTGCTTGTCCCACTGGACAATGTAACAGAAAAATGATTATATGCTATTGCACATTGATGGTAAAGTCATTGTAATTAGTCTAATCTGCCTTCAAGTAAATGTACTGCAATTTACCTAACGCTTCCCTGCTTTAAGTCACTTTGCTATTAGAAATAATATGCAAACAAGACATATTTCTGCATGGTATCGTTTTTCTTTTGACCTCAGATTCCCCAAAGTGAAGTGATTAAAGGATATGTGTGCAGCAGAGATGAACTTCCGTAGACTGCGTAACTCAGAAAGGTGGAAATTGTGAATTTCTTTACTTTCTAGAACTGAACTTAAATAGCCCCCATGCCCTTGGTTCTCCTCAGTAGACAACATAATCCCACTATTTCAGAGTAAGTTAGTCTCTCTAGTTTAAGATCCCATTTGTTCTTGGTAGCTGCTCCATCAATTAGGATTCCTGTTCCTCTTGTGGTCCCCACTGAGCCGGGTGAAGTCCCCAGGGAGGCAGAGTTCTGGGCCACAGTTATCTGCTGGCCTTGTGGACCTCCCCTGAGCTGTAACTGGTCCCACCAGCTCTCACGCATCACTCTGTTCCTGCTGCACCTACTTGCGGTGGCCTTGGGGACTTGGTCCACACCCTCTTGCCTTCTCCTAGTCTGACTGGGAAGTCTCTCCGGGTCTTCCCTCCTTATTGACACTGCTGCCTCCCATCCCAGAACTGCTCAGCTCTTTCCCTTGGACCAGCCAGGGAGTGCAGGATGCTGTGAAGCTACCCATAGGTCCAAAGAGATGGACCTCTATCAACACCTCCCTAGATATCGCCACTCATATTTAAGGGCTGTGTCCTAGTGATGGCCTCTCCGAGGAAACCAGGTGATGGTCTATCTTGGGCTCTGGGATCCTTCTACATTTATCTGGAGGATTTCCATTATCCCATCCTGTCCAGCCACAGGGCTGTGCAGGTTGGATCTCCCTTAAAGAAAGAAAGTTGCTATTTAGATGCAAGAATGGCTTTAGGTACTAGGCCCCAGCTCTCTGCCCCATCAGGCTCTTTCTCATACTTCTGAGGTAGGGCCTTGCCAGTAACTGAGCACACAGTGGGATACTCAGGCCTTCCTATTTCCACCCAACATGGGACGCCTCCAAGGGGCAGTCTCTGCTCCAGAGCCCTGCTTGGGCTGACAGAGACTTTGTTAGATTTGCATTACGGAGGTGTCTTTAGTCAGTTAAGCAACTGACTCTTGATTTCTGCTCAGGTCATAATCTCAGGGTGGTGAGATCCAGCCCCGCATTGGACTCCGAGCTCACTGCAGAGTTTACTTGTTCCTCTCTCCCCCTCTGCTTGCTCGCTCCCACTCAGATAGATAGATAGATAGATAGATAGATAGATAGATAGATAGATAGATAATAAGATTTGCATTGTAGTCCGAGCCTCCCCTGCCCCATCTTCCCCCTTTTATGTTCACAGGCTGCCCCTCCCCAGGGTCTTACCCACTATCTGCTCCTAACTCTTCCCCAGAACCTTGGGTCCCAGGAGCCATCAGCACCTAAACCTAGTCCCTTCCCTCCAATTCTCCCTTTCTTACCGATGACCAGACGTAGACTTCCCTTGCATGGGAAGGGTATAAGTTCTCTGGTATAAGGTCCCTGCTTCTATCACTTTGGAGCCCTAACCATATGGAGCGGCACTACCTGCTGTGCATGTGCCGGGGCCTTTCCCCAGCCCCTGTCACCTGACCTGGAATCCTCAGCACCACTGTCTCTATTTTACAGATGCAGGAAGTTAGATTCCAAGTCACTCAGGTACTATGTAGATCATTCCTGAAGAGCAAGTGCAAAATGAAGTCCGGAGGACCCACCTAGCAGGAAGAGGTTATGATTTTCTTTCTTTCTTTTTTTTTTTTTGTCTGCATTTCACCAAACCTTTAGCTGCCCCTTGGTATGTTACTTTCGTGACTCTTGTCTGATGTATTAGCAAAAAGTTAATTTCTAAAACTTGACAGGGGCAGGAGAGCTCTTGTTTGTGTGTTTCTCAGGACAGCTCAACATGTGCTGATTATAGGCCTTAGGGAATTGCTAATCATCGTAACAACTTTGATAAAAAAAAACCGGGGAGAAAAAAAAAACCGGGGAGATATGGTTTACAAATGATGCAAAGGAGTTTAATTGTGTTTGAGCTGATGAATGAATTGATATATAGGATATAGGAAATGTAATAGCAAAGGAGAAAACCCTAAAGGTGTTCATCGGTGCAGTATCCATGACCTCTACAGCTCTAAGGTGAGAGCGCCAGCGATGGACAGAGATATACTAGTATTAAGTGAAACCCAAGGAATTGGGGAAACTGGTTCTTTTGTGCAGGTGACCTATCAGTTGCAGAGAAGCTGAAGGAAAACAAAGCAGACAGTCTTGGCTGGTAAGTGTGGAGCTGGCATTCCACAAGTGGAAGCAAATCACTCTGAGTCCAGGCTCTGCAAACATCAGCTGTTTGTGGTCTAAGCAGCACTAAGCTGGTCCGGGCTCCCAGGACTGTGCTTCTCAAGATTTACTGTGCACATATCAAAGGGCATCTTGTTAAAATGCATATTCTAATTCAGTTGGCCTGGGTGGGGCCTGGGACTGGACATTTTTAACAAGCTCCTAGGTGATGCCGTGGAATCTGCTGGTCCATGGGCTCCACTTTGAGTTCCAATGACTTAGGAGATGCTCAGAGAGCTCTAAGCAAATGCCAGAGGCACAGACGCTATTTAGGTAACTTATTCTCTCCCCCATTCCCAGCCCACATTTTCAGATTCCTGTGGGAGTGTTCAAGTGCAGCTGACAATGTGCTCTTTGGATTTTCTTATTGAGAAAAGTTATCAAGAAGTAAACAGAAGCCAATCACAGCCACCGCAGCTTTGCTTCTGTTAAGCCATCAGCTTTTCCTAACCTAAGACAAATATTTCCCAGGTGAGGGTTTGGGTGCCACTAGGGTGATTTTGGTTGATGGATAGACATGGCATAAAATGACCTTGAATCAATAAGGATATTACTCCCCTTTCAGTTCTCTTGCAATCCTCCTGATTATATCAAGAAGAAAGTCTCTGTTGGGTGCTAGTGTGTTTTTGAACACTCGCTTTTTTCCCTGTGTTGGGATGTGATGGGCTGCTAACGACAGAAAATCCAACTCAAAATGTTCTCGGTGACTGAAATAGCCTAGAGGGGGAAGAGGGAGGAGCTCTGGCTGGTGTGCTCTGCTGGCTCTGCAGCCTCTACTTGGTTGGGCTCACTCACTCTGGGGCTGGCAGCAGCCCTTCCAGGGGTGGGGGCAGCTCCAGGCTTTGCAGTTTGTCCCCAGGATTGGCCCCAGTCAACATCTAAAGGAAGAGATACATTCTCTTCCAGAGGCTCCCAGAAGAGAAAATCTTTTTTTTTCCCCCCCAAACCTCCAGAAAATTTCCCCTTCCTGTTTCATCACCACAGATTGACTCACAAGACCTTTGCCGAAGACTCCAATGGCCAAGAGTAGCCTTGAGCCTTAGCCCTGCTGGGGTGGGAGGGTGGGAACTATGTGCTGACTCGTTAAAACAAGACTCTTTCCATTCCCTTTTTAACAAAAAGAGAGCAGGCCTCTGGCTGGATGCCTTTGGGCAGCAACAGTGTCTCCCTTGATTTGAATAATGTGTGGGGTGTTTGTTTTTGCTTTTTTTTTTTTTTCCAGTTGCTTTCTATTGATGGCAAGGGGTACTGATTTCATAATCACAGTTGTAATAAGATTTTGTTTTATATTACTTATATTTCAGTTTAAGTGTAATTTAATTTAGAAAAAATTTAATTAAAAGATAGAACGTGATACATGAATGTGGCAAAAATTATGAAAGTGCTAAAATGAGTAGTTTGAGAAATACCACTCAGCTATTACTTCCTGGCCAACAGATATTTGGGCCTTCTAAATAAAGAAGGTTAAGTCTAAGAGACAACATCAGCTGCTCAGTTCCTGTGGTTATCGTCTGCTGGGTTCTCAAGCCAACTGGATGGCTTAGTCCGTTCAGGCTGTTGTAACAAAATACCACAGATTGGGTAGTGTATAAGCAACAGAAATATATTTCTCACAGTTCTGGAGGCTGGAAATCCAAGATCAGGGTACAAGCATGACCAAGTGAGGGCCCCTTCTAGTCACAGGCTACTCTCGATGTAGCCTCACTTGGTAGAAGGGGTGAGGGAGTCCCTTATAAGGGTATTAGTCTCATTCATGAGGGCTCTGCCTTCAGGACCTAATCTCCTGAAGGCCCAAACTCCTTTATACCATCACACTGGGCATTAGGATTTCAACATATTTTAGGGGACACAACATTCAGGCCATAGCACTGAATTAGAATCACATAGGAGTTTTGAGAAAGCAGATGCCTGGGCCTCACCCTCCAAAGATGGTCTCTTGTGGGGTCTGGGAATATGTATTTTTTAAAACTTCACAGACTTTTCTAATGTATTGCCAGGGTGAGAACAACTTCGGAGAACATTGGAGAATCCTTTTGAAACTGGAAGTTTAGGGGCAGCAAGAGTCTGGTTTGGCGCTGTTGCCAGGCTGTCTCCATTCCAGAAATGTCTTGTCTTATGTTTGTGTCCACTGTAAGTCCAGTCAAGAAGAACATAAAGCTGTGCACTGTTGGCCAGAAAGCAGAAGGGGCAAGGGCTTTATTGGGGGTGAACACAACACATCGTGAAAATACTCTTTCCCAAGCAGTGCTCTCACGATAACTCTGTTAGAAAAGTCACAAGTGCAAGATGTGAATGTTAGATTGTGGAGTCTCAACTGCATGCTTTGAAAAAAAAAAGTGTACATTAGGACTTGGAAATGTTTCAGAACTACTTTTAAAAATCAGTGTCCATTTTGTAATTATATTCTTGGTGATATCAACTATTAACCTAAGGGTATTCAGCTTCAAACTTCAGATATCCAACTGTTCTAGATTTTAGCTAAGTGTTTGAAGGTGAGTATAGCCACTGAGAGACCAGAATTATTACGGTTTCAACATGTATTCATTGTCAAATTCACTAGAAAGGTCATATATTTATACATGAGTGCTTTTCTGTTGCTCATGGCATTTAAAATAGTAAGGACCTCACTCTTTTCTAGTCAACAGTAAGATCGCTGTAATTTAGGAGGTTGCTCATCTTCTACTTCCAACATTTCCTCCCCATGAAATTATACTTGTACCTTTGGCCTTCCTTCTGTGTCATGACAGTTGACATTTTTAATCCAAGTACCCTGTAGCATAAATGAATGTTAACAAAGGTGCTTTGAGTTTGCATGTTACGGCTAAAGGTGAAATGCCAATGAAGGTCCACAACACGGAAGACACCCAGGCATGGGACTGAATCAAGTTTCTGCAACGCTGAAGGGTGCCTGCTTTGCTAAGGATGTTCCTGGAATGGCCCTGATGCTAGGCCAGGAATGAGTGATTTGGTAAAGATGGGTCATCAATTGGAAGAGAATGTATCACCACCATTTGTCCCACTTCCCATTCTGCTCATGTTTTTTTATTCAATATTCATGTATTCAGCAAATGTTTATCAAGTACTTATATGTGCCAAGCTCTGGCACAAATATAACAAGTGCAAATACAGATTCCTCCTTGGAGGTCAAAGTCAGACCAGAGGCAAAACCTTGGTCTCCAGCTAGAGTGCTCTAAGGAGGAAGAGGCTGACATTCAGTTACAGAAGGACTAAACTTCTATTTAGACCATAACAAGCAAGTAAGCCTTAGATGGGAAAGATAAAAGTCCTCCAGGTGGGATCAGGGTAATTTTATTTTTCTTTTCTGGAGAGCTTTCATATATATTAGACTGCACCTGACCCAGAGGGCAAGACTGTTTCCTTTCCTCGCCCTCCTGACCACTACCACTCTTTTCGTCATCCCCTGGCCCAATTTTTGCCTAGCCTCATGAAACCATCATCTGCACCTGACTGTTCCCTATCTGGACCCCTAGTCCAGGAAAACCACATCTCTGGTATGGTTCTTGCACTTTCTTTATTACAACCCATTAACATTGAAATTTTAGTCAACATTCCAGAATCATACGTGAATTTCACTTATTCCACTGTGACATTTCACACTGAAAAAAATTTTTTTACCCGAATTTTTTTTCTTGATGAATTTATAAAGTGGGGGGGGGAGGGGAGGGTAATTCACAACCTAAATCATTTGTATTCCTTGATGCAGCCATAAATCCACATATGGCCTTGTATACGATATACACAAACACTAGGACATTGAAACTAACAGATTATATGACTGTAATGACTGTAGAGCATCAACAATATTCCTACTACACAGGCCCCAGAAGGATGGATTTATATAACATGACTTCAAGTTGTAAAGCAAGTCTCTGAGTCTGGCATCATTTGAAGTGCGATAGCACATAAACAGGATACTTAATTCCAGAGAGAACACTTGCCTTGCCCCCTGCTAACTAGCCAAGTTGTGTTGTGTGTTTTTCATAAACTGTTACTTTTAACCCAACCTTCCTTTTAAATAACCAGTGTCCATTCAAATGCATGTCTTTAGATTTTTTTTAAATAAAATATTTGCTACCAACCGAAGATAATATCCCTTGAAATCTAGTACAGAATGTGAGTTTCTTGGGGCTGAAGAGTGAAGCCTGACACATTTTCCCATTGTTGTTGTTTTTTAAGATTTTATTAGAGAGAGAGAGTGCACAAGATCTCGAGCAGAGGGCAGAGGCAGAGGGAGAAACAGATTCCCAACTGGACAGGGAGCAGGGGAGCAGCCTTAGGCAGGGCTGGATCCCAGGACTCTGGGATCACCACCTGAGCCAAAGGCAGAAATTTAACCCACTGAGTCACCCAGGCGCACCACACATTCTCCCTTTAATTTATCAGCACTTAATGATTTTTTTTTTTTTGGTTATGTTTGTGTACAGAGGAAAGAAAGGGAGAAAATCAAGCAAAACAATTATTACCTGGGAAATTATTTCTTCTTTTCTCTTTAATTTAGCATTAGAGATTGTAGTCCCAACAAAATGGATTTTTCCCCCTTCCTGCTTAAAAGCACTCTCTCCTAATTAATGTTTAAATCTTAGGATGACCACAAGGGACACATCTTGTTTGCATCCATGGAAGCTGCCTTCGTTTAAAGAGGTCAATGTTATAGTCCTGGAGGGCAATTAATTTATTTAGTTGCCTTTGGTCAAAATGGTTTCTGGGCACTTAGAGGAATATTGATCATTCAGCCAACTAAACTATTTGCAGAAAGGCCGATGAAACCACTTCGTGCCTTTCATAAAAATCCTTTCAATTGGAGTTGATAGTTTTATTTACACCTGCCAATGCTGCCTTTCATGTCTGTTTTCCTTTCTCCAGAGTTCATCTTCACTACATCATATCTTTAAATAGTGTAGGTCACAGTGATTATGGTGTTACTAATGAGGAAATATGGGACTCCCGTGGCAGAAAGTTTCACTTTTTTTTTTTTTTTTTTTTGAGATAGTCATTAGAGCTGTTCCCAAATATTTCTGCTCTCCTTGCTTCTGGATTCAGGGTAGGATTTTTCCTCCTTGCCCCATGGGAGGTCGGGAGTGCTCAAGAGACTTGCTCTGATGGAGAGATGTATGTGGAAGTGGCTGTGTCATTTCCAGGCAGAGGTTTAAGAGCCGGTGTGTGCTTTACCACATTGTCTTTCCCCATAGCCATGGTGACCAACCAGGACCCAGAGAGTGACTTCTTCAGTGGGTCCCAGAGAAAGAACCCTAAGGAGGTGGAACAAAACTCCTGCTGACATTTGATGGGCATGTGGCATAATTATAAACCTTTGCTGTTTTAAGCCACAAAGACATGGGGCTGTTTGTCATTGCAGCATAATGTGTATTTTCTCCTATTACATCTATTTTAGTCTCAAGAAGAAATACGTGTCAAGGGATCCCTGGGTGGCGCAGCGGTTTGGCGCCTGCCTTTGGCCCAGGGCGCGATCCTGGACACCCGGGATCGAGTCCCACGTCAGGCTTCCGGTGCATGGAGCCTGCTTCTCCCTCTGCCTGTGTCTCTGCGCCCCTCTCTCTCTGTGTGACTATCATAAATAAAATAAAATTTAAAAAAAAAAAAAAAAGAAATACGTGTCAATTAAAAGGGAATTTTACTTAAGAGTCATGATGAGAGCATTACCTCTTATCTAAATGGAGTCAATTAATTGAAGTTCTGTATTTATATAACAATCAACCCAGTTCCTTCTCCCTCCCAGCAAAATTTTTATTCTTAAATTGAAGGAGAAATCATGGGGATTTGAGGGGCTGTGAACTCCCATTGTCATTTTCATCTTGAGATTTTTTTTAAAAAGATTTTATTTGAGAGAGGAAGAAAGCATGAGTAAGGGGTGGGGGGTGAAGGGGCAGAGGGAGAGGGAGGAACAGACTCCCCGCTGAATAGGGAGCCAGATGAGGGGGTTCTATCCCAGGAACCCAGGATCAAGACCTGAGCTGAAGGCAGATGCTTAACTGACTGAGCTACCCAGGCACCCATGAGATCTCTCTTTTTTTTTTAATGTCCTTTTTATTGCTAAAGAACATGTGGCCCTGAGCAAGTCACTTCATTTTTCTAGGCTTCAACTTCCCTACTTTGGAGAAGGGAAAAATTCAAGTGCACTCACTCAAGGGTCTCATGATGTCTGCACTTGGTTCACAGAAATCAATAGGAAAATTAAGCAGAACCTAGAACTCAAGACTTTCAGTGCTGCTTCTAGTTTCTGAAAAGTGTTATTAGGGCAGTTTTGTTACAAGGCTATCTTCTGAGAGAGATGCTCATATTCATGAAAGAATACTACCGTCAAAGAAAGGACTTTCAAAGAAAGAGTGTCGGAAATTTTTGTTTTTGTTTTATTTAGCGAATGTCTGAAGTGAAATCTACATATGGAAAAATGCACAGGACATAAATGAGAAGCTGATGAATTTGCACAAAGTGAACACACTCTTACGACCAGCATTCAGAAAGTCTCCTTGTCACTACTCCCTGACACAGGATTACCACCATCGTGACTCCACTAGTCTAACTTACAAAACCAGACACGGGTTTTGCGCCTCTTGACTTCATTGAAGGGAACCAAATGTACGTTTTGGTGCTTCCCTCCTTCATTTAACAACGGATTTGTCTGTGTTTTTCACAAAGTTGCACTTTGTTCATTCTCTACTGTGTGGCATTCCACTGTATGGATTTACACGATCCATCCATTCCATTGTGATGGATGCTTTGGATGCTTCCAGGTTTGAGCCATTATTAATAGTGGGCATTTTCAGGCTTGTCTTTTGGTTGATGTTATTTCCTTGTATTTTCATGTATTGGGTTCAGGAGGTCATCCTTAGACCTAAGCAGGAGGAGATAGCTCTGTGGTGAAAGATTGTATTTTGGAGCATCTCCCTAGGAGCAGAGAAGAGAAAGTTCTATAGTCCCAGATAGAAGGAAGAGGGGACGGGAGGAGAGAGTGGAAGTTTTGTGGAGCTAGAGTGTGCTGTTGAGCTCCACTACCCAGCTACCGGGACAGGAATGTCATTGTCCCTATAGTTTACTTCTTTGAACCCTCAGGCAAGGACACCCTGTAGAATTTCCTCCAAAGCACTTTCTGGAGCAGCTCTATTACGTCAAGGTAGGGAGTCAGCAAAAGTGGTAGATAGTTAGAAGGAAAATATTTTTTTCTAGATTTACTATTCAAAATTGAAGGGATCTTGAAAACACAGTATATGAAATATTAAATAAAAATTGCATTAAAATTCATAAGGGAGAATCTGAGCAATTGCTAATTCACCAGATTCCAGGATTTTTTTTTTTAAGATTTTATTTATTCATGAGACACAGGAAGAGGGAGAAACAGGCTCCCTGCAAGGAGCCCAATGCAGGACTCGATCCCACATCCCAGGATCATGTCCTGAGCCAAAGACAGACCCCAAACCGCCGAGCCACCCAGGCATCCCCAGATTCCAGTTTTGAGCGATCTTGAAACCTGTGCTTCATGCCCCCCCCCCCTGCTCCAGTTAGGTATGTAATCATTTTTAAAAACAGTAACTGATCCTTAGGCATGGCTTTTTCTTTTTTCTTCATAAAACCATCAAATAAGGAAGTAATAAATAAGAGGTAGCACACCCATAAGTTTATTAGTTCAAATGTCATACTTGTTTTCATTCCTGAAATATGGGGTTTGTTTTGGCCTCTCAGAATGCAAAATCCTTCTCTCATCAAACTCGTCCCATTTCACCCTGAATTTTTATACTTTTCTTTTTTTTTTTTTCTTAATTTTTATTCATTTATGATAGTCACACAGAATGAGAGAGAGAGGCAGAGACACAGGCAGAGGGAGAAGCAGGCTCCATGCACCGGGAGCCCGACGTGGGACTCGATCCCGGGTCTCCAGGATCGCGCCCTGGGCCAAAGGCAGGCGCCAAACCGCTGCGCCACCCAGGGATCCCCTCACCCTGAATTTTTAGCTCCTCTCCTTAGTCCTATTTTTCTTTATGTGTGCTCTGCATGGTGCAGAGCATGGTGCTCTGCATGGTGTGTCAATCCACTAGTTATTGTTCAAAAAAAAGCAGTTGCTTCATTAAATTATTGAGTTCTTTACGAACATTCTCTCTAATCCTCCCTACAGTTTTTGAGCATTATCATCCCTGTTTTGTAGATAAGAAAACTGAGGCTCAGTGAGGTTAAGACACTGTGGCTTAAAAGATGCAGGGTCAATATTTAGACATAAATCTGCTCTTGCCTTCCATCTTTCCACTTGGGGTATACATATGGGGAGGCTTATACTCTCAACCCAAAGCTGTAGAGATTTAACAAAGCATGCCTAGTAGTATCCTTAGAGCACTGGTTCTTCCTGGAAGGCTATTTGCCCCCTCCCCCACCACACCCCCAAGGGAAATTTGACAAAGTCTGAAGACAACCAAAAAGAGGAAGATACTACTAAAATCTAGTGGGTAGAAGCCAGAACTACTGCTAAACATCTTTGAATACACATAACAGCCCCACAACAAAGAATTACCTAGCCCAAAATGTCAATAGTGCCAAGGTTGAAAAACCTACCTTACAGTGTTTGTACATCATCACAGTGTTTATTGAGCCTAGAAGAGAGACAAGTTGCATTTGAAGAGAGCAATGAGGAATAGTTGAAAACATGTCAAGAGTTAGCATATTCTTGTGTTTTGGTCCAGGGTCTACTGTTAACTAACCTCATAGCTTTATGAAAGTAGACTCTCAAAACCTTAGTTACTCCATGAGTATATGAGTGATATGAGCACCTGTCTTATCTCTATATTTATTTATCAAATTTCTTATTCATTACCTACTAAAAATAAGCACGGTAGGAAAGAGGCATGCCTGGGGAGGGAAGCTGGGGCGGCTCTTGGAGGGTTTTATGGACCAGGCTAAGGAATAGAAACTTTAGCCTAAGGCAAAGTGGAGAAAATGAAAGATTTTGAAAGCAGAGGGGTGACGTGATCACCTCGAGTTGAGTTCTTGAAAGATCATTCAGGCTACAGGATAGAAAATGGGTTCTAATTACTCTAGGGACTGGGAGACCAGAAGGGAGTTTGTTGGTGCTGATCCAGGATGAGGTCACTGTGGCTTCAGGGGAAGTAGAGGCAATGGGATAGACTGAAGTGCGTGCATTTAAGAGCAGATCAATTCCTACTACTGATGGGTTGACGAGATATCCCTGTTTTAGAGCTGCAGAGTTTCCAGAATGAAGTATGACTGCCACTGCTATGTTTAGAAGCTGGAAGGAGCTGCAGACACTTCACCAGATTGGATTCTGTACAGGGCCTCTGTCTTTGTCTCATCAGCATGAAGTCTTTTTGGTATCTGACTGGCAGGGCCTAAGACACACGTCCGCACTCAGACCACAAGGGGTGCTGGGAAAGTGAGTACTTGGCTTCTCCCTTGGAAGAACACCCTGAACTTAGGAAGCATGTTTAAGAAAGACAGACTAATATGCCCTACAGTTTCAGTGGAAAGTAAATTTGTTAGCACCTATTTATTTATTTTTATGTATTTTAAAGATTTTATGTATTTACTTATTGGAGAGAAAGAGCATGAGCACAAGCATGCATGCATGCAGGGGGAGGGGAGTGGGGAGAGGCAGAGTGAGGGGGAGGAGAACAATCAGATTCCCCACTGAGCTCAGAGCCCAACATGGGACTTGATCCCAGGACCCTGAGATCATGACCTGAGCTGAAGGCAGACCCCTAACCTACTGAGTCACCCAAGCACCCCTGTAAGCTCCTATTTAAAATGCAAACCTGATCATATCTCTCAAATTAATAATACTCTTTTTTTCTTTAAAATCCCACTCTTCAGAATCTACTCCATACAAGTAAAATTACCTATACATAAGAGCATATATGCCTGGGGATATTCTGTAGCGCTATTCTTTGTGGCAAAAATTTGATAACAATGTGGATCTCATTTAACTGAGAGGGACTGAACTTATGCCATTAAACATGTGGTCAATAAAAAGGACTGAGTTAGAGCCAAACCAGTTGGGACTAGACTCTATGAAAAGCTGAAAGGGACACACCGAGGCCCCTCAACTAGTGATCTCTTCATATTTTACACACAGATCTTGATTTGTTCCATATCCCAGGAAATGAGAAGGAGAAGAACTGCCTTGTTCCTCCTTCTAATTCAACACCCCTATCCAGATCCAAATCCCTGCATATTTAGCTCATAACTGCTGCTTCACTTGGAAATGTGGTGGCCACTGATAACCCGTAAGGTACCAACCTTTGGTTTACCTAGCTTACTACAGAAGTCTGATTCCAGGTCTTGCACCTGCCCTGGATGATCTTTGAGCCAAAGGGTATCTGTAACTCAACCTCGTTCTGGAGCAAGCAAGAGCCTCATAAAGAAGCACCTAAAAGAAGTCCCTGGGTCTCAGTGGAAGCTCTTCTGCCTACAAATCCCTGACTCCACGGATGACAGCTTGGTTGTAATAGCTTAGTGGTCTGTCCCAGTCTTCTTGGGCTGCTGTTACCAAGTGCCAAAGATTGGTTTAAACAACAGAAATTCATCTTCTCGTGGTTCTGGCGGCTGGGAAGTTCAAAACCAAGGTGCCAGCAGATTCAGTTCCTGGTGATGGCACTCTTCCTGGCTTGCAGATGGCTGCCTTCTCTATGCCCACATGGTAAGGAGAGAAAGCTCTAGTGGCTTAGCCTCTTTTTATATGGGTAGTAATTCCATCGTGGGGCTCCACCCACGTGACCTCCTCCAATCTAATTAATTACCTCCCCAAAGTCCTACTTCCAAACCCTGGCATTAGGACTTCAGCATATGGGAACACAAACATTTACTCCACAGCATGACTCCTGAGGCATTGCAGTGTGGTTATCAAGAACACAGGCTCGGGGGTCAGACCACCAGTCCGAATCCTGGTCCTGCCACCTGCCAGTCATGTGACCTTGGGCAAGTTACCTAGCCTTTCTGTGTTCCAGTGTCCTCATCTCTAAAATGGGTGAGGAACAGTGTCTATCTCATAAGGTTGTTGTGAGGATGAATTACTTAGCACATGGAATATGTCTATAGAGCAGTACCTTGGACACACAAAGAGTTCAACAAATGTGATTATCATCATTTCCTTCTGGATCCAAATATGCCTTAATTTAGTATTAAGTAAATTATACTTAGTATAATTCAAGTATTCAATGGGGTCAAATTACCCCAGCAGTTTTCTTTCTATCCCAGCCTTTGGTTGAACTCCCCAGTTTAAAAACAAAACAAAGCTGTATCTATTACACAAATAATATTATAGTAATGGGGATTCTCAAAGGACGGAACTGAAATTCCTGGGGGTGGGAGAAAGGAGGAGGAATTTCCGAAGCTCTCTAGTTATCCTAGTTTGGGGATGGTCTGGAGGGTGTTCTAGCCCAGTGCTGTTCTGTACTTGCGATGTTGCTATTTTCTATTTTCAAAAGCTCTATTTAACCGTTGTAATTTGTGCTTTCTTCAAAGCTAAGTATAGAGCAAAACATAATAATGCAAACTGGCTCCTACTGAGCTGAAATGAGTAGTGTTCCCTCACCAAATTCTCTTGTGAGCTTTAATAACTTCTTTAATTTCTCTGTTATTTTCCAATCTTGTATACCTTTTCCAGAAGCACTCATTTTGGCTTTCTTGAACTGGCTTTCCTCTGCTGGGAAAATGACCAAATTATTCTGCTCCTGTCCTCCTGCCACACCTCTATTTTTTGGTTTTCGCCTCCTATTCTGGGTTTATAACCAATTTCGCAGTTGTTGGTCATGGTGAGAGGCTATAATTGAGTCAGTACTGGAAGACAGAATGATTTGTCAGAACATTTTTATTAGAAGGAAACCATTTCCAGGGCATGGGGAGAGAGAATGGGAGAGAGAATGAGCAGGACTGTGCATACACATTGTACTAGCTTAGGAACTAATAGTATGGATTCCAAAGTAGAGTTAAGTTGGATCATTTTCTTTGACTCCATGACACATCATTTCTTTTTCTTTTTTTAATATTTTATTTATTTATTTATTTATTTATTTATTTATTTATTTATTTATTTATTTATTATTTATTTATTTGAGACCATAGAAGGAGAGGGAGAAGCAGACTTCCCGTTGAGCAGGAAGCCTGATGTGGAACTTGATCCCAGGACCCTGAGATCATGACCTGAGCCAAAGGCAGACACTTAACTGACTGAGCCACCCAGGCACCCCTCCTTTATTTTAAGTTCAAGATTAGTCCCTAACAGAAGGCAGAAAAGTTCCCTATTTAGATTGAGGCACAAACACAGTGTTTAGACTATAAGCTCTCATAAAGAGCAACGTATTAATGCATGGGAATTCAAAAAACAAATTAAAACTGGCACACAGAAAAAAAGATTCATGCTTGAAAAAGACGGTAGGTTGGTCGATGCTTACCATATGGCTGCTTTTATAGATGATGTGTAGTCACGTTTATTTCTATACTTGGATATTTCTACCAAAAGGAGAATGTCTGGACATTTCAGAGTACCAATATAAGAAGGGTGAGTAGCTGGAGCTGAGGTTTTGGATGAAAGATACAGGAAAGACCTGTTTCCTTGCTGGGATGTGAGGGGCTCTGAGGTACTTTCTAGGAAAATCCGCGATGCTCCTCTACCCACATTCTTTCCAGACTCAATTGCCTACAGTTCCTTGAGCACTCTTTATGCTTCAGCATTGCCATGCCTTTCTTTTCTCTGCCTAAAGCATCTCTTCCTACAGGGACACTCGCTGCCCCCACCCAGACCCTATTCGAAAGATGCCAAGTCTTCTCTCAGCTAGAATTAATCCCCTCCTCCTCTGCATTCCCACAACACCCTATGCCTCTGTTACTTATCACTCTAGTGCTCATGCTTCTTCTAAAATCAGACCCTGAGTGACAGATTTGGATGTAAAAATTTATTGGGAAAGAGATCCCAGGAAGTCCTGTGAGTGAGTAGGAACTAAGACCAAGAAAGGAGAAAAGCCAATAAAGGGTGGTTTTAATGAACAGGTTATGACTGTGAGCAACTGGGGCTCAATCCCATTAGAGATCTGAGGGTCTAGGGGGCACGTGCTCAGAAGTATACTACTGAAGGGCAAAGGACTGCCACCCTCATTGGTTGTGAGTTGTTCTGGGGATAATTCTCTGACACTTCTATCCTGCCTCTAAGATGCTGAGCTGCTCCAAGGCCAAAGAACACCTTTAGGTGAAGAGATGTGGGAAGCCATCAGCCTCTAGGGGAACTATCAGAGTAGATGGAGAGTCAGGTTGCAGGGATATGGGCTTCATAAGAACAGCACACTACAAGGATTGCCAGTAGTGTAAGCTTTTTGAAGGCAGGGAATGAATTTTACTCATCTTGGTATACCCCAAATAATCAGCATGCAGCTTTTGTGCCTAATAAGTGCTTAATCATTGTTAAACAAAGTTGATTAACATTTATTATATTTGATGAACCAATGATACATTCAACAAATACATATTGAAATACCGACTGTGTGCTGCAGAAGAATCAAATAAGCCTTATTGATGCGCGTAGGGAGCTGACTGTCTCAAAGAAAAAACAGGCAATAAACAAATAATCACAATGTGGAAGATAAGTATATAGACCAACATCATCAATGTACTCATCACCCATTGGTACAGAACCTATCACCTGATTCTCAGCAGGTTGGATATTTATCTTCTAAGATGGGGGAATTTATTTCTCCTACAGAGGGTAGGGACAGAGAATTACTGATGAAAATTTTTTGGTGTGATTTCATATTCCAGATTGATGGACCTGGATTTGAAATAGACATGAAAGGAAATGATATGGAAATATAGCAATACAACTTGCTGATTCTTTTCCTTTTTTTTTTTTTTTTTTTTTTGCTGGAAAAATGAGCTGTTAAATTGGCTAAGTAGAGTCTTAATTTCTGAGACCAGAGGAAAATGTGTATTTTCCTGTCTTGCTTGATAAATAATTATTCAGGGAATGCTAAAAACAAGCTCAGAAAAGAAAAAAAGTGTTCCCCCTAAGTGCCTTTGTACTGATTTCAATTTGAGATGAACAGGCTGAGCAACGTAACCAACACAACTTTTGACCATAGTACTTTGATTGTCTAGAACTTGAGAAAATCATGCCTTGAGGAGTTCCCATTTCTGAGCCAGCATGCAAGGAGCTGAAAACATATGGCACAGAAAAACCTGCGCGTGGATGTTCAGAGGGGCTATTCCTAACTGCCAAAACTTAGAAGCAACCAAAATGCCCTTTGGTAGGTGAATGGATGAGTAAGCTGTGGTACATCCAGGCGATGGGATAGTATCCCATAAAATGAAATGAACTATCAATCAAGCCATGAAACAACACGGAGGAATCTTAAATGCACATTACTAAGTGAAAGAAGCTGATCTGAAAAGGCTCCATGCTATAGGATTCCAACCATATGACGTTCTGGGAAAGACAAAACGGTGGAGGTGGTGAAAAACTAATGGTTACCAGCGGTGGTGGGGGAGGGAGGGATGAAGAGATGGAGCACAGAGTACTTTCAGGGCAGTAAAACTACTCCGTATGATACAATGGTAGAAATGGGAATATGTCATTATATATTCATCAAAACCCATTGAATGTACAGCACCAAGAGTGAACCCTAATGGAAACTTGGAAACTGTGGATTTTGGGTGATAATGATGTGTCGGTGTAGGTTCACTGCTTGTAACAAATGTAGCACTGTGGTGTGGGATGTTGATGATGGGGGAGGTTGTGCATGTGTGGGGACAGGGAGTGTATGGGAACTCTCTGTACCTTCTGCTTGATTTTGCTGTGCACCTAAAACTGCACTAAAAAAAAATAAAGTTTATCGATTAAAAAAACGATTGAATTGTTAGAAACACAAACCAATATTTCCCAAGTGAAAAATAATTCTTTTTTTCTGAATCATGGTACGATTAATTAACTTTCGGGTGATATAATTTGACATGAGGATTCATGGTGCCTTTTTACATTTATATTTAGACTAAATATAATTCAATAAAGTACTTATTATGGATTCTACTGCCACTCACTTTGACAAGTACTATTGAGAAATATTAATCTTAAAATACATAGTTCAGAGATGCTAGATCATCTTTATTCATGAAATTATGTTCCCAGAAACAGTCTAGATTTCATTTACACAATTTGTGCTTCCCTGCATTTCATCCCATCCATTCCCTGCATTTGTATTCCCAGCCTTCCTTCCAAAGTACACTAAGGGCTCCATATAAGGGTGCATGATTTGCGATATACAGAGAAAGAACAGTCCTAAATTGCTTCGGATTTTAAACTCAGAGCATATATTGATGGGTAATTGTTAAACTATTTATTATTCTTCTAACTACAGATAATAACTGTTTTACTAGTCTTCTCTGTCAACAAAAGAAATTTTATCCATAGGGAGATTAGGCAACTGAATGATCCTCTTGTGCCGGTCTCTGTAAGAATATGAGAATGTAGCAAATTTGGGGGCCAGCTTTCACCTAACTTCTTCAATTCAGAGAACATTTCATTGATACCGATGCCTTCTCCTGCAACTTACCCTGAATAACATGCACTTTTCTTTTTTTTTTAAAGTCGAGTCACCAAGACTTTGGTTTTGGTTTATCTTTTTTTCTCCTTATGTTGTCTTTAATGAGCATGCATTATGAATATAATATCTTTTTAAAGAGGCAAGATGTTTGGTTGGTTGGTTGGTTGTTTAAAATACTTCTGTGTAAGAGATTTCACTAAGGAATTCTTAACCACTTTGGTCTTCGATTACCTCCGGTTGTCTGAGGAAGCCAGGGGACACCTTCCAGAAGTAAATCTGCTCTAGAAGAAATGCTTGCTGATTTGAATAAGCCTAGAGTCACACCCTGATCTGAGTTAGGACAATGAATATATGAATAAATACACAAATGGGCAAAGAAAAGGAAACTGATAAAGGATTTTCAGGAAGCTCATGAAAAGTTTTTTTTTTTTCCTAAGATTTTATTTATTCATGAGAGCCACAGAGAGAGAGGCAGACACATAGGCAGAGAGAGAAGCAGGCTCCCTGCAAGGAGCCCAATGCAGAACTTGATCCCTGATGCTGGGATCACGCCCTGAGCCAAAGGCAGGTGCTCAACCGTTGAGCCACCCAGGTGTCCCTCATGAAAAGTTTCAGATGGAATGCCTGCTGCTCTGTTACAAATGCCCCTTTTAGGTGGCCAAACCCACCCTTTTTTATTACATGAGCATTCCAATCAGGCCATTTAAAATATTAAACATCCCCACTTTCCATAAGGCAGCTTTAATTTGCAGACATTCACAGAAGAGAGGTTAGACCTTGTTAGATGGCATTGCTGCAAGTGTGTCCCTTCCTCCTGGGGGCTGTGCAGGACTCTAGCTTCATCCAAGGCCCTGCCGGTGGATTATGGCTCAAGTATATCAGAATGACCTGGCCCTAGCATTTGGCAAAGCCCCAGGGCATCTAGGGGCAAGACAGGAATTCACAATGAGGAAGTTACTTGTGGCCTTTGTTGAAGATCTTTTCAATTAAAGCTTTAACATTTTTTACAAGCAACCCCCAGGGATTCCGTCTGTCATTCTCAATACCAGTTTTGATGGATGGCAGGCTAGCACAGCCTCGGACTCCCCCAGCTCACTGCAAACATCAAAACTCAGGTACTCATCCTTCTCCAGAGACCTCCCTGTGCTGCTGACAGGAACATAGATCAAGAAACCTTAAGAAATGTTGATTTCGCTTAAATAAATGTGTAAGTGTTGTTTTCAGCAGAAATGATTCTTGTTCCTTGCTTTGCATTTCAGTCATTAAAGATGAAGAGAGCATACAATCAACAAAACTACAAGGCAACCTACAGAATGGAAGAATTTATTTGTAAATGACAGATCTGATAAATGATTAATATCTAAAATATATAAAGAATTTATACAAATCAACACCCAAAAAAAGCAAATACTCCAACTAAAAAATAGGAAGAAGACATGAATAGACGTTTTTCCAAAGGATACAGACACGTGGCCAATGGACACCGGAAAAGATGCTTAACATCATTCATCATCAGGGAAATACAAAAAAAAAAAAAAACTACAATGAGATATCACCTCACACCTGTGAGAATGGCTAAAATCAGCAACACAAGACACAATAGGTGTGGCAAGGATGTGGAGAAAGGGGAACCCTCTTGCACTGTTGGTGGGGATGCGAACTGGTGCAGCCACTCTGGAAAACGGTATGGAGGTTCCTCAAGAAGTTAAAGATAGAGCTACCCTGTGATCCAACAATCACAGTACAGGGTATTTACCCAAAGGATACAAAACCACTAAGTCAAAGGGATATGTGCACCCCAATGTTTATAGCAGCATTATTTACAATAGCCCAGATACGGCAGCAGCCCAAGTGTCCACCGATTGATGAATGAATAAGGAAGACATGACATATGTATGCAATGGAATATTACTCAGCCATAAAAAAGAATGAAATCTTGCCATCTGCAACAACACGGTTGGACCTAGAGAGTATAATGCTAAGTGAAATAAATCAGAGGAAGAAATACCATATGATGTCACTCACATGTGAAATTTAAGAAATAAGACAAATGAACAAAGAGAAAAAGAGAGAGAGGACAAACCAAGAAACAGACTCCTAACTATAGAGAACAAATTACCAGAGAGGGGAGTGGGTGGAGGGATGAGTGAAATAGCTGATGGGCGTCAAGGAGTGCACTTCTGATGAGCCCTGGGTGATGGAATTAGAATAAAAACTAATTAAAAGAGTGAATTCAGGATGAGAATTAAAAAAAAAGATGAAGAGAACAACATCCTTTGATTTCTTCATAGACTGGGTGGCAACTTGATACCAGGGACAGAATAGTCCTGATTCAAATCCCATCCCATCCCAAATTCATTGCCCTAGAGTATGAGTATGACTCTAGGCAAATCACTTAACCCCGTTTCCTTCAAATCTGCAACAGGGGTGGTAATACCCAGTTTTCATTTAATTTAAGGGATGGGCCTCTTTAGTACCTAACATGTAGTTGCTATTATTCATGGGTCTAACTCCAAGGGGCCGTATGTATGAATGATGTGCGCATGGGGCATGTATGTAAATATCTATCCACCTATACAAACCATATACACATATATGAGCCAACATTTAAGAATTGAAAAATTGCATACAAAAAACCTCAGATTTCCTGTTTCTTTTGAAAGTAAAATCAGAAGATCTGGAAACATTGGACTGAGTCTATGCAGCAGCTGCCCCTTGACTCAGGGCAAGTGCACATCGTCCCACCTTTCCCGGACCACTTCATTATTCTGTGATCAGCCTGGCCTGTTTGATCATCTGACTGTGCCACTTTCTATCCGTACCCCATCCCGCTCCACCTCCTACCACAGGGCTCCTGGCAGGGACTCTTCAGAAAGGTAAATGCACACTCCAATTTATTTTCAATAGACTGGGGTGGGTAGGTAGGTGGTCACTTTCCACGAGAGGCCTCCCTTATCTCGTAACTCATTGAGTAGTTAAACTTGAAAGAGAGGGATTGAGAGGAGATGAATTAAAATTTGTAAATTAAAAATTGTTTTTGGCCTATCCCTGCTCAAGAAGACCCCCTACTCTTCTCCATAATTGCCTGGCTAAGCAAATGATGTTGCTGAAGATAGAGATGAAGCAGTGGGTCCCAGGGCATATTTCCGCTATGACAGTGTTTCTCCACCAAGGCAACTCCGTACACAGGAAGTGTGTTGAAAACTTGTGAGATTTCTTTTTTTTTTTTCCGATTGTCATAATGACTAGAGGGCAACAGCTCATGTAGTGGGTAGGGCCAGGATGGTGAATTCCCTGCAAAATGCAAGAAAATCCCCTATAATAAAGGATCTGCTTTATCCCTAACAATTTTGAATGCCCTGCCAGATATTCATATAGGTGAAAAACATATTTATAATAATCTGAACCCAGAACCTGACTCCATTATACATACAAATACTATCAAGCAGTTTCAATAAGCACTGAATTTTCTAGGAATTCAGGTACTGTGTAAATTGAGGGAAGAGTATATACCTTCTCTGTTCAGAAATGTCCCATTTCAGAAACTACCTGAAGGCATCGCTGTTTGATGAACTCGGGGTAAAAAATTGACTGAGTTATTCTACCTAGGGAGATGCCTCATTCAGGGTATTTTTACCTAAGTGGCAAATGTTTGATTAATTCATTAAGGATGTGTAGGGAAAAATTTGCACTTCATTGGAAAACTGTGCACTGAATATAGCACACCCCTCTGGGTTATTTGATTCTGATTTCATGGAAGCTGTTCTACAACTCATGTAAAGGGTAGATAACTGATAACAATGAAAAATAATTTTTGTCTATAAACATGCAAATTCTGTCCTATTAAAGGTACAACTGGCCTTTCTTCTTCTATTGAAGAAGCTAGTTTTGCTTCCATGTACACATTCATTTCAATATTTCTGATTTATAAATGTGTTCTGTTCATTCTTTGGTTTCTCTCTTGAACAGGTTTTAATATCTGCCTGGTTCCTCATTATGAGTTAATTAAAATATATGCATATGCTCATTTTTCTCTCTGGATGAGAATCAAGCTTTTACTTGTTTGTTTTTTAAAATTGTCTTTTAGCAGTAATCTTGTCTGGGTATCTGCAAATTGAGATACATATCTTTTTGGAAATTACTTTCCTTTTAGTTCCTTTTATAACAGGATGTTATATTTATTTTTTTAATGTGTCATACATAAATTTCAATTCAGGAGAGTAGAAAGGGTGTTCATAAATTTGTTATAGGGGTGTCTCACGGGCTCAATCAGTAGAGAGTGCAACTCTTGATCTCGAGGTTGTGAGTTTGAGCCCCACGTAGGGTATAGAGATTATTTAAAAATAAAATCTTTAAAAAAGATTGTTATGGAAGTTCCTGGGTGGCTCAGTCAGTTAAGTGTCTGCCTTCAGCTCAGGACACTATCCCAGGGTCCTGGGATGGAGCTGATGTCAGCCTCCCTGCTCAGCAGGAAGTCTGCTTCCTTTTCTCCCCCTGTCCATCCCCCTCCCCCATCCGTGCTCTCTCTTTCTCAGGTAAATAAATAAAATATTTTTAAAAAATTTGTTATAAAAGAGAACACGGGTCTGAAAATGTTGGAATTAAGTTTCCATTGGAAATTCTCTGAACAGGCCCACATATGATTGATCAGCTGGGTGATTATTTTTCCCAGTCAGACACAAAGTTCTAGAGTTCCAACCTATTTGGAGCTATCGCTAAGCTTTGATTTATTTTGGGAACCACTCTCCTTCCCCTCAACTCAAACTTGGTTTAGACTTAGATAGTACTGTTACAAAGTAGCCATTTATGTGTGCCACTGATGCAAATTCCTTTTTTCACTATCTTCCCCAGATCATCAAATCCAAGAGTATTCCAGACAAACTGTATTGTCTGGCCATCGTAGTTTATGTCACTAAATGGAGTCATGTTTTCTTATCTTCTCCTTCCTTCATCTATATTTTTTCATCCCAAGATGAGAACAGCCCAAAGAGCACTTGCTCTCCAGGTCACCCCCAGGGAATCCTGATCCTGACTTGTCGCCCTGCAATGAGTTTTAGGCCCAACCATTGTAACACAATCATCTGATGACACATTTTAGGTTAGGATTTGAGGCTGAATTTTCTTTAAAATCAGGAAGAAATAGTGAATTGGCTGACCAAGCTCGATGCCATAAATTTCCCCCCCTGGGTTGCTGGTTGGGAATGTGTGCAGCTGACAATGATAAATGAAAGAGAAAAAAAGATCCTCTCCTAGTTGTTTACTACTAAAATATCCTTATTTTAAATATTGCTTTTCTTTGTATTAAATAAACACATTTATCCCCCCCAAAAAAGTACAGAAGAGCTTGGCAAACAAAAATAAACTTTTAGAAAATTTATGAGCCTGGCTTATATATCGCTTTATTTAGAGGATAATTCTCACATATTTTTTTTTCTTCCACCTACCAAAAGGAACATGCATAATAAATGAACTAAGCTTGGCAGGAAATCCATCAATAAGGTTAATTTAAAATGTAGGCAGAATAGCAAATCTCCATATGGATATCAAGGGCCTTGTTCTTGTTTCAAAACCAGTTGACTTCCAGACATCTGAATATGCCTCTCTGAAGAACCAGACAGAAGGAAATCCCAGCAACTTAAACATCCTCCTCCCCCTCCTGATGATATATCTTCAGGGAACTCATTTTTAGGATCACTTAACAACACAGGAGCAGAGCTGAGGCTAGATATGGGGCTGTGCTGGGGAGCAGGTGCTCAAGACTCTGGTGCCACCACAAGCTCTATGACGTATGGTGAGATACAGAACCTCCCCAGGCCTCAGTCTCCTCATCTGTAAAATAATGACAGCACGCAAAGCTGTAGGACATTGCAGATCGATGATGGCTGAGGTGACTGTATCTGATAATCCATTAAGAAGCCCTGCACTGTGCCTGGCAATATAATAATTATGAAATATTTAAGACTTGGGTTTTTTAATACCAGAAATTGGTGAGGGGGAGTGTGGGCTGATAAATGGGAGAGTGTCATTTTAAAGGTTAATGATAGGGGCACCTGGGTAGCTCAGTTGGTTAAGTGCCTGACTCTTGATTTTGGCTCTAGGTCATAACCTCAGGGTGGTGAGATCGAGCCTCACCTGTAGAACCTGCTTAAGATTCTCTCCCTCTCCAGCCCTAACATGCCCTCTCTCCTTTCTCTAAAAAGAAATAAATAAATAAAATAAAGATTAATTATTTTAAAAGAGCAGCTTCTCCAAAGAGGAAAAAAGGAGCTAAAATAAGACCTCAAAATATGGCAGAAACTTTTGTCTTTCAGCATAAATGAATTTGGTTCTTCACAGAGCTTTTTTATTCTCTTGGCCTAAGTCCTCTACCAAAGACTGTACTGGGGAGAACTCTGAACCATACCGAAGAAAAGATACATTTCTTTTTTATTCCATGGGGATTACTTAAAAATAGAACTACTGTATGATCTAGCAATCCTACTTCTGCATATATATCCAAAAGAATTGAAACTAGAGTCTCAAAGAGATATCAAGGGCAATAATTAATTAATTAATTATTAATTAATTTTCTAAAGTTTATTTTGCACACCGGTGTTCATGGCAGTATATTTACAATAGCCCAGAGGTAGAAGCAACCCAAAAAGTCATCAACAAATAAATGCATAAACAAAATGTGACACGTACATACAATGGAATCTTATTCAGCCTTAATGGAAGGAAATTCTATCACACGCTACAACGTGGATGAACCTTAAGGACATTATGCTGAGTGAAATAAGCTAGTCACAAAAATACTTATATAATTCCACTTACACGAAGTGTCTAAAGTTAGTCAAATTCATAGAATCAAAACAGAATGGTGGTTACTAGGACCTCGGGGAAGTGAGAAAGGAGGAGTTATTTAATGGGTGTAGAGTTTCATACTTGTGGGATGCAAAAGTTCTGGAGATCTGTTTCATAACAATAAAATATATATATCTGTTTCACAACAATGAATATACTTAACACTACTCAGCTGTACACTTAAAAATGGCTACGATGGTAAATCAAATATTTTCACACAATTTTAAAAATGAAGAGTTAAAGGAGATGCATGGATGTTTGGCATGTAACAAACATACGTTAAATACTAGCTATTGGCTATTAATAAGGTTATCAAACGCTAATCCTCCAACACGATTCTTTCCCCACCACCCCCTCCGCAGCCTTTTTCTCCTGGGCACCATATGTTCTTTCTCAATCTGCACTTGCACTCTGTCCTGTTCCATAGCTATGCTTCCACCTTTGTTCTGTCAAAGGCAGGAGCAGTGAGGTGCAGAACACTGTGTTCCCTGCTGAGTTTTCCCCGTGCCATGAACACAGCAGGTGCACACTTTTTTTTAAGTGAAGTTTTTAAAAAATCTTTTCACTATGAGTATAGCAAATCATTGATATAGAGAATATTGATAAAAGCAAAGTAGGAAACAAGAAAAAAAATTATCGAAGTCCCACCACTTAAAAACCATTGTGTTAATTTGGGTTTTTTGGTAACCATTTTGTGAATTAAATGGAGTGAAAAGAAAATGCTAACTGCCTTAAAAAGGAAGGTAAGAATTGATTATTCAAGTCAATCGGGGAATGAAACAGTTTCCCTTGAGAATATTCTAGAGTAGGTTGAGGTGACCGGTAACTGAGATCTTGACGAGTAAAGCTGGGATAAAAGAGACAGTGTGACATGGTTATACAAGTAGAACTCATTTAGTCAATATTATTTTGGTTGCAGTCACTAGAACCCCACTCTGGCAACCAAAGCAGAAAGATGAATTAATTGTTGTCAAAGTAGAATTTTCAAAAAGCTCAATCATGAGTCTCCTACCCAATGATACAGTGTACCTGTGTCAGAGATTTATTGAACTAATTAATGAGGGAACCAGCAAGATGGTAAAGCTGGTTCAAAGGAACATGCAGGAGATTGATGTATACATGATCAGCAGAAGACAGGATGCTAGAATCAAACTGCTAAATTAAACACCAAAAAAAACCCCAAAGCAATACAACTGTAGCCTCTACGGATATCCATCCCACCGAACAAGAACGACTTGCATTTCTATTAGACAAAAAATCATATGCAACCCAATTAGTTAACATCAAACTTTCAGGAAGTCTATTCATCAATAGACTACCACGGGCCAGAGTTCCTTCCTTATAGAGTCCTGTGACCCTGACGCAGGCGCGCTGGACAGACAGCATTTTCCAATATGACATTGCAAGACACACGGGCATCCTTTCTCTGGCTTTATTTCCAAAAGTTTGATCATTTTACTGAACTGGGGGCTTCAAGTCATCACTGAAAATTACTGCACACGTGCCATGGGCCAGGTCTGTGCTAAATGGTGCCCTGGCCTGGCCTCGATCTCACAGCAGCCCTGCAGAGGAGGGACTACCATTCCTACATTTCACAGAGGAGCTAGCTAAGGTGTAGAAAGTCACATGTATTCCCCATGGTTATAGGGCTGATACAGTGGCAAAGGCCAGGCAGGGCTGGGGCCAGCTCTAATTCCAAACAGGAGTCGCCCACAGGAGGCAGGCGCTCCGGGAGGCCACCCAAGAGGAGGCACTGGGGTGCCAGAGGTGCTGGTGGGGAACAGAACTCTCACTGGGGGAGGCCTAAGCTCTCGTTCTGTAGCATGCCTGTCATATATATGCATACTTTTTGTTGTCTATGTGGGTACAGTAGTGCCCGTGAAGTTTCCGAATGGCTAATCATGCATGTTTTAGGGGCACACAAGCAGAAAAGTCTTCAGCCTTCTCCTGGTAAGCCTTTCAGTTCACCAGGACCTCGGTTCACCATTCATGAGGGTTTTCATGTTTGCTTCCAGGCCTTTCTGACTCACTTCTCCAGTCTCACTCAGCGTGTTTCCTGAAAATGTTTCAGATTCGGGTGTCCAGCCCTGAAGACGGAGAGCCTCGCGCCTTTTCCTTGCAGGGTGAGGGGTGCAGCATTTTTATCTCTAGGAAGATTAGGAGGTGCTTGCAAGCAACGTTGTTTTCCTTCTGTGGGCCTGCTGGGAAGGAAGGCTTGCGGAAGGTCAAATCCAGGTTCTGGTTCACTTCTGTCCTTGGCTCCGGGCTATGTGAGAGCGAGGGGAAGGAGGTTAGCCATGAAATGGAGAGTAATCCACACAGAATTTCTCAAGTTCCTACTCAGGGCTTTCAGAAACCACCTTGGTGGGTGGCTGAGTGATGGGAAGATGAAAGGAGGTAAAGCATCAGGCCCTCACCTTGGAAAACCCAAGTGCAGTGAAGGCTGGACACAGAGTCCACATGAATGAAGATTTTCTCCTGGAGCAAAGTGCCAGCCTTGCCCCCAAAGCCAAACTTGAGGGACCGCTCGGAGCGTTTGGAGCAAAGCACTCCGACTGTGCTATAACATTAGTATTATTAGAATTATTGGGCATTCTCTGAAATTAGTAGTTACACTCGGTTGAATAAATGCTCCTAAATGCGATTAAGAATGTATTATATGTTGACTTTATGGATGAGCTAAGAAAAACACTCATTATCCTGTCTCTCTGGGAAATACTGCGTATACTTAGAGGCTTTGTGCTCTCGCACAGTGGTAGGGGACGAACAAGCAGAGGAGGACCAGAGCTCCCCAGCCCAGCTGGGGGTGCCTCCTCTGCACCCCACATCCACATGCAGAACTCAACAGCCCTACCCCCTGCCCCAACTCGGAAGCCTTCACTGAGAAGGCTGTATTTGGTGAGGTTGGGAAACACAGCTTCCTGCCTGGTCCCAAAAGCAGATAGCCTTCAGGGACTTCTGGGTGATGGCTCGACAGGAGGGTGAGCCCCCAGGTAAAGAAAGAGGCCTCAGAAAGAGCATGGTTGGGGCTCCTAGCCCCTTTTTCCTAGGTGGATGGTAGAAGCCCATGAGCCCATCGCCTCTCTGCCTCCCCCTTTGCAGGCATAGGTGCTTGCAGAGCAAACCGGGTCCTGGGCTCCAGCTCCTCTCTGCAGAGAAGCTCCACCATTTGTTTGACAGTTAGTTGTGCCAGATGCCGAGCTAGGATGTCCCCAGCCCTTGCTGGAGTTGCCCAGAGGAGTTCAAAAGCCTCCTGCCTCAGCAGCAGCAGCAGCAGCATTGCCTGGGGGCTTGTCAGAAATGTAGACCCCTGAGCACCCGGGTGGCTCAGTGGCTGGGCGTCTGCCTTTGGCTCAGGTGGTGATCCTGGGGTCTTGGGATCCAGTCCTGCATCGGGCTCCCTGCAGGGACCCTGCTTCTCCCTCTGCCTGTGTCTCTGCCCCTCTCTGTGTCTCTCATGAATAAATAAATAAAATCTTAACCAAAAAAGAAAAAGAAATGTAGAACCCTAGCCCTGGCCTGAACCTACCGAAACAGAACCTACATTTCAGCTGCATTCCCCGAGGTGATTTGGACATGCCTTGCTTTGGGACGCACTGATCCAAAGTTACCTGGTCTGACATCACATCCCAGCCCCACCGTTTACAGCTGAGTTACTTCACTTCTCTGAGCCTGAGTTTCTGCATCTGTAAAATGGAAATGGAAACAGGCCCCACCTTGCAGGCTGTTGCGAGGAGGGAAATGTGCTCCTGTGTGTGAACTGTAACACCTACACAAAGTAAGTGCTCAGAAAATAATGTCTAGGAGTCATGTGCCATCCCCCACACATGGAGAGCTAGCCCTGCCACTGCTTTGTATTAAAGGGTGTCCCTGTCTGCCTGGCATCTTCCTGTCTCAGCCTACATTCTCGAAAGGCTGATGAATAATGCTTTCCCTGGGGGTGACAGCGAGAGGTGGCTATGAAGCCTCTCAAAGGCCACCGGTGGGATTCACCGACTGTTCTCTTGCAAGGAGTAAAAACAACAAAACTCAGTCTTCAGCAGATCACCCACTGTGGTCACCAGCCTCTGGATGGTCCCAATTATCCCTCCCTCCAAGTCTTTATACTCCTGCGGGGCCTGCTCACATTTGACAAAGGCTGACCTGGGGTATCTGGGTGGTTCAGCGGATTAAGCATTGGCCCTTGGCCCAGGTCATGATCCCAGGGTGATGGAATCCAGCCCTGAAGTGGGCTGCTTCTCCCTCTTCCTCTGCCTCTCCCCCTACACATGCTCTCTCTTGCTCTCTCATGTACTCTCTCCCTCTCTCAAAAAAAAAAAAAAAAAAAAAAAGGAAAAGAACAAGACTACCCTGTATAACCAATAAGATAATGTAGAAAAAGGGTGCAAGGGTGACTTCCAAAGGTAGGTCACAAAAGACATTGCAGCTTCGGCTTTGCTTTCTCTGAGATCACTCACTCTGGGGGGAAGCCAGCTGCCATGTCACGAGGACACTTGAGCAACCCTAGGGAGAGAGCCACAGAGCAAGGAAAGGAGGCCTCCCACCTGCAGTCACGTGAGTGAGTCTTCTTGGAAGTGGCTCCTCCAGCTGCTGTCAAGCTTCAAATGACTATAGCCCTACAGCCTCCGACTGCATTTTAACTCCAACCTCCGAAGAGATTCTGAGCCAGAACCACCCAGCTAAGCCATTGCTGAATCCTTGACCAGAAGAGACGATGTAAGATAAGAAAAATTTATTGTTGTCTTAAGTCACCACATTGGGGTAATTTGTTGTTCAACAGTAGATAACTAATACCTCCACTGCAGTAGCCAAATATTGCTCTTTGTGTGTGCATAGTCCTTTCCAATAGAATCTCATATCTAAGATCAGTGGGGAGCCATGGAACAAATAAAATTTCCTTCCACTCTCATTTGATAAAGCATTCCAACAGTTTTGGACAAGCACACAGCATGCAGATCCAAGATAAGAAGTGTTAACAAAGGGGACGCTTCCTCCCCACCTCCCCGTAGAAGGGATGGATTAACCATTCCGTTTCTGGGGAAGAGAGAGAAAAAAAGAAGCCAGAGAGTTTCCCTCCCAGGAGCTTCAATCTCTCCCCTCTGGGGGAAGCAGACTCACCAGAATGGTGCATTTGGGAGAAGGAGCTGACTATACTCAGGGGACGGGTGCTCCCTCCCAGCTGCAGGGGGAGGCTGGTTCTGAGCTTAGGGAAGCGGGCCGTGGGGAGGGCCTGTAGCGGTGTGCATCTTCCAGAGAAGCTGTGCAGAGTCTGAAATGAGGCGAGTGTTGGGATCCGTGTGCCACCTGCTTAAGCCACGTCCTCCATGCCAGGTCTATCAGTAGCAAAGCGTCTCATTTATGTGTCTACCTCTTACTTGGCTCCAAATTGGGAGGAAGAAGGAAGAGGTGTTACTAGCCCACTAAACCCGAGCAAGAAGCGTACATTCAACATTGGTATAAGTTATTCTAGGTTAGTTTTTCATGCCCAGTCAACATCTTCCCAGCTATCAATTCCCCATGCCACCACTGAGATAAGGAGCCTCTGGTACACCCTAATTCCTGGCCCTCAGTCTCAACATAATTGTTTATCCTCAAACTCCAAGTGCTACAGAGTAGAGGCGGACCAGGTGGTTGAGGAAGTCAGACCATCTCATTAATCATAAAAACAATAATGACATGTTATGCACTACTATACTGTTTCTGTATCTCTCCTTAAATCCTCACAAGAACTCTATGCCCGAACTATCACTTATTCCCATTTTATTAAGGAAAACCCCGAGGCCCAAAGGGATGGCTCAGATGGGGAGTGTGGAACATTCTAGCATTTGAATGCAGAGTCTGGCTGGCTCTGAAGTCTTCTGTTTCTAATACACAGTATTATATTTTGAGCCCTACTCTGGAGTCCAGTCCTTAGTTTAGGAAACATTATTTTAAGTTTTGACCTAAACGGTCAATTCAATAGAACGTCAGAGACGCATGACATGTCTGGACTGGAAATTTCTCTGGATCATCCAGTCCTGCCCCCAATCCCCCCTTCATTAGTGAATGCAGAAAACACTGTAAGAGATTAAATCACTTTCCAATAGTGGTTATTGGATGGTAATTTATAGACAAAAACTATGGTAGTCCAAACTGCTTATACGATCACTAATTAACTGGGCAAAAATTTTATTCCCAGAGGTCCTGATATTTGGTTATCCAGTTGTTGAAATATACCCTGGCCAACCAGCCAAATATGCAGCTTGGGCCCAAGTGAATTTATAACCAAATGGAGTTATCCACGCCCCCACCTCTTGCCCCCCCCCCCATTGCTTCTAAAGGCAGTTTTAAGGGGGAAGGATATAATAATTCATCGAACAACAAAAACCTTGGGTTTGTCTCCATATGAGTTCTGAGTGTCATCTCTCGTAGTTATGGGACAGTGATATTCACAAGTAAAAAACTATCTCTAGACTCAAAGAGAATCCAGACCATGTCACAATTACAGACGTGCAAGAGGGCCAGTCTGCCTTGGACGCAAACTCTGATATTTTGTAAGCAGTTTGGATTTGGCTCACATTGGAAGCTGTCAATTACTGCCACAAAACCAATCTTTCTTGGCCGGAAATAGAAACTCCATTTCTGGCGCTTTCAGGAATTTCCTTGCCATTTTACCAAGAAATACCCCTTATTTTGAAAGGAAAACAGCTCCCACACTTTTCTGCTGTAAATGACCCATTGCCATATGAAGGAGCACAGGCGCACACTGTCCACCCCTGCTGCGCCCTGCCCACACGATGGGAGCCGCTGAGCCCACCACATGCCCGGCCTCAGCCCTGTGGGAGACAAGTCAGAAATCATATAGGGCATTCCAGACTTTTTCCTTGAAGAATCCTTCCGAGATGTGGTACAAAGCAGTGAAAAGAGCACTGGCTTCAAAGTCAGACTGCCCTAGCTTAGGTTTCCACGCTAGGATCCATCACACTGGTCTGTGACCTTCCAGATGTTTCTTTAGCACCCGATCTTTGATTTCCTCACCTGTGAAATGGGGACAAAATATCTAATATGTTGAGTTGTTGTGAGGAGAGAAGGAAATAATATTGTTTAGCATCTAGCATAACACTTGGCACATAGTAGGTATCCATAAATCAGAGTTCTCACTTCTGGTTGTACCTTAGAATCGCGTGGGGCCCTTTTCAAAAATATCCATGCTCAAGATCCGTGACCGGGGATTTGACTTAATTGTAAATTTTTAAAAGCTCCAGTGTGAATCTAAACTACAACCAGGGGTCATGCACCCACTCCTTCTCCCTTGCTTTTGCCAGGCCTTACAGAGACTGAGTTCTGTTCCTAAACTGACTCCATGCCTGGAGTCTGACCCAGACACGATAACCCAGGTCCAAAACTCAGCAGTGTATTCAAGTCAGCCCCTGGCACATGTTTACGGTAACTGCCCACATATTTGGTTCCTTCCATTATGCCAGAACTTTGGAAATATGTTTTCTCGATTAATATTAATTTATCCCTATGAAGTAAATGATATTCTTGTTCCCATTATACAGAGTAGGAAACTGAGACTCATTAAGTGCACAATCATTCCTTCAACAAATATCTATCGCACGCCATTAATATGCCAGCCGCATTGTCGAGGTGAATGACTGGTCCAAGTCACAGAATTTTAAGTAAGGAAGAGAGCCTGGATTCAATCCCAGACTGTCTGACGTCCACTGCACTTCCTCCCACAGCTCATTGCCACACAGCAGAACTGTGCCGCCCACTATTAGGCACCAGGAGAGGGGGTTTCTTTTCTTTTTTAAAAAATTTAAGTTCAATTAATTAACATATACTGTAGTACTGGTTTCAGAGGTAGAGGGCAGTGAGTCATCAGTCTTACATAACACCCAACACTCATCACATCAAGTGCCGTCCTTAATGTCCATCACCAGTGACTCCTTCCCCCCTTCCCTCCAGTGACCCTCAGTTTGTTTCCTATGATCAAGAGTCTCTAAAAAAAAATAAAAAATATATATTAAAAAAAAGAGTCTCTTACGATTTGTCTCCCTCTTGGATTTCATCTTGTTTTATTTTTTTCCTCTCTTCCATTATGATCCTCTGTTTTGTTTCTTAAATTCCACATCTGAGTGAGATCATATGGCAATTGTCTTTCTCTGATTGACTTATTTCACTTAGCATAATGCTCTTTAGTTCCATCCGCATCATTGCAAATGGTAAGATTTCATTTTTTAAAAAAAAGATTTTATTTTAAAGATTTTCTAAAAATTTATTTATTCATGATAGACACACAGAGAGAGAGAGAGAGAGAGAGAGAGAGAGAGAGAGGCAGAGACACAGGCAGAGGGAGAAGCAGGCTCCATGCAGGGAGCCCGACATGGGACTCGATCCCAGGTCTCCAGGATCAGGCCCTGGGCCGAAGGTGGCACTAAACCGCTGAGCCACCCGGGCTGCCCTCATTTTTTTTTTTTTTTGATGGCTGAATAGTAACCCATTACATATATGTATATCACATAGGAAGGGGGATTCTATTATAATCATCCATCCTGCCCTCACCCTACAGGGAGCACTACTCAGGTATTCAGGGATGCCCCCTCAGAACTGTGCAAGCCAGCAGCCCTGCCATTTCTATTGCTGCCATTTTACAGGTGGGGAAACCAAGGCACAGAGAGGGCCCTGGGGTTACAGGGCTAACAAGTGCCTCCCAAGCCTTAGGCTGTTCTGCGAGCTTCCAGAGGACCGGATGCCCATCTTCTGTGTGGGCATAGAAGGCAGTGGCCTTAGATGCAGTAGGTACTGGAGCCACACAAGACAAGACAAAGCTAGAGCAATGCCTGATGGGGTCCTCCTGAGGGAGTCAGTGCCCTAAGGGACCAAGGCAGTGGTGAGTCTCATGGTTGTGGGTTCCCAGCAGATGCCAACCCTAAGCATGGGGTGACTATGAGTCTTCACGGTTATATTTAGCTTGCGTTGCATCACATACTCAACCCAACATATTAAAGCACAGTATCTGTGTCCAAAGAGCTAAATATACACAAAAAGAGAGAAAGAGAGATGTGTCTGGAGGAAGTGAGTGAGCCTCTCCTTTCTTTGATCTTTTGGGATTCTGATTTGCCCTGAGAGCTGATGTCAGAGGCTGCTGCTTTCTGTTTTTCTTGCTGATAGGTTTGGTGGAACGACATGGACACGAAAGCCTCACAGCACTCTCTGTTCTCCTGTCCCTGAGGTACACTGACACCTGAGCAGCCAAAGCCTTGGTCAGGTGGGGTCCCAGCCTCATTCTGGAACTCTGGTGTGCATGAAATGATCCAGAGAGCTTGTTAAGACACAAATTCCTGGGGCCTCATTCCCAGGGTCTCTAACTTGTTTGCATTTCTCACAAGGTCCCAGGTGACACCGATCCTGGCTCTCTGGGGACCACGCTCTGGTCTCCAATGACAAGGTAGCTCCATAAATGCCAGAAGAGGCCAAATCCAAGATATACTGACTAAAAGGCAAGGGCAGGGGTGTGGGAGGAGGCAGGGAAGACTTTACCACTATTTGCATAGCAAATGGTTTGACATATACACTTGCAGCTTGTATATACATAGACTATTTCTGGATGATTACTCCCCCAAAAATGCTAATAATTGTTGCCTTGGAGGACTGAGGGTTGGGGGTGCTACGTTGCCTGTTCTCTGGGTCTCTCCCCAACTCATCATTTTCCTTTCTCTGCTCTGTTACCTGCAGAGCATCTGTCCTCCAGGGCCTCTATTACCCCATTTCCCTCGAGGGTTGAGGTCCTCCTGGGTTGGGCCAGTGGGAGGCAGCGGTAGGAGATCAGAAGCTGGGCAAAGAGAAAGCCCGCCCTTCCCCCCCCCATGCTCACCCCCCTCTGGTGCCATTCCTGGAACACCTGCTCTGTGCCCAGCTAGGCCCAGGCCCCTGGGCTCCAGCCACACCGTTTTCTTCCTCAGCTGTTGCTAGTTCCTGGGCTGTCCAGGCCCCTTTGTCTCCCCTGACCCCTGCCCTCACCTCTCCAAGTGGTCCCTTCCTTAAAGTCCCCAAATTTGAACATTCTGGAGGTGAATTTCATTTCCTGCTGGAACCCTGACTGAGGATGGTAGGAAGCTCACTATTCACGGTGCGTCCTCTTGTGTCATTTCAAGATTTGGTTCGGTGCCTAAAATACCCATTCAAAAATGCAACTATAAAAAAATAAAGCTTGGGACCCCCGGGTGGCTCAGCGGTTAAGCGCCTGCCTTCGGCCCAGGGCCTGATCCTGGAGTCCTGGGATCGAGTCCCATATCGGGCTCCCTGCATGGAACCTGCTTCTCCCTCTGCCTGTGTCTCTGCCTCTGTGTATGTGTGTGTGTGTGTGTGTGTGTCATGAATAAATAAATAAAATCTTTAAAAAAAGTAAATAAAATAAAATGTCTTTTTAAAAAATAAAATAAAATAATAAAAAAAATAAAGCCTAGAAATAGGAATTTAATCTTAAGTAATCTCAAAGAGTAAGTTCCAAAGAGAGTCTCTGGGGCATGGGTCTACTTCGGCACCTGACGCCTCTTCCTCATGTTTGCCTGGGATCTGATGCTAACAAGGAATTGTTCTTTATCTCCTACTCCAGCCTGGTTGGTGCAGTTAAGGTCCTGGGAGACAAGGGTCGGAGCTGATGCCTCTCTGCCATGCACATGGGGTCAGAGCAGGATGTGGCCAAAAGAAATTCTCAGCTTCAGGAATCCCACGCACTAAATTCGAGTCACATCTATACCACTTGCTTTGTTTGAGCCCGTGAATCTCCTGCCCTCCCTGGTTCCCTTAAGGGGACTCATCACATCACACTGTGGGTTCCTATTGTGTGGACACTGTCTCTTGGGTTCCATGAACATTGTTTTTTTTTTTTATATGGATTTTTTTTTAAATTTTTATTTATGTATGATAGTCACACAGAGAAAGAGAGAGAGGCAGAGACACAGGCAGAGAGAGAAGCAGGCTTCATGCACCCGGAGCCTGACGTGGGATTCGATCCCGGGTCTCCAGGATCGTGCCCCGGGCCAAAGGCAGGCGCCAAACCGCTGCGCCACCCAGGGATCCCTCCATGAACATTGTTAATACTTTTACATACTGTCGGGAGCCTAAGACTTGAGCCATTCAACTCTTAGCTGTTTGCATGCCGCTGTGTGCACACAGCATGCGTGCCCGCACCCTCGCCTGGCAGGGGTAGAGATGGCCCAGGAGGAGTCAAGCCAAGGAAAGGAGGCTGGACCTAAAGCCCTGAGATTTAGAGGACACGACAATTGTAAATAATGATTTTGAAAGCTTAACATCTCTTTAGCAAGAGTAATGGTTGAAAGTAGGAAACTGCCAGATGGTGTGCACTGTTAATAATGCCCATCTGTGAGCCATATCATGAATTATAAAATTGATTTGGAGGAGAACATCGCCTGCTGTCTGCCCCAGGTGCCAAAATGTCTCCTTCTAGCTCGGGGTCAGGTACGGGGTAAGCAGGCTGAGGGGCATGTTGCTTAAAAATCACACTGTGTCATGTTTTTACCCAATAATAAGACAAAACCTGAATGCTAATTTTTGTAAAGGTCACAAAATATTTGTGGCATTCAGAGGGCCACGTCAGGACTTCCTGCGTCACACACAAGCCCGGAGCATGGTGCTGCCTGGCTGAAGGCAGAGGCACTCTCTCCCGTGTTGAGTTCTGGTCAACTTTTGACCTTCCGCCCTGGGTCTAGTGACCCTGGTTTCTGAGCCCCTGGACCCTCACCTGGGCTCCTGACAAGGTCCTCAGATTCTCTCTCACTAAACACCAGTTTGCTCCAGTCTCTCCACCTTGATCCTGCAAACTCTTGCCCCTCTGATGTCACAGCTGCAGATAACAGGTGTTCCCACTTCTCTCGTTGGTCCTCCCTTGTCCCCCGGCTGCCTAGCTGGAATCCTCCAACAGAATAGGGGACAAGTTTCTCCATCTGTCGTGCATGGTACTTTGCTGAGGAGTTAACAGTAAAAATTGATGTCAAGCGCTCACCGTAGAGTGGTGTTGGTGCCAGAACAGGCCACCCCTCAACCAAGCTCCAGCACAATCTGCTCGCTATTTCCCACCCCCTTGAGCACACTCTTTCCCCTACTTCTTGTGTCACCTGTTGTGTGGAGCCGCCTCTGCTCCCCCACAAAGCTCTAACTCAACACTTGCCCTGCGAAGACCCTTTACTACCTCTACCCACAGTGGTATTTTCTTCCTAGAATCCCATAGGTATAGCATCCACGATTATATTGTGCCTTATGCTGCTCTCAGTTATCTTCATTCGAGCTTATCTTGTCTCTCCAATGGGTCGGAAAATCTCTTGACACCCACACCTTCTGTCTTTGCACCTTCTCCCATGGTGTGTCTGAGCCAGAGTTGGGAAGCCAGAGCTTAATTATTCCTATTCACTGCTTAATGTATCCTGTCCTGTTACATGAGTTTTTTGCAACCTTCACCGGTACATTGGAATCATCTGAAGATTTTTAAAATATGCAGATTCCCGGGCCCTACTCCCAGGGATTCCATTTCAGTTGATACAGAATGGAGCCCAGTTTGGGGTATTTGTTTAAAAGCTCCACCAGTGATTCTCCTGTACGGCTAAGAGCGAGCTCCACAGCACTGTATGAAGCAGGATGACTTGGCCCTCGGCTCTATTTGATTCCCCACGCCACTCAATCTTCTGGCTGCACTTTCTCCATATTTCAAATTATGTCTTACAAGTTAAATTGCACCGCTCAGCTCCTTTCTGATACAACCTACAAGGAATCGTCTTTAGGCAAGTGAAAACTTTCTGCCATTACCTCACTGGGCAGAAAGTCAAGCTGTAAAAAACCAGCCAAGTAATTCCCTTCAAAATGAGACGCTCATTAATCAATGAGCCACCCTCCAAGCGCACCTGTGTGAAGCCAGGCGGTCACCATTTGTGACCTTCTACTTGCTTCCCCCCAGATAAATCAGACAGAGGAGCTAGCAAACAAAAGAGACTAAAGGTGCTTTTACACATTGAGGTCACCAATAAGTAATAATAAGAGAACGGAAAAGGGAGGAAAAACAAGGGTGATGAATTAATGAGGCTATTATGACAAAATGATTTAATGGCAAATACGTGAAAGTGAATTAATGAGGCTTTGATGGCATTTACAGGTTTCATTTCCCTTGAGTATCTCAGTGAATCCAGTATCACCTGGAAAACTTAAGACTATTCTGTTTTGAAGACTTTCTGCTAGCAAGACAGGAAAAGCAGCTTTGAGGGATATTTTTTCATTCATCTCTTTCAGGCTTAGTGCAGTTTTAATTACTGGTGAAATAAAACCATGAAGTGCAAAGTGAAAAAACCAACAACCCACAGAACTCTTAAGCAGCCAAGGTGCTTTTAAATGTAAATTTTGTAAACTGGTTAAAACAGACAAGAAAGGAAACCCTAAGGAAGTATATACTATATTCACGGGATTGTTTCTAGATTATGTTTTTCAAAATTTTCCATCAGGCGCCAGTAAGTCTTTAAACACTGGTCAGATTCATCTTCTAAATACTTGCTTTAAAAGAAGCTCTGTTTACCTGTTTATTTTTTATAGGTTTTATTTATTTGAGAGAGAGAGAGAGAGAGAGAGAGAGCATGAATGGGGAGGCACAGGGAGAGGGAGAAGCAGAAGCAGATTGGCCACCTAGCAAGGATGGACGTGGAACTCGATCCCAGGATCCTGAAACCATGACCCAAGCTGAAGGCGGATGCTTAACCGACTGAGCCACCCAGGTGCCCCTCTGTTACCTATTTAGAACCAGGAGAGCTACTGGACTTTGTTATAAGCTATGGAACTGCTTTACTGAAGATCTATCATCTTAACTTTCTCTCTGTACAACTGAACTGGATTCTACAATTTAATTATTTCCTTTTGCAGCTGCCCAATTACTCTCTTATAAGCAAAATTTTCATTACGTGAATCTTTGGTATTGAATGGGTTACTTTTTTCCTTGGAAATCATTTTGGAACATTATCTTTTTTTTTTCAGAATTTGCCTTTTCTTCTTTTACAGGGGAGCCCACTAGGTGACACACGCTGCTCACACACCCAGAGTCTTCACACTTTTTAATTCCTTCCTCTAAAATATGAACAGAAGCCAAGGATCGCCAAAATGGAGAAAACCTCCACTATGAAAGAAAGTGACACAAAAACAAATATGTACAGAGTAAAGAAATGTAGATCAATGAAAGATAATGAAGAGACGGGGGGGGGGGGGAACCTCTGAAACAGGATTCATATCCCTCAGGAGAAAAGCTACTGCATCTGTTGAAACAAATCAAGGCTGGTGAAAAGGAGACAATCAAATAACAAGAGCTCATAGAACTAAATATATAATAGCCCAAATGAAAATTTCGGTGAGGGACGGGATGATAAAGTCACAGAAATGCTACAAGTAGAAGAGAAAGAAATGAAAAGAAAAGAGAAAAGAAAAAAGAAATGACCCTAGAGGTCCAACAGCCACCTCTAATCTAGAGAGTTAAAACAAGGGGTGCATGGTTGGGCAAAAGGAGGAAATTACACAGAAATTATTCAGAACTGGTTATGAGTTTTAGATGAAAAGGGAGGGACCCCAGGAAGTCAATCATAGTGACAGTGGTGGGAGATAAACCAAGGCAAATCATTTAAAAATTTAGAACACCAGGGTTAAGAAAAGATCTTAAAGCTTCTAGTGCTTATTTCTCTCAAGTTCACATTCACTGAAACAGGAATGAAACGGCTCCAGGCCTACCAACAGTAATGTTAGATAGTGGGAGACAATGAGAAATGTCATCAAAATCCTAAGAGGACTCAAACATTTATCTCTTATCCACACTTTCTTGGGAAAGTATCAAAAAATACACATACCAGCAGAAATAGGAAATGAACTAAGAAATAAGAAGTCACTGAATCAAAGAAGCAAGGGACCATAGGAGAATGGTGATAGGAAGTCCCAGAAAGCGGGAGAAGGAAAGTCGAAGGCCAACATCTGTGGCCAGAGGTATCTGGAAGTTCTCCAGAACACAAACAAACAGAAAAAAGAATTTCCACAATGGAGGTTCCAGTTGACATTCCCCTTATTAATAGAGAGTTCCAGTTGTTCCACATCCCTGCTAACACTTGATATTATCAGTTTTTGGTTTTGTGGGGGGGTTTTTGTTTTGTTCCTTAGCCAGCTGGTGGACGTGTACTGGTATCTCATCATGGCTTTATTTGAATTTCTCTGATGACTGACAATGTTTGGCACCTTCTCATTTATTTATCAATCATTTAGATACCTTCTTTTTTGCCTGTTCAAGCCTTTTGCCTATCTTATAAATGTTGTTGTCTTTTTTTTTAAATAATCTGTAGGGCTTCTTTTATATATTTTGGATATGAGTCCTCTGTCAGGCTTGTCTTTATACTCTGTTTAAGGTGTCTTTTGATGAATAGAAGCTCATTATAAAGTACAATTCATCAGTCTTTTCCTTTAGGATGAGTACTTTTCAATGTCCTGTTAATTTTGGAGTTTTTATCCCAAATTGGGATTATTCTGTACATACCTTTCGTAGCATTTTTTAAATTTACTAATATATTACAAAGCATTTAACCTCATAATATTTCTTCAAGAACACCATTTAAAATGACTGTACAGTATTCCACTGTATGGCTATGTCATCCCTTATGGAACTCAACATTTACTCTTGCGTATTTAGATTGATCTAGAACATTATTTAAATAAAATTACAAAGTTAGGGAGTGTATTACAAATTAGAAATTTGAGATTTTAAATCCAAGTTTGGCTAATTCCAATCTTCATTACCCAGTGAGTACATATGGAGCACCTAAGGTTTCTTTAGCATTATCCTAGAGGATACAAAAGAAATTACGAGAGGAGACCTGTCCCTAAGGAGCTGACAATATATTTCATGGCCAGACACTTCATTGCTAATTGTTTAGCAATTAAGGAATAATTGGTAAGGCACCACTCTAGGTTTAAAGTAAGGGTAAACATTGATTCATTGTAGGAAATAAAAACGGATCATTAGGATGAAACTGCATTGGTGAAGACTTTGACATGAGGATTTTGGATTTGATTCCACTGGCAATAGGTTCACTGTAGAGGTAGGGGAGGAGATGTGACGGGGATGCAGTTGGGAGCCAAGCCATCAAATTGCAGTTTCATGAAGCTTCTTCAGGTTAGTGGTGGGGTAGGGAGAGTGGAGTCAGAAGGACAGATTTAAGTTTATAGGAATAACCCAAGGGCCGGGCGATGTTATCTTAAAAACTTGCAGTTAATACAATTATTAAAAAGATTTTCTCCATTTATTTATTCATGAGAGACAGAGAGAGAGGAGACACAGAGACACAGGCAGAGGGAGGAGCAGGCCCCACGCAGGGAGCCGGACGTGGGACTCCATCCTGGGTCTCCAGGATCAGGCCCTGGGCTGAAGGTGGCGCTAAACCACTGAGCCACCCTGGCTGCCCGCTAATACAATTTTTAAAAGAAATGGAAAACTGGATATTTGCCTCCATTGGTCTCTTGTCTAACTATTAACCTGAGTTATTTTTTTTAATGTCATTTCAAAACGAAATAAAATATCTTCGCAAAAATTATTGAGAGATCACAAACGAGTGTTCTAACAAACATCTCTATACGTGAGAATAATTATGATTCTGTTATTTCTCAGAAAAAAGGAAAAGATTTACTGAACAATGCTTTTATACTTCACTTCCATAGAGAAGCATTAGAACACAGTGGTCTGGGTTCAAATTTTAGCAATGTCATGTAAGACAAGTCAATGAGCCTCTCTAGAGTTGTTTCATCATCTGTAAAATAGGGCTAATAATAATGAGAAAAATACCTGCCAGATAATAAATGTTAATTATTATCCTGGTCTGTGGTTATTATTTTTATAGATTCATTAATTAAAATGTCAGCTGCTTAGATTTAACTTATATTGGAAAGAATACTGCTATTTATCTAGTAGTGGGAAATGAAGAGTTAAAGGATGTGGTAAGTAAAAATTAAGTAACAGACATTGGGAAATTTCATCAAAGATGCTAAGGACAAAGTTCCCACTTCTTGGCTTTGCATCTATTATAGCTATAGCATTATTAATAGTAATAAAGTGCTTGGTTTCTACAGAGCCTAGGACTTGGGAACAAAGCCAAGTGACATATGTATATATTTATTTAATGGTGGGAGACCCGGCACATTTGGCGACAGGCGCGGTGTTCCACTCAGTGGGATGAAATGCATGCCTCATGCCAGCTTCTTTAGAGGGACTGTTATTCATCACAGCTGTAATGTTCCCTTCAGAGAGCTCCCACCGGAATGGAAAAGGCGCACTGGCAATTTATATACAAAAGCCAACCCACGTTTGGCTTTGAAAATTCACTGGGAAAACTGTATGCAGTCTGTTAGTTATTCATGGACATGCTCTGGTTTCTGATGGAAGCACTGTGGTTCCGTTTGTTATCATCACAGTAAAATTAGAAAGCAGCAAAGAAAAATTAAAGGACTGGCATGTAGACATCCTCTAGCCAACAAAACCTTATGTGCGTAAGGTGTCAATTGCCATGTAGAAATAATCATAATCCACACAGCCCTGTGTTTGGAGTGCATGGACTGGCTTTGCCTGGACTGTGCAGGCCTGCCCCCACCTTTCCTTGGTGAAATTACATTGTCATCCTCTGCCCTGGGAACACTCCACACGCCCTGTAGAGACCATGGATTTGGCATGCAGCGACACCCTGCCTCCCAAAGCGGTGTCATTTATGCAAACTATATCGGAAAGTCTCTTAGTATCTAATGAAATGGTGTAACCGGAAATGTAAATGTGCAAATTACCTGACAGTTGAATCTTGATCCTGAAGGAATAGTGCTGGGGCAACTGACTGGCTCAGTCGGTAGAGCATGCGACGCTTAGTCTCAGAGTTGCGAATTTGAGCCCCATGCTGGGTGTGGAGCCAACTTAAAATAAAATTGAAAGATTTTTTAAAAAGGAATATTATCTCCAGTTAACCTTGCAGCCAGAATAGTTTCCCACCCCTGAGTTGGATGAGCACCTAAATCTAGACACCAAGATTTCTCCCCAAGTAATGTATTACCTAACATCTGCAAAGGAAATATATGCTATTCTAAAAGTGTATTCGCAGACACATCACATCTAATCTTCACAAGAAATGAGACAGGTGAGTGTTACAATGCCCATTTTATAGGTGCAGACTCTGAAGTCTAGGAAGATGAACTGATTTAGCCCAAATCTCACAACCAGGAGGTACAGAAGAGGGATTCAAACCCAGTGCTCAGTACTTTATGCTACTTTCCTGATCTATTTTTGCAAGGGGAAAAAAGGCTTTGTCTCCTACAAAGATGAGTTTTAAATCTTTAATTGGTAAGTAATAAAAGTAAGTTTCTTTTAGTCTCATCCAGGAAAGCAAGCATGTTACTGGATTGCTTATGTGTGGGATATATAAGAAATATGATGCTACCACTTTATAGGTTGATTTTTCTCCAGGGATCAGTTCTGTACTCATTTTAGTTCAACCAATCTTGAACTGAACAACTACTATGTAGCAAGCAATGTGCTAGATATCAAAGACAAGAACGCTCGAGTTCCAGCCCTTGTCCTGATAGTCCTTATGGAGATAGACAGGCAAGCAGATAGATAAAGAGGTAGGTCGCCAGGGAAGCCCGGAGGAGAAGTTGGGTGTGCCAATTCAGAAAGATTTTCTGCACACGGAAATATCTAAGATTAGTTTTGAAGCACGTATAGGAGTTCTCCAAGCCAAGAAGAGAGGAAGGGAATTCTGGTAATATTCAGAGACATGGAGATATGGGACAAACGGGAATAAATATAGTTTCTGCTGAGGGACACAGGAAAGAGAGAGGAGATCTCTCTCTCTCTTTTTTTTTTTTTTTAGATTTTATTTATTCATTCATAAACAGAGACAGAGGGAGAAGTAGGCTCCCATGGAGCCCGGAGCCCGATGCGCGGCTCCATCACAGGACTCCAAGTTTACCACCTGAGCTGAAGGCAGATGCTTAATCAACTGAGCCACCTGAGCCACCCAGGTGCTTGAGAGATCATTTTAAAAGGGAACGGTATGTAATCATAATCTAACAGGCGACGGAAGTACAAAAATATCAAGCAATTTGGCCGGTATCCCATGGCCCAAAGAATTTCTAATGGCTTTTGACACTTTCTATAGTGCCTTTCAAAACTGTCTATAGGAGAGAAAGGGAAGAGCAAGAGAAAGAGGAGGAGGGAGAGAAAATGGGAGGATGGGGGAGGAGAATAGAAAGTTTCTGAAGACATAGATGAGCAAAATTTGGGAAGACGCGCAAATTTTAGAAAAAGATTAAACCAATTGAGGGGATTTATTGTGGAGAAGTGGGCTGAGACAGCAGGCAGTATGAAGAAGATGATCCTCAATATCATTAAGGAGCCTATAAATTAAACTCAAATAAGAATTTTCTACCAATTAGAAGTAACCATGTCAGACCTGCATCACCCAGGGCCTCGTCAACCATCCTTCAGGCAGGCTGTGCTCCTCATAAATGTTTGGACTGGTCGGGATCCTGCCAGGTTACTGGGGCAGCATGAAAAAGGCACAAGAATGTGCTGGAATGCGTAAGCCCTTTGAGTGCAGATGTTCAATAAATATTGATTGATAACAACTCATATTTACTGCTGTAACGAAGATTAGTAAACTTAATTGGAAACACATTTAACGTTAGCATAGTTATGATTCATGGCTAACAGGTAAAAGGTAAAGGAAAAGTCAAGTTTTACATGTTCTCTTCTCCTTTTTAAGGACTTTAGTGTAGATGAGCTGTCACTCGCTATTAAAAGTTCAAAGTCACATTTGCAGTCCACTTCTGGCAAGGAAGAAAGAACTTTACGGTATATGTTTTAATTGCTAATCTTGCTCTCATTTTATCTTAGTTTTTCAATGCTTATTTCCCCCTCTATATCCACTACTTCCTTTCTAAAAATTTTATTGCACTCTATGTATCTTTGAAAATGACCGCAAATTCTTTTGCAATGAGGTAAGATACAATTAAATACATACATAAACCAGATGTTGCTTGAAGACCCCTTGGAGACTTAGTTAAAATTAGTTCACCCCTAATGCAAGAACCTCTAAGTATCCCCATGCTTTCTCCACTCCTGTGGGCCATGGCAGTTCAGGGCCATCTATTCATTTTTTTACGCATGCTTTCAGCAAGTATTTATTGACCACCTACTATATCCCAAGCATTATTATAGGCGGTAGCAACACACCAAGGACTTTAATTTTGTGAAAACCAAAGGCAAGGCAAGTCCCTGTCCTGGTAGAACTCACATTCTAGTAGCTGGGAGGCAGGCACACAAGCAAACAAAAGAAAGAGAGTCATGCGTGTGAAAAGATGGTTTCAAACAGCAAAAAGTTGGATGAAGAAAATGAAACAGAGTAGTGTGAAGTCCTGTGATGTGGGGGCAGGGATGCCACTTAATTTCCCCAGGGGCGTGGGGGTCGGGGAAGGACACCCTGAAAGATGACCCCTCACTGGGACCTGAATGGCCAGTTGGTGGCCTGAAGATCTGAGGGAGGGGTCCTAGGCCACGGGAACTACCAGGGCCACAACGTTGAGGCTGTGCCATCGCAGAAGACACAAGGAGGCCAGTGCAGTAGGGTCCGCTATCCTCAGGAGAGAAGGGCTGTGATGAGGGAGGTGGAACCCAGTTTCCAGCCTCAGTCCCCCACCTGCTCCCCTCACTGATTTTTGCAAGAAATTCAACTGCACCAAGATTGTGAGTTTTGGAATATTGCCTCAATTCGTGGGGCCAGAGGGAAGAGTTCACTCTGGGGAGCATGCAGTCTTCTTGGTAGGGCCCTGCTCCCTCACTACCCTTTTAAGGGTCCATGGTGCCCACCCCTTACTCTCCATTCTGTGCAGTTCTTCTGACACGTGCCATCCTGTCCCCACTGCTCACAGCTTGCTCAGAGGGAGTGGGTGCCTGGGCCTCACTGCCAGCTTCAGATCATGGCAGACATATTCCATCACATGGAAACCCACCCGCTTTCCACATTCAATAATTATTGACACGTGGGCTGACTTGGGGCTGGTGAGGTGAGATGCTGTTATGGTTTGCAAGCATTTCATTAGATGTTTAGTCTTATTTTATGATTGACTTTTCTGTGATCCTGTGTTTCGTAGGCCTCCGCCATTTTGTAGGCCATTGCAAAGCTCACGTCCTCACTGCCTGTGGGATTTCACTATTCAAACTGCCCTGATCAGGCCTATCCGTGCGGCCCAGGCTCGCCAGCATTCTAGCGAGTGACACTGTCTCCATGTCGCTGCATGTGCACACAGAAGCGCTGTCAGCTAGTGCAGTGTCAGAAGGTTTCCCTGACGTGCCCATGAGGTAATCACACATCTCACCCATATCCCTTCTGAGCCACTCCATGGAGAGCTTAGGCCCCGGGAGGGCAGACAGGCCTTCCTTTTGCTGACAGGTTCCTTTCTGTCCCACTCTCCTCGACTCCCTGGACCTTGGGCTTGGAAGGGGCAAGCCAGAGCTTGAGACAGCAGAAAATCTAGGCCCTGGGTATCTTGTGGCTGACTCAGAGCCGGCTTGCCCTCTCCTGAGGATGCTGAGGCCGGAGACTGGAGCTGCAGGGCCGTGCAGGCCAGAAAGAGAACACCATTGGAAAGGACTCAGGACCACCATGGGCAGGAATATTGGAGCAAGGGAATGGGGATGAAGCTGGGAACAAAAGGGAGAAGTAGAGGGGGAAGGAGCATAGCGGGGAAGCTGTTAGGAAGACGGGCCAGGCAGGTGGACCCCACAAATGCGGCCTCATCGACCTCTGCTCCTGCAGGGCCTGTGATGCATGTTTCAGCAACCACAAAGGTCACCCTGCTTCATCCTTTCTGGCATCATCCCATGCCTGTCCTCCCACCCTCTTCTTCCATCTCCATAGGTCCAGCACCTCTTGGAGACATAAGACATCCTCCCCCACGTGTGGGGACTTTTGAAACTGAGACAGTAGCCTGGGGATTGAACATGTGAGCTCTGAAGCCACATTGCCTGGCTCCAATCCCAGCTCTGTGTGTAATCACCTGTGTGCCCTGGGCATATTTCTTAATGTGCCTGTGCCTCAGTTTCCTCACACGGAAAACGAGATGGTAATAGTTCCTCCTTTACCAGATTGTTAAAAAGTTTCTTGCTAAATACCCAGTGTCTGATAACGCCTCCACGCATGCTTAGCTGGTGTTATTCTAAAGAATTGTGAAAACAGGATCCAAACATTGTGGTGTATTTTAATGTTTACATTAACAAATTCTAATTCTAATTCGAAACACACAATAGCATATAAATGTGCTATTCACAGGTAATTACGAGAGTTTGTTTGCTTGTTTTTTAATGAATTTGTAGCCCCCACAAGGTAGTAGGGTCCAATCATGGGACATGAGTTTAGAGTTGAATGAGAAGCATCTGTATCTATGACTCTACGTATGACCTCTTTGCAAACAATGTCAAAATTCTAAATTTGAGGTCCTTTGTGAATGTTTGTCTCCATGCCAAATGCTTTTTCTATCCTTTTCTAACCCCCATTCCCTCCCACAGTCATATCTTAAGATGACCGGAGCATATAAAAGTGGGGACTTGGAATAAACTCCACTTCCTATCTCTCTGATTTCACAATTAGATTAACGAGGTACTAGGCCTTTGATTCCATAATTGGGTGATTTATACATGTTTACATACATCAGATACATTTATAGCTTAAGATGTGAATGAAGAAGGAGAAATAATGCAAGGCTAAAGCTCATTTGTACTGGAAACAACTGATATCAGACCAATGTTTAGAAGATGAAGGCCTGCAGGTCCTGGCCAAAGGAGAAGTATGGAGAGGGACACAAGCTTCCTGAACCGCACAATTTTTTTTAAAGATTTTATTTATTTATGTATTTATTTATTTATTGAGAGCAAGATAGAAAGAGAAAGAGATCACAAGCAGGGGGGAAGGGCAGAGGGAGAAGCAGATTCCCTCCTAAGCAAGGAGCCAGATTCGGGACTCGATCCCAGGACCCCAGGATCATGACCTGAGTGGAAGGCAGACACCTAACTCACTGAGCCACCCAGGCACCCTGCACAATTTTGTTTTAATTCATTTTGCTTGTATGCCCAGTAGAAGCTGTGTGTAAGACCAGCAAGCAAAGAGAGGATGATTTTCAACCAAATGACATTTCATGGCTACGAACATGACCCTAAATTACAGCAGTCCATAATGCAGGAGCCTGAAGAGAGGTGCAGAGTTAATACTGCAGCATGATTTCTCCTGGAAATACCAACGCTGTGCATGAAGGGCTTTGTGGCTTCTACCCAGGGAATGTAGCTTGCAAAACTTTAAAAACAGGAGCCTTGGCAGCTCTCCGGGAGGCTGAGATGAAAGCCTACCTAGACTAGAGTAGACTGGCTGACCTTTCAAAGGCCCTTTTATCCTTGAGACTCTATGGTTTTGATGTAGTGTCGAGTATTTTTCAACTTCCTATCAAGACGAGTCAGTGAGTATGTGAAAAATAAAGTCTGGTTCTGCACTAATTCCCTCATGCATTTTTAAAAGGTTAAAAAATGGATAAACATTGTAGTCACTCAATAAATAATAATTCTAAAAGGATGAGAAATTTACATTTTTCTACCTTGCAAATCTAAGATTTAAAAAGTCCATGGGGCGCCTGAGTGGCTCAGTCGGTTCAGCAGCTGACTCTTGATTTCGGCTCAGGTCAATCTCAGGGTCTTAGGACTGAGCCCCATGTCGGGCTCTGCACTCAGCATGGAGTCTGCTTGAGGACTCTCTCTCTCTCCCTCTCCCTCCCTGCCCTTCCCCCACTCACATGCACATTCTTTCTCTCGCTCTCTCTCTCTCTCTAAATAAACCTTTTCTAAAAAGCTTTAAAATGAAAAACCCTATGAGAGCATGCTTGGGGGGCAGTGGGAGCAGGACACCATTTTTTAAATATGGGAGCAAATCCTGTTGCTCTGCCCTTAGTAGAAACGCAGCATATTACTGTTGAGTGAATGAGTTATTGAGAAATACAGCATTCTCTGTCTTAATATTAATTATTTTGGAGGAAATAAAGTCAAGCAATAATGATGACAACTTGAAAAAGTAGATGACATTTATGGAATGTGCTTTACCTCAGTTATCTATTGCTATATAGCAAAGCACAACAAAATATAGTGGCTTAAAACAATATTTTATTGTTTCTTTTTTAAAAAGATTTTTATTTATTCGAAAGAGTGTATGAGTAAGGGATGGGGAGAGGCAGAGGGAGATGCAGACCTCCTGCCCCCTCCTCTGCTGAGCAGGGACCCTGACACAGGACTTGACCCCAGGACCCTGGGATCATGACCTGAGCCGAAGGCAAATGCTTAACCAACTGAGCCACCCAAGCACCTCAATATTTTATTGTTTCTTAAGGTTTTATTGGTTGACCGGGCTTACTTGGTTGTTATTCTGTTCCATGTGGCATCTGCTGGGGCTGAAATGTCCACAATGGCTGTCTGGAGCCTCATTTGGAACAGGTAGGGTTTGACTGGGTCTCTCTCTCTCTCTCTCTCTCTCTCTCTCTCTCTTTCTCTCTCTCCAGCGTTCTCTACAACTAAATAGGCTAACTTCTTTATATGATGGCTCAGGGCTCCAAGAGTAAGTGTCCCAACAGGACAACCCCTATGTGTAGGCACTTATTAGGACTCTGCTTCTGTACCACTTGTAGGTATCTCCTTGGCTGAAGTAAGTTATTCAGCCAAGGCCAGGGTCAGTGTGGGAGGGCACTGCGTAAGGGCTAAATCCTGGGAGTCACGGTTTATTTGGGGCCACCAGTGTATCAGTCAACTGTACAACCCATGTGTCACACCTGTCGTTAGACGTTTTACATAAATTCATCCTCTTTAAAAGTTAAAAACAACCCTATAAAGTGGATAATACCTATAATTTTCATTCTAAGATGAGAAAACCAAAGCACAGAGAAGTGTTTGACTTTATTGCCCCAAGTCACACTGGTAAGAAGTAACAGAAGTGGGACTGAATTCAAGCAATCTAACCCTAAAGCCTGAACTCACAAGTCTGAAAGCACAAGCCCAAGGGTAGAAAATTATCAACTGCAAAAAATAAATAACCTCTCAGAAATATTTAGGTAATAGTTGATTTAAAAGTTTGCACATTCGGGGATCCCTGGGTGGCTCAGCAGTTTGGAGCCTGCCTTCAGCCCAGGGTGTGATCCTGGAGTTCCGGGATCGAGTCCCACATCAGACTCCCCGCATGGAGTCTGCTTCTCCCTCTGCCTGTGTCACTGCCTCTCTATCTCTCTCCTATGACTCTTGTGAATTAATAAATAAAATCTTTAAAAAAATACAGTTTGCACATTCAAAGCATTTATAAGAATTGAATCTTCCTCTTGCTAACAGAGGTCATATACATCTTACCTCCTCAAAGAATTGTGAACCAAGAAAAACAAGAGCACTAGCTTGGTACTTCTGCTGACCTAGCTTCGAATTTATTTCTTATTTACCGCATCACTCATTGACTTAATTTTCTCTGTTATAAAATGGGAATGATAATAACATCTAACTTGTAGGGTTGCAGTGAGGATAAAATGAAATAATATAGTGAGCATAGTGTCTAGAATGTTCTTAATGCACAGAAGGTGCTCATGCCCATGTGTGAGTTGGCATACAGGACAGAGCTCAATATGGTAGGACATGTGGGGAGCAGACTTGGAGACATTCCTGATCTCCTACATGAGCTCACTGGAAAATGATTAGAGCAGGGAATTTTAACCATAGCACAGCTGGGAAGCATGGACCAGAACAGTGTGGGAGAAATTACTGGTCTGGAAAACCCCACCCTATGAACAAGAAAAAAATAGACGCCATGGTCCCTGCAAGACTCATGGCTGGTAGCCTCACAGAACTAGTTTAAGTAACGCAACCCAACCTGACCAGGGTCTGTTTAATCCATGCAAATTTAACCCAGCTCTACCAATCTTTTAGGGGATCCCCCAAATTTGGAGAGTCATGTACAAGCCCAGTAAGGATCTATTATCTAGTCCTGGTTACTTTCCAACCCAGAAAACTATTTTGACTCTAGTGAAGATGTGGAAAAGGGGAGAAAAAGAAAAAAAAAAAAAACAATCTGTCATGGGTAACTTTCCAAACCTTAGTTTCCATTGTCTGGTTATGCCAACAGCTGTCTGCTGGTTTTGAGGCAATTTACAGCTGGAAGAAACAAGACTCCACATTTCTTCCTCTGGGCTTTGAATGATGGCTTTTTCCATGGTATATTATGGTCACAGTTCTATACATGAGTTATGGCAGCTTTAAATTACAGCCACAATATTATGGGAAAAAGGATAAATCCCTCACTACTTGCTTTTATCTCCAAAGCAGTTGGGAGATGGGGAGGAGGCCACTTACCCCAAAGGAATAAATTGATGGTAGGGGATATGTCTGTGTCAGAAAAGGCAGCTGGCGGCAGGCTTTGCTGAAATGCTCTCAAATGCTAACACGTTATTATACAAATCTCTCTTCCCCAGATGCAGGAGGAAGGACAAAGTGAAAGAGGATGGCTGGGAGGAGAACGAGAACAATCTGCTCCTCTCCCTTGCGTCGCTGGAAGCGCGTTGCCCGAACACTGCTCTCCCAGCTCTCAGGGATGCTCTGTCCAAGGCATGGCCTTTGGCTTTTTTTAAGGTGGTTTTCCGTAATTCATTCAATGTGTTTCTCCCTACCTCGCAGGCCTGAGTAATCCCTGAGTGCTGTGCCTCAACACTGCGAGACGGTTTTTTCTCTCACTAGCTGAGTAAACTCACTTAAGTGATTTAATTGTGTAGAGCTCGGTTTTGGTGTCTGTGAAATGGACGTGACGACACGGACATCGCAGGCTTATCAGGGTAGCTAGAGGAGGTGGTTTGCACCCTCCTTTCCATCACTTGTCTTCCAGACCCGCTCAGTGGTGCATCCCGCCTGGCTCCGAGATGGATTCTCTTCTCACCATTATCCCCATGATGCATCGTCTCTCACCTGAACTGTGGCAGGAGCCTCCAACAGGCTTCTCTACCTCAGATACTAGAGGGGTCTCCAGGGTGCACACGGGCTGGCCTCCACCCGAACCCCTTGCTCAGTGCCTTTGGCTCTAGCACAAGATCCAAACTCTTGAGCAGAGCCCTCAAGTCTCGTATGTACCCCCTCCCCTCACTCTCCACACGAAGGCTCCAACTTCGTGAGGTGGTAGGCAGAGAGTGTGGCCTTTGAGAGGGAACAACAGCTGTTTGTCAGTTGGCAGAGCAAAGAATCTGCGAGGGAGGGAGGAGGAGGAGGAAGGAGGAAGAAGAAGGAAGAGGAAGGAAGAGGAAGAAGAGGAAGAAGAAGAGGAAGAGGAGCAAGCAGTCCTCTCTTGCTTTGAGTAGAATAATCCAAGGAATTCCAGTCTTGGGAAGAGATGGAGAGACTTTGGAAGCTAGGGAAGCCGGTGTGATGAGTGACGACTCTGACAGAGCGGTGTGGCCCCGCGGGGGGCACTTCTGGGGTCAAAGGACCTTCCTCTACCTGTGCTCCTCCGGTGGTGTTACCAGGGCTTCCATCTCAGTAATTTAGAAATGAAAGACAATTATTCGAATGAGGGACTTTATAGTCCATGCAGAAAAGAATCAGGGGACGCCCGGGTTGCTCAGTGGTTGAGCGTCTGCCTTCAGCCCAGGGCCTGATCCTGGGGTCCAGGGACCGAGTCCCACGTCGGGCTCCCTGCATGGAGCCTGCTTCTCCCTCTGCCTGGGTCTCTGCCTCTCTCTCTGGGTCTCTCATGAATAAATAAATAAGATCTTTCTTCTTTTTTTTTTTTTAAAGAAAAGAATCAGAAGCTGAAGGACCATTTTGCAAACCACACAAGAACAACAGACGTCTCAGCAAGGAAAAGCAACAAATTACTGACACATACAAAATCACGGATGACTCTCAAAAGCATCAGGCTAGGTGGAAGGAGCCAGACACAGAAGGTTGCATAGTGCACGATTCCATTTATGGATATAACATTCTGGAAGAGCAGAACTTCAGGGACAGAAATCAGATCAGTGGCTGCAGGGAATGATGGAGGTGGTGGCGGACTACGGAGGGCATGAGGGGGTGTGGGGGGCAGTGGAGCTGTTCCGGCCTTGGTTGTGGTGGTGTTACGAGGCCGCGTCAACACCCGTCTAACTGGATGTTCACCAAAAAGAGTGAATTTTACCGTATATGAATTATGACCTCTGTAGGCCCCACTTCCACGTGCCTGCCTGCCAGGCCTAGATGTGCCACTAGATGTGGGTCAGAAGCGGGCCCTGCACGGAGGCATCTAGAAAACAGCCACTTGGCTTTCCCCCGTGCTTTACATAAAGATTCTGTGGCAGATTTGGTTTTCGGAAGGGTTCTGTGGCTAAAGATATTTGGAAACTACTGAGTAAGACTAAGGCCAGTGGGGGGCAGCCGAGCTTTTGTTGGGTTTTTGGTTTTGTGGGTTTTTTTTCTTTTCCAGATGTACCTTACTATGAGACAGAAACCAGAAGAGAGGGAAAAAAAAAAAAAAAAGACCATGTATTTACTTTCCCTAAATAACCCCCCCTCCCCCCTCCCCCCAGTGTTTTCTTCCCCTAGACTTTTATGCTGAGGAGAACTCTGCTCCTGGAAAGGAGGAGTCCTGGTGGGGCCTGCTGCTGGTAGGCAGCCCTCAGCCCAAGCAAGCTCCCGGCTGGCCTTGGGGCCCCCACACAGCCATGGGGGCAGAGCAATGAGAAGACCCTGGAAAGCTCTGCCTGCCCGGGCAGCTGACTGAACACGGCGGCCCGAGGCTGTGGTTTGGCTCGGGGAGCAGCCAGCTGTGCTGAGTTCAGGTTGTGGCCCCGAAGGCCCTTCCTGGGGGGCAAGCACCTGCCCTCTCACGGGGTCCCCGCCGCTTCCTGCTGCTGCCCCCCTGAACCTGTGTTTCCTGGACGAGGCCCGGAGCTGTTAAGGCTTACAAAACGTGCTTAGGGTTTGCTGACAAACCCTGGAAAATGAGTTCCTTCTTTCCGGCGTCTCTGCTTCGTATCAGAAGCGCTCAGGTATCCCTGAAGTCCCCACGTCCCCTTGCCTCAGACAGCAGGACAGTAGGCCCAGAATCCAACCCCGCCCCCGCCCTCCAAGCCCTCCTCAAGGCCTCTGGGGGAGCATGTGACACAGCCCCCCTGATGGCCCCTCCTGCGTGCCTCCTTCTCTTCCCAGATGCTGGTGACAGCTCCCCCTTTGTCCCCTGCAGGCCTGGGGGTGGAACAGCCCCGTCTGTTGCTAGCTTGGGCCTGCGCACCCGCTTTGCTGCTTTCTGACCCTGCCCATGCCTTTGCCAACAGTCCTGTGGCCGCCTTCTCTTCCGTTAGACCCTTCCACCGTTGCATCTGATTTCTATTAGGACCCTCACCGTCCCAACTCCCCAGCCCTGGTGACCTCTCAGGGCCCTGAGCACAGAAAATCCAAACTCCCTCCTCCCCCACCCCCCTGACCTCTCCTGTGCTCGCCCCTGGCCCCCAGGTTCCACTCTGTTCCAACTCTTTCCCATTTCGGGCCCTTTGCCTCTGCTGCTCCTGGTCTGGAATGTTCTTTCTCTGGATGTTGGGGCAGCTGCCTTGTTCTCATCACTTTGGCGGTTAGGTCAGATGTCATTGCCTCTTCCGAAAGGTCTTTCCAGGCCACTCTAGCCAGGCCTAGACCTTTGCCGTCCTATTCCCCTGTTTACTTTTTTGCTGTTGTTTAGCCCTTATCACTTTCTAAAATTCTATAGATTACATCTGCCACCTGTTTGTTGTCTGCCTCTCCTCCGCGTAAGGTAAGCTGTGCCTTCAGGAGGGGACGCGGCCTCCCCGTAATGATCCTGACAGGAGGAATCCCAGAGAATTCACAGAGGCCTGATCAGTCAGGTTACCCCAGGAAAGCAATGATGCGGAGTCACACTCACACTCAAGCAGAGTCAAATTAAGAGTCTAATGAGGGGGGATCCCTGGGTGGCTCGGCGGTTTAGCTCCTGCCTTCGCCCCAGGGCATGATCTTGGAGTCCCAGGATCGAGTCCCCCATCGGGCTCCCTGCATGGAGCCTGCTTCTCCCTCTGCCTGTGTCTCTGCCTCGCTCTGTCTCTCATGAATAAATAAATAAAATATTAAAAAAAAGAGTCTAATGAGGGAGCCACTTAGAACAATTAGTGAAGTGAGGGCAACCGAGGATAGTACAATAGGCTGGGGCCCGTCACACCAGGGCCCCCCGTGTTTGCCAGAACTCTGAGAAGGGTGCTGAGCAGACAGGGCTGCCTGACAGGAGCCGCGGCCTCTAGCAGCAAACCCACAGCCACCTGGCAGGGAGACAGGTTTGCGGGCCACTCTCCTCCATTCCCACTTCTACTCTCCTGCTGGTGCTTCCCATTATCCACCGGGAAGTTGGAGGCAAAGGAGTAGCAACCGGCCCAGGTCTGCATCCTGGGACACAGAGTAGGGGGGAGAGTAGCGCGGAGAAGATCAAAGAACGCATCCAGGGGGGGCACGGACCCATGGCCAGTCCAGTCCCCGTCTTCCCTGTGCTCGAGACGATGCCTGGCCCCGGGCCCCAGGCCCCAGGGAGCACCCCTCACCCAGGCTGGCAGCGGGAGCGCAGAGGAGGAGGCGTGCAAGGAGTCCATAGATTCCTGTGGGTTTGGCTCCAGGTTCTGCAGACTGACGAGCAACACTGACCCCCTCCTTAAGGCAGGCCCTGCAGGACAGATGCAGATGCGCTCCGTGGGGGGCCTCCCGCAGAGGCCCCCCCACCCAGGTCCCATCTGAGCCCCTGCACCATGGGGAGACACACAGATCCCGCGGCTGCTAGGCCCATGCGTTCTGTGCCAAGGACATTTCTGAAGTTGAAGAACAATCTCTATTTCTGTGCAGCGTGGAAACAGGAGCTTGTTTTGCATTGTGCTTGGAGGCAGAGAGGAATCAGGTAGCAAGCTGGCAGCCCTGCCGGTTCTTCACGGAGGGCAGAGCTCTCCAGGCCGGGGAGGGGTGGGGTAGGAATAAAGATCATCCATCTATCCATCTACACGGTCGGTGGCCGAGTGGGGGAGAAGCCTCGTCCCCACAGGCTGCTGCCATCAACTTTCGGCCAGGGGTAGGGTTACTACGGAGACACGAATGGAGCAGGGAAATCTAAGTGGATTATTAATCAGGAATCCTCCTGGAGGGCCCGCTAGGTCTGAGAAGGGGTGAGGATTCACAACAGAAGTGAAGACAGGAGCCCTGGGTGGCCCAGCAGGTGAGCGCCTGTCTTCAGTCCAGGGTGTGATCCTGGAGACCCGGGATCGAGTCCTGCGTCGGGCTCCCCGCATGGAGCCTGCTCCTCCCTCTGCCTGTGTCTCTGCCTCTCTCTCTGTGTGTCTCGTGAATAAATAAATAAAATCTTTAAAAAAAGAAACAAAACAGAGGATCCCTGGGTGGCGCAGCGGTTTGGCGCCTGCCTTTGGCCCAGGGCGCGATCCTGGACACCCGGGATCGAATCCCACGTCGGGCTCCCGGTGCATGGGGCCTGCTTCTCCCTCTGCCTGTGTCTCTGCCTCTCTCTCTCTCTCTCTCTCTCTCTCTGACAATCATAAATAAATAAAAATTTAAAAAAAAGAACTTAAAAAAACCCCAAAAACAAAAAACAAAAAACAAAACAGTGAAGCCAGGTTACCTTCAACGAGAGGCCGTGAGAAGAGCTGTAGATGCAGGATTGAGAGCCAGTTACGGGGGGACGGTGACCTCCCTAAGGGTGGAGTGGACAAATACTTGTCAAAAGGGTTTGGACATTAGGCTAGAGGAGCATTACGACGAACTCTGCTGCCAGAACAATTTCCCCATCTCCGCAGCGAAGGACAGGTTGAAAGAGGAAACGAAGGGAGGAGCAGGGGCGGGCAGGACAGAGCCCTGGGGTTCCCGGCCGGTCCCCCTGTGTGTGTCTGATGGCTGCACCGGGCCAGCCCTGCGCCAGCCCATGAACACAGCAGACGTGCAGACAGCTGTGAGCTCTGTGCTGCTGCATTTGACCTGCTAAATTTAATTTTGCAGCACACTCCTTCTGCTTGCTCCGTCCCAGGTAGTTTGCGTGAAAGAACGTCGACATTGCTTTCCCTTGTGATGCATGAGCCTTGCTGCCAAAGAAGGGACGGCAGACACGGGTTCGTTCCTGGGAGGCATCCTGCACCCCCAGAGGGGAAGCTGCTGTGCGTTCTGCAGACGGATGACATGCTGATCCACCAAAAAAAAAATAATAATAATAATAATAAATAAGAATGAAACCAGGAAGCTCGTGTCCCAGAGGACACTAACTTTAAACTCGTAATGCTGCAACTTGTTCTTTCTTGTCATAAACCAACCAGAGGCACCAGTGGATGATAGACTAAAAAATGTATTTTCTACGGGAAATTTGCATCTGAGATCTTTATTAAGTGAGATCTTTCTTCACTGTTTGGGGAGCCTTCCCTCGGTGGGGTGCTCTGTGTCGGTGTGGAACGTGCGCAGGTGGCTAAGACGCGGGCACACACCTTTCCCAGAAGCTGGCAGTCTCGTGCGTGGGGGTGAGTGTGGGAGACAGAGCAATGCTGAAATAGTGAGGATCACAGGGTCCCCGAGAGGAGAGACAGCTGACCGGGACGGGGAGAGCGTGGTCGGTATCCTCCGTTTGCCTCTCAGGTCCTCTCTCGGGCCTGCTTTGTGCTGCGGAGCGGGCTGACAGGCAGTACACCGTGGGCTCCAGTGCTGCTGTTCTGGTTGGGGCGGGTCAGTGGGGAGCAAAAGGTAAGTGGGAGGGAAGAGGGTGAGCCTGGGGTCCTGATCCTCTTGGATACCTCCTCTGGGATCATGCCAGGCCGGCTGTATCCCCTCCTGAAGGATGCACCTGCTGTCGGCTGGCCCACGACATACATCTCTCTCCTCTGGCGTCTTGTAACCCTCTCCCCCCGTCCCCCCTCTGCACCCCGGGGTCCGTTCTGGCCTCTGGGCTAACAGGACTGCTAGTTGTGGTTTTTTAAAATCTGAAACCACGTTTCAGTTTCCTTAAACCTGCTCACACCTCTCATAACTAAACCCTTTACAAAAGTCTCCCCAATTCCCAATTACTCAAGTAATAATGTGCCACCTTCTTCCTGCTGGACCCTGAGAGCTATGGGAGATCCCCTGGGAGAGGTGAGCAGAGTTATTGGGGTGAAAAGGCGGAAAGCGTCCAGTCGGAAGCAACAAGCACCCTGTGCAAAGACGTGGGGCAAAGAGAGAGCACTGTGAGTTCCAGAAGCTGGAGCCTGATACCTGACCCTCCTCCTTCCCCCCCCCCCCAGCGTCTGCCTGGACACCAAGCCCTGCACAGTCTACCCCCTTGCCCTCTCTCCAGCCGGCCCACTTCTCTCCACCTCCACCACCCTCGTCATTTCTTACCTCGGTTACTACACCAGCCCTGCAATCATCCTCATTATCTCTGCTGGTGACCCTTTGCCGAGTGCTCACAACTTCAGGATACATAAAACTCTTTGGCCCTCAGCCCTCGAGCATCTTGCCTCCTGCCTGAGCCACACAGAACTTGCTGCCTCGGAGACAGGGTCTCCTCTCCTGGGCGGCCCACTCTGAGCTCCCCCTGCTGCGCCACTCCCCCTCCCTCCATCTGTTCTCTGGGCTCACTCCACATCCCACAGGAAGCCTCTGGCTTCACCCATCTGCCTTCAGGGACCAGCCTCCCCTCCCTTTGGAGTGAGACATCTTTGCCTGTCCATCCACAAGACTCAGAGCTGCTGAGGGAATCAGACAGAGGGTGAAACTTCGTAAGAGCAGGGACTTGGGTGTGCTCACGGCTGTTTCCCGGGGCCCTGGACAGTGCCTGGCGCACAGCAGATGGCCAAGAAATCTCTGCGCAGTGAATGGTATCCCAATCTCACCATTTACTAACCATATGACTTGAGCTTTAATTTCAACCCTGTATGCCTTGGTTACTTCTTCTGTAAAATGAGAAATAATAGCAGTAATTAACACAGAGGGCTGGTGTATTGATTACATGAGACGTAAGCCACTGTGGGAACTATAGCAAGCTGTCAAAGAATAGTGCAAAAGTAAAAAGCCCCGGCTAATCCCAGAATAATTTCCCTCTAGAACTGCATTTCTCTCCTCTTAGCTTTCAAAACACAGATGGGCCCCTTATCCATTAGACACAGTGCCTATGGACATGTTTTATTTCTTTTAAAATCAGAAGAAAAAGGAAAAAACCTAATATGTAATAATAAATGCAGTCTGGATTATTATCCCAAGGGGATTATACAATATGATGCTAAATCTTTGTGTTTTTAAAGCGGAAGAAGGGCCCCATGAAGACACAAGCGCCCAAGGCCCCTGAAATCATAATGTGTCTCGGTTTCTCTCGCTGTCCTACTGTTGTTATTCTAATAGATAATTGGATTCCAAACTTGATTATGTAACTAGCTACTATAAGCTGACGCTGCACTATGTAGGGAGAATCTAAAAAAGAGTGAGAGGGGCTCCCCAAACTTGAGGTGCTCACCGGTCGTGTCCTGGGTGATGGAGACGCAATGAAGGAGGACAATATAAAGATGGAATAATCCAGACCGAAGTACTGTTTCCTCAAAAAGCGATGATGTGGGTGGAAGGGAACTTCCTAACACATGATCCCAGCATGATGGACTCTGCGTCTGGAGGAAGGTGACACAGCATCATGGCATCATATCATTTTCCAAGTCAGGAGCCTGAAGCTAAAAAAAAAAAAAAAAAAAAAAATTAAATATATGGATGGTAAGACATGGATCAGTGGGGGCCTGATTTTCTGTCTTGACTTTTGCAATGTATCATGTCAGAATTAACCTTGATTTTGCTGCAATGCCTAATGATAAGCTCTAAGAAAAATAATAGTCATAATGTGTAGAATGTGAATACATCAATGGGTTTCACAATGTGAGTATCCAGATAAGCTTTTGACTGCTTGGTTAAATTGGAAAATAGAAGAAAATGCTCAGAACACGGCAGGAAGTGTCATGCCAACTCCAGGATGCAGTACTATCAAGGCCTTGGTAGAGTTGATCACTGGGGGATGGAATTGTGGGTTATTTTACCTTCTTTTTCTTGTCTCTGTTTTCTTCTGTTTACAGTGAGCGCCTGTAAATTTTGTCTCTAAAAAATCAATATAATTTTCTGAACCTGATGATACAAATCATAATGTCACATATTGAGAATTTCTTTCAAGAAAATACTTATAGATACATGATGGCCTTGTTTGAAGAAGTGAAACCCTGAGATAAGCTAAGTATTTACCAGGATGGGATTGATTAAATACATTTTATTCTACTCCTAAATGGTCATTAAAAATCTATTATTGAGATCTACATTTATCGGTATGAGGGACATTCACAAGATATTGTTTAAATGGTGTATAAAAATGGATAAAAGGGTATACATGACAATAATTCCTTTTTTAAAAAATGTAAAAGGGGGATCCCTGGGTGGCGCAGCGGTTTGGCGCCTGCCTTTGGCCCAGGGCGCGATCCTGGAGACCCGGGATCGAATCCCACATCGGGCTCCCAGTGCATGGAGCCTGCTTCTCCCTCTGCCTGTGTCTCTGCCTCTCTCTCTCTCTCTCTCTGTGACTATCATAAATAAATAAAAAATTAAAAAAAAAGAATAATATTAAAAAAATAATAATAAATAAAAAAAAATAAAAAATGTAAAAGGCCCTCTGTGAAGCCAGAAAGGAGGTACAAGTAATTGTTACTTCTATCTTTCTTTCTAGTCTTCTAAAATTTTTATCCTTGTATTCTTTATTCTTTCTAACTAGGAAAAAAAATTGAATTTTTCCACTTTTTAAATTAGTTTTCAAGGAGATTATCAGATGACCATCAGAGAAGATGTTCTTAAAGAACATTAGCCAGGGGGATCCCTGGGTGGCGCAGCGGTTTGGCGCCTGCCTTTGGCCCAGGGCCCGATCCTGGAGACCCGGGATCGAGTCCCACGTCAGGCTCCCAGTGCATGGAGCCTGCTTCTTCCTCTGCCTGTGTCTCTGCCTCTCTCTCTCTCTGTGACTATCATAAATAAATAAATTTAAAAAAAAAAAAGAACATTAGCCAGGCAATGCCTCGATGGCTCAGGGGTTGAGCGTCTGCCTTCAGCTCAGGTCCTGATCCCAGGATCTGGGATCGAGTCTTGCATCGGGCTCCTTGCAGGGAGCCTGCTTCTCCCTCTGTCTGTGTCTCTGCTTCTCTGTGTGTGTGTGTGTCTCATGAATAAATAAAATCTTTAAAAAGAGAGAGAAAGAGAACATTTGCCTGAATAACATTTTTTTTCATTGAAATCCAATGCGATTTTGAAAAGAGAAACAAACCAACAAAAAATACTACCACATTTACCCAGTCATTTCCCCATCAGACCTGCTTCTCCTCCCTGCTTCACTTATTGTGATTGCTCTTGTGCTTGGGAACTCAGGCACTTGTTTCCCAAGCCAGTGGGTTGTAATGGCTGTAACAAAAATGAGGTTATGTTTAGGATGGGCTACAGAGAAAGGCATGCCTGGCAGCAGGAATCGCATAGACAAAGGCTGGGAGTTGAGAAAATGCACATTCCTTGGAAAATAGCAAGGAGATCCTAGCAGGTAAGTGGACAGCCTGTGGGGGGAATGGTGGGAAGTGCAAAAGAGTGGGTCTGGAATATCAGGCGGAGGGATCTTTGCTTTATCTAGGTGATGGGGCCATTGGATTTTTGAATAGCAAAAAGACAAAAGGTAATTTAAATTTTAGAGACATTCATCTGAGGGCTGAAAGCAGAAAGATTCGTTTCTGCTGCTGTTCATATCTGGGGTGAGAAGAGTCTGGATTAAGACAGAAGCAGTGAAGAAAGAGTGACAAATAAGAGATCTTCTGTACTAGAGAAATAGAAACAATAGAATACATCTACGAGGGATTTATTATAAGGAATTGGTTCATGCAGTTATGGAAGCTGACAAGTCCCAGGATCTGTAAGCGAGGGACGCAGGAGAGCTGATGGGGTCAGTTTCCGTCTGAAGGTGGTAGGATCAGGACACAGGAAGAGCTGATGTTTTTGTTCAAGTCCAAAAGCAGGAAAAGACCACAAAGTCCCTGTGTGAAGGCAATCAGGCCAGAGGGGTTCACTCTTACTCCTGGGATGGTTAGCCTTCCCGTGCTATGCACACCTTTGACATGTTTGACAGGGCCCACCACGTTGGGTGAGGCAATACGCTTTACTTAGCCTAGTGATTCACATGTTAATCTCACCTAGAGAGAGACACAGACACACCTAGAATCATGTTTGGCCAGGCGTCCGGGCACCGTACAGCCCGCTTAAGTTAATAGATAATAATTAGCCATCGCACTTTCCAAAGGAAGGGAAAAAAAATCACCATTTGCATTCAGGATGTCCACCTGCAAGGAGTGTGACCACGGGGTTTTCCCGCCTCCCAGCAAACACACTCCCTGACCTCTCAGACACAAGCCTGACACTCTCCGATCCCCTAACAGCTGTGAAGTCGACCAGTGAGTAGTGGCCATCACCCGTAGCTGCAGACACATCTGTCCAGACACACCTCAGGACATCCCAGTGAGCGGGTGCTACCATTGTGTTCTCCTCCTACCCAATTTAGAGATAAGGAAAACTGAGGCCAGGGCCATTTTTGATGACTCGCTAAAAGTCTCACAGCTATTAAGTGACAAAGTCAGGACCAGGGGGGATCCCTGGGTGGCGCAGCGGTTTAGCGCCTGCCTTTGGCCCAGGGCACGATCTTGGAGACCAGGGATCGAGCCTGTGTCTCTTCTCTGCCTCTCTCCCTCTCTCTCTCATGAATAAATAAATAAAATCTTAAAAAAAAAAAAAGTCAGGACCAGGGGAGGAGAATAACCTCCTGAGCACTCACTGTGGATGAAGCAATGGTCTAGGTACTTAACCTGATGGTGGCCAACCCCACTGTAACCCTACATGCTATCATTATCCCCATTCTACAGTTGAAGAAACTGAGACTTAAGGGCCTGCCCAGGGTAAGCAGGGAGACTCAGGCCTGGAACTCATATCTGCTGGATGTTAAACTCTAGGTTATAGTTTCTGGTATAAGCCAAGGCACAGAACAGAAAAAAAAGTTAAAGAAGGCCAAGGGCAATGAACCCACCTGCCCAAAGGACCGGGGTCAATGTGCCAAGAAATCTGACCCACTCTTCGGGATGGATAGGGACATAGACCATTCTCCTGCAGTTTACCCCAGACCGATCTCCTAGCCAGTTTCCGTTTCCATCCCACACGCAGGCCTGTGTTCAAATATTCAGAGCCGCTTGGAACCACAGAAGGGCTGGACTTTTTTGATCACAACAGAGAGGAACTCAGTGTTAGCAAACTGAAAGCAGAAATCCCAACTGTCAGAGATCCTTACACTCGGTGCCTATTCCCTTAAAAACCAAGCAGCCCCAACTCCCCGGCTGTCTGACTAATTAGCAGAATGTTCTTTCGACAGACAGAGCTCAGAAGCCTCCAACAGAAAAGGAAGAACAACTCTTTGGAACTGCTTTTCTCCCCCCCCCCTTCCAGAACAAAAGTCTGAACGCAATGCTTCGTGGCCAAGCCTCACCAGAGTCTCGAACAAAGTTTCTTCAAGGTTAGAGAGATGAAAGGATGAAGAAAAACAAAAGAGCTGGAAGCTCCCTTGAGAGTTCTGTCCGTCTTTTCCGCCGGTCTCATTCCTGTGTTCCCTTGCAGGGAAGCGACAAGAAATTAAAAATGAATAGGAGTCATCGGGACCATATGTGTTCAGGTTCCCACTGAAATAAGACATTTGCTCCAACCCTCACCTGCATTTACCTGGATTCCTACAGATTCGTGTTATGATCCTAGGGATTAGTTACCAAAAAAAAAAAAAAACCTTAAAAAAAAAAAGGGGGATCCCTGGGGGGGCTCAGCGGTTGAGCATCTGCCTTTGGCCCAGGGCGTGATCCTGGAGTCCTGAGATCGAGTTCCACATTGGGCTCCCTGCATGGAGCCTGCTTCTCCCTCTGCCTGTGTCTCTGCCTCTCTCTCATCAATCAATCAATCAATCAATCAATCAATCCACCCGCAGCTAACATTTATGTGGCATACAAACAAGTTTGATGACTTTGGGGAAAGAACTATTGTCCTGGTGTAGGAGCCTTTCCTATTCCCCATACACCTGGCCAGGTACACATGATCCGCACCTGTCTACACTTTCCCCCTACACGCGACGTTGGCTCCCTGTGATGCCCAAGGAGGAGCATGTCATCTTGTCACACGGTGCCACGGGTCTGGCACTGCTGTCCAACAGGTGTGTGGACCCCAGAGGATGCAGCACCGTGCGCTACGGAATGAGGGGTGCTGTGTGCGCTGCTACCCCCCCCCCAGCCGACCTGCGTGGTCCCCGAGGGTAGGGCCGCCCCCCTGCGCCCCAGAGAGTCCAGTCTGTGGTCGGCATCCTGCAGCCAGGCCCGAGGCCCCGGCCAAGAGGACAGGCCAGCGAGAGCACAGGGGGCTGCGGAGCACGAGCTAGGGTGTCGCTGCCAGAGTGTCAGGTGGCCACAGCCCGCTGGCAGCTAATGACCTGGCCTGAGCCAAAGGGCAGCAGCACCTGCCTGGCCTCTGACTCCCCGCACCCCCGCCCCGGGGGACAATGGGGACGGTTGCAGCCAGCGCCCCCGGTGCTCGGCCCCTGATGGTGGGTGGCACGGGTCTCTAAGCCCTGGCAGGCCCGGCGTTTAGGGCCCGCGGCCTCAGCGGCTGCTGTGCAAACACTACTAGGCCCGGAGGCCTTGCTTCCCCAGGCCTTCCTCCAAAGGCCTTGCTCCTTTGCAGTTCGCATTCTCTGCTGCAAAAGATCCTCGTGGGCTCTTTGGTTCGAGAGGCAGCCCACCCGCATGCCACTCGGACTTTGTGGTGATGATCAGAAAGCAGGGTATTTCGTCTACACCCAGGCGAGGAGCCCGGGGTCACCGATCCTCCTTTGGAAGAGCGCTGCGCTGGTTGCAAACCCCCACATGTTGTATAGAATGCTTAGTGCTAACGGTGGCCCTAGAATTTCTTTTTTTTTTTTAATTTAATTTAATTTTAATTCAACTAACATACAGTGTATTATTAGTTTCAGAGGTAGAGGGTGGTGAGTCATCAGTTGCATACAACACCCAGCGCTCGTTGCATGACGGGCCCTCCTTCATGCCCGTCACCCAGTTACCCCATCCCCTCACTCTCCTCCCTCCAGCGACCCTCAGTTTGTTTCCTATAGTTAAGAGTCTCTTAAGTGTTGTCTCCCTCTCTGATTTCGTCTTATTTAATTTTTCCCGCCCTTCCTCTATGATCCTCTGTTTTGTTTCTTAAACTCCACATATGAGTGAAATCATAGGCTAATTGTCTTTCTCTGATTGACTTGCTTAGCATAACACCCTCTAGTTCCATCCACGTCGTTGCAAAGGATAAGATTTCATTTTTTTTTTTGATGGCTGAGTAGTAGTCCGTGGTATGTATATACAACACCTGCTTTATCCATTCACCTGTCGATGGACATCTGCGCTCTTTCCAGTTTGGCTATTGTGGACGTTGCTGCTGTAAACACCGGGGAGCAGGTGCCCCTTCGGATCACTACATTTGTATCCTTTGGGTGAATACCTGGCAGTGCAATTGCCAGGTCGTAGGGTAGCTCTATTTATAACTTCTTGAGGAACCTCCATACTGTTTTCCAGAGTGGCTGCACCAGTTCACATTCCCACCAACAGTGCAAGAGGGTTCCCCTTTCTCCACACCCTCTCCAACATTTGTTGTTCCCTGACTCTAATTTTAGCCATTCTGACTGGTATGAGGTGGTATCTCATTGTGGTTTTGATCTGTATTTCCCTGATGCCAAGGGATATGGAGCATTTTTTTCATGTGTCTGTTGACCATGTGTATGTCTTCTTTGGAGAAATGTCTGTTCCTGTCTTCTTCCCATTCCTTGACTGCATTATTTGGTTTTGGGGTGTTGAGTCCGATAAGTTCTCTATAGCTCTTGGATACTACCCCTTTATCTGATAAGACATTTTTGAACATCTCTTCCCATTCTGTAGGTTGTCTTTTGGTTTTGTTGACTATTTCCTTTGCTGTGCAAAAGCTTTTTATCTCGATGAAGTCCCAATAGTTCATTTTTGCTTTTGTTTCTCTTGCCTTTGGAGATATGTCTAGCAAGAAGTTGCTGTGGCCGAGGTCACAGAGGTTGCTGCCTGCGTGCTCCTCTAGGATTTTGGCGGATTCCTGTCTCACACTTAGGTCTTTCATCCATCTTGAGTTTGTCTTTGCGTATGGTGTAAGAGAGTGGTCTACTTTCACTCTTCTGCACGTAACTGTCCAATTTTCCCAACACCGTTTGTTGAAAAGACTGTCCTTTATCCAGTAGATAGTCTTTCCTGCTTTGTCCAAGACTAGTTGACCATAGAGTTGAGGGTCCATTTCTGGGTTCTCTATTCTGTTCCATTGATCCGTGTGTCTGTTTTCGTGCCAGTGCCATACTGTCTTGATGATCACAGCTTTTAGTACAGCTTGAAATATGGAATTATGATGCCTCCAGCTTTGGTTTTCTTTTTCAACTTTCCTCTGGCTATTTGGAGTCTTTCTCCAGTTCCATACAAATTTTAGGATTATTTATTCCAGCTCTGTGAAAAATGCTGTTGGTATTTTGATAGGGATCGCATTGAATCTGTAGAATTTCTATACAGGAAGGGCTCAGGGTACTGAGACGCTTGGAGATCGAGGAGGAGGCTGGAAGCCTCGTTTGCCCACATGTTGCATAATACTGAGCACACCTCAGGTGTTTATAGCAAATAGTGAGTGAGGACTGAAGCCTGCTAACTATAGTCCCCATCCTTCTTACTCTGAGCCTTTGCTGCTTAGCTTAACCCTGCATTTCATCATGATCCACAATCTTTTCCCACTCCTCCCAAGAAAAGCCTCGGTTGCTAAAACATTTTCCTCACAAATCCACTTCGCTGATTTTCAATGTTTATTTCAGCCTACAACTTAAATAGCAATATGAGTTATCCCTGATGCCTCTTTTTCCCATTCCCTGCCCCCCCTAACCCCAAACAGCCTAAAATCAGGCCCCATCATCTCTCTTCTGGACTATTCTAAAGCCCTCCTGCCTTCCTCACACTCATCCTGTTGCCCAAAGGGGCAAGCCTCTCCCCTTCTCTAGTAGTTCCCTGCAGTATCTAATCTGATCTCCTTAGCACGCCATCTCTGGGCTTTTATGATGTGACCCCTGCCTACCATTCTTAGAATAATAAAAATAGTTCTTCCCGTCGTTGTGGAGGTTAACAGTATAATGGAGGCCTCTGCAAAGGGTCTCCGTATTTAGGGTTTGCAGGGCACACTTCTGCATTTTGCAGTTGCCCCAGATGACTTCCAGAAAGCAATCCACATCCAAAACACAATGGCCATCATTTGATTCTATCCAAAAATGAACCCTCCTAGGCTCTTCCCAAGGACTGTCCTACAAGGGAGTATGGCTTTCAATGGGGGTTACACACAGCCTTCCTCTCCCAGGTAAATAAATGCCTGCACCATGGCAGCAGGCAAAGGCTTGTGAGTACTTTTCAGCATTCTGAAAGCTTTGAAGAGCTACATTCATCGAGCCAATCCAATCACTAGCATATTCAGACTCCTCTGACTCAAGAACCAGCTTATTAATAAAAGAAAGAACTCCAGGCAGGCCCGATTGAGCCCAGAGCTGTAGGGGTGTTGGTTTGTCCTAAAAGATTTCTTGTGTACTTTGCTTTGTACCTGGCTTCTGGCGCCTAAGGGAGATACTTCCTCTTTGGACCATGAGGTCCATACTGATCGCTTATTAAAGATGAGTGGAGGTGACGACAGGCACCCTCAAACACTAAGGGAGACCCAATGGGCCTCAGAACCAGCTAAGCTTGGCAAAATGCCCAAGGGGATGAAGTTTGTCTCCTATGACACAGCCTCCCTTTATGGCAGGCCATAGCCCACCCACTACCTGATTTTGTAGATAAAGTTATTTCTAGAACCTTTGGCTAATATTCACTGATGAGTTGTCTACAGTGCTTTTGCATTACAATAACAGAGGTGAGTGACCCCAACGCAGACCAAATGGCTTTCAAGATTAAAATATTTATTATCTGATCTTTTACAGATTTGACTTAATCTCACCATCATGATCTGTAGAATGCAATTAATAACACTATTCAAAAAAAAATAAAAAAATAAAAAAAAATAACACTATTCCAAAAGTGTTCATGGTGCTGCTAACAAGTGTTAAATAAAAAATAAATAAGGACTTTTGGAAAACTCTTCACGAGGATGTGTTTCTTTACTGTTTGGGCCCTCGCAGAGCCTTTAAGAAGCCAGTGAGGAAATCTGGCCGCATTTCCCTGGAACCCTGCTGTCATGAAGTGTCCCTGATGCAGGATGCACTCTGGAAGACTTCCCTTGGGATACTGATATGTTAAAAGGAATCGATTTCCAGATCTTGATTCCATATGTTTTCTTTCATAAAAATGGATCCCCCTGGAAACAAGACTGCCTTCCCAATACCATGGGCTTTTCTCCTTAGTAAGAGCCAGGCTGGTCTCTCACCCCCCCCCCCCCCCAGATCTTACCATGAGGCCCCATACTGAGACCCAAGTCCTCTGGATTGCCTGCTCCTTGCATGTCAAATCCCAAAACACTCAGGGCCTCCCATCTCACCCAGAGCTCTGTTACACCTGAAGCTGCCTGTGAACGCCGCGTTCGGGACGTGCTCTGAATTCAGAATAACTGAAATGATCTCGATTTGTGATGTATATTCTTTTTCCTGTAACTGGAACGTGTCCTGAGACCACCAAATATTTAGAGATATATGAAAGGAAATTCATGGGTCACAAAAATTTACATTTTTCTCTTTCACACTTGAGTCTCTTCATTCAACAAGTAGTTAACATTTGTTTCATTGAAGTCCTATTGATGTAATTTTGGAATGTTGGCGAGGTCTGGAGCCCACGGCCAAGAAGGCATTCTTGAGACGTCTTTGGTGCAAAAAAGGGGATTTTATTAAAGCTGCGGGGACAGGACAGGACCTGGCGGGGGCAGAAAGAGCTGCTGCCCCGGGGTTGTGAGGGGTGGCTGATTATAATACTTGGGAGTTTGGGGAGGTAAGGAGAAAGGGAGGTGTCCAAAGGACTTTGAGATTGAAGAAGATTTACAGGACACAGGATAAAAAGAAGATTTACAGGATACTGGAGGCCTGGCTATTGCCAAGCTAAGGTTGTTTTTCTTCTGCTAAGACATTAACATCAAGACAGTTGGGAGCTTTCTGGAGGAATGTCACACTCTGTCTATTAGAGGTCCGTGTCAATAGGCCGCGGGTCATAAAGAAAGTTAACTTTGCTCCATTTCCTTATGCTTCTGTCCCACACACCACTCACGGAAGGGAGGGTGATGTTAGAGCTCCGAAAAATTGAATTATGGGTCTCCAAAAGAGACCGGTTATTGATGAGGCTTTACCTTGTAAATCACTAGGAGCCTGGTAAACTGATGGAGAGTCCTGTCTTGGAGGACTGGGATCTCCATTAGTTAACCATTTGTTTTTCCTTCCCATAGTTTTAGGGCCGCCAGGGAGTGCCTGAGGAATGTCACGCAGATCCCACCCAGGAGCTGGGGGTGGAGGGGGCGGTCGGGGGTGTCCACTTGTGCTTTGCCCTCAGCTTGCCTCCTGCTCCCTCATCAGTATTATAAGCTATTTATGCCAGTTGTAACTGAGCCTCACCTGAATTCAGGTGGTCATATGTTTTATATTTTATATTTATATTTTCTGCTGCTCATTTAAAAAGCCTTTAAAGTGAGGATGAGGGATGCCTGGGTGGCTCAGTGGTCAAACATCTACCTTAGGCTCAGGGCATGATCCTGAGGTCTTGGGATCGAGTCCCACATGGGGCTCCCCACGGGGAGCCTGCCTCTCCCTCAGCGTCTCTCTCCCTCTCTCTCTCTGCATCTCTCATGAATAAATGAATTTAAAAAATAAGTAAACTGAGGATGAAATCTTAGATGTTAACTTAAAAATCTGCACAAGGGTACATGGTTTTTCAGAATTCTCTCAGGAAGTAGGAGAGCAATGAAGTTTAGAGACCTGTCTCTTGGAGGACAAGTTTCCCCCACCGCACTCTCCGAAAAACACTAAATTAGGGCAACATTATGAAGAACCATCCAGAGGCTCAGCGTGTGGCAGCTACTCAAGAATTGCCAGTTCTCTCCTCCTGGACTCTTTGCAGCCTGTTGGATGGAAACAGAGCCTCGGGATGTAGATCTGGTCCCTGGGGCCCCTGGGAGACTGAGGCTGCAGGGTGGAATCTGGTCTCGGGAACACGTTCCTTCTGGAAAGATCGCATGGGGTGGCGGGGAGGGCTTCCACCAGGAACACTTCTGCGCTTCTCCCAGCACCACCCACTCTCAGCCAGCTTGTGGTATTTGGGGCTGTCTTACTTTCTCGGAAGTTAGAGAACAATCTGAAAGGGCCAATTTTGTTTTCTCCAACCTCACGGATGAATTCAGCAAAAACGTTTAGCAGAGCATGAGAAATGCTGACCTGCCCCCCACCATTTTAGGAAAGCCCCAGAAGCAAATCAAACACCAAGTGATGCCATTCTCACTATTCACCTTCTGAACATCACTGCTGGCTTCCCACGGCCCGTGTTCAGTTTTTGGTAGGGGGCTGCTGCTTCCAAAGGGGAGCCCCCCACCCAGGGGGACGGCTCTCATATTCCAAATCACCATCCCAAGAGAAACCAGGAGGGTTTATTTTCTAAAAGACTTGATTCCTGAAATGAGAGGACTTAGGAGCCCATCATAACTCTTCCAATTGGCTTTGCTTCCTTCGCCCTTCCCTAATGCGTCAATTAACACTATGTTGAAAAATGAAATCAGGGACACTTGGTGGCTCAGTGGTTGAGCATCTGCCTTTGGCTCAGGTCCCCGGGATCCTAAGATTGAGTCTCTGCTTCTCCCTCTGCCTATATCTCTGCCTCCTTCTGTGTCTCTCATGAATAAATAAAATCTTAAAAAAAAAAAAGGAAAGAAAAACGAAATCAGAAAATCCCATTCAAATCGGCTCAAATAATAATAAATGTATTCATTCATGTATCTGATATCCAGTGAGAATTGATGTTTCAGGTCAGGTTTGATCCAGCAGTTCAGACAATGCCACTAAAGTCCTCACCTCTGTTTCGCCACAACAGAGGGGCCATCCTCAGGCTCCACGTGACGTGCCTACAGCCCACCTGACTCCACACCCTCCACTCAATGGCTACGGCAGCTGTAGGCCTCACATACTCACACTCTCTTGCCTAGGAACAAAAAGTCTTATTCAATAGGAAAGGAAACAAGATTCTTTTTTTCATAGAAGCCTTAGCAAGCATCTTACTTCTTGTTGTCTCAGAGTAGGTTATGTGCCTAGGAACCAATTACCGGATTTAGTCAACCAGGACCAACCCCTGTGTGGGGATAGAATAAACCTCATCCAAACCATAGGTAGACCCATTTCCTTGCCCACCTTGAGACCACCTCCTTCTAGAATACAATTAGGCTGGTCATGAGTGCTATTCTGACTAAACTTCTGCACCCTTGACCTTTGTATTGCCATGACCTTCCCTTGGCCCTCCCTTGGCCCTTCTGACAGATACCCTGGCTTCTACATTTCTGCTCGTCTGGATGCTGTGTGGGTCACTGATGCCAGACTAGTGCCTCAGTTTCCTGCCCCATCGGACTAGAACTTAGTTTTGATGTGAACATGTCTCGTTCTCTCCTCTTCTCCGAAAGAGCTTCTCCCTTGTGACACAGTGTCCGAGCCAGCCATGTTTAGTACAGTGAGAGGGAGCGATCAGCTGGGTGATGGGTCCCCAGCCTCGGTTACTTTACTAAGTTAGCATAACCAGAAACCATCCGGTCTGTTCCAGACCATCCTTCCTTTGGTCCCTTCCAGTTAACTGTCCCTTCCTTGTAGCTCTAAGCCCTTGACCAAGGGAAATGCTAAGGATAAACATGATCTCTGTGTTGCCACCAAGGGCTTCTCCATCAGGTCAGCTGTTTGCATTTCTCCCTGGGCAGCCCGTTCAGAGGTTAGCTACAACCAAGTAGGACGGGCATTGGCCCCTGAAGTGTGGCAAAGATCTGCTTTCCTGATTTCCTTTCAGGGATCCGCACTCATGAACCCCTGCTGCCCCACCCACCCCCCTTCCCGGGGCCCACTGCCCATCCCTGTGTGATGCGTCCCAGCCAGGGCCCCACTGGGCTTCACTCCTCAGCCGCATGAGAGCTCAGCCCCGACATGTCCACAGCTAAGTCTCCCTCCAACCATGGGAAGGACTCAGCCAATCCCAGGAACAGCTCACTGCACTTATGTTGTTTCTGTGAGCTGCACAACTGACCTGTCACCCCCCTTCCTGCCTGGAAATCTCCCTGTCCCCCGCCCCCCTCCAGCCCTGGGCTCTGGAAAACCTCAGTTAACAGATAGGAGTCTTTTCCTAGCTGAGCTCTGTGTCCATCCCTTGACTGTGGAGACACGCTCAGCATCCCCAGGCACAGGGGCACCCCAGGTCCCTAAGCCAGGCTCCGATCCTACACAGCTCCACTCAGATGAACTCCAGCCCTGCTGTCTTCCTTCCTAGCCTCTTCCTTTCCTCCTGAAAGCGACGTGTTTCATTACAACTTCACACTCCTTTTTCTCCCTTATTCCCATCCTCAACTTGCTAGGGGACCAGCTAAAGAAAAACTGGCCCCTCTCGTTTACCACTGGATGCACAGGTTGTGTTCTTTCCTCTTATCATCAGCACATTAACTTTTTTCACTGCTACTCATCACTCTGGCCATGCCCGGCAGTTCACAGAGCAGAAGGCCACCTCCCAATGGCCCCCCTCAGTCCTTCTACTTAGCACAAGAGATGTTCTAGACTTTTGAGGGGCCTAAAATGTAATATTCCTTCCTTTGCATTGAGTCCTTGGCTATCCTATTTATACACCTGTGTTACTATAGGGTAACATCAATTCTGGGTTTTTCCAAAGGGGATATTTGGATTAAAAACAAGGGTAGAGGACACTACACTTTCTGAAACTCCATTCATGCAAGCAGGCTCTAGCAACAAAACTCTAGGCTGGGAAGGAGGCTCTGGGCCTATGCCTTCCAGGAGGCAGGTGAGCAGGAAGGAAGTGGTGGTAACGTGATGGAGAGGACTGAAGAGTTGGGGTGGGAGGGCCTGTGGAGGATATTGCTTGCCCACCTGGGGTCTCACGTGGGCCCAACAGTCTGCACCTGATGCCCATGCCCATGGCCAGAATCAGAGGCAGCAGACTTGACCAGGGATGTCATTCCTGAAGCTTCTCCACCTGGTGCCTGCTGTCTGGGTGGACTGGAAACATCCTTAAAGTGAACAACTGTTTGACCATCTCCTGCACACCTCTCTTCTCCAGTCATGGCCAGGATTTAAGAATCCAAGCAGAAAGTTACCCTGCCCTTGAGGGGAGTCAAAAAAAAGTTCAACTAGCTCAAAGTAATGTTCAATTATCTCCCAACTTGTTTGCCACCATTTCCACGACTCTCCCCATCACAGGTGGGAGAGGTGAGCGCCCAGTAATGAGCATTAGAACAGACAACAGGGCTGGGGCAGGAGGCCCTAGGCTCAATTCCTCTTAAAATCCTGACTCATGGCCTAAAGGAACAAGCCCCGACCCCGTTTCCTACAGGTGGAGGCCTCCTGTGCGATTGCGAGGCTGAACCCAAAACTTTGCTTCAGCATCTCCTGACCTGTGAGGCCCCAGGCAAGAGCCCTGTCCTTGCAGAGCCTGTATATCTCCTTTCCTCACCTGAGCCTGACACAACAAACAAATTAAAACCTCCCCAAATGAGGAAGCCAAAGCTCACTTGAACTCCAAGATCAATGTAATGAGAAGCATCTCTGTACTTTCGACTGACTACTGCATGATTCACGGGAAATTAAAACCTGTCCTGGGCTCCCACAGTCTGGAAAGTTTTCTAGCAACGTATTTACCCATATGGCCCTGATTGGACACTCAGAATAGATATTATAGCGCATGTTGCAAGTCTTGGGTACGATCACTCTCAAATCAGTTGGAATGGGGCTTTGCGTCTTGTTTGAGCCACTTAAATTCTCTGAGCTTCTGCTCTTGCATCAATAAAACAAGGACAATTATACCTACCACGTAGGGCTGTTGTGAAGATCAAATAAGATTTGAAAAAGGCCTAACGTGACTTTTGAAAATCTAGCACACCCTCAAAAAGTAGTAGGTGTTATTATTATGCTACATTAATGAAAAGTGGCAGTAGAGTGTAATCAAAAGATCCAGGCAAACATAATGGCTCTTAAAAAGGGTTTTCTTCCTTTTTGCAGGCAGCGGTGTTGACTGAGCCCCTCTGCTGTCCCAGACACCATTCCAGAAGCAGGAAATACAGCAAGGAAAGAGACAGGTAAGGCCCCAGCTCTCCTAGAGGTTACCTGTGAATGGCAGGGAGACAACAACAGAAAAAGAAATAATAAGAAGATAATTTCAGATACTCAAGCGCTGGGAAGGAAATTAAGCAAGGTGATAGGATAGAGAGTGCCTGGTGGGTTTTTAGGGAAGGCCTCTCTAAAAAGATCCTAGCAAAGTGACACCTGACAGGAGGAGCCACGAGACTTTATGGGGAGAAAAGTAGAGGAAATAGCAAGTATACTGAGGCCCATTGCGGGGTCAAGTCTGCCCTGTTAGGAAAACAGAATGCAGACAACTGTACCTGGAGCGTCATGAGGAAGAAGGAGAGCAGCATGAGATGAGGTGGGAGGGCTAGGCAGGGGTCCTGGGTTCCCACCTCAGCTCTGCCACCGGTTTCATGTTGGATAAAGCTCTTTAGCTCTTAGGAGCCTCAGTTTTGCCGTCTGGAAAATGGGGAAAAGGACTGACCTTGATATTGGTAAGGTCCTGTCAACCTTGAGATTTTTTTTTTAAGAATTTATTTTATTGGGCAGCCCCAGTGGCGCAGTGGTTTGGTGCCGCCTGCAGCCTGGGGTGTGGTCCTGGAGACCCTGGATTGAGTCCCACATCAGGCTCTCTGCATGGTGCCTGCTTTTCCCTCTGCCTGTGTCTCTGCCCCTCTCTCTGTGCCAATAAATAAATAAAATCTTTTAAAAAAAAGAATTTATTTTATTTATATTCCTAAGAGACACACACAGAGAGGCAGACACGGCAGAGGGAGATGCAGGCTCCCCGTAGGAAGCCCAATGAGGGACTTGATCCCTGAACCCCAGGATCATACCCTGAGCCAAAGGCAGATGCTCAGCTGCTGAGCCACCCAGGCGTCCCCAGCTCTATAATTTGAATATAGATCAAATACCATAGTACTCTTCCTATTTGACAACATTGGAGTCAAGTATAACTCTCACAGATTGCCTGGTTTTGTTTGGCTGTAAATATATTGATCTTTGGGAAAGAGTTACCTATAGAACTTACCAGGCCCTGTGATGTGGAACCAGTATCTCAAAGCATCCTTAGAATTAGTGCCCAAAAGATCTGCTGACCACAGACTGTTTTTGGTTCCTGGAGGCTAACCACTACCAGCTCACAAATGTCCTGGGAAGCCAGTTTAAAATTTTTATTTTTTCTGTCCTGTATCTTCTGGACGTTTTTTTTTCAAACCCCTGAAGAGCATGAATCCAGTCACACGACTGGGTTTAGGAAAACTTTCTACTCTGTTCAATAGCATTAACTCACATGGAAAATCATCCTGAATCGTCAGAATGAGCATCAAAATGTTCTTTGTCCGAAAGCAAAAATGAATTATAGGGACTTAATCAGGATAAAAAGCTTCTGCACAGCAAAAGAAACAGTCAACAAAACTAAAAGACAACCTGCAGAATGGGAGAAGATATTTGCAAATGACATATCAGATAAAGGGCTAGTTTCCAAGATCTATAAAGAACTTCTTAAACTCAACAGCAAAGAACCAAACAATCCAATCATGAAATGGGCAAAAGACATGAAGAGAAATCTCACAGAGGAAGACATAGACATGGCCAACACGCACATGAGAAAATGCTCCGCATCACTTGCCATCAGGGAAATACAAATCAAAACCACAATGAGATCCCTCCTCACACCAGTGAGAATGGGGAAAATTAAGACAGGAAACAACAGATGTTGGAGAGGATGCGGAGAAAAGGGAACCCTCTTACACTGTTGGTGGGAATGTGAACTGGTGCAGCCACTTTGGAAAACCGTGTGGAGGTTCCTCCAAGAGTTAAAAATAGACCTGCCCTACGACCCAGCAATTGCACTGCTGGGGATTTACCCTAAAGATACAGATGCAGTGAAATGCTGGGACACCTGCACCCCGATGTTTCTAGCAGCCATGTCCACAATAGCCAAACTGTGGAAGGAGCCTCGGTGTCCATCAACAGGTGACTAAAGAAGCTGTGGTCTATGTATACAGTGGGATATTCCTCAGCCATTAGAAATGACGAATACCCACCATTTGCTTTGACGTGGATGGAACTGGAGGGTATGATGCTGAGTGAAGTAAGTCAATCAGAGAAGGACAAACATTATATGTTTCATTCATACAAGGAATATAAAAAATACTGAAAGGGAATAAAGGGGAAAGGAGAGAAAATGAGTGGGAATTATCAGTGAGGAAGACAAACCATGAGATGCTCCTAACTCTGGGAAACGATCAAGGGGTAGTGGAAGCGGAGGTGGGTGGGGGTACGAGGTGACTGGGTGACGGGCACTGAGGGGGGCACTTGATGGGATGAGCACTGGGTGTTACACTATATGTTGGCAAATTGAACTCCAATAAAAAAAATACAAAAAAAAATGCTCTTTGTCCATCTTTGTCATCTGGAACACTAAAACGACTCCGACTGCATCCTGGCACCAGGCTCTTCTCTGGGTATTTAACATCCAGCTGGTCCTCCACCTGGGCAGAAGGACACTTAGGAAATGATGAACCATCCACCATCCTCCCCAGTGACATAGCTAATTTAGGGTCAGAAGAACAGGACACCTAGGAGTGCCTGGGTGGCTCAGCCAATTAAGCACCTGCCTTCCGCTCAGGTCATGGTCCTGGAGTCCTGGGATGGAGCCCTGAGCCCTGCATCGGGCTCCCTGCTCAGCGAGAGTGTGCTTGTCCCTCTTCCTCCCTCACTCCCCCTCCTCCTCCCCCTGCTCATGCGCTCTCTCTCTCTCTCTCTCTCTCTCTCTCTCGCAAATAATCTTTTAAAAATAAAAAAGAAGAAACTGACAACTAAATGAAATCCCAAGCATCCAGACCAAGAGAGTTGGTGTTCATCATGAGACGGCCCTAGTACAACAGATTTACACGAAAACTATCCCAGTCAAATTAGGGACTCTCCTGCTTTTAAAAAGGCATCTGTTTTTCAGGCTCTTGTAACTTCTTTGGTGAATTATTCCAGAACCTAGAAAACAACAAAAACTTCCCAAATTCCTCCTCAGTCCTCATCTGTGTCTCTCACATTGCTCTCCCGGCTAGTCTCAATTCCGCCTCAGTGGTGAGGAGTCAGCTCATGGTCTCACTTAGCACATCAACTTTTTTTTTTTTTTTTTTTTTTTTTTTTTTTTTTTTTTTTTGCACATCAACCTTTTAAACAAATAACAATACCCTGGTGCTTGCTCACCTAGGTTCTTTAGAGATTACTCATTCAGTCCTCACGGGAATCCCATGAGGGAGTGACTGTGATAAACCCTACCCTACAAAGAGGAAAACTGAGATATAGAAGCCACCCGAGGCAGAGCTAGGATTTGAACTCATGCCACCTGACTCCAGGTTTCATGCTTTCAGCCACGTCACCCTTTTGCCTCTCAGAATTAAAATTTCCAGCTGGGTTGCCTGTGCAAAAATCTGCCTCTTTCTTTGTTTAAGTGATTTCTCAGAGAAACGAGAAACATTTTCCTTTTTTCTCTCACTGTTTAATAAATGAATAGTTTCCTAGAAATGGAAACCCAAGATCTGTGCTTTGTCTCAAAACTTGCAGAAATGGTCTTTGATTTATTCCTACTTTGTCATTAATGGAGAAAAATGCTCGCTGGTCCAAACTCTGCCCGAATTTCCCACTCACCATCTAATCATTTCAGAAAATGTGCTCCAGCCCTGAGTTGGAGCAGGAATTCCATTCACCCCCTAGGACCGCACAAGATCAACCACATAGTTAAGGCTGGTGAAGTAGACTGGAGGCCCCAAGCGATGCACTGTTCGGGCTCATATGGAAGCTTTAGAGGCGCTCTGGCTTTTCCCTCATCATTACAAGAACTGCTCTAGACCAACAGGTGGTAGCTCGAGATATCTGTCCATCTGCCTGTCTATCTATCAATCTATCTACACGACACACAGACAAATGCACACACTTCCTTTTTATTTTCCTTATTGGAACCAATATGATAATTTTCTGCTTATCCTCTCGAGCCTTTATCATAGATGGAAAAGAAAAGCCCACTATGCTAATTGTCTACTTCCCAGCAAATTTCCAAACCATAAACATAAGATAGAGAATGCATGTAATTTAAATATATCAAATATTATACCCTTTATTTACCTATCCTCTATCTATTATCTATCTACCTATGATGGATATGTATTTCAGATCATGAATTTAGCAGTATAAAATATATAGCTTATTTAGTCTCTTAATAACCAAACCCAGTATGCCTCATATGTCTTACATGGAAATAATCTCAATCAAGGAGGGTTTCTCCTGTCCTTCTACCTAAATTGCTGGGGAGAACAGAGCACCTGCCTGGGTGAGACTGGGCATCTTATCCAACCGATGATGGATATCCATCCTTCCTTCCATCCATCCATCCATTCATCCAACTTCATTCCTGTCTGGTCTTCCACTGTCTATGCAGGCTTCCCGGATTCAACTCTCTCAGGGGTCATTTCAGGGCCCCCATCCTACCCAGGGCATAGGTAGCCCTATGAGGCTGCCTGGGGCCGTGAACCCAGAACTATGGCACATAGGCAGGTTTTCTAAGGGACCTGGCTCTGGCTGCCTCCCCGGCCTTTGAATGGGTTGAAGAGGCTCCGAGTCTACATACCCACCACTCTCAGATCCTATGACCTCATTTGGTATTTTTTTTTTTTAGCCTTTCTCCTTGTCTTCTGCCCAAGGCTTCAGCCTAGAAGAGGAATAGTGCATGGAAAGCCTCTCTCCGGCTATACCAGAGCTCAGCTAACCTCCCTTCATCTTCCCTCCAATTCTCTTCCCTCTCCTCTCATCTGTCATCTGGTGGGGCGGGGGGCGGGGGGGCAGGGAACAGGGGCGGGGGATGAGTTGATGGGAAGATTAGTTCTTTCTCACTAGGTTTTTTCTATACCCTGAGCCCTTACTTTTGAAAACCAAAAAACCTTTTCTCTGCTATAATCACTTAACACAAAGAGGTTCTAAACCTTGCTAATGCAATAGGGCAAAGGGAAACAATGCAAGAGACATTGGTCTCTTCATCAGTCACATGAACTCATTTAGGAGTATACAGGGGCATCTGGGTGGCTCAGTCACTTGAGCATCCAACTCTTGGTTTCAGCTCAGGTCATGATCTCATGGGTCATGGGATCGAGTCTCAAGTCAGGGCTCTGTACTGGGTGGAGAATCTGCTTGAGAGAGTCTCTCCTTTTGCCCCTTCCCCTCCTTGTACATGCTCTCTCTCTCTTTCTCTAAAAATAAATGAATAAATCTTTCTAAAAAATAAGGAGTAATATTTGCCTACTATCTGTATCAACATGATATATACATATATGTATGTAATACACGAAAATTGTATTTACACATACAGGCAAGACTCACCCATATGATTTTGGTCCATAGTTTATAGTTTTCATGAAAAATTAATCTGTGAATAGTTATATCCAATCTTAAATATTTAAGTCATAAATATTTGCAATTTGTATTTCTAATTTAGGATTTGTAGCATGTTGAGAAAAATGAAGAACCAGAAAAGGATAGGTAAAGAGGTAGAGAGATAGAGAGATAGAGAGATGATAGATGATAGATAGATAGATAGATAGATAGATAGATAGATAGATGATAAATAGGTAGATAGAGATAGATGATAGATTTCTCATTACCGACTACAGAAGCAAGAATTCCTGACTCACTCTGTAACAGTTGACTTACTGTAACCCCAGCCATGTCATTTAGCTTAATTGACAGTCTCATTTTCATCATTAATAAGAGTTTAAAAAGTGCTCAAATACATGGCAAATATAAGATCACAGATTTCAAATAATGAAGTTGATTGTGCTCAAGGTTTAAAATATTGTCTTATTCATTAAGACATTTTAGAGCACCGATCAGAGAATAAAGAATCACTAGTCCTTATCCCAGATGCTGTAATTCAGTATGTTTTTCTTGATATGAAATTGCCTTTAAGCTAGATGCGGACACACTTAGAAAAAAAAGTCAGATCACATAAGATCTTTCTATACAAACTGTATGTAAAAGGGGTTGAAAAAGAGGCAAATCGGTCTTTGATTGGATTGATCACATCTTTAGCTTCCTGCTACCAGTCTGAGGTAAGAATTTAATTTTTATTTCTCCCTAAACATGCAAAGAGAAATATTTCTCCGGTAGATGAAGATTCAGTGTGGCAGTTTTTGATTACCTGTGTGAAGAGGACAGCTATTTAGAGAAGATATACTCCCAATTTTCTGACTGAGCCTTGAAAGGACAATATTCCTCTTCCAGGTTGTTGTACATAAGCCTGTTTTTGTGCCTGGGTGTGTAAACATACTGTCGCTGGAAACACTAAATGATAGGATTCAGGGAAAACATAATCTCAGGAATTACCTGGAAGGAAGGGACAATAGATGGAATCCTGGGGGATGTGGTCCCAGGTAAGGTTTCCCAAATTTAGAAGTAAAATTACAGGATGCTCAGTTAAATTTAAATTTCAAAAAAAAATAGTGTAAATAAATCCCACGTATTGCATGGGACAACCTGACGAAGGTGGAATCATGTGAAGACAGGAAGTGGCCACTGGATGAGTGCTCAGTGGAAACAAGAGCTCACCAACCAAAAGAGGAAGGAAGGGTCCACAAGGACCACTTGACCCCTGGCCCTTCTAGCTACAAAAAGTAGCTCGGAACAAAATCCCCCCTCTGAGGGCCTTAGAAGTGTAACGTGCTCACGTGAACCTGCCTTGCAATCAGCCTGAGCAGCTTCCACACAGCATCCAATGGAGATCAAAGTGGGACCAGAGAAAGGAACAAGAGCCAGTGTTCCCAGGTTGCCATGTGTGTCATGCCAATCTGTGGCTTGTCTTTAAATTATCTTAGCACACCAAATCTGTGTTCGAGAAGCTCATCTGTTTCTGTACTTTTGTATTTTCCTTTTTTGGTCTTGTGCCTTTCCCTTATTTCTCAATCAGCTTTCTTTTTCAAAAATCCTAGCTTTTGTCTCTGAATAATTAACATCGAGGTCTCTAACCTTGATTACCCTCATCAATCCAATCTTCTTTGTGGCAATCTGACAGCCCTCTCTTTTATTTTAAAATCAACTTTATTAAGGTCTATTTTACATATAATATACCTTACCTATTGAATGTGTACAGTTCTATGTGGGGTTTTTTAAAAAGATTTTATTTATTTGAGACAGAAGGAGCATGAGCAAGGGAGAGGGACGGAGGGAGAAGCAGACTCCTTGCTGAGCGGGGAGCCGGATATGGAGCTCGATCCCAGGACCCTAAGATCATGACCTGATCTGAAGGCTGATGCTTAGCCAACTGAGCCACCCAAGTGTCTCAGTTCTATGTGTTCTGATAAATGTATACAGTTATATAAACACCACTGCAATCAAGATAGAACATTTCCATGACTCCAAAAAATCTCCCTCATACTTCTTCTCAGGTTATCTCCTCCTTTGATACATGGACCCTGGCAACCACCAATCCACTTCCTGTTCCTACAGCTCTGCCTTTTCTAGAATTTCATATAAATGGAATCATATTGTATATAGTCTTTTGTGTACAGCTTTTTTCGCTTAGCATAATGCTTTCAATCTGCATCCATACTGTTGGGTGTATCAGTTGTTCATTCCTTTATATAGATTTTCCCATATTTTGATAGATTTATACCTAAGTGTTTCATTATTTCTGATGCTAACACAAATATTGGTTTTATTTCAATTTCTAATTATTTATAGCATATGGAAATTGAAATTTTTCCTGTTGACATTGTATCTTGCAAAGTTGCTAAATTGCTTTTCAGTTCAAGTAGATTTTTTTTTTTTTACAGATTCTTTGCTATTTTTTTATGTAGACCATCTTGATACCTATGAATACAGTTTTGGGTTTTTTTCCCAATCTATATGCACGTTATTTCTTTTTCTTGCCTTACTCTGCTAGCTAGGACCTCTAGCACAGCATTGAGTACAAATCATGAGATTGGACTTCCTTGCCTTGTTTCTGATGTTAGGGGGAAAGCATTCAGTCTTTCACCATTGAGTATGATGGTAGCTATAGATATGTAGTAGCTGTAGTGAATGTTCCATGTCCACTTGACAAGAATATGCATTCTGCTGTTAAGTGGAATGTTCTAGACATGTCGATTTGAGCAAAAGGCAAAGATACCTTTTTTAAAAAAAGATATTTATTTATTTGAGAGAGAGAAAGCACACACATGAACAATAGGAGCAGAGGAGGAGGGAGAGGGACAAGCAGACTCTGTGTTGAGTGTGGAGAACGACTTGGGGCTCGATCCCAGGACCCTGAGATCCTGGCCTGAGCCAAAACCAAGAGTTAGATGTTCAACTGACTGAGCCACCCAGGTGCCCTTAAAGGGCAAAGATACCTTTTGTCAAGTGGAAGACTTTCCCTTCTATTTCTAGTTGGCTGAGAGTTTGTATTTTGAGTCTATGTTGATTTTTATCAAATGCTTTTGCTGCATTTGTTGAAATGATCTTGTGCTTTTTCTTTTCTAGTCTTTTGATATGATAAATTATATTGGTTGGTTTTTCAAATGTTGAACCAGCCTTGCATTTATTTCTATAATAAATCTTACTTGGTCATGGTGTATTATCTTTTTATATCACTGAATCCCATTTGCTAGCATTTTGTTGAAGATGTTTATGTCTAGGAAAATTGGTATTTAAGAATATTGGTCTCTTGTTTTCCTGTAATGTCTTTGTCTAGTTTTGGTATCGGGGTAAAACTGGCCTTAGTGAATGAGTTGAGACATGTCCCCTCTTCTTCTGTTTTCTCAAACACATTGTGTAGAATTGACCTTATTTCTTCCTTTAAGGTTTGGTAGGATTCACCAAGGTAGCCATCTGGATCTGGAGTATTCTTTGTTGAATGGTTTGCAACCATGAATTCAATTTATTTAATAGTTCTGTGGCTGTTTAAATTCTCAGTTTCATATTGGATGCATTTTGGTAGCTTGTGCTTTTCAAGAAATCGGTCCTTTCCATCTAAGTCATCAAATTTACAAATTTACATGCATAGAGGTGTTCATGGAATTCCCTTATTATCCTTTCGGTGTCTGCAGGGTCTGTAGTGATATTTTCTGTTTTATTCTTAATATTTGTGATTCGTTTCTTCTCACTTTTTTTCTTTGTCAATCTTGCTAGAAGTTTGTCAATTTTATTGATTTTTTTCCCCAAATAATTGGGGTTTTTTTATTTCAGTGATTTTCTCTATTGTTTTTCCATTTTGAATTTCATTGATTTCTGCTCTTCAAAATATTTTCTTCTTTCTATTTGCTTTGGGTTTAATTTACTCTTATTTTTTCCAGTATCTTGAAATGAAAGCTTAGAGACATTACTTCTTTCCAAATATAATTCTGATTCTATTAAATTGCCTCAAAGCACTATGTTAGCTGAAACTCTGTGTTTTTGTTTTCATTTGATTAAAATTATTTTGTAACTTACCTTGTGATTTCCTCTTTGGTGGGTTATTTGCTCTATGACGTTTAATTTCTAAATACTTGGGGATTTTCAGGGTATTTCTGTTTAATTCAGTTATGGGCAGAGAGCATACCTTACATGATTTCAATATCAATTTGTTAAGGTTTGTTTTATGGCCCAGAATATTGTCTATATTGGTGAATATTCCATGTATACTTGACAAGAAAGACTATTCTGCTATTGTGTGAAATGCTTTATAAATATTAACTAGGTAAAATTTGTTGATAGTGTTTCTGGGCCTTCCATATTTTTTCTTTTTAAAAAATTTATTTACTTTTTTTTAGCTGAAATATAATTTAATACCGCAAAATTCACCCTCTTCATATATACAGTTCAGTGTTTATTTCATATATTCACAAAGCTGTACAAAATCACCACTACCTAACTCTGGAACATTTTTTATTTTTTATTTTTTTTAAGATTTTTATTTATTTATTCATTCATGAGAGACCCAGGGAGAGAGAGAGAGAGAGAGAGAGAGAGAGAGGCAGAGACACAGGCAGAGGGAGAAGCAGGCTCCATGCAGGGAGCCTGATATGGGACCCGGGTCTCGAGGATCAGGCCCTGGGCTGAAGGCGGCGCTAAACCCCTGAGCCACCCGGGCTGCCCTGGAACATTTTTTAAATCACGTTTTGTTTTGGGTTTTTCCTTTAAGATTTTTTTTTTTTTAAATTTGAGAGACAGAGCACACAAGCAGAGAGAGCGGCAGAGGGAGAGGGAGAAGCAGGCTCGCTACTTAGCAGGGAACCCAACGCAGGGCTCCATCCCAGGACCCCGGGATCATGACCTGAGCCGAAGGCAGACTCTTAATGGACTGAGCCACTCAGGTACCCTAATTCTGGAACATTTTAATCACCCCAAAAGAAACTCCACGCATCTAATAGTGTCACTCCCCCTTTGCCATTCCCAACCTCTAGCAACCTCTCATTTTGCCTATTCTAGACATTTCATAAAAGTGAAATCATACAGTCTGTGGCCTTTTATGTCTGGCTCCTTTCACTTAGCATAACGTTTTCTAAATTTCATTCGTGTTGTAGCAAGTATCAGAACTTCATTCTTTTTTTCTTTTTTAAAGATTTTATTTATTTATTCCTGAGAGACATGCAGAGAGAGGCAGAGACACAGGCAGAGGGAGAAGCAGGCTCCCTGTGGGGATCCTGATGCGGGACTCGATCCCAGAACCCTGGGATCATGGCCTGAGGTGAAGGCAGATGTTTAACCACTGAGGCACCCAGGTGCCCCTCATTTTTTTTCTAGCTAAAGAATATTTCACAATATGATGTATAGTCAATCCTAATTATTCAGATTCTACATTTGCTAATTCACCTACTCACTAACATTTATTTGTAACCCCAATATCAATACAGCACTTTTGTGGTCATTTATCCCATGTGCAGAGTAGCAAAAACTTGGAGTCACCCTATGCAGAGATTCCCATCTGAGGTCACACAAGGCAACGCGCAAGCATCTTGCTTCAGTTGTCTTAACTATAAACAATGTCCTTTTTTCAGTCTATTTAGTACCATGTTTTTTGCATTTTTTGTGTGCTTTTTGATGATGATTTTGCTGTTTAAAATGGTCGCCCAAAAATAATCCTGAAGTGTTGTCTGGTGTTCCTAAGCACAAGAAGGCTGCGATGTGCTTTATAGAGAATAGAGAAAATGCAAGTGGTAGGTGAGCTTTGTTCAGACATGAGCTATAGTGCTGTTGGCTATAAGTCCAGTGGTAATGAATCCAGTGTCTTTAAATAAATAAGGTATCTCCAAGCAGAGCCAAACATAAAAGAAGATTGTGAATTGATCAACTGACCAAAATGTTGTGACCAAAGATTCACACAAGAACCTAACCCTGTATTTCCCCTAGAGGTTTGATGTTCACTAATTTCATGTTCATGGTGACTTTATCAACTGTATTACATTTTGTCTAACCAATCATCAGTTGATGGACATTTGGGTTGTTTCTCCTTTTTGGCACCATGAACAATGTCTATGAATATTTATGTACAGGTTTTGTGGCTATATTCTTTCTGATTTTCTGTCTACTTGTTCTGTTGCTTACTGAAAGAGAAATGCTGAAGATTCCAACTCTAATTGTGGATTTGTCTATATCTCATTTCGGTTCCATCAGTTTTACTTCATGTATTTTGAAGCTCTGTGTTAAGTGCATGCACATTTAAGATTATTAGAGCTTATTCTAGTGTTATATAATGTCCCACTTTACCCGTGATAATATTTCTTGTCTTAAGTGGATGTCGAACACTTGTGAGGATTACATATTGGATTTTGTGACATTCCTTGAAATAGTATTGGATTCTATTCTGGTGCACAAGAAAGTTATAGGAATCATTTGGACTCTTGAGATTTGCTTTCCCGCTCTGTTGAGGGGAGTTCAGAGCACTCTTTAACATATGGCCAATTTAGCTGTACTACTAAGATAATAACCTTCTGTGGATTATACTCAATTTTCCTTATATTATAAGGTCTTTCTACTCTAGCTTGCTGGAATATAAGCAATTCAGCTCCAGTCATTGTTGTGTTATTCCTTTCCAGTGGCTCTTTCCCTGCCTCTGATACATGTGTAGGCATATACTCAGCCAAACATTTGAAGATCTTCCTCTATAGATCTCCAGAGCATTCTCTTCTCTCTCTACCACTCTCCCTCTCTTCTCTCTTTCCCCCTCTCCTTTCCGGTATAATACTCAGAAAATTCTAGCTGCCTTGACTTCCCCCCAAATTCTGATCTCTGTCTCCCCAATTCAGTGAGGTTCTTGAGCTATACTGCTTCCTCTTTTCGGTGCTGTAGCCTAGAAAGAACCTGCAGGCAGTGAGCTGCGGCTGCCCCAGGGATCATCTCATTTCTTTCCCCCCTATTATAGATCACAATCCTGCACTGCTTGTGTAGATCTGAGAACTGCTGTTTCATATATTTTGTTTGCTTTTCTAGTTGTTTATGGCAGGAGGATAAATCTGGTCCTAGTTCCTCCATATTGACTGAAAGTAAAATTCCTGAGAGCCCTGGGTGCCCTTCTCAAGACAAATCTAATCCTTTTGTCTCTTTTCTGAAAACATTTCAATGACTTCCTTGGCAATCACTTTTTGAAAGAGTTAATAAATGAAGATAGAAAGGGACCTGTGGGTGTCTCTAAAGATAGAGGAATAGAGGAAGCTAAAACATGTCCTTTAAAGAGCCAGAAATAGTAATAGAATATGAACAATTAAAGGTGCTAACTCGTGAGTGGGGGGAGGTTGGGGAGTGTTACAAAGACAAATGGAGCAAATCATGGTCCAGGATCCCAGTGTCTTGGACAGAGAGTCCCTCTGCCAGAAGACACAGAGGTGGCTAAAACAATGTTCCACTCTGACCATTCCAGTTGAACAACTTCATGCACCCCCTGCCTATATGTCCTCATTCCATGGAGTTTGTCCAAAAATATAGATTGTGTAAATCATTTTTACCATGATGCTAGTTCTGGAAATGGGGGGGGGGGTTCCTGAAAAAATTGGAGGAATAAACTGGGAACATCTCCTTTTACCTCCAAGACTGAAAACTTAGAAGAGGGAAAGACAGGTAATACTTTATTGAAATGGAATCAATCACCTGGTAAAAAGTTGTACAAGTGGTCAAGGTCTCAATTGTCTGCTATGGATTGAACTGTACCCTGTCCATAGATTCGTAGGTTGAGGCCCTAATCCCAATGTGACTATATTTGGAGACAGAGCTTTTAGGAGATAATTAAGTTAAATGAAGTCAAAAGGGGAGAGTCCTAATCCAATAGGACTGGTGGCTTTATACGATTACATAAGATGAGGAAGAAGGAAGAGATGGACCAAGGAAAGGCTATGTGAACACATAGTGAGAAGGTGGATGATGGAAAGCCAGGAAGAGCGCCGTCATCAGAACATCACCATGCTGACTGACATCCTGGTCTTGGGCTTCCAACCTCTAGAACTCTGAGAAAATTGTTTTCTGTTGTTTAAGCCACCCATTCTATGGTATTTTGTTACAGCAGCACCAGCTGACTAAGACACTATTGGAGAAACAAGTAGTAGGTTCAGGAGGAGACCACTTAGGAGGGAATTATTCTTTGCTTCTGGGTGATTCTTGGGACTGACAGAGCCATATAAACCACAATCAAAGAAGGAGAAGGGCTCTATGGTCTGATTGCTTTTTGCTAAACTGTTTTCTTGCCAAGGAAGCAGTTGTGGGTCTAATCTTTTCAACTTCCACTTTGGGTTCTGGGGAAATCTGGAGCTGCCTTGGGTAACTGGAAGGATATTAAGACAAGAAAGATACTGACATTTATTGAGGGTTACTATGTAATGTGCTACACTGGGCCTTATAGAGCTCAGCTTAGGTAGTCTTACCAGCAATTCTCATTTTAGGATATTTTTTAAGGAATCTCTACACCCGGTGTGGGGCTCTGACTTACAACCCTGAGATCAAGAGTCACGTGCTCTACTGACTGAGCCAGCCAGGCACCTCAATAACAATCCTCATTCTATAGATGAGAATACTGAGAATACTCAGAAAGGTTACACGCAGGCCTTCAAAGTTGGGGCTCTGTGCCATGAAATGAAAGAGATTATCAGGTTTTGGGATGAGAGTTGAAGCCAAGTCAGAAGGTTGACCCCTACCTAAGGTAACATAAAGAGTGTGACATGTCCAAGGACATGTCATAGTGAATTATAGGCAGAAGGATTTTCTTCAGTGAGCTTAACATTCCATCACAGTTTAATTTACAAAAAGTTGTACAAATATAGCATGAACAGATGTCAAAGATTTTATTCAAATCATTAATGAGGAAACTACTAAGACAGTGAAGCTGGCGTAAAGAGCACTGAGGGACTGGGAACTTAGAGGCAATAAAAAAAAATAGAAGAGATTGTTAGATTCAATACAAAACTGGTTATAAAACCATAATTTTTGAGGTTACATTTTCTGCCAGACAAAAAGCATTTACATCTCTACCAGACAAAAAAAAATCTACAAGTTAACATGTAATTTCACAAAGTTTGGGACCATTAAACATTAGTGTTTAAAAAAGGAGTCAAATGAAGACATATCCCCTTAGACAATTAAATGCTCATTGGTGGTTTTGTGAAGGAATGCCCCAGAATGCTATTGAAAGGCTGTGTGGGCTTATTTTCACATAGACTTATTGGTTTTTTATCCAAGTTTGGTTTGATTATTTTTCTTGGTCTCATTCTCAAGTTTGGGTTGATTATTTAAAAAAAAATACATTAGGAATCCTAGTATAAGTGTCAAGGAGTGACAAGGGATAGGTACAGGTTTTATGGAGGCTGTAGCTTATGTAATATTGGGGTCTCTCTTCTAAAAAAATAATGCAAAATATTTTACTTTTTGAAATCTTAAAAAAATATGTGAAGATGAGAACACACGGCTTACATTTCTTCAGGGCCTTGGAAGGGGCCATGCACAAAAAACATCCCTGAGGTTCAGACTATATTCATTTCATGGTAAATTGTCTCTGCCTTTGACCATAGCATTATTTGGTGTAAAAATAATCAAGCAGCTGGGAAAACAAACATGTATCCCTGACCTAAGTCCTATGATGTCTTTGAGTTACCTAATACCGTGTATCACGTTAAGATCATTCACTATTCGGGATCCCTGGGTGGCGCAGCGGTTTGGCGCCTGCCTTTGGCCCAGGGCGTGATCCTGGAGATCTGGGATCGAGTCCCATGTCGGGCTCCCGGTGCACGGAACCTGCTTCTCCCTCTCCCTATGTCTCTGCCCCTCTCTCTCTGTGTGTGACTATCATAAATAAATAAATAATTAATTAAAAAAAATCATTCACTATTCCAAGTTATTAACATAGGTAAATTAGTTGAATAAATTCTCTGTAGCCTTGCAGATGGTCTTTAAATTTTTATACCAGAAAACACACGCAGACACTGGCCAAGAAGTCGCAGGGAGCTAATGTGAATACAATGACTCGTTGATGTTTAGTCCATGTGTGACAGACAACTTTTTAAATGAGTGTGTGTGGTTATCAGATTTGCTTCTATCCTCATTCACTGCAGAAGCTTCTAGTTTCTAAGTTCCCCCTTTCCCCTTTCCCAGTTCTTTTACCTTTTGGTGGATACTTGAGGTTGGGGAGGGAGAGGACGGAAGAGAGAAGAAAGATGCAAGGAGAGCAGGACAGATGAGGATGTATAAATGTGCTGAGCACTTACCTTGCCAGGCATCATTCGAAGACTCATATATGTATTAACCTACTCGAGGGGGGCACTACTACTTATCTTACAATATATTATTGCTACTTATATTATATTACAAAAGAGGAAACGAAGTGATGAAATAGTTTTCCCAAGGACAGTCCAAGTCTACGCGTTTCTATCCCAGAGCAAAGTCACATTCAAAGAAACACAAAACATTTGGCATCTTTGCTTTGTAGGGCCTTTAAAATCCTTAGAGTTAAAACACAGCGTGTGTATCCACTCTTATTAAAACCCATTGGCCTGGGACGCCTGGGTGGCTCAGCGGTTGAGCATCTGCCTTTGGCTCAGGGCATGATCCTGGATTCCTGGGATCGAGTCCCGCATCGGGCTCCTTGCATGGAGCCTGCTTCTCCCTCTGCCTGTGTCTCTGCCTCTCTGTGTCTCTCATGAATAAATAAAATATTTAAAAAAAAATAAAAAAAAATCCATTGACCTCTCCTAGTCTCTAATTCCCTGTGTATTTGGTTTCAAATGATAAAAATCCAACTCCCACCTTCTTGAGACAAAGGGGTACTGGAAGTGTCTCCCCTTCAGGCCTGCTTGGATCCAGCACCTTTAGTGATGCCCTCCCAACTGTGTTTCTGTCTCCACCTCCTGGCTCCGCTTTCCTGTGATGGCTTTCCTCCACATACGCTTTCTCCCACACTGCGGGAAATTGCCTCTGGCAGCTCCAGGCTCACAGGGTTCCTGCAACTAGAAACCTCAGAGTAAAATAGAAGCCATCTCTCTCTCCATGTCTATACATCCTGTCACAGGGAAGGCCAGTGCCCTGGAGGATGGAGACCTCTGACTGGTCAAGACGTGGGGAAGGAGGGAGGAGAACTTAATCCTTCCAGAACCGCATGGAGTAGGAGAAGCATGGTGCCCCCAATGGAAAAGGAGCATGCTTTTAATGGACAAAGGGGAAATGGCAAATCAGGTAAAATCAAGAGACATCCATTGTATCCTGAAAAGCCCTGCTCTCCCTCCCTCTGCTGACCCAGAACTCCCTGTCCTCCATGCTCTTCCGAAACCATCATCTCACACCCCAACAGTCCAGCATCAATCTACCCAGAGCTCTCAACAGATGACATTTCTGCTTTGCCATCCCGGCTTCCATGGCCTCCTTCTAATCTAGAAGTACATGTCAATGGTTTACATTTTAATGCGATTTTTTTTAGCTAATGCACCAGTCTCCCAATACTATCTGGTTGGAAAGGCTAAGCAAGCAGTTAAAGCCTTCGTTCCCAGCTTAAGTTAATTTTAGCGTAAGCAAATAGGGAGGAAGGCTTTTCTCTGCAACACATGAAAAGTCCAGCAGAAGTCCAGTTTTCCCTAGGCAAGTCATCGTCCCACGGAGCCACCGACGGCGAGTCCTCCTGCTGACCCCACACCAGGTCATCACGGTAGGAAAACAGAATCCGCCTGCAGCCTGTACGCACAGAATTCCTTCCACAAACAGTCATAGGATTTCTTTTAGTTGGGGGACAACATGGGCAGCCACTGCTCCCCAAGGGGATTCAAGAGGACTCAGAATGATCTTACCTTCTCCGGTTACCCAAACCCAATCGTTGGCCGACCACATTCCATCTGATGTCACATACCTGAGGGACCTTCTTAAATGTCCTAGCACCGGGCTCTTTTTCTTTATACTCCCTCTCCCAGTTGGAAGAAAACCACTTTAGAACCCCTCAACTTAGTCATTTTTGACTATTTAATGCTCCTTTTGCGAGGCCTTTTGCGAGGCCTGCTACGGCAACAAAGGGAGGGAGAATTCTATTGGCAGGATGATGGAGCAGCATCCCAGATGCTACAAACAGCAGGAGTAAATGGAAGGCGACATTTCTTCCCCAGTGCTGGGCGGAGGAGGCTATTAGTAACTTGACAAAGAGCTAAGAGCTCACACAGGCCCAGAGCAGCAGTGAGAACTCCACTGCTGGGCCAACCTTTGGTTTTTAAATACACTCTGCCCACAGGTGGCCCGATGTTTTCTCCAAATTGTTGCTTGTCAACAAATGCCCTCACCCCTCACCCCCTGCTTTTCACCCCAAAGCACTGCAAATCTACCTCCACCCTGCAAGCAAAACTGAAGTGTTATTTGTAATGGAAGAAAATGAAAAAAAAAAAAAGCAAGAAAGAAGGAAAAAGAAAAAGAAAATGCATTATACATTCTTTTATTTCTTCCACGTTCTTCCAGTTGGATTGGCATTGATTCATGTGGCGAACTTATTCCCCAAGCTTTGCTAATATAGGAATGCTAAACAATACACACATCACCAGAGTTTTTCTTCATTCTTTCGGTGGCATTGGCCCTGGTGGGCCTGGAATCCTTAGGAGCTCGCTATTTCCTTGCTGTAAAACACTTGGCTGTAAAATCCGGCCTTCCCTTCCTGTCTTCCCCAGGGCCATGTTTCTCTGTCAACCAATTCCTTTGTAGCTGGGGTCCCAAAGACAGCTTAGGTTGGGTTTCCAGAAAAATTCAGGCCTGTCCAGGTACCTCTGGAACACTGTGGACCAATAACAGGAGCCCATGTGTTTGCACGACGGTCTGGGAAGCTAATGGGAACAAACTCCTCAAAGAAGGAGGATCAGTGTGTGCAAATGGGCGTGCAGGAGTGACTTGGAGTATGATGGAAGATGCAGAGCTCTCGTTGCCCCCTGGGCTGGCCTTCCTGCTGCCCCCCCATTAGCTCCCAGCTGTACCCCTTCACCTACAGGTCTCTGGCTAGAGCTGGAGAGATGAAACATGAGAACAGAGGACAGGTGTCTCACTAAAACCTCTAGAAGGCTTTGAGAACAGAAAGACACATTCCCTTGCGGCCCATGTTAACCCATGGGTGTAACACAGACAAAAGTGTTTTTTCCCATTTCATGGTGGGGCTGGGGGGCAACAATATTGCTGACCAGGGCAGCAAAGAGCCGAAGCCAGCTGGCACAGCCCAGTGCTACCTGGAGGGGGACAGCTGGAAGCCTGGCTCAGGGAACGTGTGCAAAGCACGGAGGCAGGTTAAGGTGATCCTACACTGTTTGGGAACAATTGGGTGGGGCGAGGGCATGGGAAGGATGTGTAGTTAGAGCTGCTGTAACTCTGATTAGTGGCTGAGTCAGTAAAAACTAACTTTATGGGATCGACACCTGGGTGGCTCAGCAGTTGAGCACCGGCCTTGGGCTCAGGGTGTGATCCTGGGGTTCCTGGGATCCAGTCCCACATCGGGCTCTCCACGGGGAACCTGCTCCTGTCCCTGCCTCTCTCTGTGTGTCTCTCAGATATAAATAAATAAATAAATAAATAAATAAATAAATAAATAAATAAATAAATAAATAATCCCTTTTAAAAAAAAAAAAAAAGTAACTTCATTATACTCTTTCTGTGACTGTTTTCTCCCAAGTTGCATGTAGGGAAATAGAAGATTCAGTTATGATTTAAAAAAATGCATTTGTTCAATTGTCTGTGCTTTTTCTCCCCCGCTCTGCATTCCCCCCCCCAATATAATTTGACTCTAAGTTGCTCCATTTTCGGTTTCCTAAATGAGCTGACATTTGGGATGAGTCGGGTTTCTCTTTGGTCCTGTACCGTACATGATTCCCAAGAGGCCCCTGGAGGTGTGGAAAGTCGAGGCAGGTCCAGAGATTACAATATTGGTTTCAAATAACAAGTGCACTTCCAGTGGAAAAAGGAGAGTGGGCCAAATCTTCAGTCAGACTTCTACTGGGTGTCCCTTTTTTAAGACTGCAATTTGAATGCCTGCAATTATTTGCGTTTTTGTTACTAATTGCTCCTGCCATTGGTGCAACCAACCACTTTTGGGTGCAATTACCCCCTTGTGGGAGCAATTACATATGAAAACAGTTCTGCACGTGCAACCGATTGTGACAAAACAAAAGGAGGCTGGGGAGGACAATTTGGCTCATCAAGTTCTAACTCCAACTTAAACCACTCGCCAGCTACAAAAAGGCACAACAGTGGGACGGGGTACTAACACCTTCTCTGGGTTATGGGCTAGAGCATCCCTTCCTCTGTATTTTTTATTTTTAGAGGATTAGGTTGTGGATTCATTTAATTAGAAAAGAGCAACTCGGGGATCCCTGGGTGGCTCAGCGGTTTGGCGCCTGCCTTCGGCCCAGGGTGTGATCCTGGAGTCCTGGGATTGAGTCCTGGGATGGAGTCCTGGGATCAAGTCCTGCATCGGGTTCCCTGCATGGGGCCTGCTTCCCCCTCTGCCTGTGTCTCTGCCTCTCTTTCTCTCTCTGTGTGTGTCTCTCATGAATAAATAAAATCTTTAAAAAAAAAAAAAGAGTAATTCGTTTTGACCCCTCATTGGCCTTTTGCTGAAGTGGGTTCTAGATACCAAATTGAGCCTTGGAGGCCCCTACTGACCCAGGCTCTAGAGAATGCCAGATTCTCATGAAATCCTGTTTTTTGTGTTTTTTTTTTTTTAAACAAAGAACACTAACACATCCATCCCACTGAATGATAACACACACTCAGGTCTCCCTCCCCTGTCTCTCCTAAACGTGCCAACATAACTGTCTTAGCCTTAGGATGGGGAATGATGGTTTAATGAGCTGACGCACAAGGTCTGATTGCCAAGAGCAGTGGTCCAGTTTGGCACAATGTAACAAGCATTTTGCACAGACAAAAATCTTAGGGTTTCCAGGCAGCCCACATCACGGACAATCGCCTTGTCTCATTGTCTGATTCAAGTTTAGAAATGAAAAATGGGAATGCATCAAGTCCACCCTCAGCCTACCTCCCTTCTTCAGTCACACACACACACACACACACACACACACACACACACACAGAGCCTACTGTCCCCTTAGCTATTTTTTTCAGGGGAGACAGTTAAGCCCTCAGGGTCTGGAGCCTGATTGCCTCAGTTTCACCCTCTGTCAAATGGGCACCACATCAGGCCCTGCCTCACAGCATTGTGACAGACTGAAAGAGCAAATACGTGAAAACAGCCCCCAACACACCAAACGTGTTAGCTCTTGGTGTCATCACTTATGAAATTTCACTGCAAGTATTTATTTCTAAATCTGTCTCCTCTCTGAATTGTTGAGAAAAATTACTCCGAACTTCAGATAACCACAGAGGCTTTCAAAGTCACACTCAAGCATCATTTCACACACAGGCCTAAGGGGAAATTAACTTCGTTTGACTTATTACTTTCTATCGATTGAAGGCCAAGGCCACACTCTGGCAAAGTTAGGTGTTAATTTGTAGAAGAATGATACATTGCAAACGACATTTATCCAGGAAAGAGGCAACCTGTTTCTCTTCATTCAAAAAATAAACCCAAAGGTTAAGGTTTTTAGGTTCCTGTAGGACATGAACCAGTTTTGCTCTGAACTTTACAATCTTATTCCAGCATTTTCTTTTTTTTTCTGTTGTCTAAATTTATCCATTTTTCCTATCTTCTTTTTAACCAGTTTTGCCATTTTTTTGATCCCCTCACTAATGAATGAAATTAAGCTTGGACACAGACTCACTGTATATTTTTCTGAAATCATATTTTTACCTTTTAAAAAAACTTTTTTTTTTTTTTCCAGAAGCCAGGAGCTCCTGGTAGACAGGACTTTACCACAGTCACCTCCAGGCCTCAGTTCCATGTTTCTCCATCTCATGTGCATCTGAATAAGCTGAGCATTCAGTGGGTCTGGGGAGGAGCCTGAATTTGGAATTTCTAGCAGATGCTGCTGGCCTCAGTCCCGAGCACAAGGCTGGACATGGCAAACGCAGGTGCTCTGGAAATGTTTGTGTAAGTGCCCACCTGTGGGACCAATGACATGTCTTCCTCCTCGGGCCACCTCATGCCAACAGCTGTCCTTTATTTTCACAACTTATGCAATGGTAACACAGAGGATCTCGTTTGCATGGGGACACAATTAGTAAAGCTTGCCTATCACAGTGACCTGGTTAGATGAGAGGTTAATGAGAGTATGAGGAGAGATGGGAGAGGGTTCAGCAATAACACGAAAACACAACAGGTTGGGATGTCAAGACTAAGCCACCTCCGATGGCTATGGGACCCTCCCGCTCCGACAGAGGCCCCATTGCAGGACTCTCAGCCAGAAGGTGCCACCAGCAGCATCACCCACCTCATTCCCCAGAAGCCAAGTGAATCCCCTCTTGGGCTTCAGAGAAGTGAACCATAGCAGGCCCCACAAACAACGGGGGGCCTTCATGCCCAGCCAGTGGACTGGTGTCTTGGAGCGCCCCACTTTCACATATATATAATTAACAGCAGTAAACTCGCCACTATTACAAAAATAAAATAATCAGGAGCTCATATACAAATCTAGGAGGAATTATGAGTGTCTAGTGCAGTGGTTCTCCACCCTGAGGCCCATTTGAATGGGAGCTGGAGGGCAAACATGTGCCTGGGTCTGCAGAGTGTGCTGTGATCACTCAGGAGGGGACCTGAACACCGGTGTGTTTAATATTGCGGGGTGTCATTAGGAGAAATAGTCACATTAGCTGCACTGTCATCAAGCCAACTGGAACACTGTTGGCTATCGATGACTTCACTCAGTCCAGCAACACATTAGCTGAAGTGTCTTGAGCCATCTTAGGAGAATTGCAAAGTTTCAAAGAGAGTAACTTTAATTCTTTGCACTTTATAACATGAATGTGCTAAAGCTACTTTTGAAGAGGAAGTACTACAAAAGCTCTCCTGTGGGCAACACACCAAGCCTGGCCACACGGTGCGCCTTCCTCGAGCAGCTGGAAATAAGAGGAATAATGTCTCATCTGAGGCTGAAACTAATAAAACCCATATATAATGGATATAATGAAGCAACCAAGAAATTGTAAATATGTGATTATGAAGTTTTCCTTTTTTTCCTTCATTACTGAAAAACGACTTCCAAAATCAAAGAAATTACTTTGAAAAAAAGGGATACGGGGTAAGAACACAAAGTCTCCCGTTTCTACGCCCTCTCGCTCTCCCCATCACTGCTCAGCCCTCCTCACCAGGAGCCACACTGCTGGCCTGGGAAGGGATGAAGGAGGATTCAGACTGAAAGTTGGTCCACGTGGCTGCCTCTGTTAATGACGAAGATGCTTTTAGACTACATCCATCCTTATTCTGAGAAATAGTCCTACCACTATGGAAAAGTATCATTAAATACTCACAAAAATAGTGTCACACATGTGTACCTATTTGGAAAGGCTGGAAGAAGGAGGAGGAAAAGGGGCAGGAAAATAGCTAAAATATAGGAGACAAATGTTAACAAGCAGTGATACATACGTGTTGCTACCGTGTGCCAGGGACTTCATATGTGTTATTTGATACAATTCTCACAAGAGCCCAAGGAGGTGGGAGTCATTATTGACACCCCTCAGATGAGGTCTCTTCTGTAGTGGCTGCTAAATCAGGGTCCTGCCGCCCCTCGGCCAACTTAGATCATTTCCAATTTCAATGTCAGGAAGAAGAGGGCATGAAGCTGGCTGCTGCTGGGGGAAGGAGAAGACCCGGAGTATGTCAAGGAGAGCGGAGCCCCAAGAAAGAAGGAAGCTGGGCCCTGATTGAGCCCAGGCAAAACCAACAGATTTGCTGTGAGTGAGCAAGAAAGGAATATGTGTTCATTCACTTTATTCATTCATAAACTACAAATAGGGATGCCTGGGTGGCTCAGCGGTTGAGCGCCTACCTTCACACCCAAGGCGTGATCCTGGAGTTCCAGGATCGAGTCTCACATCAGGCTCCCCGCATGGAGTCTGCTTCTCTATCTGCCTGTGTCTCTGCCTCTCTCTCTATCTGTCTCTCATGAATAAATAAATAAAATCTTTAAAAAAAAAAAGACCACTAATATAGATTTACTACAGGCCAGGCACTGTTCTAAAGGCTTTATAAATACTAACTCACTTAATACACAAGACAACACCGTCCTCGTTTTGCAGATGAGGAAACTGTCACACAAACAAGCTAAATAATTTGCCCGTGGCACAAAGATTGTGCCAATGGCACCAAATATCATGCAAAGCCACCGATTTTATTTATTACAGCAGTGGGGTAACCCTAATTAATATAGTGTCACTATGTAGGTATTTTCTATTCAGACCTAAAGGCCTAACTTTGTCAAGAAGTTTGCAAAGCCCACAATGGTGACTTCAAAGATACTGGAAGTGAGGCTGAGAAGACCTCTCCAACTCTGGTGTGACTTGGTTCAAAACACTTATGACCGGGATGCGTTCATTTGGATAGTGGAGAGGGGAATAACACATTGACTATTAACAATCCTTTGGGAGGTATCTGTACAATTTTATCTACAAAATCTCTTGGGAAATTCACCGCCTTCTGCATGAAGTGAGTAAGTGGATCACTGGGATCCTGGTCCCTGTGTGTTCTCATCTGTGAAATGAAAGATAGGGACTCATGAGCTTGGAAGTAACTTCCAGCATCAACGTTAAGTGTCCAACATTAAACTTCCCGTGTTGAGACCATCTCAACGTGGGATTTGCCTTAAACAAGGAGTAATTGCTTCCCATAAACAGTTTACAGACTCAGGGCCGCATCCAAGACTGTGATCCCAGTCTCAGCTCGGAGCCTGGAGCAGAAGGCAGGAAGCATCTGTGTAAGAACGGGAGCATCATCTGCAGATGTCCACGAATGTAAAAAGATGCTAAACTACACTTTAATTTGGCTATCATTTTTTTTTAATCACACACACTGCATGATTTTTCCAATAAATAAAGTGAAATTAGAAAGTGAATAATGAAGTGAGCCATTGTCCTTGGCTGCAAGGCTGCAGCACTGCTGCCTCCTAGTTCCAAGAGAAAACATATCAGATCATCGGAGCCCCTTGACTTCTCCCTTCCATCATCTCCTGCTGCCTTTTGTCTCTGTCCTTTTATTCCTCCTCATTAGAGCCTCTGGCTCTCTAATTTTGCAGTTGCATCATTTGACATTGAATTCACCTTTCCTTTTGACAGGACCCGCTGCTTTATGCTTTTTCCCTTCCCTGCTCTGCAAAGATAAAATCTCATTTCTCAATGAAAACTGAGCCTCGGCTACAAAGTACACTCAGGAATTGGCTTAATTGGCAAAGAAAGAAAGAACATTATCGGAGGAGCCAGATAAGTGACCCCAGGCCAAAGCCAACTTTAAATCTGGCATAACCGTTACCCTCCTTTTTCATATGCAGAACCCAACCCAACTCGCTGCTTTGTGAAGCTGGTGTGAGACTTAAGCAAGCCCTGCAGGGGCTGCGTGAGTGGTGATCTTCACAAAGAGAATCCAGAGCAACAATTCCGTGTAGACGCTGGCTTGAACCTGCACCAAACTACAGCACCTTTGGGTGCAGCTGGACACTCAGACCCGAGCAGAACACCTTAAGGTTCTGTACCCATTAGGGTTAAAGCAGCAACTGTTATCAATTTTATCAAGTACTTAGTAGACTCTAAAAATAAACAGATTGGAGAATTTGGTTTTACCCTTCAGAGAAGGGGGCTTTTATTGATGCCTCACGCTGAAGGTGGATACCAAGTCCTCTAATACTTGTCTCCCCTCCCTCCTCCTCTTCGCTCCTCCTTCCCTCTCTATTTCCCTCCCCCCACTCTTTCCTTCGGTCCTTCCCCCTCCCTTCTTTGCCTCTCTCCCTTCCAGGTCCCTCATCCCTCTTCCTTTTTTCTACCCTTTGATTTAGGGAATGTGTGTGGGCAGGGGCGGCCTCCAAAGCTCAGCCTCCCTACAATTCCTCCCTTAAGGGATCTAATCCATTCTCTTGAATCCAGCTCCTGACCTCTCTGATTGCTACCTTCTGTCTCTAGTTCTATCCTTTCCCCCACATTCCAGGTCTACAGGACACAGTCCCATGGATGTCTAGCTTGTCTCCAAGAAACCACCATCACTTCTTTCCCTCATTGAGAGATGCAGTCTATTCCTTCCCCCCACTGAATCTGAGGGGCCTGTGACTGCTCTGACCCACGGGACATCAGGGATGGAGCACTGTGAAACTTCTGAGGCTAGGTTTTTCCGAAGCCTTGCAACTACCACCAGAGTGTCTGGGAACACTAGTTCCAGGAGAAGCCAGCCCTGGGGCAGCCAGCCACAACCACCCTGAGACCACCATGCCATAAGAAAGCCCACACCAGCAACAAGGAGAAGCCACGCGGAGACAGTGATGCTCAACCAGCCCCCCAGGGGCCCAGATATCACAGCCCAAGCTCCAGCCACGTGAATAAAGAAGCTGTAAGATAACTTCAGCCTTCGTTGCCATCTGACTGCCGCCCAGGTGAGAACAACAGGTGAGCTTATCAAAACCACAGAACAGTGAGAGATGCTAATAAGTGGTTGCTTTAAGCCACAAAGTCTCTGAGGTGGTTTGTTATGCAGTAATAAGTAACTGGGAGAGGCGGCTAATTTTTATTCAACTGCTGACTCGTTCACGTAAACATTGTTTGCTGAGCACTTACTATGTGTGCAACTTGCAAGGTACGAAAAGCCATGAACAAGACAGATCCAGTTCTGGCTTCCAGGGGGCAGACACTCTTTTGGAAAGAAAGACACTGAACAAAAGTCCATCAAGCATTCCCAACTTCCGACACCTCCTTCCCTGCTCTCATGCTCCGCTGGTAGCTTTTCACATTTTTCATTGAGATCATAGAAATAATCAGGGAGGAACTCCTTCGCCACCCCAGGATGTGGGCTGCTAACCCACGTGGAATCCCCCACCCACCTTCTCAGTCTTTACACGAAGTGTCCCCAGAGGCCACCGCGTCTAGTTGAGCTCGGATCCCACTTCATTCACAGTCACGGTGACTTCTCCGTCACTTTTATCAGAAAGCAAACAAGCTCCTGGGGATCTCAACCAGGCTCTTGACTTGAGGTACCGTCTGTAGGCTGAGGGCCAGGAATTCGTATCTCCAGCCTTGATCCTGACCCAGCACCGCAGACTGGTATACACGAGCCACCTGGAGGGCCCCCAACTTAGATATCAACTGAGATATCTTAATAGGCATCTCCAACTTGACCCAGACAGAACTCCGGATGCTTCCCCTGCTCCCACCCTCTCTCACATTCTTTTCCGTCCCAATAATTGGCTTCTTCATAATTCCAATCCCAAGCTAGACAAGCTGTCCCTCGATTCTTTCCTTTGTCTCCCCCGCACCCAACCCGGTGAGCAGCCCTGTTGAGTCTACTTCCAAGACCTATCCTGAATGCACCCACTCTTCCTTTAGCTTCGGCATCTCCATCCCGGGGCGAGCCACCATCCTCCCTCACCAGATTGCTAAAATGACCGCCTTCTCGTTTCCATTCTTGTCCTTTCATCCACTTTCCTTACAGCATCCAGAGTAGCTTTCAGAAACAGGAATTCCAGCATGAGACTCCTCTGTTTAAACGGCTTCCTAGTGGCTTCCATTGCACTTAGGAAGCTTCCATCTCTGTCTCCTTACTTTTAAACTCCGTGACCCTGTTTCAGCGATCTGGCCTCTCAGACGTCATTTGACGTGACTCTTGCCCTCATCCACCACATTCCAGTGATGAGGTCTTTCACTCCTGGGGCAGGCCAAGCTCGTTCCCAGTTCAGGGCCTTTGCACCAGCTGCTGGCCCTGGTCTTGGTTTGACTGACTCTTGCTATTCAGCCTTTAGCTCCAACATCTCCTAGTCTGAGGGCACCCTGTTTTAATTCTTCACAGACTACCGCTCAATCTCTGACATGGTTCCCGTTTCTTTATTTTTTAACTTTCCTTTATTCTATCACCCTGCACCTAGAAAGTAAGCCCCACCCGTGTCGGGGCTCTGTCCTGGTCCCTGCTGCCTCTGCAGCACCCAGAGCAGCACCTGGCCCATAGTAGGTGCTCAGTAAATACTTATCGGCTTGCAGAATGACACAATCACTACTGTCACGAGACTTGTGAAGAAGAGTGCTGGCCGCCACGGGAGCAGGTGAATGAGTGGACTAACCTAGTTTCAGGGGTGGCAGGAACCATTTCCTTAAGAAGGTGGCAGTTCAAGCAGAGACCAGAAGATGGAAAAGAGAAAGCCAGGAAAGGTGGAGGGTGGGGAGGAGGGCAGTAGGGCCTGTAGGAAAACCCTGAGGTGGGGGGGGGGGGGGGGGGGGGGAGGATGCCTGGTTCTCAGGGGGCCAGTTAGCAGGTCAAGGTCACGGCCAGAGCTTGAAGAAGTGAGCGGGTCCAGAGAAGGGTCCTGGTGCCCGCAGATCACTCACTCTCATCCTGCCTAAACTTGGCTCACCTTTTTGCCAATTTGGAGTCTTCATGAACGGTGCCTTTCTAGGGGCTCCTGCATTTTCCCACAGGTTGACCCTGAGGTCACCTCTATTTCTTCCCATTGAGAATTTTGTGCCTCCTGGGGGTCATTGTCCAGTGGATCACCTCTCTCAAATCTCTCATCTGCTCTGCGGTCCTCATTCTCACCATCCGTGTGGCAGAGAGGAACTCCTTTGTCTCATGAAGACCCTCAGGCCTCTGTCTTGGACCCTCTGACAGCCTTTTAGAGACCCCCTGACTCTCACCTATCACCACACACACACACACACACACACACACACACACACACATCTCCCAGCCTGTGGCCCCACACACCGTCTTCCTGGGTAGTGGCCTTCATCACAGCATCTCTCTAACCAAAGACTTGAGTCCTTAATTCCAAAAACCTCCTCTCTAAACCCCATCACCAGGCTCTGTGCTGCCCATTCCACCCAATTTCCCAGCACCCCTTCCAAAAGATGCTGCTTCAGAAGGCAGTGAACTCACCCAAATCCTTCCCTCCTGCACCTTCACACATGCCCCGGAATTACCTCCACTCTCTTCTCAACAACGTGAGTCCTCCTCCTTCATAAACACCTGCCTGTCACTCAGTCTGTGGCCCTGGCTAAGAGCTCAGAGTCTGCAACCAGATGGCACAGCTCCACTCTCTCCTGTGGTAGGTGCATGGGCAAGTCAGTTCACCTCTCCGTGCTGTTTTCCTGATTTGCAAACTGAGAGCCCTAAGTCCCCACGGCAGAGCGTTCTTGGGAGGCTCATAGGAATTCCTGGGTGTGAAGTACCTAGGACAGTGCCTGGTATACTGAAAGCACATAGAAATCTGTACTCTTGTTTTTGTTGTTCCCATCTATCATGTCTGCTCTAAGCTCAGAAAGCATGCAGGGAGGGTAGTTCATATCACAAACTTAGAGCCTACTCTTGACCCCAATGGGATGCTCATTTCCTTGGAGACAGAGAAACCACAAAGATTGTGGGATGTGCCGCAGCCCCAGGGAATGCTGGGATGAACCAGACAGGGCCCTGGCCCTCAAGCTTCTCACCAGGCTGTCACCACCATTCAACACCATGGGCGCTGGAAGTGTGGTAACATGACTACAGTGGTGGAGGCTTGGGGAGGAGCTAGGAAGCACCAAGGAGAAGCCTTCTGGAAGGAAGCAAGGGTGTCCAACTTGTAGGTTGAAAGAAGAGCAAGAATGAGGTCTATGAAGTGGGGGATGGAAGCGACTGGAAGCAGTTCATCCTGACCCACACAACCTGAGCTATGCCTCCTGGAGTGGCATTCAATGGAAGCACTAACTCCGCATCCAAAAAGCACTGGAAGCGACACCTGGGTGGCTCAGTGGTTAAGCGCATCTGCCTTCAGCCCAGGGTGTGATCCCGGAGACCTGGGTTCAAGTCCCACATCACGCTTCCTGCTTGGAGCCTGCTTCTCCCTCTGCCTCCCTCTCTCTCTCTGTGTGTGTCTCTCATGAATAAATAAAATCTTTAAAAAAAAAACACTGGAAAGGATTTTAAACTCTAAAATGTTTTTTAAATGGACCTAAAACAAGATACACTGCATGACTCAGAGCAAATTATCCTAAAATCCCTCCTCAGCTACCTTGCCCGTCCCCACAGCAGCCACCCAGAAAGCTCTCCTGGCTCCTCTCCCGTCCCTGTTCTCAAGCCCTCCTCCTGACCCCCTCCAGCTTCGTGGCCGCTTCCCGCTCCTGCTCAGCTCCTCACTGGCCAGATGCATTTTGCTTTTCCAGGCCTCCTTCCATTCATCTTGTATTCACAGCAGCAACACAAGGCCGGGCGCCAAGGCCTCCTTAGCAAAGGGGGAGGCTGTGAACATATATTATCCTATCCTTTTACTTTTCCCCCATCACAGATTCCCCCTAGGGAAACCTTCCCGAATGTGCCTCTGGAGGGAGGACAGCACACCGTCCAGGCCACCCTCCTCCCACCCCAGAACTCTCCCCCCACCACTTCTGTCCTGTTGGGTTGAGCCCATTCTCCTCTGCCATCAGTGAGGGGGTGGCTTGGGGGGATGCTGAGGCCACCTGTGAGGACTGGGTGCTACACAGTGTCTTCCAGAACAATGACCTTTGAACATTGTGTGAGACTCACTGTAAGAAATACATTTTACATTGTAGGCAGACGCACACTGTGTACACACACACACACACAACTGAAATAACAGCTTAATAAAACATGACTTACCCTTCCCTCTGTTCTATGTATGTCATTTTAAAAAGGGGATTAATCACTGCTTTCTAGGGCTACAAATCAAAGTATTTACAGACAAACTGATACAAGTTCTGGAACTGGCTTCAAAATAATTGAGACAGATGAAAGGAAATGTAGACGAAACAAGACTGACCGGAGGTGGTAGTTGCTGAAACTGGGTGAGAGGCACATGGCAAGACGTCATTCTCTTCTCTCCAATATTCTATATATTGGATATCTTCCATAATAAAAAATTTAAAATAAAACAAAAATACTGGTTCTGCCCTTCTGAATGGACTCCACAATCCACTCATAGGCCAAGAATTGTACTTTGTAAAATACCTTCTAGAAAATCTGGGAAATTTGAAACCGGATGGCAAGAAAATATGTCAACGTCTAGATTTTATCTAATACACACACACACCCCACCCTCCAACCCCGGTTTCTTCTCCCAGGTTTTGGGAGGTGGGGTGTGTGCTGAATATTGGCCCCCCCCAGGACACAGGACACAGGACCAGACATCCCTGTTTGCCAAAATGGAAACCTAACAGCATTATCTCCACCCACCAAGATTCAAATGGATTTCTCATGAACTGAGATCTTCTGGATTCAGAGGGTTAGTTCCTTCTGGCCCCCAGCAATCCTATCCATGATCCACCCAGTCATAGGGGAGGCAAATTAGCAGATGTTGCCTGTGACCAAAGCCCTGCAGGGGACTCCGAGCAGGCTCTGGGCAGGACGTGCCAACCTGCTTATCTCTCCTCTACCACCTGCTTATCTCTTCTCTACCACCAGTTGGTCACCACCTCTGGCTCCTGGGGCAGGGGGTGGGGGGGTACCCTGGTGCTGCCTGGTATTCTCCGAAGAGTTCTGGTCACTCTATCCTTTTCTTCCTTTCTAATTAGTTCATTCGAGTGAGAGTTCAGGCAGCCCTTTTGTTCATGGCCAGGTGTAAGGTTATTCAGTATCTCTTGGTCACAGGGTGCTCTGAACTAGCTTCAAAACTCTTCATCACGCCGAGCCAAGTGGACCCTGGAGCCAACCCTTGTGCCGGAAAGCACATGTGGACCATTTCTCTGTTCCCTCTGGTACGTGGCTATGCACTCTACATAAAAACCCCACTTTGGTGAAAAACCTTTCCATAGCTGGAGCAATCCTGACACACACACACACACACACACACAAAAAAAAAAAAAAAAAAAAAAAAACAGGCTCACAATCCTCACAATCATGACCGTGTGAAGCCACACTTCTCCCCACAGGAAGTCTAGCATCTTCATAACTCGAGATTCTCTTTTCCTATCCTACCCACAATTTCTGTAGTTTGGTTTTTTTTTTTTTTGAGGGGGGGAGTTGCTGTTGTTTTCTTTAATGACAAATAATCCTTACTGGTGGTCTCCAAACCCTTATCACTCAAACCACCATGGGAGCTCTGTGCTGTCAGTATCTGTATCAATAAAATCTAACATGACAGGGTAGGGAAAATGCACAAAGAGGTAAGAGAAATAGCCAAGCAGGACCTCTGTGGTGTCTGTTCCAAGCAAACAAAAAGGGAAGTGATTATTACATCAAATCTAGACACGACAGTGAGCTTTATCAGAAATATTGCCAGTTGTGGTTACCAGCGGGCCCCTCTGGGATACTTGATAAAGTTTGTATTTGATGTCAAGTTGCCAACCACTTGGGATATAATCTCTATTTTGGAGGTGACTGTCATTATGAGATAAGACAAGCTACCTGCTTGAGGAAGGGTGGGCGCCTATATGGGTGGGGCCATATATGGCCATATGGGAAGGGTGGGCGCCTATAATGTCAAAAGCATGGTGTCATGCCCTTTCTAGACCAGATGGCTATGTAGCTTGTCCTGAAGTTGACTATTACTCTCCTGGATAAGGCTGTCTAGGCACTGATGGACCAGTCTCAGGAGGACCCTGACAGTGTGGCCTCTGACCACGTCCGTACCTGCAGTACCGGTTAGATCTGCTGTGTGCAGACCAGCGGCACATGACCTCAGCGTCCTCATTCCTGGAAACAAACCACCAGCAATAAGTGCAAGCCTGAGTCCTCCAAACTCTAAGTACATGGAAAAGGAGGCTCCCAAATACACTATGGAATTATTCTGGGGTTTTTTAAACAAGTTCTAGAAGGGTACTCCTGGCTTATAAATGTATAAACCACTTCCTGGAGGAAATTATAAACCATCCTCATTCTCATAAAGTGGACTATGAAAAGGTTGCTGACGTCCTTTGTAATAACTTACATACAGAGCTTAGTGCCCAGTGGTAACCTTCTTCACCACCTTGGGAAATACGATAGTCCACCACGGTGAGATGACGGTGAGCCTCCGCATTTGGTTTCTTGCAACCCCCTGCAGAAACCTAGTCCCTCACTTGTCATCAAGTTCCCAGCAGAGCTCTCTTGGGATTGACCTTTCCCCCCCCCCCACCCCACCCCCCCCCTACCCCCCCCGCCAGAGCCCTCCCTGAGTGTCAGTTCCTCCAGCTGGCTGAGAGAAGAACCGATCCGCTCATGGTGACTCTGAGAGTTAAGACTCCTCACTCCAGTAAAAATTTTTTAAAAATCACACACACTCAGGAAGCTGCTTCTTTACAAGGTGTGATATGGCTGCTACTATTGCTCCAAAAAACAGACACTAGTCCAGCCTTGCTGGGGTCAGGTACTATAAAACCCCAGAGGCCCGGAAGAAGGTCGGATCTAGGACTCGATGGTAGTAGGTCCCTTGGCTTCCAGGGACCCTGCTGTCCAAGTCTTCCAGCGCCATGGTAGACTCTGGCAGGGTGGCACAGCCAGATGACCCCCCCCTCCACCCCCCAGAGCGAGATGAGCAGCTCTCTGAACAGTAGGACCTGGGGACCCTTTGCCAGGGTACTCACACTGCCCATTCCCTGACACCTACCCACCTGACTTCCTTTCTCTTCTGGAATGGATTCACGGTTCAGAAACCATGTCCACAGAGGCTTAGATAAACAAAACAAAATGAAACAAAACAAACTGATGAGGGAGTGACCCCTCCCAATCTAGAGGGAGTCAGTCAGGCTCTGTTGATGGCAGCCAAGCCTGGCTCAGACGAGGCCCCGAGGTTTCCGAGAGGGTCCCACCACTTTTCTAGGACTCTGGGGTGCCACACCACAGAGAGAGGCCGCTGTGCAAGCCCATGTCATCTCCTGGCTCCGTAAGACCACCGGCAGGCAGTCTTGGACACGGTGCCCTTGAAGCTCAGTCCCGGAGGATCCGTAACTCAGCGGGTGGCTGAGGCCTCAACGCCCAGGCCCAGGGAACCTTCCCCCCAGTGGGCCAAGTTGGGCACACAGGGAGCCTAGAACCCAAGGAGGGAGGCTGGGAAGAGCGAAAAGATTGTAACTCATGTGCTCTACTTTTCCTGTGCAGCTCACGATGGAGAGTTGAGGACCTAAGGGGCCTCATTATGACTTTTGAGGGCCCTGGGCACTTGTAACCTTCACAGGCCCCTTCCTCCACAAACTATATTTAAAATCATATTTTACTGTTCTATTGGACAGATACGTTAGTGTTTTGTATCAAGACATTTTCCTTCATCCAAATGTTATATTCAAGGGATGGAGGTTTGCAGAATACCCTTCACAGGGGGTGCGGTGCCTGTGCATCTGGCTTGGGCTCAGGTCAAGATCCCAGGGTCCTGGGATCGAGTCCAGAGTCAGGCTCCCTGATTAGCAGGAAGTCTGCTTCTCCCTCTTCCTCTGCCCCTCTGCCTGCTTGTGCTCTCTCTCTTAAATAAATAAGTCAGTAAGTCAGTAAGTAAGTAAATAAGTAAATAAATAATTTTTAAAAAAATCCTTCACTGTGTTTCCTTCCGTTTTTCACATTGGCCCTGAGTTTCCTGCTCTCAGCCATGATTTCTGAATCTCCAGTTCACCTTGAAGGGTGCCAGAGCATATGAGAAGGGAAGAGTCATTTCCCACAAATCACCACAGCACTGTAGTAATAGAGGATTACGGTTTCTGATTTTAAAGGAAATCTTATTTAAGCACCCCAGTAGAAATATCAAGAATAAATTTTGTCCTTTACTACAAACATCACTGCAGATGTACTAGCATTAGTCATGAGAAAAACCGTTTAAAAGATGTTTACAAAGCTACCTTCAGAATCCTGGGCTTCATTATCATAATATTTTCCAGCTGTTGATTGAGTATCCAGTCTTATGATCCACTGAGTCACTAATAGAGAGACATGTGATTGGCAATGGCTCCTAAAACATTTCACATTTGTCATTTATTGTCAAGTGGCAATTTATTACAATTTTCTTTGTCAGTGTGGTTTGAATTCACTTTTTCCTACCTCATTCTACAGATCTATAGGTGGATGGAATCCTGAAAATTTCCTATTCCTTTCAAAAGATATTTTAGTTCACTTTAACCTAACACAGAGATGCCAAGCAGCACATTTAGCGGTAGATTATGTGTGTTCTCAAATGAGGATGGAGTATTACAAAACTAGAGAGATTGAGAACTGCTCTTAATATTGTCAGAACTAAGTGAATTGAATTATTAGCGGGGAGAGATAATTTTTCCTCTACCACTCTAGATTTTTGGCCGAGACCCTTCCCATGATAAAAAGGGTAACAAGAGAAAAACAAATTTAATTGTGTACCCATGGAAGCATCACAAAGATATGACCCAAAGACAGCCAGGCAATTGAGGCTTATGTGTCTCCTAAACTAAGGAAAGGGACAGGGGTCTGGGGCTTCAAAGGGGAGGAAGACTATTCATAGGAAGGTGAAAAGAGCAAATGTTTGGTAAACAAGGGTCACCCTGCCTTGCAGATAAGTGTCTCAGATGAAAAGCTTTATCATCGGTACAGGCCCCCATTCTAATTTCGCTTAGGCAGTTAAGGGGAAGGCAAAAAGCTTTTCCTGCCTCTGCTGGGTCTTGACTGCCTTCAGCTCAAAATAATCCACATGCCAAAGTGGCACATTCTGGTGTGGCTTCTTCTGAACCCCTCATTATCTCAGAGCAGCAGTAAGCAAACCACAACATGTGGGCCAAATCCAGCCCACTACCTGTTTTTGTAGGGCCCAGAAGAATAACTTTTACATTTTTAAACTGTTTTTTTTTAAGACAAAAGAAGATTATTTAGTGACAGTTGAAAATTATGTGAAATTCAGATTCCAGTGTCCATAAATAAAGTTTAATTAGAACACAACCATGCAAATTCTTTTCCAGAATGTCTATGGCTTTTTTTCTTGCTAAAGGGCAGGACTGACTATTTTGACTGGATGTCCCACAAAGCCTAAACTTTTTACTATCCAGCTTTTTACAGAAAATATTTGCTGATTCCTATCTCAGAGCATAAGAATTCCTACCCAGGATCAAAGCCACCAAGTTTCTTTCAGTAGTCAGGCAACTGAGGCTTGCATGCCACTTGGAGATAACCTCTGTTGACCTCTAACGAGGTGCCTGGCCCTGGCTAGGTGGGTTTTTTTTTTTTGTTTGTTGGTTTTTGTGTTAAACTTAAAGGGAAGCCAAAGAGGTGTTTTGTTTTTGTTTTGTTTTTTTTAATTTCTTGAGGGTTACACAAAACGTGAAACATATAGGGAGGTGTCCCAGCCAGGTTCCCACCCCACAGGTGCCACCAGAGGCTCCTGCACCCGGCCTCTTCCTCGCCTGCTGCCTGGCTCCCCCTTTGGCCATGTCTCTGCCCATCTGTCTGCCAGCCAGAGCCCACAGGGCCCCTCCTTGGAAGAGGAGGTCGTGAAGCTTCCGGATGCAGAGCAAAGCATGGGGGCAGTAGCTGCGGGTGAGCGCCCCCACCCCCAAGGGCCTGGGCCGCGCCACCTGCTGCTCCGGGCCCGGGAGGCGCTGCAGGACCTGTCTGCCCCCGAAAGAGACAGACGCGGCCCCCGTACCCGAGAACAAGGTGTCCCAGGTGGGAAGCCGCACCTGGTTCCCAAGGTTAACGACCGGCCCGCGGGTGCCTGCCAGCCCCTGCACCCCACCCCGCTGAGGGGCACCTGTTGGGAGCCCTGGGGCTGGGCTCCCCGGATGCCTCCCTGCCACCTGGCTGCAGGCCCTGAGGCTCAACCAGGTTAGGCCCCGGGCTGGAGGTCCTGGAGGGTGCGGGTGCGTGTGCGTGTGCAGGTGCGGGTGAGGGTGCATGTGCAGGTGGGTGCGGCTGGGTGTGGGTGCACGTGCGGGTGCGGGTGTGAGCCGGCCGGCTGGGAAGTGCGCGGAGAAGTCACGATGCGGGGCGCTGGGGGAGGGCTGGGGGCAGGCCGGGTGTCGTGGGCACTTCCCGGGTTGGCCTCCTGCAGCGGCACCCCGCGGGTGCAAGGCGACCCCTCTGTGGCCTGTCCGGCGGCGGAGTGGCGTTCGGGCCCCCAGCAGGACCTTCTGGAGCCCGTTTGGGACCTGGGCCATGGAGCTGAGCCGGCCCTCGCGCACCCTCGGCCCCGTGTCCGCGTGGTTTGGTTCGTGGCACAGGTCCTCACCCCTGAGCAGGTGCCCCTGGTTCCGGGGAGTCCGGGGGACCTGGCGGACAGGAGCACTGACAGTCCACCTGTAAACGCCGGGAAAGGAAGGGAGCCTGGGGAGGGGGGGGGGTCGGGCGACCTGGGGGCCAGAGGCCAAAGCCCGAGCCCCTGAGGTCCAGGTGAGCCGGACCGGCCCCTTACCCAACGCTCTCTCCCGGGGGCCTGGAATCCCAGGGTAGCCTGGTGGGCCCGGGTTCAGGGTAGGCACACTTGAGTCCAAGAATCCCCCCGCAGGGTTCACCCTTCTGCCCAGTGTCCCCACGGGGACCCCTCTCTTCCTTCATTTCAGCCCCCATGTGCCCATGCGAGGTGTTTTTGCCCGTTGCCTTATTTAATGCTCACAACCACCCAGTGTCGTGACCTGCATTTTATAGATGAGAAATATGAAGCTCGGGGAGATTAATTTACTGCAAGTCACAGAGCAAATCCCCTAACTGGGATTTAAACCCAAGGCCGCGTAATGCTATCTCACTATGGTGTCATCGTCGCTCCCCTAGCCTTTCTGGCGTCATGGGTGTTTGCCACTTACATCTCCGGGGAAAGATTTGCATGAAACCCACTACTGGGTTGTTTGTCTGATTTGGGACCTTTGTAACTTCCCAAGGGAGCTCTGAGTTCCGTGCCTTTGCTCTTGGTAGGACTTGCCTTGATCCAGCCATAGCCCCTCTTACTGTATGAGTCCCACCTGTCTCAGCCTTTTTTTTTCTTTTTTTAAAGATTTTATTTATTTATTCATGAGACACACACACACACAGAGAGAGAGAGAGAGAGAGAGAGAGAGAGAGAGAGAGAGAGGCAGAGACATAGGCAGAGGGAGAAGCAGGGACACAGACAGAGGGAGAAGCAGGCTCCATGCAGGGACCCTGATGTGGGACTTGATCCCGGGACTCCAGGATCACACCCTGGGCCAAAGGCAAGTGCTAAACTGCTGAGCCACCCAGGGATCCCCTGTCTCAGCCTTTTTTGAGGGAAAGGGGATGTCTCTGATCTCTGCGTATGGAAGCCCCCTTTACTTTTTTCAAGTCTGCTGTGGTTTTATTTCTTTAAATGCTATGACCAGAACAACATATAATAATATTTCCAGGTTCAATAAACTGGCAGGCAAGTGTTACTTTTCCTTTCCTTCCTCTTTCTTAATGATTCTTAGGATGTCATTATTATTTTGTTTCATCTTCTTGGGGCCACAGAAGCAAAATAGGGCAATGTTTCCAGCTTACGGGGACTTCCCAGTCACATTCCTGGAATATGACATTGTTTGCCCAGAGCTAAGGATCCTGTTATATTGCTGACATTAGTTTTCTCTAAATAGTTTGAGTATCATTTTCCTGCATAGTTCAAATTTTTTAGTTCTCATTCTAAAGGGGAAGGCACAGCATGAGCTGTGTGTCTATGTGTGTCTATGTGTGTGTGTGTGTGTGTGTGTGTGTGTGCATGTATATATGTGCGTAGGGGTGCATCTTCACTGCGAAGGGGTGCCCAGTGAGGTGGAAGGCCTACCAGGGACTGGAGATTCCAAACATTTTCCCAAGAATACAAGATATCATCTAGTCTCTGAACTGGAAGTTAGTAGACTTGTTTCCATTACTCATGCCTCTAGATATGTCTTTTAACAATCAGGTCTTGGGGCTCCTGGGTGGCTCAGTTGGTTAAGCACTGGGCTCTTGATTTTGGCTCAGGTCATGATCTCAGGGTCCTGGGATTCAGCCCCCCCCATCCTTCCTCCCTAGCATGGGTCTCCCCACTCAGCAGGGAGTCTGCTTGAGGATTCTCTCCCTTTCCCCTCTGCCTTCTCCCCTGCTTGGGCACTCTCTCTCTCTCTTAAGTAAATAAATAAATCTTAAAAAAAAAAAAACCAATCAGGTTTTCATTTCATAGAGACAGAAGTAGCTATTACCCGAACAATGTGGATAAAGCAGATCTTTTTCAAGAGCCTCACCACCACCACTATTTTGGGGCACCTGGGTGGCTCAGTTGGTTGAGTGCCTGACTCTTGATTTTGGCTCACGTCATGATCTCAGGGTCCTAGGTTCAAGTTCCCCATCTGGCTGCCCCCTTAGTGGGGAGTCTTCTTGTCTCCCTTTCCCTCTGCTCCTCCCCCTACTTGCTTTCTCTCTCTCTCTCTCCAGTAAATAAATAAATCGTATTTTAAAATTGTTAAAAGCCTCCCTTTTCTTGCAAAGAGTAAAGAAATTATTTTGATCTAGATATATTTCACTTCCGTGTTCTTAAATATATTTTCCAAAACATGTATTTCTGCCAGGTTTATAGGTAAATTTTCATGTAAGCATGATTTCAAATCGAATGCCTCAGCATAATTGCCAGTTGGTAGCAGGGGCTTGACCCTGACACAACTCTTAACAGTACATTTTTAGGCTCGCTATGATAATCAGTTTCCCAGGCTGTGTGATTTGAGATAATATCATTCATCAAGCTGGATGAGAGAGACAGTATAATTCCTGCCTAGCAATTTATTTTCAGAATGAAAGATTCTTTATGGACGTTCCTGTAGCTTTTTCAAAGTTGGCTTAAGTGTTTTTCATTATTTCTCTATGATATTCATGCTTATTCTGTGTAATCAGCTAACTTCTCTCAGTTCCGTTTTGGAAAAAACTAACAAAAACTTCATCCACCCTCACTGTTGAATACATTTCGTATCTCATATACTTTTAAAAATTTTGTTTTGTTTTTTTTGTTTGTTTAGAAAACCAAGGTCAGAAATACAAATTGAAAGCAAGAAAATGCTTTTGGGATAAACATCCCCAAGTGTGTGGTATCCCTGTCCACTGTGCTTGGCATACTTCCTCATCCAAGATGAGGATCCCGAGTTCTCCCAGGCTCCTGACACTTTAGGGCAACTAATAAAAAAGACTGTTCCTCTTATGCCCCCATGTAATAAATGTAAATTGTGAAAAACTAATAATTAGGACATTGCTTTAGGATTTTATGACCATTGTAATAAATGAATATAATACATTCATGTGTGAAGATAAAATGTAAACAAAACATATTTATTTGCTTATCAAGAGCCCTGTAGAATAGAACTTATCTTACCTAGCACAAAGACTCTAAAATCAATGTGTAATAAATTTTTAAAAACCCACATAAAATCCAATCCAGTATACTCCTGAAAATAAGCTGTACATTCCATAAAGTACATAGTATACATAGCTTTGTGTCTGAAACTCTTTGCATTGGGTGCAGGGATGTACAGAATGTAATCAAGAATACATATACCAATATGTGTATAGTATTTTAAATCCATGAGAAGACAGCCAAGTTGGACTTAAAGATGCACTTATATGTGATTCCATTATAGCTTATCTCCTCTGAGTAATGTAATAATGTTAAAAGTCTGCACATGGCCAATGGTAGACACTAAAGTCACTGAGATAATCATGGCCCTGCTCAGCTCTCCTGCCATGTAGGGTCAACCTTAACCAAGGACAAAATGATGCCAGCTAAGTCCAAAGGTGTAATTTAAGCATATTCCAAATGACTCAAGATGATACCCAATCCAAACTTTTGGTACCTCTAGTCCATTTATTTTCCTGCTTTCCATATAATTTTCTAAGATTGGCCAGCCTTGTCAGCCATCTCCACATCTCATCAGTGGTCTGAGACAGGACTAAGCACAGACCTAGAAAAGCCACTTTTTTGGGCATTTCTTCCTATAGTCTCTGCTTCCCAGCCTACACTTCCATCTGGGAAGATATATTCCTGGGCTGGTTCTCTTTGCTGCCTTTGAGCTCCCCCAGCTCAGCCTCCCGCGTGCTTTGTAACTGGGATTCTCTATCCCACCCCACCCACAAGAGATAAACTGATGTGGGAATTATTGACTCATGTTCCCTAATCTTTGTTAGGTAAGACCAAAAAAAGAAAAAATTAAGCATTCGCATTCGTAATTCACACATAAAAGTCACCTGGATTAGATGACTGAGAGACACAATTACAATCTGGGTTTACTGAGGTCCATCTAGCACATTCCTCAGGTGGTCAGAATTCCACACAAAGGGACTTGCCTTACCTGGCTTCTTAGAACTGATAAAATTTTATCAATAATATGGCATGTATTCAAGATATGGAAGCAGCCTAAGTGTACATAGATAGACGAATGGATAATAAGATGTGGTATATAGGTACAATGGAATATGGCTCAGTCATAAAAAAAAGATGAGATCTTGCCATTTGAGACAACGTGGATGGACCTAGATGGTATTCTACTAAGTGAAGGAAGTCAGACAGAGAAAGATAAATACTGCAGGACTCCACTTATATGTGTAATCTCAAAACAAAGCAAACAGAAATAGACCAATAAATATAGGACACAAACTGGTGGTTGCTGAGGGTGGTAGGAGTAGGCAAAATGGGCGAAGGGGAGTGGGAGATACAGGCTTCCAGTTATGGAATGAACAAGTCACAGGAATAAAAAGTGGAGCATAAGGAATATAGTTAATGGTATTGTAATAATGCTACGTGGTGACAGCTAGTGGTAACATGAGCATAGTGTATGGAGCGTGGAATCACTATCTTGTATGCGAAAAACTAACGTAACATTGTGTGTCTACTATGCTTCAGTAAAAAATAAAATGTCATATAATGACAACCAGTATATTCAAACTTGGTGCAGATATTGTGTCACAGAGCCAGCCAACAACCTCAAAGGAGATGTCCAAAGCATTTCTCGACAATTAAATTCCAGAGACAGTGGATCAAGGGGATTGCCAAACCAGACTCAACCTAAAGCTCATGAGCTGACTGGGAGCCCGGACTGAAAAGAGGGCTGCCATTCCCAGATGCAGAACAGGTCCTACAGAAGAAAATTGAACAAAAGCCTGTGAAAACAAAAACAACCAGCCATGTTTGAACCATGAGTCATGGTAAAGATGCTCCAAACCTGGCCAAGCTGGAAAAGACAAATTAATGCTTTTAGCCATGTCAAAAATAATTGAGTAATGTGAGTCTCCATTCTTGTAAAAACCTATACTGAATGAAATTCTCTGGAACTGGACGAATAATAGTATGTGGTCCTGAGCTTTCTGTGTATGCAGAACGTGCAGTAAGATGTCTGTGAGAGTCAAGAAAGGATGAGAGATTACAAATCCCAGAATTTTACCTTTAGAGAAGACCTTTCTGTTCCTTTCAAGAATCACAGAATGTTAGCTATCGCCTAACGATACCACCCTGGATGAGGGGCTTTCAACACATCAAGAACTCAGGTGACCAGAGGCAATCTTACATTTGGACAGCAGCTTGTAGATAGCCTTTGAAAAAAAGGATTTCTACAATTGACACTGCTATCTCCCTATTTTATTAAAATACAGTATACATTTGAATACCTGTTGGTATATAATTCTCAACTAAAAATATCACAATAAAAAAGGAATACACTAAAATTACAACCCTGTCGTTTGTCAAGTAGTCATTCTAGTTTCTAGAATCTAAACAACTTTCTTATCTAAACAACTGGATATGAAAGAAAATCATCAAAACTTCTTACATAATTCCAAATTTTCTATTTCCTATTAAAAGTATTTGTTTTTATATCCTTATTAACTGATTCTTTAGATGAACCTCATTGTTGGTAGTGCTGTGCTATACAAACAGGGAACTGTGGTCATAAATATATAATATTGGTATCTAAAAATCTGGCCCATCATGTTTTTACATACTATGCTCTTCAAAATATAGTATAATATGTCATAATATTCCCAGTTTGGGAAAGAAGGCTTTTTTAAAATCAAATTGCAACAACTCTTTTTTTTTTTGCTAGTTGAAATCTTATTTTTAAAATATTTAATACTTAACATATTTCACACAATCTGTTGATTGTTATGTAGGGCACTTTGAGGACAAACTCAGTATCCAGACCTTAGTATTTTGTAACTTAATCAAAATTTTTAAATTTTCCTTAAAAAAATAATTTGAATTGTAAAATTAACTTGCTACTTTAATATCAGAAATCGAGTCAGAGATATGGATTCTCTGATTTTTGTTTAATAAAATCCTTTCCAATATTGATATTGCTAATACTTCTCTCAATGACTTATTGGTTAATGTCTTAACAAAATGCAGTTTGGAGTTCTGGTCCTGGTAAAAGCAGAGAAGATTATGTCATACTGATCTTCCTCCAGATAACAATGGTAAACTTTAAACAATAGACAAAGAACTACAATATATATATGCATATATAAGCTTATATGTGTGTGTGTGTATATACATCCTTCCTGCAATGTACCATCAGCCTTCACTAATAAAGCTTAACATGCTGACACTATAAAAGAAACACAACCATTTGCACAGTACAGATACTAACTAAAGGATGAATTTAGCATTAAGAGACAAAAAATTGATAACAGGCACAATGCAAAGAAATAAAATGTGATCTAAAGCTAAGAAGGAAAATGATCAATAGAAATCAACTCTGGAATTAAATATTGGAATTAGTAGGCAAAAACTTTGCAGCAGCTATTATAAATATGTTCAAGGACTTAAAGGAAAAGATGTCATAATGATTGAATAGATAGGAAATGATAGCAAAAGAAATGGATGCTATAAATAAAGAACCAAATGAGAATTCTATCTCAGAATCTGAAAATGAAATCAGAAATGAAAAAATTACTTAATAGCATTTTGGAAGTAGGAGAAAAAAGGGTCAATAAACTTGAAGACAGATTGATAGAAATGATCAAATCTGTAGAACAGAGAGAAAAAAGAAAAATCAAAAAGAGTTTCAGTGATCAATAGGGCAATATCAAGGGATCTAATATATGTGGGATTGGAGCATCAGAAGGAGAGCAAATAGAAAATGGGGCAGAAAAAATATACATAATTAAAGAAATAATGGTGAAAACATTAACTTAGAGATCTAAGAGTCTCTGCAAACTTCAGGCAGATAGATACAAGAGAAACTTCATCTAGTAACATCATAATCAAACCACTGAAAACTAAAGATAAAGAGAACATCTTGAAATCAGCAAGGGAAAAAAGACATATTACACACAGAAGAAAAACAACACAAATGACAGCTTGCTTCTGATCAGGAAAAAAAATGAAAGCCAGAAGACAATGGAATAACATCTTTAAAGTGCTAGAAGAAAATAAAAACTGTCAACCCAGACATTTTTAGATAAACAAAAGCTGAGAGAATTTGTCACTAACAGACTTGTACTACAAGAAATACTAAAGGAAGTTTTTCTGGCTCAAGTGAAGCAGCTTCAGACAGGAATTTGAATCCATTGGAAGAAATGGCAGACACTGGAAACAATAAATATTTAGATAGCTGTAAAAGACTACTTGTTCTTCCCTTATTTAAAAGACAATTGATTACTTAAAACAGAAATTTTGACATTGTATTGTGATGTTTATCATCTACATAAGTATAAAATATGTGATAATACCACAAATGATGGAGTGGCATACAAAGCAATTTAACTGTTGCAAAAATCTTTTGAATGAAACATTACAGTATTAAGTCTAAATAGACTGTGATAAATTAAGATGCAAATTTTAGCCTTTAGAATGGCCAATAAAAAATTACAAAGAAATATATCGTTTTTTTAAAAATATTTTATTTATTCATGAGAGATACAGAGAGAGAGAGACAGAGGCAGAGACACAGGCAGAGGGAGAGGCAGGCCCCATGCAGGGAGCCTGATTTGGGACTCGATCCCAGGACTCCAGGATTACACCCTGGGCCAAAGGCAGGCACCAAACTGCTGAGCCACCCAGGCATCCCTAGAGATATATCATTTTTATTGAAATATAATTAACATACAATATTATTTGAGTTTCAGGTACACAACATAATAATTCAACAATTCTATGCATGGCTCAGTGCTCACCATAAGAATAATCACCATCCATCATCAAACAGTGTTACAGTCTTACAATTGTACAATTATAATCTTTTTGAGAACATTCCCTATGCTGTGTGTTTTATCTCCCTCACTTATTTGTATTGTAACTGGAAGTTTGTGCCTCTTAATTCCCTTTATCTATTTCATCAATCCCCCCACCAACCTCCCCTCTGGCAAACATGAGTTTATTTTCTTATTTGTCTGGTTTTTTTTTTCCCTCTCTCTCTCTCTTTCTTTATTAACTTTGTTTCTTAAATTCCATATATGAGTGAAATCATATGATATTTGTCATTCTCTGTCTATTTCACTTGGCATTATATCCTCTAACTCCATCCATGATTTTGCAAATGGCCAGATCTCATTTTTTATGGCTAATATTCCATTGTGTGTGTGTGTGTATATATATATATATATATATATATATATATATATATATATCACACTTTCTTTATCCATTCATCTACTGATGAAAACATATCTCTTAAAAATAGAGAAATCTAAATGGAATACTCAAATATATTTAACTTGTATGAAGCCAGAAAAGGAGGAACAGATGAAGGGACAAAGAGGAAACAAATAGCAAAACATAGACCTATATCCAACTATATCAGGAAGTACATTGATTATAGATGGATTATACATCCCAATTAAAAGGCGTGGAACTTTTTGGCTAGATTTTTTTTAATAAACAAGACCCAACTATACACTTCTTACAAGAGATAGCTTAACATTCAATTTATCACTGGATATTTCCTAATTTGTACTTCATGAAATTGAAAATATCCCTGGTTTTAAATAAATGTGTGGGGGTTTTTCTCGAGAAAGAGAGAGTTGGGTAAGCAGGGTGGGGGGTGGGGACAGAAAGAGAGAGACAGAGAGAATCTTAAGCAGGCTCCACACGGGGCTCAATCTCACGACCCTGAGATCATAACCTGAGCTGAAATCAAGAGTCAGATTCTTAACCAAGTGAGCCACCCAGGCACCCCTTAACTATATATATTTAAGATATTTGGTAGTTTGATTAAACAGTTGGCTTTAAGAGTCACAGTCTACTGAACAGATGGAATTTGGGGATCTCATGAGACAGTTTTGTTTCTCACGATTATTTGTTCAGAAAGCATATAACTTCCTGCTCCTTCTATAACTGTGTGCATTAATACACCATATTTAAATTTCAGACATCATCTAATATCTAAAACCACATTTTGAGCAGATAAAATCATTCTAATAGTCTTTCATGAAGACAGAAATGATTAAATATACAAATCAAATGACATAAGAGCATATTGATTCAGTGAGAACCAAGTGGTCCACAGCAGCACTTCTTGCTAATTTAGAGACAATGTGGAGTGGTCAGAGACAGGGGGGCACAGGCAGTCCATTGACCTTGCTTTGACTCCTGCCTCTTCCTCCTACAAGTAACTTGGGTTACTCACCTGTTTCATCCTATTGTTAGGAGGAGAACTAGGAACAAGACTGCTTGGGTTCTAATCAAACTACCTCCTTCTAACTAAGTAATTTGGGGCAAGTTACTTAGCTTTTTTATGTCTTCACTTCCTCATCTGGAAAATGAGTATAATAATAGCTCCAACTTTGTACAGTTTATGGGTATTGATTGAGTGCATATTTTTAGAGTGCTTAGAACAATGCCTGACACATAGCATTGTACAACATTTGCTAAATAAAATACCTTCCTCATTGAGTTCTTATAACAACTAATTAAGATGAGTTATATAAATCTCTTAGCACGATGTGTAGTCAATCAACAACAGTTGCCATTAGTGTTATGGAGGTGCTATGGGTGACCATTGTTAAATATTAGCAAATTGTCTTACTATCATGCACTGGAAACAAGTCTCTGCTGATAAATAATGAGTTAGTGATCTTTAGGCATTTTTTATAGACCACACTATCAACTACAGAAGCTGTGGTAAGAAAAAAATATGCATGCAAAAAGACCCCCTAAGAAGTTATATGAAAATTGGAGGGTTGATAATGCCGATAGATAGAAAGTTCTGTCAACACTGTTCCAAGCTGATAAAAATGTTAGTGGAGAACTAAAGCTTTAGGAATTGCTACCTTTGCAGTGGGTACAATTAACAGAGGAGGAAAGCAAGCTTTCAAAGACCTTGCTCTATAGACTGGTAGAAACAGCATCCCCTGAGAGCTTGTTAGAAATGCAGAATCTGGGACGCCTGGGTGGCTCAGTGGTTGAGCATCTGCCTTTGGTTCAGGTCGTGATCCTGGGGTTCTGGGATTGAGTCCCACATTAGGTTCCCCGCAGGGAGCCTGCTTCTCCCTCTGCCTGTGTCTTTGCCTCTCTCTCTGTGTCTCTCATGAATAAATAAAATCTTTTTAAAAAAATGCAGAATCTTGGCCCTACCAGAATCAGAATTAACAAGATCCCCAGTTGATTCTTATGCAAATTAAACTTTGAGAAGCATTGTTGTAGAATATTTTCACTTTCCATGTTTTTCCCTGCAGTTTATTTTAATACACCCTATTAATATTATTGAGATTTGGATAATATTATGTCTCTTTAGAGTGACACTTTTTTTCTGAAGATATGACTTTAAAATTTGGCTACTTGCATAATTTTATCATATCCTGGGAACAAATTTTTCTAATCAGAAGCCACTTCAGGTTTTATAATGCAAATCAATGTGAGAGGCATCGCCAAGCAGGTTTTATAGTAAACGTCATTGGCATTTCTCAACTTTATTACATGAGAGATGCGTGTATTTTAAAAATCATCCCTGAATCACTAGCGTTCAGAATTTCATCACTTCCCACAGTTCACCTTTTGCTCAGCCTGAAGATGAGAATGAAAGATAAAACAGGTCGCTGATTCATGCTTTTTCTGTTGTCATTAAGTCATAATTCACTGACTTTTAAAATAGACCGTCTCAAGACCAAATATTTTATTTGGATATATCTGAACAGCTAAAATATTTCTATTGAAATTCTCTGTGAGAAAACATTTTAGATATGAAACATCTGTTTTTGATCAATTCTGTGGAAGACTAATCTTTGCACAAGTCAAAGAGGCCCATGGTGATATTGTGTTATTCTAAGTTCAGTATTTCTGTGATGTAGTATTCCTCAGGGGTTGGGTAGCAATAATCACCTCATAACATGGTTCAAACGTTCCCAGCATATTTGGGAATATGTATATCTGTGAATACGTAAAACTAGCTTTCTCATTTCCTCCTTTCTTCTTGGGGATAGAAGGTAAGGAGGGCATGGGTAGAGTTTAAACACAGCTTTGGGAACACACTGGGGGCTCAATATCACAGGCAAAGTGCCTGGGAAGAGTCAAGGGAGACAGGAGCATCAACCTCACTATTTCTCAGGTGGGGTCATTACCACCAATGCCCCTTTCATATGATCCCTTGGCCCGGAGTCAGTATGACCTAGGGACCTGCCTTTGACTTTAGTATGGGGTTAGGGCCATCCATTTACCATCTTTTGCAGAGTGAGGGGTCTGAGAGTTGCATCCTGTAATCCAACTTTCCCTGTGCATGGTACTGGTGCATGAGAACTCGTGTTTCAATCTTGGCTACGCCACCAGAATCACCTGGGGGGAGCGTTAAAAGTTACCAAAACCCAAGTTTCACCCCCAGACATTGGTTTAATTGTTCTGAGGTATGACCTGACATTGAGATGTTTTAAAACACCCTGGTGACCGATGTGCAGTGAGGGGGTGTCTGCACCACAACCCTTAGGGCTCACTCCTCTCTCACCTTCCTCAAGACACTCCCACCTGCCCCACTTCAGCTCCTCTGATTATTCAATTCTCTCTCTCTCTCTCTCTCTCTCTCTCTCTCTGTCTCCCTAGAGTTGTCACCTCAGTAACTTTCCAAGCCTGGGTCCTGCAGTGAATGAGCCCCCAGATTCTTGGAATTTAGGAATTGTTATAAGCTGAATTCACATGTTGAAGTACCCCAGAATGTGACTGTATTTGGAGACAGGGTCTTTAACGAGGTAATTAAGGTAAGATGAGTTCATATGGGTGGATCCTGACCCAATGCAGTGAATGTCTAAAAAGAGGTGATTGGGCCACACAGGCATAGAGGGAAAACTGCATGTAGAGAGAAGAGTGCCCTCTTCTACAAGCCAAGGAGGGAGGCTTCGGAAGAAATCAACACTGGGGACACAGCCTGCCCTAAGACTTCTAGACTCCAGAGCCGTGAGGAAGCAAATTTCTGCTGTTTAAGCCACACAGTCTGTGTTCTTGTCATGGCAGCTTGCACTGACAAAGATAGGGAAGCTTCAGTACCCATGGTGCCTTCTCTCCCCAGAGGTTGATTCTGCTGGCCATGTGCATTAGTCTTTAATATGTGAGCGGGTTTTATGCACCGAGAGGAGCACCCACAATGATAGAAACTTGACTTAATGCTCAATAGATTGAACACTTAGGCATTAATATAAAATTTGATTAAATTCCCTTGATTTTACCTGAAATTGCAAATACAGTATGATCGATTCTTTTGAATGCATCAATACTTTAGGTAGCAGACACATACAGAAATATAACAAAGCTTATTAGATTTAACTTTATATATCAAATGCCATCTGTTAAATTTATTTCTTCATTAAACTTGTTTTGTACATTCCCAGAATTATGGATAATCTTATTTTAACGTCTTCCTAATGTTTCAGTAAGTTTGACACATTGTAGGTCACAATTCTCAGACCCCAAAACTCACTGAAGGCCTTGATTTTTTTTTTCCTACCATTTCTTAGGGCACAAAACTCAGTTTTTCCCTAAGTCATTCAAATTTAAGCCATTAATTACAATGCTGAGCCTCTTTTTCTTATTGCAAAATTTAGTTGTTGGATTACTTAGATTTCCTAAGTCCAATCCCTTCTCTAGAGTTAAGTTTGTCACTAGAACTTGGCGTTTGCCTCTGAAAACCATGTATTTTAAGTCTTGGCCGAGATTGTATAATGTATTGCCATATATTGGCATAGACTGATCTGGTCCAGTTAGGGTTATAAACAACATCTGTGTCTTTACTTAGGCTTTATTATCAGTGGATCCACCAGCCTTTTATTTCCTAGGAGCTGAGTCTATGTGCTCAGGAACCCTCTGCAAGATATTTAGGAAATTTATTGCCTTGGAATACACTACTAAAACCCTCTTTATATTTGGCTTTTGTGACTGACCCCTGGTACTGATTAACTGTTGGGCTCTCTATCCACTGAATTATTCTCCACTTTCTGTTAACTCAATAATTAGCAGCTCATACTCCTCCAAGGCCTCGACTTGTTTCAACTGACCTTAATATTGTATTTTTTATGCTGAAATCATTGCATCATGACCAATGCCTGAGCTTGACTCACATGAAAAGTATCTTCTAATTAGTTAACCTTGGAAAGCGCCTTGTTCAAAGGCTTTAACCATGTAGGGCTTGCTTCCTATCATCCCTTCGAGACCGCAGGGAGCAGAGAGAAGGGCAGTCTCACTGTGCAACAGAGCATGGCCTGGAGTTGGGAGGAAGGCTCCCCTTGCCCATGGTAATGTTAAAGATGACAGCAATATCGATTAATTGTCATCTATTATTTACTTGTAGCAGCCCCTGTGCTCTTATTTTATATATATTCCATACACTATCTTATTTAATAGGCCTCAAAATGATCTTTTGAGCTGGCGTTTATCTGTATAGCATAGATCAGGAAACGGCAGCTTAGTAAGATGAGGTAATATCCACTTGACTAGTATGGCAGGAATTTTATCTAATTGCTAAAGGGTTTTTTTTTCTCTTTTTTCAACTTGGTCATTAAGATAAAATATATAAACAAGTGTTGTAAGTGTACAGATTGATGAATTATTGCAAAGTAAATAACCCATTATAAATAATACAATGTTCCCAGCATTCCAGAAGCATTTCTCATGTCCCCTCTGGGTCTCCAGCCCCCCTCCCCCAAGCTTGACTGTTACACTGAATTCTCATACCACAGATTAATTTTGTCTGTTTTAACTTTATGTAATCATGTAATATAGCGTGTACTCTTTTGTGCCTAGCTTCTTTTATTAAGCATCATCTTGTGAGCTTTTAGCCCGAATGTTGTGTGCAGCGATGTTTCATTATTATGATTATTGTATAGTATTCCATTGCTTGAGTTATCTAGTCTACTATTGATGAGCATTTGGGCCATTATAACAGTGTTACTAGGGAGACTCTTGTGAAGGTCTCTTGGTACAAAATATGTGACCATGCTTTTGTTGGATCTATATCTATGGATGGAATGGATACATTCTAGGGCATGGGCATGTTCAACTTCAGGACATCTCATACACGTCACATCATATCAGGGAGTACATAATACAAACGTGATTTATTATTGGTGATATTAATTTCAACCAGCTTTTGAGGTTTTGTCCACCAGTTTTCCATACTGTGAAGTTACTATTTTCCCCTTTCCATACTCTATTCAGTGAAAATGAGTCATTAAGTCCAGCCTATACTAAAGGGGGAGGGAATTAAGCTCCACATCCTGGAGGAAGGAATATGAAAGACTTTGTAGGGTTATGTTAAAACCACAAGAATTAAGAAATTAGTAAATATTGAGAGGAAAAAATAACTATTTGGGAAGAGATACTGGGAGGCTATTCAATTACGTTGTTTCTTCTAAAAGTTTCATCCACTAATTTTAGTATTCATCAGTAGATCTTGCTTACAGGAGTTATTATTGTGGTTTAATGGTTTCTATTTCCCTCATTCCTTCTACAGCTAGTACTTGAAACTTTTCTATACAGAAGATTTGTTCCTTCTTCCTCATTTATATCAGTAGGGAGGTATGCATATTTTATTTTAAGGGTTATAATACAACACTATCATTATTTAATTTTTTGGCTCAAATTGTACCAACTTTGGCATTGGAACCTCTTTCAAATGGTTCTTGTACTTTTAATATACTCCATCCTTTTTTCTTTTTTTTTTTTAGCACCTTCTTAAACAGCTTTACTGAGGGTAAAATGTATATGCTATAAATTTACCTGTTTTAAAGTTATTAAAACAGGTAAGGTGCATGTTCAGTTTGAAGAAATTTCATGCCCATATCACATGGCAATTATATCTTTAATTTTTGAGGAACTGCCACATTGGTGTCCATAGCAGCAGCACCATTTTACATTCCCACCAACAGTGCACAAGGGTTCCAACTTCTCCACGTTCTTACCAACACTTGTTTTCTATTTTGTTGTTGTTTTGATAGCGGCCACCCTAATAGGTGTAAGAAGGTGCATTTTGGTTTTATTCGCCTTTTTCTTTTTTTTTTTATTTTATAAATTAATTTTATTGGTGTTCAATTTACCAACATACAGAATAACACCCAGTGCTCATCCCGTCAAGTGTACCCCTCAGTGCCCGTCACCCATTCACCCCCACCCCCCGCCCTCCTCCCCCTCCACCACCCCTAGTTCATTTCCCAGAGTTAGAAGTCTTTATGTTCTGTCTCCCTTTCTGATATTTCTCACACATTTCTTCTCCCTTCCCTTATATTCCCTTTCACTATTATTCATATTCCCCAAATGAATGAGAACATACACTGTTTGTCCTTCTCCGGTTACTGTGGCCAAGTTCAAAAAGGGTGTTGCCTGAGTTCTCCTCTGGGATTTTGATGGAATCTTGTCTCACATTTAGATCTTTCATCTATTTTGAGTTTATCTTTGTGTATGGTGCAAGAGAGTGGTCCAGTTTCATTCTTCTGCATGTGGATGTCCAATTTTCCCAGCACCATTTATTGAAGAGACTGTCTTTCTTCCAGTGGATCGTCTTTCCTCCTTTATCGTATATTAGTTGACCATAAAGTTCAGGGTCCACTTCTGGGTTCTCTGTTCTGTTCCATTGATCTATATGTCTGTTTTTGTGCCAGTACCACACTGTCTTGATGAACACAGCTTTGTAGTACAACCTGAAATCTGGCATTGTGATGCCCCCAGATATGGTTTTCTTTTTTAAAATTCCCCTGGCTGTTTGGGGTCTTTTCTGATTCCACACAAATCTTAAAATAATTTGTTCTAAGTCTCTGAAGAAAGTCCATGGTATTTTGATAGGGATTGCATTATACGTGTAAATTGCCCTGGGTAACATTGACATTTTCACAATATTAATTCTGCCAATCCATGAGCATGGAATATTTTTCCATCTCTTTGTGTCTTCCTCAATTTCTTTCAGAAGTGTTCTGTAGTTTTTAGGGTATATTTTGAGAACCATTTGAATGGTAAATGGTTCTCCAACCTTTTATTTTCAGGTTGTAGGTGTCCTTCTGTCTAAAATGAGTCTCTTGTAGACAGCAAATAGATGGGTCCTGCTTTTTTATCCAGTCTGAAACCCTGCGCCTTTTGATGGGGTCATTAAGCCCATTCACGTTCAGAGTTACTATTGACAGATATGAGTTTAGTGTCATCATGATATCTATTTAGTCCTTGTTTTTGTGGATTGTTCCACTGAACTTCTTCTTAAAGGGGAGTTTTAAGAGTCCCCCTTAAAATTTCTTGCAGAGCTGGTTTGGAGGTCACATATTCTTTCAGTTCCTGCCTGTCTTGGAAGCTCTTTATCTCTCCTTCCATTTTGAATGAGAGCCCTGCTGGATAAAGTATTCTTGGTTGCATGTTCTTCTCATTTAGGACCCTGAATATATCCTGCCAGCCCTTTCTGGCCTGCCAGGTCTCTGTGGAGAGGTCTGCTGTTACCCTAATACTCCTCCCCATGAAAGTCAGGGACTTCTTGTCTCTTGCTGCTTTAAGGATCTTCTCTTTATCTTTGGAATTTGCAAGCTTCACTATTAAATGTCGAGGTGTTGAACGGTTTTTATTGATTTTAGGGGGGGATCTCTCTATTTCCTGGATCTGAATGCCTGTTTCCCTTCCCAGATTGGGAAAGTTTTCAGCTAGGATTTGTTCAAATACATATTCTGGCCCTCTGTCCCTTTCGGCGCCCTCAGGAACCCCAATTAAACGTAGGTTTTTCTTCCTTAGAGTGTCATTTATTTCCCTTAATCTGTCTTCATGGTTCTTTAATTGTTTATCTCTTTTTTCCTCAGTTTCCCTCTTTGCCATTAACTTGTCTTCTATGTCACTCACTCGTTCTTCCACCTCGTTAACCCTCGTCGTTAGGACTTCTAGTTTGGATTGCATCTCATTCAATTGGTTTTTAATTTCTGCCTGATTGGATCTAAATTCTGCAGTCATGAAGTCTCGTGAGTCCTTAATGCTTTTTTCTAGAGCCACCAGTAGCTGTAGAATAGTGCTTCTGAATTGGCTTTCTGACATTGAAGTGTAATCCAGATTTTGTAACTCTGTGGGAGCGAGGGCTGTTTCTGATTCTTTCTTTTGAGGTGAGGTTTTCCTTCTAGTCATTTTGCTCAGTGCGGAGTGGCCAAAAACAAGTTGTATTGGAACACGGGGGAGTATCACTGGTCCGTCCAGCTGGTCTTCTGGGGGAGGGGCCTGCTGTGCTGATTCTCAGGTGTCAGCACTTGGGGGAGCTGCTCTGCCCCTGCCTGCTGCAGGGCTCAGCGGGGGTTGTTTACCCCGTTGGGCCCCAGGAGGAACAGCCGCAGTTGCTATGGCAACTCTGGAGCCCTGGAGTCAGCCCCGCAGGAACTACGGGGCTCGGGGCTCTCGGTTCTCCGTCCGCAGGGCCTGGAGGCTCCGGGGCGGGGCCGCTGATCTGCTCAGCTCGGGGCAGGAGCGTCCTTGCTGTCCTGGGCCCTCCCGGCCTCTGCCTGTCCCGGGGGAGGCCGGATCCTGGGCTGTGTCCCGGCGCCCTGTGCTCCGGGGCCTGCGCTGGTGGATTCGCGCTCCCGCCCCGCAGCCCCCTCCGCGGAGCCGCCGCCCGAGCCCCTCCGAGCTGCTCCGGTCGGTCCCCGCCGTGCGCGCTGCAGCCCTTAGGGAGCTCGGCGCACTCTCCTGCGCTCGCAGGTGCCTGTTAGTGTCCCCGGGAGCCCGAGGGCATCCCCGCCCTCCTGGGTCCTGCTCCAACTCCCTGCGAGCCCCTTTCCGCCCGCCCGGGAAGGTTGGTGCAGCTCCTGCTCCTCCGGGACGGGGCTCTCCTGTCCTGGGGACACTCGCCCCGGCCTCAGCCCGGCTCCTCGCGGGGCCCCTCCCCCTCGGAGGCCTTTTGTTCCTTTATTTCTCTTTCCCCGTCTTCCTACCTTGATAGAAGCGCGGACTCTCCTCACTGTAGCGTTCCAGCTGGTCTCTCTTTACATCTCAGGCCGAATTCGTAGATTTTCAGGATGGTTTGAAGGTTATCTAGGTAATTTGGTGGGGACAGGTGACCTGGGGACCCTGCTCTTCCGCCATCTTGCCCCTCCCCTATTCGCCTTTTTCTTGATACTAATGCAGTTGAGCACTTTCTGCCATTATTTGGCCTCAGGAACCCCTTTTATAAAGTGCATATTCAAGGCATTGTTCATTTTTGTTTTACAGGTTATCACTTTTTCTTCCTGGTTTATAGTTTGATATTCTGAATGAATACTTTGCTACACATATGTTTTGTAAATACCTTATTCTGCGGGCTGCTTTTTCTAATAGGGGAAATCTGTAGCTTGTGATTTTTGTCCATGATTTTGAAAATGAAACCCCAGTCCACCCTCTTTAAAATTTAATAGTTGTTGAAACTTTTCTACAAAATACCCTTTTATTACTTTCTTAATAACTCAAACCTCCATTAATTTTTTCCCCTCTCTGCCCTTCCAGAATGCTGTCTGGTTTTGTGATCTAATGGTATACGATCCTACCCTTGCTGGTCTCTTACATCCTCCAGCCAGACCACATTGCTTAACTTCTTCCCTGCCTAGACTTTAAAAGAGAAGACAGTCAAATCAAACTTCAATTAAAAAAATATGTATATATTTATGGAATAAAAATAAAAAATAAAAATATTTTATTAAAAAATAAAAAATATTTTCTTCCATATATGTATATATGTGTGTGGAATAAAAAAAGAAGGCAGGGACCTTCTTTTATATTCTTAGTATATACCAATATGTACAACTATGGCAAGAGCTCAATACTTGTTACATGATTTGAAAAAGATTAATACCACAAGGACTATCTATCCATTAAGAAGAATTACTAGCAAATAAATTGTTGAAATTAATACATTGTTTTGAAGAGATTTTAAAAACAGAGCCACAGAAGTATCCGCTATCTCTACAATATTAAGGAAAAGTATTGGGAGTGTTCCTCTTTTTTTGGGGGGGGGGGAGTGTTCCTCTTTAACTGCCCTAGATGTTATTTGGAATTCAAATCATCAACATTTGTGAACGCCACCTTCATTATCATAGTCTTATTTTTTTCACCTCTAAAAAACTATTTTTCCTAGAGTTGGTATAATTATCCTATTCTCCTTTTGTTTTTTGTTTTTTGTTTTTTGTTTTTGTTTTTGTTTTAATGCTTTTGTTCTGCTGTTGGTCTCTTGGTCAAAGTTCACCCATTCATACCTTGAGTCTGGATAAGCCTAAACGAGTAAAGTACCTGGTCCCAGAAACAACTTTCCTTAAAAGTGAAATCTGAGCTTTCCTAGAGGAAACACAAAAATTTAAAGCCTCATTTTAATACTTTTTTGGAAGATTACTTAATTAAATTTCATTGCTTGCCTTCTGGGACTAAGATCAAGAAAAATTAGATATGTTATCTCTTTGGGGTGTTCTGATGGAATGCCTGCATTTCTCTTATATGTGAGATAACAAGACAACCAGTGTTTTTATAGGCTTTGCGTCCTTCCCCTTGGAATTCTACAACAAACCTCTCAAGTTCAACTTAACTTTCTTGGAATGAAATGCTCCACAGATGATGCCAGAATCCCAGAATCCTCTTTGTGCATCTGGTAAATCAGAGAAAATGAGTCAAAACTCCTAGGGAATTTTCTATCAGCTATTGACACATTTAGGTAGAAGGCATATGAAATCCTTGAAATCTCTAGGGCAATACTTAATGTATTACTACAACAAAACCAGTGGGGCAACGTTTCATGATTTGGCCAATTCAGTCATTATTACAAAGGAGATGCAATAAATATAAAACATTTCCTCACATGCTTAACTCATAATGGAAATACAATACCGGATAAGTCAGAATGCTTAGGGACCTGAGATGGGGTAGAAAAATGGATGTTCTGGTTAAGACAGGGTTTGGTTGCACTTAACAGAAGCTGATTATAATAGCCTAACCAAATAAGGACGCTATTTATCCAATGTAGTAAGAGTCTGGGGTAGGCAGTGCAGGGCTGATGAAGCTACTTGAGAACGCAGTTTCCTTCTTCCCACCTACTCCATCATCCTTAGCATAGTCACAAATGGCTGTTTATTTCAACGTTGCATCATCACAATCTGAATAAAGGGGAGAACAGATTAAGGGCAGAAAGTTGTATATGTGTGTATTATACATATGTATGTAAGGGAAATTATATGTATAGAAGTATAAAATATAGGGAAATTATATAAATATAAAATATACATATTTAAATATATATATCAGGGGAAAAGTAGCTTTCCATGTAATAATTTCTGTTTCAGCTCATTGGCCGATGGGTTAGATGATCACCCTAGCTGGAAGGGCATTTCAAAGGTATTTTAATTTGGATTTGTTACCCGCTCTCCCCCAGGCAAATTTACGATTCTGTTTGTAAAGAAGAAGAGTAAATAGTGGGTAGGCAAACTGGCAATGTCTAACACGTTTGATTAATTGAGTTAAGTGCCACACTTTATATTTTAAATCTTGCTGTTAAACATTTTTCTAAAAATGCATTTATCCATTTCCATGCCTTTGAAAGTTCACCAACACACAAATCATAACTAAATTTTTTTTATTGTTTCTCAACTTACTTGATTTTTCAATAAGAATGGATAACTTATAATACATGATGGGCTACTGGACAGTCAATACAAATGTAATGGCAAAAGTTTTACACAGATGCTTCATGAAAAGAGGTATCCAAATGACTAATAAACTTATGCAAAATATGCTCACCTTTGTCATTGGAAATATGCAAACTAAGTCATAATAAATTACTATGACATATCCAGTAAAATGTTTATGCTTAAAAAGAAAGAAATGCCAAATGTTGGTGAGGATGTGGAGTAACTTTATACATTGCTGGTGCCAAGATAAAATGGTATCTCTTTGGAATGTTACTTTTTAGTATCTACTAAACCCAAACCTATGAGCTAGCAATCCCACTCCTAGGTATATGCTTACCTCTGCCACCAAAATACATGCATGAAAGTGTTTATATTCATAACAGCAAAATCCTAGGAATTAAAAAAAATATGCACTGAGAGTAAATGGATAAATAAGTCATGGTATAGTCACATAATGGAATACTACACAGAAACAAGAATGAATAAACTATAATTACACACAACATCATGGATGACTCTGACAAACGTATTTAAGCAAAAGAAACCAGATAGTCACGGATTAGGACTTACTATGTGAGTCTGCTTACATAAAGTTCAAAAACAGCCAAAATTATTCTATGACTTCTAAGAGGTTAGAAGAGTAGTTAAATTTTTGAGAGGAGAGTAGTGGCTTAAAATAGGCTAGAAGAGAATCCCTGGAATCCTGCTATCCTATTTCTCAATCCAGATACTGGCTAACTAGGTGAGTTTTACTTTGTAAAAATTCACCAAGGTATATATTTATGATTAGTTAACTTTTCTGTATGTGTATCGTACGGCAATAAAAAGAGAAAGGCACAATCGTATACTATGGTTACAATGAAGGTGTCCCATCTTTTGTCTAAGGGCAATTCTATCCAACCATGCTTTGAATCCCAGGCCATTTTTTTTTTAACTGATCCAGGGCTTTGAGGTATTATTTATCTTCCTTCTTTATATCTTTAACATCTCCTCCTCTAGTACCATCTCATCAGCATTTAATCATGTTTGAGACTCTCTAAATAAAACAACAACCACCACCCCCACCTTTACCCATATGTTCCCTTTGGCTAATTCTCTCCTTATTCTCTTTTATTGTCAAAATTCTTGAATGAAGAAGTCTCAGCTCTCTTGCTTTCCATTTTTTCCTTTACTCCTTGCAATCTGGTTTACTTCCCCATCATTTACCTAAATCTGTATTTGTCCTTTTCCAAAACAGCCTCTCTGTTGCTAATTTAGTGAAAACCTTTCGATCCTCCCATGCGACTCTTTAGCATTATTTGCTATTTTTCAACCATTCCTACCATTTGGAAAAGCTTTCTTCCTTGGGTATTTATGACTAGCTCACTCTTGATTTTCCACCCAACTTCTCTAGACACTCATCCTGCTTTCATTGTAAACTTCTCTTCCTCTACTCATTTTTGAAGTGTTATCTCAAGTCCAGATGTCTCTTCTGAATTGCAGGGCTGTACATGTAACTGCCACGAAGCATTTTCACTTAGATGTTTCACAAGTACTGAAAAGTCAGCTAAGCTTACTTAACATTTTCCTCCTTAATGTTGTTCATCTTACTAATTTGCTTTTCTTAGTAAATAGCATCAACCAGTACCCAAGCCTGAAACTCATAGTAATCGAATAAAACACAGAAGATTCACATTTGTGGTTATGACTTCTGCTTCTGGCATCATGGTTGAACTAGATATTACTGGGAAATTCTTGTGCTGCAAAACAACTAGATACTGGATCAAAAACATTTTTTGATATTTTGTTTGGCTCTCAGGAATTAGAAATCTCTTCAAAGACCCCTCTTCCCACCAAATAAAGGCAAATAAATATTGAGCAGAAACTAGAGCAATGGTCTGTATGCAAGCTGGAGAAGGAGTTGGCCTGAGTGCAAAAGCCAATAGCAGCTCTATGTGAGGAGGTGAATCAGTTACTCCTCCATTCAGGGGACCTCATAGAAAGGGTTAAAGTAGCCCCAAGTTGCTGGTACTCTTGGGTGCATAGCAGAAGCAGATCCAAATTATCTTTGAAAGAAAGTGTCCTCAATTTAAGCCATATGAATTCCCATATATTAAGATCAAGAAATATGAATTCATAGTCTAAAATTACCAAGAATGCAGGAGGCAAGCCACCTTGGGTGAGAGAGCCACCTTATTTAGATATTGGGATTGTCAGATACAGAGTATAGAATAACTAGGTAAGAGATGTTTTAAAAATAAAGTATGGAGCCACAAAGATAGGCAAGCCAAGTAGAGACCATCAAGAATGAGAAAGATCAGGGCAGCCCCAGTGTCTCAGCGGTTTAGCGGTTTAGCGGTTTAGCGCCGCCTTCAGCCCAGGGTGTGATCCTAGAGACCCGGGATAGAGTCCCACGCCGGGCTCCCTGCATGGAGCCTGCTTCTCCCTCTGCCTGTGTTTCTGCCTCTCTCTCTCGCTCTCTCATGAATAAATAAAATCTTAAAAAAAAAAAAAAGGAATGAGAAAGATCTGGGTAACAATAAAATGGAACTTCTCAAAATGGAAAATAGGTTTTAAGAAACAAAAACTTCCTGTAGGGGTTTAACAGCAGATGAAACCTAGTTGAGGGGTGAACTGGAACATTTGGCTGAAGAAATTACCCAGAATGCAGCACAGACAGAAGACGGAAAACATGAAAGAAGAGATAAGGAGAACAGAAGAAACATATTCTGAACCCCAAAAGAAGAGCGAGAATTGAGGAAAAGGAATAATTGAAGAGATAATGATCGAGAATTTTCCAGAAGTGATCATGGATATAAATCTATTTTTCCAAGTAAAAGAAACTTCGATATAGCTACATCATAGTAAAACTGAAGGACAGTGAAGACAAAAAGATCCCAAAAGTAGGCAGGAAAAAAGAACAGCTCATTCATAAAAATACAACCAGAAAAAAAAAAAAAAAAGGAAAGAAAGAAATCCAACCATCCAACCAGCAATGATGAAAGCCAGAATGAATGCCATGTTTTCAAAGTGCTGGTCTTGTATTGTAAATTCAATCTAGTTTTTCAGAATGAAAGTGCTATAAAGACATTTTTGAACAAACAAAAATGTAGAATTTACCAAGGGACCTCCATTGAAAGAACTTCTAAAGATTTACTTTTGGAAGAAGGATCATAGAATAATGGTCTGAGATATAAGGAATGGTAAGATAAGTAACAAATGTATATGTATGCACTTGACCTTGAACAACACAGGGTTTAGGAGCACATACCTGTCATGCTGTACAAAATCTATGTAAAACTTTAGACTCCCCAGAAACTTAACTACTAATAGCCTATACTGATTGGAATCATTAGTTGATTAACATATACTCTTATGTTTTATGTATTATAAACTGCATTCTTGTGGCAAAGTAAGCTAACGAAAATGTCAAATCATAAGGAAGAGAGTAAGAATACTGTATTGTAAAAAATCCATGTATATAAGTGGACCCATGCAGTTCAAAATCATGTTACTCAGGGGTCAACTGTGAATACATATATCTGTGTAAAACTATAGCCTGAGGAGGAGTGACCAGGTTTAAAGTGTTCTAAGGTCCTTGGGTTGTCTGGAGGGAGGGTTTAAGATATTATTTAACTTAAAGCTTTGTTCTATTAAATGTGCATGGTAAAGTTTTGAGGGTAATACTAGAAGAATAGAAATTGAACATAGAAATTGAACGAAAAATTAAAATATTGCCTAGTAGACAAAAAGACAAAATCCAGCTATATAAAATTTACTAGAGACATCTGTAATTTAAGGACAGGGAAGAGGGGGGAGGAGGAGAAAGACAAGGAGGGCATAGGGAAGTGGGAGGGAGAGAGAAAAGATCAGATAAATACCAATAAAAAGAGAGCTGGGATAGTTACCTTACTATTTGACAAAATAAAATTTTTTAAAGATTATTTATTTGAAAAAGCAAGCGGGCAGGAGGGAGGGGCAGAGGGAGAGTGAGAGAGAGAGAGAATCTTAAGCAGACTCCCCGCTGAGCATGGAGCCCCACTTGGGGCTCCATCCCAGGACCCTAAGACCAGGACCTGAACCAAAATTGTGAGTCCGCGGCTTAACCAACTCAGCCACCCAGGAGCCTCTTGGCGAAATAAATGTTAAGCTAAAACGCATTATTGGTGATAAAGAGGACACTACTTAATGTAAAGATTAAATGTAGCAGAAAGAAAACATAACAATTTTAACTTGTATGCATCCAATTAAATAACCTCAAGCTATAGAAAGCAAAAATTCATAGAATTTCAGGATAAAATGGACAAATCCAGAATTGTAGGTACTCCATGTACTCTACTGTAAAAATCAGGAATAAACAACGAGTGAATGCATTCCAAAGATAACATTTGTATTGCTTGTGAGATTAAGGGTGATTTTTCTCCATTTTCTAAATTTTATTGAGTATTCTGATAATTTTACAATTAAAGTACTTTTTTCAAAAAATATGGAGTTGAAATTTTAGTTAATTGAAGGCTTGAAGTGGGCTTAATTATTGTTTTACTCTATTTGGGGAAGTTATGTAGTTTTAGTCTACACCAATGCTTAACAGGTTGAATACATCTTAACACTTACAACTTAATTCCTTTTTCTTTGTATTTTTGCTAGAGTGTCAAATGATTTATTCATGGACTTAAAAAGCTCAGACACTCCTCGAATGATATATTAAAGAATATGATTTACCACATAGTTTGTTTTCCTAAATAAGAATTTAAAATTTTTGGTAAGAATGCTTAATAATTCATGTGTTATTATGCGTTTCCTAATTTAAATATGCTACCACTGATTGTTAATGGCTGTATCATTCTGGATACCTGTATCAACTGAACTAGGATTTTTCTCTACTTCAGCCCAGACACCAGACATTGCATTTTTCACTGTAGGGATGAGTTACCCCGGGGGGCGGGAACTAGAGAAAAAGATACAAATCATTAATTCCCTTTTTTTTTCCCATATTGATGCTCCTTTGGACTTAACACATTGCTATTCCTAAAACTCAGTGTTTAACCTCTACTTACGCCTTTAGAAATATGTGTGGCAAGCAAGTTATATGAACTAGGAACAGATCATTGTGTACAAATAGAAAATAAGGCAGCATGCTGGGAAGCTGATTCTAAAGAAAATAGGCATGGGATAATTTTATCATAGTATAGATCTTCCTCAATTCACAATGGGATTACATCCTGATAAACCCATCGTAAACTGAAAATATTGTAAATCGACAGTGCATTTGAAATACCTCACTTAACCAACATCACAGCTTAGCCTAACTACCTTAAATGTGGTCAGAACACTTGCATTAGCCTACAGTTGGGCAAAATCATCTAATACAAAGCCTGTTTTATAATAAAGTGTGGAATATGTGATGTAATTTATTGTATACTGAAAGTGAAAAACAGGATGGTGGTATCAGTTGTTTACCCTTGTGATTGTGGGGCGTACTGGGAGCTGCCTGCTGGCTGGCTGCCCGGCATCACCGGTATCACACTGCATATACCACCAACCCGGGAAATGATCAAAATTCAAAATCTGGAGTACAGTTTCTACTGAATGCTGAGGGCTTTTACACCACGCAAGGCTGGAAAATAGTTGAGCCAAAGTAAGCAGGGGGCTGTCTGTACTAAAATCAGACAATGGATTCCTTTGAGTATATTATCTAAGAATCTAACCTGTGACACCTCAGTCTATTACACAAAATATTTTTCATAATTTATATTCTGTTGTATACAATTCTGGGAAAGTAATAACACTGTTGAAAAAGTAAAACAATACTTTCGAAATGCATCAAATTTTGAAAAGTGGAAAAATGACAGAAATTCTAAATTCTTATGATTACTCCAGAGGGGTGTTTTGAGAATCTTTTTTTTTTTTTTTAGACCCTTTTGGGGTTTGAATATCCAGACTCTTCCGTGGGTCTAATCCTTTTGCTGTTTAAAGACAACAATGAAAGAGTAAAAATGGAATGCAGTTATTTCCGACTCTTTGCTAGAATAGTCTAGAACTGGCAACCAGAGATTAAAGCATGTTGAAATTGGGTGTTGTTCTCATCTTTACTGTTTAAATTTCCGGAATTATAACATTGCATACTAAAGAGCACAAATCCCAACTGTACAGTTTGGGGAATTCTCCCAAAGTGACCGTTATCAGCGCCATCAGCACACTGTATTATTCACTTTTGATGAATCACTAATCACCGCTAAGACTGGAGGATTAGAACCATCAAAACCACTACAAAGAGGTACCTTAGCCAACCAGTAAGTGTAACTGGATCAGGTGGGCGGCACACCTGCAAAAAATGGAGACAATTTCTGGCCCACGTTTTGTACCACGCAGGTATTCTGTCATCATCTGAACATGAGAAAAATGCACCGTGTCCATGTCCTAGGTTCCTGGCTTGGGGGTTCTTGGGGTGGGGGGAGGGAGGACCCCCACCTAGTGTGCTCCCCCCCCCCTTGCAGTAGCTGATTTCAGAAGAATTCTAAAGCAAACAGCAGGGGTTAAAAAAGAAAGAAAGAAAGAAAACTTTAGAACCCATTAAATTGCTTCAGCAACATTTTTTGTCTTCTCTCCCGAGGTCACACACCGTGACCTTTAAATTCGAAAACGGACTTTTCGGCGTTTTGAACGCGCTTCCCTCTTTCCCTCGGCTGGCGGGTCGCGTCGGTTCACCCCAAAGGGACCTCCTCGTCGGGCGTCCCGGGGCGGCCTCGGCCCTCCGGGCAGCCCCGCCGCAGGGGCCCGCCGTCCCCGCCTCCGCCGAACGCGCGGCCCCGGAGCCCCGCGAGGAGGCCCGGCCCCGCGGCGAACGCTCACGTCCCGTCGCCCCGGCAACGCGGCCGTGCGGGCCCCGGAGCCGCATCCCCAGCCGCCCGGTGCGCGACGGCGCGGTCGCGGGGGGCCCGGGGCGCCCCCCCCGACCCCGACCCCGACCCCGACCCCGCGGCTGGAGGCGGCGAGGAGACGCCCGGGCCTCGGCGCCGCACGTGGCGGCCGCGATTGTCCCCCTCGGAGGTATCCCTCCGCGCCCCCGCCTCGGCCGCCGCCTCCCTTGCCGGGACCCCCGCGGGCGCGGCGCCGCGGAAGGATCGCACGCACGGGCGCGCGCACGCCCGTTCCGCCGCGGCCGCGGACCAGGCTGAGGCGCCGCGGCGAGGAGCAGCCGCCGCCGCCCGCACAGGCGCTCGGAGCGCGGCGTCCCCGCTGCTGGTCAGTCAGCGCCGCGGCGGCCGGCGGGCGGGCGGGCGGGCGGGCAGGCCGGGCGCGCCCCGCGGTCGCCCCTCGCCGCCGTCCCCGCGTCCTCCCTCCGCGGCGCCTCGGGGAGGGGGGCGGTCGGTGCCTGCGCAGAGCCGCCTCCTCCCCGCCCCCGCCCCGCCCCCCCCCGCGCCGCCGCCGCCGCCGCCGCCGCCGCCGCCGCCGCCCGCCGCCGCCGCTGCGCCTGCTGCTCCTCGCCGTCCCCGCTGCAGTGCGAAGGGCTCGAAGATGGCCGGTTGGCAGAGCTACGTGGACAACCTGATGTGCGATGGCTGCTGCCAGGAGGCCGCCATTGTCGGCTACTGCGACGCCAAATACGTCTGGGCAGCCACGGCCGGGGGCGTCTTCCAGAGCATCACGGTGAGGACCGGCGGCGGCCGGCCGGGGCCCCGTCCCCGTCCCCGGACCCGTCCCCGTCCCGGACCCGTCCCCGGACCCGAGCGCGGCCCGCCGGGCGGGGGGCGCCCTGAGGGCCGCGCGGCAGGTGTGGGAGCGGCCGGCGCCGAGGATGCGGCCGAGGCCGGGGGCGCCGGTCCGCGGAGCTGGGGGAGGGGGCGCGCGGCGGCCGGGGCCGGGGGGCGGGGGGGCGGCCGCTTGTGGTCTTCCGCGAGCCCCGAGCTGTGCCCTGCACGGCCCGGGGAGCACGCGGGCCCCGGGGGGGGGGGTCCTCCGGCGGCCGGGCTGCCCCTCGCGCCGCGCGGGCTGTGGGAGGCGGCGGCCGCGGGCGCCCGGCCCCTCGCGCGGCCACTTTGCGGCGGTTCGCGGGCGTCCAGGCCTTTGCGGCTGGGGAGCCACGTACGCCGGCCGCGCAGAGGGGGCTTCGCGAACCTCGACTTCGCCTCTGGCTCTTAGGGGTTTTTGAAGATCATTGTCATTATTTATTTATTTCTCTTAAATTCTCCCAAGATGGCGAACTGCCATTGATTTCTCTCCTCCTCCTGTGGAGATTTCATCGATACACCGTTATCCCCAATTACGCAACCCAGCCCTGGGATCCGGGGGCGCGCTCCCGGGGCGTTGGGCCGTCCGAGCGACCGAGGGGACGCCGGGCTGCCCCAGGTCCCTCCCCCCGCCGCGGGCATCGTGGAGGAACTGATGCAGGTTTATGGCCCGCGGGGCCCGAGCTCCCTGTGACTCGCCGGCGTGGCCTCGGTCGCCACATGTGTGGGGGCGACGGTTCCTCGGCCTCCGGTGCCGCTTTGTTGCTGTGCGTCTCTCTGCGCAGGGCCCTTGTGTGAGCCGTGACGCTGTGTCGGACGCGGGGAGCGTTCCCGTAATTTCCGAGCCCCACGCTCCTCTCCCATCCGACGCCGAGACCGAGGCCCCCCGTGACGGGTGCCCCTGATTCTCGCGTCCTGGCGAACCCGGCTCTAGGATCTGACTGTGTGGGCGTCCGCCCCGGTGCGGGGACCTTGAGGTCTCCGGGAGCCGCAGCGGACCACAGCAGTTCCAGAGAATTGGCATCTGTCTGGCGACCAACTTTTTTCCTGCGGGGCCCTGGTCTTTGTGTGCGAGTTCCCGCTGTCTGGCTGGGAGGATTGCGGGGAATGTGCTTGGAAATGGCTGGGGCCTGCTATGACTCTGCAGTTCTGATGGGGGCGACGCCTTCCTCCTTATTCAGGGAATGTTAGAATGCACGTTTTCTCCTTTCCGGTTTCGGGGGACTACCTCAGTTGCTTTCCCAGTCTCCCTCCATTTTCTCTCTCTCTCTCTCTCTCTCTCTCTTTTTTTTTTTTTTTTTTGTGGTGGTGGTGGTGGTTCTGTTTTTGTTTTCGCCGTTTCCTACTGCAATGCTACCTACCAAGAGAATCCTCTCCTGCATTTGCCAAGAAAGCAAGCTGATGACTGACTGAGGTGGGAGGGGAAGGGGAAGTGGGAGAGGATAAAGAGAGCGGCTGGCGAAAGAGAGAGGAGGGAAATACGAATTTGGGAGTGTGTGGAGGTCTAGGGTTTGAAATCATACCAGGAAGGCGGTTCAAGCCATTTCAAGCAGAGGAGACGTGAACAGGTCTGCTGAGCAAGGGCATTGTTTCACGAGACTTTGAAGCAACTGGAAGTTTGATGCAGCGTGACTGTAATGTGCCTGAATGTGACAGACAAGCAGTTGCTGAAAGAGTTTGTAGGTGAAGCTTTACCATTACATAAGTCCTTCAGGTGCCATCTGACTTGAAGCAGTTTATAAATAATCTCTTCGGTTTGCAGTTGACCTGGTGTCAGCTAGCAACCACATAGATTCTTCGCGTAGACTGCTCTTCAGTTAGTACCTTACCTGTGAAACAAAGTGATGTAAGACATGCAGCCGTGTAGGATTAAGTGATTCTTTGGAAAAGACAAACTTCATGTTACACTAGTGAAATGGGGAAGGACCTCTAGTAGGATACAGACTTGGCACACAGTTTTTTCCGCTTATATGGAGACCTTGAAAGGAATTTAATTACAACTTCATGTTTTTTTCCTTTCTTTCTTTTTTTTTTTTTGGTCGGGGCAGCCAGTAGAAATAGATATGATTGTAGGAAAAGACCGGGAAGGTTTCTTTACCAACGGTTTGACTCTTGGCGCAAAGAAGTGCTCGGTGATCAGAGATAGCCTATACGTCGACGGTGACTGCACAATGGACATCCGGACAAAGAGTCAAGGTGGGGAGCCAACATACAACGTTGCTGTCGGCAGAGCTGGTAGAGGTAAGCAAAAGTCCTCTTTTGGTTAAAAGTTGCACACTTCGTTACAACTTATTAAGCAGTTTCTTTAACATTTTTTTTTTTTTTGAATAAAAGTGTTAGTCCATAATGGCTATTAAGGTGGTTTTTGTGAATTGCCCAGCACTGAAGGGAGGCACTGCTTTACTTTAGATTTACCAGCTCCACAGCAGCTGCATAGACAGCCTGGTCTCTGGGAGCCTGACTTTAAGACAGAATATTGTTTGCTTACTTTAGTCCTTTTGAGTCTTTTATCTTTGCATCTCTTCCTTTTCTTGCCTCTTAATTATTCAGATTAACATGAAGAAAAAATGAACAGTTACTCATTTTTCTTTTAGAGACATTGCTGGGGAAGGGGAAGAAAGAAATAATTAGAATAAGGTTTTGTAGTAAGCCACCTATTGACTAAAATATTTTCAAAGACCAAGTGTATCTGTGATTTAGATTTGAAAAGTAGGAAATTATATTTCATATATACCCTTGGTCCAGAAGTTCTGGTGTTTCCTGACTGTTGTCAACATTGCAGAAATTCTTATTACACTAAATAAGGCTACTTTTTTGTGGAAGCTTTCAAGATTAAGGTTTTATCATGGCATCCAATCGATTTACAAATACATTTAAATGTGTTAGTCTTTGTAAATATGTTGTAAATTAAGAGGGCTGTGTAGCCTCAGATAGCGGACTTGGCGTAGCTCATTTTAGAATCATCTACCACGTGAATGAAATTGAAGCTACTCTGAGCTGTAATTCACTGCAGTGCTTCCAGCAATTCCTTGTGATTATCCTAAAGGTTATTCTTATTCTGATATGAGTTGATGCTTATGAATATTTTTCTGTAGGGAAATTAGATAACTGAAATAGTAGATGCATCTTTAAAACATTGGCTGAGCTCAGATAAATATGTTAAAAAGAAGTATTAACCCTGTGACATAAAATCAGAATAAGATTTTTATACTATACAGCACTACTGACATCTAGTGGTAGCAAGTATAAAGTCAGCCATATACCTGTATTTTGGGGATAGGCCTCTGAATTGCATCATAGAAGAACCTGTTGGAAATAGTGATCCTGTTTTAGGATTTCAGACTCTCTTAAAAACAAAGCACAGTGAGGATATCAGTAAGCACAAGCCTTAAGTACTTTTTATTTGGCCGTTTCAGAATGGCACTGAAAATAATCTTAAAATTTGGTCTTGCTTTTCCTCTGGAATTAATACACACATTGAGCATCACTGGTAAGACTTAATAGTTTGTACCTAATCAAGTACTATTAAAGTTGTGGAGAATTTTGTAAGTAATCACCCAAGTTTTGTAAGTTTACATTTTAGGGATCAGTCTAATGATTTGCTGTACTAACCCGTGTTTTGCCCTAAAATAGAAGGTATAAATGGTCACACTTTTTTTTTTTTTTTTTTCCCTAACTGTTGTAAGTACGTTTTTATAGAGAACTGCAGCTGCACCAATCAGACTCCCGGGATGCAGTTTATAATGTTTTCAGCATATTACTAGTTTGAAAGTTCTCCTTTTGGAGACCTAGTTGACTTCAGTGCTTGACAGTTCACGGAAAACTAACTTAATGTTAACTTATTAATCAGGGTTCTGTCTGCTAAAACTTATGTGACTTTCTTGATTAACCCTTCTTTTGAAACGCTTTTCTTCTTTCTCTTTCAGTCTTGGTCTTTGTAATGGGAAAAGAAGGGGTCCATGGAGGCGGATTGAATAAGAAGGCATACTCAATGGCAAAATACTTGAGAGACTCTGGGTTCTAGCTGCTAGGCAGACTGTTAAGTATTAGGGGAAAATTGCTCTTAAACTTTCCTAGCTGTAAGCTTGAGTCTTAATTCTGGAAATTTTATTAGCAATGCAGGGTGATGGGGTATGAACCTGTGTCTCCTTTGTATCCCTCTGTTGGTGGGGAAAGGTGTCTTTCTTTCTGCCCTCCCCCCCCCCCTTAAATAATTCTGTTCACTTTTGTTTTGTTTCCCTGTGTACTCCAGCATTGGTTATAGTCATGGGAAAGGAAGGTGTCCACGGAGGCACACTTAACAAGAAAGCATATGAACTCGCTTTATACCTGAGGAGGTCTGATGTGTAAGCAGCCTCTCCCCATCTACCTAGCAACTGTCTTCATCACCACCCCAATTACGGTCACAGTGCTACCAGACTATAGATGGTAGCTAATTTTTCTTTACCTATTTTCTAATGTCATGATTCCTGTTTGCCCAATGGATCATTTGTATGTTAACCACTGTATGTAACCAACCCTCATCTGGCAACATAATTGCAGCACAATAATGATTTGCATGATACCTTGAAATTTGGGGGGAGGGGGCATGCCAAGTTGGGCATCACTTTGTCTTAGCAATTAATGGGATATTGATAACTAAAATAAGTTAATATTAAGCAAGGTGCCGGTTGTACAATCTCTAATTTGATCAATGTCTTTTCAGCACTTTGAGCATTTACTTAGCTCATTTAGTCTTCCTTTTGTAGCGCATGGTTGGGAGGAAAAAGTGCATGCATCTTTCCTTCACTCCTCTTTTCCCACCCTTTCCCTTTGCACATAAGTATTTGGTTTGCTTCCATCTTTTATGCAGTGCCTGGTTTATTTAACCAAGTAATATCCCTTTTGTTGATGAGCTATTGAGAGCTGCAGTAGTTTGCTTTCAGTATTGCTGTTGCACTTGAGTAGCGACAGACCTTCTGTCTATAGGACATGTGAAGAGTGCAACTGCAAAACGAGAGCAAAAGGCACTTCCTCCCATGACCTTACATTAACCATACAGATCGAATCCCCAGGGACATTCCATCATTGCAATAGCTCAGATTTGTGTTCCTGTCTTTTTCTTTGCACACCAGCTCTACTCTTTAGTAAAATTGTAAAAGGCTGCCATTATGGACATTAGGTATCCCAACATAACCATCTGGAGTGTGTCCAGTTTGTTCTTCATAGGACCAATTTTTATTTGCAGCTTGAGTTTTTATATGAAGTTGCATTATTGTGGACTTGGCTGTCTTGTGATGAATTTTTTTCATATGTGTTCTGTGCCATACTATTGTTAAAATGAACTGTTGCTATTGTGAGATGGATTTTAACTGACCTATTAAAGGTTTCTTTCGAATGGCACTACTTTAGGGACATTCTAGTATTTGCTTCTATTGTTTGGGCCTTGTGGATAATGTACAGATTTAAAAACAAATCTTGTTGCTGATTTGTCCATTTCTTTCCCTGCACTTTGTTACATCTGGGATACAGTCTAACTCATCTGATTTAATATGCATTTAAAAAAATGCCATAACTATTAAACACCTTGTTTACAGACAGATGAAATAAATTTATTCCAACCAAATACTCTAGACTCCTGTTGTTTATATATATTGCTATCTTATTGTTACAGTTATTTTTGACGTACTGGAATATACAGAATAGGCTAGACTCTGCTGCAAGCATAAAGCCTTAAAATTGAGCTCATGGCCTATTCCTGATACCCTGTAGTATTATAAATAAAATGAATACCTGGGAATTTCTTTTTAATGGGCTTTTATCAATTTATAAAAAGGCTTTTAGTCATTTTGGGCTCCTCTTTGGGCTTGTGAGAGGAAAATTGACTTATCCACTGGAAATTTAAATACTTGTTGCTGGTCTCTAGATGCAAATCTAGTGAGCAGAAAGGAGCCCAATTCCAACAAGGGTTTCTGCATTGTGGATTCTTCTGCGTTGAGCTATCTCATGTGACTTCTTTAGATTTGGAAGCTATATTGGCATGTTGAAGTCAACCAGCTGGGACTCCCACATAAGACCTTCCTTAGGCAGCATGTAAGAAAATTGGGATATTCCTGCAGTTTCTGGCTTTGGAGTGACATAATAGCTATGACTACATAATGTTCCAGTTTAATTACAGAGGTTAAAAGGTCTCTGGGATGTATTCAAGTTTAGTAAATGTTAGTTTAATAGTCTTTATGAACTGTGCGGCAGAAACTCAAAGCAGGAGGGCTCAAAAGTTGGTGGGTCTAAGCAAAACTGGGGAGCTGGTTGTGATGCAGATTTTGGGCTCTGGATTCTCCAGACGGGAGGTGGGATTCCATAAGCTCCAGAAGCCCCTTTAGAAATCATCAGCAGGTCAGTCTGATTCATTGTAAGTGGCCTATGCGCTATCCTTTGAGAAACAGAGGGTTAGGGAATGGGAATCTCCACCTTACCTAACATATACTGAGCATAATTAAGATTTTAACAGCGTCGTCAGGCATTAGTTCTGAATTACAGGAATATAAAGGTATGGAAGATAAGGAATTTGGGGCTACTTTGGTAGTTGGACATGACTGCGAAATTGAAAAACAACTTCAACTTCTTGACCTGTTGAGAACCCTGTTACAGCAAAAGGTTAGTCAAATGAAAATTTGGTGGTTGGGCTGTGATACAAGATTTTACAGTAATAGTATACATTTACACTTTAGCTGTAAAGAACTGTTAGGGTAACTAATTAGAAAGCAACTAAAATTGTGAAGCTTTTGAGGAACCTTTAAGGTGAAGAGGTGTGTGTTTGGGGGTAGGGGTGGGGGAGTAGAAAGAAGGTGGTAGAGGGCAACTATTACTAGAGTTTAATGAAATAATGAAACTAGCCGTTGGTCCCCTACTCACAAAAACACTTAGGAAAATATATGCAGGTATCTGTTTTATATACTTAATTCTGGGAATTGAACATAAGGAAATGGGGCTGTACACATTTGTATACCAGGATGTCCTCACACTACATAAACTTGGAAAGCTACAAGATTTGACTTTCAGGGTTATGGGTGAAATGGATTATTTTATGTCCAGAGAATAAAATAGTCAATTGAATAATATGAGGAAATGCTCACCAATAAATATGAAATGAGGTAATGAACAGATGTTGCATACAGTGTAAATACAGTGTATAATATATACATGTATTTTACACATAGGTATTTCTGAAGGCAAAATATCCAGATAAATTCATCTCGGGGTAAGTTTCCATGTGACTATACTTTCATATAATCAGAAAAGTTTTAAATTAGGAAAATACCTTTTAATAGAAATTAGATTTTAATTTTATTTAATGTCCTATTTAAAAAGCTGTATAGTTTCACCATGAAGAAAATTTTAAGATTTCAACTAGTTAGAAAAGTAGTAACAATCCTAGACAGAATCCTTACTTGACACTTTTTTTTTTTTTTTTAACAACTAAAAGTAACAGTTTGGGCCTTAAAAATGGTTGGAGGGGGCAGTTTTGCCTCAGGAAAACTAAGTTTAAAAGAGCCCAAGTGGCTCAGCAGTTTGGCACCTGCCTTTGGCCCAGGGTGCGATCCTGGAGTCCTGGGATTGAGTTCTGTGTTGGGCTCCCGGCATGGGGCCTGCTCCTCCCTCTCTGCCTATGTGTCTGCCCCTCTCTATCATGAATAAATAAATAAAATCTTTTTTTAAAAAAAAAAAAAGAACCCAAGTCCTTGATCTGATTTATAGATTGAGGATTGAGGGGCTACAACATTTGGTATGTTATAGTGACCTTCAACTTGGCCCTTTTAAAAAATAAAAATGGTTTTAGATATGTGTTTATTTACCTTCACAATTATAAAAGCTATTACTGTATATTCATGTGGCAGGTACCGAGTGTTTGGTCTTGATGCTGTACCTTGGGTTAAATGAAACTGTACAAATGACCACCCAGGTTCGGAAAGGTTAGAGTTGGCGAGTCCATCCAATCCCAGGGCCGGTTTCCCTACCATAGTAAACTGCTGACCTGTTTCTCACGCCTGTGTGTGATTTTTAAGAGGTGGTTGGGGGAGAGGACAACTTGGTATCTGACAGGGAAATAAAAGGTTGAATTCAGTATCTACTAAGTGGAAATACCTATTTTTTTTTTTTTTGGACTGTAAGTTTTTTTTCAGGAAACAAAATTTCTCCAATAGTTACATTTCTTTTAAAAATAATTTTTTTCTTTTTACAACATGAGACTCCTATATATCCTATACTTAACTATTCTCTAATATGCTTTTGTTGACTACAAATTCCCATGCCAATATAGCTTTATCTAGATACTGACTTTATTCTTTCAAGGCTGTGTAGAGGTCTGCTGTAAGGATGTACCATAATTACAGCGGAGTACCACAGTGTACACTATTGTTGGAATGATTTTGGCTGCAGTTTTAACTTTTAGGGGATTAGCTAATCGGTTGTGAGCAGTCAGTTACCTTGTATAAAATTCTAAGGTGGTTTTATCTGATCTACGTTACCATAATAATTGTACCTTTATATATAGCACTGTCCATATAAATCAGGCTACTCTGGGTAATAGTACAGTAGAACAAATACTTTGCCAGTTCTTAAAGTGGAAAACATGTGTTTATTAACATTCAAACTCCCTTCATACAAGGCCATATAAAAATTCTTAGCATTTTGATTATACATAAGTCTATATTTTCTACATAGTTACAATGATGTATGATATAATTTAGTTTTTCATAATACATCGTTTAAGTACATCATTAGTTCTGTTAAACATAAGCAATTATTTTCAAATCCAATACTTGAACATTTTCCTCTGTACATAGTTTAGCAGGGCTAACTAGCATAAGATACTCTTTGTTAAGAGGTATATGATCTGAATATTAACAGTTGCTGAAGTTTGGTATTTTTATACAGCATTTTCTTTTTGCTTTGATCATAACACAAAACCCTTAAGGATACTGAAATTCAGTAAGTCCAGAGACATGTTACTTTAGCTGATGAATCAATTCATACATAACACTATAATAGTATTAAAACCTTGAGGGGAAAAAAAAAAACTATGAAAATCTGCACTCGTACAGACTATTCCTATCAGGATAAGACTAGTTGGGAATAGAAAGGAAAAAGACAGCTTGAGTTTCTTTGAGGTGCTGAGAGAAGAAAAATGCTAAATTGTCACTTCTCAGGAGTGATGGCAATTTAGGGAAATACCAGAACAAACATATTCCAACTCAACAACTCTAGGTAAACTTTATGCAAATGGAGTTGGCTTAGCTCATGCTAGGTGGCCACAGCACTGACCTTGTGTGTAAAACACGAAACACTTGCATACTGTGATCTAGGTCTTAACTGCAAGCTATACTGAGGAATTTTAAAAAATGTTTTGGCTATATTTCATTCCAAAAGAAGAGCTGATTTGATGCTGGAGTTACAGCACCAGCCTATTACTAGTTTATCAGTGAAAATGAAGTACACTCCTGCAGATGAATACCAGATCAGAAAAACCTGTTTCAGTATCTGATTAAACTGTAGAACACTAAAAAATAAGTTATTTCTACAGGAATCTCTGAAGGGAGCAAAAAAATCAAATTATATACCTAAATAAACATTTATTAGGAAATAACCCGATCACCCTCTGGAGGTCAGACCGTGTTTGCTACGTTGTAATCCCGTTCACCATTAGGCTGCAGCTGGACTACAACACTGTGCGCATTGATCTCGTTTTCTGCGTCACTGCTGTCGGTGTCTTCGTTGTCCTCCTCTTCATAGTCTGAAGACTCGGTCATGTTCTGATGTGAGCGAGATTCCGACAAAGCCCCAAATGACTGGGTGCTGACAGAAGCCAACGGTCTAAGAAGAGGGGTGTGTTCGGACACCTCATTTTCTTCTTGACTGCTGTCTGTGTCGGAGTCTGAGTCGCCTTGGGAAGGAACCACTTTTTGCTTGCAGACCGGACAGGTTTTTTTGGTTTTAGTTAGCCAGGGGTCCACACACTTGCAGTGGTAAGCTGTTGAGGCAAAATATACATCCTTTAGGGAGTGCACTCTGGTTGAGAACATCACGTTTTTAATTTCTTGCCATGTTTATTCATGTTCTTCTAATCTGCATGTATCATGTAGGGACAAGAAAAGTTGGTACATTTTTATAAATCTACCTCCATCCTTTAATGGCACCGCTAACTGCTGTAAGACCTGGCTCACAGTGTGCTAATAACTATTTTGTCTCCTTCTCCAAAATTGAGCCTGCATATAAATTCTACATAAATTCAAAGCAGTATGTAAATTATTCATACCATGGGAACAAGGGAGGATTCTGAGCTTGTCTCCATCTTCATATTCATCCAAACAAATGGCACATACATCATACTCATCTCCTATGACAGAGAGTAGTAAATAAAATTAATTAAAAGATGTAGAGAAGTATTCTTAACCACCAACTCTTGAAGTTAGGTCAATCAAAAGACATTTAAAATAATTGACTGAGGAAGACCTGTCTGTAAATGATACCTTTTTCTTGCTTTCGGTCAGATCAGGGAGCTGCTCTAAGTTCAGGAACCTGAAGTTTTAATTTAAACAATTAACCTTTTACCTAAAATAAATTAAAAATCGATGTCAGATATGTTTACTTTAACTTTGCAAAAGATTTTTTATTAGAGTCATAACTGCAGTAGTGTTTTATAGAACTACTCTCATGCTAATTTCAAAATATTTTATAACAAAGACAAAATTTCACAGATTTCTTTAAAGTGTCGGTAATTCTTAAAGTAAGAATGGAAACATTAGAACGTCCTCAAGTTTTTTTTTTTTTTTTAATATGTTAGTTGGAGAAACATTTGGAATGAGACACACTAGACTTCAAGTCTCTGTTCCAACATTTACTAGCCCTGTGGTACTCGATGCCTCTGACATCCAGTTCTCGTATCTGTAGAGAGAGTCCACCTACCACACAGGTTGGTGAGTGAGCAAAGGGTCAGGCACACAGATAGTCACTAAATGGTGTTTGTTAATCTGCCCTTTTCATTTATTTTTGAATTTACCACTTTTATAAATCATGAGGGTTTATTAATCCAGAGCTCTTTGGAATTCAACTGTAGTTAATTTTAAAGGAATTGGCAGTTTTACAGCAGATTTTTAAGTTGAGGCAATAGTGGCAGTGACCACTGTGACTGCTTTCTCATTGTTTTTTAAGTTTTTACCTAATACATACATTTAATGGAAATCTCAGGGAACAAAGGACAATTCATTGCCTGTCCCACACAGGGTAACAACCTTGGAAGGCAGGTCAGGAATAAAGCCGTTGTCTGGATAGTCCAGATGAACATGGCCCATAAAGAAGCGAATGGTAGTTCTAGCCAAACAATCCCTTTAACATCCTTTAGTCATTTAAAATAGCACATTCAGGAGGAGTCCTAAAAAACCTTGATGAAAATGACTATTTTTTGTTCAGTATTTTGAATTTGGTTATTACAGTACTGAGTATCAAATACTTTCAATAACAAATACAAGCTTCTGTGTTAGAACCCTGTGTGTGGAATTGGGTGAGACAGAGCCTATGCACCTAAAACTATTAAAGACTAAAGGACTCTAACATCTAATACATCTATAATTATACAATTGATCCATTTACATGAACTCTGAGGACAGTTTTAATAAGCAAGTCAGTCATCACTGATTTCTCAAATCAGACTTTAAATTTTAGTACTTTGTGAAAATGCCCATTAAACACGGATATAGTCACCAATGGAGGAGGTAGTCTGGTGGCTAAAGGTCCCAGTCTTCAGAGGGACAGTTCTGAGGCACGTGGTTCCTCCGAGGGGCTCTGAGAGACAGAGAGCAGCTGTCCACAGAGGAACCAGCTCAGTAAGATACACTTCATTTTCATTCCCTGTCTCAGTCTCCCCACTCCCTCCCTCTTGCTTCCTGGGATTATTTCCCAAAGAAATTACCTGTAACTGTCCTTTTCTCAGGTTTTATTCTCAGAAATTCAAATTAAGACAACAGTTTTACGCATTGGCTTTTTAGTAATAATTTTATACTGCTTTCCTGTTGGAATTCGTTAGATCTTTGGCAAACAGTAATAGGTTATGATATTCTACTTGTATTTTGCTAGATATGTGAGTCCTCAGATCTTTTTAACTTTTTTTTTTTTTTTTAAATTTATGATAGTCACAGAGAGAGAGAGAGAGGCAGAGACATAGGCAGAGGGAGAAGCAGGCTCCATGCACCGGGAGCCCGACGTGGGATTCGATCCCGGGTCTCCAAGATCACGCCCTGGGCCAAAGGCAGGCGCTAAACCGCTGCGCCACCCAGGGATCCCGAGTCCTCAGATCTTCATTTAAAAAAGGAAAAAGATGGGCAGCCCCTGTGGCGCAGTGGTTTAGCGCCACCTGCAGCCTGGGGTGTGATCCTGGAGGCCCGGAATCGAGTCCCAAGTCAGGCTCCCTGCATGGAACCTGCTTGTGTCTCTGCCTGTGTCTCTGCCTCTCTCTCTCTCTGTCTCTATGAATAAGTAAATAAAATATTTTAAAAATGGAAAAAGACAACAAGGGCAAAAGATGCATAACACATGGCAGAAAATCTAAAGGAAATTCAGCTACCAAGAAATTATCATTGGAAACCTCCATTACAGAAGCTAAACTGCAGAGTTAAAAATATCAGAGGTTAAATTCTAACAGTATTAAGCTTACTTGTAAGGCCATCATTGTATCTGGAAAAATTACTGCGGCAAATAAATTGATTTTGTAAAATTACATTAACATTTATTTGACCATTTCACTGGCATTATAAAATAAGGAGTAACTAACTTTAGCCATTTTTAGCTAATGACTTTTAAAATGTAATTTGTGGGCAGCCCGGGTGGCTCAGCGGTTTAGCGCCTGCCTTCAGCCCAGGGCCTGATCCTGGAGTTCTGGGATAGAGTCCCACGTCGGGCTCCCGGCATGGAGCCTGCTTCCCCCTCTGCCTGTGTCTCTACCTCTCTCATGAATAAATAAAATCTTTAAAAAAATAAAATGTAATTTGTGTTAATTCAGTGTTACACAGATGGCACCACTGATTTAGAATTTAAAGTGAAATACCTCATGATTTATTTCCTTATAAAATGCTACACATTTTTCAGAAAAAAAAAATACAGTTAATATGACTCCGTAGGAACAGACTGGTCCAGAGCTGAGCCCCAAGGCTCTAAGCATCATCTTATTAAGGTTATCCTGCATTATCCAAGTGGGCCCAGTGTAATCACAAGGGGCCTTAAATGTGTAAGAGGGAGGCAGAAAGGTTCAGAGTCCGAGGGACATATGGCTATGGATGACTGGTCAGGGAGATGGAAGAGGATGCCGGTCACAAGCCAAAGACCATGGTGGCCTCTGGAAGCTGGAAAAGGTAAGGAATGGATTCTCCCCAAGAGCCTCCAGAAAAGAACACAGCCCTGCTTTTACATCTTGATTGTAGCCCTGTGAGACCTGTGTCAGACTTCTAACCTACAGACCTGTTAAGATAATTATGTAGTTTTAAGACCCTAAATTTGTAGTAATCTGTTACCACAACAATAGGAAATTAATACAGGTAGTTATCTGAGTTAGCTCTAAATGTATGGGTTTGATGCTTTAAAGTCCCGTACATTTAGTCCCTAAATGTATGGGTTTTGATGCTTTCCGCTTTCCTGTCAATCCTTTCAATTGTTCCAGGCGATGGATTTATAAGAAAATGATGGGTCAAGATTCAAAGGTACAGTTTGATCATGGACCAGATTAGAGCCTAGTGTACCGTAGAGAATTAACGCCCCTGGCCTTGGGCTTGTGATGACCTGGTAAAGCACAGGTTAGGATGCTGGGGGTTTTCATCCTGTTCATCTTCTTTATTAGCCATGAAACCTAGTGCAAAACAGCTCAATGTTTCAATATTCTCAAAGGGAAAACAAAGATATTAACATCTGTATCTTAAGATTATGAATTAAGAGAAATGATGCAAGTAGAATATTTTACATAGTGTTTGGTGCAAATTGCCACCTGATAAAACCAGCTGGAGCGGAAGACCGACTTATGCCGCGGTGCACCAAAGGCTGTGGGAGAGGCTGCTCTCTAATCTCTCCATGTGCTTCGGGTAACTGCATGCTTAGAGAGTCAGCCGCAGTGGTCACTGAACCTGTTTGTATTACATAGGGTAATTATGTAATTTAATTAAATATTCAGCAGTCCTTGAACTGTGAGTGTAAAAGGCTGGTTTTATTTAACAACTAGATTGACTGTATTAAGAACACTTAATAAAAGCTAGTTGCTCCCCAAACCCCTCTCCAGCCAAAATGATACTAAGTATGGGTGAGAAATCTAAGAGATTGGAAAATTTATGAGTCAATAAAAAGCAAGAATGAAAGCAGAATCCAATTTTTGTCCTGTTTTAAAATGCCTGAAACTAAAAATGGTAGGAAATGCCTCATGTACCCTGACAACTTGGAAATCCAGTCAGTGGCTTTATACTCAAAACCGTGGCCCAACATCAAATAACTATTGAGTAGCTTTACGTTTAACTTAAAGATAAATTTAAGGCATTTATTTTTATGATTTACAACTTGGGTTATTTTTAAAAAATCTGTTCAACTGTGCATTGGTTCTCGCAGCGGAAGGTGAAAGGGTTTGTAAGTGGTAATGAATATTTGTTTTGTTACCGTCGGCATCGTGCTACAAAGTTTTGATTAGTATAAACGCGGTTCTTAACTGGGGAAGATTTTGCCCCCCACTGACATTTGGTGACACTTGGAGACATTTTCTGTTTTCACAACTGGGAGTCGGTGCTGTAGGAGGCTAGGGATCTGCTAAACACCCCACGGGGCTCTGGACAGCCCCTCAAAATGACTCCATCTAAAACGCCAACGGTGCAGAAGTTGAGAAACCCTGATGTAAAACCTCTCTGCAGGCTTTGTCAAGCGATGACTTTGGACAGAGGTGAGGTGACGGGAGGGCTGAGATTCCCGTCTGTGACTTCAGACGGCATGGAGACCCTTCTGTCCAGGATGCGTCTGGCATGGTCATTCCCCTGTGTTAGAATACTTTCATGAATGCATTTTCAAGTCCCATCAGTCTGGGAATATTATAGGAGTGGACAGAACTTTGATTTTTTCCCCGTAACCCTTTTCTTCCTGAGTTTCTCTCCTAAACCCTGGGTACAACAACGGCCCAGCAAAGGGATACCAGTGGCATGAATGGCTGGTCAGGCTGGGCGGTGCCCTGAACGCGGCTTTCCCCGTGGGCCCACATCAGTCTGTCACCGCGTCCTGTAAACTTTCCTCAACTACTCTGGTCTATAGCCTGGATTACTGTGAGAGCCCCTCGCCTACCTTCTGTTCTGGCCTCATGTAGTTTCTGGGGGGGGGGGGGGGGCGGGCGGATTTTTTTTTCCCCTTTTTTGAACACATCAGATCACTCTCCTAGATGGCTCCCTATCTCACTTAGAATAATCTGAGCTCCAGGGTGCCTGGGTGGCTCAGATGGTTACACATCTGCCTTTGGCTCCAGTCATAATCTTCAGGTCCTGGGATCCAGGACAGCTTCAGGCTCCCTGCTTAGCAGGGAGTCTGCTTCTCTCTCTGCCTCTTCCTCTGCTTGTGCTGTTTCCCCCTCTCTCTCTCAATTGAATAAATATCTTTTAAAAAAATCTGAGCTCCTTATGACCTTCATAAAACTATATATGTGACCCCATCTCCCTCTCCCATCTCCTCTCACACCAGTCTCAACCCCCCTTCACGCATACTTCAACCACAATGGCCTTTCAGTCCTGAATAAACTAATGCAAGAGTTAAGTGGGGACCTGCATTTAGCCACATTATAACAAAAACTTTTGGACATTAGATACAGAAAGAGGAATCATCATTTCTAGGATGACTAAAAAAATGAACTAATTTGAGATAATCTAGCCATAGCGCATAAATATTTACGCAGAACTGAATTGTTCTATTTAATAACAAGATTGTCTAAAGCTTAAAATCAACTAGAATAGATTTCCTCAAAGTAAAAGACTGAACATTCAGGGCTAACTAAACACAGGTTTCATGAGACATAATAACAAAAACATTTTAAACAATTTGCCCAGGGGAGATGCAGCACTGGATTCATGAACTTCAAAAATTACTGTTGTTGTAGAGAAAATACCTTGCCACTTATTCCCTACTTTACAAGGAAAACGACAGCTCTTTCTAGCAAATAAATTAATTTTATCTTCTGTTCTCCTCTCCTTCATACCAGTTCCCAAAAATTCTGAACAAAAGACAACAGGGCAGAATATTTCTAAAGCCAGATTTGCTTGGGAATTGATTATTTTTAACCCCTGAGCAAAGGAACTAATATTTACTTTTAAGGTTGCATTAAAGGTAGCTAAATGTAGTCATAAAAATTAAGCATGTCTCAGTTGATAGATTAAGGAAATCAACTATAAAAAATAAGTAGGGCTGCACTTCTACTCCTGTACAATGTGATGTTGCTTTTTTCCAATCTTGGAAATAATATCTTTTGCTTTTTAGACCTATCTTTGAAAATCTCAATGATGAAGCTATAAAATAAAAGTGCCTGGTAACTTAAAGTTTCAAATATGAAACCCATTTTTTTCTTAGATCATAACTCTGGGATCTGGCTGCTTTACATACAGCTCCCACGGAGACAGCCTTAATGCTTAGTAGAGGGAATGTTCAGTGAAAACATAAGGATTTCATCTGCTGTGAAACATGGTGTATAGTAACCAGTCTTTATAATTACAGACTTGGAGAAATATATTAACGGAATGACTCAGGAAACCACAATTTCAATTGAAGATTATTTTTGAGGACAATAACGAGTAATGACAAGATTTATAAAGAAGTTGGCTGCTTCAGAAGAAAACTAAAAACGCTATTTTATCTGTGCTAGAAATCGCTAAGTCAGTATTTAAATCACTTAAATATTATCAGCACAAACACTTCTGAAAGGGCTGCCAAGTGAAGATCAATAGATAGGAAGACTTAAGGTGATCATGTCCCCAGAGCACCACCCACTGGGAGTGTGGACGCACCTGTACTCTGCTTGTGCCGGGGCCTCAGGCTGCTGGTTTCTGTGGGCTTGATTACAGACTCTGCCTATGGAAAACTTCAAAATGCCAAATCCTTTTTGTTTGTTGGCAAATATTCCCAAAATACTATAACTTCATAATAATATATAATATTCCTACTACATTCAAAAACCTCCGAAAGTTCTCTAAGACTTTCATGGTCTGGTGCTGCGACTCACTGGAGTGGCAGGTACCCACAGAAGTAAGTGCTCTACATGCTTTCAATCATCCGATAGGGTGTAGAACCCTGAGGAAATTGCAACAATTGGGATTCTTTTCCCCTTTCTAACACATATGCATACTTTGCCAAAAGCATTAGCATACACTAGAATATGCATAACAAATAGGCCTCTCTTTTTTTTCTTTAGGTGTCAAATCTCATGATAACCAAAACATTTTAAAACAAAAATACAACCACCCCAAACTTAGGGCTACTGGAAAGAAACTTCAAGTGTAATACTTTCAAAGTTACAGATTTTTAAGCTGCTTCATGATTTGGCAATCTTACCTTTTTTTCATCATAAAAGAAATGTTAATGACTGAATTTTAATGACACTAATATTTATGATTTTTACGTAAGGGTTGTTTTTGTAATAATAATTGCTACCTTTTGTTGAGGTGTTACTATATACTGGGGACTGTGTTACAAGCACTTTTCATACTGATTCTCATATTGACTTAAGTCCTCCCACCCACCTTATGAAGTGTAGGTTCCGCCAGCCACATTTACACATGAAGGAATGTGTAGAGACGTTAAGAAACTAGCGCACGGCCAATAAATGGGGTGATCCAGAATCCCAGCCCAGGTCTGTCCATCCATGGTCTTAACCCTTCTGCCTGTATTGTCTTGTAGCACATATACTTAGAATTTCACATTTCAATAATCCCCTTTGATTTACAAAGTATAAAGGGTAAGAGGTTAAGAAATACTCTTAAGCTGCCACTTATTACAAATTAAAATGTTTCCAGTTCATAAACCAGAGCACTTTTTTCCTTCAGATTGCCACATGCAGAGAGAAGGAACAAAGATGGTTTCTCTCTCTCATCATTGCATATTTTTACAACAAACCTTTCTAGGATGATACAAAATAGTAGCTACAGTCTCGAAGTTTATATAATGGTCAGATATTTCTGATGTATTCTGATAATGAAATATATTGTGCACTGCACAGTAAGGAAACAAATGACTCCAATGAAGGAAAGAGCAGTATGTTGGCAACTCTGGAAATGTGTTCGTGAATTATTTCACTAATTGAGAATTAGTTGAGATTGCCTTAGAGGCCATGGTTCCATTTTGAGTGATTTTCTTTTTAGGGTTCCCTGTATTAGTCTTCATTGGTTCTACCCTGATTGCATTATGCAGGTAAACTACAGATACATCCAAGATCTTTCTGGACAGAGGAGCAAGAGGATTAAAAGATGTCATTATCCTGAAGTTAACAAAGTTAAAGGGATTCTATAATTATAAATATTATGCTGGACCTCAGGTACTTAAAAGTACTTTGGTACATTAACTACTAAAGGTTTTGTTACTCTTTTTTCATTATTCCTTCTCAGGCGTAGGAAATCAGGATGTACAACACCCTTGGCAAAGCCAACTTCAACAAACTCCAATTTATCTATGTCCTTCGATACTTAACTTGTGTGTTCTAACCAAGTAATTATTTTTCTTTTCCCTCATATAAAAGAAATTAAACAAAAAACTTGAGCAGCCTCAGGTACCCTTGGAGTTTAAGGCAGAAGAGGCACTGGGCCCACATTATTTTTGCATACAGCAGAATTCTAGATATTTCTGCCTACTGACTAGATTGGGATAGTATTTAATTACAACTCTCAATGCAGCAAAAGTGACTATTAAAAAATCATACCTAAAATTTCCTTCTAAAAGTGCATACAATTGATAAGAAAACACTAAGATCCCAATAGAAATGTCAAAGGACAAGACAGGTTACAAGAACAGAAATATAAATAGGTAATTTACCTGATTAAGGTAGAATATGATACAAGGAGTATTCTCATATACTGCTGGTAGACCTGAGACCTCAGGAAATTAGTTTTATCTCAAAAATATTCTTTCTTTTTGACATTGTGAATTGAGGAGAAGGGTAAGTGCAGGTGGGGGTGGGAGAGGATGAGAAAAGAGGCGTGGGAAGGAGTAAAGCCCGGAGGCAATTTATTTTGAAATAGTAGTGACTGAAGAAAGGGTAGGTAGTATTTGCTAGTATTGGAAGTCAAGAATTTGCATTACAGCACTGACAGTTAGGTTTTCCCAGCTATGCACCCTCCTGTATCTACTTAGTCTTTCTGAGTCTCATTTTCTTTATCTATGAATGGTCGTGGTAGTACTTTTCTTTTTCTTTTTCTTTTTTTTTTTTTGGTAGTACCTTTCTTAATAGTGCTGCTCTGAGAACTAAAGGAGATCATGTATGCAAAGTATGTGGCTTTTATATTACATAACAGGCGTGATACATGCTCCCAAGATTTAAGATAGAAAATAATCAAAATTTTATTGGGTGCAGTGCCCGTCCCAATCCAGTTTAATCCCAGTTAACTGATTTGGAATCAATTACACCGACTTGTTCAGTTAGAAGTTAGTGGACTGAAGGCAAGGCTCTCTGCAGTAATCACAGCTACAGGCAAGTGATAAAGGTCAAGAACACTAGGACACAAACCAACCTATAGGACCAAACTCTTCAATCCCCTTCAGTTTACCTCAGAGCTTCAATGCAGAACTTAGGATCTCTATTTCTGGACATGAAGTAAGACAGATCACCTTTAAGTAATTCAAGAATACACTGATTTCTCAGAACCATAATCATGACAGTAATTCCTACCCAACTCAGAACCTCATTATTTTACTGCTTTGTGGCCATATGAAAAATATGTCTTTAGAGGAACTGAGAAATACTCCCTTCTGTGATTTTCCTTTTAAGAGTAAAATCAGACCAGTTTTCCCTTGAAATAATTCAGCACAGAACAAGTATCAACTAGCACTGGTTACAGATTCTTAGCCTTATGAAGAGATGGACTATATGTTTTACTTAACCATTACATCCCTAGTATTTGGTACGGTGCTTGGTAGAGAGGGCTCCCAGTAATACATGCTGAATAACAGATCTCACAAAGCCACTGTTCACGTCATGATGGATGGCTGACAAGGAAACATTTACGTCTCACCTGGAACGTACCACGTGGACTCTCTCCCTGCTTTACTGTCAACCTCTAGTCTGTTCTCCATTTGCCAGCATGAAGGATCCTTTTCCATAATTTGAGCATGTCATCCTTATGCTCAAAAGCCACCCAAGTTACACCATCATACAGCTGTTCCTCTGCCTGCAAATTTCTCTCATTCCTTTACCCCTCCCCGCAGTTTAGTCTCTGTTCAAAGTGTCCTTCTCAGAGAAATCTTTCCTGTCTTTTCTAAAATAGTATCCCATTCCCTCTCCCATCACTCATCTCTTTTTCTTTATTGCACTTAACTGCTATGAGACTTTGTTTCTTAATTGTCCATTTGCTCCCACTAAGCTCCACAAAGGTAGGAATTTTTTTTTATTTATTTATTGGAGTTTCCCTAGTACCTAGAACAGTGCCTGGCACATGGTAAAAGTACTCAGTAAATATTTATTGAAGGAATGTATGAATAACTACACCCCAGTTATTCCCAGGAAATCTTGATCTCTACCTCCAACTGCTCATTGGAAGACTTAATCACATAACTCTAAGTACAAAAAGCTAGGTATTTTTATATAATGTAGATAAATTCTGTATATCCTGATTGATGGAGTAAAGCTGGCTCCAGATTTTGCCATCCAAATCCAATGCTGAATATGCCAGCCAACTCTCAAGACAACAGAAGTATTACACGGATTATGATATTTGCACAGTGGCAATATTAGATCCTGTGTCTACTGACAATCAGAAGATCTACAGGAAGGAAGCAGTCACTGTACTAGGAGATAATGGAGAAAGTTTCTTAGAGAGGCACCAGGGTCAGGCCTTGAAGATAATCTGAATATAGAAAAACTAAGAAGGAAAAGATACTACAAGGAAAGTAACAGTTTAAAAGTGTTTGCAAAGAAGAAACAAACATGGCAAAATCAAAGTTATGCAAGGTTAGAGATAAAGAGCAATGGAAAGTAATGTTGGATGAGGATGGTGGAGCCGTATCATGAAAAGCTGTGAATACTAAGATGAGGACTCTGATTGACTTCCTAGGCAGTAGAGATCAATTGAAAGCTTTCAAGCAGAGGAATGATAATGTGTGAAAACAGCATCTTAACAATTCTTCACCAGCGTGCTGAAGGAACTCAGGCCTGGGATGTAGAGGTGAGCCTAGAGACAGTAAGAGTGACCTGTGGGCACTCTCAAGATTCAAGTAATAAGCTGAGGACGGGTTTACATGACACAGTAGTAAGAATGGACAGAAATGACCAGATCCAATAATCATTTTGGAAAGAACAACTCAGTAGATTTGGGGGTTAGGCATAGGTAATAAGGAGGGGGTAAATGCAAAGATTATGTAATTTTAAGTAATGGCTGTTTGCTTAACTTGTGTTTTACTTGGCATTAATTAGGATACAACTTGTAAAAAAGAGCAGGAGAGGGACTGGAAGCAGATTAACTGGTAATTTCTTTTTTAAACTAAGAATGGGTAAGTTAATTCTAAATACTGAAGAGATGTTTAGTGTTTGGTATATTTTATCCTAGAATAATGTGTAACTACTGCCACAGACTAATTATAGCCTGAACAACATGTGCAGCTTATTTAGACTACAGTGTGTCAGAATGTACTATCTCTGCAAAGATAGAGTATCTATTCTTCCTCACTGGACCACACATTTTATTGTAATACAAGAAATGCTGTATTGTGATGGAAAGTCCTACTTTCCATGGAAGTACATATTTATAAATATGCAGAGGTAAATAATATAGATTATATGTGTATATATATATAATACATATACATAAAAATAAATTACATTTGGCCTGTTTCCACTGCATTAGAAATTCTTTGAGAATGGGTGTCGCATTTCTGATCTGTTAAGTTTTCTAAAATGTCCATTATAATAAACAGACATATACTGACATTTATTTGGCAAATATAGAATAAGTGCCTGCCCTACGCTATGAACTGTACTAAAGCAGAGCCTAAAGGAAGACTAGGGACTCAGAGGTAAACAAAACAGGGAAATGAATCAAAAGCCAAAAACTATACACAGAGGTATGTGGGTGGCATAGGAAGTATCTCATCCAGCTAGAATTTAAGATGCAAGGAAGAGAACAGGATTGAGGCTAGTGGTATAAGCCAGGGTCAGACCATAAGGTTCTTATTCTAAAGTATGACTTTTTTTTTTTTTTTTTAGCAGGGGGGAGGGCAGGGGTGTGCAGAGCGAGAGAGAGTGCGGAGCCCGACACGGGGCTTGATCTCACAACCCTGAGATCATGACCTAAGCAGAAATCAAGAATCCGACGCTTCACTGACTGAGCCACCCAGATGCCCCTGTTTCGTTTTATTCTTACATATAAATGATTCTCAGAATAAACCATAGATATTTTCTTGCTGGATATAATTATGGACAGGGAGCTCCTACTGCCAACACCAAACACTGGTCAAACACATGCTGACAAATGCAGAAGGAAAAACAGCTTGGGACATATTAAATTTGAAGACTGTATAGGATATTCAGGCAGAGAAGTCTGTTAGTTAACTGGAGATAATGGGACTGCACTGGAGCTTAGGAGAAAGGTCTGGATACAGGTCATCAGGAAAACAGCTCACTAGGAAGAGGCAAGAACTAAGGAGAAAATAACCTGATAGGAAATCCACAGATCTGTGCCTAGCACACGGAAAGCTCTCAAATGTCTTTATACATTTTATACATTAGAAAATATAATCACAATGCTATTATATCTAACAAAATGAAGGGCATTTTCTTAACATCATCCAATACCCACGGCATTTTCAATTTCCTCAAACAACCCTACAGATAATTTATTCACACTAGGATCCAACCAAGGTCCAAACACTGCATTTGGCTGGTAACTTATCTCTTAATCTAAGAATACTCTGCTCCCTTTATGTATCTTACTTGTTAAATAAACTGGATCATTTGTCCTGTAAATTTGTTTGCATTCTGAATTTGGGTGACTGAATAGATAACTGTTTCTTAAGATGGTTATATTGCTACATCAATAATTCTTTGTTCAGACCAGAAATTCCACTCAATCAGTGGAATCTTTCTGTAAATCAGGAAAACAGTACTATCTTAAAGTTTTTTATCTGCCAAAAAATAATTAACACAAATAATAAAAATCTGATGACAAAGAATGAACAATAACCTCCCAAAGCTGTGTAGTGTACAATCTGTGTAATTGTATATTGCAGCCTGGATTCAAAATTTTGGGTAAGATAATTTTCCACAAGTAAGAAAAAGTGGGTGGGATTTCTTTTTAATAAACTGGCTTATTACTTCACTCTATAACTTGAAAGACATAAAAAAAAATCAGTTTCCAACATTGTCATTATCCTTTGATAATGGAGAACCTGACAGCCTTTTCATACACTCAGCCTGTGTAGCCCCAAGCATCCAGACTGGAGAAAAAAAAAAAAAAGTTTAAGGTTTTGGGCAAAAGAATAACTTTCTTACTTTTTTAAGAATAACTTTTTTCTGTATGTTGGCAAATTGAACACCAATAAAAAATAAATTTATTATTAAAAAAAATAAATAACTTAAAAAAAAATAAAGTGATATCCAATTCTGTGTTCATATGGAAACCATTCTGATTTTATCCCTTTTATAATTACAGCAAAAAAAATAAGACTTTTTCACAGACAATAACAACTATCAAAATGTGTTTAGTCTGCCATTTCTAAGGGGAAAATAATCCATTTACTCATTGGTTCTAAATTTCTCTTGTTTTAGTTTACAACAAAATAATCACAGGTATGCTAAGAACAAAGTTTTACAGTGTCCAGTCATTTGTGCAAACTAAAAACTAGTGTCAATGGATACAATAGAGTGTACATCTGCAAAGGCTGGCACTCTGCAGCTATTGCTAAGTTTAACATTTTTAGGGTTAGTGCAACCGAATTTAAATGGTTTGTGATTTAATGATAGTTTGGGGCAAATATTTGGGTTCTACTAAGTAAATGCCTTGCTAGGTATGAATGTTTTGTAGAAACTGAAAATATTACAGCCTATGCAAAGAAAGTATCTTCAAGATATAGGTTAATAAATCATTTTACAATGAGAGACTTATCTAATTTTATGGATTAAGTCACAAAAAAGATGGATTTGGTCAACATGTTTTCTAAACTATCTATCTCTAGGGATGCCTGGGTGGCTTAGTGGTTGAGCATCTGCCTTTGGCTCAAGGTATGATCTTGGGGTTCTGGGATCGCGTTCTGAATCAGGCTCCCCGCCGAGAGCCTGATTCTCCCTCTGCCTCTGTGTCTCTCATGAATAAATAAATAAAATCTTAAAAAAATAAAAAATAAACTATCTCTAGTCAGTATTTAAAAAAACCTGTGTGAGATCTAAATTTTTTAAGAAACCTGAAATATGACTATTCTATGCAATTCACTATTGCATCCCTAGTGTTTAGGTAGAACAGTGTGCCTAGAGCACAGTTTAAGTGTCTAGTATATATTTATTGAATGTATAGAGTTAATTGCAGATTTAAATAAGGGGAGTATTTTTAAAAAGCATTTTTATACCACAATCTGTAGAAATGAGTAATACTAACAAATAATTTTCTTGGTACTCAAATACAAAATATAGACCTCATGTAAGACTGATGGATGTGATCAGACCCTAAAACTTTCTGAAGATACTGTAATGGTCTGGAAATGTGTAAAATAATAGTCATTCTCTTATAACTCATAGAATGGTCAATTGGTATAAACACCTTGGAGTTTGGCACTGTGAGTTAAATTTGATGGCATACATATTCTATGACTTAGCAGTTCACTCCTAGGTAAATTAGAGACCCAGAGAAACAGACACATACAACCAAGGTATGAAGTAGTAGTAGTAGTAGTAGTAGTAGTAGTAGTAGTAGTAGTAGAAGAAGAACTTGAAGGCGCAGGAGGAGAGACTTCCAGCATATAGGTGCTTGGAAGTTGTCACTCTGTTGTGCTCACCACAGGGAAAAAACCGAATAGACTGAAAATCAACAACTCTTCTTAGATCTACAGGATTGAGGTTACAGAGAAAACTGCCCCTAAAATTGGGCAGTCACACTGGCAGATGTAGAGAATCATAACTTATTGGAGAGGCCCAGGAGGAAAAAAACCTGCGGGAACCTGTATCAGGACAGAACATAAAATGTAATCACTAAATTGCTGGAGGCTCAGTGTGGACAAGTTTGAGAGTTTAAAAATCCAAGGGAACTTGAACATTTTGTTAATTTTACCTTGTGGAGCTCTACCAGGTTCTCAAAATGAGTATGAAGAATAATCCCCGTGGACTTCTGATGGAAAGGGGAAAGTAGCCATTCTGAAATATGCCAAGCATACTGTTCTTAACAAGCCTACCCTCAAGAAAAAAACCAATCAGACTGTAACCTATTGAGGGTTTTATCACAATCTGACATGGCAAAAGGCAAAATACCCAACCCAACGTCTGTAGCCATCAGGTCCCATCAAAGGCTGGGAAAAAACTGAAAAGCATTTGTGAAATTCACAGCTCAAAGCCAAAGGCTCATTAGAAGACAGACAAATCACATGACTACAGACTCCCCCCGCCCTACCCCCCCACACCTTATAATCACATCACCAATGACCTGTTTCACTCAGAACATCATGTTTGGCTTTCAACAAAAAATTATAAGGACACTTAAAGGCCAAAAACATAGTCTGAAGAGATAGAGCAAGCATCAGAACCAAACTTAGATATGACAGGGATGTTGGAACCATCAGGCCATAAATTTAAGACAACTATTATTAACATGCTAAAGGCTTTAAAAAAATAAAATAGACAACGTGAAAGAACAGATGGATAATGCAAGCAGAATTATGGGAATTCTAGGAAAATTAAAAAGAGATGCTAGTGATCAAAAACACTAACAATAACTTTGATGGGCTCATTAGTAGACTGGACAAAGCTGAGGACAGAATCTCTTGAGTTGATACATCCAAAAAACCCTACAAAATTGAAAAGCAAAGGAAAAAGTGAAAAAAAAAACAACAACAGAATAACAACATAACCAAGAACTGTAAGACAACTTAAAAAGGTATAACGGTGCACAATGGGAATCATCAGGAGGAGAAGTGAGAAAAGGAACAGAAGTGGTATTTGAAGCAATGACTGAGAATTCTATGTTAACTTAAGACAACAAAAGTCCAGGAATATCAGAGAACACTAAGCAGGACAAATTCTTAAAACAAACAAACAAACAAACAAACAAACAAAACCACTACAGAAAATCAAAGATTAAAAAAAAAAAAAAGATTCTGAAAGAAGCCAGAGGGGAAAAAAACACATGTATGGGAAACAAAGATAAGAATTAACATCTGATTCTCCTCAGAAACCACAAGAACAAAAAGAGAGGAAATGTTGAAAGTCTTGAAGGAAAAAAACCAAACCTAGAACTCTGTACCCTACACAACATTATCCTTCAAAAGCAAAGGAAAGTAGTGATGTCAGCAAGATGACAGAACAGGAAGCCCTAAATCTGCCTGCAGCCATGGAAACACAGACTTAAAAACAGAGCAAATGACTCTGTAAGGAATCTAAAACACAGTTCAAAGGTTTCTGCACCCCAGGCGTGGGTGAAGCCAACAGCATCAAAGCCCAGTAAGAAAATTCATGAAACTATCCACTTCCTCATGCCAGAGCCCCTCTTTTGCACATACCTATCATATTTGGGAGGAACCCCCTAACTCCTGTCTTCTACCTGGGGAGGGAAAGGTGTAGAATGTATGTCCAATGTCAGAATTTTAGAGGAGCTTCCCAAGAGAAGAGTTTGCCTTGATGTGTCCAAGTATTGACAAGAATGGGGAGCCAGGTTGGGAATCTCTGAAAAAAAAAAAAGATCATTAACCATGTACTACAGTCTGCAGTACTACAGACACTCAGTAGGTAGAGCTTCAGTATCACAATTTACTCTACCATGAGAGGCTGCAATACTGTACACATACAACAGGGGGAGCGCCTGAGTAGAAACCAGCAAAACTCTTCAAATAGGTAATTACAAAAAGGGCTTGAGAGGTCTCCATAACTCTAATTAAGTCCAGGAGAAAGTCTTCTCTGTTAGAAACCCGACTGCAAAATCTGGGAGAGTAGGTTGATTCTTCAAATGCCAAAATCTCAGAACCTAATAGTAACAAGATACACAAAGAAGCAGGGAAACGTAACACATATAAAAGAACAAATTTCCAGAAACCAAATCTAAAAAAAGAAAAATAGAATTTGCCAAAGAACTAAAAATATTGTGAGACTGACCTTCAATGAATTAAAAAGAAAAAAGACAACTAAATAAAATCAGGAAAACGATGCATGAAAAAAATATCAACAAAGAGAAACTATGAAGAAGAACCAAACTGAAATTCTGGAACTGAAGAATTCAATAACTGAACTGAAAAATCTCAGAGGGTTTCCACAGGAGACTTGACCAAGCAAAAGAATCAGCAAACTTGAAGATGGGCCTTTTGAAATTACCAAGGCAGAGAACAAAAATAAAAAAAGAATGAAGAAAAATGAAGAGAGTGCCTAAGGAATGTTTGGGACATCATCAAGCAGAACAACATATGCATTACTGGTGTCCTATGAGAACGAACAGAAAGGGGCAGGGAATCCTATTTGAAAAACTGGACAAAGATTTCCGAAATTTGGAGACAGAAATGACCTAAACTCCAAGAAGGGTAAGTCTGGAGAGACCTACACCAAAACAAACTGTCAAAAGTCACAGATATAGGAGTAGCAAGAAAAATGTGACTTGTCACATACAAAGGAACACCTTTTAGATTATCATATTTCTTAGAAGAAACCCTGCAGGCTAGAAGGGAGTGGAGTGGGATATATATTTCAAGAGCTGAATGAAAAAGCTGCCAAAAATATTATAGCCAGCAAAGAAAGATTTTCTTCCAAAAACAATGGGGTTAAAATTAAGCCTTTCCCAGATTAAAGCAAAACAAAACAAACTCATCACCACTAGACCTGCTCTACAAGATGAAGCAAAAAAAAGACAATAAAAAGAAACACAAAATCATATGAATTTTTAAGGCATAAAAAAATTATAAATCTATGTTAATGGATATATGCAATGTAAAAACAATCTGTGTAATCAACAACAAAATGAGAGAAGGCAGAGATTTAGAGTAGTTTTTATACATGACTGACGTTATCAGTTTAGAACTGTGTAACTTTGAGATGTTTTGTGAAATTGCAATGATAATCACAAAGGAAATACTGATAGGATATACACAAAGGAAAATGAGAAATCAAAACGTGTCACTGCACACAAAATACAAAATGAAAATACAAATGAAAAAAACAAGAGAGGGAAAGAGCCACGAAAAAAACCCTGCAAGACAGGAAACAAAAATGGCAAGAGTAAGTCCTTCTCCATCAGTATTACTTTAAATATCAACAGACTAACTACACCAATTAAAGATATAGACTGGCTGAATGGATTTTCAAAAAAGCCCAAACAAACAAGATCCAACTATATGTTGTCTACAAAAGAATCATTTCACATCTAAGGACACATACAGGGTAGAAGTGAAAGGCAGATAAAAGAATTCTATGCCATATTCTATGCCAAGAGAACAGACAAAATAGAATTTTTTTTTTTTTTTTTTTTTTTTTTTTTTTTATTGAAAGACTTTAGGGCAGCCCGGGTGGCTCAGCAGTTTAGCACCTGCCTTCAGCCCAGGGTCTGATCCTGGAGACCCGGGATTGAGTCCCACGTCGAGGGCTCCCTGCATGGAGCCTGCTTCTCCCTCTGCCTGTGTCTCTGCCTCTCTCTCTCTCTCTCCTCTCTCTCTGTCTCCCGTGAATAAATATTTTTTTTTTAAAGATTGTATTTATTTATTCATGAGAAACAGAGACAGAGGCAGAGACATAGGAAGAGGGAGGAGAAGTAGGCTCCATGCAAAGAGCCCAGTGCAGGACTCAATTCAGGGACTCTAGGATCACGCCCTGAGCCAAAGGCAGATACTCAACCGCTGAGTCACCCAGGCGTCTCAACAAAATAGAATTTAAGATAAAAACTGTCACAAGAAGGGTCCTAGTGGCTCAGTCTGTTAAGCATCTGCCTTTGGCTCAGGTCATGATCTCAGGGTCCTGGATCAAGTCCTGCATCAGGCTCCCTGCTCAGTAGGGAGTCTGCTTCTTCCTCTGCCCCTCCCCCTGCTAATGATCTCTCTCTCTCTCCCCCTCTCCCTCAAATAAATAAGTAAAATCCTTAAAAAAAAAAAAAAACTGTCACAAGAGACAAAGACACTCTAATAACAGAGGCCAATTCACTAGTAAGACATAGCAATTTAAATATATATGGAAGCTAACATTAGAGCACTAAATTTATGAAGCAAACACTGACTAAAGGGAGAAAGAGCAACACAATAGTACTAAGAAACTCCAAAACCTCACTTTCAGATATGGCTATCCATAAACCACCACACAATCCATAAGCAAAGAGAGGACGTGAACAACACTACAGACCAATTATATCAAACAGACATAGTACAGAACACTCTAGCCAGTAACAGAGGAATATATACATTCTCCTCAAGAGTACCTGGGACATTCTACAAGATAGACCACATGTTAGGTCACAAAATATTAAGAAGGCTACAAATTTAAGAAGATTGAAGTCCTACAGAGTACCTTCTCCAACACAAGGTGATGAAACCAGAATCAAGAGAAGGAAAAGAGGAAAATCCATAAATATGTGGAAACTCAGCAATATACTCTTAAATAACTAATGGGTCAAAAAGAAATCACAAAGAAAATTTAGTAAATATCTAGAAACAAATGAAAATGAAGACAGTGTACCAAAACTTAAGGGATGCAACAAAAGCAGTACTAAGGAAAGTTTACAGGCAGTAAACACTTATATTTCATGAAGGAAGAGCTCAAATCAACAAACTAACCTAACATCTCTAGAAACTAGAAAAGTATGAATAAACTAAACTCAAAGTTAGAAGGATAGAAATAATAAAGATGAGGACAGAAATAATGAAATAGAGAATAAAAAGGTAAAAAAAAATCCGTGAAACAATCATTTTATGAAAAAAATAAAATGGACACATCATTAGGTAGAATAACTGAGAAGATTCATAGCTAAAATTATAAATAAGATAGATATTACAACCAATGTCACAAAAATAAAAAGGATTAAAAGAGATTGCTATGAATAATTAAAGGTCAACAAATTGGATAACCAAGAAAATAAGGATAAACTCCTAGAATTGTACAACCTATCAACACTGAATCATAAGGAAATTTTTAAGAATCTTAACAGACCTATAATTAGTAAAAAAAAAAAAAAATGAAGCAGTATTCAAAAAACTTCCCACAAAGAACAGCCCAAAACTAGATGCTTAACTATTAAATTCTACCAGATTTTTAAAAAAGATTAACACCAACCCTCGAATTCTTCTAAAGAATCAGAGAAGACGAAATACTCCCAAACTCATTCTACGAGGTCAGCACTATCCTGAAACCAAAACAAGTCACACACAAAAAATCAAAAACCAAATTCCCTGATGAATATTGTTGATACAGAAATTCTAAATAGAATACTTTTTTTTTAACGAGAGAGAGAGAGAGAGAGAGAGAGAGAGAGAGAGAGAGAGAGGCAGAGACACAGGCAGAAGGAGAAACAGGCTCCATGCAGGGAGTCCGATGTGGGAATTGATCCCGGGACTCCAGGATCACACCCTGGGGCCTAAGGCAGACACTCAACCGCTGAGCCCCAGGGATCCCTAAATAGAATACTCTTAAACCAAATTCAACAGCACATTAAAAGAATCATACACTACAACCAAGTGAAGTTAACACATGGAACGCAAGGATGGTTCAACATGAAAAATGAATGTAATACACTATATTAACAAAATGAAGGCAAGAAAATGTGATCATCTCAATGCAGATAGAGCATTTATTTGACAAAATTCAATATACTAATGTGACTTAAAAACAAAACAAAACAAATAAACTACCTCAACATAATAAATGAAACCATACATTAATGGCTCACAACTAACATATGCAGTGGGAGAAGATTGAAACTTTTAAGATCAAGAAGAGGTCAGGTCAATGATGCCCACTCTAAGACTATTCAACAAAGAACTGTAAGTTCTAGTCAGAGGAATCAGACAAGAAAAAGAAAAGGAATACAAATTTGAAAGGAAGAGGAAAAATATCAGTTTGCAGATGACTTGCTCTTACATCTGCAAAGCTGTAAGGATTTCCAAGAAAAACTGTTAGCATTAATAAATAAACTTAGCAAAGTTAAAGGATACAAAATAACAAAAAAGTCAGTTACATTTCTATACACTAACAATAATCCGTCTAAACAGGGAACTAAGAAAAATCTCATTTATTAAAGTAGAAAAAAATACTCAGGAATAAGTTTAACCAAAGAAGTTAAAAACTAAAAAACAGTGCTAAAAGAAATCAAAGAAGTTACAAATGAATGAGAAGATATCTTGTGCTCATGGATTGGAAAACTTAATATTGTTAAAATACCACACTATCCAAAGTAATCTACAGATTCAATGCAATGTCCATCAAAATCCCAATGGCAGTTTTTACAGATAGAGTGGGGGGGAAAAAGTCCTAAAATTCATATGGAATCTCATGGGTCACCAAATAGCTAAAACAATTTTTTTAAAAGATGTTATTTATTTATTCATAAGAGACAGAGAGGCAGAGCATAGGCAAAGGGAGAAACAGGCTCCCTAGAGGGAGCCCGATGCGAGACTCAATCCTAGACCCCGGGATCATCCCCTGAGCCAAAGGCAGACACTCAACTGCTGAGCTACACAGCAGGCATAAAACTATCTTGAAATCGAAGAACAAAAACGGAGGCCTCAGATTCTTTGATTTCATAACTTAGTATAAAGCCACAGTAATTAAGTAATTAAGACAATGTATACTAGCATAAAGACAGATATATAAGGCAAAAGAAAAAAAAAAAAACAGAGCACCCAGAAATAAACCCTTGCACATATGGCCAAATGATTTTTGGCTAGGGTGCCAAGACGATAACAGGGAAAGGACAGTCTTTTCAAATAAACGGTGATGGGAAATCTAAATTTCCGCAGGCAAAAGAATGACGTTGAACCTATAAACAAAATGGAACTCGAAATGGATTAAATACCTAAAAGTAAGACCTAAACTCTTACAAGAAAACATAGGGAAAACATTTTAGGACACTAGATTTGGTAGTAATTTCCTGGATATGACACCAAAAGCACAGGAAACAAAAGAAAGCATCGACAAAATAAAAACATAAAAATTAAGCCAAATTTTAAAATTTCTGTGTCAAAGGAAACAATCAACAAAGTGAAAAGGCAACATACAGCATGGAAGAAAATAATTGCAAATCATATATCTGAAAAGTTATTATCCAAAAAAAATATGCAACTTCTACAACTCAACAGTGGCAACAAAAATAACCCAATTAAGAACTGGGTAAAGGACTTGAGTAATTTCTCCAAAGATGATATAAAAATGGCTAAAAAGCACATAAAACAATATAGTCATTAGAGAAATGTAAATCAAAACCATAAGATAGCCCCTTCACACCAAGAACAGGAAATAAATGGTAGGAAGAATTTGGAAAAGTTGGAACCTTTATGCATGATTGATGCATACGTAAAACGAACGTAAAATGACACAGCCATTATTGAAAACAGTCCCTAAATTTTACCTGAAAAAAAAAAAGTTAAGAATAAATTACATCATCTGGCAATCCCAACTCTGAGTATATACCCGAAAGAATTCAAAGTAGGGTCTTAAAAAGATACTTGCATACTCATGTTCATAGTAGCATTACTCACAATTGCAAAGAAGTGAAAGCAACCCAAATATCCACAAACAGATGCAAGAATAAGGAAAACATGGTATATGCACACAATATAATATTATGCAGCCTTTTAAAAAGAAGGAAACTCTGTTACATGCTATACCATGGATAAACCTAGAGGACACACTAAGCAAAATAAGCCAGTCATAGAAGGACAAATATTGTATGATTTTACTTATATGCAGTATCTAAATATATATATATGCAACCAGAAGGTAAAAAAGTGGTTACCAAAAACTGGAGGACTGGGGAGGGGAAATAAATACTTCACAAGTATAATTTCTGTGTTACAAGATTTAAAATTTTTAGAAATCTATAATACAATTATAATTAACACTGCTGAATCATATGCTTAAAAATGGTTATGATAGTAAATTTAACATTATGTGTTTTTTACCACAATCAAAAAAGATTTAAGCACACACATGAAAATCAAAACATTTTCTCAGACAAAACTTGGAAGGAATTTGTCAGTAGATCTTTCTTGCAAGAAATGTTAAACTCTACAATAAGGAAGGGAATATAGGTCAGAAAATCGAATATATATAAAGGAAGAGTACTAGAGAAGGAATAAATTAAGGTAAAATAATTATCTTTTTTTTAAGATTTTATTTATTTGAGAAAGAAAAAACAAGCCGGTGGTAGGAGTGGGGGAGAGGGAGAAGCAGACTTCCTGCTGAGTAGGGAGCCTGACTCGGGGCTCAATCTCAGGACCCTGAGATTCTGACTTGAGCTGAAGGCAGACACTTAACCAACTGAGCCATCCAGGCACCCCCATTTTTATCATTCTTAACTGATCGAACAGCATTTGTTAAAAATAATAGTAGCAACAATATATTCAATTATGTATGTTTATCTAAATGTTGATATATATGCTTATGTACATATGAAGTGAATGACAGCAATGATATAAGGGATGGAGGGGCAAAGAAATTAGGAATATTTCGTTTTAACAATGTTTTTTTTTTAATTTTTATTTATTTATGATAGTCACAGAGAGAGAGAGAGGCAGAGACACAGGCAGAGGGAGAAGCAGGCTCCATGCACCAGAAGCCCGATGTGGGATTCGATCCCGGGTCTCCAGGATCGCGCCCTGGGCCAAAGGCAGGCGCCAAACCGCTGCGCCACCCAGGGATCCCAATATTTCGTTTTAATGTACTTTACTACCTGTGAAGCAGTATATTGTTACTTGAAAGTTAGTTGTAAATGTATAGTGCAAACTGAGGAAACCACTAGAAAAAAAAGTTTAATTAATATACTAATAGGAGGAAAAAATGGAATCATAGGAAAGAAAATGCTCAATTGAAACCACGAAAGGCAGGAAAAGAATGGAAGACAAAAATAGGAACAAAGAATGAAGGCAAAAATAAAAAATACAGTAGCAAAATGGTAGATGCTAATTGCGACATCAGTAATCACTTTAAATGTTAATGGTCTAAATACATCAACTAAAAGACTTCCTAGGCTCCAAAACTATGTGAAATAAATATCTGTTGTTCAAACCACTCACGGATGGTATTTTTGTCATAGTAGCTTGAACAGACTAAGACACATGCTAATAATACCAATAAAAATACAGCAGAGTAGCTCTATTAATTTCAGATAGAGCAGACTTCAGGGCAAGGGAAGTTATCAGACATAAAGAGACATTATATAATGATAAAAGGCTTGATACTCCAAAAAGAAATAACAAATCTTAATGTGTATATGCATAAACACAGCACAAAATGCCTAAGGTGAAAACTGATAATAGCTGCAAGGAAAACAGATTAATCCATTATTATAGTTGGGAGACTTCAACACCCCTCTGTTAGAAATGGACAGATCCAGTAAGCAGAAAATCAGTAAGGATACAGTTGAACTCTAAAGCATCAAACATCAACTAGATATAATTGACATATAGAGTATGTCATCCAACTAGAAGCAGAATATACATTCTTTTCAAGCTCACGTGGGACATTCACCAAAACAGACCACATTCTGAGCCATAAAACACACCTAAAGAAATTTAAAAGAAATCACACAATGTCTGCTCTCAAACCATAATTTAATGAAACTAGAAACCAGTATCAGAAAGAGGGCTGGAAAATCCCCAAATACCTGGAGATTAAACAACACACTTCTAAATAACTCATGCATCAAAGGAGAAACCTCAAGAGAAACTTTTAAACATTTCTAACTAAATGAAAATGATAAATATAACTTTATCAAAATTTGTGGTATGCAGTGAGGGTAATCCTTAGAGGGAAAGTTACAGCACTGGATGGATGTGTGTGTGTGTGCATGTGTGTTTGTAATAAAAGAAAATCTAAAATCAATAATCTAAACTTTCTCATTATGAATCTAGAAAATGAGCAAATAAATCCAAAAAAGGAAATTAAAAAGAGTAATAATCCTATTTTATTTTATTGCAGAAATCAATGAAGTTGCAAATAGGAAATCAATACTGAAAATCAATGAAACAAAAGCTGATTCTTTGAAAAGATCAGTAAGCCCCTACAAAGCTCAGAAAAAAAAGAGAAAAAGCACAAATTACCAATATCAGAAATGAAAAAGGGGTCATCACTACTCATTCCATGTATATTAAAAGGCTAATAAAGGAATCATGTGAACAACTCTGTACCCACAAATTTGATGGCAATGAAACAGACCAATTTCTTGAAAGATAGAATCTAACAAAACTCACACAAGGACAAACAGTCTTAGTAGACTTGCACATGTTAAAAAACAAAACCTGAACCACTAACTAATAACATACTAAAACAGAAAGCACCAGACCCAGCTGGTTACATGAGTGAATTCTATCAAACATTTAAAGAAGAGTTATCAATTCTTTACAATTTCTTCCAGATAACAGAAGCAGGGGGAATACTTCCTAATTCATTTTATGAAGTTAGCATTGCCCTTATACAAAAACGAAAGATGTTACAAGAAAACTACTACCTCTCATGATAAATTATCAACAAAATATTACTAAATTGAATCCAACAATGCATAAAAAAATTATAGACCATGACCAAAGTGGGATTCCTAACTGGATTATAATAAATTCAATGCAATCCCCAAACCCAGCATTTTTTTCTTTCTTAGATATTGGCAAACTGATTCAAAGTTTATATGGAAAAGCTAAATGCCACAACAACCAACACAATAATGAAGAAAAAGAAAGTTAAAGGGCTAATACTACCAGCTTTAGGGCTACAATAATCAATACAGTATGGAATTGGTGAAAGAATAAACATAGATAAAAAAGACGAGATAGGTCAGAAACAGACGAATGTAGTCAACTACTCTTTGACAACAGCGCAAGGGAGAAAGGACAGTCTTTTTAACAAATGGGTGCCAGAACTGGACATGCCAAAAAATGAATCTAGATAAAAGAGAACTGTATCAGACAGATAGCCCGGGTGGCTTAGCAGTTTAGCGCCATCTTCAGTCCAGGGTGTGATCCTGGAGACCCGGGACTGAGTCCCACGTAAGGTTCCCTGCATGGAGCCTGCTTCTCTCTCTGCCTGTGTCTCTGCCTCTCTCTCTCTCTCTCTCTCTCTCTCTCTCTCTCTCTGTGTGTGTGTGTGTCCCTCATGAATAAATAAATGAAATCTTTTTTAAAAAGAGAACTGTATTAATATGATAAAGGGGATTTTTGAAAACACACAGTTAACATCATACTCAATAGTGAATGACCAACTGTTTTCCTTCTTGGATGAGGAACAGAAAAGGATGCACATTTCAACATTATCACAGAGCATTACTACTAGAGCAGTTGGACAAGAAAGCAAAGGAACCCACACTGGAAAGGAAAAAGTAAAACTATGTCTATTTATAGAAGACATGATCCTATATATAGAAAATCACAAAGAATTCATAAGAAAGCTACTAGAGCTAATAAATTCAGCATTTGGAGGTTACAAGATCCATTATATAAAAATCAGTTGAGTTTCTGTACACTAGCAATGAACAATCCAAAAAGGAAATTAAGAAATCAATTCCATTTGCAATAGCATCTTAAAGAATAAAATACCTAGGAAAAATTTTAAGAAATGAAAGGCCTGTATACTGAAAAATATAAGACATCGATGAAAGTAATTAAAAACTTAAATACATAGAAAGACATTCCATGCTCATAGATTGGGAAAGCTTAATATTAAGATGGCAATAATATCCTAAGCAATCTACAAATTCAACATAATCCCTACCCAAATTCCAACAGCCTTTTTTGAAGATATGGAAAATGTGACCCTCAAATTCAAATGTAATTGGCAAGGGATCCTGAATATCTAAAACATTCTTAAAAAAAAAAAAAGGTAGGACTCATACTTCCCTGTTTAAAATATACTGCAAATTTAAAGTAATCAAAACAGTGTAGTACTGGCATAAGGACAGACATACAGACCAATGGAAGAGACTTGAGAGTCTAGAAATAAACCCATACATCTATAGCCAATGTTTTTGACAAGGGTGAAAGACCATTCAATGAAGAAAGAATAATCTTTTCAACAAATGGTGCTGAGACTACTGCATTTCCATGTACAATGTATATAAAAACTTGGAGCCCTATCTCACACTATATGTAAAAATTAACTCAAAAATAAGGAGAAAGAAGAATGCTTCTGTACTGCTGCTTGGACTGTAAAATGGTGTAGTAGCTGCAAAGACAATACGAGCAGTTCCTCAGAACCTTGAACACAGAATTTCCAAACAACTCAGCAACACCACCTTTAGGTATACATACTCAAAAGAACTGAATTCAGGAACTCAAACATACACTTTTACAATTTTCATTGCATCATTATTCACAATAGCTAAAATGTGGAAGCAACCCATGTGTCCACTAACAGATGACTAGATAAACAAAATGTGGTAGAAACACATGATGGGGGGCATCTGAGTGGCTCAGGCAGTTAAGCATTTGCCTTCAGCTTGAAAAATGATCCCAGCATCCTGAGATCAAGCCCTAAGTTGGCTCCCTGCTCAGCCAGGGAGTCTCCTTCTCCCTCCCCCTGCTCTTGCACTCTTGCTTTCTCTTCCCCTCTTATTTAAGATTTTATTTATTTGGGAGGAAGAAAGAGAGAGAGACAGAGTACAATCAGGGGGAGCCACAGAGGGATAATGAGAAGCATGGTCCTGGCTGAGCAGGGAGTCTAACGTGGGGCTCGATCCCAGGACCCTGGGATCATGATCTGAGTTAAAGGCAGAAGCTTAACCAACTGAGTCACCCAGATATCCCAGTAAATAAAATCTTTTGGGAAAAAAAAGAAATACACAATGGAATATTACTCAGCCATGAAAAGCAATGAAGTTCTAGATCCCAGGAAGAAGATGAGAGAGTAGAAAGACCCTCAGCTCACCTCATCCCACGGGTACAACTAGATAAATAACCCAGAAAATGACCCAAAGACTAGCAGAACAGTCTCTCCACAACTAAATGTAGAGACAAGGCCACCTAAAAAGGGCAAGAAGGGTGGAGACAATGTCAGGAGCCAAATGGAACTGTCCAGGGAAGGGAGGGACATGAAAGGTACAGGAAGGGGGAGAGGAGTAGACCCTCACACCAAGTGCTCCAAGCACAATGCATAAAACTGCATGAAAACCAAAGGGGCATAATTTTCTGAGTTCTTACAATCAGCTAGGCTTACTACCCAGGAACTTTAAAAATTAGCAGGCTCTACTTTGGAAGAGCCAAGAGGGTAATGGGAAATGAAGCCCCCACCCTTAAAAAGGCAGCACAAGAAATAGCCCCACAAAGACAGAGCATAGAAGCATTAGTTTGAAAAAAAAAAAAAACTTGGGGTATACAGGAGAAGGATTTGATTAATAATCTCAGAGTACATACTGGAGGGGAAACCTCTCCAGGAACAAAGGAGTCAGAAGGATCCATTTCCTTCCTTCACTCCCCAGCCTAGGCACACAGACAACTACAGGAACCAGTGAAGCACCAACATTTCCTATCTAACTTTCTTTTTCTTTTTTTCTTTTTATTTTTTTTTAATTTTTATTTATTTATGATAGTCACAGAGAGAGGGGGAGAGAGAGAGAGAGAGAGGGAGAGACACAGGCAGAGGGAGAAGCAGGCTCCATGCACCGGGAGCCGGATATGGGACCCGATCCTGGAGACCCGGGATCGCGCCCTGGGCCAAAGGCAGGCGCTAAACCGCTGTGCCACCCAGGGATCCCTCTTTTTCTTTTTTTAAAAAGATTTTATTTATTTATTCATGAGAGACCAGAGAGAGAGAGAGAGACAGAGAGAGAAACAGAGAGAGAGAGAGAGAGGCAGAGACACAGGCAGAGGGAGAAGCAGGCTTCATGCAGGGAGCCTGACGTGAGACTTGATCCCGGGTCTCCAGGATCCCAACCTGGGCTGAAGGCAGCGCTAAACCGCTGAGCCCCGGGCTGCCCCCTACCTAACTTTCTAACAGCATGCCCTACCTTGCATTCTCCTACAGACCTGCCTCCAATATGCCCTTGGCCAGAACCTATCCAAAGTAGTGCCACAAGCCTGGCAGGGTGCAAGCAGGCTCAATAGAGACTAACAGCACTCCAAAGTGACTCCTGCCCCAGAGAGAGGGAAGGATAACCACACATACCATTCTGACTGTACCCCAGTAGTGGGCTAAGGGCAGATATCTGGTCTGACTGCAGGCCCCACCCAACAACAAAAGTTTCTCAGGGGACAACAGAAAGAAAGTGCCCTGAAGTTACATGCTACTGCATCTCTGGAAAATGCCTGGTCTAACTCAAGATAAAGCTGGCCTCAGACTGGCCCACTAACAACGTAAGGACCTGCCCAGAATGGGCAGAGAGCCATTACAGATGATGGGACTGAAGGCAGAAGCAGCTCAGCCACAACCATAGGGCACACGCAACACATATTGGAGATACCCCGAAGCACCAGGTTCTGTTGAACAGAAGACATTGCACTGCAGAACCTCTTCTTCATAAGGCCATTACTTTCAAGAGCAAGAAACATAGCTGATGACTTTCCTAACACAGAGAAATAGAGAGAAAATGAGGAGACAGGGAATATGTCCCCAATGAAACAACAGGACAAAAATCAAAGGAAACAAAACACACAGGTAATATGCCTGATAGAGAACTTAAAATAATAGTCATAAAAATACTAATGAGACTTGAGAAAACCTGGAGGATGATCTCAGTGAGACCCTCAACAAAAGTGATAGAGAACATTAAAAAGAACCAATCAGAGATGAAGAACTCAATAACTAAAAAATACAATAGAGGGAATAAATAGTAGACTACAGGAAGCAGAAAAATGAATCAGTGACATGGAGGTCAGTGTAATGGAAATAAATCAAGGTAAGGAGGAGAGAGAAAAAAAATAATAAAACTTGAAAATAGACTTAGGGAACTCAGTGACACCATCAATTTGCACTATAAGGATCCTAGGAGGAGAAAAGAGGGAAGATAACTTGTTTGAAGAAATATTTAAAAATTTCCCCAATCTGGGGAAGGTAACAGAAATCCAGATCCAAGAAGCAAAGAGAGTCCCCGACAAAATCAGCCTAAGGAAGTCCACACAAAGATGCACAGTAATTAAAATGGTAAAAAGTGAGGCAAGATGTTGTAAGAATAAGGGTCCTCCTTTTATGTGTTCCCTTAATTTAGCTTAATATCTGTCAAATCATACTGGACACCTATGAATTCAACCTGAGATGTAAAGAATGAACAGCTGGAACTCTATAAGTAGACAAGTGACCATTATTTGCAAGGTAGGAGTATGGAGAAGAGAAATGGAGGGAATATATTGGAAGATAAACAGAGAGGGGAGGGAGCCTTTGTAAACCGACTGCAGGAAAGTGATACAGCCCTGGAGCTCAAAATCAGGACCTTTACAAATCTGCTCCTGTGAGAGACTGCCCTGCATGAAAGGTGCTTAGTGGTGAAGTGAGGCAGAATCACAGGAGGGACAGTGGGGTCTCAGTATCCCCAGAGTCACAGAAAGAATAGGGGCACCTGAGCCAGCAGAGTTATCAAGCATTGGAATGGGGAAATGAGTTTAGGTCAGAGTCTGGGAAAAGGCTTAGCATGTTGTGCCATAAACCTTGAGCTGCAGATGGATCAGGTGACTGCTCTCTGTGCTGGATTTCTGCAAAGGACTGGAATGCAGCAACCCTTTGTCTTCCTCTAGGAGAGGTAGAGGTGCGCACTTGATGGAGTGAATGCTCTCCATGATAGAGGTTAAAGAGCATCTTACTAAAAAATGAATGGGTCAACCAGGAAATTACAGAGAAAAATTAAAAAGATTCATGCAAACTAACAAAAATGAAAGCACAACTGTTCAAAATCTTTGTGGTCAAAGCAAAGTGGTCCTAAGAGGGAAGTACATTTCAATCCAAACCACCCTCAAAAAATTAGAAAGATCTCAAATACATAAGCTAAACTTACACCTAAAGGAGCTGGAGAAAGAATAGCAAATAAAGCCTAAACCAAGCAAGAGAAGAGAAATAATAAAGATCAGAGCTGAACTCAATGAAATAGAGATGAGAAAAACAGCACAACAGATCAACAAAACTAGGAGCTGGTTCTTTGAAAGAATTAATAAGATAGATAAGCCCCTAGCTAGACTTACTAAAAAGAAAAAAGGCTCAAAAATTTTTTAAAGATTTTATTTATTCATGAGAGACAGAGAGAGGCAGAGACAGAAGCAGAGGGAGAAGAAGGGTCCCCATAGGAAGCCTGATACAGGGCTCGATCCCAGAACCCCAGGATGACAACCTGAGACAAAGGCAGATGCTCAACCACTGAGCCATCCAGGTGCCCCTGAAAGACTCAAATTAATAAAATCATGAATGAAAGAGAAGAGATCACAACCAACACCAAGGAAATACAAATGATTTTAAGAAAGTGTCACGAGCAAACATATGAATGCCAAGAAATCAGGCAATCTGGAAGAAATGGATGCATTCCTGGAAGCCTATAAATTATCAAAACTAAAACAGGAAGAAATAGAAAACCTGAACAGACCAATAACCAGTAAAGAAATTGAAGCAGTCATCAGAAACCTCCCAAGAAACAAGAGTCCAAGGCCAGATGGCTTCCCAGGGGAATTCTACCAAACATTTAACGAAGAAATAATACCTGTTCTACTGAAGCTGTTTCAAAAGAAAGAAATGGAAAGAAAACTTGCAAACTCTTTCTATGAGGCCAGGTTGATCCCCAAACCTGACAAAACCCCATCAAAAACGGAGAATTACAGACCAATATCCCTGATGAACATGGATGTCAAAATACTCACCAAGATACTAGCCAATAGGATCCAACGGTACATTAAGAGGATTACTGACCATGACCAAGTGGGATTTTTCCTGGGATGCAAGGGTGGTTCAACATTTGTAAATCAATCAATGTGATCACATTAATAAAAGACAAGAACCATATGATCCTCTCAATTGATGCAGAGAAAGCATTTCACAAACTACAGCATCCTTTCCTTTTTTTTTTTTTAAGATTTTATTTATTTATGATAGACATAGAGAGAGAGAGGCAGAGACACAGGCAGAGGGAGAGGCAGGCTCCATGCCAGGAGCCCGACATGGGACTCGATCCCAGGACTCCAGGATCGCGTCCTGGGCCAAAGGCAGGCGCTAAACCGCTGAGGCACCCAGGGATCTCCTACAGCATCCTTTCTTGTTTAAAATGCTTCAAAGTGTAGGAATAGGAGGAACATACCTCAATATCATAAAAGCCATCTACAAAAAGCCCACAGCAAATATCATTCCCAATGGGGAAATCTGAGAGCTTTTCTCCTAAGATCAGGAACATGAGAGGGATGCTCACTCTCACCATTGTTGTTCAACATTGTACTAAAAGTTGTAGCCTCAATAATCAGACAACAAAAAGAAATAAAAGGCACTCAAATTGGCAAGGAAGAGTCAAACTCTCACTCTTTGTAGATGACATGATACTGTATGTGGAGAACTCAAAGGCTCTACCCCAAAACTGCTAGAACTCATCCAGCAATTCAGCAATATGGCAACATAGAAAATAATGCACAGAAATCAGTCGCATTTCTATATACTAACAATGAGACTAAAAAAAGAGAAATTAAGATATTGATCCCATTTACAATTGTACCAAAAATTGTAAGATACCTAGAAATAAACCTAACTAAAGAAGTAAAGCATCTGTACTCTAACAACTACAAAACATTATGAAATAAATTGAGGAATACACAAAGAGATGGGGAAACATTTCACGCTCATGGATTGGAAGACTAAATGTTGTGAAAATGCCTATGCTACCCAGAACAATTCCATTCAATGCAATCCCTATCAAAATACCATGGAATTTCCTCACAGAGGTGGAACAAATAATCTTAAGATTTTTATGGAACCAGAAAAGACCCCGAATAGCCAGAGGAATGTTGAAAAAGAAAACCAAAGCTGGGGGCATTGCAATGCCTGACTTCAAGCTGTATTACAAAGCTATTATCATCAAGACAGTATGGTACTGGCACAAAAACAGACACATAGATCACTGGAATGGAATAGGGAACCCAGAAATGGACCCTGAACTCTGATCAATTAATCTTTGACAAAGCAGGAATGAATATCCAGTAGAAGAAAGACTATAAATGGTGTTGGGAAAACTGGACAGCCACATGGAGAAGAATGAACCTGGACTCTCTTACACCATAAACAAAGATAAAATCAAATGGATAAGAAATCTAAATGTGAGACAGAAATCCATCAAAATCCTAGAGGAGAACATAGCACCCTTTTTGACCTCAACTACAGCAACTTCTTGCAAGACATGTCTATAAAGGCAAAGGAAACAGTCAATAAAACTAAAAGGCAACCTAGGAATGGAAGAAGATATTTGCAAATGACGTTATCGGATAAAATGACGTTATCGGATAAAGGGTTAGTATACAAGACATATAAAAAACTTATCAAACTCAACACCCAAAAAGCAAACAATCCAGTCAGTAAATGGGCAGAAGAGATGAACAGATATTTCTCCAAAGAAGATCTACATATGGCCGACAGACACATGAAAAAATGCTCCATGTCACTTGTTATCAGGGAAATACAAATCAAAACCAAAGAGATACCACTTTACACCAGTGAGAATGGCTAAAATTAACAAGACAGAGGGGATACCTGGGTGGCTCAGCAGTTTAGCACCTGCCTTCGGCCCAGGGCATGATCCTGGACTCCTGGGATCGAGTCCGCATTGGGCTCCCTTCATGGAGCCTGCTTCTCCCTCTGCCTCTCTCTCTCTCTCTGTGTGTGTGTCTCTCATGAATAAATAAATAAAATCTTAAAAAAAAAAACAAGACAAAAAACAACAAATGTTGGCAAGGATGTGGAGAAAGGAAGAACCCTCTCACACTGTTGGTGTTGGTAGGATGTAAGCTGGTATAGCAACTCTGGAAAACAGTATGAAGGTTCCTCAAGAAATTAAAAATGGAGCTACAAACTAGCAATTATACTACTAGGTATTTACCCAAAAGATACAGATATAGTGAAATTATTAAATACTTGCACCCCAATGTACATAGCAGCAATGTCCACAATAGTCAAACTGTGGAAGAACGAGCTAAGATGTCCTTCACAACAGATGAATAAAGAAGACGTGGTCTATATATACAATGGAATATTACTCAGCCATCAGAAAGGATGAATACCTACTGTTTACATTGACATGAATGTAACTGGAGGGTATTATGCTGAGTGAAATAAGTCAATTAGAGAAAGACAATTATATGAGTTCACTCATATGTGAATATAAAAAATAGTGAAAAGAATCATAAGGGAAGGAAGAGAAATTGAGTGGGGAAAAATTAGAAAGGAAGACAAACCATGAGAGACTCCTTACTCTGAGAACAAATGGTTGCAGAAGAGGAGGTAGGTGGAGGGATGGGGTAACTGGGTGATGGGCAATAAGGAGGGCATGTGATGTGATAAGCACTGGGTGTTACACTGTATGTTGGCAAATTGAATTTAAATTTTTAAAAAAGGAAAAAATAAACTTGCATTGCTACCAAAAATAAATAAGATAAAAAGTAAATAAAAATTAAAAAGAAAAAAGTAAAAAGTAGTGAAAAGAGCATTTTAAAAGCATCAAGAGAAAACAGTTACAAAACAGGCAAACCCAATAAAGCTATCAAATGGTTTTTTAGCAGAAACTTTGCAGGACAGAAATGGCATGATATACTCAAAGAGCTGAAAGGAAAAAAAAAATCTTCAACCAAGAATACTTTATCTAGCTAGATTCATCAAAGTGGGGGGGAGGACTCAAACAAAATAAAAAATGATAGAAGAGAAATAACAACGGACACTACAGAAATCCAAGGGTTATAAGAGAATATTATGAAAAAGTGTATGTCAACAAATTGAACTAACTAGAAGAAATGGATAAATTCCTAGAAACATATACTCTTCCATAACAGGAAGAAATAGAAAATGTGAACAGAATAGTTACCAGGTATGGAAATGTGTTAGTAATAAATAAACCTCTCAAGTCCAGGACAAGATGGCTTCACAGGTGAATTCTACAAAATATTTTATTTTATTTTATTTTTAGGATTTAAAAAATTTATTTGGTGGGGGAGAGGCAGAGGCAGAAAGAGTTCAGACTCTGTTCTGAGCAGAAAGCCAGACACAGGGCTCAATCTTGCAATCCTGAGATCATGACCTGAGCTAAAAACCAAGAATTGGCCACATAACTGACTGTACTACTCAGGACCCCCTATGAAATATTTTAAAGAAGAGTTAATACCTATTCTTCTCAAATTATTCCAAAAATAGAAGAGGAAGGAAAGCTCCCAAATTCATTCTATGAAGCCAGAATTATCCTGATATCAAAACCAGGAAAAACCACAATAAAAGAGAACTGCAGGCCAGTATTTCTGATGAACACAGATGTAAAAATCCTCAACAAAAAATTAGCAAACAAAATCCAACTATACATTAAAAAAAAAATCATTCTCCATGATCAAGTGGGATTTATTTCCAGGATGCAAGGGTAGTTCAGTATTCACATATCAGTCAACTTGATGTATATCAATAAAAGGATAAAAACCATATGATAATTTCAATACATACAGAAAAAGCATCTGACAAAATACAACATCCATTCATGATAAAAACCTTCAACGAAGTAGGTTTAGAGGGAATGTACACCAACATAATAAAGGCTATATATGAAAAACCCACAACTAACATCATACTCAATAGGAAAAACTGAGAGCTTTTCCCCCCAAGGTCAAGAACAGAAACAAGGATGTCCATTTTTACCATTTTTATTGAACACTGTACTAGAAGTCCTAGCCACAGCAATCAGATAACAAAGAGAAATAAAAGGCATCCAAGTTGGTAAGGAAGAAGTAAAGCTTTCACTATCTGCAGGTAACATGATACTAATATACAGAGAACCCTAAAGACTCACCAAAAATCTAATAGAATAAATGTATTCAGTAAGGTTGCAAGATATAAAATCAATATACAGAAATCCATTGCATTTCTATAAACTAATAATGAAGCTGTAGAGAAAGAAATTAAGAAAATAATTCCATTTACAATTGCACCAAAAATAAAATACCTAGAAATAATCTTAACCAAAGAGGTGAAACTCTGAAAACTATAAAATGTTGATAAAAGATATTGAAGATGACACAAAGAAACGGAAAGATATTCCATGCTCATGGATTAGAAGAACAAATATTAGCTCAAGGTCCATGCTACCTAAAACAATCTACAGATTTAATGCAACCCCTACCAAAATGTCAACAGCACTTTGCACAGAACTAAACAAACCTAAAATTTGTATGGAACCACAGAACACCCCAAGTAGCCAAAGCAATCTTGAAAAAGAACAAACCTGGAGGTATAACAATCCCGAATTTCAAGATATAGTACAAAGCTGCAGTGATCAAAACAGTACGGTACTGGCACAAAAACAGACACATGGATCAATAGAATGGAATAGAAATATACCCAGAAATAAAGGCATGTTTATAGTCAATTAATCTTTGACAAAGGAGGCAAAAATTTGCAATAAGAAAAAGACAGTCTCTTCAACAAATGATGGTGGGAAAACTAGACAGTCACATGCAAAAGAATGAAACTGGATCACTTTCTTAGATCATACACAAACATAAACTCAAAATGGATTAAGGACCTAAACGTAAGACCTGAAACCATAAAAAATCATAGAAGAGAACACAGTAATTTCTCTCACGTCAGCTATAGAAATGTTTTTCTAGATAGGTCCCTGAGGCAAGGGAAACAAAAGCAAAAATAAACTACTGGGCTATATCAAAATAAAGCTTCTGCACAGCCAAGGAAATAACAAAACTAAAAGGCACTTACTGGATGGGAGAAAATATTTGCAAATGGCATGTCCAATAAAGGGTTAATATTCAAAGTATATAAAGAACTTATAAAAATTCATTCCCACTAAAGAAAAGAAAAACAACAAATCCAAAAAAAAAAAACCATCAATGTCCAAAAAATAAACCAATTAAAAATGGGCAGAAGACATGAACAGACATTTCTCCAAAAAAGATACACAAATGACCAACAGATACATGAAAAATGTTCAACATCACTTATCATCAGAGAAATGCAAATCAAAACTACAATGAGACATCACCTCATACCTGTCAGAATAGCTCAACTCAAACACACAGAAACGACACGTGTTGGGGAGGATATGGAGACAAAGGAACCCTTTTGCTTTGTTGATGGGAACACAAACTGATGCAGCCACTCTAATAAACAGTATGGAAGTTCCTCAAAAAGTTAAAAATAGAACTACCCTATGACTCAGCAATTGCACTACTGGGTATATTTAGTCAAAGACTACAAAAACACTAATTCAAAGGGATATATATACTCCGAATGTTTATAACAGCATTATTTATGACGGCCAAGATATGGAAGCAGCTCAAGTGTCCATCAACTGATGAATAGGTAAAGAAGATGTATATGTGTGTGTGTATATATATATATATATATATAGATAGATAGATAGATAGATAGACACACACACACAGTGAAATACTATTCAGCCATATAAAAAGAATGAAATCTTGCCGTTTTCAACATAGATAGAGCTAGAGAGTGTAATGCTAAGCAAAATAAGTCAGTCAGAAAAAGACAAATACCATGATTTCACTCATAAGTGGAATTTAAGAAACAAATGAGCAAAGGAGTAAAAAAGAGAGAGGGAGGGGGGCAAACCAAGAAACAGACTCAACTATAGAGAACTGGTGGTTACCGAAGGGGACAGTTGAAGTACATGATGTGGATTAAGAAGTACATTTGTCATGATAAACGCCAGGTGATTAAAATTAAAACTTAAAAAATGCAATTCAAAACCAGGAAATATTCAATCATATTGTTTTGAATGAATACATAGCTGGTAAGACTTAATACAAAGAAATGATATCATAAGCCTGGATGATTACTTCCAGTAAGGAAAGGATTATGATCTAGAAGGGTATACAATAGTTTCTGGGGTGCTATAATGTTCTATTTCTTAAACTGGATGGTTCCAGAAATATGTATCTTAGATACTTTTTGTATACATATCATACTTCACGTTTAAAAAAAAAAACAGTATAGTACAGAAAAACAACCACCCTGCAAGATGAATATGGCTAGAGAAAAACCTAGTTACGTTGACTGGTTCATAACTATAAACCTTAAAGGGAGGTTTGGGCTCCCAGTTAATCATATTTTATTTCTCTGGTCCATCTGCCCACTCACTCCTAGAACTATTTCATCTTTCTGTTCTTAAACCTCCAACATCTCTCCTCTCCCATCATCCTCATCTTCAGTTAATGATTATTTCCTACTTCACTGAGAAAAATGGAAGTAAAGAAAATTTCCACAGATGTACCACCATGAATACCCACGTCCCAGGATTTTATACTCACATATTCTACCTTCCATCAGAGCTCAACGCTCCCGGCTACTACCATCCTTTTTTTTTAAAAAAATAAATTTATTTTTGCTACTACCATCCTAAGGCTAGGCCACCTATTTGTGCACCAGCTCCCATTCCTCCTTCTCTTCCCAAAGTTAGTATTACAGCAACAATTCTGTCAACTGTAACGTCAATTTCCTTCAGCAAACATGCTTTATTTCTTAACCCAACTTCTCCACCAGCTGCTACCTCATTTCTTTGCTTCCATTTTTCAGTAAATTTCTTGAAAAATTGTCTCTGATCCTTTTCCTTTCATTCTTTCCCAAACTCACCACAATCTCAGATTTTTGGCCTGTCAGAACTGCTCCTCAAGATAATCAGTAACTTCTAATAATCAACTGTTGGCTCTCATCTTACTTATTTATCAGAAGCATGTGACACAGATCAAAGAGCACTCCTTGCTCTTGGATAGATTTGCATCTATCTTAAATAACTGGTCATTCCTGCTCCATTTTTACCACTGATTCCTCTTCTTCCTTACTTAATGTTGGAATGTCCCAGTACATCTTTGGTATTTTTCTGTCCACCTATACTCATTCTCTTGGTACCGTCATTCAGACTCATGATTTAAATACATCTTTATATAATACCTCCAGTTCAGATCCCTCTCTTAAACTCCAGACTCTTTATAATGTCTACTAGACATCTGAAATTCCACATGTCCAAAACTAATTTCCCAATTTCCCCCCTCAAACCTGCTCCAGGTTTTATTTATTAACCATCCTTACCTCTATTTAAAGCAATGCCATCCTGGAGTCATCCTTGTTTTTCTATCCACATCTAGTCCATTAATAATCCAATGTATTCCATCTTCCAAATATATCCAGAATTTAAGATTTCTTCATCTCCTCCACTGCTACCACTCAGTTCAAGCCACATTCATATCTCACTTGGATTACTGCAATGGCATTTTATCTGATCTCTCTGCTAATACCTTAGACCTCCCATACCCTGTTCTTAACATAGCAGCAGAAAGACCCTTTTAACATTTAATTTACATATTACCTTTCCCCTGCTCAAAATCCTATAATGGCTTTTATCATCTTACTCAAATGAAAAACCCACCATGTATGCCTAGAACAATATCCATTTTTTAAACTTTTTTAATGGGTTTTAGAATCATAAAAATAAGCAAAATGAAGCTTAAAAAAGTGATTCCTATAGCCAGTCCTCAAACCACTTCTGGCCTATGAATAATCTACTTAATCCACACTGAATGGGAACAGTGCAGTACATTTTTATAAATGTCTTTATCCCTTTCAACATGCGGTTTTTCCTAGTTTTTTGTTAAGGTTATATTTTTAATAAAATAGTGGTTATTACACATGAAACGTTTTAAAAACATTTTATTACTTAGAAAATAAAATTTGGGCAGAACTAAATTTTAATGCCTTCATTGTTTCTCCTCTCTATGCATTTTTTTTTCCTGCTAAATTAAAAAACAGAACACTTTTTACTGGTATATGGAATTGAAAAGTCTGGGGCTACTAGCCAGAAGGATTTAACAAGCATGTACTAAAGCACAGGTAGGAGAAATTATACTGACTAGATTTTTACACCCACACACCTCCCCAGCTCTGTCGGGACTGGCTGTGTGACAGTAAAGTTTTTTGCCTCTCTGGTCCTCTATTTCCTCATCCATAATGCCCATTAAAGTATCCATTTCATAGAAATATGAAAATTAAGTGAGATGATACATTTAAAATATATTAAAACACATAATAGTCACATGAGTGTTTAGTTAATGCAACACCATTAACTATGTATTTAGTTAACACAATGTTAACTTGGTACATGGTGGGACAGAGAGTGGAAGGAGGGTTAGTGGGAGTAGACAATCTTAATGCACAGAAGTATTATATCCATTTAGGTTCCCAACTGCTGGCACATGGTGATAATAAAAAGCATTTTGGTCAGTTTCACTATTGTTTATAAATTCTCAGCAGACCATTTACCCCCTTCTTGCCTTCACTTGTGTTCACCACAGCAAAAGACTATCTCCCACATTCACTCACTATTAACGGAGTATTAGGCATAGCATATGGCAAGGACTCAGAAGACAGTACTAGAGTAAGGGCAACACGTATTCTTAAATAAAGTAATGGTGTTTGTTTAGAAAATAAAAATATTCAATTACCTTTTTTGAATTTATGCACGGGGAGCTTCTTAAGTTGATCTTTACGAAGTCTGTTTCTTCTGGCTCTATGTCTGTCCTGGACAAATTTTGTGATCTAAAAATAAAGAAAAAAAGAAATGAGATACTAAACATGCAAATAGAAAATGGCCATTAAAATAATAGACATGTTTCTGGATGGCTGCTGCAAATTAATCCAATTTACTTAAACTCTAATTGCATTAATTGAACACTAATTACAGAAGTAAATAGTTTACCTCACATTATCCTTTGTTTTTTTAATCACTGACCTAAGTTATCTACTCTAACAGAAACATTATAAATAACATAGAACTGTTTGTTTGCAAATATAAGTGATAGACCACAGGTTACAAAGACTCCACTGGATCAAGAAGAAGGCAGAGTTAAAATTCCTGTAAGTTACAAATTCATAAAATTTTCAAACATACATTTATTAGTCACTACACTTTCAGTTGTAGCAGCAAACTGAATACAAGTACTACAAAACACTGTACTATGAATACTCAGAAATGCTGAATAAAATATACAAAATAATTTCAACTATAGGTGACTATGCTTGCAAGAACGAAAAGGAAGTCCACAGGGCCAGGGCCAAATGCCAAGAGTTACATCCATAAAAAGAAAAAAAATTTTTTTTAAGGTTTTACTTATTTATTCATGAAAGACACAGAGAGAGACATAGGCAGAGGGAGAAGCAGGCTCCCCATGGGGAGCCCAGGATCACAACCTGAGCCAAAGGCAGATGCTCAACCACTGAGCCACTCAGGTGCCCCCATAAAAAGAAAAATCTAACAAATTTGACTGTATCAATGTTAAGGACTTCTATCCTCAAAAGAACTGTCAGAAAATAAAAGACAAACCACAGATTGAAAGAAAATATTTGCAAATTGCATATTTGATAAGGGATTTGTATCCAGAATTTATGAAGAACTCAAAACACAATAACAAAAAACAAGCAACTCAATAGAAAAAAATGGGTAAAATATCTGAATAAACATTTCACCACAGATGATACATGCATGGCAAATAAGCACTGGAAGAGATACTCAACATAATTAGTCAACGAGAAATGACAATTCATCACAAATACCACTATACATCTATTAGAATGACTAAAATTAAAGAGACTATATCAAGTGTTGGCAAGGAAGTGGAGGAACTGGCATTGTGATACACTACTGGTATATCCACTTTGGAATGCTGATGGTTTTTTTAAAATAACTTTAAACACACATTTACCATATGTCTCAATCATCCCACTCCTACTTTTATTTACCCAATAGAAATGAAAATACAAATCCATATAACAACTTGTACACAAATGTCCATGTCAGCTTTATTTGTAATATCCAAAACCATAAACAACTCAAGCCTATCAACAGGTAAATGGATAAACAAAACTGTGATATATTTATACAACCAAATATAACTGGGTAAAAAAAAAAAAAGAATGAATCAATATTCTCAATAAAATACAGGAATCTCAAAATTATCCCAAGAAAAAGAAGTCAGACATAGAAGAATGCATAATGTACATAATGTATGATTCCATGTGTATAAAGCTGAAAAAACACAAACTAATCTATAGTGACCAAAAGCAGATCTGTACCTAGGGATGAAGGATGGGAAAAGGATGAAAACACGAACGGGTGAGAGAGAAGGATGATCAAGGAGAATGAAGAAGTTTTTTGAATTAAGTGATATTTCAGTATTTTGATTATGGTAATGATTTCACAGGGGTGTGTATACAATTTAAGTATGTGCAGTTTATTATATGTTAATTACACTTCAAAAGTGCTTATTAAAAAATGGCATAGTAACAACTAGAAGAATAACACTATAATGTAAGTTTTTAAACCAGTAGGAGAAAGACAGAGAGAGCTGAATATTCCAAATCTGCAAAGAAGAAGAAAAAATAAGAAGTAAGCAATGGAAATTATTCCAGACATATGTGTAAGCACAAAATGTAAGTGGATTAAATTCATCAGGTTTTTTTTTAATTCCAACCATATGCTATTTCCAAGATAAAAAATTAAAATTTTATGACACATTAAGAAAAATATAAAGGTAAAAAAAAGAAATGAAGATAATCCATGCTAATACTAAGCAAAAGAAAAGCTGATGTATCAAGTAAAATAGAATTTAAGACAAAAATCATTAGGAGGTAGTCATGACAATGATTAAAAAAAATCTAGAAAAATGATAAAATTATGGGCATTCAGAAGATTAGTAATTTATAGCTGAAGCAGAGAAAAAAATTAAAGATTACAGGCCTATGTTGCCCAGTATGGTAGCCACTGGGTACATATAGGTCTGAGCACTTGAAATGTGGCTACTCTCATTTAAGATTTCCTCTAAAAGCATAAAGTATACACTAGATTGTAAATACTTAGTACAAAGTGAATGTAAAATATACTTTATAGTTATTTATATTAACTCCATGATGAAATACATTTTAGATTTATTAGGGTAAATACAGTATTTAAATTAATATCACCGGTTTATTTTTTTTAGTTTTGCTACCAGAAAATTTAAACTTACAACAAATGTGGCTTTACAGTATTATTCTATTGCCTAGCAATAGAATAGCCAAAATATGGAGAGACTTCAGATGTCCATCAACAGATGAATTTATAAAGAAGATGGTTGTGTGTGTGTGTGTGCGTGTGTGTGTATGAAAATAAGATGAAAACTGAGAGGGAGGCAAACCATAAGAGATGCTAAACTCTCAGAAACAAACTGAGGTTTGCTAGAGGGGAGGGAAGTGGTGGAAGGGACTGCTGAGTGGTGGGCATTGAGGACGGCACTTGATGTAATGAGCACTGGGTATTATATACAACTGATGAATCACTAAATTCTACCCCTGAAACAGATTTCTTAAAAAGCAGAAATTCATAAGATAGATAAAAAAGAAAGTGAAGACTTTAGAATGTAACTTCCACTGGATTCTGAGCTGCTTTACATCAGGTATTTTTACCTATGTTGTTCACTGATGAATCTTCAGACCCTACAACAGTGCATCATAGATGTAAAATAAATAATTTGTTGAGTGAAAGGAAGAAGAAACCCTCAGGGTTTACTTCTTTGAAAGACAAAACAGATAAACTTCTGATATAACACTGTGAACGGCTTGGACAAATATGAATAAAGAGAACTCATTTCACATATAGTAGAAATTCTTTTTTATAAAAAGAAATTCTTGGGATGCCTGGGTGGCTCAGTGGTCGAGCACCTGCCTTCAGCTCAGGGCATGATTCTGGGGTCCTGGGATCGAGCCCTACATTGGGGTCCCTGCATGGAGCCTGCTTCTCCCTCTGCCTCAGTCTCTGCCTCTGTCTCTCATGAATAAATAAATCTTTAAAAAAAATTCTCTTTAAATTATGTGAGTATATAAATATTATAAATCACTTTATTCCACTATACATAGACAATTTCTTAGAAACATAATTTAGGGGGCACTGGGTGGCTTACTTAGTCAAGTGTCTGACTCTTGATTTCGGCTCAGGTCATGATCTCCCTCTGCCCCTCCTCTCTATCTCTCTCTCGCCCCCCCCCCTTCTTCCTCTATCTCCCTCTCTCTGTAAAATAAATAAATAAATAAATAAATAAATAAATAAATAAATAAATAAATAAAATAAAATAAAATAAAATAAAATAATTTCATTTTAAAAAAAAGATTATTTTGGCCCCATAATACTAAAACTGTCCCTTATCTTGATATTCAGAATGCTAATACTTTATTTAGGATTTTTGCATCTATGTACAAGTGTAGAACTAACTGATGCATATTAGAAATCTGAGTAATCCTGCCTTGTTAATTTTCCCCATTCTCACTGGTGTGAGGTGGTATCTCATTGTGGTTTTGATTTGTATTTCCCTGATGGCAAGTGATGCAGAGCATTTTCTCATGTGCATGTTGGCCATGTCTATGTCTTCCTCTGTGAGATTTCTCTTCATGTCTTTTGCCCATTTCATGATTGGATTGTTTGTTTCTTTGGTGTTGAGTTTAATAAGTTCTTTATAGATTTTGGAAACTAGCCCTTTATCTGATATGTTATTTGCAAATATCTTCTCCCATTCTGTAGGTTGTCTTTGAGTTTTGTTGACTGTATCCTTTGCTGTGCAAAAGCTTCTTATCTTGATGAAGTCCCAATAGTTCATTTTTGCTTTTGTTTCTTTTGTTTTCGTGGATGTATCTTGCAAGAAGTTACTGTGGCCAAGTTCAAAAAGGGTGTTGCCTGTGTTCTCCTCTAGGATTTTGATGGAGTCTTGTCTCACATTTAAATCTTTCATCCATTTTGAGTTTATCTTTGTGTATGGTGCAAGAGAGTGGTCTAGTTTCATTCTTCTGCATGTGGATGACCAATTTTCCCAGCACCATTTATTGAAGAGACTGTCTTTCTTCCAGTGGATCGTCTTTCCTCCTTTGTCGAATATTAGTTGACCATAAAGTTCAGGGTCCATTTCTGGATTCTCTATTCTGTTCCATTGGTCTATGTGTCTGTTTTTGTGCCAGTACCACACTGTCTTGATGACCACAGCTTTGTAGTACAACCTGAAATCTGGCATTGTGATGCCCCCAGCTATGGTTTTCTTTTTTAAAATTCCCCTGGCTATTCGGGGTCTTTTCTGATTCCACACAAATCTTAAAATAATTTGTTCTAAGTCTCTGAGTAATCCAAAATGCAAAGACAAAATCAAATACAAGGATTTTTTAATTTTACAAAATAAATTAATGTAATCGAACATAAAAACAGAGTAAAAGAGAAAAAAAATGATCATTGTAACAGATAAAAGACATATAATTTGGCACCCCTTTATTATTAAATAAGGAAAAAAAATTGATTTCTAATCCTTATACAGTTTTGTCCCCCTCTCAATTTATATATATTAAGCATAATGTTAAGTAGGAGGTTCAACAATATATCCTTTTTTTATTGTTTCTGACTTTCAAGGGAAGTCTTCTAATAAATTAACCATTTAATGATCATTTTCAGTTTTTAGTCAATAATCTTTATTAGTTTAAGGGTATTTACATCCACTCCTACTCAGCCAGGGGTATTTTTTGTTATTCTTTATATTATTCTTGCTCTACAATGAACACCCAAGAGAATTAACAAACTCAAATTACCGGAGTAGAATTTAGCAAATTTGTAGATACAAGATTAATATAGGAAAATGATGTCCAGTGTCCAAATCTTGTTTTTTAAATAAATTTCTCAGTAAAAAAAACAAAAAACAAAAAACAAAAAAACAGGGATCCTTGGAGAAATGTCTAATTCTAGGGCTAGGGCAAGAAAGATATGAGGTCTGAAGCTTCTTATAGTACCAGATACGAAAGAAGTGCTTAGAAAAACAAAAGAATGGATCAAATCAAAGGGACACATGCCCAAGCTCCCCATGGCCAAAGCTCAAAATTTTACCAATATAAGCAAATAAAATGGTATTGGATTATAACCCAAAGTATAAAATAAATATACAGGAGTATATATTAATATAAATAAATGATTGAATAAATAAATAAATGCCAAGAAGGGACACATCTTTCTTACAAAAGAATTCCAAATAATATATGTAGTAGATACTATGTCCTCCTCCTCCCCACTCCTCCCCACCTTTAGGGTGGGCCATACAAGTACCTCACTTCCAAACTAAGAATAGAATAGAAAAAGAGAAAAATATTAATAAAGGAGAAACCCAGTTTAGCCAACAAAAGAACATTAATACCATTAGTGATGTTACATAGATATCATGTACTCCCTTGACATGATGCAAGAATGGCACTTCACCTCTATTTTTAAAAACTCATTACCCCTCCCCAAAAAACCTATAACCCAGGATGCCTGGATGGCTCATTTGGTTAAACATCTGCTTTCGGCCCAGGTCATGATCCCAGGGTCCTCAGATCAAGCCCCACATTGGGCTCCCTGCTCAGCGGGGAGTCTGCTTCTCCCTCTACTCTTCACTCCGCTCATACTCTCTCACTCTTTCTCTCCCTCTCTCTCTAATAAAGAAATAAAATCTTAAAACAATAATAATCTATAACCCATTGTAATCATAAGAAAAACATCAGATTGAGGGACATTCTACAGGATATCTGGCCAAGATTCCCCAAGAATGTCAAGGTTATGGAAAACAGAGACTGAGACTGACAGACTCTCATAGAACAGAGGAGCTTGGGAAGACATGCTAACTAAATAAAATGTGGTGCCACGTTTTAGATGCTGGAACAAGAAAAAGAATATTAATGGAAAACTAGTGAAATCTATACAAAGCATGGAGTTTAGTTACTAATAATGATGTACCAATGTCAGTTTCTCAGTTTTGACAAATGGACTGCAGTAATGTAAAATGTTACCAATAGGAGAAACTAGGTGAGAAATATACGAGAATGCTCTTCTTTGTAATTTTTCTGTAAATCCCAACATTATTTAAAAATTAAAACTTTGTTTTTAAAAAACCAATAATGTTCTTATATAGTAATAACACCACTTAGAAAATGAAATTTCAAAAGTCTAACAAGAGACATAAAAATGTTTACACAAAAAATTATTAAACTGATGAATATAAAAGATCTAAATAAGTGAAAAAGAAATACCCCAGTATCACAGAAAGACTGAACATTTCAAAGATGGCATTTGGGGATGCCTGGGTGGCTCAGCGGTTGAGTGTCTGCCTTTGGCTCAGGGCGTGATCCCGGGATCCAGGATCAAGTCCCACATCAGGCTCTTTGTGGGGAACCTGCTACTCACTCTGCCTATGTCTCTGCCTCTCTCCCTCTCTGTATCTCTCATGAATCAATAAATAAAAATCTTAAAAAAAAAGATGGCATTAAATACCTAAATTAATTAAAATGTCCATATAATAATAAACTCATTGAATGTTAACATAAATATTCTTTATAAAAAATAAAAAATGAGAATACTGGGACTGTTTTATATGGTTGCAATTCTCTTTTAGTATCTATCTTAATATAGAAGTTTTGTCTTATCTACTTCTGCCTTCAATTTGTTTTGATATCACAAACCATGTAGCTTTCAAAACTCCCATTTTAAACTCTGAGAGAATAAAGTGACAAGAGTAAATAATATCTTGGTATGATTAGGAAAATAATTTTGACTGTGCAGACCATTAAGAGTCCTGGGACCCCAAAAAACAACAACAAATAGCCCTAGGACCATACTTTGGTAACCACTGTTTTGGAGATAATGTGTTATCACCCTTAACCTCAAGCACTCATACTGCTCTTTATTTACATTTTAATATGAAAACTTTCAAATACAGAGAAGAGTTGAAGAAATTTTATAATACCCATATACTCAAGACCTAGATTCTACAATTAACATTGTATTACATTTTTTATCATCTATCTTTCCACCCCTCTATTTATCCATCAATATGCCTGTTTTTCTCATTTTTTCACAGTGCATTTCAAAGTAAGTTGCAGATAATGAGTATATGTCTCCCCAAATATTTTAAGCATGTATCATTACTTAGAGCTTAGTATTATATTTTTTTTACAGTTTTTTTCTCTTAGGTAAAATTTATATATAATGAAATGTAAAAAACTTAAGTGTACAGACATTTGTGCAACCTAAACCTCTTTCAAGATACAGAACATGACTTACCCCCAGAAAGTTCCTTCTCAGTAAATCCCTCAACCCTTCCTAGTCCCCAGAAGCAATCACTGTTTTGATTTTTCTACCCAGATTATCTTCACCTTTTCTACACCCAATCATACAAATGGACTCATACAATATATGCCTCCTCTCACTCAAAACAATATCTTTTAGAACCATCCATATTAAAATATATTTAACATTAATTTACGTACCATGAAAATGACTATCAAAATGAGACAGATGCCCACTATGATAAGGAAAGGGATTAGATAGTATTCCAGAGGAAGACTAAATTCTGGAACTAAGATGATGTGGCCCCTAAAAGAAAACAAAAATTAGTAATTGAGAAATATTAAGAGTTGCCAAATTAGAATGTTAATTAAAAACAAAAACACTGTTTAAAAGGCATTTAGACATTACAATTCAATCCACTACATTCATCTCATTTTCTAATATATGATTTCCAATAACTTAGGAGATATTTTCTCTTTCAGTTTATTTTACATACCTGACTAAATAACTTGCCTACATAATTAAAGAAGCTTTTAGACTGGGTACAGGAAATCAGCCAATCAATATTTACTGTGTCCATCCTGGAAATGTGTCATTTACTGAATTTAGCAACCTGGGCAAAATTCTGCCTATTTTACATGCAAAATCAGCATTAAAACAATGGTAGTACCTTGGGTACTATGTCAACAAAAACCCCTACCCCAACCAAATTACTATTCATCAGTTCCTGCTATGGTAAAACTCTGAAGCCACTATTAATAAAAAATATGCCCTCTTCCCTATATGCTTTACATGAACTTCTTACACCATGTACAATGGACATAACCCCTATAGTACTCTATATTCATCTGTGAGATACGGAATAAAAAACTGGTAAAGGAATTTATAGGAGTTGTAGCTTCCTCCCTATACCCCACCCTCCCCATTGCTTGCCTGGAAAAAGCCATTAATATGCGTATGTTGTGGGGGAGGGGCAGAGAACACTACATGCCTTATTCCCCTTTGTTATTAACCAACTTATTATTTACAGTGCTATTACTATCATAAAAATTGACAGGGACTCATGAAATGAAACTGTGATGAGAATAGGCACACTGTTTTTGTTGTGTGAGCAAACTTTACATGGCTGCAAAATCCTGCATTAGAAAATATCTTCAGTCTAGGGAAGGGCCAGTAATATGACTGCTTTCTCCATTGTATTCCTGTGCTACTCAACTAGTATGATGCCATTAACACTACATTGTAACCCACTGCTGGGCGAATTTTTAGACAGTGAAGCCTGCTACTTCATAATACAAGGGTTTAATGCAAAACAAAAATTCTCAATAAAAGGGAAATAAAAACTGGTCAACTCCTTCCCCACATAGAGATATTCAGGATACCACAGAACTTAAGAAAAATAATATGAAATCAAATTATTTCTGTCCCAAAGCAATTTTTCAGTCCTCATTCTATGGTTTATCATATTCATATTCAGGGAGCTTTATCAAGCTTTACTAAGTACAAAAACAAACAAAAAATACAAGGAATTTTTCCTCAATAATTTAAATATTTTCCCCAAACTGCTAAGAATGCTAGAATAAAAGTAGCTTTTTATTTCAATCACTTTTCCAGTGGAATAGGAGATGACAAAAGATTTACATGCATCTTTGTAGCTTTCCATAAAATACAAAAATGACTCAGGGTAAAAAGAGAAAAGCAGCAGGCCTGGACTGATGTATTTGGTACCATCTCTTCCAGCATGAGGCCACATCTGGAAGTAATGTCCTTATGCCTGGCACAAACCTTCTGAAACCATCTGAGCCCAGGGCTGAGATAGTAATAGTGGTGCCACTTTTAAGTAAAAGAGCCTTTCCATAAAACGCTAATCTTCTGCAACTTTCCTACCCCACCCCTACCGACCTGCTATAAATGAACATTGTTAGGGATTAGAAGCCAGAGTACTGCATACCTAAATTCAACCCACTATAGCATCTAAGTATATCAGCAAAAATAAATTTTACATCTCTCACATTAGTTTTCTTCTTCTCCTTTTATGTTAACAACTTTCTAATGTATATGTGGCCTGGATAAGATAAACAAATAAACCCTGTACTATGAGACAAGCCCCAGGATTGCTAAGAAATGAACAGAACTGCTAGGTGAGAAGGAGCTAAACAAACCAACCCAGTAGAAATGAAAAGACTTTATTGAAAACTTCCTATATATGTATAACCACAGAAGTGGAATCAATCCCAGAATTTTCTTGTGAGCAATATTTAGGAGTCACAGACCTAGGTCTAAATCTAGTAGTTTTTTTTTTAATCTAGTTTTCTTTATGTCTTATTAATGCTTGCCTGCTATACCACAAACCATTTTAGTTTACTGTCAAGATGTATTGTGAGAATTTTTAAAGGGTCTATAACTGATAGAAGGTTTTAAGCATCTTAAAGCAAGAGTTCAATGCACACTCAAGACATTACTATTTCTTAAGCAATTACTAATGGTGGATGGTGGTGATAGTAATGATACAGGGTAGAGAACTACAACAGACAATCAGTCCTCTAGCTTTATTTCTACTTCCTCTGTCTAGGCTCCTACAGCTGAGCCTACAGCCTCATCCTTCATGTCCTAATCCCAGGTGAATCTATACCTAAAGGAGATATTTAAATAGTGCTAGTATTTTACCACACTGCCTCCACGTCCACCCCTAAATACAGTATATTCAATGAGGTCTGGAGCTAAGATTTGATCATTGATGCAGAGTCCTAAGCCACTCAGGAAATAGTGTCTTATTCTCCTTTGCATTGAGTTCCCAGGCTAATTTCAAACCAGGTGTTTAGGCCTAAATTTTATAATAATAATCTAACTTCTCAATCCCCCTGAGAAATGACTTCAAATATATATATGGTTTCTATTTGGGATGCTGGAAAGTTCTAAAATTAGAATGTGATGATGGCTGCACAACTCTGTAAATATACTAAAATCACTGAATTATATACTTTAAAATTGGTATAATTTACAAAATATAAAATATGTCTCAATAAAGTTGTACAAATTTTTGTTTGCAAGAACAAGTATGCAAGAATAACTATGAGAAACCTGAGAGAGAAGAGTGGAAGTGGGAGAAGGCTAGCCCTATCAGACACTAATGCATATTATAAATCCCTATTTTTTTAAAAGATTTTATTTATTCATGAGAGACAGAGACAGAGAGAGAGAGAGGCAGAGACACAGGCAGAGGGAGAAGCAGGCTCCACGCAGGGAGCCCGACGCGGGACTCGACCCCGGGACCCCAGGACCACGCTCCACACCAAAGGCAGGCGCTAAACCGCTGAGCTACCCAGGGATCCCCTATATGTCCCTATTTAACAAAAACCAGAGTGGTCTTAGTGGACAAAAAAGAAAGAAAATTCAGTTATGTATGGAAATATGGCAACATCTCAAATTGGGTGAAGGGACAAGCATTTTAAGGAGCAGTGTTAGGGTAACAGGATGGTTATTTGACAAAAGATATAATCGGTTCCATTTCTCAAGCTTTATAGAGGAAAAATTACAAATAAGACAGAAATTTAATGTTAAAAATGAAACTATATAACTATAAATGTGAGTATATTCTTCTGTAACCTAGAAGCGGGGAAACTTTCCTAAGACTCAAGACCAGTAGCCCACTGGAAAAGATTAAAATATTTGTAGTTTAAAAATAACACTGATGGGGATCCCTGGGTGGCTCAGTGGTTTGGTGCCTGCCTTTGGCCCAGGGCGTGATCCTGGAGTCCCGGGATCGAGACCCGCGTCGGGCTCCCAGCATGAAGCCTGCTTTTCCCTCTGCCTGCGTCTCTGCCTCTCTCTCTCTCTCTCTATCATAAAATAAATAAATAAATCTTAAAAAAATCTTTATAAAAAAATAAATAACACTGGGTATGGAGCTTACTTAAATAAATTATAAAAATAAAAATAACATGGTAAAATTAAAATGACAAAGTATTAGAAAGTGCTTATAATATATAACAAATAAATGGTTAACAAACCTAGTAAGTAAAGACCTTCTAAAAATAGATAAAAAACTTACCAACAAGCTACTAGGAAACATGAGCTAAAGATAAACAGTTTATAGAAAAGTTCTTATGCATAAGAAAAGATGCTCAGTTTGTTCATATAAAGAAAATACTACTAAAATTACAACAAGAAACCATTCCTCACCTATCTAGTAAAAACTAAACCATCTAACATTCTTTGCTGATGAGGCTGTGGGAAAAGAAACATCATATTTTGCTGGCACAACCTTTACAGATAGGAATTTATAATATCTAGCAAAAATACATTTAACCTCTGACCTAGCAATCCCACTTCTAGGAATCCAAAGATATACTAGCAAAAACATGAAAAGATTTCTACATAAGGTTATTCACTACAGCACTCTTTATAAGAGTAAAAGAATGTGAACAATTCTAATGTTCATCAACAGAGGATCTGGCTGATTAAACTGTGGCCCATCTACAAAATGGAGTTCTAGGCAGCTGTTAAAAGGAATGAAGGGGACACCTGGGTGGCTCAGTAGTTGAGCGTCTGCCTTTGGCTCAGGGAGTGATCTTGGAGTCCTGGGATCAAGTCTTGCATCAGGCTCCCCAAAGGAAGCCTGCTTCTCCCTCTGCCTAGTCTCTGCTTCTCTCTATGTCTCTCTCATGAGTAAATATATAAAATCTTAAAAAAAGGGGGGGGGAATGAAGAATATTTCTACTCCTATGATGTAATCTCCAGGATATACTATTAAGTGGGGGTGGGGGGGAAGGATATGGTACAGTCTTTATATATTGGTATATATGGTACAGTCTTTATATATTGGTATATATGGTACAGTCTTTATATATTGAAGTCTTTATATATATAAAGGTGTCCCTTTATATTTATGAGGGACAAGAGATAGGTATTTGGTTATAATTTTAAAGAATTAAAGAATAAACCAAAAACTTTTTTAAAGTTGGAAGAGCAGACAACTCTTGATCTCAGGTCATGAGTTTGAAATGAAAAAACTTTAAAATTGTTACTTAAAAGGTTAGATGGAACAGAATGGACAGAGCAGATGATACTCAGAAGCTGGACTTCTCTGAATATACATTGTGTTTTGTTGATATTGACTTTAAGTTTCCACCTAATTATAAAAACCACAATGGAGGTAAAAAGCAATCCCTGAAATCTAAAAGCAACATGTATCAAATAGACCTGTGTTTCCAGTTGATAGCATCAGAACAAAATTATTATTTTTTAAAAAGATTTTATTTATTTATTCATGAGACACACAGACAGAGAGAGGCAGAGACACAGGCAGAGGGAGAAGTAGGTTCCATGCAGGGAGCCCGATGCAGGACTCGATCCCAGGTTCTCCAGAATCACGTCCTGGGCTGAAGGCGGCGCTAAACCACTGAGCCACCCAGACTGCCCCACAGAATTATTTTACATGTTTTTAAAACATGGTAATTTGATTTTAGATCCTTATTATGATATACCTGAAACAAAGAAAAAACCATTTTTAAAAACACAGTAGTGTTGGGTATTGTTCTGCGTCTATTATGTGTCTACAGTGCAATTAAAAAAGAAAATAATTATTTTGTTGCCTTTGAGCATGAACAAAATAAAAATAAAATACACATGTAAGATCAATGAAGTACAGTAAAAATCCTTTAATACTGAATTTAGGTTGGAAGCAGTAGTATATGCTCATGATTTACTGTATCTTTAAAAATATATTATTCTACCTGAAGGTCTTACCCTGTAAAACAAAAGCCAAAAAAATAAAAAACAAAAAGCATATATAGTTCTTAGTTTTTTCCACTGAAAAGCCCTAGAAATAGTGATGAGCTAAGGAGCAATGATCACCCCTTGGTCTCTAAATACCATATCCAATTAAAAAGAACCAGAGCTCCTTGAAAAAAATATTGGTTCCATGTAGGGGGGAGGAAAAAGAACAAGATAGGCCTGGAACATCTTGTCATAGAGAAAACAAGAAGCAATCAAAAGCTCCAGATTTACATCAAAAGAAATTTGGATTAAACTTGAAGTTTGAGGGCAGCCCCGGTGGCGCAGCAGTTTGGAGCCGCCTGCAGCCCTGGGCATGATCCTGGAGACCCTGGATGGAGTCCCACGTTGGGCTCTCTGCATGGAGCCTGCTTCTCCCTCTGCCTGTGTCCCTCTCATTCTCTCTCTGTGTCTCTATGAATGAATAAATAGAATCTTTAAAAAAAAATAATAAACTTGAAGTTTGAAATGGGAAAATGTGAACAGCAATAAAGATTATAACTGCAATGGGCTGAGGCATATTAAATGAGCTTTAACTCATGAGTTCATTATGATAGGTTGAACATATATACAAATCATCTTTGGAAGATGCTAGTGAATCAAATCATTTTGAAACAGTAAAGTAAGGAAAGGAATTGTTTACCTTAGCTTTTTTTTCGTAAAGTTTATTTATTTATTTGAGAGAGAGAGAGAACACAATGCAGAAGTGAGGGGCGGAGGGAGTGAGAGAAAATCCCAAGCAAACTCCCCACTGAGCATGGAACCCAGTGCAGGGCTGGATCCCAGGACCATGAGATTGTGACCACAGCCAAAATCAAGAGGTAGACACTTAATCAACTGACCCACCCTGATACCTCTCTCTCTCTTTTTTTAAAGATTTTATTTGTAAATAATCTCTACACCCAACATGAGGCTAAAACTGACACCCCCAAGATCAAGAGTCATATGCTTCACCAACTAAGCCAGCCAAGCACTGCTATCTTAGCTTTCTTAAACAGACTGTGTATCAAAGTAATCAAATAATTGATAAGGTGGAAGTTCTCTTTACAGAAGTATTTCAGCTAAATAATGAAGAAGGAATTATAAAATTAGATTGTAAACCCTAAAGAACTAATAGATCTAGAGAGTTCTCATCAATGATTCCTCACATTATAGAGAACCAATACAATGTGTCTCCTGATGGAAATACGTAATACCATATGTGAAGCATACTTATACTACCTGTTTCTGGCCCTGTAATCACACTTGAATTAGAACAAACCTCTAGAACTAATTAGCAATTAATAGGAAAAATAAGTAACAAAGAAAAATTCCAGACAATATCCCATGGATGCAATCAGAAAAGTTCAGATAAATTTTACAGAATCCAATTTCTTCAAAAAATAAATAACTAGGGGGAAAAAAAGACACATGGCAAACTTACAGATTAAAAAAAGGGTCGTCACATGCCCTGATTTACCTGGGTGAGTTGTGGTTTATGCCTGTTGTCCCAATGTAATTATTAAAAGTAACCCTTTTCATTCTCAACAGTCATTGCAATGAAAAGTAGCTTAAAAAAAAAAAAACACTTAAGACACAAGAACCATTGCAATGTATGGGCATTATTTGGATTCTGCTTGAAACAAATACTTAAAAAAAAAGAAGAATTTCAGACAATTGAGAAAATCGGAAAACTAAAATAATGTGTTGATATTAAATTACTGTTTACTTTTTCATAAAACAGTAAAATAATTACATTTTTATGTGTAAAGATGTCTTCTAGTGATATACTCTGAGATACTTACAGTTGAAATTACAAGATGGCTGGAATTTGCTTCAAAATAATCATGATGTGGGAAATAAAGAGATTGAATAGGGTGGGGTTTGAGATTAGACAGTCAAAAAAACTGACAATGGGTTGATAATTTTGAAACTGAATGATGAGATTCATTATACTCATCTCTCTACCTTTAAATATGCTTAGAAGTTTCCATAATAAAAAGTAGAATAAATAATTATTGGCTAGAATGTTAGAGAAAGGGGAACTCTAGCACTATTGGTGGGAATGTTAACTGGCACAACCACTTTGGAAAATACCACGGAGGTTCTTTAAAAAATTAAATTTAATTTAACTATTTAAAATTAAATTAAAAAATTTTTTAAATTAAAAAAACTAAATTAAAAATAGAAATGCCATATGATCCAGTGATTCCACTACTTGATATTTACCTGAAGAAAACAAAAGCATTAATTCGAAAAGAAACATGCACCCATAAGTTTATTGCAGCATTGTTTATAACAAGCAAGATACAGAAGCAACCTAAGTAACCATCAATAGACAAATGGATAAAAAATATGTGGTGTGTATGCGTACAAACACAGAAACACACACAAATGTGTACACACACAATGGAATATTATGCAGCCATTAAAAAGAATGAAATCTTGCCACATGATAACATGGATGGACCTAGAGGATAGTATGCTAATTGAGTAAGTAGACTGAGAGACAAATATCAAAAGATTTCACTTTGGGGTGTCTGGGTGGCTCAGTCAGTAAAGCATCTGCCTTCAGCTCAGGTCACGATCCCAGTGTCCTGTGATCAAACCCCACATCAGGCTCCCTGCTCAGCGGGGAGCCTGCTTCTCTCTCTCCCTCTCCTGCTCCCTCTGCTTGTGCTCACAGTCTCTCTCTCTCTGACACAAAGGTAAAATCTTTTTTTTAAAAATTTTTATTTATTTATTTATGATAGTCACAGAGAGAGAGAGAGAGAGGCAGAGACACAGGCAGAGGGAGAAGCAGGCTCCATGCACCGGGAGCCCGATGTGGGATTCGATCCCGAGTCTCCAGGATCACGCCCTGGGCCAAAGGCAGGCGCAAACCGCTGCGCCACCCAGGGATCCCTGGTAAAATCTTTTAAAAAGAAAATTTCACTTATATGTGGAATCTAAAAAAACAAAACAAACGAAACACAAATTCTTAAATACAGAGAACTGGTGGTTGCCAGAGGAGATGTGTGGATGGTGATGAGTGAAATAGGTGAAGGGGTTTATTAAATAGATGACAAACTTCCAGGTATAAAATGAGTTGCAGAAATTAAAAAAAAAAAAAAGGTACAGCATAGAGAATATAGTCAATAACACTGCAAAGTCACAAATGGGGATTATATGAATGGTGAACACTGAGTTATATATAGAATTATCAAATCATATGCTGTATATGCTGTATACCTGAAACTAATATAACATTGTAGGTTAAGTAGGGGGGGCAGAGGGGCAGACGGAGAGGGAGAAGTCTCCCCACTGAGCAGGGAGCTCAACGCAGGACTTGATCCCAGGACCCTGGGATCACTCCCTGAGCCAAAGGCAGATGCTTAAACAACTGAGCTATCCAGGCCCCACAAATAAATAAAATCTTAAAATAATAATAATAATAATTTTTTTAAGTAGTATAAGTTTATGGGTTGGTGGGTAGATAGATAGGAAGGCAGGCATACACACAGGCAGACAGACAGACACAAAGGCCAGCTGACAGACGGATGAGGCAAATGTCTATGTTCATGTTTACAGTCCCTTATGCACAATTCTGAAAAACTAAAAAGCTTTAAAAAATAACGTTGGCAATTCATCTGATAGTAAACCTGAACTGAACTGACATGATAAAATATTCATGCATTCATTGCAGATATAGATATATGTAATTTGTTTGATTCAGGGATGCTGCCTCAAATTATATTTGGAATCACACCTAACTTCTAAAAATCCAGAAAATTTTAAATTCCATAATACATCTATCCCACAAATTAAGATAAGAAGTTCTATGGACTTAGGTCTAAATATTAAGTAAATAAAGCAAGCTATAAACTACTATATATTGCATGGTTCTCTTTAGTGAGCACATCATCAACTAATATGAGTATTCAAAAATGGGGAAAAATGTCAAGCTTTTACAAAAGTAGCTGCTGCTGTTAGAGAAGAGCATCATAAAGACTTTGATTTTAATGCTTTATATTTCTGAATTTTTCCATATTCTACCAGCATGTATTACTTTTTAATTTAAAAAGTCAAGATTTTATAATTAAAACAAAAAAATTCTTTATAACACATATTAAAATACACAGAATTTTTCTAAATGAGGTAACAATATGGAGGTAACCATATAAGTTCATCCCTCTAATAACCAAACAAGCATGGCTGACAAAATAGCATCTCACATAACTATTTCTAATAGCACATCCAAAATTACATTTCTAAACTTAAAAAAGACATTCTGAGCATATAATATGTGAACAATATTTTAAATATTAAAACTGTGTAGGAAAAATGACAAAACAGTTATATAGAAAACCTTTCCCTCTTCTTCTTACGCATTTTCAAACTCAAATGTTCATGGATTTTCCCTCCCAAAATAATTAAAATTGGATTTCATTGTGCCAGTTTCCTTTTTTGGAAAATGTAGATGATAAGAGATAAAAATAACTTCTAGAGAGTTGTGAAAATTAAATGGTAACAAAAGTAAAAGTCTTGCTGTCGTACTGGCACTTGCCAAATACTAAATAAACATTATTGCTTTTATTACTAATATTGTTATTGTTCCTATTAGTCACAAGCCTGCTCCTGCCCACTATCTGCTCCATGGAAGAGGTTCTGAAGTGTTCATTGCAGTGTTTTCTATATAACATGAAACAGCTAGGCCCCAGTTTCGACCTATGTTAACCTGGTAATGAAATTTGGGGGGGGGGGGGAATTCCATTTAGAAGTTTTTATTCTAAATGAAACTTTTTAAACTTGAAAACAAACTTTTTGTTTTTGTAAAATTAAGTCAATAACACAATGTTTTGGATTGCATTTATAAAATATCTTTTTAATAAATGGCTTAATGAAAAGTGTCATAAATGTAAATCACATTGTTACTAAATATCAGTGGTTTTATTAATCTATAAAAGTGAAAGTTTGGTTTTTTTTTTTTAATTTTATATATTTATTTGAGAGCAAGACTACGTGAGCACAAGCAGAGGTAGGAAGACAGGGAGAGGGAGAAGCAAGCTCAATCCTAGAACCCTGGGATAACTTCAGCCAAAGGCAGACACAACCCACTAAGCCACCAAAGTGCTCTGAAATTCTGGTATCTCTTTAGCAACATGAGGGCCTTAGGCTCTCTAGTATATTTTCAATGTGTAATCATGCACAGAAGAAATATTACAACAAAGTCTCACAATCATAATGACTTAAGAGAGAATTTAGCACAATAGAGTTCATTTTAAAACATAACTTTGAAAAAAATAAATAAATAAAATAAAACAACTTTGGTTAAAACTAATAAAATTCTAACCTATTATAAAGAAGAATATTAAGCTACATCATTATTTTTTATATCCATTACTTACCCTTTTTCATATGTAAATTCATCTTTCAGGGAATTAGCTGATGATTCCCCAATAAAGACAGATGGAATGTCAATTTTCTTTAGCACATCAACTGTATAAAATAATAATAAAAATTACTCTTATAATTCCATACTTAGTGTACAATTAACTTTAGTCTCTTCATAATAGCAGCGGATGTAATCAACAATTACAATCAGTTCAAATTGGTTGATTTTCCTGATTGTAGATCTAGACCATCATCAATCACAGTACTTGAGAAATACTTTCACATTTACAATAACAAAAGCTAACATTTTGCATACATACATTACCATACTATCTCAATAGTCCTATGAAGATTGAGATATATTAATATTTCCTTTTGATTTATTCCTCTGTAGACATAATTAACTCTTAGAAAAGGAAGAGGAAGAAATTTTAAGTTTTCTTTCCACACATAGCTTAAATGCAAAAGTGAATAAAGTTTTTTTTTTTTTTTTTTTTTTTACATACCCATTCCCAGGAGACGTATAAGCCAAAGAATGTAAGAAAAGATCACTTTACAGAAGTCTCAAAAATGACACCACAGATGTATGGCTTTCCAGAGTGAAGGGCTGACAGAAGTTGAGAAAGGGGATAGAATAAGAAAGCCGAGTAAATTTCTACTTCCTCCTAAGCCTGGAGTTCATGGTAAAGCTTTGTTTGGTTTGGTGTCTCAAGAAATCGGACTCTTATTCCTATATCACAAAACCAAAATCAAATGCCAACAAAAGAAAAGTTTGTAAAAATTACCTATTACTCAGGAAGATCCTCTTAAATTTACAATAGAAAAAGTAGCCTTATTATTTTTAGCTGTGAGTTAATTTAACAAATTTGGCTTTAGAAAAAAATCTATTTGTTTTCATTACATTTTTTACAATAAGCTCTACATTTTCTTAAAAAACACAAATTTGTTATTTATTTTAAAAGGGGGAGGATACAAGAAGAAAACCAACCGTAATCCTTCCCACCCAAAGACAAAGGTTTTATGTGAAGTAATAGTTCTACGAGTTTCAACAAATACATATAGTTATGTAACCACACCACAATCAAGATAATGTTCCATCACCCTGAAAATTCCCTGTATCCCCCCTTATTTTCAACCTCTCCCCTCCAACCTACGCAACTACAGATGTCTTTTCTTTAATCCTTATAAAATCAAGTTATAAAGTTCTAAAATCTTGGGACCTCTGGGTGGCTCAGCAGTTGGGCATCTGTCTTAGGCTCAGGGCATGATCCTGGAGTCCTGGGATCGGGTCCCACATCAGGATCCCTCTGCCTCTCTCTTTTTCTCTATCTCACATGAATAAATCTTTAAATTTAAAATCTTTAAAATTTAATTTAAAATCTTTTTTAAAAAAAGTTCTAAAATCTTGGTATCCCTGGTAGAGTACATTTTTTTCACTTCTAGATTGTTTTGTTTTATGCAAATATAATCACTCATTCAGCTCATTCTCTCCCTTGCTCCCTCTCTTCCTACTTGCCCCGTTTCATATACACACACCCTATGTAAGCCCCAGGAGGGCAGAAACCAAAATCGTTAGTAAAGGAATATTTAATCACTATTTTTATATCAGTGGGATCAATATAAATTTTATTTTTTTATATCAATGCAACCATGCAATAATGGAAAAAAGTATAAGCTTTTTCCACTCAGTGATACACCTCAGCTATTCTGTCAATAATTATTGGAAGTAACATCACTTCTTTGAGTTATGATATCTAAAGCACTGAAAAAATGCTCCTCACTTTAGTCAGAAGAAGGGGAGAAAAGTTGCGCGCAAATATGAATAGCAAGCTTGGAGACTTTGCAATACTATTTATCTACTAAAAACAAAACCAAACATATTCTAGATCTCAAAACACTTTAAAAAACACTAAATTTTAATTCTAATCCACAAAACAACTGAAGTACACACTGCCAATAGTACTGTCATGATATCATAGACAAATTATAATTTAAATGGCCAGGTTCATATATCCAATTGCCCATTCAATATCTCCATTTGATTGCCTAATATATATTTGTTATTGGAGTTCAATTTGCCAACATATAGCATAACACCCAGTGCTCATCCTGCCAAGTGCCCCCCTCAGTGCCCACCACCCAGTCACCCCAACCCCCCCACCCACCTCCCTTTCCACTACCCCTTGTTCGTTTCCCAGAGTTAGATGTCTCTCATGTTTTGTCACCCTCACTGATATTTTCACTCATTTTGTCTAATAGACATTTTAAACAATGGTTTTCAAATGGAACTCTCATTATATCTTTCCTCTCAGTCAGCTCTACTCCTTGTCTTTCTCCTTTCTGTAAACAGCAGTCTGCATTCACCTAGTTTCTCAGGCTGTACATCTTGGAATCATTCTTGACTCCTCCCTTTTCTTATTTCTTCTATCAAATCCTATCAATTTCAAAATACAGCCATCATTCTATCACTTCTCATCACAGTCACTGCTAATACTCCAGATCACCATCACCTCTGGCCTGACTGTTGCAGCAATGTTCTGACTTGTCTTTTTGTTGGCACTCAGGCACACTTTTCACCTTCATTCTCTTCTCCAAAGAATAGCCAAAGTGATCTTTGAAAATAAAAGATCACCTCACATTTCCGTTTAAAAAGCTACACATAACAAATTCCAGAGTCCTATAAATACCCAACATGATCTTGCCACTGGCCCCTTATCTAACCTCATGCCCTGCCATTCTCTTTGCCTTGCTCACTATACTCTAGCCACAGTGCCTTTCTGTCACACCTGGAAAACACCAAATATGCTTTATCTTTGAACCTTGCTGTTCCTTTTCCTTGGAACACTGCTTCAGAAATCTGCATGGGTCAGTTTCTCACTATAGACCTATGTTCCAATGTCAAAGCCTCATGGAAGCCCTCTCTGACCACCCTATCTAAAATGGCCCCCCTCCTCCCATCCCTGCTGCTCTATATTCCTCAGCGTGACGTGGTTTTCTTTATAGCACTTATCACTACTTGACATATAGCATATCTTGTTGATTATGTGTTCATTTCCTCTCTCCCACCCTAGAATGTAATAACAGCAGTAATAATAACTGGATTGCCATTAAATGATTATTATTGCTATTATATAATATATAATACATGATAATATAGCTATTAGATAATAGCTACGTAAACACTAAGAACAGGCAGTCTTCTAAATGCTTTATATGTCTGAATTCATTCAATCCTCAACAACCAGGGATGTCTGGGTGGCTCAGTAGTTGAGCATCTGCCTTTGGCTCAGGTCGTGAACCCAGGGTCCTGGGATCGAGTCCCACATCAGGCTCCCCACAGGGAGCCTGCTTCTCTCTCTGCCTATGTCTCTGTCTCTCTGTGTGTCTCTCATGAATACGTAAATAAAAATCTTAAAAAGAAAAAAAAAAACTCAACACCCAATGAGTTAAATACTATTATCATTCCCATCTTACAGATCAGAAAAGAGGCCTACAGAGATGTAAAGTAAGATACCCAAAATCAAACAGCTAGCAGGTGATCCAGCTACGATTCAAACCCTAGCAGGCAGTACCCAGAAGCCACTGGGTAGCTGTTAGCTACTGCATTCTGCTACTTTCCTGAAAGACACTAGGGCAGAGCCTTAAACTGTATCATTCCCTGCTACAATCATGGTGCCTAAAACGGTACCTGAGAAAGAGTAGGCTGTCAAAAAGTATTTGTTGAAGGAAGACAGAAAGGAAAAAAGAAGAAACAACCCAAGACATAATGATAACTCACCCTGGTTATAACAATTAGGAATGTGCACAGCCTAGCCTCAAACCTAAGGCCTCCTAATCTGAGCTCTTGCCCCTCTGCCATGGCATGGATTTTCTCATACACCTGCTCTCATGAGATCTTCAATAATCTTGTCAGGTCAAATAAAAATTAAAATTATTCACACCTTTACAGATGAAGGACTTATAAGGTTAGGTAACTTTCCCAAAGGCACAGGCTAGTTCATATATTAACTAACCCAGAAGAATAAACCCACATTTCCTGCTTCTGAAATTGATGTTTTCCCCCATCACATTCAGCTTACTCCTGAAGAAGACAAATGTTACTGGCTCACTGAGATAACCTACCTTATGTCCTCACTGAAATAAAAACAAATTCCTTGTGTAAAATGTTGGCAGCAAGGGGCTTTTAAAACTTCCTTTTGTTTCCAGATACTAGAAATGTCTACTCCTAGGAGAATATGTGCTATATTCTTTGCTGTAGACTAAGCCTTAAAAAGGGGGAGAAATACATGCCTCTTTTAATGAATCCATGTTTTCCATTCCTCTACCAAGTAACAGCAAAGACGAAAATGGTAAAGATCTTTACATTTGTTTTTCAATATACGAAATGTCCAAAACACGCATATAGAAGGAAGGAACAAATTATCACAGAAATAATACAAGCAATAAAGGCAAGAACCAAAATTCTGAGCAGTCTTTGAAATTTAATAGCTCAGTTGGAACATTTCCATGGCAACAGCAGGATTACATGGTTACATGCTACTTTTATCATTTAGCACATTTTCCTTAGGAACTGACATGATTATCACAAAAAGGTTTTATGGTATTACAAAGACAAAAAAAAGGTGTTAGAGGGAACAGGCACTTCTTCCTTGCAAAAATTTTATTGAAAACATGTAAAAAAAGAGCAAATAGTTTTCAAATATGAATGCTTAACTTGAAATGCCTGAGCAGGTCTTAAAGATTGCTAAACACTGAGCTCAGGCCTTCAACAAAATATACAAAGAATAAGTAACTTGCTCAAAGTTATACAGCTGATACAGTGGGCACTTCAATTTAAACTCACATCTCTTTCTTGAGTATTTATGCTTTCCATTTTGCTAGGAATATATATAGGTAACAAAAGCAACTGACCTGTTTTTTTTTTTTTTTAAGAGATAGTTAAAGGAGAAGAAAAGTGTCAAATCTGCAGTACCCACAGAACTAATTTATTTAGCAAGTAAAGCACCTTCATCAATTTCTCCAATTCCCACCAGTGATTATTAAACTGTTTGTGAAAAGCTAGAACATCCTAAGGGTACCTCATGAATTATAATGAATTAATCAGCTAGACTATTTAATAACTTTAAATATATATAGAAATTAACAAACTTATTACCTAGTTTTACTTTTTATAAATTAAAGTACTGCCTCAGATTACATTAGGGGTAAGAAGAAAAGGGTTCTACTCAAATAGTAACAATAAATACGGTCTTAAGCTATAAAATAAATTTAGTCAAGGACTCCAAAATATTTCCTACTGAGGATTTAATTATTCAAAGTCTTAAATATATTCCAATGTAGGCTATCAGTCCATAGCTTTATGTCTGCTCTTTGCTCTAAGCTCTTTCTTGCATATGAGACTCAATGGCACTTAGTAGCCAGAGGTATTATGGTTATGTGCTAGAAGAAAAACAAAAATAAAATACTTAATCGTGAACGTTGGCAGCACGTTTTGGGTTCTGAAACCAATTTTCAATGGGTATGTGGAGGATCTCCCCCATACCATGGACAACTCAACTCAATTCTGACATTACCTACTTGGAGATAGCATCAGATTCCACATGTTTAAGGTTTAGTCTCACAAGACTGCCCCCAACTCTTCAGATACCAGTTGTAAGTCCAGGTTATCACCTGTGCTTTTGATCCACTGGCTATAGGTTAGAGATTTCATTGCACCCCTTCCTTGGGTTCAATTAAATGCTAGAGGGGCTCACAGAACTTAGAGAATCTACTTACCAGATTATCAGTCTGTTATGAAAGACTGTAACTCAGGAACAGCCAGATGGAAGAGATACATAGGGCAAGGTATGTGAGAAGGGTCTTGGAGTTTCTGTGCCCTCCCCAGGCATGGAACTCTGAACCCTGTCCTTTTGGGTTTCTATGGAAGCTCCATTACACGTACAAATGATTAAACAATTGGCTACTAGAGATCTATTCAACCTGGAGTCCTCAGCCTCTCCCAGAGATCGGGGGTGGGAGGGTGAGGAGGAGACTGAAAGCTCCAACCCTTCTCATCATATGGTTGATAATCTGGGCAATCAGCCCTCATTCTTAGGTGGGGTCCAAAAGCCACATCATCAACATAACAAAAGAGACCTTTATCATTCTCACCAAATTAAGTGTACAGCTTAAAAGTTACTGGTTAACGCCAGTTATTTGGTTAGAATTGGCTCATTATCCCTACAAGCTAATATTTAGTAGAGAATAAGGGAAAACCTTCCCATTTTGAGTGAAAAGCTACAGGTATGTCAATGTATGTTAAGAAGCTAATAACCAACTGGTGTAAGAAAGCACCAATACGTGGCTTTGAAATTCTATAAGAATATATAGTAGCTACTTAGTATAGGACACATATCCTAACATTTAATATTGTAAATCTCTAAATCACAAGAATTCTTTTTTTTTTAAGATTTTATTTATTTATTCATGAGAGACACATATATATATAGAGAGAGGCAGAGACACAGGCAGAGGGAGAAGCAGGCTCCATGTAGGGAACCTGACGTGGGACTCTGATCCTGGGTCTCTAGGATCAGGCCCTGGGCTGAAGGTGGAGCTAAACCGTTGAGCCACCCGGGCTGCCCCTCACAAGAATTCTTATATGGGATCCTTAACTCAGGATGTTTATCTCTATTCAAAGCTTTGGTTTTCCTTTGTTTTTTGCAAAATTATTAACACATCTTCTAAAATGAAACACAAAGGTAAAAGAAAACAAAACAATTAACTGTTCAGAAAAGAACAAACTCCACTTCAGTATGAGTAAAACTGTCCCAAGAGGGTTGAGCTACCTTTCTGATAGAAAATAAATTTTGTTTTTAAACATAAAATTAGAGGGGAAAATATCTTGTTAAGTTTTAGTTCCAAAAGATCTGTCAAACAGGAGAGAAGAAAAGTGATACCTGTACTTACTGTCGTTGGATCCCATGCTAATGAGGTCATCAGAGTCAACATTGTGAACTATGGCTGCTTTGTATCCTGCTCTTTGTGCATTTAAAACCTGCAGGTCAGAAAACAATCACAATATGAGGGAGAGAATGTTTTGTAATGGCATCCTTCAACTTCAACATAAATCAGCAAGTCTATATACCATGTGTCTAGGTCTAGATCATGTATATATGTAAGACTGGATCTCAAGTATGTTCTTGAAACATGACATGTTTTACAACTGATTATCAATGACTTTGGATATCTTCTTGATTTCATTCATGGCACGAAGTAAATGAGAAGCAAATAAAGGACAGAGATACAAGCTAAAATACTAAAAGGACCCAAAACAATAAACCTATCTAGCTCGAACAGGTAGAGACTTGCTAAGATCAGGTTCAAGAGTCATCAGCCCTTGGACATTCAAATCTACCTCTGCTAGATAAGTAGGATAAACGTGGACAAATTATTTTTCTTCATGTAGATTAATCAGAATAATTTTATCCTATCCCTGAAAAAAAAAAATCTGTAGGAGGTAAGAGTGCCTCAAGGAATTAATATTTTGTTCCTCTTTAGAGCCTCTTATAGCCCTATGAAAGACCTTCATGGAGTAGGCACTCACTAAATATTACTCATTCAAGAGTAAATGTATAAAATATATGCTCAAATTAATAGCCCACATTATAACATTACTAACACATGAGAGAAAATTAGGCAGAGATTTTTTAAAAAACTAATTAAAATAGCATAAGTAGTTTACCAACACAGGACCTACTGCTCTAATGTTAAGAACATGGAGAGAAAATTAACCAGCCAACAAAACTGTTACAAGGAATGTTCGGCAGTCCTGCAAGAAAATGTCAATAACCAAAGAAAGTAAGTTTACTATTTTTTTTTGTTAATGTGTGCATTTTTTAAGTATTTAGCTAAAATTGAGACAATGCTAGCTCCAAAACTTCTTCCACATAGATAATTTCTGCTTTTTCAATGGGAGGGGGAAAATATCCTTAAAGGGAGGATAGGATATTACAGCTTCTAAATCTTATTTCTCACTCATTACTTATATATTAATCTGTTGTTTATTCATTCTATTACCATAGCAGAAGAGAATCCAGTTAGCTTTTGGTTACACAAAAGTATACTTGGTTGGGGGTGCTTGGGTGGCTCAGTCGGTTAAACAGCTGCCTTTCACTCAGGTCATGATCCCAGGGTCCTAGGACTGAGTCCCAGGTCAGGCTGCCTGCAGAGTGGGGAGTCGGCTTCTCCCTCTGCCTCTGCCCCCACCCACTCTCTCTCTCCCAAATTAGTTAAATCTTAAAGAAAAAAAAAGATACTTGGTTGGGGTTGCAATTAGTTTTTTTGATTCTTTAGTGACCATTTTAACAGTTCCCAAAGAGCTAACCCAGTAACTAAGGAGAAATATTTCTTTCAGACATTCAAAAAACATGTGTTCCCAGAGATACAATTTAAGAAAAGCAAAGTTTGTGACACCTGGGTGGCTCAGTGCTTGAGCATCTGCCTTAGCTCAGGGCCTCTGGCTCAGGGCGTGATCCCAGGGTCCTGGGATCCTGTAGGGAGCCTGCTTCTCCCTCTATGTCTCTGCCTCTCTCTCTCTCTCTCTCTCTCTCTCTCTCTGTCTCTCATGAATAAATAAATAAATCTTTAAAAAAATACAAAGTGTATATCAAAAGCTGTTCTCTTCTAGCAAAAAAAAAAAAAAGGAAGTTTTAGCTTTCTTTTTAGAGCCAATTAATGCACAGTCATCAAAATCACATGATTTAACTTGTTTCCCTGCAAGATATATATTTGTAGTGAAGATACAACATGATAGGACACACATAAAGGTGGTCTCAGGAACCATGATAAAGAGTTAAAAAAAAAAGTTCAATCTAATTAGTATTTGAATTTACATAATAAAATTACATAAGGTACTGTGTGGCACAGCGCAGAAATAAAAGGTGAATCAGAAACAATCATTATCTTCAAGGAGATATCAATACTCATGGATATCCAAACAGGTCAGGTACTTTCTTGCCTCTATTTGTTGATGCTATTATCTCTGCTAGGAATAGGCTTTGTCTTCTGAATGCCCATTGGGCCTTCAAATTCCATTATCTCCATGAAGTCTGCCCCATTCCATGCCCTACTGCATGTTTTTTTCAAGCACTGGCATAACTGCTCCCTGTTTATAGTATTTATATCAACTTGTTTTCATTTTCTTAAAGATCTTATATAGTGCCTTATATTATACCATATATACATGTACTATCCTATTTCAAAAAACCTTTTATGGGATCATTAAATCTCCTGCAGTTGTCTATGTGTGAGCTTTTCTGGTAAGAAGGGATGAAGCCATCATCGATTTTATATAAGGCTTTCTGAACCCCCAATTATTAAGAATGACCAATATAAATTATTGGATTTACAACAATCTACATTTGTAACTAAATCTAGCCATTAGATTTTTTTAAAAAGATCTTATTTATTCATGAGAGAGAGAGAGAGAGAGAGAGAGACAGGCACAGGCAGAGGGAGAAGCAGGCTCCATGCAAAGAGTCAGATGTGGGACTTGATCCCGGGACTCCAGGATCAAGCCCTGGGCCAAAGGCAGGTGCCAAACTGCTGACCCACCCAGGGGTCCCCTAGCCATTAGATTCTTAAAACTATATGGAGCAACTGGGGAGAAATGTTTCTTTCACACCTCCAAAATGCAATTGTCTCCATAAATACAATATATTATATCAATTTTGAAAGCTGTTCTCTGCTATCAAAATAATAAAATTTCTAAAGTAGAAAACCACTAAAATAGGCAGGAATTTTGAATGTACAAGTGTGAATTCCAAAAAATAGAAACATGTTTTTAAAAATTTTACAAGAAGTCTTCCCTGAGGCTTTTGTTGTTGTTTTTATTGATCTTGAACATAAAGTATTAAAATTAAATCAAGAAACACATTAACATATGGACCAACAGACTTACAAATACAAACAAGGAAACTATATCCATGTTTATGAACTACAGAATTCGTGCGTCAAATTAAATTACATTTTTAACTAAGCAGCAGCTGGTATTTTTAAGAACATGAGGCAGAAATAAAACTAAATCATTTAGTAAACATGTGCAATGTTTCACATTCATAAAATGCAACCTCAAACACATGGTGTCAGATGGAGGCAAAGAACTCAAAGATTCATGAATAAAAAGCATGCTCTGTGAGCAAATCTAAATTCCAAAAAAGACATCAAAACTGAAAATTTCAGGAAAAAGCCTTCTGAATTGTATTGTCAATCTGCCTTTTTAAGGAGACTGATCAAAGCTATTAGCTCAAATTGTGGTAAATGCTCTAAATATTTTATATCTCATCAACAAATTAGCTGCAACTACATTATGTAGACCAAGAGGTATCTATCCAAGAGTTCTGAAAAAATATGGGACTTCTTATAATACGTAGCCATTATGTCAGAAGATATAGACTGCTAAGGAAAAACTTTCAGTAAAATAGGTTCTAAAAGGAATCCTAGAAATGACACAATAGTTCATCTTATTTCCAGACTGGACAAATTGGTAATACTGACACTAATTTTAAAAAAGCCTTGTGAGAAGAACTGATTGAGCTATCAAGATCCTACGTAGAGATCTTTTATGGGACATGAAGGCATGAGAAGTTGGGGGGAAACTGTTGATAGAATACATGTAACAAGGCTCCAGACCAAAAACTATAAAGAATAAAAGAAGCTTCTATATGCTAGTACTTTACATATATTATGTATATGTATATACTTTACATATATTATCCCTAATACCTAACATGCCTGGACAAAGTAGGTATTCTTTTCTATATTTTAGAAATGAGGAAAAATGGGTAAACATAAGTGCCCTACAATCACATTTAGGCAGAGTTGACATTTGAACATAATCTCTCTCTCCAAAATAAATAAAGAGATTAGATAGGGAAGCATGGGGCTTCCCAATGATGATGAGGAAAACCAAAATGATTAGTCTTACTTAACATTTTACAAACTTGTGGGAAGAGGAACAGAACTGAGAAATCATCAAGACCTAGACAACATGATCATAAAATCTTCTGGGTCATATGAAACCTATGTACAAAACAGAGTTTAAACCAAGAAGAAAAGTGCTAAAATACTGACACAGAGTTTATGGAAACTCAGCGGGGAAATACTTAGTGGGCTGGAATGTCTATCACAGATTTTATGGGACCTGAATTACCCTTTAACTAAAATGAGAGGAAATTTGAGCAAACAATAGAAGAGTTGGGAGAAATTTTTCACATGGTAGGAAAGAGAAAGAACAAAAGGTGGGACCTAGCAAGGTCTATAAAAATGGAGTTTAAAGTATAAATTCTTGGAACACGATTACCTGTATTCAAATTCTGACTCTGTCATATACAAGTTGTATAAACTTAGGCAAGTTAAGTTCACTTCTGTAAAATTAGCCTGATAATATAACCAACTTAAAGAGTTATTCTGAGGATTATATGATTTAATATATGTAAAACACTTAAAATAGTGGATAGGCCTGGCACATATTAAATAAATGCTAGTCTTGATTATTGTCATTGCTATTGATTTTTCTTGTTGCTCTTGGAGAATCAGAGGTGAGAAGAAAGAAAGCAATGGGCCAAACTGTGCAGGACCTTGAAGATCATTCTGAAAAACAGATATGGGGTCTACTTTGTCAGGGTTCACAGAAGGCAAATGAATAAGGCGCTGACATGGCTGAGGCCCTGTTCACTTGAACAACAGTGAAAAGGCAAGCTCATAATCAGGATTATTTCAGACAGACAGGTAACATTCCATGAACACCATACACATCTCCTACAGATGCCCCATGTTTCTAAGAACATTTACCTTCAAGTGATAGGCAAAAGATGTTTCATTCAAAATAGCAGCCAACTTTAAATATATTCTCTTCTAATTTTAGTGATAATACAACCTTTAGTTCATTATTTCAACATTTTATTATAAGTGTAAAAAGGTCACTTTTTTTAAAGATTGATTGATTGATTTGACAGAGAAAGAGGGGGAGGAGTGGCAGGCAGGAGAGGGAGAAGCAGGCTTCCTGCTTAACAGAAAGCCTGATATGGGGCTCAATCCTAGGACCCTGGGATCATGACCTGAGCTAAAGGCAGATGCTTAACTGACTGAATCACTCAGGGGCCCCAAAAGGTCATTTATTTTTAACTAGGAAGCTGAAAGAATATATTGAAATATGTCAGATTATAATTAATTCAGAATAAAATATGATTTAGAGGGAAATTTCTGTGACATAATTTTATTTACTAAAACTAGTATTAATAGAAGTTAAAAAAATGTAATAAATAAATAAATACGAAAATTCTACCTGGAAATTCTATCTAGTTTGGGTATAAATATAAAAAAAATACACCTCTCTCAAGATGCATTGTAAGTGCTTGACTAGTAGGAAGAGAATAACTAAATTTAATCATACCTTCAGTGACTTTAAAACACCCATCTTTTATTTTCTTTTGTCTCTAAATCTTTCCTGCCCAAGAATGAACTTGAATTCACTTTTTTAAGATTTTATTTCTTTACTTGAGAGAGAGAGAGACAGAGCATAAGCAGAGGGGAGGCAGAAGGACAGGGAGAAGCAGAGTCTCTGCTGAGTAGGGAGCCCTACGTGGGGCTCGATCCCAGGACCCTAAGATCATGACCTGAGCTGAAGGCAGATACTTAACCAAATAGCCATCCAGGCACCCCTTGAGTCCATATTTTATGTTGATATTTTAAAATATTTCTACATTAGTAGTGTTATCTACAATAAAACCCCACAATCAACATATTTTCTGGTAAAACACTGAATGTTTTCTTCTAAATAACAGCAACAAGAGAAAGATGCTTACTCTCACCACATCTATTCAGCACTGTACTGAAATTCTGGCCAATGAAATAAGGAAGGTAGGAGGCACGGGGCAGTGGGAGGTGGGGAAGAGAGAAAGAATAAATATAGATTACAAAGGAAGATGCTCTTAATTTGCAAATTGACATAATCATCTACTTAGATGAATTAATAAAAGGATGCAGGAGGAAATAACTGAGTTTAGAATTCTATATCCAGATTAAGCTTCCTTCAAAAATGAAGGTAAGGAGCACCTGGTGGCTCAGTCAGTTGAGCAAAGGACTCTCAGTTTTGGCTCAGGTCATGATCTCATAAATCATAAGATCAAACTCCAAGTCTGGCTTAGTGCAGAGTAGGCTTGCCTCTGGCCCACCCTGCACTCGCTTATGCATGCCCTCTCTCTCTCATTCTGAAGGAAGGAAGGAAGGAAGGAAGGAAGGAAGGAAGGAAGGAAGGAAGGAAGGAAGGAAGGAAGGAAGGAGAAAAAAAGAGAGAGAGAGAGAGAGAAAATCAATTTAAAAAAAGCATACACACACACACACACACATATATATATAGAATGAAGGTAAAATTAAGACATTTCCAGATGAACAAAACCTGAGAGAATCTGTGTCAGTGACCCTGTCTGAAATATTAAAAGGGGCACCTGGGTGGCTCAGTGGTTGAGTGTTTGCCTTCAGCTCAGGTCGTGATCCGGGTTCCTGAGATCAAGTACCACATCAGGCTCCCCACAGGGAGCCTACTTATGTCTCTGCCTATGTCTCTGCCTCTCTGTGTGTGTGTGTCTCATGAATAAATGAATAAAATCTTTAAAAACAAAAAAAGAAACAAAGAAATATTAAAAGGAGCCCTTCAGGCTGAAATGACTTGAATTTACAGTAACTTGAATCTACACAAAATAAATAGCAGCAGTAAATATAATTGCATAGGTATTATGAAAACAATAAGATATTTTTATTGCGCACCTGGGTGGCTCAGTCAGTGGTGTGCCCAACTCTTGGTTTTCGGCTAATGTTGTGATCTCATGGATCCTGGGATCCAGCCCCACATCAGGCTCATCAGGCTCCCCACCTATCCTCAGCAAGGAGTCTGCTTAAAGATTCTCTCCATCTGCCCCTCCCTCTCACACACACATGCCTGTGCTCTCTTGCTTTCTCTAAAACAAATCTTTTTTAAAAAAGATATTTTTATTTGTAACTCTTTTCTTCTTATTGTTCTAAAAGACAGCTGCATAAAAACTGTGTTAATGGACTTAGATAAAGTTAAAATTTGTATGATAATAATACTATAATAGCATCACAGAGGAGGTAAGATAAAGGTATATATTGGATCAAAATTTTTATATGTAACTAATCTGAACTACACTATTTTAACTTAAAATGTTAATTGCAATACCAGGACCATCACTATGAAAATAACTAAAAGATACATAGAAGAAACAACAAAGAAATTAAAAAGGTGTGTCAGAAAATATCCATGTAATACAGAAAAAGCAGGAATTGAAAAAACAAAGACTAAGAGAAAACAAATTAAGTGGCATATGTAAATCCTACTTCATAAGTAATTACATTAAATGTAAATAGTTTGAACATCTCAATCAAAAACCAGAGATTGGCAGAATGGATTAAAAAACATGATCCATCTATGTACTTCCTATAAAAGAATCAAACTTTTCAAAGACACATATAGGTTGAAAATAAAAGGAAAAAGATATATCAGGCAAACAGTACAAAACCTAAAAATAAAAATTCTTACTAAGACAAAGAAAGACATCTTATAATGTCTTCCGTCAAGAAGATATAGGCATCATAAACATATATGCATCTAATCATAGAGTTCCAAAATACATGAATTGAAACTGAAAAAAGTGAAGGGAGAAACACACAATTCAACAATAGTTGGAAACTTCAATGTTCTCTCTAGTGAATAGAAAAACAAGTCAGAAGATCAACAAAGAAATGGCAGACTTGAAGAAAACAATAAACTAACTAGACCTAACAGACATCTATGAAACATTCCACTTAACAATAAACATTCTTCTCAAGTGCATATTCTCCAGGGTAGACCAGATGTTATGGCATAGAACAATCCTCAGTAGCTTTGAAAGTACTAAAATCATACAAAGTTTTACAACCACAATGAAGTTAGAAATCAACATTAGAAGGAAATTTGGGAAATTCACAAATGTCAAAATTAACACATCCTAAGCAACCAATGAGTCAAAAAAGAAACCACCAAGGAAATTATAAAATACTTTGAGGTGATGAAAACAAAACATATCAAAACTTACGGAATGCAGCTAACACTGCATTTGACAAAATCAATACTCTTTCATGATAAAAACACTCGATAAGTATCAAAACAGGATGGTACTGGCACAAACATACACACATAGATCAATGGAACAGAATAAAGAGCCCAGAAACCCACAATTATATAGTCAATTAATCTACAACAAAGGAGGTAAGAATATACGATGGCTAAAAGACCATCTCTTCAACAAATGGTGCTGGGAAAACTGAACAGCTATATGCAAAAGGAAGAATATGGACCACTTTCTTATACCATACAGAAAAATAAACTCAAATGGGGACTCCCGGGTGGCTCAGCAGTTGACTGCCTGCCTTCAGCTCAGGACATGATCCCAGTCCGGGGATTGAATCAGACATCAGGCTCCCTGAGAGGAGCCTGCTTCTCTCTGTCTCTGCCTCTGTCTCTCAATGAATGAATGAATGAATGAATGAATGAATGAACAAACTAAACTCAAGTGGATTAAAAATGAAATGTGAGACCTGAAACCATAAAACTCCTAGAAAAAAAACACAGGCAGTAATCTCTAACACTGGCTTTAGTGACATTTTTCTAGATCTATCTCCTCAAAGGAAACAAGAATAAAAATAAACTACTGGGACTACACCAAAATAAAAAGCTTTTGCAGAGTGAAAGAAATTATTAATAAAATGAAAAGGCAACTGAATGGGAGAAGATATTCACAAATGATTTATCTGATAAGAGGTAAATATCCAAAATATATAAAATATACAACTTAACACTAAAGTATGTGTTGACCAAAGATGTGGAGAAAAAGGAATCCTAGGGAACTACTGATGGGAATGTAAATTAGTGCAGCCACTGTGGAAAACAATACAGAGGTTCCTCAAAAATTAAAAACAGAAATATCATATAACCTGGTAATTCTGCTAGTAGGTATTTACCCAAACAAAATAAAAACACTAATTCAAAAAGATACATGTACCCCAATGTTGACTGCCATTATTAATGAATGAATTAATTAAAGGACATATCTTTTTGGAGACAATGTTCAGTTCCCCTATCAGAAATGTGGAGATAATGCTAGAATCTATGAAACACTGATTCCTAATGTAGCCATTATGCTTAATATATGATACCTGGAACTGTATCTCCTGATTATTTTATAAACACTACAGTGCTGGCATAGGGCAGGCCTTGAAAAAGTAATGACCATATTTTTTTCATGATATTGTTTGATATCATTCATATTAAAATGATATCACTGAATTAAAATTAGATATGGAAGGGAACTTCCCCATCCTGATCATCTTGGTAAAAACATTAATTATCAGAAAACTAAATCTATTATCTTGAAAAATAAGGATGATAAAGTAACATTTAGAGTACTTTGTACATAAGATTTTATGTTCCTTAAGGAAACGAACTATCTTGTTTATTTGTATATATATCTCAAGCCTAGAAGCTCTCTCACATAAACACTTATTCAATCAAACTAAATCACAACTAAGGTAACAGTCTGACCGGCCCCACCCAGCAAGATGTATGCCATAAAAATAAAAGCTCCTTATATTTGTTGCTTAGTTTCCCCCGAAAACCATGCCAAAAATTTTACTTCAGTCATCATGGATAAAAGTGTTCCTAAAATATTTTTCATTTTCCCAGCTTTCTCAGTAAAAGGTACCAAACATGATATGACCTTTTCCAATGACTTGGGGGATCTGGTGAATAAGGCTTCTCCAGACCTTAGCTGGTTTTTCTCCTTAATGTTAAGTGTTAAATCTCACTTCCTCTCTGTCTGTACTCATTAGTACTAGGCTACTAATAGTAATTCCAGCTTTTCCCCACCCTTAATTCTCTTCTGTGGTAGAGAAAGAAAGAAGTAAATCTGGTAAGAATACAACTCCTTAAAAAAAAAATTAAGTACATAAAAGTTCTAAGAGAAACTGTCAAGGAAAGTATGTGGTTTTAATGCTGAAGCTTTGTGACATTTATTATGGTGATACAAAGGCATGTTTCTTCTCTTATATAAATAAGGTGATATTTTAAGAATGTTGACCTTTTGACAAATGGCATATGTTTATCTAGGCTTGGAGGTAAGTTGAATTTATTTGTTTAATTAGAAAATATTTTTGTTAGGGCTGGTAAAAAAAATCTGTTTGTATGCAAAGCATACAAACTTACTTGTTTCAAGTATAGCACAAACAGAAGCTAGAATCCTTGGTAACTTTAAAAATTAAATATTTTAGGTTGCATTCCAGTGGCAGCATCTTAAAGTTAATCTTTGTTTTGGTACATGGGAAAGCAATTTTTAAATACTGCAGGTAATAAAAATCGTGGGCAGTAAAATAATTTAGTGGACCTTGGTTGAACTCTTTTTTTTAATAAAAAGAAATTTCATATACCAGAGTATTATAGGTAGTATTGGTAAATACTATTTCATCAAACTTTATTATAGGCTATGTGTTGTATATGTATTAGGGCATGAATGAAAATAAATTTCTTACTGTGGATTTGGCTGTACTTTCTTACAGTCAAAAAAGTTGAAAACCTACTTATATGAGTTCTTAATGTTCTGTAGGTTGTCTGCAATCATAAACTTGTGCTTTTCATTGCAGCAATACTATTCCGCCACACATCATCACAAAATTAAAGTCTTTGTCTCTAAATGTGGCTATTTCCAATGAAGTTTTAATATTTTATTTAGCACATGATTAGTACAATAAATTAAAACTAAAATAAACCTTTTTTTCTTAGAGATGTTAAGAAAACCCAAATGAACCTTTATGTGCAGCTATTTCTAATATTGCCACCAGTTTGAAGATGCTTTAAAAAAAAAAACTCTTAACAAAATTTACCAGTTAGAATTAACTATATTAGTTAAAAGTTTCCTAAATAAATTTTCAGAATTGCATCTTAAGTTTCATAGAGGTATCCATTAAATATTTTCTAGTTACATATGCATATTAAACTGCATGTTAAAGTGAAAAATATGATCAAAATTCATATTTTTTTGGATACAATGGTATTCATATTCTAACCAAATCTTATTTCTCACCCTAATGAGAAATTCCATTTCAACCCACCCACCACTGTAAATAAAGCTTGTTGAAAGAACTTTTGTGTGAACAAAAAGAAAACTCTCCGCACTTACTATGAGCTGACCAGGAATTCCCAGGTATTGACAGACCTGTACTACATTTGAAATGTAACTGAGGGAACAATTACAATGAGCATTTTGATGCTCGGCACCACCCAGTGGTAGGACTCTGACTATACGCCCTCCTTTACTGCTCACTCATTTTGGTGCTCCAGGCACTATACTAAAAAACTCAGTACATAGAACTGCATAAAACATAAGCTCTACTCCCAAGAAGCTGAAGTGAGAAAGTATTCATGTTTTTTTAGGCTAGAATCAAGCTAGGGAGAAATAAAATAATATATAGAAAAAAAAAGAATCTACTGTAAAGAAATAGGAAATGCACAGTACTTTTGGGGTTTGGTCTGTCCTTAGCAAAGAATTTTTTCAACACAACCTTTTCAAATAGAAGATAGAAAATGAGTAGCTTTAACAAGCCATCACTTTGTGATACACTTAACATCACTCTATTAAAACATTTGAAATTACTATAAAAATATTCCAAATATGAAGATCAGGTATTAATACTAGTTTAATATGATCTTTAGTTAGAATAAAACCTAAAAGACAAAAAATTTACCTAATGGAGCCTTTAATGAAGTTTAATTAATTTTTTAAAACACTTTATTTATTCATTTGAGAGAGAGAGAGAGAAAGAGAGAGCATGAACAGGTAGAGGGACGGAGGGAGAAGCAGACTCCCTGCTACGCAGGGAGCCAGGTGTGGGGCTAGATCCCAGGAAACTGGGATCATGACCTGAACTGAAGGCAGACACTTAACTGAATGAGCCACCCAGGTACCCCAGAAGTTTGATTAATTAACAAACTAATTAATATTAGCGACAGGTCTCTTAAACTTGAATAATGAGTACTCCAATATTCATTTACTATTAAATTGTGTATATACATACATTATGAATACTTTTTGTGTATGCTAGTTTCAAAACACAAAAAGGTAAAAAGTCAGGATAAAAAAGAAAACAGTATATAACACACATCCCGGGTGGTTCTGGAACCTAGCCTCTTCTGACCATGCTGGCTATACACACTGGGTGTCAGCAGTTCTAGCAGAATCTAAAAAAACTGGAGCTTCACTTTATAGTCCAACTTCTATGGGACTTCTATGGATCCTCTGCAAAAAATGTGGTCTAATTCTGCTTCCAAATGACAATTGAAAAAATTATCTGGAAAATGGGTTTTCTTTTCTTTCAGAATTGCCAACACAAAGCGACAGCAACTCAACCATCAGCCTGGCACAAACTACTTTTTCTCCTAGCCTAGATGTCAAACAAAGGAGAAAAAGTTGTTTTTCTTAAAAGGGAAAGAAATGAAGTAAAGAAATTAATGGGAGACTTAGAGAATAAAGATAGTTCTTAAAACCTGACTACGATCTTCCTTTTTCATCTAAAGAAGTAAAAAGAAATTAAGAAGTACAATCTCTTTCTCAAATGATCTAAGCAATGCAGATAAGAATGGAGCAGGGACACCTGGGTGGCTCAGTGTTGAGAATCTGCCTCTGGCTCAGGTCGTGATCTTGGGGTCCTGGGATCGAGTTCCGCATTGGGCTCCCTGCAAGGAGCCTGCTCCTCCCTCTGCCTCTCTCTCTGTCTCTCATGAGTAAATAAATAAAATCTTAAAAAAAAAATGGAGAAGCACTAGTAGATTCATACGTCAATGCAAAAACTATTAATTCTACTTATAGGATAAAAATTCCTAGAAATGTAATGGCAGGGAACAATCAATGATTGAAATAAGATCCAGAACTATAGCAAGTAATCCCGCCAAGATTAAATCCCATTCCAATACCATTCTCTCCTGCATGTTATTTTAGGGTCACTACAGGCCACGCTGGGAAAAGCTACTCCACAGAAGATGTCACTAGGCTCTAGTGACATTTTACTCTCATTAAGAGGAGTTCAATGATATAATCCATCTTTTCTTCTTCCTTTAGATCCCATCTTTCCTCCCTCCTAGACATCCTTCATTCATAGTTTATCCAAGTAATCTGAACACCTTAATTATGAAGCAAAATGGAAGAGATATATAAATAAAGTTATGGGCATTACACCTTTCATTAGGTTAGGGTAAAGTATATGTAATTTACTATTTTTAGTTTTCTTTTGCTATTACTTCCCTGGTAAAAGAAGAGTATTTTATCATTTTACTATTGCATAAACGTTATCAAGGAAATGTAAATGTGTATAAAGGAACCTAATTATTTTTTTAAGTAGGCTCCATGCCCAATATGGGGCTTGAACTCACAACCCTGAGGTTAAGAGTCACATGTTCTATCAACTGAGCCAGCCAGGTGCCCCAAGGAACCTAATTATTAAAATGCAAATACGTTTATTAATTAAAGGGTGGAAGAAACACGTGAACAAATTAATGAACTAGTAGCACAAAGCTGTTTGAACCATAAGTGGGTAAAAATGTTTCCATCCCCCAAGTATCCTTGAAAATGTTCCTTTGTAGAATCTTTTAAACATGATTCTGGGGGATCCCTGGATGGCGCAGCGGTTTAGCGCCTGCCTTTGGCCCAGGGCGCGATCCTGGAGGCCCGGGATCGAGTCCCACGTCGGGCTCCTGGTGCATGGAGCCTGCTTCTCCCTCTGCCTGTGTCTCTGCCTCTCTCTCTCTCACTGTGTGCCTATCATGAATAAATAAAAATTAAAAAAAAAATTTAAACATGATTCTGAAGAAGATTCATAACAAATGCTATAAATCACTTTGTAGGAATATAGAAAAGAGTAGGAAAAAATAAATAATGATATTAAGTGACTTTGGGATAATTTTCAGTTTAATTTCTAGTCAAAGTCATATCTACTTGCTTGGTACTATGGAAATAAAAGTGAAATCCTGGGAATCCCATGTACTATATAAGCTTAGAGGCCTGAAAGAGGATAATGAAAGGTAACTATAAAACTGGAGAACTATTTTCATAAGATTATAAGATTTTATTAAAACAATAGTATGGGGCAGCCCCAGTGGCGCAGCGGTTTAGCGCCACCTGCAGCCTACGGCGTGATCCTGGAAACCCTGGATCAAGTCCCCCGTCAGGCTCCCTGCATGGAGCCTGCTTCTCCCTCTGCCTGTGTCTCTGCCTCTCTCTCTGTGTGTATATGTCTCTATGAATAAATAGATAAATAATCTTAAATAAAAATAAATTTAAAAAATTTTAAAAAATTAAACCAATAGTATAGGGGCACCTGGGTGTCTCAGTTAAGCATCTGCCTTTGGCTCAGATCATGACCCCAGGGTCCTGGGATGGAGCCCTACATCGGGCTCCCTGTTCAGCGGGGATCCTGCTTCTCCCTCTCCTCCTGGCTCATGTTCTCTGTCACTATCTCTCTCTCTCTCAAATAAATAAACAAAATCATTTTTTAAAAAGTATGTTTATTATAAGATGATCCAAATAACCCAAATATGTTTATGGTAATTTTTTTTCATAAAACATTGGGACCTAGAGAAAAATGTCTATGGAATAAATGAGTATCTAGGTTTAGAAATACTTCCAAGAACACTGAGTGAAGTGAACATGGAGCCAATGGAAGGTTCCAATAACACTGTTTATTCTTTAATCCAGTTAAATTTAATTGCAAGCCCATAAAGTTTTCTAAATTATTTATTCAGCAAACACTTACTGAGCGTACACCAAGTGCCACACAATGTATCAGATGCTAAAACTATAGAATCTAAAACATTATCTTCTCATTCACAGAGATTAAAGAATATATAAAAAAATGATTCAATGGGATTGACTAATATATTAAAGAAGTGATCTATTCAACCTTGGAGAAAATCAGGAAAGGTTTCAAATTACTTCATCTTAGAGCTAAAATAAGGTCTCTGTCCAGATAGCCAAGCTGAGGGAAGGTAATCCAGATGAAGAACACGGTAAAAATCAGACAGAAAGGGAGAAACTGCTCAATGCATATGTAAACTTGTAAATTCTTGAAGGTTAAGGTGAGAGGGCAGGTAAAATACAGAGGTGAATTGAGAGAAAGGCAGAAGTCAGGTAAAGTGGGTTTGTACACCAAGTTTTATAAAAATCATATTCCAACAGAAAAGGACTACCAACATATTCCTTATCATCTACAGTCCAAATGCAATTCTATCCATGCCAGGAAAAAAAAAAGTAGAAGGAATAATATGTAAGTTCTTTCAGCTTCTTGATAACTGGCCTAGATGACTTTGCAGCTGCATCATTCAAAAGAATCATGAGAGCATAAAATGGTAATATAATTGCATCATATCTGTTTACCAAGCTTCCCTAGAGTTTAGTTAAAATAAAAGGACTATTTGAAGAAATTGTTGACTTGTATTAAAACCATATGATGAAAATATCTTGGATGGCAATGGCAATTAACAGACTCTGGTAACTAATCTTTATTTGGTTATAAACATAGAAATTTGTGTAGTTCTGAAAAGTTCTATTTTAAGAGATTTTAATGTTCTTGAAATAATCAGATATTTTTACAATTTTTTTTAAAGAAGTCATATTTTCCACTGGGATGCCAATTCAAGTCTTCTGAGAACTCTGTGCCTCAGGAGATTATATTTTTCTAATTAAATAATTTCATAACACCTTAATTTATTTATCAGAGCCAGCAATGTTTTTTGACCTCAAATACTCACCAAAAACTAACATTTCCAAACAATTACATATTGTCACAGTAAAGAACACCATTGTTCAAAGGCAAACAAAATGACATTGTTTAGCTTTTCCTCTAAGGAGCTGCGTTTTGCAGAGGATACAGTTTTTGTCAGTGTGAATAAAAGTGATTGTTTTCAGAATAAGCAGCTGGCGGGTAATCAACAGTTCTTATTAGCCTTCTGGATATCCTACATATCCAGAAACTAATTCCAAGTATGGGTTTTGCTGCATTTCTTTAGAGGAAGATAAACTAAAATGGCTCAAATGGGCTTCTCTCAACAGAAGACAAAAAATTAAAACAGTGCTCTCTTTAGTTTAGAATGTTACAAATAGTATAATTTCCTACCTTCCAAAAATTGTTAATTGCATTTCAGTTGTCTTATTAGCTGTCTGAATCAGAAAGCATTTGGGACAGTTTGTATAGAATAAATGTGCCATTTTCTTTATTGTAGGACACAACTTCATCACTGACTTCGAAGGAAGAAATAAGTCTAGGTTTCTTCAATTATAGTACAATACGCATCTTAAAAAAAAAAAAAAATCTAAAGAATTCCAAAAAGTAAACCCTGAAATACCTACCACATTACCAAAATTACCACCACCACCACAATTACTGAAAGATCTTGATGAAATTTTACTACTTCTTTTCCATTCTGCTCTGCACTATGGAAAGGGTTCCTTTCTCCAAGGAAAGCTTTGTCAAGTACAACTGATTCTCATTCGTCTGAGATAACTTGGGTATCCCTTTTGATAGGCAAGACAAAATACATAACCTTGCAACTAGTATCAACTGTAGCATTCTCTATGGGGCTGAATTAAGCATTTCTTGTACTTGGTCCCAGGATGCTACATTAGTAATAAGAAAGTGAGTTATTTTTTTCACTAGTTTCTTCAGTGTATTCATACAGAATTGTGAATATATATGAATGAACCCCTATTTTATACAAAGAACTATTTATTTTCAGTTCAGAAAAGTACTATAACATACATCCTAAGTGATTTGGTTCTATAACATACCTAATAAAAAACTATATATAATAATCTATTTGGAAGCCTAGAAAAATACAGGCATAGATTTTTGACCTGAAGTATAACTAATAAAGCTAATAACCTATCAACCATTACTACCCTTAGAAAAAGAAATGCTCTTTGGGATAAGATTCCAGTTGTTTTTCCAGTAACTATGATGAATTTATCCTTATCTATTTCACACTACCTTGACAGGTGATCCATATCTTACTCATGTGTATTTATAAAACTTATATTTTATATATTACATGCCGGCATGACTAAACTGTCCTTTATAAGCCACATTAGAAATTTCACACTCAACTGTCATTGAGTTACTGCATCCTAGCATGACTTATCAGCTAATAATTTAGTTTTGGGAAAGGTCATTGTGATGGCTAGTTTTATGTGGCAACTAGACTGGCCTAAGAGATGCCAGAGAGCTAGTAAAACAGTATTCTGAAGTGTCTCTGTAAAGGGTTTTCTGAAAGAGATTGGCATTTGATTCAAAAGACTAAGTAAAGAAGATCTACAACTCTTAGCAATGTGAGTGGGCATTATCTAATTTTTTGAGGCCCCAAATAGACTAAAGGAAAAGGGAAAGCAAATTCTCTCTCTCTTCCTGATATCCACATCCCCTGCCCTCAGACATCAGAGCTCTTGATTCTTGGACCTCTTGACTCCAGGACTTCACACCATCGGCTCCCTTGGTTCTGAGACCTGAATTATATTACTGGCTTTCCTTGCAAAAAGCAGACTATGAGAAACTTCTAGGCCTAATACAGTCAGCATCTTTGCCATCTTTAATTGTATTCCATTTTACATCAAAGGTAAGAAGTGTGAGACATCAATGTCTAATACTTGCTGCTTGCTCACTGTATGCAAGGCTCTGTTTGATAAGCATTTAACATTGATTATTTCATCTGCTCCTCGTAACAATTCTGTGATGTAGAGAACATTATAATTCCTTTTTTACAGATAAAGAAATTGAGGCACAGAGAGGTGACAAAACTTGCCAGAGATCACACTGCCAATAAATGATAAAAATAGGATTCAGCTCAGACAGGGCAGACACTTCTGGAAGCAACAGTACAATAGCTGTCCAAGGAGAACCCCAAGTCTAGTTCAAACTTGTATTGGCTGGCGATGGTGGTACTGGAAAAAACATGTTCCTGAAACATAATCTAATTGGTGAACTTGAAAAGTACATAGCCACCTTGGGTGTTGAGGTCTATCACTTTGTGTTCCATACCAACAGAGGACATATTCAGTTCAATGTATGGGATATAGCTAGTCAGAAGAAATTTGGTGGGCTGAGGGAATGGGTATCACATCCAGACCCGGTGGGCCATTATAATGTTTGCTATAACATCAAGGGCTAATTACAAGAATGTGCCTAACTGGCATAGAGATATTTTAAGAGTGTGTAAAAAATATCCCCATCATGCTGTGTGGCAACAAAGTGGACATTAAGAACAGGAAAGCTAAGGCAAAATCTATTGATTGTTTTCCACTGAAAGAACATTTAGTACTATGACATTTCTACCAAAGTAACTACAACTTTTTTAAAAAATATTTTATTTATTTATTCATGAGAGACACACAGAGAGAGAGAGAGGCACAGGCAGAGGGAGAAGCAGGCCCCAGGATCATGCCCTGGGCCAAAGGCAGATGCTCCACTGCTGAGCTACCCAGGGATCCCAAGTAACTACAACTTTGAAAAGCCTTTCCTGTGGTCTACTAGAAAACTAACTGGAAACTCTAACTTGGGAGTCTGTTGCCATGCCTGCTCTTGCCCCACTGCAAGTTGTCATGGACCTAGCTTTAGCAACATAGTAATAATCATGATCTAGAGGTTGCTTAGGCAACTGCTCTCCTAGGTGAGGATGATCACCTGTGAAAAAGTGCAACTGGAGCCCAGTGTCAAAAGTCTAGCAAGTTATCTTTTTAAGATTTATTTATTTATTTGAGAGAGAGAGTTGGAGAGGGGGGGAGGGGCAGGAGGGGCTGAGGGAGAGACAGAATCTGGAGCAGACTCCACACTAAGCACAAACCCTGACATGGGGCTTGAGCTCTGAGATCATGACCTGAGCCAAAACCAAGAGTTGGATGTTTAACTGACTGCACCACCCAGGCATCCCAGAAGTCCAGTTTTATAGGCAACTGTCCTGTGAGGTCAGTGGTACAGCATGTTTGCCACTTTATTATATAACTGAGCAGGGCCTGTGCTTAATCTTCAGGATGTAGAAGGAGATGAATGGGCTTCAAAGTGAATGTGGCAGTTTAAAAAGTGCCTTCATTTTTTGGACCTGCATATTTAGCTGTTTTGGAATGTAAATGTTTCCTTCCTGAGTTTCAAATAAAAGACTGCTAGAGTCACATCACAATATCCAGTGGTGAAAACTCTTTTGTCACTGTCATTCCCATTCCTTTTAGTTTAGAATCAGAATAAAGCTGTATTTCAAATGGAAAAAAAAAATGGAATTCAAACATATGCAGTCTATTTCCAGACCTTAATTAAAATTAGTATGTTTTCCCTATAAACTCAGGTCTCATATTTTCAATGGAACTGAGACAAGACGGAAACCATTAGGAACAAGGAATCTTTAGCCTCAAATGTCTACAATATACTGTTTGTGAAGGAAAGATAATAGAATTTAAAAACGTACAACAGACTAGAATCTTATTCATTAAAACTGTATCTACATGGTGAGGTATAATGAGAAAATTTCTAACATTTTTCTAAGATAAGAATCCTCACTTTTAACATTCTTACATGTGCGTGTTTCTTTAAAAATGCACTATACACATAAGTAGAAGGCTTACTATACTACATAGCTTAACAAACCTATATTGCTCTTCCACTATGCACTATGATACAAACTAGATAACAAATATAATTAAAAGGAACTCTAAACACAGATCACAAGTGAAATACATATATAATAAAAAATAATATGATAAAGAGTGAAGGAGAGATTTACAAAGTGGGAGAGTGGCACAGTGAATTGGAATGATTCATTCTATCAGAGAGGGCAGGAAGGAAAGGAAGGCTTCCAGAAAAGATAATATCCTTAGCTAGCACTTAAATGTCATCTTGGACAGAGATCTTGCTCAGGGGAAATAGTATGTAAAGGCACAAAGATGGAGTCAGCATTGTACAACAAGTCGAGAGAGAGACTTCAAGGAGGTGGTATGGCTGCAGCTTAAAATTTGAAGCAGGGAGTAGGAAGAGACAAGCTGGATTACAGCTAATCATAAAACTCTATTAGAAGCACTCAGACTCATGATGAGGACCCACTAAAGGGACTGGAGGACTAATAAGCCTACCTACCTATTCATCCCTGAGTTGTTTTCACCATCAGAAATAAACATTCAATGACAGTATTTCCTTAAATTTTGCAGTGAACCACCTTCCATCCCCAACAACAACAACAACAAAAAAAGTTATTTAAATTAAAAAAAAGGTATTGCAATTTCTAGTTAATAAAGACTGGACTGAGACAAAAACTACATAGCATAATAATGCAATAAACCTTAGAATCAACAAATTTTAGTTTACTTTTAATTTCTTAGCAGGAAGAAATTAATGAAATATTACAATAATGTTTCCTTTTTGTGGAACAACCTGAAATTGTTACAGTTTAGCTCTGGGTCAAATCTTGAAATGGCTTAAATTCAAACTACTATACAAAAGACATATAATTCTGAAGAGCATGAAATCTATAGCTGACTTCAAGTTCTAGTTTATTTCCCACTTAAAGGCAATTGAGAGTTTAGATTTGGAACTGAAAAAAAAAAAAGATTTGGAACTGATATACAATAGTAACAAACCTATCATTTACGAAGTGGTCTATATTTCCAAATCCTTTTACAGTTATTGTTTTATTTAATAAGTTTATTATGGAATTGTCATTTCTTTCATGAAATGCAAGGAGAAGAGGCAAAATTCAGGCACACCAGGAGTCTGTTCCTATTGAACAAATCATCTCAGATCAAGCTATGTCAAGTACATGAAGTAATTATCCCATGTCTATTCTCTAAGATACATGCAAGAAACTACATGACACTCAGGTCTGAGGTAGTTCAACAAAAGTAACATCAGGACTTGTTTTATACAGGCCTCAACATGGCTCTTTAGCCAAGACCATCCAAAACCAGATTTGTAAAGACATTATTAAAAGTATCAAAAAAAAACAAAAACAAAAACAAAAAAACCACACCTTTAGAGCAGCACTGATGATAACGAGGGAGGTTCTATGGCAAACTTTTACTATCTGACCTAACCCACACCAGGGAGACAAACTTTGTGTAGGTGAGAGAGATAGCTTATCGCAAAAGAGAAATCCCAACATAAATATAAATATATGTATAGTATTGGTAATTAAAGGCATAAAACTGAAGGTCAATGTTTCCGTTCCTAGATTAGATCAAGCAATATTCTACTATTAAACCACAGTTCAAGATTCCCAGCAACCACGTGAAAATTCCTAGAACCAATACCAATCATTTATATCCCAATTTGTTTACAATCTTGTTAAAACAATGAATTGTGAACTGTCCTCCTTTTTGTACTGGTTGCTAAGAGCTTAGAGTCAATTTTGTAGCAGATGAGTAAAATTCAACTCTCTTGCTTTCCTTCACCAACTTCCCATTTTCCTTTCATCCTCACCTTCCTTTTTTAATCTGGATGAACCTTATAAACTTTCAAAGTCTTTCTGAAACAAGGGAGAATTTAAGGTAATCTAAAAACAAAAAACAAAAAATAGTAACAAAAAAATGAAAAAAGCATACATTACCTTTATATCAAAATTACAATCAAGTCTTCTAATTAACACGATGAAAGTGCCTGATGAATTGTCTTTTAGTGGTGGAGGCACTATGGGTTCACAGGCATTCTCTGGTTTTGAGTTAATCAAAAAACCCTGAAAAAGAATTGGCAAGAAGTTTTTTTCTCTGTTAAACTCAAAAAATCAATTCAACTTAGTTCTACAAATATCTTTTAAATTAGCTTCATGTATTTTGCATTTTGCTAGATCAATTATCTCGGAACTACAACAGTTCCTATCCTCCAAATGCTCACAATCCAGGACTTCTAAAGTAGTATTTGATTTCATAAGCATTTAGTTTATTTTTTTTTTTTTTAAGATTTTACTTATTCATTTGAGAGACAAAGAGCAAGAACACAGGGAAAGGCAGAGGCAGAGGGAGAAGCAGACTCCCTGCTGAGCAGGGCAATGCCAGCTCGGGCTCCATCTCGGGACCCTGTGATCGTGACCCGAGCTGAAGGCATTAACTGAGCCACCCAAGCACCCCATAAGCATTTAGCTTTTTTTTTTTTTTGATGTTATTTATTTATTCATTGGAGACAGAGAGAGAGAGAGAGAGACTGAGGCAGAGACACAGGCAGAGGGAGAAGCAGGCTCCATGCAGGGAGCCCGATGTGGGACCCGATCCGGGACTCTAGGACCACACCCTGGGCCGAAGGCAGTAGCTAAACCACTGAACCACCAAGGGATCCTAGCATTAGCTTTTTAAAGTAAGTTCCATTTCTACCATTAAAGTTCTTTGTTGTTGTTGTTGCTGTTTTTTAAATCACACATAAGCTCATCATCCCAAAGACAAACCACTGTTAGCATGTTGGTATATTTTCCACTAATGACTAACATTTCTAAACCAAATAAATACTTTTTTAAAATTAACTTTTGCATTTCTTTCATGTTATCAAACAATGAAAATGCATAACATTTCTAGGTATTTTTCTTCTATAGAAATAGTAGTCTGAGTTTATAAAGGTATATGCAGAAGGATGTTCCCTGCTACATTGTTTTGAATAGTGAAAGCTGGAAATCAGGCACATCAATAAGGCAGCCATTTGGAAAAAAAAAAATACAAGAGAAAAACAATAGAGCCATTAAAAAATGAGATAAATGTAAACACACTAAATTAAAAAGATATCCACAAAATAACTATTAATTTAAAAAGAAAATAGCAAGTTGCTTTCCCCAGAAATATAGGATGGTTTGACATCAGAAAATACATTCACATAAAATACTACATTAACAGATTAGAACTATCTCAACAGATGTAAAACACTGAATAAACACACACAAAAAAAATAACCAAATTCAATAAATTAGTAAGAAATGAGCAATCAAAGGTATGACAAAGTGCCTTAACAGTAATCCTATAACGGTGTGTGAATTGGTCACACCAACCACCTATTCATAGGATACGGCAATTTCTCCTGCCTTAAGTTGAACTGATTGACTTGTAATAGGGAATGCTTTCACATGTGTCAGGAGCAAAAGGCAGCATACATTCATTTACTCATAAAATAGCTCCCTTCTCGATTCCATAAAGCACTTGGTTTTTACTTTGCAGAGAGAGAACTGTGGTTATCCTCCAACAATGAATTATTTCCCTTAATCATGTTAAATCTATACCCTGCTGCCTCTTCTGTGCTTTAATGACAAATCACATATGCAGTTCTTTTCAAGATACTTGTGATAGCAATTAAACTCAACCCATATATTACCAACAAAAAATATAACTAAACTTAAGTGAAGACAATATGAACAACTATGGCCTAATTTCCATGTCTGGCGATGTCAACTCCATCATGATTGCCGCCTAGTGGACAACATTTGAGAGACACATGCCAATTTCAGGGATGTTAAAACAGGGGGTAATAAAATAGAGGCAATCTTATCAATGAATTTATGGTATGTACAGATACACACACAAACAAAAGATCTACAAGTGAAACTGGAAAAGGGTTTTGCTTTTTAATAATTTCTATATTTTTGTATTTTTATATCTGTTATGACAAACGTATTATTTTTAAACATAACTCACAAAAGTCAAATACACATTAAGCTAAAAGTCCAAAAAACAATCTAGCTGCATTAACAGAAAATTGAGTGAAGTCTTAAACAGTTCTTAAATTATTAAATATTATCTTTCCTGTGGACTATTCTAAAAGAGTAACTTGCTAAATCAATTTACTAATTCCTATCCTTCCCTGAGATGCTAATCATTTAAAACTAAGTGCAAACTTACTTTGCAGCATCCACAAAGTCTACAAGGTAGTGTAATGGGCTTTGTCAATTAATTTGGCACAATTCTCTGGTCCCTTGAATAAGAAAGATTAAGAAGGTGTTACCTTAAGCCAGGTCCACAGCCTACTATCACCTCTCAGGGCCAATCTCTTATTAAAAGGATGCTTGCTCTGTAATCAAAGCTCCTTTTCATTTCTACCTTCTGACAGGGGCACTTTATACCAACACGTAGGAAACCCATGAAAACTACAAAGGCCTAGGAGACTTAAACTAGATGCCATGTATCCTCTCTTTGTTGTTGTAATTCCCTGATGTTAAAACAAGAATGCTGGATAAAAATAGTACATACAGACTGGCACCTCGATATCATCAAATGCAACAGGCTTATAATATATAAATATGTCAATTTCTTTCGAAAGCTTTTGTGACTATCTACAAAGTATACAAAATATAATTTTCCAGCTTGATGAATTTTCACAAACTGAACATACTGGTATCACGAAACAAAATATTAACAGTACTCTGGAAGTTCCCTTCCTCCCTGCCAGTCACTGCTCCTCAAACCCCATTCCTAATATCGCTACACAGACTTCTAACAGCTTCATTTTTGCCTAATTTTACACTTGACATAAACAATACTGTATAGTATAGTAAATGGTCTTTTAGACTTATTTCTCTCAGTGCTGTATCTGTGAGATTCAACCCTACTGTTCAGCAACTACACTGTTGAGATACACTTGGCAGATCTTTCACTGCCATTCCTATTTAGTATTAAATTGTGCGAATATGCCAAAATGTATTCTACTGTTGATGGCTATTTCTAGTGAGGAGCTAGCACATATAGTGCTATTATAAACATTCCATGGACATTAACATCTGTTCAGTACGTACATAAAAGTAGAACCAGAGGATATCAAGCTGGATCATAGGATATCAAACTTTAGTAAATACTTCCAAGCTTTCCAAAGCAGTTTAGATTACCTCTTTTTAACTGGAATATTTAAAATAAACATAAGAATCAAACTGAGTATAATTTTGCTTTAGTGCTTCAGAAGGCATTTAGAACTACGATATTTCAGGATAAACATTATACAAAAATTACTTTCATTAATAAATGACACTGGTTAATAAATGCATAAATAGGTAGATAACTTGATAAAGTGGTTTTGCTTAAAAGATGGTTTCAGGCTGAAAACAGCCTTAACTTGCCCTCCCTTCAGTTTGCACTAACTATATAATAGTAAAATTAAGAAAAGAATATGCAGTACAAAAATGTTGAAAGCAAGGCAGTGCATCTTTCCCTTTTTAACAGTATAAAAGTGAAAGCAGAACATAAGAGACAGAGAAGGGTGAGTTATTTTGTAATGAGTAGCTGAAGTTATAAATTAATTAATTGCAGTAACCAGCAAGCAGTTAACATTTGTTGAGCCATGGCACTCAACACTGTGTGCTGGGCACTATGCTCTTTCAGTTTATCTATATGATAAGCCAAGAGATAACTACTATTATTATCCTTATTTTAAAGATGAGTCTCAAAAAGTTAGGTAACTTCTCCAAGGATACACAGCAGCACGCAATCCCAGGAAGTCTGACTCCAGAATCTACATTCTAAACCACTATATTATTTAAAAAAAATAAAAAAAAATAAACCACTATATTATATTACTTCCATAAGATGACAAAATGAAACAAAACGAAACCTAACTAGGTGAAAAACAAAATGGGCAACAAAAAGAAGAATGAACATATACAAAAATGAACAAGACAAAATGTTAGTCTAAAAGGCAAGTAAGGTTATTCCAAAATCTGATATAAATACTTCAAACAATGAAGATGTCAAAGGGAACTTTGTCATAATTTTTACAAAGAGTTATACTGATCATACTTAATTAGCCAACATTTTCCTGATGAGACAGATGGATTTATTTATATCAACTTTCTATGATTTAAAAATATCCAACTGCTCCTTTCCCTATTCTTTATTAGATCATTCTACCAAAATTTACCAATAGTTTTCACATATTTTTAATTCCTTTTTCAAAAATAGTTGGAGGTTATGCTCATCTTATGCAGTCAAATATCCTTTAACCACTACTTATATTATTTTAAGTTCCTTTAACACTATGATTTGAACACACTGGTCTCATTTCATGACGGCTCTTTCTAAGAGGATGGATAAGACTGAGTTCCTTCCAATAATAATTACTTGGCTAGGGACTAACAGATCCAATAAGAGAAAACAAAGTATAAACAACACACAGTATAACTCCATAGAACACAGCAAATCACTCAAACTATGGGAGGGAAGTAACATCAAAAGTGGCATTTGACTTGGTTCTAAAACTTTACTGTATTTTAATTTGGGGCCAAAAATCAGCTAGACTAACATAAGTGATCTGACCAGCATAACAACAGATAGCCAGGATTGGATCCTGGAATGCAAGAAGATTATCAGTGGAAAAACCTGTGAAATCTGAAAGAAGTCTGTACTTTATTTAATTTATTATATAAATGTTAATTTCTTAGATTTGATAAATGTACCATGGTTATCTAAAATATTAACACTAAAGGAAACTGAATAGAGTATATGGAAATTGTAATATTTTTGCAGCTTTTCTAAATTTCAAAAAAAATTTTAATAAACACATCAACAACAAAAAAGGCAGCAATAGGAACTATCACCCTTTAGCCTGCTCTTGACAGCATACTTCTATTGCAGCACTATAATTGATGTATTGATGTTTCTGGCAAACATGTCACAGTTGTCTCAACAAATTTGACATATGCTACTACTAAGCTATTTTTCTCCTCTTTTCAGTGCCTATCTTTTAAGACTCAAAGGTAAAACATTAGTATTTTAACCATTCCAAGCTTCATGCCACTTGCAAATTTGAGTCATACCTTCTGTGTCTTTCTGCACATCACTGAGGAAAGCACTAAATAAGACAGAAATTTGAGGGTTATATACTAATTAAAAGTTAAGCCCCTTAACTTCTTATAAGAAAAGACTGTTTAAAAAAACCCTCACAAATCTAGATATTACATTTGTAGCATTTTTAAAATCAGTTAACTGAGTATCTTTCATCTCAAAGTTACATCTCACCTTGTATATTGTTAGAATTACAATTATATATTGTTAGAATTCCCAATAATCTTTTTTGGTTATATAACGTATCAAGGAGTTAGATTTTAGATCTTTATAATATGTGATTAAAAGATATCACAAAAATACAATGAACCCATAAATAACTGAAAACATTAAAATACTTAGGAGTGCTAAGTCAGCAAATACTATTTAGACCAACTATATAATTTTTAAAACATATTTCTGAAAAGGTTCAAAAAGCATGAGAAACAAAATTTGATTCCTATTAATATTCTAGAAATGTCAAACCTTAAAAAAGCCCCAGATTATATTTATTAACTGCACTGAGATTAAAAATAAAAAATTTAAAAAAGCATAAAGATTTATATAACATCAATACACAGTTCTAAAATCACCCATCTTGACAATTTTTTTTGACAATTCACTCCAATAAATTTTACCTACTAGATGCTAAAATGAACTTCTACTTTCCAGCCATGATAGAGTAACAGGGACTAGCTTTATCCTCTTGCTTTAAATAACTAGAAAATTAAACAGAAGCTGAAATATCAGCTTTCAGAGAATGGATAACAGCACAAGACAGCAATTGCTGAGAAGAAAGAAATAAATGCAATGAGCCCTGCAAATACCTCAGCTCACTATCTGGAGGAGAGTCTAAGCCTCAGCATAGGACAGGAGAACTCAACAGAGTCTAGGGGTCTCAATGAGTTGAGGAGACAGAGTTCATTGGAGAGGCCAAGGCAGCTAAGGTTTTCTGGGGCACCATATTGGGTATAAGGGAGCTGCAAAGAAGAGAGGGCTCTAGATACATGCAGAGGTGTCCACTCAAGTTCTTGGCTGAGTAGTAATCTGCGTTTTTTAAGAGGGAGCTACCAAAACTGAGAAAGAAAGGATTAAATAGAATAATCCCTGGAGCGCATACACGGTTGGGAATTGTATTCTTATCAGCCAGAGTGGGAAAACTTCATAATATGGAGCACTACATAGAGTCCTCAGAAGACTATTGCCTCAGAAGTGGACCAAATTAGCTCTAAACATTTGAAGTGAATGAAAATTAAAACACAGCTTACCAAAATTTGTAGGTCACAACTAACATAGAGGGAAATTTATAGCACTAAGTACGTATATTAGAAAAGAAGAAAAGGCCTCAAATAAATGGCCTCAATATTCATCTTAAAAAACTAGAAAAAAAGGGGCAGGGGAAAACAAAACCCAAAATATGGGAAAAAATAATAAATAGCAGCTACCTTCCTTCCACTAATGCTTTGGATATGTATTTTTATAGACAACTGGACAGATTTAAAGAAGCTGAATAACACACATAGTGATAGAATCATAATGTGAAGCCTAGTAACACTGACCCCAAAGTCAATGTTCTTCCCATTTGAGCACAACACTCATCTCCACAAAGACAGGGATTAAATATTCTCAGTCTAGCACTCTAATAATTTTGGCATTGTGCTAATATAATCACCACCTCTATGGCAAAAGTTCACATGTGCTTATTATTAAAATTATTAGCAGTCTAGGTTACCTTTTTTCTTCTTGTTATACCTTTCTATTATCCTATTATCCCACCATCTTTCATTGTATTCTGTAGAAAATGGATATGTAGAAAAGTGGCTTTTCAAGTCATTCGCTGCTATTGAAGTTAACTATCATAACTAAATTGAAGTCCTAGAACACACAGACAGCTTTATGCTCACAACTGAGGATCACAAATCATAAGCATTATCATCCCTATTTTGGAGAAGAAAGTCCTTAACTTCAGAGAAGATAACATACTCAAGATTCAGCTGCTAATTGATGGTGCTATGAGTCAAACTGACTCAAATAATGTTTCTTTTCTTTAAGAACACAATGTCTTTCAAATTTAATAGAAATACAAAAAGAAATTATTTCAGTGAGATTGGTGAGACCAAAGATTATTCTATAATGCTATTTCATTTTTATCAATTAAAGTTTTTTTTAAGATTTTATTTATTCATGAGACACACAGAGAAACAGGCAGAGACCAGGCAGAGGGAGAAGCAGGCTTCCTGCGGAGAGCCCGATGTGGGACTTGATCCCAGGACCACGGGATCATGACCTGAGCCAAAAACAGATGCTCAACCACTGAGCCACCCACGTGCCCCTATCAATCAAGTTTTTAATTTTAGTTCCAGTATAGTTAACATACAGTGTTATATTAGTTTTAGGTGTACAATACAGTGATTCAATAATTTTACATATTATTCAGTGCTCATCATGATAAGTGTACTCTTCAATACCCTTCAGCTATTTCACCTATCCACACTCCCCAATTCCCCTCTGGTTCCTATAGTTAAGAGTCTATTTCTTGGTTTGTCTCTCTTTTTCTTCTTTTTTATCTTTATTTTTAATTTTTTTAAAGATTTTATTTATCAGAGAGAGAGAGATAGAGAGAGCAGTGGGAGGAACAAAGGGAGAGGAAGATAATCTCCAGCAGACTCCATGCTGAGTGCAGAGCCCAACTCAAGGCTCAATTCCACAACCTTGAGATTCATAACCTGAGCCGAAACTAAGAGTTGGATGCTCAACCAACTGAGCCACCTATGCGTGATACCTCAATTTGTTTTGTTTCTTAAATTATACACAAGTGAAATCATATGGTATTTGTCTTCCTCTGACTGATTTATTTCGTTTGGCATTATACTCTCTAGCTCCATCCTTGTTATTACAAATGGCAAGATTTCATTCTTTTTTGTGTTTTTTTTATTCCATTGTATACCACATCTTTATTATCCATTCATCTATGGATGGATATTTGGGCTGCTTTCATAATTTAGCTATTGTAAATAATGCTACAATAAACATGTGGGTGCATGTATCCCTTTGATTAAATGTTTCTGTATTTTGGGGGTAAATACCCAGTAGTGTGATTACTGGATCATAGAGTAGTTCTATTTTTATTATTTGTTATTATTACAATGATGATATTTGTGCTAAACAAATATACTTGCAAAGAAAAAAGCTCACAGTGTAGAGTGAATTACAAGTTGTCAAGAAGCTGGTAGCATCAAATCAAAGATATTTCTATATATATAGAATCTATCAGTAAAATTTTTACTTTCTTTCAATACATTTATTCTAACATATATTAAATTTATTTAAGAAAAGATTCCTTGCTGGATCACCTGGTAGATCTGCAGGTTGAGCATCCAACTCTTGATTTTGGCTCAGGTCATGATCTCAGGAGTCTTAGGATCAAGCACCATGTTGGGGTCCCCGCTGATGGGGGAGTCTGCTTGTCTCCTTTTACTCCTGGCTCCTGCCCCCACTCATATGCCCTCTCTCTAAAGTAAATAAATCTTTAAAGAAAAAAAAATCCCCTGATTTATACAAGGAGTCATTTTTAGATTCCATTACAAAGCAAATTCTCTTAGCGTCTACAGTATTATTACGCCAAAAATTACAAGTAAAATATGTTCAGTTTGGGAGAAGATATTTTAGGGAATAGTGGTCAAGTGAAAACTATACTGAATAAAAAGTAAGAAATAATCATGAGCAGTTGTGGTTCAACATCAGGTTCCCCCTGATGCCAAATAACTGTTGACAGTTTTGCATCTCTAATCTGTAAGAGGTACTAAATGTGAAAAATACTCCTAAATGAGATATATAAAACAAGACAAGCTAGTCATCAAGGCATGAAAGTGATCACAAGACATTGGTTTACCTCCAAAATACTTCCTACTGTCAGATAGCAAAATAAATCCTGAGGTTGGAATTTTTTATTTTAACTTTTTTTCCACAGAACTTCTGAGGGCAAGCAGAAAACAGATGACATAAATCACCCTAAACACAACAAACATCAGGCTATCAGATTCTTAAATATGGTTTTTCATGCTCACTGAAGAACACTAATGAACCCCTGAGGAGGCAAACTGTTCAATGTATTTATGGACATTTTGATTATTTCTTACTTCGTAATTTATTACCAACAGATCAACCTGAAACATTGTCATTTTAATTCTCTATTTACTGATATACAGGTTCATTGAACCAATTTGCTGAATCCCTACTCTAATTCAGGTACTGCCAGAGATAAAGATCCTGCCTTTGGGATATTTACATTCTATGCCAGACACTGTACTACAACAGAAATGAATACGATAAAGTACTTGTTTGTGAGGACCTCAAACGTAACATTCTCCTTCCTGGTTTTACATTTATCAACTTTTCAATTTATAAATTCTGAATACAGCTCTAATATCTATTCATCTATTCATATCTAATTGGTAAAACTGCTCAGACAAGACTGAGAAAATATTCCTACAAAATTGCAGTCATTTTGAATACACATACATCCTCAATATTTAATATAAAAAGTGAGTGGTCACCAACTATAAGATAAATCATATAAAGTCTCAAATTAGAAATCCTCTTAATATGCAAACAGTATCTCTACAAAAGCCGAGGATAGGGGCACCTGAGTAGCTCAGGTCATGATCTCAGGGTTGTAGGATCAAGCCCTACATCAGGCTCCCTGCTCAGCAGGAAGTCTGCTTCTCCCTTTCCCTCTGCCTTTTACCCACCACCTGTCACTCGCGTTTTCTCTCTCTCCCGCTCTCCTGCACCCACCCTCTCTCAAATAACAAATAAATAAAATCTTTTTTAAAAAGTGCAGGATATAGAAGAATATCCTTATTATCGAAGAGATTATTTCAAAAGACTAGAAGAAACTGTTCCTTCAAAGCAGCTGCTAGGAGTCCGCCTAGGTGGCTCAGTCAGTTAAGTATCTGCCTTCAGCTCAGGGTCCTGGGATTAAGCCCTGCATTGGGCTCCCTGCTCAGTGGGGAATCTGCTTCTCTCTCTCCCTCTGCCCTGCACCTCCCTACTTGTGCTCTGTTTTTCTCTCATAAATAAATAAATAAATAAGTAAGTAAGTAAGTAAGTAAGTAAGTAAGTAAGTAAATAAATAAATAAATAAATAAATAAATCTTTATGGTATGCCTGGGTGGCTCAGCGGTTGAAGGTCTGCCTTTGGCTCAGGGCATGATCCCGGGATCCAGGATCGAGTTCCACATTGTGCTCCTTTTGGGGAGCTTGCTTCTGCCTCTGCCTATGTCTCTGCCTCTCTCTCTCTCTCTCATGAATAAATAAAATCATTAAAAAAATAAATAAATCTTAAAAAAAAAAAAAGAAAGGAAGGAAGGAAGGAAAAAAGGAAGGGTGGAAGGATGGAGGGAGGGAAAGTTCAAACCTAAGGGCATTTTAAAAATAATGAAGATGTCAGGATCCCTGAGTGGCTCAGTGGTTTAGCGCCGCCTTCAGCCAAGGGCGTGATCCTGGAGACCCGGGATCCAGTCCCCCGTCAGGCTCCCTGCAGAGAGCCTGCTTCTCCCTCTGCCAGTGTCTCTGCCTCTCTCTGTGTGTGTCTCTCATGAATAAATAAATAAAATCTTTAAAAAAAAATAATGAAGATGTCAAAGAAGAATTAACAAGGAAAATTAGAAAATGTTTTGAGACAAATATAAATAAAAACACAACATACCAAAACTTAGGCAATGTAGCAAAAGTAGCTCCAAGAAAGAAATTTACAGCTGTAATTGCTTACATTGAAAAAGTGAGAAAGATTGCAAATCCACAACCTAAGTTTACACTCTAAGAAACAAGAATAAGAACTGAATCCAAAACTAGCAGAAACAAGGGAATAATTATTATAGCAGAGATACAGTGCAATTATTTTAAAAATTATTTAAAAAATGGGGGCGGGGAATCCCTGGGTGGCTCAGCGGTTTAGCTCCTGCCTTCGGCTCAGGGAGTGATCCTGGAGTCCCTGGATCAAGTCCCGCATCGGGCTTCCTGTATGGAGCCTGCTTCTCCCTCGGCCTGTGTCTCTGCCTCTCTCTCTTTCTGTGCCTCTCATGAATAAATCAATAAAAATCTTAAAATAAAAATAAAAAAATAGAGGGGGCACCTGGGTGGCTCAGTTGGTTAAGCGTCTGACTTTCGTTTCTATTCAGGGTCATGATCCCAGAGTCCTGGGATTGAACCCCATCTCTGCCTCTGCACTCAGCATGGAGTCTGCTGGAGATGGTCTCTCTCTCTCTCTCGCTCCTACCCTGCTCATACTCTATCTAAAATAAATAAATAAAAACTTTAAAACATAGAGAAAATCAGTGACAACTAGAGTTGGTTCTTCAAATAAGTTCAACAAAATTGACAAACTGTAAGTTTGATTAAGAGGATTCAAATAACTAAAATCATTAAAGAAAGAGAACATTACTACCTATTTTATAGAAATAAAGGTTTATAAGAGGGCACTATGAACAATGTAGAGTAAAAATTGAATAACAGAAGAAATGCACAAATAACTAAAAACACACAACCTGCCAAGACTGAATCATGAAGATATAGTAAATTTGTTGAGATCCATTACTAGTAAGAAAATTGAATCAATAATCAAAAACTTCCTAAGAAAGAAAATCCCAAAAGCCACGTACTGGTGAAGTCCACCAAACATTTAAAGAAGAATTAACACCAATCCTTCTCAAAGTCTTCCAAAGAACCGAAGAGACAGGAACACTTCCTGCACATTCTGTAACAGCAGCATTACCCTTATACCAAAGTCAGACTCCACAAGCAAGAAAAACTACATTCCAATATCCCTTATAAAGAACAATGCAAAAATCCTCAATCCTCAACCAACTTCAACAGCATATTAAAAGTATTATATACCATAACTAAATTGGATTTATTCCTAGAATGAGAGAATGGTTCAATATATGAAAATAAATATAATATACATTAATAGAATGTAGGGAGAAAAAAATCTCTCAATCATCTCAATTCATAAAAAAATCATCAATGCATGTAGAAAACATACTTGACAAAATCCAACACCCTCTCATGATAAAAACACCCAGGAAACTAAAAAAAACAAAAGAGAGAGAGAGAGAGGAGAGAGAGAGAGAGAGAGGTAAACTGACTTGCCATAATAAAGAGCATATATTTAAAAACACACACACATTTAACATATGCTCAATAACAAATAACTGAAAGCTTTTCTTTCAAGATCAGGAACAAGACAAGGATGCACACTTTTAGCACTTTTTTTTTTTTTAAGATTTATTTACTTAAGAAAGACAGTATGTGAGTAGGGGGGAGGAGCAGAGGGAGAGGAAGAGGGGAAGCCGACTCCCCACTGTACATGGAGCCTGACACGGGACTTGATCTCATGACCTGGAGATCAAGAGTTGAGCTGAAAACCAAAAGTCAGACACTTAACCAACTGAGCCACCCAGGTGCCCCATACCACTCCTTTTCATCATAGTACTGGGAATCCTGGCCAGAACAATTAGGCAAGAAAGAGAAATAAAAGGCATTCCAATTGAAAAGGAAGAAGTAAAATTACCTCTTTGCAGATGACATGATATCTTATATGTAGAAAACCATAAAGATCAGAATTAAAATATAATTACAACCAATAAACAAATTCAGCAAAGTTGCACAATACAAAATCAACATGCAAAAATCAGTTGCATTCCTAAACTCTAACAAAGAACAATTCCAAAAGGAAATCAATAAAACAATTCAACTTACAAGAGCATCAAAAAGAATAAAATACTTGAGATAAACTTAACCAAAGTGGCAAAAGACTTACACCTTGAAAACTACCAAATGTTGCTGAAATTAAAAGACAAAAATAGACATACTATGGATGTCAATTCTATCATGGATTGATAAGACTTAATATGGCTATGATGTCAGTACTGCCCTAAGCAATCTATAAATTTGATACAATTCCTATCAAAATTACAATGATTTTTTTTTGTAGAAATAGAAAAATCCATCCTATAATTTATATGGAACCTCAAGGGACCTCTAATTGTCAAAATTATATTAAAAAAAAAAAACAACAAATTCAGAGCTCTCATACTTCCTGACTTTAAAACTTACTACAAAGCAGGGCATCTGGGTGGCTCCGTTGGCTAAAGCTCCTGACTCTTAATTTCAGCTCAAGTCATGATCTCAGGGTTGTGAGACTGAGCCCCACACATCAGGCTCCACAATTTAAGATTCTCTTTCACTCCCTCTCCCTCTGCTCCTCCCCAGGCCCCTGTGTGCTCACTCACTCTCTCTCAAAAATAAATAAAAATTTAAAAAATCAAAATATACTATAAAGCTACAGTAATCAAAATAGTATATGGGTGCGGATGTAAACACAGACTAAAAGACCAAAGAAAAAAAGCATAGATAGCTCAGAAATAAACACTCACATATAAGTCAAATGACTTTGACAAGTGTACCAAGACCATTCAAAGAAAGGATAGTTCTTTCAACAAATGGTATTGGGGAACCTGGATATCCACATGCAAAAGAGTAAGATTGGACTCTTATCTTGTACCATATAAAAAATTAACTCAAAGACCTAAGAGCTAATATATAAAACTCTTAGGTAACACATAAGGGAAAAGCTTCATGACATTGGATTTGGCAACGATTTCTTGGGCATTAAAAGCAGGTCTCGGTGCTAGCTTTCTGCTATAAACTGCAAACCGCCTCCCCTCATGGGACTGATTTCCTCAGGCAACAAGTGCCAACAAGACCCTGCCCCAGAGGAATAGTTCAGGTCTGCCTCGCAGGCATCACTGCAATTTGGAGTTCTGGAAATCAGTCAGAGGCCTGAGATAAAAAGGCTCCACTCGAGCAAGGTGAATGCAGGATTGAGATTGATATCGAAGACAAATAGGGTGATTGAGGGCTTTTCTGTGAAGATTCACTGAAGAGTAGGCAGAGCAAACTTTTAGCTCCCAGGTTAGAGAACAAGACATAGCCATTTTCATCCTGCCCATCAGTGCTGAATCACTTCAGGGACCAAAACAGTGCCACTCAGTGGACACCGAGAGGCGTACACCAAGCCCCACACCCCTGCGTCTGGGAGAAGCATTTCCACTAGAACAAGTCAGCCTGAGAGTGAGTACAGCAGGCTTCTCCCCCAGAAGACCAGCACAAACAACTAGCTTCCCTCAAGTTTATTGATCATGGAGGGCTGCAAAGCTTCAGCTCTCGGGGAAATAGAGAATAAAAGTAAAAAAGAAAATCCTATTTCTTTTTGTTATTTTTTCATTTCTTATGCTTTCCAATTCCTTTTATTAATTTTCTAGATTTATATACATATACTTTTTATATGTATTTTTTGTCTACTTTCATTTTATCCTCCTTTATCTTTTATGTTGGGATCCAGATTCTTTATACAAGCAGACCAAAACACACTCAGGATCTAGGGTTTGTTTTCATTTCTTATTTCCTTGTTTGGGTTTTTTTTTTCTTTTTGTTTCTTTTTTCTTTTTTGTAAAAACAAAGTTTTTACTCTTTGTTTTTGGGGTTTGTTTTTTAAATTGTTTTTTTTTTTCTTTCTTCTTTTCTTTCTGGACAAAATGACAACACATAAGAATTCACCCCAAAAGAAAGAACGTAAGATAGAACTCATGGCTAGGATTTAATCAGTAGAGATATAAATAACATGTCTAAACTAGAATCTAAAACATTGATTATAAGGATATTAGCTGGACTTGAAAAGAAAAGCATAGAAAACATTAGAGAATCCCTTACTACAAAGAAAAAAGAACTAAAATCTACTCAGGTCAAAATTAAAAATACTATTACCAAGATGCAAACACAAATGGAGACCATAAAACTGAGGATGGACGAAGCAGAGGAGCAAATCAGTGATAAAGAAGATAAAATTATGGGGAATCCCTGGGTGGCGCAGCGGTTTGGCGCCTGCCTTTGGCCCGGGGCGTGATCCTGGAGACCAGGGATCGAATCCCACATCGGGCTCCCGGTGCATGGAGCCTGCTTCTCCCTCTGCCTGTGTCTCTGCCTCTCTCTTTCTCTCTCTCTCTCTCTCTCTCTCTCTCTGTGTGTGTGTGTGTGACTATCATAAATAAATTTTTAAAAATTAAAAAAATATATATTTAAAAAAAAGACGATAAAATTATGAAAAATAATGAAGCCAAAAAAAAGAGGGAAAGAAATGTAATAAACCATGAAGACAGACTTAGAAAACTCTGTGACTTAGTAAAACGTAATAACATGGGAATCACAGGAGTCCCTGAAGATGAAGAGGGGCAGAAGGTTTATCTGAACAAATTATAGCTGAAAACTTCCCTAATCTGGGGAAGGACACAGACATCAAAATCCAAGAAGCACAGAGAATTCCCATTAAATTCAACAAAAGCCAGCCATTCTCAATGCATATCATAGTCAAATTCACAAAATACACAGACAAGGAAAGAATCCTGAAAGTAGCAAGGGAAAGAAGGTCCTTAACCAACAAGGGAAGACAGATTAGGTTCGCAGAAGATCTGTCCACAGAGACTTGTCAGGTCAGGAAGAGGTGGAAGGAAATAATTCAACATGCTGAATGGGAAAAATATGCAGCCAAGAATTCTTTATCTAGCAAGGCTGTCATTCAGATTAGGAAAGATAGAGTTTCCTAGACAAACAAAAACTACAGGAGTTTGTGGCCACTAAACCAGCCCTGCAAGAAAGTTTAAGGGAGACTGTTTGAGTGGTGAAAAAAAAGATCAAAAGCAACAAAGACTAGAAAGGACCAGAGAAAAATCACCAGAAACACTAATTCTACAGGTAACACAATGGCCCTAAATTCATCTCTCTCAATAATCACTCCAAATGTAAATGGACTATGCTCCAATAAAAGACACAGGGTATCAGAATGGATTAAAAAAAAAAAAAAAACAAGATCCATCTATATGCCACCTACAAGAGACTTATTTTAGACCTAAATACAGATGCAGATTGAAAGTCGGGGGATGGAGAACCATCTACCATGCTAATGGATGTCAAAAGAAAGCTAGAGTAGCCATACTTACATCAAACAGATTTTTTTTAAAGATTTTATTTATTTATTCATGAGAGACACAGACAGAGAGAGAGAGGCAGAGACACAGGCAGAGGGAGAAGCAAGCTCCATGCAGGGAGCCTGACATGGGACTCGAACCCATGTCTCCAGGATCACACCCCAGGCTGCAGGCAGCACTAAACCGCTGTGCCACCAGGGCTGCCCAGACAAACAGATTTTAAAGCAAAAACTGCAACAAGAGATCAAGAAGGGTACTACATCGTAATTAAGGGGTCTAACCATGAAGAAGATCTAACAATTGGGGCACCTGGATGGCTTAGTCAGTTAAGCAGCTGCCTTAGGCCCAAGTCATAATCCCAGAGTCCCGGAACCAAGCCCTACACTCCCTGGGATTGAGCAGGCACCCTGCTTCCACCCCTCTCTGCCCTGCTTGTGTGTTTGTGTGCTCACTCTCTGTCTCAAATTAATTAATTAATTAATTAAGTCAAATCTTTTTTAAAGAAATAGGGAAAAGAATATCTAACAATTGTAAATATTTATGTACCCAACTTGGGAGCACTCAAATATGTAAATCAATTAATAACAAACATAAAGACACTCATTGGTGAGAATACAATAACAGTATAAGACTTTAACACCCTACTTACAGCAATGGATAGATCATCTAAGTAGAAAAATCAACAAGGGACAGAACAAGGATATCTACTCTCACCATTACTATTTAACATTGTATTGGAAGTCTTAGCCTCAGCAATCAGACAACAAAAAAGAAATAAAAGGCATCCAAATTGGCAAGGAAGAAGTCAAACTTTCACTATCTGCAGACAACATGATACTCTATGTAGAAAACTCCAAAGACTCCACCAAAAAAAATTGCTAGAATGCATACACGAATTCAGCAGTCACAGGATATAAAATCAATGTGCAAAAATCCGTTGCATTTCTATACATCAATAAATGAAGCAATAGAAAAAGGAATCGATCCTATCTGCAATTGAAAGAGATAATCTCTTGGTTGTAGAATTATGTATGATTTTCATATTCTTCTTTAAAAATGTCCTATATCATCTTAATTTTTATGATGAGCATATATTGCTTATAATTAGAAAAATATATTTTCATGGGAAGAAAAATTAAAAATTACTTTTATATCAAATTGAGAAAGCCAGCAAGAAAATCTAATGAACACTACTAAGTGAACAAAACAAAGATGCGCAGTAATCAAACAGGGAAGTGCAGGGTGTGCTGAGTTAGGAGATCAGACATGTTAGCCTTCTTTGACTTACATGTGGTTGGAAACTAAATAGTACAATGTGGGTGGGTCCAAGGATGATGGACGAGACTAGGGCCCAAACTGGAAGAAAAAAAGCCAAGGTTGGATTTGGGGAATTCTACATGAGCTGGGAGGGTTATGTGTAGACTTTCCATGCTTTCCTTCAGGTCCTCCACCCCCTTACTCTTTCTCCCTACCTCCACACTTCTCCAAGTAATAAATTGTCAAAATGAAATAATTTTTGCTATTCTCCACACCTAATGAAATGCTCTATTCCCTAGTAAAATTAAAAAATGAATGAGCAATCATTACCTTTGAAATTAACAGGAAAAGATTTTAAAAGCTCAAAATTCACTGAGGAGGCATTCTTTTTTATACCTTTGTGCATTTGAAAAAATGTATTGATTTTAGAATTCCTATTTTTTGTATAAACAGGTGTGGTGTTACTTCTTAATTTAATGGTTCCATTTTCTATTTATCCCTTGAAAGAGGAACTCTAACCTTTGTTATAGACTACAAAGTGAAGGTGATATCATCACAGTCAACAGTTTCTTGGAGTGAGGAAGCTAAGTATATCCAGTCTAACCAAGACTCCTTCATGTCACAAAACTATCAAGTGTTCTGGAAGGGAAAATACAAGTAGCTGCTCTTAAGCATCTTCCCTACAAAGAAAACAAAGAAGCATCACAAATAAGGCATCCAGGGGATCCCTGGGTGGCGCAGCGGTTTGGCGCCTGCATTTGGCCCAGGGCGCGATCCTGGAGACCAGGGATCGAATCCCACGTCGGGCTCCCGGTGCATGGAGCCTGCTTCTCCCTCTGCCTGTGTCTCTGCCTCTCTCTCTCTATCATAAATAAATAAAAATTAAAAAACAAACAAACAAATAAGGCATCCAGGGGGATCCCTGGGTGGCTCAGCGGTTTAGAGCCTGTCTTCGGCCCAGGGCATGATCCTGGTCCCGGGATCAGGTCCCACATCAGGGTCCCTGCATGGAGCTGCTTCTCCCCTCTGCCTGTGTCTCTGCCGCTCTCTTTGTGTCTCTTGTGAATAAATAAATAAAATATTTAAAAAAACAAAAACAAATAAGGCATCCAAACAATCATGTTTCCTTGCAATATTTGCATTTTCCTTCACTAGAGAAAAAAAAAACTTTTAATTTCAAGACTTTGTATTAAACAAAATCATTTCTTCCAAGAGAGTCCTGAAGTTTAAATTTTCAAATAAGGGATCCCTGGGTGGCGCAGCGGTTTGGCGCCTGCCTTTGGCCCAGGGTGCGATCCTGGAGACCTGGGATCGAATCCCACGTCAGGCTCCCGGTGCATGGAGCCTGCTTCTCCCTCTGCCTGTGTCTCTGCCTCTCTCTCTCTCTCTCTCTCTCTCTCTCTCTGTATGACTATCGTAAATAAATAAAAATAAATAAATAAATAAATAAAATAAATAAATAAATAAATTTTCAGATAATAAGTCTAGTTTGGGGAAAATTAACTAGTGATAACACAGGGTACTAATTTAAGAATACTGATCAGGAGAAATAAACCATATATAAGAATACATATATCATAAAAGGTACAAACTATGGAATGATACAGTCAAGGACACATTTGCATCCCATGACCTTCATCCTCTATGTCTTCTCCTTATCAACATGAAGAACATACACTAAGTACTAGATGAGAAAAACACTGTATACAATGATCACGGTATATCTAGTCTAAAAGATTTTTGCTGAAAATAAGATTTACCATTGATAGCTGTACTCAGGAAATCTGATGCTAGCTTTACAAAGGCTTCCTTAGAGATAAATCTGGTTTTCAATTTTTTAATAATCATCATTATCTACTTTAGTTATGCAGTCACTTCTTAAAAGTATATAAATAAGAAACCTAGAATAGTTTGATCCTTCTGAGACTAGCCTTCAGTGTGTAACTAAATTATTCTAACTATATTAATAATAAACCAAGAGTCTAGCAGGAGATCCTGCAAGCATGACAAATCTACAAGTAAAACCTTGCCTGTTCACTGATGCTTTAATAGTTGGTTATTTCAAAAAGGTAAGAATAGAGACCTATTTTACACTATACCATTCTGGGTAGATTAAAGACCTCATGAGCATGGAGTAGGGGATATGCGAAAAATTTACAAGTTTTTGGATGAACAGAAGAAGGTCTAATGAAGACTAACGGAAACTAATTCCTTGTGAGTGTCTAACTCTGGACAAGGACCACACCACACAGTAGTTCATTGCCAGGCCTCTTTCAAGGTATTTAGACTTTAGGGAACAAATTGATGCCATACATCTTCCCTTCATATCTAAGATACAGCCACAAAACAGACACAAAACAAAACAAAAAACAGCCAGTCAAAAGCTATAACTGAAAACACAAGAGTTCACCCCAGGTAAAAATATCAAATCTTTCTTTTAAAACTTCTACAACACTACTATTTTCAAACTATTTCCCTGCTCAGCAGGGAGTCTGCTTCTCCTCCCTCTCCCCTTCTCCCCCACTTTGTGCTCTCCCTCTCTCTCAAGTAAATAAATCCTTAAAAAAAATAAAACTTCTCTAACCCTAGCATGCCATACTTTAATCCATGCAAGATTCACATTTTTATATTAAAGCTCAAGTTTTCTTTGGCTCTCTGATTTTTATATACTTGATTATATTTTTAAATGACAGTGGGGGTTGAAAACCTCTAAATACCATTAGCTTAATATTGGAGCATATGTACATGGAATGTAAACACAGAATTTCAACTGACATGTGTTATACCATATATATCTGATCTCTTATAAATGGCAGAATCCAAGAATATCATAAAACCTACGATACAGAATTTATGCCTACAAAAACTATTTTTAACATACTTAATTGGTTTTATAGACATTTCACTATAGAGAACCATCCCCACTTGATCACCATCAAGTTCTCCTTGTAAACAATAATGAACAGGCTACCATTTGTGAATTCTGATTCTGGGCAATGGCAAGCCAGCTATGCAAATATAAGACCCATCCATAATGATCTAACAATTTGTTAGAACCATTCTCTCCTTACTGCCCCTGTATCTCACTTCCTGGGCTTGCCCTATATTGTCACAATGGGAAAAAAGCAGGCAGATCCTTAAAACTATTCTTTCTTTGGCAGTGAATAAGCAAATTTGTCAAAACATCTTTTAAATGTAAACTGAGTTTATAATAGCATAGTAATAGAGGAACACCAGTAAGACTATGGTTATCAGGAGTTAATGCAACTCTTTAAAACAACCTTACTAAGCAGAAAGGCTCTTTAGTAAAAGGATGGTTTGACTCCTTAAGCGCAATGAAAGAAAGGCTGCTAGCTCAAAATCATCCGTAAGCAGAGAAATGCAAATTAAAACAAGATAATACTTTTCGCCCATCAGATTGGCAAAGGTTAAAAAGACTGATAATAACCAGTATTGAAAAGGGTGTAGAAAAAAATGGGTATTCTCATGCACTGTTAAAGGGAATAAATCAGTACAGCCTTATGGAAAGGTAATTTAGTGTATCTAAGAAAATTCCAGATGTTCACACCCATTGACTCATCAATTATGCTTCTGTAAGTCTCTATCCTAGAGAAATAATTTATTTGTGGATAAGAAACAAAAATATCTGTTAATGGGAAATGACTAATAAACTATGGTCTTTCATATTACAGAATACCATGCAGTGCCTAATAGGTGCAGCTGTGGAAAGATCTCTAAGACATAATGCTGAGTGTGAGGATGTGCAGGGAGTCCAATTACACAGTAACATTGTAGTGAGTATCTGCCATTCATTGTGCCCCCAAATTTTCTGAACCCACTTTCCCCAAACTATGGATCCCATCTTTCCAAAGCAGACTAAAAAAACAAAAATAACAAAATCTATAAACTGTATTAGCCAGCCTCCAATAATAGCTAGTATTTCACTAAAGTATGTGGTAGTAACTCTGTGGCCCACAGTCAGAACAATCAAGATGTTAGATTTGTGAAAACAGTCTGGCAAAGAGTATTTCCTTAGCTAGGGAAGCAGCAGAAGCAGAATGTTTTGAGGTAAGATCACAGAGGTTCCCTGATGGGAGAAAAGGTGCTATGCTTTGGGGGTCAGTGGCTGCATCAAACCTTTCTCAAGCAATTTCTACAAGGAAGTTCTGTGTTTTGTTCCTGACAATCTGGAAACTGCCTCTCCAGAATATGATACTCTAGACATCTTTATCCCCTCATAAATACTTTTCTGGGTAAATTAGCTAGAATTGATTCCATTATAAAAATTAAGAAACTTTTCAGACCTACAAATGGTAATCACTTACGAACTTTTTGAGTTCATGAATTTATGAACTAAAAAGCACCACATATTCAGAAAAAGATCTGAAGGTCTTTAAGGTCACACTGTATTTAATGCTGAAGAGGACAGTGGGATTGACATGTATAGATGAAGAGAGGGTAATGGAAGGCTTTTCCTTTTTCTTCTGTATGTGTCTCTTCTATTTAAATATTTTTGCAGTGAGAAATAGTCCTACAATGCTGGGAATTTTTTTTTATAATTTAAAATCTTCAAAAAATTAAAAACTAGCCTGGGTGGCTCATCAGTTGAGTGTCTATCTTTGGCCCACGGTATGATCCTGGAGTTCCCGGGATCAAGACCTACATCGGGCTCCCTGCATGGAGTCTGCTTCTCTCTCTGCCTATGCCTCTGCCTCTCTCTCTGTGTGTGTCTCTCATGAATAAATAAATAAAATCTTTAAAAAAACTTAAAAACTAATATGACCCTCCCAAAGGGGACTGCCATCCTAAATGACAATAATAGTTTTATGGTACTTAAATGTGGAATTTTAAGAAAGAAAAACCTGAAAACATTCTGTGGCACATACACACAAGTATTTTAACTTATGTAGCATAAAAATCTCAGCTTGTAATAGGGAAGGACTTTCTCACCATGATCCCAGATATAGAAGGAAAGCATAGCAATTTTTAACTACGTAAACAAAACTACTTAAACTTTAAACAAAGTTAAAAGATGAAGTATAAGCCAGAAAAATGACGCGAAACACATATAATATGGCAAATAATAAATTTTTCCAGTCTATAGAGAGTTCTTAGAATCAGTAAGAATAGACATTTTAATTTAAACATGGGCAGAGAGGGGCACCTGGGTGACTCAGTCAGTTAAGAATCTGCCTATGGCTCAGATCATGATCCCAAGGTCCTGGAACGGAGCCCCTCACTGGGCTCCCTGCTCAGGGAACAGTCTGCTTCCCTCTCTCCTTCTGCCCCTTCACCCCTCCACTCTTGCTTGTGTAAATACACACTCTCTCAAAAAAATAAAAAAATATTTTAAAAAATAAAAATGGGCAAAGAGCATTAACATGTAATTCACTCTCGCATTCACATGCACACGTTCACACATACACAGGGCAAAAAATCTTAAGATGTTCTCAATTTCAATGACTTTTTTTTTAGATTTTGTTTTATTTATTTGACACAGAGAAAAGTGTGCACAACCAGGGAGAAATGCAGGCAGAGGGAGAAGCAGGTTCACCCCTGAGCAGGGAGCCCAACGCAGGGCTTGATCCCAGGAACCCAGGATCATGACCTAAGCTGAAGGCAGATGCTTAACTGACTCAACCACCCAGGAGCCGCCATTAGATTTTTTTTTTTTAATCATTTAACTAAAATTTGGTAATATCTAGTATTGGGGAGGGTTGGGGGAAAAAGACAGTCTCAGACACTATTGGTGGGAATCTAAATTGTCTCAAGTTTTCAAATGGCAACCTGGAATATACAATAAAATTTTAAACCTGTGTTCCATAAACAAAGCAATTCTACATCTGGAAATGTATCTTATGCAAATAAATAGACAAATACACAAAAATAAAGACATTCACTGTAGCACAGTTTATAATAGCAAGAACTGGGCAACCTAAAAATCCACATGAAAATTTAAACAAATAAATATGCAAAAATCCATAATATTTCATGATACTGCAAAACTATCCAGGCATTGCAAATAAAAATATAGATCCCTCTCTAATACTATGAAAAGATGTTCTAGATGGAGAAGTGAAAAGGCCTGGAAACCAAGTAGCATGTCTCTATTTAATATTAAAATATGGATTCATTATATAAGTAAACACTTACATAAATATATGCATACACATACATCTATAAACACACACACACTCCCCACACACAGCACATATCTTAGAAAACATGTCTGAAATACATACCAAAATGTTAACAGTGGGTAGTCCAGAATGATACAATCATAGGTTATTTTCATTTTCTTTATATCTTTTGAATAGTCTGAACCTTTTACAAATGTTTATGTATGGGTTTTATGATAATAGTAAGAAATTTTCATTCTTTAAACAAGGAATAAAAATGACCTCACTAAATACTTTGTGCTTTTACCACATATTATTATTACTTGCTTACCTTTAAACCTTCAGCTGGAAGTCTATAACCAAATCTTGCTGGAAGGTCATCAAATGTCTGAGATGCATTTTCAAAATTATACTAAATATAAAATTAAAAACAATCAAGTTACAACCAATTTACACATAACATTAAACAAAATGTTTATTTAAGCTGTCATTTGATTTATTTATTATTTAAGTTGTCACTTCATAATTCTGATCCACTATCACAGCTTAACACAATTAAATCAACTTTGTAATGCACATCTGCTAAAATAGCAAGGAATATATACCATTTACTACATATACAACTGCTTAGATTCTGATTTCACATAATTATTGTGTGAAATTAAACCACTTTCTGCTTTCTGAGTTCTTCCCTAGAAAGGAATTTTCTAAACACATTATTTTCCAGCAAGAGTTCCCTTTGACTTTCTCCAAAGGGTCTGATTTAATAGAAGAGATATTTCTGGCTCTATCTACAAAAGATGGCTTTTCCCCAGAGAAAGAAGAAGCATCAAATCATTTTTAAGAAATTGACGTTTCTATATAATCTGGACATTTTCATCTAGAGCTAAACAATGAAAGGAGTAAATTCAATGAAATACATCCATATAGAGAACCAAGGCTTTCAAACTCTTAAACTTTCCCCTTCCTTATACAGATTCCTATGCTACAGTATTTATCAGTTCCCTTTTTCCTTTAAAAAAAAAAAAAAAGGAAAAAAAGCAAGAGTTCTCTGTAATTGTAGAAGATAACAGTAATGATAATTGCAAAATGAGTTTGCTGTATTATTTAAGAATGTTCAATCTGCTATACAGAAAAGAGAAACAAGGAAGATAGATGAAACTAAGCAAAGATAGTAAACAAGTAACTTCCGAAACATAGGCAAAGCTTTCATGATGTATTAGAAGTTAAGATAGCTTTTTGCAAACAGTAGGCCAAAGATAGAAAAAAACAGAACACTGTTTTGAATATAGGTAAGATGGATAGAAGAAAGCAACAGTGTTATGTATAGGTAGCAAAGGATAGTAGGAAAGGATCAAGCAAACTTTAAATATTCACAAAGCATGGATTAGGTCACAAATCCAGATTGAGAGTTTTGTCATCCTTCAATCAAATGCCCACTGGTGATCCACATTCTAAATTCACATGGCATCTGCCAGAGACAAATAGAAAAACACTCTGCAGGTTAACAGCAAGTTATAGCTGTGTTCAGATGTAAATATCTTGAGTCTCTTCAATAGAGCCAACAAATTTTGGATCCAAAAACTTTCTGTCAATTCCCCTTATTCACCCTCAATTCAGGTCCTGGTAACCACTCTGTGACCAGAGAAGCTAATGCAACATTGAGAGAAACTGAACAAACTAATAATTGCCAACACAGGATTTGGGTGGTGTAGTCCTAGCATTTCACTTGAATCTTATCCTGATTGTCTTAACATACCCATGTTTTACCTGTAATTCTCATTCTAGGTGATTAATTTAATATAATGTGTGATTCGAGCATCTGAATTTGGTCACTAAATCTATCTACTCTGTTATCTCTGGGATAATCAGCCTGATAGTATAGCTGGAAGCCAACACTGCTTCAGGGTAATTTCCTATTGTAACAATAACTCATACTTACAGAGTGCTCTATGGTTTACAAAGTGCTTTAGAGTCACAAGGGCTTTTTATATCCATTATCACAATGTAGCATTTAACCTCTTAATTAAAACATCTTTAATTGATTCAAGTGTTAAATTTGAGAAAGTCATTTAACTCCTCCAAGACAAAGACACTATTCTAAAATAAAGAAACTGATCTAAATCAACATAGATAGACCAAAGGAAAAACACAAGTGTCTCCAGGCAGTACCTTTTAAAAAAAAAAAAAAACTGTACTTTTAAAATCAGGAAATGGAAAATACAACTGTACTAAGTATTTTTTTTATCACTTCCTAGTACTGAGGAATTTCACTTTTTTGGTTAAAATCTCAGAAATAAAATGTCTATAGCTTGAACAACAATATTTGCAACACTGGGACTTGGAGTAAGTTTTGTTACTGAGTGAGATCCATTTTGAAATTGCTTCATCTTTCCATTAACAGCAAAATATGGATTGTCCCACACGGCCTGTCACAATAACAACTGTTTAAAAATAAAAAAAATATTCCTATCATGAACAAGACAAACATACATTTTTAACACAAAAGTGCTTTATATTTTTAGTATTGGAGGGTGGGCTGCTGCTCATGAAATTAAAAGAATGTTCACTGTTAAAATTCTTGAAGTAGAAAATAAAGTTATTCCTCTCTGTAATCCCATCCTCAGTGACTGCCACCTAACAGTTTTAATCCACCTCTTTTGAAAAGGTCTTTTCTCAACCTATTCTTTCCTCCCACAGAAGCTTTAACAGAAGGTTTAATTTATAAAGTAACAAACACTAACAATTATTAAGCATTTATGATATCATGCTAAACACCTGACAATTGTGGTTCCCTTATTTAAACCTTACAAAAGCCTTATAAAGTCTCCCACTATTTTATCATCCTCATTTTACAGAGTGGCCACAAAATGTTGAAAATAACTTGCTCTAGTAGATTAGAGGAACCAGGATTCTCACACAGGCAGTCTGGTCCCAGAGCCCTAGCTCTTAACTCACTGTCCCACAATGTCTCTCATACAGTCTCATTTCCTAAGTAAACAGAGACTTAAGAGATATTAAGCTATTTGTCCAAGGTCATGCAACTGCAGGGTGGTAGAAATGGAATTCAACTCACATTCTAACTCTGTTGCAGGAGCTCTTAACAACACTATATAATCCAATTCATTCACACTACTAACCACTGGGTGCTTCTCTCCTACTCTGCCCACTGAACCTCACGACCACCTACCAAGCAACAGATTCTCTCTGACAAATCCCTAAAACAGAATAAAAAGTAGATTGGGAGTAAACCAGAATTGGGTTGACTCTCTTTGAAACTACATTAAGATGGATACAAATTCTCAGCAAGATCATGGCACAGCTCAAAGCTAACTAGCCACTTGTACCCTGTGTACCTCAGAATAGACAACAACCATCTGATTATCTCAAAAGTGTAATGCCTCTGCCAAATCTAAAGTTTCATGTTTCTAGATATAAACCCACATAATTAATAATTTCTCATTTCATTTTGGATCAAAGAGAGAAATGATGAGATAAAAGATGATGAGGATGAATTGCTAACAGAAACAACAATAATCTAAAGTACCAAGGACTAGATGCTAGTAAAAGAAAATATGAAAGAAATCTCCAAAGAAAAGCTATTAATTGGTTCAAACATTTATTGAATTTCTACTGTAAAAAAAATGAATTTCTACTGTATAACTCTCATTAGGCACTAGAAACTAAATGTAGTAAGACACAATCCTGCCTTCCGGGTACTCATGGGTCTAGGGGACTTACTGACAAGTCAGCAACACACTATAGTAGCACCTCCATATTCTCTTAGAACTCTAACTAGTTCGACAAATACTATTGCCAGGGAATTAACAAATGGGAGAATTCAACTGCCAAAAACAAAATCATCTGAATTTTATTTTTTCAAAAACAGCATCCTAATACCAGTCCAAAATGGACCAACCTGATGTCCAATTTATTTAAATCTGTATTACTACACATTCAGATTTCAGGATGCTTTCATTCAATTAAAAGGAAGTGCTACCATTTTCTGGTTCTTGACTCACTTCCTTATGCTTGTGTTACCACATCTAGTTCCTCTGCCTTGATATTTAGTTCCCCTTTTTGCTAGTTACGTGCCTTCACAATCTACTCTCCTCCAGCTATGTCTGCACCGTCAACCTTCTACCCTTTAGTGTCAGCATAAAAGCCTCCATTTAAGCAACTCCCATGCTAACGGTTCCTTCCCCAGATTATATCGACATACATTCCACACATTTAGTGGCCTGAAACATAGAGAACACTGCTGGCAAGGACTGACTGTACTTCTATGCCTAACATTTTATTGTGTCTACATTAAAAAGAAAAAAAAAAACACCTCAGTAAGTCTCATATACTGCTCGAGGTAGTGGGTAAAGGATGAGGAGAATGATAATTATAATGAAGATAAAAAAGATAAAACATTTACTATGTGTTAGGTACTGTTCTAAGCAGTTTACCTTATTTAATTATCACTACTACATACCAGTTTACAAATAAAGAAACTGAAGCACTTACAGTGGCTAAGTAATTTGATTAGGATCACACAGCTGGTTTTAGAGTAGTTCACTAAAACTTATTTAGCCCATCACATAGCTGAACCATAAAATAACAATCCACTTCAGGTAAAAAGTAAAGAAGCAAGACAGTGTGGTAGATATTACAAAGAACAAAGTTGGGAGGGGAGAATATGGAAGAAATCAAAGGAAAAAGAGGCTCACGGGAATCTTCATTAACTGATCAGTCCATAAATCCTCTACTTCATTTCAAAAGTCACCCCCAAAATATTCCAGGGCTTTGGGGACCAATTTAGTGGAAAATTTGCAGGGCAACGGACTCTTAGTCCTTACAAGTTCTACTTCTACTCCATCTAGACTATTCCAGAAAAATCTAATCAATTAGTTCTCTACTAAAGAGGGTAACAAAGGTTGGTGAGTTTCATAGGGATTAGAATTGCTAAGATTCAAAAGTTAGGATACAGAAACCAGCCTGGCTCTCCCAAATTCTGCAATGATCCTAGATACCTCCCCAAGTACCACAGCATACAGAAACATGACTGAGGACTACATGAAGCTTTGGTCAGCAACAATTCTGGTCCTTCTGTTTCTAGGATGACCTAATGTCATTAAGCAAATCACTTATACCCAGAAATTAAAAATTATAAATCTTTAGCATAATACCTAGAGTAGAGATATACATACATACACACACAGCTAATTCTTCTTTTTCTGGCTTCACAGAAATGAGAAACAAAATATGTACACTTCCCAGCATAGAGGACAGTAAGACAACCTAGAAAGAACTACTAAGATTTTGAGGAGCAATCTTCTGTAAAAACTTTTCTCAAAGACAAGATTATTATGCTTCCCTTCCTAATAATGTTAATCTGAGCTTGAAATTTTCTATAAGAAAAAAAAATTTTCTATAAGCATCTTATATAATTTTTCAAAATATCACTATCAAAGTCATTAGAGCTACACTAATTAACAAGAAAAACAGTAAGATTCTACACAAATACACAGCATGTAGATACTCGTGTGCATGAGCACTCATGAGAGTGCATATACACTCTCAAAAGCACCAACATTAATCAGGTACTTATTGTATGTCAGATCTTATGTTAGATATTAAGCAATAAAAAGATGAGTAGGGTCCTCTATAGGTAAATGTCTTATCACTTAGGGCTTTTTAAAAGCTTTTCTCTGAAGTATACTTTTAGACACAAATAAATTTTATTATACTTACTGCTAAAATGTCTGCTTCTACAGGTAGTAGGTTTAAGAATGCAAAGAGCTGGACAGTCAAGATGGTATAGACTTGTGTGGCCGATAGCATGAGCATTCCTATGGAGAGCAGCATTTCGCTGTAAAATCACCTGGAAGGCAAGCAAGTAAGTAACAATGAGTTCTGGTGCTTTGCCCCTGAAAACAAGTCATTTCATATATTAATTCTCGATGTCCAAAAATCCCTTAATTACAAACGTGTTAACATTAAAATTAAACATATTTCAAAAGCATAAGAATTTACACAGGTTTGGACATTTAGGTAAACATTCAGTTAGTCAACAACTACATAACTCATGGTGACTAAGCTCTGTATTTTAACCACAAAACAAATATCCTCCCACAGTTCTCAGTGTGTAGTACAGCTTGTCTAACTCAGTTGTGAAGGGAAATAGATTTCAATTAAAATAATGACCAAAAAACACTTTACAATTTTTACAATCTTAAAGAATTTTTATACATCTTTTATATATAAAATAGAACTTAAAATTTTACAGGTAAATCTACTTTTTATTTATTCTTACATATTGTACCTACCTTAGAGAAAGTTAAAAAAAAAAAGTAGCCATGTATTATAAGGTAACATGTTTTGCCCTTTCCCTCTTAATATATACCACCTTCCTTCTCTCCATCTTAATGGCAATAGTGCAGCTACCTTTTCCAACTTCATCCAATTTTCTACACTAGTCCTTATCTATCTTGCAACAAGAAGATATCATTAAGAACTAAACAATAGTCCTTGTTTAGGACTAAATTTTCTTGGTAGGCCTCACCATTGGTATAACGTACTCTTTTAAAGATGAGAACAAAGTTTGCAACAAGGGCCTTTATAATGAATTATTTCATTAAATGCCACCAACTCAAGTAATACCAATTTTGATGATTACCATTGATAAAGCTCTGTATTTGGAGACTATCATAGAGACTCAGACTGTGACCGATTGACACACTGAAAGAGAAATACCTCTGAATAATTTTTGAACTACCTTCTTACAAAGCCATTAGACCAAAGAATAAATCTGAAAACCCATCAAATTTATACAATAGCTCTATGCCACAGAGACAGAAAGTAGATGGGGGCGGGGGGGGGGGGAGGCTGCAGTAGGAGTCAAGGGAGGGGTAAGCACCTAAGAATAGGGAATGACTGCCCATGATTATGGGGTTTCTTTTTGAGGTGATAAAATTTAGATTGTGGTAATGGTCGCACAAGTCTATAAAAATATTAAAAATCACCGCTATTCACTTTAAATGGGTAAATCTTATGATGTGTGAATTATATGTTGATAAAACTTTTTTAAAAAGTACATATTTGTTTATATTAGTTTCTTAGGTAAAATATATAATATACTCTGCGCAGGAAAGAGTTAACGTGGCAGGCCTGAGCCTAGATCTTTAGAAAGACCTCCTTACAGGGTTGGCCTTTCATAGGCATCTGGGAACTTAGATTTCAGGAGGGTTCCTTCCCATCATTCCCTGATAAGAACAGCTCATTGTGTCCAAACTTTCCAGTGTGGTTATATTGAAAACATATTTTCTTTCTGGGAATCTGAAATTTTGAACATGCTAGGCAGAGGGTGCCTAGAGGAACAGTCCCCAGTAGAAGAAACCCTGGGCACTGAGCTTCCCTGTAGTCATTTCATGTGTTGTCATAACTCAGTGCTGAGGAATTAAGCACATCCTGTGTGACTCCATTGAGAGAAGACTGTTAAAAGATTATATCCGGTCTTCTCTGGACTTTATCCCTTGTGCCTTTTCCCTTTGCTAATTTTGCTTTGTATCCTTTCACTGCAAATAATCATAGTTATGAGTACAACCAGATGCTGAGTCCTGAAAGTCCTTCTAGGAAATCACTGAACCTGCAGGTAGTCTTGGAGAGTCCCAGCACAACCACACTAGATAATTTCTGGCCAGAAATCATACCATAAAAATATGCAAATCCTTATAAAATAAGTCACTACTAAACCTTGTTAGAAAGAATATGCAGTATGTTGACTACTAACCTGAGAAAATTAATCCAAGTAAAAACTATGACTTTCTTTGTAAAGTTCTGGAATTCCCAGTCAACTCTGGGGTAAGGAGAGGGAAAATAACTCTAAAGGTATAATAACCACAACTATTACTGATCACTAAGGGCCAGGCATTTCTCTAAGCATGTTATCGAGTTAAACTCATCTAAGCCTAACAACTCCCTTTTCATAGATGGGGAAAACTTAGGTATTGGTAAGTAACTTACTCAAGGCCAAACAATGCATAGTGGCAGAGCTGGGGTTCAAACCCAGGCAGCTTCCAAAACCTACACTCTAAAGGCCAACTGACATCAATAATCAGGTTGATGTTCAAAAGGTAATGACCCTATGCTTATCAAGAGCTTCAAATCAAAGCTCATGGCACACCAGCTGCGGGATTCTTTCCTTTTACTCTGGATAGGGAGGAGGAAGAGGAAGAAGGGGGAGGGGACTGCATATATGTGTATTTAACAATATGCAGTAAATTTGTTTATACTTATTTTTTCTTTTATTGCCTTTTCAAAAATAATATTCTGGAGTTTTTATTGTCTATTTACAAAACTAGTTCTTGTTCATTGTAAAAAAATGCACAAAAAATTAAAATCATTCATAATGACCAAATTAAGGAATAACTAGTATTTGTATTTTGATGTATAATCTTCCATTCTTTTAGTTATATGAACATTCACATATATATGTAACAAGATTGAGGATATGCTATATATACACATTGTTTTGTTAACTGTATTATTTTCACTTCACATATTGTAAATATTTTCCTAATTCATTAACTATATCTGAAAAAATTAAAATTTCAACCTTGTACCTACATATCCTTGAGAACCATTGCAGACAGGTCAAGGAGGCCCTCTGGGGCTTTCATACCCTTTAAGCATTTTTTTTTAATTTTAATTTTAATTTTTTTATTTTTTAAGATTTTATTTATTTATTCATGAGACACACAGAGAGAGAAAGAGAGAGAGAGAGAGGCAGAGACACAGGCAGAGGGAGAAGCAGGTTCCACACAGGGAGCCCAATGTGGGACTCGATCCCGGGTCTCCAGGATCATGCCCTGGACCGAAAGCAGGCACTAAACCACTGAGCCATCCAGGGATCCCTGCTTTTTTTTTTTTTTAAAGGTATTTCATACATTGGGTTTCCACACACGACTTTGTTTATATAAAAATAAAAACTACTGGTTTAAAACATAATGTACAATGACCACATGCCATTCCATCTGAATGTGCTATAATAGATTTCATGGAATCTCTATTAGTGGAAATTTTTATCATTATAAACTCTGCAATAAATACCCTTGTTGTTAAACCTTATTAGGCACACTCTTAGTTTTTTTAAAGTCATAGAAGTGAGTGGTAGTATTATAACTGGCAAGAAATAGGAAATCTAGTATTTGACAGACCTAGGTTTATGTCGTAGTACAGACACATACTTACAGTATTGAGACAAAAAGATTAAGTTACTTCATCTGTAAAAGCAGACTATTTAGGATTTAAAAAGACAACTCTGGAATAAATACAAAAATGCATATAAGGACTTAACAGCAGTGAAACATAGGAGGAAGAGAGTTTGGGTGGTGCTGCAAATAAGCAAAAGAGGAAATACTGAAGAACTAGTTAGTGGAATGAGTACAATTTGGGAATTTTTTTCACTTAACATTTGTGAAATATTCCGGTGGACATATAAACATATAATGATAAATAGAAGTCAGGAGCTCTACCCAAAACAGTGAGATTTAGGAATCATCAACAAATAGGTGGTAACTACAGTGATTTTATTTTTTTAAAGATTTATTTATTTATGACAGACACAGAGAGAGAGAGAGAGAGGCAGAGACACAGGAGGAGGGAGAAGCAGGCTCCATGCCGGGAGCCCGACGACTCGGGACTAGATCCCAGGACTCCAGGATCGCGCCCCAGGCCAAAGGCAGGCGCTAAACCCCTGAGCTACCCAGGGGTCCCCTAAAGTGATATTAATATAAAAGTGAAAATTAAAAAAAAAAAGAAGAGGGCTAAAGAAAACTCTGCAGAATACCGGAATTTAAGGGTCAAAAGAAAAGGAAAATAAAGAGATTGATTTCACAGAAGTCAAGAAAGAAAAGAATTTTGAAACCAATGTGGGGGGAAGGCAGGCAGTTAGTCAACAGAAGTAAATGATAAAGAAGTGGCAAAAAATCTAAAATCTTCAGAATCTGCCCAACCTAAACAATTTATTCCCTAGTAGTATCCTTGGTATCCTGATCAACTCAGAATTTCTAAGAATGCACCCAGCTGTCACCAGCTCTGTATCTTCATTTACTAATCATTTACTGAAAGTGTTAATGTCAACCAGAACCCCTAACTGGTATGCAGGGTGGGAATGTACCTTTCTTCCCCATTACAATTCTTATCAGCCTCTTATCTTTGAATGTATTCTACTACTGCAGCTTCTGTAACAGAATTAAATAAAGTATTGCTTGTTGTGACTTTTATCACCCCCAAAGAGAATACATTCTATTGAGGACATTTCTTTACAACCATGTTTAGAAAAAGCACACAGAAAAGCCTTCTAATAAAATTGAAGCCATCCTGAATAAAGTTCATATTCCTTTCCTTTTGTTTTTTCCTTTTTTATTTCCCCCAAGTTTTTATTTAAATTCCAGCTAGTGGAGCACCAGGGTGGCTCAGCTGGTTAAGTATCCAGTTCTTGATTTCGGCTCAGATCATGATCTCAGAGTTGTGAGACTGAGCCTGGCATCAGGGCTCTGCATTCAGCATGGAGTCTGCTTATCCCTCTCCTCCCCCTGCCCTGCCCCTTGAACGAGCTCTCTCTCTCTCTCTCTCTCTCTCTCTCTCAATAAATAAATAAACAAATATCTTTTTAAAATGTAAATTCCAACTAGTTAACATAGAGTGCACTGTAAGTTTCAGATGTAGAATTTAGTGATTGATCATTTACATATAACACCCAGTGCTCATCACAAACATATTCCTTTCCAATCAAAACTGTCTTTTGAGGGATCCCTGGGTGGTGCAGTGGTTTGGTGCCTACCTTTGGCCCAGGGCGCGATCCTGGAGACCCCGGATCGAATCCCACATCAGGCTCCCGGTGCATGGAGCCTGCTTCTCCCTCTGCCTGTGTCTCTGCCTTTCTCTCTCTCTCTCTCTCTCTGTGACTATCATAAATAAATAAATAAATAAAATTATAAAAAACAACAACTGTCTTTTGAGTATTGGCTTTTTAAGCAACAAGCAGATGAACTTGGGTTTTCTTGTAACAAAATCTTGCTAGTTACAAATATCTACCTCTTTTCCTCTATCCTGCCCTCTCTCTGCCTTTCTCTAGCTTTCCCTCTTTCTCTCTTTCCTCCTCCTCTCCCTCTCTCTCTCCATAATTACCAAAAACAGAACATGACTCTAATACTCATTCTAAATATTCCTAAAATCAAAATGAGGCTACATTTCTTCAAAGGAAGTATATAGTAGAAAATATGATAGAAATCCTTGAGAACTACCAAGCAAATTTCTTAGAGGTATAGCCATCATCACAATCTCTGATCATGTTTAATTGTGCCTACTAGTTGACAGAACTTCACCCATATATAGACATTTACTCTGAAATTAGCTTCCCATCTTTAGACAACTGTCAATTTTCTAATTGGCAAATTCTCATTCTACTTTCTGTTTAGTTTATATTACCTAAGATACATTCTTGCCCCCACCTCAAGAAAACTCTATATAGTAGTCAATATACCATATATCTTTATGCTGGAACCATACTGATTTGATCATTGTAGCTTTGTAGTATGTTTGAAATCAGGAAGTTTGAGACCTCTTCGTTCTTCGTCTATTGGCTAGCTGAGTTCCCTTGAAATTCCATGTGAATTAAAAAAAAAAAAAAAAAGAAAAGAAATTCCATGTGAATTTTAGGATACATTTTTCTATTTCAGTTTAAAAAAATGGCATTGGAAAAAAAAATGGCATTGGGATTTTGATAGGGATTACACTAAATCCACACATTGCTTTGGACAGTACTGACATGTTAAAAATATTGCATCTGTCAATTCATGAATATGGGATGTCTATCCATTTATCTGTATCTAATTTCTCTCAGCAATGTTTTGTAGTTTTCAATGTACAAGTCTTTTGCAACCTTGGTAAACATTTCTAAGTATTTTATTATTTTTGATGCTATTATAAATAGAATTGCTTCAATTATTTCCTTTGATGATTTTTTCACTGATTTTTGCATATTGTTTGCATATCCCACAACTTTGCTGATTTATTAGTTTTAATAGTTTTTCTAGAATCTTTATAGTTAACATAATCGTACATATATAAAATCAGAAACAGAGATAATTTCACCTCTTCCTTTCTAATTTGGATGACTTTTATTTCTCTTTCTTGCCTAATTGCTCTGGTTGGGACTTCTAGCACTATATAGAAGTGGTGAAAGCAGGCATACTTGCCTTGTTCCTGACCTTAAAAACAAAGCTTTCACAGTCTTTTACCACTGAGTATATCAAGTGTGAGTTTTTAATATACAGCCTTTACTAAGTTAAAATAATTGCCTTCTATTCTTAATTATCATGAATTTTATACATTGCGTTTTTCTTTTTTTTTAAGATTTTATTTATTTATTCATGTGAAACACGGGGGGGGGGGGCAGAGACATAGGCAGAGGCTGCCCTCAATTGCTTTTTTCATTAAGATAAGCATGCTTTTTTTTTTCTTTATGCTGTAAATATGGTATATTACTCTGATTACTTTCCATATGCCAAACCATCTTTGCATTCTAGGAGTAAGTCCCACTTTGTCATGGTGCTGTTGAATTTGGTCTGCTAGGATTAAGGATTTCTGCATCAATACTCATAAGAAATATTGGTCTGTAGTTTTCTTGTAGTATCTTTGTCTGGCTTTGGTTTCAGAATAATGCTGGTCTTACATAATGAGCTACAAAGTATTCCCTCCTCTTCAACTTTTTGGAAGAGTTTAAGAAGGACTGGTATAATTCTTTTTAAAAATATCTGGTAGAGGCCCTGGGTGGTTCAATGGCTGAACATCTGCCTTTGGCTCAGGTCATGATCCTAGCATCCTGGGATCAAATCTTACATCAGGCTCTCCAGGGGAAGCCTGCTTCTTCCTCTGCCTGTGTCTCTGCTTCTCTTTCTGTGTCTCTCATGAATAAATAAAATCTTTAAAAAAATAAAAAATAAAAATATCTGGTAGACTTCACCAGTGAAGCCATCTGGTCCTGAGCTTTTCTTGTTTGGACACTGATTCAATCTAGTCATAAAATCTATTAAGATTTTCTATTTCTTCATGACTCAATCTTGGAAGGTGGTATATTCAACTACATTATCCAATTTTTTGTTCTATAATTGTTCACAGTATTCTTTTATAATCCTTTCTATTTCTATAAAATTGGTAGTATGGTTTCTTCTTTCATGTTTGATTTTAGTTAAGCCTTTTTTCCCCTTAAATCTAGCTAAAGGGGGTATCTGGGTGGCTCAGTCAGTTAAGCCTCTGCCTTTGGCTCAGGTCATGATCCCAGAGTTCTGGAATCAAGCCCACATGGGGCTCCCTGCTCAATGGGTAGCCTGCTCCTCCCTCTCCTCTGCTCCTCCCCCTTGCTCCTGCTCTTTCTCTGTCAAATAAAATCTTTTAAAAAATAAATTTAAAAATAAATAAATAAATAAATCTAGCTAAAGGCTATTATTAATTTTGTTGATCTTTTCAAAGAACCAATCCTTGATTTTGTTACTATTCTCTTAGCCTTGTTTTTCAGAAATTGAGCACCCTAGCTAGCATATGCTAATTATGGCTGAAGAGCACAGATGCCAGTTACTCATCTAATGCTGGTCTGGGATTTGCAAAATTTAAAAACTTCCCCAAGCATCACAGTAAATCCTACCCTCACATTTACATCTATGACAATACCATACAATTCATCTACACAAAATTATATTCTAAACCTTCATTTTACAAATGAGGATGCATTTAATAAGTGTTAAAGACCAACTTTCCAAACAACCTTGAATTCTGAGGATTCCTCACATCCTAAAATCAACTAGTTCAGTGCCAAATGACACTCCTGAAACAGCTAATCATCTTCATTGGAAAACCTCTGAAAAGCTTACATTCTATTGGTTCTCAAGTTACATTCGTGATCATCAGCATTCCAAAAATGGACCAAAAACTCTACTGCTGGGATCCCTGGGTGGCGCAGCGGTTTGGCGCCTGCCTTTGGCCCAGGGCGCAATCCTGGAGACCCAGGATCGAATCCCACATCGGGCTCCCGGTGCATGGAGCCTGCTTCTCCCCCTGCCTATGTCTCTGCCTCTCTCTCTCTCTCTCTCTCTCTCTCTGTGACTATCATAAATAAATAAAAAAAATTAAAAAAAACTCTACTGCTAAAATAATGGTAATATTTTCCTAATTTGCAAAAAAACTTAATGGATAGTAATTTCAATTTGCTTTTCTCCATAAATGTATGCATGCATCAAAAGAATATATGTTATAGCAAGTGCTGACAGAAAAATATAAGTGAACTGTTAGGTAACTCCTTTATTGTAAAATTTATAATAGCCAAATCACATTTCATAAAATAGAACAACAAATGTGCTAATGATCATATATGTATATCGTATTTACATGGTACTGTAATGTTTCCTCCAAAATTGTATAATTACTTGTTGTATGGATTGAGAACATCAATAATTTCATAGTGTTCCTTAAAAAGCATCATGACTTCTAAGAGTTTTACAACTGGGAACTAGTAAGATACTAAATTCCCATAAAGCATGGTTTTTTAAAGAAATGGTTGAGAGGCTGACATAAGCAAAGTGTTACCAAAGAAAAAAACAAAGCTTAACTTTTTAAGCAAAAAATATGGTGCCTAATAGTTCTTTGTGAGGAAACTGAAGGTTGCCAGCTAACTTCTCTAATGTGAAGCCATTCAAAATAAAAAGTAAGCTTTATCTAATATTTTTAATTATTACCATCAACCAAAGCAAAATTTTTTCAGATTCCGTGACAATGGTTTATAATTTGATTTTCCCACAAATGAAACAAAATCTACAAATTTTTCATTTCAAAAGGTTAGCAAATAGCAAAACATCCATCCTTTCCTACCTCAGGGTCTTATACAAACTATTTCCAATACTTAGTTTTTTCCCCCCACTGAAACAATATTTTACTATTTCCTTCAAATATCAACTGTATGAGCATCAAGGTTGTATTTCTACTGTTAAGTGAAAGAATTCATGTCCTGTTCTTCCACAACATATACCCTTCTCTTGTGTAAGCAGAAATAAACAATGAATTCTCCTTTTTGATACTAAACATTATTGACCATTAGGCATTAAAAATAGAAATAATCGATTGTGGTATATACACAGAATGCAATTCTCTACACCAAAGAAAATGAACAGCTATAGAACATAGATGAATTTCACAACAATAACTCTAAGCAAAAGAAGCCACAAAGAATGCAAACATTTTAAGTCCATTCATATGAAGCTCTTTAAAAGACAAAACAGATGACAGATGACATTATGCAGAGATTCACATTTAAGAAGTAAAAAACGGACGCCTGGGTGGCTCAGCTGGTTAAGCATCTGCCTTCAGCTCAGGTCATGATCCAAGTCCTGGGATCGAGTCCTGAGATCAAGCCCTGCATGGGGCTCTCTGCTCAGGGGGAAGTCTGCTTCTCGCATTGCCCCTCACCTCGCTTGTGCTCTCGTGTTCTCCATGCTCTCTTGCTCTCTCTCTCTCTCTCTCACTCTAATAAATAAAATCTTAAAAAAAAAAGTAAAAACAAAGAAAAATGAGGATGTTATCATAAAAATTAGACAATGGGTACCTCCCTCTAGGGTAAAAAAGGGGAGTGTGATCAGGGAAAAGGTGCTTCTAGGATGCCACCAGTATTCCCATATTTCAACCTGTGGTGATATGGGAGTTTGCATTATCATTATTCCTTAAAACCATACAGAAATATTTAATGCATTCAACTGTGTCTATAATATCTAACCATTTTTAAAAGGAAAAAACATGAGAATAAAGCAGCCTGCCATTTAAAACAAGACTTTTGGGGGGCACCCAAATGGTTCAGGCAGTTAAGTATCTGCCTTCAGATCAGGTCATGATCCCAGCATCCTGGGATCCAGCCCCTCATTAGGCTTCTTGCTCAGCAGGGAGTCTGCTTCTCCCTCTTCCTCTCCCTCTGCCACTCTCCTTGCTCATTCTCTCTCCCTCAAATAATCTTAAAAATAAAGAAAACAAGTTTTGTTTGTTTTTCTGGCTACATGGAAATGTTATAAAAGCTGGCAAGTAGTTGCTTACCAAGATAACACACTAAGCAAGTCAACAAATAAGCAACTGTTAAAATCTAGACTCATAGTCAACCTGAGTTAACAGCTTCTTCAGTGGACATGAGATGGTATCTGGTATTGTGTATTACTCATATTATTAACATGTACTCCAGCCGCTTAGCACCAATAAAAGTTTGGAAAATACACTTTAGTCCAGTACAACACTTATCACTGGGAGCCTGTGATAAAATTTTTAAACAATGTTTCCCAGTGAATCCTTAGACCAAGCCAAATTTGGAAAACACTGTTCTCAACCATACGTTGACAAATCGCTTATCAAGTCATTATTCATAAACTTCAAGTCAGGGAAGTGTGGAGTAGAGGGTGCAAATTAGAGGAAGAAAAAAATAAACAGGAATGCTAACAAAAATATACTTCATAATTCTCTCCAATACCACAGTTGTCACCAGTGCCATCGGTTGCCAACCAGCCATAAGCCACCCAGGAAACAAGAAAAAGACAACTGACAATTAAATTGCTTTCATGGATATCAAAATCCTAAGCATCATTTAAGTAAAAATGGTAGAAAATGGTTTTCTAGGTTATCAAAAATAGCATGCTAAGTATACTTCAAAGTATCAATCTCCTGAACCAGAATATTTTTTTAGGATGCTTCATACAAAAGTCCCCACCATCACTACAGACACATCAGTAGAGAACTTAATTTTAAGCCAGGCACTCTGTTGAGTATCTGACAGGACTTTTTTTCCAACCAATCCTCAGAACAACTTTCTCAAGTAAAATGAAAAAGAAAAAAAAATGTATGGAAAAATATTAATTTGTGCTATCATTCCAGTTTCTCTATTTCAGGGGACTTACTTTCTATACGTATAGTAACTGCCTGAATAAATGAACCAATTTCCGTACCCATTATCTCAGCCTCTAGTCCTCCCCCTAATTTATGCAGAATTTCTGAACAAAAAGCTGAGCATGCTCAACGACCCATACAATTTGAATGGTAAGCATGAAATCTGGCCAACTATGTTAATTGTGGAGGAGCATGGGACACCAGATCAAGTTATAACATTGCCCCTGGTAACTGTTTTTTGTTTGTTTGTTTGTTTTTAAGATTTTATTTATTTATTCATGACAGACACAGAGAGAGAAGCAGAGACACAGGCAGAGGAAGAAGCAGGCTCCCTGCAGGGAGCTGGATGTGGGACTCAATCCCACAATTCCAGGATCACGCCCTGGGCCGAAGGCAGGTGCTCAACCGCTGAGCCACCGAGGCGTCCCATAACTGCTTCTTTAAAATATCACTCCAGGGGTGCCTGCGTGGCTCAGTCAGTTGAGCGCCCGGACTCTTGATCTCTGCTCAGATCTTGATCTCAGCTCAGGTCTTGATCTTAGGGCTGTGAGTTTAAGTCCCACTTTGGGCTCCATGCTAGGTGTGGAACCAACTTAAAAAAAAATAAGAATAAATAAAATATCACCCAAGCTCTATTCCTGGCTTTCTTTTCTATACACCACATTCTCTCCCTTGGCAAATGCCTGCAACCTGCCTTTGGTTACCCACCATGCTTCACTTCTTGGTCTCATCCATGTTTTTTTTAATTTCTCCTAATACTCAGTACTTTCAATATATTATAATTTCCTTAAATGTTATGTTTATGGTTTAGTGTCCATCTTTGCTGCAAGACTATAAACTCCTCCAAAATAGGAATCTTTAATTACCAATGTATCACAAAATTCTAAACCGTGCATGGCATGTATTATGTACTTAATATTTGTAAAAGGAATGTACACATGACCTCTCTTGGTATAATCTTCTACCTCTGAATGTGGCCTCTGAATGTGGCCACCCCTTAATTATGATCAAAAAAAAGTTAAGACCTTACACTATAAGTATTTTATGTGTACATTAAAAAAATGATTAGATATTATAAAAGAAAACAATTTGTTAATATATATAAACTCTGAGTGGTAGGACTCTACATGGTTTTTATTTTCTTTATATTTATCGGTAGGTTTTAAAATAAAAAAATTAAAACTTCTCTTAAAAAGTCTATTTCAGGGCAGTCCAGGTGGCTCAGCGGTTTAGCGCCACCTTCAGCCCAGGGCATGATCCTGGAGACTCTGGATCGAGTCCCGTGTCAGGCTCTCTGCATGGAGCCTGCTTCTCCCTCTGCCTCTCTCTCTCTCCTCTCTGTGTATTCTCATGAATAAATAAATAAAATCTTTTAAAAAAAAGTCTATTTCATTTATATAATGTATACCAAACAAAAGCCTAGAGAAAATAACAGAAATCTTAACCAAAATCCATTCCACTTGTTCAAGTTTTCTAAGTACACAATACTTTAGTACCAAAAACAAGTTAATGAGCAAGAAATAAGGTCTTAGAATTCACAAGTCTATTCACAATTTAAAAATGAAATGTTTTCTTCCGAAGTAAAATGTGCAATCAAAAAAGTGTGAAAAAGGGGCATATCTTGAGCTGAGAATTAAGAAATCCAAGCTGTCGTTTTTTTCTCCATAAAGCATTCAAAAGTTTGCATCCCACACCAGAGTCCTTTTAGATATTATTGCTATAAAGGTCAAAAGGAGCAATCATTTGGGCTCCGAGGAATGTACATCAGTTGACAATAACTCACTATGAACCTACAAGCAATAGCCTGATGAACTGTAATGCCATGGATTGCTAGCACCCCACTTCCACTGGCAAGGAGCTCAGAACTGTGTTCATGATGAAAAACATGACCAAACCAATACCAAAACTTCACATTTTGAGATCTAGCTCCTAGAACCACTCCAGGGATCAACTCTGTATTAACAGTGTTCAATTACAGGACAGAAACTATTAAGTAAATTAAACAGAAGAAAATGTTTGACAGAAATAACTAGTAAACTACGATGGAATAACTATTAAGATGGAACAAGGGGTGGCAAGGAGCAGAAGAGAAGGATTCTACATTTTATATAGGTACAGTTTATAGCATGTCAATTATAATAAAGAAGTTTTAAATTTTTTAAAGTAATTATTAAACCATGATGGGAAATATTTTTTCCCCTTTTCCCCCCCTCGCCTTTTTTTTCCCCTTCTCCTTTTTTCCCCTTGGTCCCCTCCCCAAGGCTGGGGTTTCTCACTGGAGAAGGTATGGCTGCAGCACACTAGAAAGAATTTCACCAGGCTATCTAAACCAAAGTTGATCCAATGTTGCCAGGCAAGCAGGAAGCAATGGTCTGGAGTGCAGGCAAGCTGAGGCCAGTGGACAGGTACTCCAGACACTGCTGTGGGCACGAGGCCTGGAATGCACAGTATCCATATCAAGAGAACTGCAATACAATTCCCTGAGGTAGACAAGCCAAAACTGGTGGGCCCATATGCACAGGTAGTCAAGGCACTGAAGGCATTGAGACCTAAGTGCAAGATATCAACTTCAGAAGGACAGAGGCAAAGTAGTCACCAGTTCTGAACTGGGGCTGCATTATCACTGAGGGCTTCTGTATTTTGGACACAAGGCTGAGGCAATCACCAGATGTCCTCAACCACATGGGCTGCTGACGGATCATGCAACAACAAGAAAAGGAAAACACAGGTCACAAGAACCAGGAAGAAAAAACCCCTTTCTCTAATAAGTTCCCTCTAGCACTCTGTCCCCTCTAGCAGCCTGTCCCCTTCAGGGCCTGACAAAGCCTAACATCATGCTCTTTGTAAATGAGAACTGCTAGAGTCCTGTCCTTTACTGTGCATCAGGTATTGATGGGTGAGTATGAAGCAGAAAGAAAATAAATTGACGGGATCCCTGGGTGGCGCAGCGGTTTGGCGCCTGCCTTCGGCCCAGGGCGCGATCCTGGAGGCCCGGGATCGAATCCCACGTCGGGCTCCCGGTGCATGGAGCCTGCTTCTCCCTCTGCCTGTGTCTCTGCCTCTCTCTCTCTCTCTGTATGACTATCGTAAATAAATAAATAAAATTTAAAAAAAAAAAAAAAAAAAAAGAAAATAAATTGACATGGTTACCTTTCTGTTCATGACAGTATTTAAATAAAGCAGTGTTTCTCTCATTTAACAGGGGAAAAAATAAAATAAATATATGGCCATTAGTATGTTATTAAGGCACAGAATCTAAAAGAGCACTCACAGTCTCTTTGAGGTATCATTTATTTCTTAAAGCCACACAAAGTTCATATTCTATTCTAGGCTATTATCCATGTATGTGTTAAAATAAAAATGTTTTCAATTACACAACAATTGATTGTTATTTTTATCAACTTCTAGAGGCTGCCCCATTCTCTGATGTGGGCCTCTCTCTCCACCTCAAAAGTCAGATGATATCTTTCACATCACATTATTCTGAACTCCTCTTCTGCTTCCTTCTTCTAAATACGCTACGTGGATAATCCAGGATAATCTTTCTCCCCCAAAGTCCTTAGTCCTCTGCAAAGTTCCTTTTATCACATAAGATAATATACTCACAGGTTCCAGGTATTAGGATGTAGACATCTTTGGGGTCACTGTTCTGTCTAAAATAGTAATTACTGGGACGTCTGGGTGGCTTAGCGGTTGAGTGTCTGCCTTTGGCTCAGGATCCCAGAGTCCCCAGATCAAGTCCCACATCCGGCTCCCTGCATGGAGCCTGCTTCTCCCTCTGCCTAGATCTCTGCCCCTCTCTCTGTGGCTCTCTCATGAATAAATAAATAAAATCTTTAAAAAAATAGTAGTTATTCTGTTTCTCATCAAATTTTCAACCTATTCATTTATATTAGTATGGAATCATGGACTGCTATTTTATTCAATGGGCTATAAACCATTATAGTAATGATTTTGATGCCTAATTATCCCCAACTTGGCTCAAAACGGCTTATGTCTTTTTGATAGCTCTCCATCATTCTTGAGCCCTTCTTTGCTTCCTGACAAGACTGGAAGATTTTCCAGTCTCATCTTACAGTTTTCCCACCTATACCCTATAACCAGCAATTTCTTCAAGGAGAATTATCTTTGTTTGTAAGAATCTTACACTAAAGTATTTGGTGGGTATAGGGCATCACATGAACAACTTACTCTCAAATGATTAAGAAAATAAAAAGATCTCTATACTATTCTTACAACTTTTCTGCATGTTCAATCTGTTTGGGATTCTCTCTCCCTCTTCCTCTGCCTCTCCTGCTCATGCTCAGCTCATTCTCTCTTTCTAAAAATAAACAAATCTCTTAAAAAAAAAAATCATTGTGGTTTCTCTCAGAAACCCTGACAAATTGATTTAGCTTTTAAAGTGTAATTGCAAAGACTTTTAAGGAAAGTTGTAATATAGGGATCAAAGTTCTAATCCTGGTTCCACCGTTTACTGACTTAAGTTAATACCCTTGTAATTAGCTTCTATTCTTTATACATTATTCATTACATTACTATCTAATAAAATAGGGTTTTTTCCTAATGTTAAAAATGCTCACTGGAAAGTATAAAGAAAATATTGAGTGGTGCCTGGGTGGCTCAGTCAATTAAGCATCATACTCCTGATCTCAGCTCAAGTCTTAATCTTGGGTTTTGAGTTCCAGCCCCAAAAAAGAAAATATTGATTACCCATAACGTTAACATTCACAGATAACATTAGTGTTTGTCCTCATGTGTTAGTTAGTTCTCACAGTTCGTTTTAGTATATCCTTGATCTCCAAACCTCACTTTAAGCTCTTCTTCTTTACTGCCACCCAGTTAACCCATACTGAACCTAGCTCACCCAACATACAAGGCACAAAGGCAACAACCTTACGATATATTTCATAACCCATTGCTAGAATTTCTTAAAATCTAATCCTTTATTCTACACCATTCACTTTATTCACAATGGTTCTGCTTCTCTGATCCAACCATGAGTGACTGTTTCTTCTACCATATTTTATATCATTTGTATCATATTGTATTATGATTTGTATGCTTTTTTTGCTGAAAGTTATATCAAACATTTACCCTTTGGAATAAAATGTTAATTGCCATTTATTATTCCATTATATAGCTCAATCAAGGCTTTTTCTAACGATTCCACAACTGTCAATATTAAGATGAATCCAACTATGGCAATTACAAATAATTCTAAGACAAATATAAATATCTTTACACATTTCTGATTATTTTATTAGGATAAATTCCTAGATGTGGAATCACCATACCAAAGAAACATTTTAAGAGTTTATACATATTGCCTAACTGCCTTCTAGAAATAATGTTTCTATTTACACTTCCAAATAAGTGTGCATTTCATTGCACTGATTATCCTTTCCCCATCTTAGTTGATATTAGGTAAAGTTATATGATAAATATAGCTGATGTATATTGAATGCTTACTACATTTTTGGTTAAGTACTTAATACGCATTTTTTTAATCCTCAAAATACTATCAACAGATAGAGATCGATTATACAATCTTTCCATAAAGAAACAGATTTAATCAGTAACAAAGTGTTTATAACAGTGCCTACCATATACCAAGAACTTTATAAGTATTTGCTCTTATTTTCAAGTAACTTGCCCAATGACACCTCTTATAAAGTAGAGCTAATATTCAAATACAGGTCTGCATCATCAAATTTCCAGCCTTTCCAGAAGATCTGATAATTGTATAAATTTGCATTGCTTTGAATTACTGGTAAGGTCGAAACTGTTCATATGTCTATTTGTGATAAAATCATAAGGCTAAATATTTGAAAACTTTCAAGAAAAACTGAGAAAGGTAAACGTTTTTATTATGTTTATCATTAATATGTTTATTAGTGATAATTTATATATTCACATCAGTTTCCATTCCAATCTTATTTTATTACTCATGGATCCCTAAACCAGAATCAGTGCTAAGCATGGTGTATCCCTAAGGCTTTCTCTGTAACATCAGAATTAAGTCCCCTCCAAAAGCTTAAAACAAAATGTTCGGGATGCCTGGGTGGCTCAGCAGTGGAGCGTCTGTCTGCCTTTGGCTCAGGGCATGATCCTGAAGTACCAGGATTGAGTCCCACATCTGCTCCCCATGAGGAGCCTACTTCTCCCTCTGTCTAGGTCTCTGCCTCTGTGTGCCTCTCATGAATAAATAAATAAAATATTTAAAATAAATAAAAATAAACAAATAAATAAATATAATGTTCTATTTTCTATTATAATAGCCCAGTATATACATAACATGATACCAGGAATTCACTAGTATAATTAGAAAATCATTTAACAGTATACTGGAAGGACACTACAAACTATTCATATTTAGAGTAATCTGACATCATAAAAATGACAAAAATGTTTTGGAACTAGACAGAAGTAGTAGTTGTAGAACACTGTGAATATACAAAACGCTGCTCCCTTGTTCACTTTAAAATGGTTAATTTCAGGTTAGCTGAATTTCACCTCAAAAAAGTTTAAGCCTTTGGGGATCCCTGGGTGGTTCAGCGGTTTAGCGCTGCCTTTGCCTTTGGCCCAGGGCATGATGTGATCCAGGAGTCCCGCATTGGACTCCCTGCATGGAGCCTGCTTCTCCCTCTGCCTGTGTCTCTGCCTCTGTCTCTGTCTCTCTCTGTCTCTCTCAAGAATAAATTTTAAAAAAAAATCTAAAAAAAAAAAAGTTTAAGCCTTTAATGCTTACAATAAATGTTGGACAAACATGTAAATTACAAGCACAGTAACTAGGCCAATAAATTATTCTAACATTTTATCAGGTGTTTTATATCTAAGCAAAGTAAAAATTCAATTCTTATTTGTCTCTCTCATGACTGGATTTAAAAATATTCATCCATCACAAGGTGGTACTTCTCCTTGGAAATTCATTCCCTCTTTAAAGTTTAACAGAGTATATCGGTCATTAGAACCTGAACTAGACTCACATTCAATCAAACTTCAACAAATTAGTTTGAGAAAGCATTCTAAATCAAATTCTTATAGCTGACCAGAAGCTCTCTTACTTCAATAAGCAGAATATCCCAAAATTTCAGTTGTCTTCTCAATTTATATTAATGTGGTTATGAATATTTAAATGTTCTAATATCCAAACATTTTATAGTTACTGATACTCTAAAGCCACAAAATTAACACTAGTCCTCCTCAGACTTTATTGAAGACTAAAATAGTTAAAAGTCTGATTTCCTCAAGTAGGATTGTATCATTGAAATAATATATTTCCTTTGTATATCATTGTCTTAAGAGGAATGCAAAGGTACCTACACAAATACCTGATCACGTTATTTCCTGCATAAAATTCATCAACAGATTAAGCAACTTTAAGAATAAAATTAAATTGTAGCTTAGCAGAGAAAGTTTTTCATAAAATGGCTCTACAACTCCAGCTTCGTCCCTTGCCATTCATTGCTCCTCCTCAGTCTTTCTTCTCTAACCATATGACCTTTCTCTTCTCACAGCCCCTCATTATAGAAGTGCCTTCTCTACGCCACCACAATACAAAACTAACTGTTCATCACTCCCATTACCTTTAAAACTCCTTGAAGTTAGGGATTATGCCTTTTCTGATTTATATACTTAGTACCTGGCACAAAAATCAAAGGCTGTTATAAAATGAAAGTATGAATATCCATTATTAGGGTCTAAAATACTATGGCTTGTTTTTCCTACATAATGGCAAAAAGGGAAATTTATATTGGGCGATATTTTTTCTTTACTCTTTAAAATTACAATGCAGTCATATTAGTAACATAAATAGATAATAATTTTGTAGATTTTTTTTTAAATCCAGTTCAAGTATAAATTTAGTCTGATTACCATGGAAGCTCAGGATCAGCTCTGTCCTATCTGCCCTACTAAAATGGAGCATTACTGCAATAAATAATTTTAAGTCCTAAAAGCAGATTTTGCTTTAACTAGAAAAATCCAACATCATTTTGTAAATGAGGAAATGAACTGAGAGGTAAAGTTATATCAAATCACCCAGCTAATTAGTGGGCAAGTTTGGTACACCCACATTCCCTTAATGTTGATGCTTACAGCTTCAATATAATTTTATTTCCATTTCAACCTCATAGGCAAACCAGGCAATGCAATTCATAGCACTTTTCTCTTTTTCCCAGTTATCAATCTAGTGAGTACTTCGGTCCTTAATGTTTGCTATATTTAACTGGTTCCTTTAAGATCTGTCCTCTGACTTAACACAATTCCTTCTCCCTATCATAAACATTTAATGAATATCTACATTTGCTGCATATTAAATACCTCTAAGTCGTTCCACTGGGAAGAAGGGGAAATTGGGAGACACACATGAGTAAGACTAACACAGTCCCTTCTTTCAGAGTGCTCTACAATATTATTTACAATCTGGTAAAGTACTCTTATCTTTTTTAAATTATAATTTTTTGGGGTGCCTGAGAGGCTACGTTGGTTAAGTATCCCACTCTTGATTTCGATTCAGGTCATGATCTCGGGGTCATGAGATTGAGTCCTGCATCCGGCCCTGCACTTAGCATGGAATCTGCTTTTTGCTCTCCCTCTGCTTCTCAACTTGCTTCATGCATACTCATTCTCTCTCTCTTTAAAATAAATAATAAAATCCTTTTTAAAAATTATGATTTTATAAATACATAGTATTAGAAATATCTAATTACTTTCCATTATTAAAAGATACCTTATTTGTCCCACTAGAAGATAAGGTCTATGAGGGCAAAGATTAGTCTCTTTGGTTCACTGATGTACTCTAAGTGCATAGAACAGGGCCTTTAATAAGAGGTACTTAAATATTTGTTGAGTGCATGAATGATACGACTATTAGGATCCAAGTAGTAGGATGCAAGTAATGTTTCCAACAATGGTGTGACAAAATATGTAAAACTTTCCTTACCCTAATGTGTGTGCCTAACATCCAATCTTTTATTTCACTGGCCATTTACTGAGACCTTGCATTGAAGAAAACTAAAATTAGTTCACAGATGGATATACTATTTAACATCATGCCCTACCCAACCACACCAAACCCTAGTAAATCTGCCAAGAAAAGAAACCAACAAGGGCTTCTACTTAGAGCCCTTTTTTCAAGTATAGAGGGTCTCCAGATATTGTCCTTCTTTCTTGTAACAGGTCAGAATTGCTATTATCATCATCATTTTACAGAATGAAGAATTGAAGCCGGTGAACAGTTGGTAGAGGGATTTATTCACAGAATTTCTATTCTTCCTCCCACATCACGCAGCCTTCTCTGATCCTTGGAGATTCTTCTCCCACAATCCTGGCTATAAATATAATCACTCTAAGTCCCCTCTTCTTTGTTGCCCCCATAACAAGCACACAGGCTCTCTGATTTTTAAGGTTTTGCTATTAATTCATTCAGGGTAACAAAGAGAAGAGTACAAAAATAACAAATCTGGAGCTGTTACAACAATTCAGTGTTCAACATGTGTGTAAAAATGTCTATGCCTGGCACTAGATAAAAATCACAGCATCTTTCCAAGTCCTTGCTGTGAGAATCCTGAGCCTTCAATTTACTGCTTCTCTTTTGAAAAATAAATTTGAGCGTTGCTAGGTTTCCAAAGTTTTCCCTCTGTACTACCATCCCTTCCATCCTCCCAGGACACAAAATATGTTACAGGGAGAAATACTGGGTACATCTCTACAAGTGAGAAATCTGCATTTCTGAGGACCTTCAGGCATTACATCACTCCTATGAAACTTTGACCCAGAGGGCGACTGCCTTAGATCACCTCCCCACAATGGGCTTTTCCCTTTTTATGGAATACACAGATCTCCAGCTCCTACTATACATTTCCAAACATCTGAACAACTCCTCAGCATCCAAACTAAAATCCTACTATAGGGGTGCCTGGGTGGCTCAGTTGGTTATGGACCTGCCTTCAGCTCAGGCCATGATCCCTCCTGGGATCAAGCCCCAAACCGGGCTCACTGCTCAGCAAGGAGTCTGTTTCTCCCTCTCTCTGCTTGCTGCTCTCCCTGCTTCTGCTCTGTCAAATAAATAAGTAAAAATTTATTTTAAAAATAAAAAATAAAAATCCCTACCATAAGTTCTCCTCCTAAATTCCCTTCCACTAGAACCTGTCCATCTCAATCTCCTTATTTTTGTTAATAACATCACTAACCTCCCCAAAATTTGTCTTAGGCCCATACTCAGGTCAGTTCACAATGTTGATACAATGGTATCAACATTGTTGATCTGGAAGGGTGTTCTAGATCTACACCCTTCCTTATAACGCCACCATCATCGCTTCTTGCCTCAACTACTGTAATTAAACCCCCTGGTATTCCTACCTCCAGGCTTAAACTCCTTTGCTGCACTTCTGTTCCAGATTCATATCCATAAAGAGGGCTTCTTCTCAATTTAGAATCACATACAAAATCCTTATCATGGCATTTAAGATCTCCATAATCTGTATTGATCTACCTTTACCAGTCTGTTCCTTAAACATTAAACCTTGGCAAATGTTCTCAGCTTTCCTACCTCTTATCTCTCTGCTTGGGTAGCATCCTTATGAGGAACTATCTTTCTTCTCCTATTCTCTTCCAACTGCTAATAACCTTTCAAATGATCACATCCTCAACATAAAAGGAAAAAGGCTGAGGCATATATCATTTATTGAACACATTCTCTCTAGTGCTTTACCAATTGTCTTAATCCCCACAAAAACATAATGGCTTAATATTGTATTTCTGAGAAAGGAATTGAGGAAACAGGGCCAACAGAGCAGAGCTTAGCCAAGATCATCTAAACAAGGAGGAATCCAAAATAACCCCATTGCATTCTATATTTTTTTAATTTTATTTTTTATTTAGAAAGGGAAAGGGGAGGGAGAGGCAGAGGGAAAAGATAGAATCTTAAGCAGGCTCCACACCCAGCATGGAGCCCAACACAGGGCTCCATCTCACAGCCCTGAGGTCACCACCTGAGCTGAAATCGAGAGTCAGATGTTTAACTGACTGAGCCACCCAGGTACCTCAGCATTCTGTATAGATATAGATATACAGATATAGTTTTTTTGTTGTTGTTTTTTGTTTTTTTTTAGTAAAACATGGCACAAGATGGACAAGCTTTATAGTCAGGATGCCTAGGTTCAAATTCCAGTTACTCCACTAACAATCCGTGTGAACTTAGCAAGTTATGTATTTGTAAGGTCTTCATTTATCCATCTATAAGAGGGGGATAATTGTACTACTTACCACATGAATAACAGAATTACATGACATAATATAAAGTGCTTAAAATTATACTTGGCCCATAGTAAAAAATAAAAAAAATCAGCGTTATCTATTAGTACTGTTATTTATATGTTATAATATGTAAACTGACAATATCAATTATACATTCTCATTGTTTCCAAATCAACTTTTGGGTAAAAGCTTTGTAAAGCTTAACAATATAGTTTTGATATATGCTCATAAATATTTGCAGAATACACGAATTTTTAAACAATTATTAAACCATGCTTTATTAAAAGAAATGCACTTGTCTATTAGTTCTGTTTCCTCTTTTGAGAAAAGTAACAATGCTTACTAAACTTTCTTCCCTTTTTTGGGTCATATGAAACTACCATATGCAATGCCATATGATAGTAATATGTCAAATGGTACAAAACACTCTTTTGACTGAAACTCATCTGTCTTCTGTTAAACATTATTAACTCTCAGGTTTTAAAATGTCCAAAATGACACTTTTAATTTAAATATCAACCATTTTTAGGTCATAGCAACATGAAATAAATATACTATGATATCTGACCAAGCCAGTTCATTTTATTACATCCTATAGGAAGAACTGTAAAATGTAAAATGCTTTAACTCAAAGACATAAACTTATCATACCCTTAGTCCTGCCTTAACTTTGTTAAAATGAGTGCCTGAAAAATTTCTGATAAATATATCAAAAGAAGGGTGTTGGATGCTAGTAACAATTTAGGCCCCTCCCAAAATACTTGAGAGAAATAAGCTTTAAACAAGGATAGATCCAAACCCTTCAGTATTAAACCTCACACACCAAGATTATGTCCCTATGATTTACTATTACATTACATCTGGAGACATCACACTGGTGGGCTCAAATAAACACAAGGTAAAAAAAAATGTATATATATTAATAAAACAGTTGTCATTCCTGACACAGAAATAACCGGGCTTTTACCCAATCGTTTCAAAAACAAGTAAACAAACACCAACCAAAAAAAAAAAAAACACTCTGAGGTTTAACTATGTAGCATTTTATTTCAACTAATTCCAACAATTCTTTCCTTACAGATAATGTCATAGAATTAGTAAGTAAGTGGCAGAGCAACAACAACAAAAAAAGACAAAAAACACTTTGAGGCTTAACTATGTAGCAGACATTTCATTTCAACTAATTCTGACAATTCTTCCCTTACTCACAGATAATGTCACAGAATTAGTAAATAAGTGGCAGAGCTGAAGCCTGGACCCAAAGAAATCTGGGATCCACTGTTTTGCCATAATCCACAATAACATGATATGCATTTACATCTTCCTCTTCATATACACACATTTAAAAAAAAAAAAAACAAAAGCTTCATAAAATAATATTTAATCTTACTCCACAGGATGTCCTGATATGTTTTTTTTTTCCTTTCCAACGTTAATATCAATGAACTAAATCGATCCCAAAACCCATTAATAAATCGTCATGGGCTCCAAACTACAGCACTGCACTACTTTTTACCTTCTGTTTGAAATTCTTTTTAACCGCTACAAGTCCAGTTTTGTGTCACTTTAGATGGCACTCCTCTCTCCAACCCACCAAAAACAGTCCTGAAATGGATAAAAACCCTTGAAAGCCCCTCCTTAAATCTTTTTTTTTTAAGACTTTATTTATTTATTCATGAGGGACACTCAGAGGGGGGGGGGGGCAGAGACACAGGCAGAGGGAGAAGCAGGCTCCACGCAGGGAGCCCGAGCAGGGAGCCCGACGCGGGACTGGATCCCGGGACCCCGGGGTCACGACCTGGGCCACCCAGGGATCCCCCCCTTCCTTAAATCTTGGATTGACGGGCTCCTCTACTACAGCCCTCGGGAGGCACACCCATCTGATTTATACTGTATCAAAAAAACTGCAGATGTTCTTCTCGGAGAACAACAGAGCATTGTTGAAGGGAGTGCGCGTCCCTTCACGGTTCCTGCTGCATCACACTGGGGACATTTAACACTCGGGCAAGTGTGGGGGCCGCAGAAACGGACCTCAGCAGCTGCCCACGGTGCTGAAACGGAGGCTGGAACCAATCATTTCGGAAGTGTATTCCTCCCAGGTGTGGACAGAATAGAGATATTCACCAAACACTAGCAGAAAACACTCCGTGGCTGCCTCTAAAGTTGCCTGAGTGCTCCCGGGATCGCCGGGTCCCCAAGCCTGCCCTCCCCTCCTCCCCTCCTCCCCTCCTCCCCTCCTCCCCCCCCCCGCCCCAAACGGGGGCAGAGTTCTTCGGACCCGTGCGGGTCGACTCCCTCCCTGAGCGCCCTGGCAGGGCTGCTGGCTTTGGAAGGACAGGGACGTGCAGGTGTCCCTAGGAGAGTCCCGCCCCAGCTTCCAGCGGGGGATGGAGGCGGATGGAAGTCCAAGACGGCGACCGACCGCCCCTCCTCCCTTCCCAGGCGACACACGGTCCCCGCCAACTAGAGTCCAGCGATCTCGCCCGGGGACTCTGCGGCAGGCACCTGCCCACGGGCAGCCCCGCAAACGTCCCCCCAGGCTGCTGCACCGCAGGGTGGGAACGCGAGAAGCCAAACAGGTAACAACTTCAGACACGTCCACACTCGAAGGATGCGCACAGGGGTTGGGGGCAGCGGGAGTCTGCCCTCCGAGGAGGACACAGCGGCAGCGGCTGTTGGTTTTTCGACCTTTTCCAAAAAAAAAAAAAAAAAAAAAAAAGGCTTATTTCCTCCGCACCCAGCCCGGGGGGAGGAGCGGCAGAGACTCAGCATCGGGGCCGCCACCGAGAGGGCCGGCGAGGGGGTGTGTTCTCCAGGCCAGGCCCCGGGTGGTCGGGGGGGGGGGGGCGGTGACAGTCCCCAGCTCGGCTGCCGAGAGGCCACAGAGGCTCTTACCTGCAAGCCGGACCCCGCAGAACAAACAGGCTCGCCCACCGCGTCGCTGCGGGAGAAGTCCCTACCCCGACTTCATGACTGAACATCCGCACCGACCCCCGCGGCCGGAATCCGAGCCGGGAAGGCACCGCCGGGGCCAGGCGGAAGTCCCGCCCCCGCGCGCCTCATTGGCCGGCACCCGACCACAGAGGAAAGCCATTGGCCCGCAGCGCTGTCCGCTGAGGCGCCTTCCCACTCTCCCACGGCGCCTGGCGGCTCGCTCCAGCCCGGCCCGGAGAGGAGCCCGGCTCGTGGGGTCGCGTTGTCGGCCGCGTGATCCCGTCTTCCCGGGAAGGGAAGGGAAGGGAAGGGTAGGGAAGGGTAGGGTAGGGTAGGGCGGGCTTCTGCAAAGGAGCCGCTTTGGGGGGCGGGCTAGGGCCGAACCGGCGAGGACGCAACCGCCCGCCGACGCCCCCGGGAACGGTCGGGGTCGCGTCGCGGGAGACGCCGGCGGCCCCGAGGCTGAAGCGGGGACCCGGAGGCCCGGCCCGGAGCCTGCTGACGTCAGCACTCGGCCTGCCACGCGCCATCCCCGGGACCCGGCGGAGGTCGGGCCGTGTGATCGAGCCCTAGGTCAGCCTTTTAAAAAAAAAAAAGAAAGAAAGAAAAGGCACCTCCTGCGATTAACCTTCTGCGTCCCGGGTACGCCGACCTTAAAGCAAACTGCTCTGAAACGTAAAAATGACCTGGATTGGAACAAGGTCCAATGCGCGCTGATGAACCAGTGGTGGACTCAACCCCTTTATTTTTTTTTTTAAGATTTTATTTATTTATTCATAAGAGGCAGAGAGAGAGAGAGAGGCAGAGGGAGAAGCAGGCTCCGTGCAGGGAGCCCGATGCGGGACTCGATCCCGGGACCCCGGGGTCACGCCCCGGGCTGAAGGCAGGTGCCCAACCGCTGAGCCCCCCGGGGATCCCTCAACCCCTTTAAAGAGGCGGCGCGCCTTAGTGTGGAGAATGCCCGAAAGCCCCGAATTAGATCGCCAGCAAACCCAGATTCTGGTCCTGCTTCTTCAAAGTAAGGTGCCTTTAACCGACCCTTACAGGTTTCACGTTCTTACACCTTCTCTTTTAAGCATGGAGCCTGCTTCTCCCTCTGCCTGTGTCTCTGCCTTTCTCTCTCTCTGTGTGTGACTATCATAAATAAATAAAAATTAAAAAAAATTATAAACAAAGGAGGGGGCTAGAGAGGGTTATCAGGTAAAAAACACCTGTGGAACAGCCCTGATGTAACTTGTCACCCTGATTGCTCGGGGAGGGGGCATACCTGAGTGGCAGGGACACAGGAATGGGAGGAAAACTCCCTATTGTGTATGCTTTTGTGCCTTCTGGATTTTGAACCTCGTGATTATTATGTACTCAAAACTTAAACACACACACACACACACACAAATAATTACAGCAAAATAAAATTCAATAAAGTCCATGAAAGGTACTCCGTTCTGTGTCTTATGACTATATATACTACATATTCTAAGATCTTCAGCAATAATGTATTGTCCTGCCTTTAAGGGAGTCATAAATAAAAATCAGAATCAGGAGGGAAGGGGAGGGAGGGAGGAGCAAACAAAATCACAACTGGAAATATTACATAAGGGCTAGTGTAATTAATGTAAACATAACAATATCTCTAGAAGCGTTTCATCAAAGTATCTCAAGTTGGTTTTATGTTAAATCCGATATTTTTAATGACATCATGAAAAGCAAAAAAAAAAAAAAAAAAAAAGTCCATATCCTACACGTTGAAAAGGAAAGGGAAAAAAAACAGCAGCTTTGTTTATTCCTTAAATAAAAGCACCTTGAGTACAGGACTTTTTTTTTTTTTTAAGATTTATCTATTTCTTTCAACAAGAGAGCATACAAGCAGGGGAAGGACAGAGGGAGAGAGAAACCTCAAGCAGATTTCCCCACTGAGCTCAGAGCCCGACTCACGGCTCCCTCCCAGAACCCTGAGATCAAACATCAGCTGAAATCAAGAGTCCCAGGCTCTTGGGACTGAGCCACCCAGGTGCCCCGAGTACAGAACATTTTAATCTGACTTTATTCTTCTCTTCAGATCACTATAGGTGTAGTTCTCTCAACTATGAACAAGGTAACACGCTATTTTTACTGCATTTACGCAGAATTGTGCTACACCCTGCAGAAGCAATTGTTCTCCCCATTGTGCTGAATGAAGGCAAACTGGAAGAAAATAGATTGGGGAAATGTACCAGTTTTTTTAAAGTACATTAGACAGTGAGATTGATGGATATCTTAGTTGTGGTTTTCAAGAACATGAAGGGTTAATATGGCACATGATACTAATAGTTGCTAATTATCTCCTTAAAAAAAAAAAAAAGAAAATGAGCTTTTAGGACTTTGTGTCTGACAAGTTTTTTTTTTTTTACATGCTCCTAAAAGTATAAACGAAAAAAAAAAAGTATAAACAGCATGTGATATTGTAGCATTTCCTACCTCCAAAATACTGTAAGACAGCAACAACTAAAAAGAGAATACCCAAATAGCTTACTGTCTAAAATGGCTTAGAAGTCATTCTCCCTAAATAGTGACAAGAATGCAGGCAGTGTTTTAAATGCTGAGATCAACTACAGACATTAAAATGACTCTAAATGTTATTATATTTAGAATCAGAAAAAAATGGGGTGCCTACGTGGCTCAGTCGGTTAGACATCTGCCTTCAGCTAGAGTCATGATCTCAGGTCCTGGGATTGAGCCCCAAGTCTCCCTCTCCCTCTGTCCCTCTCCTGCTTGTGCTCTCCATCTCTCCCTGTCTTGTGCTCACTCTTTCAAGTACATAAATAAAAACTTTTTTAAAAATCAGGAAAAAAATTTTAGAATCAGATAAAAACCTATTTTCATTTTGAACAGAGAATAAATGTATTACTGTGATAAAAGAAGGAAAGGAATCCAGAAACAATCCATAGAAATTCATATATGTGGGAGGAGGCACATTTGAAGTACTGAAAAGAACTTCTAAAAACTATTTTAGAGAGTTTAGGGCCAAGGATTAGAAAAGACTCAATTTTTTTTTTACCAAGTCCCAAACAAAAATTCATCTCGTAAGATAGTAAGTGAAAAGTTCAGAACACAAAAGGACATGTATCAGTCAGAAAGTTTTTTCCACAAAGCTTATTTATTTTCAAAAGAATTGAAAAAGATTTTTTTAAAAAGTCTATTGCAGGTTAAATGCCTTAAAAAACGATCTGGTCATTGTTTCCCTTGGGGTGAGTTGTCTCCCTTTCTTTATCTATGATGAATAACATACAATTTCAACTTTTCCTTTCTCATTTGGGACACTGAGAAGCAATCTTCCTCTATTTGCTAACAAAATTATAAACAAGCAAAAACTTACGTGACATAATGCTATATAAAGATGTAAGAACTCAGGAGTGTGAATTAAGGCCATCATTTTGGGAAACAATTTGGCATTATCTGGAAAGGCTGAAAAAGAACATTTTTTATGACACAAATTCCAGCCCAGGAAATATACCCTAAAGAAACACAAAATAAATTCAAATACAGGTATTATAATGAAATTTAAAAATCGAAGAAAAGCAAGTTCTGAAATTAAAAAATAATACAAAGGAATGGCGACTGGCTTTCTCAGTAGCAAAAAAAGAAACTGGAAGTCAGTGAAGTAATATCTTCAAATACTGAAGTAAAATCATTGGAACTGTCAATCTAGAATTGTATGCAGGGTTAAGCTAGCATACATTTTTTTAAGATTTTATTTTTCATTTACTTGAGAGAGGGAGAGCACATGTGTACAAGAGAACAACCAGAAAGAGCATGGGGTGGAGGAGAATGAAGGGGGGGCCATCAGCAGCGGTGGGCACCAACGGGGGACAGGGGGGATAGGTACAGAGAGACAGACTCCTCACTGAGCCAGGAGCCCAATGCAGGATTCCATCTCAGAACCCTGGGATCAGGACCTGAGCCGAAGGCAGACACTGAACTGACTGAGCTACCCAGGCACCCCAACCTATCATTTAAATGTGAATACAAAGAGATTTTTATTGAAAGAACTGCTAAAGGATGTCTTCAAGAAGTCAAAAATTGAACCCAGAAAGAAGGGGGAGATGCAAGAACGTATGGAGAGCCAAGAAATTGAATATAATTTTCAAACCAGTTGATACAAAAAAGGGAATAAAGCAAACATAATTACTCCATGGACTGGCAGGAAAGTTGAGGTGGGAAAGGAGCATAGTGTAGGTATCGTACATGGCAAATATAACATGAGGCACAAGGAATATATCAATCACCTTCTAAAAAAGGTACATGGTAGGGATCCCTGGGTGGCGCAGCGGTTTGGCGCCTGCCTTTGGCCCAGGGCGCGATCCTGGAGACCTGGGATCGAATCCCACGTCGGGCTCCCGGTGCATGGAGCCTGCTTCTCCCTCTGCCTGTGTCTCTGCCCTCCCCCTCTCTCTGTGACTATCATAAATAAATAAAAATTTATAAATAAAAAATAAAAAAAATAAAATAAAAAATAAAAAAGGTACATGGTATAAATGTGTCAGTTAAAAGGTTATCAGCTACATTCTTTTTAACAAGAAATAATAACTAAAACTCAAAGGACACCAAATGTTTGATAGTAAAAGGAAGGGGAAGATATACAAAGTAATTGACAACTGAAGGAAAGCTGGTATACCTTATTCTCAAGCCTTTCCAATCATTCCTTTCAATATTGCTATTTCCTATATCTAGCTTTTGATCTCCAGGTAATCGGTGCTCTCAAAATACTCCCAGACTTTTCCTTGCCCCACCCTAACCCCGACCTCCTAACTAATAATAACAGCTGTAGCAACCCTGTACTAAGTTTTTTTTTTACATTATTTGGTTAATCTTCATGACAACCTTAGGTCCTACTAATGTGTTTAATTTTACAGATCGGGAAACTATGGTTCAAAGAAATTAAATAGCTCATCCAAATTCATGCAGCTAGTGAAAAATGGAATAGACTTCTTGGGCTCTGGAACTGGGATGTGAATGCAAGTCCATCCATATCAGAGCCTGAGTTCTGAACTGAAATGATAAACAATAGGTAGCCAACATAACATGAGAGAGAAGGCTCCAGGTTGGACCCGAATAACTCTCTTGGTGAACTTGGGCAAGTAATGCAATCTCTTGTTCCTCAGTTTTATCACGTTCTATCTCTGTATGGCTGTCCTGCCTCAGTAGCACCCCTTATCCAAGCCTATCCTTCATTCTCCAATACCTGAAATGTACCCGTCTTAGATCTCTAAAGATGTTTCCAGCTGTCATTTAGGAAATTTTTAAACAAATGAATATGAGAGCATTAGTCTTCTTAAAGGTATATATTTTGCAGGTTAGCTTCCAAAACCACAATGCCTTAAATTAAAATTAAATTTTAAAGATTTTTATGTATTCATTTCAGAGAAAGAACATGTGAGCAAGAACAAGAACAAGGGGAGGGGCAGAAGGAGAGGGAGAAGCCGGCTCCTGCCTGAGCAGGATGCCCAACGCAGGGCTCCATCCCAGGACCCCAGGTCATCACGTGAGCCAAAGCCGGGCACTTAACTGACTACCACCCAAGTGCCCTGAAAATGAAATTTTTGATACTAAAATGAATGAGTGGAAACACTTGGGGGTCAGGAGAAACCTTCCTAGTATCCCTCAGCTATGACATTAGGCAGACTAGTGCTTTTCAAACATGATTACACATAGGAACACCTGGGCATTTGCTGAAATACAAATGCTGACTCAATAGGTCTCTGGTGGAGCCTGAGACTCCGAAATTCCAGCCAAGTACCCAGGTAATGCTGTGATCTACAGACCAAACTTGTAAATTATCTGTTCCTTTTACAGATTAAGTCCATATCTTTAATCTATTGTTTCTTTTCATGTTTTTCTTTGCTAAATAGTAAGTTTGAGAAACTGTAAAATCTGATTTTTAATTCCCTCTTTGGTTGACCCAAGAGGGTATCCCCTTACTTTTTTTGCAAACTATGCTATGCATAGATATATATGCAAAGATATATTATAATGAACTCAACATATCTAGGTGTTTTAGGATTGTCCAAACCTGCATGATTTCTTTTCCAGTTAAAATTAAAATAACAATAAATTACTTTTAAAAAACCGGGATCCCTGGGTGGCGCAGCGGTTTGGCGCCTGCCTTTGGCCCAGGGCGCGATCCTGGAGACCCAGGATCGAATCCCACGCCGGGCTCCCGGTGCATGGAGCCTGCTTCTCCCTCTGCCTATGTCTCTGCCTCTCTCTCTCTCTCTCTCTCTCTCTCTGTCTGTGACTATCATAAATAAATAAAAATTAAAAAAATAACTAAAACTGTACTTTAAATGAATCAGGAATAATATGAGGACAATATTGAGAATTAAGAATTCTACTTCCTTTTTTCAAACCTATTTTGATTCTCAAAAAACTGGCCTATTGCAAAAAGGTCCAACCTGGCACTACAGACAAATGCTTTTTTGAGAAAGGTTACCAAGAACTACTCAGAAGTAGGAGACAACACAGTAAATCCATCACACCTAATTTATATTCGAAATAGAGACTACTAGTTCTTAAACTTTCCGTAGGTTAAGAAATGTGAAGCAAGGTTGGTGGTCAAAATAAGCTTGCATCTTTCATTTGCTAAAAATTATTTTTTAATAAATCTAACTTTTAGGGATCCCTGGGTGGCGCAGCGGTTTGGCGCCTGCCTTTGGCCCAGGGCGCGATCCTGGAGACCCGGGATCGAGTCCCACATCGGGCTCCCGGTGCATGGAGCCTGCTTCTCCCTCTGCCTGTGTCTCTGCCTCTCTCTCTCTGTGTGACTATCATAAATAAATAATAAAAAAAAAAAATTAAAAAAAAATAAATAAATCTAACTTTTAAAAATTCATGAATTTTTAACTGAAAGTAGCTCACTTTACGTTTACTACTCTACAAATGAAAAATGCTTAAAGATATCAATCATATCTCAATAGATTGTTTTGTTTATATATTTTATCATTTTCAAGAAAATTAGGGATAAGATTGAAATCACAGTTTTGTAGGACTATTTCTTGTGGAAGTTTAAAGTATACTTTTCCTCTGATTTTCTTTACGTTAAATTGGGAAGCAGTTGACTCAAACTCTCCTCTTTACAATTACTTTTTAAAAAATCTCCAAAGAGCTTTTAGTTCCTTGCTATTTAGAATATGGTCCAGGGAGTTTGTTAGAACTGAAATCTCAGTCCCCACCTTATAACTACTCTGTTAGCAGGGCACCTGGGTTGCTCAGTGGTTGAGAATCTGCCTTTGGCTCAGGTGGTGATCCCAGGGGCCTGGAATCAAGTCCCCCATCAGGCTCCCCACAGGGAACTTACTTCTCCTTCTGCCTATGTCTCTGCCTCTTTCACTGTGTCTCTCATGAATAAATAAGTAAAATCTAAAAAACAAAAAAAACTACTATGTTAGAATCCACATTAAAAGGCTCATCAGGTGATTCAAATGCATATTTAGGCTTTCTTAGATGAAAACAACAGAACTCAATGACAAATTTTTAAAGTCATAAAAATAAAAGCATAATTGTATATTAAAAAGAGATGCTACAATGAGACATGACTTTGTCAGGATGACTAGTATCATAAAAGACAAGCAATAACTGTCAGCAAGGATGTAGAGAAAAGGAATGTCTTTTGTTGGTGGTATGTAAATTGCTGTTGGTAGAAATATAAATTGGTGCAACCACTGTGAAAACAGTATTTTTAAAAAATTAAAAATAAAATTATCATATGATCCAGTAATTCCACTACTGTGTATTTACCCAAAGAAAATGAAAACACTAATTCAAAGAGATATATGCACTCTATGTTCACTGTAGCATTATTTACAATAGCCAAGTATGGAAACAAGCCAAGTGCCCATCAACAGATGAATGGATAAAGAAAATGTGGTATATATGATGGTATATATATATATATATATATATATGATGTGGTGTATAAATATATGTATATTCAAACACATAAATACAATGAAATATTATTCAGCCATAGAAAAGAATGAAATCTTGACATTTGTGATAACATGGATAAACTTAGAGAGTATTATAAGTGAAGTTAGACAAAGAAAAATAAATACCATATGATTTCACTTATATGTGAAATCCAAAAACAAAAAAGACAAAACAAATGAACAAACAAACCAAATAGACTCAAATATAGAGAACAAACTAGTGATTTCCAGAGGAGAGGTGGGTAGGGGGATGGGTGAAATAGGTAAAGAGAATTAAGAGGTACAAACTTCCAAATATAAAATAAAAGTCACAGAGATAAAAGTATAGCATAAGGAATATACTCAATAATATTGTGAAAATGTGTATGGTGACTACACATTGCAGTGAGCATTGAGTAATGTATAGAATTGTCAAATCCCTATGTCGTACATCTGAAACTAATATAATATCATGTCAACGAACCTTTGATTAAAAAAAAAACATATTCCATCAGTTCTCTCTTAACACATCACCAATGAGCATTTTTCATACCAAAGCATATGCTCCTAAGGAAATTAAAGGACCATCAATCATCAATCATTCAGTATTCCTTTACAGTATTACTTACCATGTGACATGAAGTTCTATTTCTTGTTTTGTATATGTCATATAGCATGTATGACATGTATCAGTATATCATAAATCAGAAAATATTTTTAAATCAATGATAACATGTGATTATTTCAGAGTTTTTAAAAGGAACCTAACCTAAGGGGTTAAATTGTAATAGGGAGAATGCCATAACTCTAAATGCGGAAATAAGAATCAAGTAACTAACTGATTTCCATCTATGAAATATATGAGAGATCCGAGAACTAAAATATTAGTCACTGATTGTGACATGGTTGTTTCCTTTTTCACCGCAGTACAGATCATACATAACATTTTTTTTCTTGCTCTTTCTATCCCTGATATGTCATCTTCCTATTTACTTGTTTTCTCTGTATTTAACCTAATTCTTTCATACCGTTATTCCTAACAAACGCTTCCTTTCCTATTTCACTAGATTTGTCTTTACTTTTTCCATGCTTATCCCTACTATCTGACCATTCTCTTTAAACAAAGCTTAGTTACTTATTGTTTATGAATTACTGTCTTTGTCTCTTCCCACCATTCCTTACCTACTCTGAACCTTTCCTCTACTCCAAACACATGTACACATTCAGAAAGCTCCATGTTTAGTCACTGCAGTGACCCTGCAGAGAACAGTGCCTGGTACATAGTAAAAGCTCAGTGTATATGTACTGAATGACTAAAATGAACAATATATCTTTATGTAAGACCAAACATCTCTTCACTTCTATGCCATCTATTTTGTTTGTACATCTTGTATCGCACTTTATCCTATAATACAGTTCTTGGTCCAGATATGTTGGACACCTACCATTTTCCATACTTATGGGAAATCCCTTAAGGTTACATTCATCACCACATCTTCCAAAGACCTAGCATATTCCATTGCATGTACGAAGCCCTCAGTAGGCTAACTAAATTAATTAAAAACTCCTAGCCAAAAAATCCCACAAAAAAAAAAAAAACTCAAAAAGAGCTTCTAGATGCTAAAGCAAGCTATTCCGTGACTGCAACTAAGAAAATTTTCAAGTCTCTGCTTCATCAGTTCAAGCTGTCCCTAGATTACTACGAGAGCTTCTTTTTAAAAAAAAAAAAATTATTTATTTATTCATGAGAGACACAGAGAGATAGAGAGATGCAGAGACATAGGCAGAGGGAGAAGCAGGCTTCATGCAGGGAGCCCAACGTGGGACTTGATCCCGGATCTCCAGAATCAGCCCCTGGGCTGGAGGTGGCACTAAACCACTGAGCCACTCAGGCTGCCCCGAGAGCTTCAAGTCTACTTATCATTTCATTATTACAAGGTAACTTTTAATGATATCAGTCTACAATAATCTAGCTTGTTTATTCACACTGCAAAGCACTGACAACTGGGGATACAAAGGTGATTAAGATACTGTCTCTCCATCCATAGTCCATTCTGACTATGAAGAAGCTCATAGGCTAGTGGGAGAGGCTGACACTGACATAATACATGGAATGCAGTAGAAAAGATCCAATAGTTTAAAAATGTATGATACAGTGAAGGAATAGAGAGAAGTCAAAAGAGAGAGAGAGACAGAGAGAGAGGTCAACTTTCCTGGGGAGATGAAGAAGGCCTTTTGAAAGGACTCAGTTGGACTTTTTTTTTTTTCATTTTACTGTATTTTATCTAATTTAATTTGTTGAGTGGTAACGCTTTCACATGGTTCAAAATTAGAAAAGAATAAAAAGGTAATACACACAACAACAAATGCTGGTGAGGATGTGGAGCAATCGGAACTCTCATTCATTGCTGGTAGGAATGCAAAATGGTCAGTCACTCTGAAAGATAGTTAAGCAGTTTCTTACAAAACTAAACATACTCTTACCATACCATCCAGCAATTGTGCTCCAGGGTATTTACCCAAATTAACTGAAAACTTACATCCACACAAAAACCTACACATGGATGTTTATAGCAACTTTATTCATAATTACCAAAACTTGGAAGCAACCAGGATATCCTTTAGTAAGCGAATGGATAAATAAACTGTGGTACATCCAACAATGGAATATTATCCCATACTAAAAAGAAATAAGCTATGAAGCAATGAAAAGACACAGAAGAACCTTAAATGCATATTACTGAGCAAAAGAAGAATATCTGAAAAGGATGCATACTGTATGATTCCAACTATCTGACATTCTGGAAAAGACAAACCCATGGAGACAGTAAAAAGATGAGTGGTTACCAGAGGGTAGGGGAGAAAAAAAGGATAAATTAGCTGAGCACACAGGATTTTAGGGCAATTACTCTATTCCATATGATACTATACCAGTGGATACATGTCATTATGCATTTGTCAAAACCCATAAAATGTATAACACCAAGAGTGTACCCTAATTTAAAGTAGGGACTTTGGATAATGATGATGTGTCAGTGTAGATTAATCAGTTGTAATGAATGTACCATTTAGTTTGGGATTTTGATGGGGGAGGCTCTAATGTGGGGGCAGGAGGTATAGAGAGGTACAGGAGAACTCTATATATGTTCTGCTTAATTTTGTTATAAATCTAAAAGTTCTGTTAAAAAGTCTATTAGAAAAAAAAAAAAGACAATACAGTGAAAAGTATTGTTCTCATCCTTGACCCTTGGCTGCTCAAGTCTTCTCTCTACAGGCACCAATGATTCTAGTTTCCTGAGTATAATTCCAGGGATTTTGAGGTCGATGCAAACTATCTATATTGTATATCATGTCTGTAGATATGATTTCCCTCTTTCTTCCTCAAACTGTAGTATATGACACATTCTGTTTTGCACCTTACTTTTTTTTACCTAATCATATGCCTTGGAGATTTTTCCATATTGGTAGATGGTTTATTTCTCTTGCCAAAACATTTTGGCTAATATCTTGGCAACAACATTAAATCATTGTGCTGATAATGAATATCCTTATCTTGTTCCAAAGGAAGATGAACCTTAAAAGATAAATATGAATTAGAACTCTTCTGATTTTAAGTAATAGAAACCAATTAAAGCATGCTTAAGCAAAATTGGGAAGGGGGAGAAATGTATTATATAGAGAGAAGGTGTCTCACAATTCAAGGGCAACAGAAACTATGGGAGTGCCCTCTATGTCCCGTGCTCCTCTTCGTATGTCTGTTTCATTCTTTCTTCTTAGCTTTCTCTGCCACTCAGTCACGTTAGAGGAAGAAGATGATTCACTCACAGTCACTAAGTTACATGTTACAGATCAAACCACAAAGTCATATTTTCCTTCAGGCCAGAGAGAAAGGATTCTAACAGTTTCATTCTGGTCCAAATAACTGTAATGATGAGAAAAGGGTCATATTACAAACATCACTGCTGAGGACAGAGGTAAGGAACAAATACTTAACATAATTTTGAGCTGGGCATTTACTCTAAAGGCAAGTAACTACAGCCTACAAAAATATACATGTATAAATAAACATGTATTTCAGGAAGCGACAAAACACTTGGTTGTGATTTCTTAAAACATATGAGCTTCTTTAAGATCTTCTGACTTAGATTGGTTTCTCTGTAAGCAAAGCCTGAGACAGGGATTGGGATGTATGTCGCTTACTGAGGGAATGCACAAGAAAAACTAGTCTGGAAGAGAGTTCGGCAGAGTTGGGAAGAAGAAAAAGTGAGGAAGAATGTAGTCTCAGGTAAAGTCCAGCCAAAGCCTTATCTACAAGAATCCTTTGCAGTTTTCACTCCTTCTGATGAGAAGCCAGGCCTTTTGTAGTCCCTTTGCCATTAGTTATTGAGGGGGGCACCTGGCTTTTTTTCTCAAGCTCCCAATTCCCAATTGAGGGCAATTCCTTGGAGAAGGGGCTTTAGCTATGAGCTTTCACCAGCCAACAGTCACAGCAGCTTGAGGGGTGACACCAAAGCAGCATCAACTACACCCCATGTTAATAGACTTTCTGTGAAAACGTTGACAACATAAAAAGATATCATGAAGTTGCAACACTTGAAAAATATGATGTAAAAAGAGCTCTGCAATGAAACCATTTGCCCTTTTTAGGTTTTCCATTTTTTCAAATTTCCTGTTGTTGGAACTCAAGTTGGGAATTGGAACAGAAGCAACCTACAGGTTAACATTTACCGGGCACCAATCACATGACTCACATTGTGCTAAGTGCTGTTAATAATAAGAAGAAGTGCAAGATGAGGATTCTGTTAGATGATGAGGAATTGGAGGAGGAAGACGAGATTTACAAACACAAATGAATAATCAGACGTAACAGCACTAAACAAAATATATCACCCTGGGAGAGTCTTACTTAGAATTAAGTTCCAGTACATGCTTACTCTATAAACTTGAGTAATGGTGCTTAATATCTTTGCTCAGTTATTGAGCAGAGTTTGAAATGTTTTCCACCAATGCTAAGGGAAGTTGAAGAAGATAACAATGGTAAATTGCCGTAAACAACATAAAGGCAAGGACTAAAACACATATCAACTATACCGTGTTGTTATTGGGTAGATTCTATTACACAGAGACGGAAAGGGGAAACCACAGTCATTTGCCTACGCATTCATCTCCAAGTGGGCATTGTTCTTACCCGGTAGCAGGATTAGAAATACCGCCAGGGAACAAGTACACAGAGTTGTTATGGAAACCAGAATGCTTCAGCTCAGAGTTATTTACAGAGAACTTTCAGGATTACCACATTCAATAAAATCAAATCTGTTTTGCTTCACCGTGTGCCAGTATATCCCAATCACATATCTATTTTGAAGGGTCCTTCAATCAGAACTGCACTTGAGTGAATACAGATTCAAGAGTCTGTGGTTGGTGGTCACATCACAAAAGTGTAATTTATGTGTGGCATTTCTGTAATACATGTTTGGTGCTTGTTCACACTTGCCCCAACCATTGTCAAGTTTGCTGGCTCCTGTACTATAGGAACAAGGTGGCTGTTGACTGCCATTGGCAGAGATACATTTCTTCCAATACAGCTGCTGTGTTGCCCAATACTCAGACAGCAGGACTTGTCTCTTCACATTCTCTCAGCTCAACTTTCAAGCTAGATAGTAACAGCTGCCTCTCGCCATCATTTTTGTCCTTAATTGTGAATTGGGTTTTTTCCAGCTATCCAATTCTTTGAAAAAAAGTTGCAGGGTTGGGTTTTTGTTTGTTTTGTTTTGTTTGCTGAGAGAATGAGGATTTTCATAGCCTTTGAGGGATCTTTTGAACCATTTGATGTTTCAGCAGATGAAACTGTGGAGGCTGTCAAGCTGATAATAAAGGTAGGTACTTTGTCCCTAAGCCACTAAGATGTATACTAGTTTTAACTATGCAGTGCCCTTACACTGTACATGAGGTAGAGATACATTTTCAGCAAACCGGGAACTAAAACTATTTGAAAAGATCATTATTTGCTTACACAACAGTTTGATAAGAAGATAGCAACTCTGGAGGTATTAGGATGCAAACTGAGTCAGTAAATTCTCAGGAAAAAAAAAAAAGTTTGACTTCTCTTTATGAAATGTGTGGGTTGTTTCACTGACCAGATAGTATTAGGGCAATTCTTCACAAAAGGACAAAAACAGGACATTAACTCTAAACTATATAAATAGAGCATGCCAGTTGTCAGATAGATGACATGTTTGGTGAGCAAGCAACTATAAAGATCCAAAGGATTTTGGAGGTGGAGAGGACTTTAAACAACCTCTGAGCTACAGACTAATTTTGCATCCAGGAAAACTGAAGCTTAAAGAGGTTGACCGTCTTATCTACAGTTACAGAACCAGAGTAAGAAATAATTTGGATTCAGTAGCTTTCTCATAAATTTTTAGAAATATTCCCTCTACAATGGGCAATTAAGACAAATATTTAGGTTTTGACTATCAAATGCATTTGATTTGGAGATGATCATTCCCATTTGCTAAGGTGCATTTGTTGAATCACACTTACATGATATGTAGTAGATCACTATGATTACTGAAATAGATCTTCTAACACAGAGGCTCTTAACCTTTCTGTGTCATGAATCCCTTTGGCAGTCTGGTGAAAGCCTATGGACTCCCCAAAATGTCTTTTTTTTTCCAAAATGTCTTTAAATGTACATAGTAAAATACATACAAAGAAAAGCTATATTGAAATATTTTCAAACATTAAAAAACAAATTCGTGATATAGTGACACATGGGCTTCTCTAGTAATAGTATCACATTTTAGCAATGTATATAATAACTGTTGTAATTTCACAGTAGTAATTCAGTATAGTATTTTGAGATTTCTGCAACAACTATAATGTGAAATGAAAATATGTCATCTTTACAGGTGACAAAGCCATAGGTATAGCTGAATACTGCTTCTTTAGTTTGTTGCCTACATACATAATTGAAAGAAAATCTTAATTTCATTTAGAATTAATAAAAACAAAATATAGTTTTTTTCCCATTTAAATTTTATCCATAAACTTTTGGAGATGCCTACAGGCTCCAAGTTAAGAACCCGTCTAATACTTCTTCATTTGTCCAAAACAATTTTATAGTGCTCAGTGGGGGAAAAAAAAATGTAAAAGAAAAGAGATTATATTGCTGGCCTAGAAATGTTGAGATATACTGTTTTCATAATATGCTATTGATTTTTAAAGATTATTTCCACATTCCTCTCTCTGAAGATGAACATGGCAGGTGGTATCTGGAGCTGATGTATGCTGGAGCAGCTCTAAAGGACAGCTGGAGTCTTGCTAATGTTGGAATATCTCTTGGCTCAACTCTCAAATGCTTTGTTAAGGTATGATGATCAGAATAACAATTGTCCCAGATATCTACCTCATTTTGAATAACATTGTGGATAATTCAACAAAACTCATTTCATAACTTAGGATGAAGTTTTCTTTTCTTGCCTTCTCCCTCCTCTGTCTAACTGGCCTTATACACGATTTCCGCTGTATGGGGAAATAAGGTGTGGAGACTGGATGGAGTTCCCCCTGTTTACGTCTTTCCTAATCTATCCCCCTTGTTGTTGACCCAAACAGTCATTCCAGAACATCCCATAAACCAATACTGGAATGAGGGCAAGGGATGGATCTGGAATATTGATATAGAAGGAACATTTGATCACTTCCTTGGGTCTACAATGAATTAAGGGCAGGGGAGTAAGGAGAGGGAAGAAATTCTCAGTAACAAGAATGATTCAAGATTTATTACTCGGGAATCTAGTTTATTTGCAGTTGTTTAGAGCTGTGCTCTGATCCCTTTATCCAATTGCTGCCTTATTTTAGAAACTCGCTAACTGAAAACAATACCAATCAACAAAACCCAAAAGGCTTTAGTTTGTACCCTACTTGCAATTCTGTATCAGTTGCTTTTCTTATTTATTGTTTCTCTTTTTGTGCCATTCCTACTATAGTGATCAATATTTCATATTAGCCCAGTGCTTTATTTCTGTCAAATGCATCTAAAACATGCTCGTTGTTTTTTTTTTAATATTTATTTATTCATGAGAGACAGAGAGAGAGAGAGAGAGAGGCAGAGACATAGGCACAGAGAGAAGCAGGCTTCATGCAGGGAGCCGGATGCAGGACTCAATAATACTAGGACTCCAGGATCACACCCTGGGCTGAAGGCAAACGCTCAACCACTGAGCCACCCAGGCGTTCCAAAGTCAATGTTTTTAAAAAAATCTAAAATATTTATCACTAACTAGTAAAAAACAGGACTCCCCAAAAATTGGCATTGCAGGATCCTATTTAAGTAAGAAAAAATAATATATTTGTATGTGTTTTTAATGTTTTGTGAGCATTTATTCATGTCTTATTGTTATATTCTTGAAGAATGTTTAATTATCAAAAAGATAAATAAAAAACAACTCTGATTTCTTCTTTTCTCCTCTGACACTAAAAAAATTATAATACTCTTTCAGGCAGACTGAATTCCATATCATTTGTTTTCTTTTTTTTTTTTTCCATTTCATTTCTTAAATGTCTTTCTTATGTCTTTAAATATATTTATAAACTCTGTTTTTGGTACTTTATGGGCTAAACCATTTAAAACATCTTGGAATTTTCCAGCCAATAATGATGTTTGAGACTTTCTTGTTTGCTTACTTGGAGATAGTGGTATAAGTTTATTACTAATATATGAGTTGCTGGAGGAATCTGATTGAATGACAGCTATTCAGGGATGTAAATAATGTGTGTAATAGTATGAATAGGATACTATTATTTAACTCAGCCCTGGCTTTATTTTCCTTATTTAAAAAAAATCTAACTTTTATTTATTTCTGACTAGGAAGTACATTCACATGGAGACAAAAGATATAAAAAGTATATACAATAAAAAGTCTTCCTCCCACCTCTGGCCCCCAGGTTCCCTCCCCAGACGCAACCTATTTCATAGTTTTACTAACAAAAATATTTCATAAATTCTGCCAATAAAGCATCATCCATCACAGTGGTGCAAGCTATCTTTGCACTGAACTCTGATCTTTCCCTGGAGTTTAAACTGCTAATGGAAAAAATAGAGTATAGAGGCAAAATGAGTTTACCAAAGAGAGACAGAATATAATTATGCATCACAGGATTGGCCAATGCATAGGGTTTAAATAAAAACTCCCAAGTTCCATGGAAATCTTACTGATACTAATCTTCACCTTCTCCAGTAGAATCACATTTAGAGAATTTCATATGACTGGTTCTGAGAAGAAAAACAGTATCTTAAATCTGAAGGTCTAAAACAGTATCCTGCAAAGACCATAAATATTAGTTTTCATCCTGACTTAATTCCTGTTTAGATTAAATGATAAAAGAGACCTATTTCAAAAGTCATACTACTAGCAGTGTATGGATAATAATAGCCCCAAATGAGCTTCCAACAACAAAAATACTTCATGAAAATATCCCATGCCTCAGAGAATGCAGTCAGACCAGTTCTAAGCTGTCTAATCTATTTTAGGTAACAAAAGGCTGCATTCTAAGTCATGTTGCTTTATTGCATAATTAGACATATACAACTTTAACTAGTATCCTTCCTATTTAACTATGCTACTTAATGCTATTAGGTCTACCTTCTGAGAATTTTGGAAAGCTAGTCTCTTCATTTATTTTGGAACAACTTAGACATATCAAGATGTAAACCAAATGCTTTTGCAAAGTTTAAAAATTCACCAAGTAAGCAATTTTCTTTAAAAAAAAAATAATAATACAAGTGGAGGGGTGCCTGGGTGGCTCAGTCAGTTAAGTGTCTATCTTCGGCTCAGGTCATGATCCTAGGGTCCTGGGACTGAGCCCTGCATAGGGTTCCCTGCTCCCAGTGGAGTCTGCCTCTCTCTCTCTCTCATTCTCTCTCTCATTCTCTCTCTCTCTCCCTGCCCTTGCCCCCTGTCATGTGCTCTCTCTCAAACAAATAAATAAAATCTTTTTAAAAAATACAAGTATACATTATATATGAAATAAATAAAAAATATTTTATTTCTTTACTGTGTTTATATTTTGTATGAATTACAAATTGTTCCTTGTGTGAAAAGAGGGAAAGATTTTAGATAAATTAAGAGGTGATCTGCACCTAAATACATTTTTTAAATAGTCAATATATTCTCCAGTTCCCCTGCCTAGGTTTAATAGGTAATTAAACCTTTAGCCTTTTAATGGTAATGTAGGCACATTTGGAAAAGTGAATGGAGGCAGGGGCAATATGAGATGAGTGGGGAAGGAATATTGCATTAATTTTTCCTTCTTAGGGGGATAGTTCCTATAGAAACTTAGGGAAAAAAAGAAACCATAAGACATATCTTCTATAGGATATATATCCAAGTTCTATTAACATAGGAATCAATCCTGCCCATTCATTGCTGCTGAGCTACAGGTCACTGTGTTCCTATAAGCCATGGCATGATGCAATGGAAAGGCCTGGCTTATTGCTGGGCATGCAGTAGTGCTATCACATTTGCCTCCTTCATTCTAACCAGTGTTATTGCAGAAACCATCTCTTGAGCTTTGCCCACTGTTGGCACCCAGTGCCTAAATATTAACTGCCATATAGGAGGCTTTCCATAAATATGTGATAAATAAATAAGTTGCAAAGGCTTGGGTGGTAAAGTTTGAAAATTAACAAGATATATGATTGGGCAACTGAGTGGCTTAATTGGTTAAGCATCTGTCTTCAGCTCAGGTCATGATCCCAGGGTCCTGGAATCAAGCCCAATGGCAGGCTCCCTGCTCAGCAGAGAGCCTGCTTCTCCCTCTCCTGCTCCGCCTGCTTGTGCGCTCTCTCTCTCTCTCTCTGTCAAATAAATAAATAAAATCTTTTTTTTTTAAGAAGGTATATAATTGTTATCAGAAACATCATAGCAAGGTATTGAGATTCATTTCAGGGTTTGGATTCCCTCCCTTACCATGCCATCTCTCCTCCCTCTCTACCCCAAGGCAAGGTGCTCCTGCATCCTTGCGCTTTTTCCTATCCAGCATCAGGGTTCTTAAGTGCAAGCAGCAGAAATGAACCCTGGATAATTAAAACAGAAAATAAACATATTGAAAGGCTACTAGGTAGTTCACAGACTTGAGAGGAAACTAGAGGACTAGGTTCAGAGAGTATGTAGCTAGAAACAATGTCTTAATCATGCCCCAGAACTAGTCCAGGAATGCCACCACTGCAGCCACCTCTGAGCCCTCAAAGCGGGCACCAGGTACGGCCACCAGCCCTGCTGCCAGACCAGCAATGCTTCAGATCTGCCACTGCCAGGGAGGATGCCCTGTGTCTGCTGCCTCTCTGCCTTACTGGCTCCTAATCAAACTAGGGCTGGATGGGTAGGCCTGATTGGGAGCACTCTGGTCACATGTCCAGGCCCTGCTGCAAAGGGGGCTAACAAGTAAATCTCACAGGTCGTGCCTTTAAAGTGTGAGGTGGGGTGTGCCTGGATGGTTCAGTCGCTTTTAAGTGTCTGATTCTTAATTTCAGCTCAGGTCATGATTTCAGGGTCATGAGATCAAACCCTGTATGGGGCCCTGCGCTAGGCATGGAATCTGCTTGGGATTCTCTCTCTCCCTTTCCCTCTGCCACCTCTCTCTCATCTCTCTCTCTTAAAAAAAATAATAATAATAATAAAACAAAACAAAATAAATTGTGAGGTGGGCTCAGTCTCTCTAACATTCCTGAGTTCCTTGCCTCCTCCTTCTCTCACTATCTGAGGTTAAACTTAGTTAATCCTTTCTGGCATCTTTGGAATGTTCTTTTATGGTGAAAGATTGGGTTAATTGTGGTAGTATTGAGTAGATGTCTATTAGACAAGTTGGAAACGCTTAAATGATATTAGAAGGTCTATAATTGACTCAGAATAATATACCTTTAGGAGATCCCTGGGTGGCTCAGCAGTTTAGCGCTTGCCTTTGGCCCAGGGCATGATCCTGGAGTCCCGGGATCGAGTCCCGTGTTGGGCTCCCGGTATGGAGCCTGCTTCTCCCTCTGCCTGTGTCTCTGCCTCTCTCTATGTCTATCATGAATTTAAAAATAATAATAACAATAATAATAATAATAATAATAATAATATACCTTTAGCTTTTGAAAGGCACCAGTAATGCATAAACACCAAAGTCCAGTAGACACATAATATGTGACTTTATATTTTAAATATATTTTATACACACACATAAAAAAAAGTATAAATATGCTTCCTAAAAATCTAAAATTTAGGGATACCTAGATGGCCCAGTGGTTGAGCATCTGCCTTTGGCTTAAGGTGTGATCCCAGGGTCCTGGGATGAAGTCCTGTATTGGGCTCCCCATGGGAAGCCCCTTCTCCCTCTGCCTGTGTCTCTGCCTCTCTCTCTCTGTGTATCTCATGAATAAATAAATAAAATCTTTTTTTAAAAAAAAAATGTATAATTTAGGGGTACCTGGGTGGCTCAGGCAGTGGGGCATCTGACTCTTGATTTCAGCTCAGGTCATGATCTCAGGACCATGAGATCAAGCCCTGTATCAGGCTCTGTGCTGGGCATGGAGCCTGCTTGGGATTCTCTCCCTGTTCCACTGCCCCTCCTGCCACCACTCATGTGGGCTCTCTTTCAAAAAAAGAAAAGAAAGAAGAAAAATGTATAATTTACAAATGAGGGATGCCTAGCTGGCTTAGTTGGAGGAGCATGTGACTCTTGATCTTGGAGTCATGAGTTCAAGCCCTATGCAGGGTGTAGATTACTCATATTAAAAAACAAAACAAAACAAAAAACCTAAAAAAAAAAAAATAATTTACAAATAAAAACATGTTTCTTAAAAAATGGCTATCTTTTCTAAGATGAGCCATAGAAATAGTATGTAAAGAAAGTGTCTGAAGGGATCCCTGGGTGGCGCAGCGGTTTGGCGCCTGCCTTTGGCCCAGGGCGCGATCCTGGAGACCCGGGATCGAATCCCACGTCGGGCTCCCGGTGCATGGAGCCTGCTTCTCCCTCTGCCTATGTCTCTGCGTATCTCTCTCTCTCTCTCTGTGTGTGTGACTATCATAAATAAATAAAAATTAAAAAAAAAAGTTTTAGAAAGTGTCTGAATTTAATGTCCTAGAATCCAAGTATAACCTCTCCAGGATGACTTTCATACAAAAGAAATTTATGAGGTCAAGGTGTTCATGAAGATATCTCAATTTGAATTCATTCAGTGCAACAAAAACAAACATTATTTCCTCATTTCATCTACTCTGGAATAATTGGGGCAAGTTTCTACTTACTTAGTGCTTCAACTCCAGGACAGCAAAATATAAAAAAGCAGAACTTACGAAAACTGTATAGCAGTGTTCAAAATTTTCATTAACTCCTGTTTTCTTTCCATCTGTTTCTCTTTAGGTTTCCTATTTTATTGTAAATGCACATGTATCTTTTACAGTGAGTTTGGATGTGGTTTATTAAAACAAAAGTGGAATTCTTACCATGAAATAGGTCTATGTATTTGTTTTTATTGAAGTGTAAGACAGGGCAGCCTGGGTGGCTCAGTGGTTTAGCGCCGCCTTCGGCCCAGGGCGTGATCCTGGAATCCTAGGATCGAGTCCCAGGTTGGGCTCCCTGCATGGAGCCTGCTTTTCCCTCTGCCTCTCTCTCTCTCTCTCTCTCTCTCTCTCTCTCTCTGTCTCTCTCATGATTGAATAAATAAAAAAAAATTTTTAAAGTAAGACGTTTTGTATGTACCTCCTACCATGGTATCTTGGTTTATTTGTAAAGGGGAAAATCTAATTTTACATATGTTCAACAATGATTTGTGATAGTATTGTTTATATAATAACATCCAACTTCCTTGAGTATAACTACACTCTAAATATTCCCTTATTTAGAATATTTGAGGAGGGATATCAAGAGAGATGCCTTTGCTTACATAGATAATGTGAGTTGACAAGTTGCTGTTATCTCCATCCACCTGGTCCCTCTCCAAATAACCACATGAAGAAGGGTCTCCAGCTCATATGCCTCAGTAGAACTTCAAATGAGTTTTCTCACAAAAAGAAGGTTTATGAAATGGTTTTTCATAGTTGTGTGTGTTTTTTGTTGTTTTTTTTTTTTTTTACATGAGCTGTTTGGGTTCACATAAGGGTCAGAAATGCATTCTTGCCATAATGTTCTAGAGGATAGACTCATAGAAGTGCCTTCTTTTTATGGTGTTCTACAAAACAGACTCATTAACTTTGTTATTATTTCTAACTGGTACTTCTAAATTGATACAGTCCATCAAAATCTCACTGGTAAAAAGACATATTAAGCATGGCAGGATGCTCCAGTGTTAGTGCTATAGGAGGCCATGCATTCAGCTATTCTCTGCTCTGGATAAATAGTGTCAAAATAGTAGAAAGAGGACTATGTTCAAGATACATAATGAATTAAATGGATGTGGGAAGTTCTTGGGAGCTAAAAAAAAAAAAGAATAAACTCTGTAGGTGCTAATTTTCTTGCAACTTAAGAACCTAGCTTCATTAATAACAAATGTATTTTCTTACCTGCACTTTTTGATTTTCATCTAAACATTGCCATATATTTTGCAATTTTCCTTTATCTCGTTTCAGAACTTTTTGTATACCTAGGTTATAGATATTCATGTTTATTAATATTCTGAGAAGCTCCTTTTTAACTTACCTCTCTATCATCATGTAGTTGCTAGTTTGCTATTAAGAGTGACTTGGGCCTTTGTTACTCGGTTGCACATTACATATTTGATTTTAAGTATAAATTAGTATCTGTACCAGATTAGTATCTTGTTAGCCCTAACAAGAAATAAGAGTAACCATGAAAGAAATAAGGAAAAACTATTGCCTAAAATTTAATTTGTCTCTCTTACCTCCTTTTTATTGTTTTCTTTTTTTAAAAAAAATTATTTATTTATTCATGAGAGACACAGAAAGAGAGGCAGAGACATAGGCAAAGAGAGAAGCAGGCTCCCTCTGGGATGCAGGATTCGATCTCAGGACCCCAGGATTATGACCTGAGCTAAAGGCAGATGCTCAACCACTGAGCCACCCAGGTGCTCCTTTATTCAGTTTTCATAAAAATTTCTTCCTGCCTATAAATATCACATAGATTAGGATGGACTTTAATGAAGCCATAAGAAAGCATAAGTATGTTGCAAGGGCAAAGGTGAATCCTATGTCCTTTCAATTTTTATTGAGAGGGTTTATGAGAAGCTGTTGAGAACAACCGTTCTAAGTACTTTAGACTCAGGAAGCAGAGGGCCGAACCTGCTTTTGGTGATTTGAGTTACTGAAATGGGCCCCAGATCAAAGCATCACAGCCTAAACATACATCAGTAACATTCATCACTTTTTAAAGGCTCTAAGAGATCTGTGTGTTGATTATATCATGGCAATATATGATCTGGGAAGAGGGGAATGAAATTAATGTATTATAGGCCTAAGCAAGGGAGGTGGCTCCTGGGGAATCTGGAGGCAAATTTTGACAGGAGAAAAGGGGAGGAGAATAGGGCTGAACTGGAGAGCAATGACTGGCTGGAGCCCCCTAGAGAAACCCAGAGGCCTGATGCTGACATCTCAGTTTTGGCAAAGCTCTGCAACTCTTCTTAATGTACAGACTCAGGTACACAAAAGGAGTCTTGAATATTATATCCAAGCTGTGCTTATGGAGGTGTTAGTTGCCAAGTCTCCTTCATTTTACTCAAGGCAGGAGGACTCCTTAATAGTCTCAAGACAGAAGAACAGGAGTCAGACCAGAAGTCAGGGAACTTATTTGGCCTTTGCTTTCATCCTTAGCACCCCGGTCATGTGAGTTAGAGGCACTCAGAGCCACCCTCCAAAATGTTTTTCCCTCGTTCCTACCCCCAGACACTGCTTACTCCTGAGGTTCCTCCTTTTCTTTCCCTGTAGGAAGAAGACAAGCCAACTCTCTATGTGTTTAATGCTGTGACACAAGAGACAATGCCAATGATGGAGAACATTTCCCTTCTTGGTAAAAAAGTATCAGATCTGAGAACATTGGTAGCTCTGAGCTGTGGCTTCCCTGTGAGTGTCTTCTGTCTTCGGACCCCAAAGGGACTGGAGATGTATGACTGCAACACCCTCAGGAACTACCAGATAGACATCGGTACTGCCCTCTATATTTGACACCAGCTACTGCTCAGCACTAGTGTTCCTTGATACCAGATTTGCAACAAATGGAGGAGTTATTTCCAAACCAAAAATCCTGCAACCCTAGTGAGGATATAAGTTATCAACAACCCTCTCTGGTATCCTGGTCTGCAGATTGAAAAATAAGAAAAGTCTCATAGCCTTGCCATGTCTTGTTCTCTTTATTCAAAGCCAGATAACTTAATATCCTCAAGTTGGAAGAGTAAGACTCAGACCAGTTTATATTTTTCTCTTTCAAATTATATTTCAAGAATATATAGAAGCAAGTTCAGGTATATATCCTTTCTCTTCCTTTAACACAGTGGTAACATATAATACACACTGTCCTGAGCTTGCTTTATGCAATCCCATTTTAAAATATTGTTGGTTATATTAATATTTTAAACAGTGTGAACCAGATACTGTACAGTATCCTTGATGGCTAGATTAGTGAGCTGGCATTCATCCCTGATGGACAGATTACAACTCTTAGTTAAATATTGTACTTCTAGGTTGTGTCTGCTGTAGCCATGCACCATTAAGACAAACTCAAAGGACTGTCAGATTGTTATAACCCTATTGGAAAATGGTTCAAACCTTGTAGAGATTCTTGCTTGAGGTGAATGAATATTTGCTGACAATTAGCAGACCTTTAGGTAATGTTGGGCTGTCACACTTGCTGCAATGAAATCTGAGTTCTCCCAATTTATAGTAGGGCTTTGTAAACATCATTGAATTAAGCAGTTTTGCTTCTTACAATGGCTAAATTCACATTTATTGTTACCTCTCCTATTATATTTGCCTATTCTTTCATGTTATTTTTAATTTGATATCATTTATCCTCCCTGTTTTTGATCAAAGGAAGTGATGTTCTAGGATTTGTTCCAAGTACTTCACAGAAAGCACATGCTACTTTGCATGCTTGCTGGGGATCAGCCCTGCTCAGAAGGTGGAAGCTTAAGTAAGGACACACAGGAAGCATTTGTCCCCAAGCAATTTCTAGTTATTTAATGAAACACAAAAGGATACATGAAAAATTAGGGTGACTGCTCGTTAGGCCTATGCTGCTCAGATCATGATGTGACAGTTTAGAGCTAGAGCTAGAAGAGAATTTAGAAATGGCTTGGCCCAACCCCAAATTTTTACAGATTTAAAGAAAGCAAAATGGTTCCAGATGGTTAAATGATTTACTCAGGATGTGTGAAGGACAACCCACAGGCCTCCTAAAATGACCCTCTAGGAATGAGGGTTTTCAAATGTCATGTTAAGGGCTCAGCATGACCAGTGTAGACTGTTTTGGTCACCATGAGAATGCAGGAGAGGCAAGGAAAGAAGAGCCTCAAAGAAAAGAGAGGAAAAGTCCTTGGTTAGCTTTATGTCTTTGCCTAAGCATCCCTAGCATTCCTCAAGCAGGCAGCTCATGTTTTTTTTTTTTTGTTGTTTTAATTTTTATTTATTTATGATAGTCACAGAGAGAGAGGGGCAGAGACACAGGCAGAGGGAGAAGCAGGCTCCATGCACCAGGAGCCCGACATGGGATTCGATCCTGGGTCTCCAGGATCACGACCTGGGCCAAAGGCAGGCGCCAAACTGCTGCGCCACCCAGGGATCCCAGCTCATGTTTTTTTAACTAGAGGGTAAAGAAGTCCTTGATCAGCCTGTCTTCCAGGTTCTCCTACTTCCAGTCAATGAGTCTTCCCTGATGCTAGCAGGAGTTGAACTTTGACCCCTTTCCAAAGGTGTGGAAAATCAGATGGTCTCTGAGAAGCAGTCAAGTTCATATTAAAAATCAAGGACTTTTGAAGCTCAATTAGTCACTGGACATATTAGCTCATAGAAAAATACACAGACCTGCCTCTGCACTCTGAGTGTTTATAATAAAGTGCACGTATATTTAGTTACAATCCAGTAAGTCAGTTCAGTGAAGGCTGAAGGGCTTAAGGAAGGCATTCTGGAGAATGTTGGGCGTAAGCACACAGAGATGTGGGAAATATGGGTCATCTTAATGGGAAAACATTCCAGGCTTCTAAGTCAGGAGAAAAACACAAGCCACAGGTTCATGAACATGGGCTGAATCCAGGGAAGACAAATATCAGAAGACTTCTGAAAAGTAGAGGAGCTTTGCTGAGACCAGTCAGAAACACAGCTGGGGTCAGACTAAGAAGGGGTGAGGCAACGAAGCACAGGCTTAATATGCTTGCAACCAGAGCCAGGTACATTCTGGTACAGAAGCGTTTTATCAGAAGTTTAATCTGGTCGCAAGCAGCATGAAAATACAGAAAGGAGTGAAGAGAGAAGCAAGGTGATATGCCTGCCAACAGGCACTTTTGAGAATCCCAGTATTAAATAATTCCACTAGCAATGGAAGAGAGACACAAATCTGAGAAACCCAGAAAATTGAGACAGGATGTCAAGCTGAATCACATTTAAGAAAAGGGTAGCATCAAGGGTCTGACACTAGCACGGCGGTAGTGAAATTGGGAAAAGGAGCTCATGCTTTGGGTCCTAAACTTTAGACATAAAGAAATGCAGAGAATATGGTTTTTCCCCCTGAAAATTACTCTGCTAATTGGTGGCAAAGCTGTAAGGACAACTGAGGTCTTCTGATTCTCCTCTGCAACAAACATGGAGCAGGGCTGAGTGATGGGTTCGGTTAGCAGATATTGCTGTAGGCATCCCGCCACGGAGTCAGGGACTGAGCCCTATGAGAGATATTTTCCTTAGAGAGTATATACAGAGAGGAACATGTCAAGGGTGGAGGGCCCGTAGTCAGAACATGCTGATACTAGGGCAAATAGAACGGGAGTCAGAAAATGAGACATGCAGAGCTGTCAGAGGTGGGAGGAAAAGTGGGGCTTTACATTGTCACAGGTGACAAAGGAGAGACTGTATTTAGGATGCTGGTAAGAGGCCAAAGACGATCTGAGAAAAAACCTTTTGATTTGGCTTAAAGGTCATTGGTGTACCCAGATAAAGCAGTTTTAATAAAGTGGATGGAGACAGAAAGATTGCAGGGATTAAGAAGATAAGTAATAAGAGGATAAAGGGATTTTTTTGGTGGCAGAAAATTTAGTGATTAACTTATCAAGAATTTATTAAAGTGGGGTGCCCGGGTGGCTCAATGGTTAAGCATCTGCTTTCGGCACAGGTCATGATCCCGGAGTCCCGGGATCGAGCCCACGTCAGACTCCCCGGTCCGTAGGGAGTCTGCTTCTCCCTCTCCCACTGCAGCTCCCTCTGCTGTGCTCGTTCTGTCAAATAAATAAAATAAAATCTTAAAAAAATAAAAAAAGAACTTATCAAGACTAAACATTCCCTAATAGATGTGATTTTATGACTTGAGGCCTGGTGACACATCATATAGGTCCAACACACATACACACACACACACACACCTTTTCTTGTATCAACATACATGGGACAAATGTTATTTTAGCTTCATTTCTAGTTCCTTTTTTTAAATTTTTATTCAAGATTTTATTTATTTATTCATGAGAGATACACAGAGAGGCAGAGACACAGGCAGAGGGAGAAGCAGGCTCCATGCGGGAAGCCCAGTGCGGGACTTGATCCCAGGACTCCAGGATCTCGCCCTGGGCTGAAGGCGGCACTGAACCACTGAGCCACCCGGGCTGCCCCATTTCTGGTTCTTCAATATCTATCCTGACTTTTGCTTTCCTCTTGCTTATCTACATGCTTGTCTGTTAGTTACTCTGTTTTCTATATGCTTATACACTGGTATGAGTCCCCTCTGGAATGAGGTGTGCCTGACGAATGAATGAATGAATGCCTTTCCTTTACAGAATGCTGCCATTGGCATATGCCAATGGTAAATGTCTCATGGCATGTATTCATGGCCAGACTGAGCAATCACATCTGAGAAACTGTTCCAGGAGCCGAGTCCTGTCAGTTCAGACCCCGAAATCTCAGCTGGCTCCAAAGCCCCTCTCTCAGCCTTGGAGATCCACCATGCTATTTTAATTCCTTTTACAAATGAGAAAACGGAGGCTCAAAGAAGTTAACTGACCTGTTCAAGGTCATACTGTCAAGAAATGGTAATCACACACTCAGGATTGCGTTCTTTCCAACAATTTATACTGCCAACCCAGAATGCTTTTATTGATCTCTATTTTTATTGGTGCTCTTTAAGTTCTGATCAATGTTTTGTTTTGTTTCCCATTAGGGGCAACCCACATCAGAGAAATTATTTCCATATTCAAGAAGAAAAAAATCTCAAATCAGATAGGCAGATATTGATCTCAAAGTATGGATGAGGAATCCAGAAACTGGGGATACAGGGATCATATGGGGAGAGGTTGGAGACAATTCCCTACAATGGGTGCTGCTGCTCATACTTGCTTTCCTGCATGGCTTGGCACAATGGTGGGTTTGTAAGTAGAGAGTGAGCAGATCCAGGTCTTGTAAATATATACAATCTTGAGGGTCTTCTTTTAAAGAATACAAAATTAAGAGTAGAGAATTCAAAAACTCATGTAGAAAGAGGCCCTAAAGCTTAAGTCTCATTAGTTTTACTTTCATTTCAGTTATAGAAGTTAGTTGTATCTTCTGGAGCAACATAACATTTTTTCAAGTAACTTTCTATTTTCCAGCAGAATTCCCAAGCTTACAAAGAAATTTAACACATGTCAAAAGAGGCATTACAAACCAATTGGGATGGAAGGATTATTCAATAAATGGTGTTGGTTAACTTGCTTAGAAGTTCTCTGGATATTCAAAAGTTGAGCATTAAGAGAAAAATCAGCCATTGTTATCTTTGTTCTTTGAGAAATTAGGACTGCTTTTTTGCAAGGAACTGAAATTGATAGTTATAACATCTGTTACGATTGCTCCCAGATAGGGAATTAAAGCAGAATACAGGGCTTGATGGACGTCCCCTACTGCTGATGAAGATTTAAATCATATAGGCCTCTCTGTAGTTTTCAGAATTAGGGTTTACCCATGGTGGACAGGTTGGGCTAGAAAGAGCTGAGATCCTGAGGCTAGACAACCACTTAGGAAAGGGCAGATGAGGCAGGAAAGAGGGAAGTTAGTCTCAAGTAAGTCCCGCTCGTGGGAGCCCTGGGATAGGCAAGCAGAGCAGTCTTCAACTAGATGCAGGAAGGCAGAGGTTGACCTCAGGGAGATCCAGCAGGGACCTGGTGAGTGAATCATAGCATAACATCAAGGTAGCAAATAAATAGATAAATGAATGACATAAGAGGTGAAAAACTAGACAATCTGGTTGTTGACATCAGAGATTCTGACAACATGGAACAGAAATCTAACCCCAGAGACTGGGGTTCAGAGTAGGATGAGATAGAACAGAGAACAGACGGACCTCAGTTCTAAAACCCAAAAGGTAGAGTAGGATACAGGCACTCATGTTCTGGAGCACAAGGTGAAGGCTTGGGCAGGAGGAATGGGGCAAGTTACTAGAACTGGGACAATATCCAAGCAGGATAAACAGGAGCAACAACTTCCTACCTGAGCTGCTGGCCTGGAATCTTAACATATTCTCTCTTACCAGAATGAAGATTATTCTCTGGGCCTAGAACTTGGCTGGTTCTTCAAAATGGAGTCTGTGTGGCCTCAGCTGTGGAGGACTAAGGAGGCTGGGGTACAATGCTAACCAAGCTTCTCAATGCTCATCTGTGGGTAATTTTTAAAGTAAACTACAAACACAGCAAATCACTTAAGTCAGGAGAAGAAGTAAATGCAATTTGAGCAGTGTTTAAAGTCCCTTGTTGCGATGCCTAGGTGGCTCAGCGGTTGGGCATCTGCCTTCGGCTTGGGGTGTGATCCCAGGGTCCCGGGATCAAGTCCCACATCAGGCTCCCTACATGGAGCCTGCTTCTCCCTCTGCCTATGTCTCTGCCTGCTTCTCTCTGTCTCTCATGAATAAATAAATAAAATCTTTAAAAAATTTTTTAAAAATAAAAAATAAGTCCCTTGTTTCCAGTACTACCCATAGGAATCAAACCTTTAAATAAGAAAATAAAGTACAGTAAGAAGCTTTAGACTACAGAAGCTAAATCTATGGTGTCAAGGATGATAAATATCTGCAAGTATTTATTAGGAACCTACTACATGTCTGAACCTGAGGATATGTACGGATAAGCCAAGTCATGCATATACCCCCAGCTCTGACTGCCAACACCATCATATTGATTCAAAGGCAGCCGGTCAATCTATACAGATTGTCCAATCACATCATCCAATTAAATTCTTGCTTGGAGGGATGCCTGGGTGACTCAGCAGTTGAGCCAAAGGCCGTGGTCTGGGAGTTCCAAGATTGAGTCCCATATCAGGCTCCCTGTGGGAAGCCTGCTTCTTCCTCTGCCTAGGTCTCTCCCTCTCTCTGTGTGTGTTTCTCATGAATAAATAAATAAAATTTTTTTAAAAATTCTTCTTTGGAGACAAAGATAACATAGAGGACAGGAATGCAAGCTCAGGAGCCAGATTGCTTAGGTACAACTCTTGATTCCGCTACATACTGGGTACGTAAAACCCAGGCAAGTTACTTAATCTCATAGTGCCTCGATTTCCTCAACAATGAAGAAAAATAATACACACCACACTTAGGATTGTTATAGATTTTAAATTAGCTCATTCATGTAAAGTACTTAGAATAATGTAGAGCATATAGTAAGCATTCGATGAATATTAGCTATTCATATTCAATATACCATTATTAATTAGTATTAGTCCTGTGAATTCATTTTGGGAAACACATAGAGGGACAAAACTGGGTACCAGTATGGGCAGAAAATGCATGGTGCCATGAAGTAAGGCTGGGTTGTGGCAAAGCAATGCTGCAGGCATATCTCAGTTGCGTAGGACAGAAACTGTAAGGAAGCAGCAGGGCAGCCTGTCAACAGAGAAAGGGAGAAGACACCAGGAGATATAGAGGGCTTGAGAGAGAAAGATCCTGGAGCCCATGGGAGAGATGGGGAGTGGCCCATCTTGAGAGGTGCCTTTGTTCCTAAAGTACAGTAGATCTGGCCATTGTCTCAGTATAATAAGTATAATAAGCCCCATTTTCTCGAGGGCCTCCTTGAAAACCAAAAGCATAACTAGAACAAAACCCACAGACTAGATGAGACATGATGCTTGGGCTCAGAGAGTTCTCTTAGTTTTTACAAACTGGCAATTCCAAAGCAGAAATGTATTTTCAATGATAAAGTGTTTCACATACATTATGGTAGCCAGTTGAGTGATCTTTTTATCTAGTTGCAGAGACAATGACATAGTTAAGAAGGGCTTAACTTCTTGAGCCGTGAAGTGATGGGCTTAAGACACCCTTCCTGGAGGAAGTGATGCCTAGATTGCATCATAAACTACTGGTAGGAGGGAGTGGGGAAAAAGTCACAAGAATTCAGACACCAAAAGAACAGCAAAAGAAGAAGCCCCAGGGCCAGAAACAGCCTGGTGGGGACACAGAAGTGCAGGACAGCCTGCAGGGCTGCTAAGGGTTAGGAGGGCAGTACATGGCCAAAATGGATTTGAGGAATAGGGTAAAATTTCATTTAACAAATATTTACTGATTATCCACCATGAGCCAGGCACCATTGAGGAAAGCTGGCATAATGCTGTGAGCAAGAATAGCAAAATTTCCTCCCCTCTTGAAGCTTGCAGTTCAGTAGGAAATGTAAGCATCATTAAGTAAACAGGAAAATAGTGAATTTTAAGAAGAAATAAGAACTCTAGGGGCTTCTGGGTGGCTCAATCATCCAACTTTTGATTTTGGCTCAGGTCATGATCTCAGGGTCTTAGGATCAAGCCCCACATCAGGCTCTGTGCTCACTATGGAGTTTGCTTGTCTACCTCCCTCTGGTCCTCCCCAGCTCTCTCTCTAAAATAAACAATATTTTTTAAAAAAGAATTAAGAACTCTCAAGTAAAAAGAAAACAGAATACAGGAATAGAGAGTCACGTGATAATGTGGAGGGGAGGCAATTTTAGATGGTTAGCCAGAGGAGGAGATACATTTGAGCAGAGACCTGAATAAAGAGATGGGGAGGCTGGTGGGAGCTTCCAGAAGTAGATTTAGGTGAAAAATCACGTAGGCCTGAAACAGGGTGGAGCTGGTAAGATGGAGGCAAGGAAATGGTCTTCAAACCTTCACAAGATAAACTTTACAGGTCTTACCTATTGTGCAGATGAAAAGCATGAGAAGGGGAAGAATGAGGTATAGCTCCTAACTGTCTAGCTGAGGTAACAAGGAAATAGTGGTGCTACAGACACAGATGAAAGATGATGAATTGTCTTTCAGAACAATGGGGTTATAGTGCAATTCCTTAGATGGTGATGTTCCCAGCAGGGGGAATCTGGAGCTGGAACAGAGGCCTGGTGTGGAGGTTTGGACTTGGGAATGAACGTCACATGTGTGGTCAGTGAAGCCAACAGGGTCACTGAGATTGCCTGTTAGTCAGCCAATAAGTATTTAATGAGGACTTACCAAGTGTGCAGCAAATCTTGAAGGAGCTTTCTCCTTAATGGTGAAATGAAACAAAAAAATTTCCAAATAAGAAGAATGATTTCAAGTACTGATGATAGGAGCTATGATGCAGTTAATGTAAGCTCAAAGCATAAAGAATAGTGGAGTGGGGGGAGGCAGAGTGGCAGAGAGGATCCTCTTTGAGGACATGATGCTTGAATTGAAAACTGAATAAGAAGGACACTCTCTTGTGAAAATCTGGATGAAGACCCTTGGAAGTAAAAGAAATGATGTCTTCAGGTTTTGAGATGGGAGTGGACTTGGTGTATCTGAAGAACAGGTGAAAGGTCAGAGTGGCTGGAACAGGTAAGTTCTTTACACACCCAAGGGAATGTGTAAAGAAAGAAGAGAAGCCTGAGGAAATAAGATTCCTGAAAAACACCACCCTGAAGGACAAAGGGAATGTGGTGCCACAGAGGGCAGGCCAGGAGAGGGTAGACTTTTGAGGAGCAAGTGATAAATTCTCCAGCGGCAATAAACATACTACTTTCATGTCATTACTTAGAATGGCTATTTTTCTTGTTATACATTTATATTTTTTTTGGTGTTCAATTTGCCAACATATAGAATAACACCCAGTGCTCATCCCATCAAGTGCCCCCCTCAGTGCCCGTCATCCAGTCACCCCCACCCCCCGCCCACCTCCCTTTCTACCACCCCTAGTTTGTTTCCCAGAGTCAGGAGAATGGCTATTTGGCAAAGGGTAAAATGAAAGGATAATTCAATTCCACCCACAGTCTGCTTGTGAGCTAAAGGCCCAAAAAGCCTATTAATCGTGTCACAGTTTCTTTAGTTCCGTCTTCCAACACAAGGGTTTTAGTTTACAAGGTGATGTATCTATCAGCATGGAATCAATGTCCACAAGACTGTTTTAGGATAACTGCAAAAAATATTTCAGCATTATCTGCAATCACCGAGCAGATGAGAAAATGGAAGTGCACAGAAGCCAAATGGCTTTTCAAGTCAATGCAGGCCTGAAAATAGCATCCCCGTGTACTTATTCCAAGGTTACTTTTCAATTCACATCTAGCTTATGCCTCTGCTTAGAAAAAGCAATCCTTAGAAGTTTTATGGATTTCCACATCACAGTGAGGGACTGGAACCATTAACTGCCTCTCTTGATCCACAGGCACGACACTTCGTTTGGACGTCTGGGATGGATGGAAGGAATTTCTGATGGGTTGTCTTCTGGGACAAAAACTTAAAGTCCAACGCTATTTATCAAATGAAGGACCAGTATTCAAGTACGGAGATAAAGAAAATGCTAAATTGAGTAATTGTTACTAAACTTTCATAGGACCTTGAATCTGCAATTTACTCTATAGCTGGGTTGCTGCACCATGCCAGTTCCACTTAGCATGTCTCAACCAGGCATTATTTTTGAGATATTTGCTAGATAAGATAGCAGGGATGTCACCAGAGCTGATTAGCCTTTGGTGAAGGATTGCAATTCAGGTAGACTTCCCTCAGGAAACACTACCTATTTAAATGAGTGACTTGAGTTTGGTTTGGAAATCAGACTTTTCACAGCACTTATAAAGCCTATCAGAATAAGTACCTTGCCACTCTCCTACTCAATTATTCTAAAAAGCACCAATTGTCAACTGATTGGTTAAAATCATTGGCTGCCTCTTTCCAAGACCCCAAGCAATTTTTCAAACTTCTTTTAGCAAGCCTTTATACATACTTTTGCCAGACATGTGTGGCTGGGGCAGTGGACAATAGGCTCAGAGAAGCACAAGGTCACTTAATTTATACAGCATCCCAAACGTGTATACTGCATTACTTTTTAGCTTTTAATTCAGTGGTATTTTTGGACAATGCTCCCTCCTGGTGATTTAATCGTACTTTACAGAAGCCCACACACCCACCAAGAGCTCTAAGGGCTCTAAGAAGTAACATATTAGAAAACCAGCTTTTGCAATTTTGTACAATATTCAATATTTTAAAGTAATTTCTATTTGGGGATAATGATAATTCCCTTTTTTCATGCTCTGAGTCCAAAAAGGTAGCTGTGCTGCATTTTTACTTTTAATCGTGCATATTTATTGAGTAATTTTTAACAGGCCACTGTGTTACATAGTTAATAAGTTAATTTCATACTTATGACAATTCTGCAAGGTAGATACTCTTTTATCATGTTTTATAGATGAGGAAACTGACATTAAGAAATCAGCCCAATGTCACACAGCTAGTCAGGTCGCAATTGGATATGGAATCCCAACAATTTAACTCCAGTGCTCAGATGCCTAGTCATTCTATTTGACCTTAACCTTTAAAACAAATCTAAGGAGGGTGAACAACGGGAGCATGCCCGCAGGCCTGCTGTGGACCTTGTCCCCAACATGTACACATGCACGTGGCCCAGATGGGCCCACGTGCTCATTCAGCTCCTGGCCTTATCGGCTCTGGTGATCAGTTCTCAGCCTGCAGTCGCCCTGCCCACACTATCTGTATTTCTCATCATGTTCAAACACACACACACACATACACACAAACAGAATGGACAGAGGCATACAGGGAAGAAGGGGGAAAAGAGGGAGAAAAGATCTAACAGCTCAAAGAACACACATGAACAAGCCAAAAAGCTCCTTTTATCCTGCCATTCAATCAGCAAGTATCTATTGAGCATGTACTATGCAAGATCCTAGGAATATAGCAATAAACAAGATATGGTCCCTAGGCTTCAGCATCTTTCCAGTCCAGCAGGGGAAACAGAAAATAAGTAACCGATTCCTACAGAGGCAGAATTGCAAAACGTTTAGGGGCACAAACTCTAGTGCCTTCCTGCCTAAGTTCAAAGCCCCACTCCCTAAGTGCTTAGTTGCATAAACCCGAGCAAGTTACATAATCATCCTATACCTCAGTTTCCTCTGCAATAAAAAAAAAAAAAGAGAATAATAGTCGATCTATCTCATAGATCTGTTTTAGAGATTGCATGACCTAATAATCAAAGGAATTTAGAAGAAGGGCTGGCACATCACATGGTAAGCAGGTCATAAATGCTAGGGCTTGTTGCTGTCACCATTCAGTGTGAGAGTGTTATGACACAGACAGAGTGCAAGATGACATGGGAATGTACAGTATGGACAACTAACTAGACTTAAGAGGACCAGGTGAAGCATCCTGAGAAAGCCAATTGATGAGATCTCTAGGGTTGGTACTTAGGTAAACAGTTGGCAGAAGAAAAGAGAGAGAGATTCCAAGGCAGATGGAATTGCATGTACAAAGCCACAGGGGGCAAGAGAATAAATTCAAGGAACTGAAATAAGTTTCACACGGTAGCCCATAGAGTGAGAAGGAGCTAGTGGCCAGAGGCTAGAAAAATCAGAAGAGGCCAGCTCTTACAGACACCCACAGGAATGTAAAGGAATTTGGACATTCACTTTTAAGTGTTGGCAAGATATTGAAGGTAGAGAAAAGCCAGGGTGAGATCTGCACTTTAGAACGCTCGCCCTGGTTGTGGTGTGAGGAATAGAGGCAGGCAGGGGACAGACAGGGTGACACTCAAGAGGTAAGAGTGGCCTGAACTAGGCTTAGGACAGCAGGGGTGAGGCTAAGAAAACAAACGATGAAAAGACACATTTAGGAAAGAGAATCAGTTAGTCTAGAGTGCCTCTAGCTCCCATAATGTCAGTGCTAAGCATGAAGGCAAAGGCCAGTTAGTATCTACCACCAGGGGCTCTTCTCCCCAAATCAAGAAAACTGATCACATTCAGAGATGCTGATTTGCATTAAAAATGCATTTTGAAAAAAAAAATGGATTTTGAAAAAAAAATGATGTGCAAACCAAAATGCCAGTGTATATTAATGGATTTTGAAAAAAAATGATTTTGAAAAAAAAATGATGTGCAAACCAAAATGCCAGTGTATATTAATGTAATAGCTCTAATTAGGTATCATCTAATCACCACTGTTATAATCTACCTGTGGGTCCTAGAGACCCACGTGTTCTGGGCAGGTCGTCTTCCTTATGCAGGAAAATTACACAGGAAGCCACAGACAGATCAAAAGATGGTGTGGTGAGCATGTAATCAGAAAGAGGAGAGTCAGTCATAGGCTGATAACGGATGAGCTTGTCTCCATCTCTACAAATATATCTCTGCCCAAATAAATCCCGGATAATACCTGGTGGGACCCTGTCCAGGATTGCCTCCCTAATTCTTATTTCTCTGAACAGGCTGCACCAGTCATTCAACTCATGCCTTACGGAGTATTTGTAGGGAGGCCAGTGTGGCTCTAGTGCAGTGACAGGGTAGGGGGGTTGTGGAAAGTGGGGCAGGGGCCAGATTGTGAGAGGTCTTGCGAGCCAAGGTGGGGAATTCGGATTTCAATTGTGGGAAGCAATTGGAAGATTTGGAACAGAGGATAGGCAACCTCCAGTTTGGGGAATTAAAAGGTCACCCAGCACCGTGTGAGAAAAAGCCCCTAGGAGAACTAGAGGAGCTCCAGTTAGGAGAGGATGGCACGGGTGGTAGTGCTGGTTGGGGCGCGACCTAGTGGTTTAGATCAGAATAGCAGGAGAGACTTGGAGAAGCCAGAAAGGGCTGTCGTTAGAAAAGGCAAGACAGATAAATCTACAAAACTTTCAAATTTCTAAAATGTACTTTCCCAGTTAATATAAAGCTCGAAGAGTGCCTGGGTGGCTCAGTCAGTTAGGGGTCTGCCTCTTGATTTCAGCTCAGATCGTGATCTCAGGTTTTGAGATCAAGCCCTGCATTCAGACTCTATGCTGAGCTTAAGATATTCTCTCTCTCTCTCTCTCTCTCTCTCCCTTGCCCTTCCCACTTCTCTCTCCCTCCCTATTGGGAGAGAGAGATAGCTTGATATTTTTCCTGAGACCCTGAGTTTCATAAGAAAGAAAACCACTTTGGACATATACCTGTGCACAGTGGGATAATGGGGATAAGCAGGACCTGTGTAGTTTATTTTTTGAAGATTTTATTTATTTATGTGAGAGAGAGAGAGAACAAGAGCGGAGGGGAGGGGCAAAGGGAGATGCTCACTCCCCGCTGAGCAGGGAGCCCACTACAGGACCCTGAGATCATGACCTGAGCTGAAGGCAGATGCTTAACCAACTGAGCCACCCAGGGACCCCAGGACCTGTGGAGTTTAACCTATGTATTACTATCTGCCTTTTCTGAAAAACATCTTATGTAAAAGTTAGGAAGAAATAAACATTTTAACTAGTATGTTTTGTGGGTATTTGATGTAACTACATTTACCAGTCTGCTGATTTACTAAACACCCACTCCTACTTGTTTCATTCATTCAGGTATCAGAAAAAGGTAGCCCTGTACATCGCGGCCTTTTACGGGTACACTGAGCTCACCGAATGGGCCCTCAAACAGGGCGTGCGGCCCGAAGAAGCTGTCGGTGTTCACCCCTACTGAGCATGGTGCCATGAAGCCCTTCATGCAGATGTCTAAATGCCCCATTCATGCAGCTGCAGAAGCGGGCCAACTGTTGATTCTGAAGGCCTTTTGTCAACTGCAGCGTGCTGTGCCTGGAATGTAAAAATGCAACGGGACAAATTCCCCTGACCATCGCCTTAAACACAAGCATAAAGATTGTGTATTATATTTATTGAGTAAAATGTGGTCCACAGTGAGTAAAATGTGGTTCACAGTTTCTTTTCCAAAAATTTCAGTCCCCATGAGGATTTATATTAAAATAAAACAATGGGTCCTCAGAGCTCAGAGTCACAACCTTAATAAAAGCCAGCTTTGTGGAGCAAGGGTCTTTGGGGCAAAAGTTGGAGACATCATGATGGTGGATGGTTTCACCACACCAAAAATGACCTCCAAAAGCTGGCATAAGGCTAGGTACAAGGACTCGCAAAGCCCTGTGTGCAAGCTACCGCCTCAACGTGAAGAAACTGCAAGCAGGAAACCAGTCAATCCTTTGGCAATTTTACAGCAGGATACAAGGCAACAAACCTTGAAATTGCCTCCACTGGTAGATGCAAATACATTCTCTGAATTACAAAGACAACAACAAAATCAGAAAAAAATTACCGCAACAGCTAAGGAAAAAGAAAAGCTCATAAAAAATACAGATCTCCCCCAAGCCCCCCTCCCCCCAGTTTCAAGAGTGGGCTATTCACACCCATCTTTTTACTATACAACACCCAGTGCTGCCTTTTTACTCAAATCCTCCTTTGCCTATTTCTCAGAGCACAGTGGTTAAGACTCCAAGGAGATCGCCATCTACTGCTTAGCCGTGGCCAGGTAACGTTTTCTCTTTAAACGCACAAGGGCAAATCTTTAATAGGGCAGGTCTAGGGCAGGGAATGGTTCATGAAGCACCACCATGCCATACAGTGTAATACAGGTGGTTCCAACGCATCAGTATCCAGCTTCAAGGACCTCATCTTAGCCTTGTGTCTAGGACCAAATGAACTCATTTTACTGGCTAATTCAATCAGTGTAGCACTTGACTCCTCAAGCTTTCAGAAAGACAAGAGACACAGTACAAAGAGCTGTATGAAATAACAAGGTCCTTTGCTTGTCCTTAAAAAAAAAAAAAAGAACTAATAAGAAAATGTTAAATATAATTAAAGGGAGAAGGGGGAATACTTGAAATGTGGGAGAGAACCATCGAAAGTGTCATGAAAGACTGGATGGTAACGAAAGTGGAAGGTGAGAAAGGAACAACTGAATTGACAAACTGAACCATAAAGACTTCAGTTGATTTACTGGGTAAGACAGACATACTGGACACTGATAGAGTTGACATTAATATTTAAGGTCAGCTTAAAAAGTAATCCATTGCCACATTTATTTTATTTTATTTAAAGATTTTATTTATTCATGAGAGACCCAGAGACGGAGAGTCAGAGACACAGGCAAAGGGAGAAGCAGGCTCCATGCAAGGAGCCCGATGTGGGACTCAATCCCGGGACTCTAAAATCACATCCTGGACTGAAGGCAGACGCTCAACCGCTGAGCCACCCAGGCATCCCTCATTGTCACATTTAAAAACAATAACAAGTGTATCAGAAGTAGACTTTTCAGACATATTCATTTTATAATAAGATAAAATTTTACATATTAGTCATTGGATTTCCCTGAAAACACGACTCTGATCAGATCTCAGGTCCCATCCATTACTTATGAGGTATTATTGGGTGCTAATATTACAGTAGAAATGTAGATTCACGAGTGGCTTTTCCCCTTACTCAATATAATGAAAAGGAAAGAACAAAACAAGGCCCATTGTTTAAGTTGCCTTTTTGTAGAGGTCTTCTTCGGTTCAGCTCTACTTTATTTCAGCTAAGCTGTTGCCACCTAGTGGTCAGTTATTTGGGCTACAAAACTGGCAAAATTCCGGAGCACAATGAGGTTGACAGGAGATGAAGAAACTGCTCAAAAAAAAAAAAAAAAAAAAAAAAAAGAAACTGCTCACCAACTTCAGTCTGTGTAATTTGTGAGATATCTCTGACTAGACTGTATATAAAAAAGAGATATTCTAAAATTCTATAAAAAGGCTAGAAAATGGTTGAAAAAAATTATATAGCCATCTTAAAATCAGGCTGTAAACATAAGAAACTGATTAGTTTTATCAATGGATGCACATTAGAAATCAAAAGATACAGTTTTAGGGCAGCCCCGGTGGCCCAGTGGTTTCAGTGCCGCCTTCAGCCCGGGGTGTGATCCTGGAGACCCAGGATCGAGTCCCACATCGGGCTCTCTGCCTGGAGCCTTCTTCTCTCTCTGCCTGTGTCTCTGCCTCTCTCTCTGTCTGTCATGAATAAATAAATAAATAAATCTTTAAAAAAAAAAGATACAGTTTTAAAACATTCTGAAGTGCTTATTATGTCAACAGTGAAGTGCTAGGCAGATTGCCAACGTGCAAAGGTAAAAGCAGAGAGTTAATCTAGAACATTAATGATGAATTAGGCAAACTTGGACAGAGTTCAAATATTTGAAACACTAAGGTACTTTTATGCAAGATTGCTTCTGATAGGTTTAGTGAAAGCCCTTTAAATTGAAAGGACTTTGCCAGACAAAAGGGGTGGTGGTAAGGAAAAGGAGCCAGGTAGAGGTGGCAACATGGTCAAGGGCACTACTTTGTGAAGGGGTTCGAGAAAATTTTAGTTTTCAAAGAAGTAAGTGGATCTGGAAATGGCATTTTAGGGGACAGGGAGAAACTGGCTGAAGATGGGACTGGCAAAGTAATTTGCACCTACCCTGACAAGCGTCTTGTATACCCAAGTGGAGAGTTTGCTTATTAGGAAGTAAGTAGGTAGGTAGACCACAGAGGTTTGTGGGTTGTTTTTTTCTTTTCTATCAGGCAAATCATATGATAAGTTTGTGTTTATTTTTTAAGACAAATCTGGGGACGCCTGGGTGGCTCAGTGGTTGAGCATCTGCCTTCGTTTGGCTCAGGTCATGATCCCAGGAGTCCTGGGATCGAGTCCCGCATCAGTCTTTTCACAGGGAGCCTGCTTCTCGAACTCTGCCTATGTCTCTCTCTCTCTCTCTCTCTCTCTCTCTCTCTCTTTCTCCCTCTCTCTGTGTCTCTCATGAATAAATAAATAAAATCTTAAAAAAAAAAGGAAGACAGATCTGGTGGAGATATGTGGAAGAATCACTGGGAAGAAGTCTTATTGAAGCTGTGGAGGGCCTACAGTAGATTTAGGAGGTTGTAATCAGAGAAACAAGGAATGATAAAGACCTGGACTAGAGCAGAAGTAGGTAGGGAAGAGGAGAAAAGCCAAATATGACAGATACTTCTGAGGAATAATCTGCAAAATGAGATCACTAACTAGATGCAGAAGTAGAGACAGCCGGAGGAATTGAGGTTTGTTTCCAGATGTAGAGATGGTGAGGAGATAGCAAAGTCGTTGTGTTAGAGCAAGGATGTGGATGGGGGACAGGTTTAGGAAGAAGATAAAAGACATAGAAATTGGAAGTGTTGGTCAGGATTTAGGAGTCATGGATATGTGAGTTGAAACAATCAGTGAAAAAAAAAAGGCTCTGAGGGTGAGGGTGCAGAGAGGAAGACAAGGATAGAATCTCAGAGGACCCCTCTAAGGTAAATTATAGTTATACCCTACAAAGTAGGAGTAATCAAATTCAAGTGTACAAATCTTAGTGTATAGCCAGAGAGTAGCTACCATGAAACATTAAGTTTCATTGCATTTTGGTAAAATGTTATTTAATACCTTATCAATGAAAAAGAAGTGTTTTTGTGGTGGGGAAAAGGAGGAGAAGGGAGGCACATCAGGGAATATATTATGTATAAGGTGCCTGGGGGAACAATCAGAAAAAGTTTCAATCTAGAAAATCCTATATAACATCAAGCGGTGTTCTGTTTCTAGGTGTGGGTGCTAAATTTCTGGTGTTGCCTTGGTAAAATATCATTGCCACTGCTTCACAGGGAACTAGTTTGAGAAACAGTCCTCTTTTCTATTTTACAATCTATCTTGTGTGCTTAAGATAAACTAGCAGCAGCTACAAAATCAACCTAGAGATTTCTATCATTTCAGCGATAAATAGGGACAAGATCAGACTTCCTTACAAATTATTTTTGTTTTCTTGCAGTGCCTTTAAAGAGAAACGATGGCTTCAGCAGTTGGGAATAGCAAGAGTTCTAGCCAAAAAGAGCATTTCTAACCTGACCTAAGAAGACCTAACAGCACGTGAAAATCCTCCAAAAATTGTGCTTTGAAAAGTCATGACAATCTCAATTTGGGCAAAGACCTGGTCAAACAAAACCTTTAGTTCTAATGTTAACATTTCACGTGACTAATGCTGTAATTTCTAATAACAATTCTAATACTACACAACTGTCAACAAGATATTTAATGTTGAAAGTCACATTTTCTCGAACTCCATCACTATAAGTGAACATCTCAGGCATATGTTTTTACAGAGTTTCTTGAAGAATTCTTAAGAAACTGAGAGGAGTAGTTGTCTGCAGGGTAGGAAAACTGAAAGGATGGGAAACAGGATGGAGAATGAGAACTTTTACTGTTTCTTTCTCTTTTTTGTTTTCCTGGGGTTATTTTTAGTGCTTTTTGTTTCTTAAACCATATGAATATAGTACAGAGTAAAAATACACTAATTTTAAGATTCTCTATAAGGAGAGTCCCCTAGGAGAGTTACACATACTTGATTTAGGTCACGTGCTAGTCTTGGACATCTTTTGAACTTCTGCTAAAACACTGCTTTTTATTAATTTTTAAAATTTAATACATATGGTGAATTGCACAAATCTCAAATGTAAGATTTAATGGCTTTGACAAACATACATCAGAGTAATCCCTCAATCAAGATGTAAATATTTCCATTAGCCCAGAAAGTCCCTTCAAACTCCCTTAACTAAGTCCATCCCAATCCCCTAGAGGCATACACTACTCTGATTTCTATTTTTTACAGTGTAATATTATTTTTAATTTTTCCTATGGTATATTTGCTTTCTTATTTTCTTTTTTCTTCTTTTTTTCTTTTTTTACAGTTTCTACTTCTCTGATTAAATTTTTCATCTGTCATCTAATGTTTTGGACATATTATTCATAGTTATTTTGGAGTCCAGGCCTAATAACTCTATTATCTATACTTCCTTCATTCAGATCTTTCTTATTCCTATTTTTTTTATTACCTAGTATATTCCATTCTATGGATACACCATAATTTACCTGTTCAACTAAATGTATATTTGGGCTCCAGTTTATGTTATTGTGAATAAAACTGCTATGAACATTATTGTAAAGGTCTTTTCCTGGACATATGCTTTCATCCCTCTTGGGCAAATACTTAGGAATGGAATTGTTGGATAATAGAGTAAATGTACATTTAAAATTGTAAGAAATTGCATAACAGTTCTCTGAAGTAGTTTTATGATTTTATACTCCATTAACAATGTACAAATGTTAAGGTTGCTCCACATACTAGTCAAAATTTGGTCATCAGTGTTTTTGATTTTGTTATTCTAGTGGGTTTGAAATGGCATCTCGTTGTGGTATTAATTTGCATTTCCTTGATGACTAATAATACTGAATGCTTTTTCATGTGCTTATTGGTCATTTGTATATCTTCTTTGTGAAGTATCAACTCAAGAGTTTTGCCCATGTAAAATATTGGGTTACTCATCTATTTATTTATTTATTTACTTATTTACTTATTTATTTATTTTAAAATTTTTATTTATTTATGATAGTCACAGAGAGAGAGAGAGAGAGAGAGAGAGAGAGAGAGGCAGAGACACAGGCAGAGGGAGAAGCAGGCTCCATGCACCGGGAGCCCGACGTGGGACTTGATCCCGGGTCTCCAGGATCGCGCCCTGGGCCAAAGGCAGGCGCTAAACTGCTGCGCCACCCAGGGATCCCCTATTCATCTTTTTTTAAAAAGATTTTATTTTAAAATCTTTAAAAATAAAGTTTTTTTGCTGTTTTTTTGTTTTGTTTTGTTTTGTTTTAATGAGAAGACACAGAGAGAGACACAGAGAGAGGCTGAGACATAGGCAGAGGGAGAAGCAGGCTCCCCAAGGGAAGCCTGATGCAGGACTTGATCCCAGGACCCTGGGATCAAGACCTGAGCCAAAGGTAGATGCCCAACCCTGATGTCCCAGGTTATTCATCTTTTAATTACTGGTTTATTGGAAATTTCTATATATTTATGGTACAAATTCGCTGTCAGATATATGTATTGCAAATATTTTTTTTCCAGTCTGTGGCTTACTTTTCAATTTTATTAATGGTGCCTTTTGATGAATGAAAGTTTTTAACTTTGATGAAGTACAATTTATCATCTTTTTTCTTTTATGGTTCATGTCATCTGTTTCCTCTAAGAACTGTCTGCCTATCCCAAAGTCTTGAAGATATCTTCATATGCTCTCTTCTAGAAGTTTAATGTTTTAGCTTTTATGCTAGGTCTATAATCCATCTTGAATTATTTTTGTGTATATGATACGAGGTGAGGGTCAGGATTCATTTTTTTTCCCGTAAGTTTATCAAATTGTTCTAGTACCAGTTGTTGAAAAGACTTTCTTTTCTCTCATTGAATTACATTGGTATCTTTATTAAAAAAATCAATTTATAATATATGTATTTCATATAATCTATGTAGACCTATTTCTAGATTTTCTATTTTGTTCCATTGATCTGTTTACTTATGATTATACTAATATCACACTGTCTTAATTGCTATAGCTTTACAGTGGTTCTTGAAATCAGGTAGTATGTATATTCTAGCTTTATTCTTCTTTTCCAAATTTGTTTCAGTTATTCTCAGTCCTTTGTATTTTCATATAGATTTTTATTTTTTTTTAAGATTTTATTTATTTATTAATGAGAGACAGAGAGAGAGATTGAGAGAGGCAGGCAGAGGCATAGGCAGAGGGAGAAGCAGGCTCCATGCAGGGAGCCCAACGTGGGACTTGATCCCGGGTCTCCAGGATCAGGCCCTGGGCTGAAGGCAGTGCTAAACCTCTGAGCCACCCGGGCTGCCCTCATATAGATTTTTAAATAAACTTGTCATTCTCTATAAAAAAGCACAAGTAATATCTTAATAATATTGAATCTTACAATCCATGATATATTGCTCTATCCATGGTATATGTCGCCGTTTATTTCAATCTTCCTTTATATCTCTCATCAATGTTTTTTAGTTTTTAGGGTAGGGGTCTTACAAATCTTTTGTTAAATTTTAAAATATTTTATTTTTTTATATTATTTGCTAGGAAGATTTTTTTTAAGATTTTATTTATTTATTCATGAGAGACAGAGAGAGAGAGAGAGAGAGAGAGAGAGAGAGGCAGAGACACAGGCAGAGGGAGAAGCAGGCTCCACACAGGGAGCCTGATGTGAGACTGGATCCCGGGTCTCCAGGATCACGCCCTGGGCCAAAGGCAGCGCTAAACCGCTGAGCCACCCAGGGATCCCGCTCGGAAGATTTCTAAGACAGATCTGTTACAATAGTCAAAAGTACCTAAAACCTAAATTTCATTTTAAAAAATACCTTTAAGTTTCTAGTTAGATACTATGGGGTTGGGGTACAGAGAAGGTTAATGTAAGGGCAGCCCTGGTGGCGCAACGGTTTAGGGCCGCCTGCAGCCTGGGGTGTGATCTTGGAGACCCAGGATGGAGTCCCATATCGGGCTCCCTGAATGGAGCCTGCTTCTCCCTCTGCCTGTGTCTCTGCCTCTCTCTTCGCTCTCTCTGAATGAATAAATAAATAAATCTTTAAAAAAAAAAGGTTAATGTAAAAACAAATACAAAGATGATGCCAAAGAGATGTTGTAAGAGAGCATGTGAATAGGTACTAGTTCACTGTAGAGACAATAAGAAGGGATAGTAATGGGAAGAGGGCACTGCAGAGGTTCTGGGGTACTGGTAACATTTTATTTCTTGATCTGGATTACTAAGTGTGGTCAATTTGAGAAAATTCAACAAAAAGTATTTTTTATCTTTTCCAGTTTCTGATTGTATTTCAGAATCCAATTGAAAAAGTGAACTAGGGATGCCGCAGTGGCTCAGCAGTTGAGTGTCTGCTTTAGGCTCAGGGTGTAATCCCAGAGTTCCAGGATGGAGTCCTACATTGGGCTCCCTGCAAAGAGCCTGTTTCTCCCTCTGCCTATGTCTCTCCCCCTCTCTCTGTGTATCTCATGAATAATTTAAAAAAAAAAGAAAGAAGTGAACTAAAATAATTTTTTTAGGGGCATATGGGTGGCTGAGTCGGTTAAACAGCTGCCTTTGGCTCAGGTCATGATCTCAGGATCCTGGGATGGAGCCATGCTTCTGTCAAGCTCCCTGCTCATCTGGGAATCTGATTTTCTCTCTGCCCCTCCCCCCGCTCATGCTTGCTCATACTTTCTCTCCCTCTCAAAAAATAAATCAAATAAATAAATAATAAATAAATAAATAAACAAACAAACAAACAAACAAATAAATAAATAATTTTTTTTTAGATCTAAGGAACTAATTCATGCATTTTGTGCCAGCCTTAGATTCATGGGAGGGCAATTCATGTGAGTGATGGTTATGACTATGCTTTTATCCCCTTCCCAGTATGCTGAATTGAACTGCAATTCCTTGCAGGGGATGATAATATTTTATGTAACATTGAAACACAGCCAAGGAAATGCCAGTGCAGATTCTGAGGCTGGAATGCCTAAGAAGGACAAAGCAATGTGGGGAAATCTAAAGGAAAAGGAAAGTGGATGAGGTGGAGGGAGATAGATAAGGAGAGAATGTGGGAGGAAAACTGATATGAAGCTTTGTTCCCTGCCAGAATTAACAACTGAGTATTTATTCTTTCTTCACTTTAGCCCCAGAAGTAAAATAGCATGAAGTGATTTTAAGACCTTATATACTAAAAAAAAAAAAAAAAAGACCTTATATACTTACAATGTTATACTATTGTAAAGCATTCATATTAGCATGCACAGGCACACCCTGGGACATTTACTCTAAGCCTGAATCTTACTGGAATCAGAATCGATTGCTACCTTCTCTATGGTTCCATATCATTCTGTTCAGTCCTCAAGTATCATCACTCACCATACTACATTGACTTCACTTGTCTCCCTCACTTTATTGTCACCTCCCAGAGGAAAGGACATGTTTTATTCATCTCCAAATTGCCAAGGCATAGCATACGCTGGAACCTTTGAGTAATTGCTCTATAAGTATTTGTTGCATTAAATGAATGAATTTTAGGATGATTATGCATGCAGAATTCTCAATGATTTGGGCACATAAAATCTTCTACAAAATATAAATGCTACCATTTACAAATCTTTCAAGTGTCTAATACTAATGTATTGTTTCATTTGATCATTAAAATCAATTTCTTAATGTGACTTAGTATTTCATCTAAACATGATAACAGCCCTGCATGGCACATAAAGGCAGTCATGATTAAGGCACCCATTTAAAAATGAAGAGGCTAAGTTTATAACATATAAAATGAACTTATTGGAGGCCTTACAGGTAGTAGGTTTGAGAGCCAGATCTGGAATCTAGACTTCTGACTTTTCATTCAGGTAATTTCCTCTAAACAACTATATGACATATGGTAATAAAAAGCTGCCCTGCAATTTATCCTGAAGAGTTTTAATTATGGCTCTTGAATTATCTCCTTTGTGCTACTTGAAACTGGTTCTTACTATTATCTTACTGATCCCCTCATTAACCCATGGGTCCAACACAATCTTTGACATGTATTCATTGCATATTTGTAAAAGAATCACGATTTTACCTTTTCTGAAAGTTATTCCCAAATAATGGACACTTTCTGAACAATGTATGAATAAGAGCTTAAGAAACGATGCCATTTTTCCTGATCTGCGTTTCAGAGTCTAAGAAAAAATTGTGCTCTCTCTGCAAATGCTGCCTCATGACCTAACAAGTTTAAGGATGTGTCTTTCCTTACAGCAGTGGGAGAAGCAAACAACTTCAATGTGGGGACACCTGGGTGGCTCAGTGGTTGAGGGTCTGCCTTCATCTCAGGGTGTTATCCTGGAGTCCTGGGATCGAGTCCCGCCCTAGGCTCCCTGCATGGAGCCTGCTTCTCCCTCTGCCTGTGTCTCTGCTCCCCTCTCTCTCTCTCTCTCTCTCTCTGTTTCTGATGAATAAATAAAATCTTAAAAGCAAAAACAAACAATTTCAATGTGAAGGACAAGGTACACAGAGCAAACAGAGCTGAAAAACGTTCAATTTTCATTTCTGCCCAGAAGAATCAAGAGTATAGAGGGCGTTGTCTCAATCCTTAGATACAACACTAGGTAGGAAGTCTCTCTCTCCACCCCCTTCCCCTTTTCCCCCCCACCAAGGGGTTGAGAATTGGAGAGTCATATTCCTATTAATTAGCAATTCTGTACTCTGTTATTTGAACCACAGCCGGTGAGAAGAGAAAGCTGGGAAAGGAACCCGATTTTCACCATACCCTCAACACATCAAAATAGAGATACTGTTCTGAACCCAGCAAGCATCAGTCATTGCCCTCATCACCACCGTCTTTATCGTAATTCATAATCACTCGCAGAACTTGTCACAAACCTTCCGTTCTCAGCCTGCTATGTAGAATGATGGGCTTTGGAGCAGGTCATCGAGGGACTTGACCCTGTCCTTCCAGCTCTGTCTCTGGCTGATTATGTAATCTTTTGGAGCTTGGGTTCTCCATCTGTAAAAACGAGGTCATAGCTATTGAGCAAATGAAGTAAGGCGAAACAAGTAAAATAATACACCAAAAGCTCTGTGCAGGGGCACCTGGGTGGCTCCGTGGTGGAGCATCTGCCTTCGGCTCAGGGCGTGACCCCAGGGTCACGGGATCGAGTCCCGCATCCCCGTTCCCCATGGGGAGCCTGCTTCCCCCTATGCCTGTGTCTCTGTTTCTCATGAATAAATAAATAAATAAAATCCATTTAAAAAAAAAAAAGGCTCTGTGCAAACTAATAGCTCTAAAAAAATTACTTTCAGATGCTTGACCATTTTCTGTTTCCTTACCTGTACCTGGAGGAACAATGGTACCCCCCCTCCTGGAATGCCTTTGAACCCTGGATCAGTGAATAAATGAAAGGACATTTCCTGACCTAGCGCTTAATAAATGCCAGCTGTTGGTATGATTAACGTAAGGTCCCCAAGGGGGCGCGTCGGAGCTCGAACACCTGCCCACAGTCCGCGGGGCGCTGCGCGGCCTCCCCGGCCGCGGCGCTTCCGGGCGATCCGCGACGTGCGCGCGGAAGAACCCCTTCCGACGCCGTGCAGGGCCGGGGCAGACCGGAACCCAAGGCCCCGGGCTGTTGAGGCGCCGGAGCCTCTTTGCGCCGGGACGCCGGCCCCGGAAGGGGCGGGGCGAGGGCGGCGCCGCCGACGGAAATCCTCCGCCTCGCGAAGATGCTGCTGGACCTGTCGGAGGAGCACAAGGAGCACCTGGCGTTCTTGCCGCAAGTGGACAGCGCGGGTCAGGGGGCGCGGCAGCGGAGGGTGGCGCTCTGCGGCCTGGGGCGGGGGGCGGGGGGCCGGGGGGCCGCGGTGCGGCCGGCGCTCATGGCCTCCTGGCCTCTTCCGTTGCAGTGGTCGCCGAGTTCGGGCGGATTGCGGTGGAGTTCCTGAGGCGAGGCTCGAACCCCAAGGTCTACGAAGGCGCCGCCCGTAAGACGGGGAGGGGGGCCGCGCGGGGCCGGGGGTGCGGGCCGGGCTGAGGGTCTGTGCAGCGCCGCGGGTCTCACTCCGTGTGGTGGGATGAAAGCAGGAGGGCCCTTCGGGAGGCAGGTCCTGCCCGACCCCTAAGCCGCCTTGAGTTTGGTGTGTTTTGGGTTTTTTGTTGTTGTTGTTGTTGTTGTTGTTGTTGTTTTATTTATTCGTGAGGGACACAGAGAGAGAGAGGGAGAGGCAGAGACACAGGCAGAGGGAGAAGCAGGCTCCGTGCAGGGAGCCCGACGCGGGACCCGATCCCGGGACCCCGGGGTCACGCCCTGGGCTGAAGGCAGGTGCTCAACCCCGGAGCCCCCCGGCGCCCCAGCTTTGAGCTTTTTCAAGCTCCCACTAAGTCGGTTTTGTCATGCGTCCCGTGCACGTAATACCACCTGCCAGAGGTGCTGTGATGCTTAAATGCACCCAAGTGCGCGGAGTAGCTGGGTGAGCCCGTTAACGTCGCGCAGGTGCATGTTTATTTTTAATTAATTAATTAATTAATTAGTCAATCAATCAATCATGATAGACACAGAGAGAGGCAGAGACACAGGCAGAGGGAGAAGCAGGCTCCACGCAGGGAGCCCGATGCGGAACTCGATCCCGACACCCCAGGATCACGCCCTGGGCCGAAGGCTGACGCTCCACCGCTGAGCCACCCAGGGATTCCCCCCCCCCCGGGTGCATGTTTATAACTAGTTGTTCAGACGTCCGCTTTTGCTGCAGTATTTTTTTTTTTTTCCCCATGCTGGACGAGGGTGTTTTCTGAGATGGTCAGTCCCTGGAGTTCCTCTTCTGCCAGACTTGAAATAATAGCCGGGCGTTCCAGAGGAGGACGGTGCTCCTGACAACCAGTTTCCAGGGGTCTGCATTTTGTAGAGGTTACACCGGGGTGGGGGGGGGGGAGGGTGGATATTGAAGGCGTTGGTGTGGCAGCGGAGCCTGAACAGGAGGCTGTTATTAACTCATTATTTTTTTAATTGCAGTGCTTGAAAATAAGAAATAATGGATATTTGTTCCTAAATGAGAAAATTTTTAAAGATTTTATTTATTTATTCATGAGAGAGAGAGAGAGAGAGAGAGAGAGAGAGGCAGAGACATAGGTGGAGGGAGAAGCCCGGAGGCGGAACTGGATTCGGGGACTCCAGGATCCCGACCTGAGCCACCCAGGTTCTCACCTAAATAACAATTTTAATAAAAAGGATAAACGTCACACAATAATTTATTTGCTTGTTTTTTCCCGCTTTCCCAGGAAAACTCAGTGTGAGCAGTGACACTGTCCAGCATGGTGTGGAAGGATTAACATATCTTCTCACTGAAAGCTCAAAGCTTATGGTAAGGGCTTTCTTACCATGTATTTATTTCTTTGACCTTAAAAAGGCCTGGTATACTCTACATCACAGGCCTGGCAGGCACCTGCTTATTTCAGTAATGTTGTTAATGCTTTGTAATTGACTTAGTGAAGTCAGTGCCTAAACAATGTGACTATAATGTGATCTGCTGATATGAATGCCTCTTGCTAGTATAATTAGAATTACCTCTAATTCTGCATGTTATTAAAACCACGTACAAGAGTATGTATCCTAGGAGGAGGGAGAATTAAATGATTTTTTTGCATGTGCATCTTCGCAGGATCTAGCCTGATGGAGAATAAGAGAGAAACTGGGCATTCTAGCAATTGTTTTAATGTTTTAATAAAAGTATTTTTATGTATCAGAGACAGATGCTGGAATAGTGGGCAATTCCCACTATATCCTTTGAATATAAAGGATATTGTTTCTCTTACCAAGTAGAAAAGAATTAGGGGATATCATGTTCTTTTGTGTATATCAAATATTTTAGCATTTACCAGACAAAGGTAAATTTAATGTTCTCACTTTCAGATTTCTGAACTGGATTTCCAAGACTCTGTTTTTGTTTTGGGATTCTCTGAAGAATTGAACAAATTACTGCTTCAGCTTTATCTGGACAACAGAAAAGAGATAAGAACTATTCTGAGTGAACTGTCACCAGACCTTCCAAGTTACCACAGCCTTGAATGGCGACTGGATGTACAGGTATGGCTCTGCCAACCCCACGTGACATACAATATAAGATTAATTTTGGCTCTATGTCCTTAGGTTTGTTGTATTCTTTACCACCTTAACCAAACTTTGGTTTCAAACAGGTTTTTTGAATGTTTATTTTGAGACCATTTCACAAATAGTTCATTTTCTTATATGCGTAATGTGTTTAGATTAATTTTCAAAGTTTGTAAGAAAGGGGTTATTTGGAAAGGAGATGGTCATACAAATTTTTAAGTCGTATTTGATTTTATGAAACTTTTATGCTTAAACAAAACGCACATGAATTAAATTAATGCACAGGTCATTGTAAAGCTCAGTTGAGTTATCACGTGGTGAAAACCAACACTTGCCCATGATAGGCACCCCAGAAGCATCCTCTTTGCCTCCTACCAATTGCTTCCCCTTCCTTTCTTTCCAAAGGTAACCAGCGTCCTGACTTTAAATATATAGATTACTTTTGCCCGTTCTTTAACTTTCCATGTACAGAACGATTCAGTAAATATTCTTTTGTGTCTGGCTTGTATACATTCTGTTTGAAAGATTCAATTGTTTTTAAAGGCACACAGATAACCAAAGGGAGTTCTCAGACTCTTACTTGTAGCCCTTTATCAAGCAGTGTGACAGATAAGTTTGATAGATGTTTATTGAATGTCATCCATTTCCTGATTAGAGCTATGCCAAAGGCTTTGTGACCCAGAAGTTTTACAACACACTGCCCTATATTTAGCATATCACATTTCTATGGTAAAAACTGGAGGCCCGAGTGGTGCATGCAAACCTAAACCTCTTCTGCTTTTGAACACAAGCCAGCACACACACGCGCACACACACACACACACACACTCACGTATTCTGTATCTCCTGTAGAAAACTATATCTCACATTTTCTTGGTCAAGGGACTTCATGATTAAAGATTTCTTATTTTGGGAGGCAAGATTTTTAGAATTTGAAATGTTTAAAATTTTACAGGCGATTCCTATGAGAAGCCAACCTGAGACCCACTCTTTTCTGTACCAGAGAATAGTTCCTGGTGCTGGAGATCCTGCAGTCACCAAGCCAGACAAGATAGTTACTGCCAGAAATGAAATATGTCACTCAATAAGATAATACTGGCTAGACCAGTGCTCTTCAGGGGAAAAAACAAAACAAAACAAAACACCAGTATAATGAATATGATAGGGGATAGCTGGAGTCCAAGGCTCTTCCAGATGAAGGGGTCAGGATAGGCCTCAGGTACCTTTTGAGGGGAGATCTAAATCTTAAAGTGCCATGGAAATTGCTCAAAGAATAGCATTCCAGGCAGAAGGAGAAAAAAAAAAGTCCCAAAATATCTTAACATTTTCTCAGATGAAAAAGATGTTATCTAGTTAGGGATATTAGATGTTCTCAAAATAACTAGTAACTAAAGATAGTTATAAAAGAAATTTCTGGAGGGGGAAAAATGTAATTGTATAAATGAAGGTACAACTGAGTACTGTATTTCAAAATCCTATAACGTAGTTCAGTGTACAGTTGAAGGAACCAGAAAAGCTTCAACAAAAGGAGATGAAATTTCAGAAGGATGCATGAATGAGAAAACCAGTGCTAATCTTGAAAGACGAGGCAGCAAAAGTTGTAAAGGCCCACATGGATATGGGAATGAGCATTGAATATGTGGTACGGTGCACTAGTCCCCAAACTTGACTATATATTGAAATGGCCTGGGTAGTTTTAAAATTTTCTCATCTGTGTTCCATCCCCAGAGATTTTAATTTATTGTTATGAGATTTGGCCTGGGCATCAGGATTTTTTAAACCTTGTTACCTGGATATTTCTGACTTGCAAGGAAGTTTGTAAACCACTGTTAGAGTGGATTCTTCCTTTTTGAATGGTGGTAAGATGGTCTAAACAAGTTACAGAAATCCAGTTAGAGGGTTTAGCAATTATAATCCAGTCTGATTAGTGCTTGAATAGGTATAAACACAGATGTGGTATAAACCAGATTACAGGCTCCATGAAGGCAGGTTCTGTGCCTCATTCACTCCTCTGTCCCCAGCACAATGTCTGGTACATAATGGGCATTCGGTACTGAATATTTTAAAAGGTGGGGGTTGGGGGGGTAAATAGCTTCTTAACAAATTTTGTATCAAGTATTTTTTATACAGTTATCATGTGCTAGATGGTATGGATTCACAAAGAATCAGACACAGTTCATGCTCTTGGAGACCCCGTAAGAAGCAAATCCTGTGGGCTTCCTAGGGAGGAGGAGATCACTATTGCTAAGCTTTTATGTTTCAATCCTCTCAAAATAACCAGGTGGAGGAGGTGTGGGGATGGTCATGTTCATGAGATTCAGCAGTAAATTATCTTATACATCTTTCTCTCTCTCTCTTGGGTAGGGATAGTTTCTGGCTTTTGGGTTCTGGTAGCCCTTAAAAATTATTTTTTTGGCTTTATTGATTTGCTTTAAGTTTTTCCATTTTGAAGACATCTTTAGAAATTAGAAACTTAAGGAGTTGAATTTTCTAAAACTCCGGAGAGCTCATTTACCTCATGAAATGGGTTTGAATAGCCATGTTATTGCAGGGACTAATAGTTTAAAGTTGAGGGTATACTGAATGAATATTGCTTCTTATGATGAAATGCATTTAAGGGCTGAAAAGCTTCTAAGAGAACTAATGGATTTTCGGAGCTCATTAGTTGAAATTTTTACAAGGGATTTTAACCGGAGTAGATTCTCCTGGTTATGGGAGGAAGACTTGTCAGGTGAAGATCAGTTAAATGACTGGGAAACTATTAACAGGATATAGGACCTTTCATTTTTTAGTGACTCACTTGTCTCACGGACACTGGTAGTGAAAGGACATTACCATCTAATTATTGTGCAGTTGCTTATGAGAAATACATCAGTCATCATAGTTTAGTTTAATTTCTAATAGAAACATTTCCCTTCATAAATTGCCAGCACAATTGATGCATTTGATAGCATCAGTAAACGGCATCTGAGACTGGTATGGAGAGATTTACCTTTAGGACTGATTCATTTATTTTTTTTTTTAAGATTTTATTTATTTATGCATAAGAGACACAGAGAGGGAGGCAGAGACACAGGCAGAGGGAGAAGCAGGCTTCACGCAGGGAGCCCAATGTGGGACTCGATCCAGGGTCTCTAGGATCACACCCTGGGCCAAAGGTGGCGCTAAACCGCTGAGCCACCCAGGAGTGATCCATTTAAATTGCTGTTGTTATTTTTACAAGAAGGACAGGATTTCATCCTTATCAAAAAAATGAGTCCATATCAAGAATTTTGTGGACTACTGTTCATCCTTAGTGTCACTGAAATTTCTCTCCGAGAATAAAAAAGGTCTGACTGTCTTACTAGGTGTTTGTTAGGGATGTTGTATCATCTTTATTTAGAAATGTTAAAGAATGGTATGGATATGAATTTGTAAAGGATATTAACTTAGATATTCTCTAAAAATTTGAGGATAGATTGAGTGACCTTAAGTGTTTGAACAAAAAGTTAATGGCTTAAAAAAAAAAAAAAAGTTCATGGCTTAATTACACACCTAGATACATTTGGTCCCTATCCGTCAATGCAGAGATAGAGGAAAGAGAAGGATAAGCAATGCGTAAGTGAATGGATAAGTATTATTTTCAGTCATCATACCCTATCTTTCATACCTATAATTTTCTGTATTAGAGAAATGATTGTAAAGAGATAATTTAACTCACAAGTACCTACATTATATTTGGAGACTGGCTCACTGAAGGGGGGGGAATATCCTATTGTTTCCAAATTATTTTTCAACATTAAATTTCAGCTGTGGATCAGTATCTTGGGTTTGGAAGCCAGATCACCTAGAATTAATTGGAAGAAGTTATTAGTCAGAATATTCTATGTCGTGGTATGAAATTAATCCTGAAATCTCAGGTTAGATTTGTTACTTGCTAGAAGTCTCTTCAATTTGGTTTTGTGTCCTTTTGATAGGACTCTGATAGTTTCAGGTAGCAATCTTGCTTTCTTGTATAACAAGATGTTTCAGGCTCATCTTATATGATGTCTCAGACCTCTAATCAGCTGTTACTTTAAGAAGGTCCTGGTTCCTTTTAAGGAAGAATGGTCTTTGGAGAACAGTCTGGTGCTAGGACTAAATTCTGTCGCTTCCAAGTTAGCCATTGTTTCTAGTGTTTGTGGTTTTTTTCTTTTAAAAATATGTCAATAATAAGATACTCTTAATCATAGGAAACAAACTGAGGGCTGCTGGAGGGGAGAAAGGTGGAGGGACAGGGTAACTGGGTGATGGGCATTAAGGAGGGCACATGATATTATGAGCACTGAGTATTATATAAGACTGATGAATCACTGCCCTGTACGTCTGAAACCAATAATATATTATATTATTATATATTAATTAATTGAATTTGAATAAAAATTTTAAAAATATATCAATAGTATTTTTTAATTTCAGAATATATCATACCCACAAAAGATAATAGATACTCAGTTCAAAGAATAATAATAAAACAAGTACTTATTGCCATGCTTAAGAAATATAGCAAAACCATTTGTGACCTCCCCCAATTTTAACCCCTCCCATGCTACTGTAGGTAACCATTATCCTGAATTTTCTGTTAATACTCTTTATAGTTTTTTTGTGCATATTTTTTCATTAAACTTTAGTTTTTGTTTTCTTCTGCAACTTGCTTTTGATTGAACATACTTTTAGGTTTATCCATAACAATTTATATTGCTGTAGTTTGTTTCTTTTTTTTTTTTTTAACTATTTATTTATTTATTCATGAGAGACAGATTGAGAGAGAGAGAGAGAGGCAGAGGGAAAGGCAGGCTCCATGCTGGGAGCCGGATGTGGGACTTGATGCTGGAACCCCAGGGTCACAACCTGAGCCAAAGGCAGACACTCAAGGCTGAGCCACCTGGTCATCCCTGTAGTTTGTTTCTTTTTGTTGCTATTTAGTAAGCATTTTACTGTATGAATATTCTCAGTGTATCCATTCTATTACTAAAGAACACTGAAGACCTAATTTTTGACTCTTGGAACCCAAAACAATTACTGTGTAAATATAATGTATACATGTAAGAATTCAAGGTATATACCTAGGAGTGGAATTGATGGTAATGTATATTGTTTTCCAAAGCAGTGAGAGTTCCCATGACAGTTGCTCACAGTGCCTCCAAATGGATAGTTTTTTAATTCTTGCCAGTCTGATATGTATAAAATAATACCTTATGGTTTTATTGGCCATTTTCCTGATTTCTAATAAAATTGAACACATGTTCAATTGTTCAAAACAATTTCCTATGTTTATTTGTGTTACTTCTTTTGTGAAGTGCTTACTTAGGTCTTCTGCACATTTTTCTCTTGGTCTTGTGGGGTTTTTTTCTGCTTGTGTTATTGTTTTTAATCAGAACAGGTTGTCATACATTCTGAATACTAATCTTTTTTTTTGGTTATATAGGTTACAAAATATCTTCTCTCAGTTTGTGGCTTGTTTTCTACCATCTTTAGGTATCCTTTGGAAGAAAATGTATTAATTTTAATGTATTTCCATTTATCAGTTTTTTTCTTTATGGTTTGTGCCTTTTATTATCATGTTTAAGAAATTTTGTATGGAAAGGTTGTGTACATATTCTCTTCTTTTCTCTTTTCCAAAGTTTCTTAGAGTTTATTTTTCATTTTGAAGTCTGTGATTCATGTAAAATTTGATTTTTGTATATGGTATAAAGTAATTATAAATATTCAGCATGATTATTAAATAGTAATTATGCTCTTATTCCACTTAAAATGAAGCTTGCAAGCAGAAGCCTCAGGCAACAGATTAAACCATCAGTGACTATAAAGCTACACCTTAATCAGAATGGAGATCACAACACCAAAGTTCTGCAGACAGACCCAGCCACTCTGCTTCATTTGGTTCAACAATTGGAACAAGCGTTGGAGGAAATGAAAACAAACCACTGTAGGAGAGTTGTGCGGAATATCAAGTAGTTCCAGCTTTAAGGATTTATTCCCTTTGAATCACTCATGAATCAATGATATGCAGTGGTTATTTTTCAAAATTAATCTTTTATTAATTGACAGTGATACATACATACAGTTTCCATGAAATTTCTTTTCTTAAGACAAGATATTGAAGGCATGATCAAAAGCTAAAGTAAAGTTCCTTTCCTGGTGCTAAATGTGGTCAGTTTCCTTAACAAATTAAGATGTATTTTGTATTTTAAATGTATAAGTAGAATTCAATCAGCTGGAAATGAGTCTACACTGTTCATACCTTTTGTGTATGTGAATGTCTTTTTTTGGTACTTCTTTTGATTTGTTAACTTTATGATTTTCTTCTTTATTGACCAAAATTTGAAAATAAAATTCACAATGTAATACCATTGCTATTCAGAATATTTTTAGACAGTTCATTGTTTTTGACCTTTAAAAGCACCCACAATGTTATTAGCCGCAGAATAGGTGGAAATAAATATGAATTTTTTAAAATGCTCTATTGTTTAGACAGTTCATGCATTTTTCCTTGCTAGCAAAAATAATAAGTACTTACCATGTTGCTTAAGCTTGAGTTGTCATGGCTAATTGCTTAAATGGTACTCAAATTTGTGTGATCGTATGTTACATTTTATCAGGGTCTACATTTTTCCCCTAGTACCCAAAGCATCTAAGAGATGCTGTATGTACATTTATATACAATGAATGCAGGAGTAATATAATCACTTCTTAATTATCTGAATATAAATTACACTTTTTTTTAAAAGATTTTATTTATTTGAGAGAAAGAGTATGAGAGATCTCGTACAAGCAGGGTAAGGACAGAGGGAAAGGGAGAAGCAGGCTCCCGTCAAGCAAGGAGCCTCATGTGGGGCTCGATCCCAGGACCCTGAGATCATGATCCGAGCCGAAGGCAGACAATCAACTGAGCTACCCAGGCGCCACTACGGTCACTTTTTTTTTTTTTTTTAAGATTTTATTTATTTATTCTTGAGAGACAGAGAAAGAGGCGGAGACATAGGCAGAGGGAGAAGCAGGCTCCATGCAGGAGCCTGATGCAGAGCTTGATCCCAGGACCCTGGGGTCACGACTTGAGCCAAAGGCAAATACTCAACTGCTGAGCCACCCAGATGTCCCCAGTCACTTTTTTATAATTTTATTTGAGTAAAGTTTAGAGGGCAAAGGGACGCCAAGTTTACTACATTTAAGTACCCCTTTACAAACTTGATTTTTTTTTTTTTGTAACGGTAAGCTATTGGCTTGAAAAACTCAGATGCTGATGTGTCATGTCAGCCTGATGAGTACAAGGACACAGGGAGACTTAGAAGGACAAGGAGACTTGAGTGGCAGACTTAAGGAGAAAAATCACGGAAGGGTGGAAATGGAGGTTCAGTCTTAAATATGTATTCAGGGTCTTCTGAGAGCCTCATTCTCATGGAACAACTCAAGTATGCCTTTAGAACAATCACACTTAAGGTGTACTCTAGGTTCTGTCAATATCTTCTGTCCTAAGAGTTAGAGATTTTTGGGTCAGAGTGACAGCTTTTTTTTTTCTCTCTTAACCAAGAGCCTAGCAGGGAACAGAGGCCAATGGAAGAAAAGCACAAGTTTAATTGCCACCTCAAGCAATTGGGCCACCCTTTCCCATAGGTATATGTTCTGTAGTTGCAAAGAAACTAGTATGACATATTAATTAAATTCTAATCAAATTTTAATTTTCATGATAACTTGATTAATGAAGCTGACATGTTAACCTCACAAAAAAGAAACTTTATATTATGTGAAATAGTGCTCGCTTCGGCAGCACATATACTAAAATATATATTACATGAAATAATAGTAGCACATCAACAGGTTTGAAAGCAACATACCTGCCAAGCTCATATGATAAAAAATAGCTCTATGAGGCTGCTTATTTATCCACATTTGGTGGGAGATAAGCAGGGCTGACCCCAGGCAAGATTGAAGTAATAGCACTGTGTCCCTTCAAGGTGACCTTCTATATCCAGTGGTCTTACTCTCATCAAAACAAGAAAGCAAGTGTTAGTCTTTAATTGTGTCAAACTCCCCTGGCCTCCTCTTTCTACTGCATTATACTTTCTGATCTTCCTTCCTCACCTTTTTGGGCCAGAATGAGTTGGGAGCAGTCTCCTAACTTCTTTTCAAACCCAAGGCTCAGTTTTAGTACAGGGCATTCAATGGGCCTCTTTCTTTTCTTGTTTAAACATCCATATCCTCTACCTTCTTTGTTTTGTGGCACATTTGATTTTTTTGTAGCTTGTAGATGAACAATATTTTCTGCAGATGTAGTCACCGTTCTACTCTGCTGTATGAGCAGGTTTCTTGACTCCAGGTAATGTACCTTTCCACCTATAACTATCTAAATTTTTATTAAGTCACTATAGAATATAAGTAAGTTGATTTTTCAGGATTCGCTAGTGCGTGTTTAGACTTAAATGTCTTATCCCCATGTCTCAAAGCCAGATTAGTAACAGCAAATCTAAAGCAGCAAATTGGAAAAGTGGGGGGCATACCATAAAAATAAAATAGACCTTTGGAAAATGAAAAATAAGAATCTGATGCTAAGGAAAGTTTGAAAAATCTTAGAGTGTCAAGGATGCATGTGTGCGAGCTCTTAAAATTTATTACAATGTGTGGCCTTTAGGATGCAAGCCTTGGAGAAGGTTAAGAGGGCAGTCTTTGGAGCCAGAAAAAAAAAGGGTGTGAATTTAGCATAGTAACATGTAGTGTTACAGACTTGAGACAATATTCGTGTAGATTGAGGATCTCATTATTTTACAACCTTGAATCATGTTTTCTGTACGTCCTGGTGGTTTTGGCTAGTAAGATTATGGCTGTTTCTTTTCCTAGAATAATTTCTGTAAGTTTGAATGACTCACATGATATTTTTTAAAAGTCAGAAAGGAAGAATAAAGGTCATGGGATTTAAATACAGTTTTAGTGATATTTTCATTCAAAATTGTAATTCTTGGGATGATGTACACATAGCTGTCCAGAAACCTCAGCTATTCAAAACTACTCCATCCTTAAAGAACTCAGACAGGCTGAGGGTTGTACAGATGGACTTGGCCCAGAGTCCTTTTTTTCTCTTTTACCTTCATATTAGTGGGAAAAAAAAAGGAGACTCTCAAAACATTATCTGAACCAATTCTGTTTTCTACATAATATTACACCTAAGGAGAATTATCTGTGTTTTTAATCTCCAAGGGAAAACACATAATACTTTTAGTTTTTCACAGTCCTTATAGTCAGGAAGTTCTACCAGCTGCTGTATTAAAGTCTTCCTACTATAATATACTCATTCGTCTGTATTTTTTTTCCTTTTATTTAAATTTTGTTAGCGGGATCCCTGGGTGGCGCAGCGGTTTGGCGCCTACCTTTGGCCCAGGGCGCGATCCTGGAGACCCGGGATCGAATCCCACCTCAGGCTCCCAGTGGATGGAGCCTGCTTCTCCCTCTGCCTGTGTCTCTGCCTCTCTCTCTCTCTCTCTCTCTCTCTCTCTCTCTCTCTGTGTGACTATCACAAATAAAGAAAAAATATTAAAAAAAATAAAAAATAAAAAAATAAATTTTGTTAGCTAACAATACAGTGCAATATTTCTGGAGTATTTGTCTATTTATTTTTAAAAATATACCTTTGGGACACCTGGGTGTCTCAGTGGTTGGGCATCTGCTTCTGGCTCACGGCATGATCCCAGGGTCCTGGGATCGAGTCCCACATAGGGCTCCCCACAGGGAGCCTGTTTCTCCCTCTACCTGTGTCTCTGCCTCTCTCTATCTCTCATGAATAAATGAAATCTTTAAAAAACAAGAATATACATTTGATTTAGTCTCTCCTTATCCTTCCACAGTTTACATAATCACAGGTTACTCTCATCTCTTTTCCTTTTTTTCACTTGGTAGAAAATATTTTGGCGAAGAGGGTATGGTACTACATTGCTTCTAATTTCAATTTATTTACTTTAAAAACCACCATGACTATTGCATTCAAACTTAAACACTTCCCTTAAAACAAGCAAGCCCAACTCCACCATTACTGTGGTTATTTCAATCAGCTTTACAAATTTTGAAAGTGATGTTTTAATTATAAAAGCAGAATAAGCCCATTATTTCTCAACTTCACAAAAACAGTTACTATGAAGTAAAACAATGATACACTTTACGGCAATAAAACATATTTAATGGTTTGGTCACTCAATAGTAATAGCTCTTTTCCCCATGTTTATATAGCTCCACGCCTCTCTGCCCAGGAATGTAAGTGACCTGAGAGCCCCAAATCCATAAGATTCTACTTATCATATGGGAAAATTTAGGAAAAGTAATATTATGTTCTTAATGGGCTTAGAGTACAAAGGAGCATCAGGAATACAAATAGCTGCATCAATATACTCTGAAATTTGGCTACCGCTTCAGTTGTTGTAAACTCAAGCAACTTTTTGTAGGATGAATTTTTTGATAACTATAGTGTAAACTGTGTTTGTTATCAAGGGGAATATTACTAATTATATAGCTGTCAGCATGGGAGGCCATGCTCTTTTATTCTTAAGACTGAATTGACACTTTCTTAGTTGGAAAGACTACAGTTTTCATTTTCCTCTCTTAGAGTTATCACATTTTCTCTTGTGGAGCAGTCTGCCCAACAACCAACTAAAAAGAGCAATACAAAAAGGATGTTTTCCCTTTCTCACAAACCATATGAGGTGTTTTACCTCTTTAGTCTTAATCTCTCTTACTCTTTATTCTCTTACACTGAGCTATAATCCACCCATTTATGTTTGTCCTTGTGTTGATAGAAAAAAAAAACAAAGCAAATTCTAAAGTCTTTTCTAACTCTTTTACAACATTACTGACTCAATTCTGTTAAATATTTATTAAGTGCTTTGAGTGGCCCATGTTATGTGCCGAACAAAGGATAAAGTCCTAATCTCAGTTTAGAATGCTCTCAGGCCATTCCATCCTTGAAAGTCGTTTAATCCATAAACTTATTAGATTTAGAAAGGAATTTCCTAAAGAGGCTATTCTGAAGAAGGAAAAGTTCCTCTGGGCTGCTGTCTGTTAGGATCCCTTTTCCTGAACACCTTTTCTGAAAGGCAAAACTCTAATGATCCAATAGCTAGAGCTGTAGAAATGTGCAGAGGAAAGGATAGACCACTGAGGAATATTGTGGAACACTTGGACATGGTTAGGATGGCAGAAATTGTCCTTACTTCTTTCCCTATTAAAATAGGGTTCCCTGAGGTAACCGGAGGTGTGATGGGAAAAGCAAATTGAATTTTTTTTTTTACCTGCATGCCAATGTTGTGATTGTCATAAATCCAATGAGAAGTGGATGCCTGTGGTTTTGAAGGAATGTGCTTAGTTCACAGAACGAAAAGGCTTCTCAGTTAACTCAAAGACTAAAAACACACAGATTAAAATTCAAAGAATGAGGAAAAGAAAATCCAAGGAAGTCTTTGAGTTTCACTGGGGCAAGTATAGATGGGTAGGATATGATTTCCTGGCATGATCTGCCAACTCTATGCTTTTATTGCAAATAAATAAAAAATTCTTACAAAGCTCAAGTGAGTTTTTAAGTGCTACAACATCATAAAGTTGCTTGATTTGCAGCCAAGACTATTGCACAATTCGTAGCTGAAAAGAACTAAGAAAGGCTGCTGGTAATTTTTTACTACTTAAAAAAAAAAGAGCAAGTCATCATATACTTTCCCAAAAGGGGAAAATGATTTGTCTCATGATATGAGCAATATAATTAAAACCTTTATTTTTAATGTTTAGACTCGTAAGGATGTAATTATTGGGTATTCTTTTCTATGCTTTTTTTCTTCTACTCTTTGTCTTTGCCTGGATCTAAATACAAAATTCCATGCCTTTCTTAGGTCCTTAAAACAATTTCTTTTCATGCCAAATCTCATTAAGCCTCCTCCCTCTTAAAAAAAATTTTTTTGAGAAATAATTCGCATAAAATTCAACCTTTCAAAGTATACAATTTGGTGGTTTTTAGTATGTTCACAGAGTTGTGCAACTATCCTCACTATCTGATTACAGAACCTTTTCATCACTCCAAAAAGAAATCCATATCCATCTACAGTCACTTTCCATTACCGTTCCCTCAGGCCACCCCCCTATATCCCACCCCCCTCCCTTGGCAACCACTAATCTACTTTCTGTGAATTTGCCTCTTCTGGACATTTTGTATAAGTAAAATTATATAATATATAGCTTTTTGTATCTGGCTTCTCAGCATGTTTTCAAGCTTCATGTTGTAACATACAGCATTACTGCATTACTTCATACTTTTTTAGGGCTGAATAATATTCCATTGCATGGATACTCAGTATTTGACTTTTATGGTATTTGACTGAGTCATATATTTGTCTTACTATGGAATTAATCTATTGCATTTTTATAGTGTTTATGAGAGAGACTCTGACAGATTTAGTCATGTATTAGCTACCACGATGGTTTTCTAGAATTACCTCCACAAATGCAAGTTAGAAAAGTCAGAGAACAATTTCTTCCTAAGCAGTTATTAGTAGAGTTATTCTCCAAAGAACAGAATGTTTTATTTTTAGCTATTCAAAAGTTATACCAGATGTTATACCAACAGTTAAATTGTTGAAGAGACTTTTAGCTGAAATCAGCTCCAGAGAAAATTAGATTAATGTTATATCTTTTTAAATTTAAAAGATTTCCAACTAAAATGACGAATATTCTGTGAGCATTTTATATATTTAGAGAAGATAGAAAGGAACTAAGGAGGATTTATGTCTTCCCATATTCATTTTACATATTTTCATATTAGATGAAACTGTTAAAAATTTATAAAAGTTATCTATAATAGAATAGAGAAAAAAGGCATTTACTTTTGCTTAAATTTACTCAAAATATTTCTTCTTTTTTTTAAGATTTTATTTATTCATGAGAGACATAGAGAGAGGCAGAGACATAGAGGGAGAAGCAGGCTCCCTGCGAGAAGTCCAATATAGGACTCAATCCAAGGACCTCGGGATCACGACCCAAGCCAAAGGCAGACAGTCAACCACTGAACCACCCAGGTACCCCCCCTTCAGAATATTTCTAAACTAGTTTGGGGGGATCTCTAGGACACCATTCTCTGGATAATGCAGCTGCTGCAGCCACTTGCCTTCTGGGGCTCATAAGCTAGTAGACGAAATGGAAAGATACATAAACATTGATTCAGAGTGTGATTAGGCATAGGAAGAGATATGACAGCTAAGGAGCTCTGCAAACCTAAGAGAAGGAGGGAGTAGTTCTCACAAGGGGCATCAGGTTGGTACTTTTTTTTTCTTGATCATTTTTGCTCTTTTGGTAATTGTATCCCAAGTTACGTTGGGAAATAATCTCTTCCCAATTGGATATTGTTTGGTGGGACTGTCAGAGAAGAGTCCATGCCTTCCTCTCTTCATGCTGAGCCTATAATTTAAGTCTCTCTCCCAGGACTTTGAAGCCAGTCAGAGAGACTGGTTGACACCTTTTCATTTTTTTTTTAAATTTATGTATTTTAGGGAGTGAGAGTAGTAGAGGGAGAGGGAGAGAGAGAATCTCAATCAGACTCCCCACTGAGTGTGGATTTGACGCAGGGCTCAATTTCAGGACCCTGGAATCATGACCTGAGTTGAAATCGAGAGTTGGAACACTTAATCAACAGAGCCACCCAGGTGCCCCACAAATTCATTTTAGTGGCAGCCTTGCAAGATGCTTGAGACCTGCTACATGGCATCACAAAGGTGTTCTTGTCCTTTAAGGACTTGGTCTCAGAACTGCCCTTTTATTCTGTACCTAATATATTCAATAAATTTATTCTCTGTTAAAGTTAGCATCTAAAAGAACCCCAACTGCTACAGAGGATAACAATACAATTAGATTAATTTTGTAGAATTGCATACTTTATTTCATAAAGTGGGATTTTTGTAAAATATCTTTGCAAATTGTTACTGCATCTAAAATTTAGACATGATTTCAGGATGTAGGTTGACTGGCAGTCTCATGTTAGGATCAGTCTAATTACTGAGACAAGATTCAAAACAAATTAGCATTTTCCTGTTAATGCTCTACTATTCCTTTTATGTGCTTTTTTAAACAATTTTATTTATTTATGACAAACACACAGAGAGAGGGAGAGACATAGGCATAGGCAGAAGCAGGCTCCCTATGAGGAGCCAGATGCAGGACTGGATCCCAGGACCCCGGGATCACAACCTGAGCCAAAAGCAATTAACCACTGAGCCACCCAGGTGCCCCTATTTGCTTTCTGTATCCTCTCTATTGTGTCTCTAAACTGTTCCCTTAGAACTTACAAAATCTGGTGGTTTCACTGTAATCCCTTTAGTTAGTCTATTACAGTTTGCTTATAGAAATAAGATGAAAATATAAAACAGTAATTATCAAATGAAACAATGCCTAGATGAATTCCTGGCACACAATAGTTAAAGCAATTAATGAACAAATCAATGAGTCAGAGTGATGCGTGAACAGTATATACAATATGCCCTGTGGAACTTCAGAGTGGGGAAAAGCCACTTCAGCTTGGAGTGTCAGAAAAATGTTTCTGAGTTGTTGAGAGAAAGGCAGGATTTGAGCAGATAGGTTCCTGGGTCTGTTTTAGGTGCTTGGAATACAGTGGGGATGAGAGAATATGACTGCTCTCATTGAGCTTACATCCTAGTGGGGTGATGGATAATAGAGAAGATAAATGTGAACTATAATTTCAGGTTGTGCTAACTTCTCTGAAGAAAAATAAAAACACATTAAGGGTCAGAGTTGAGAGCTGCTATTTTAGGTAGACAGGTCAGTAAAAGCTCTGAAGAGTTGATGTTGGAGCAGAAACCTGAATGCAGCAAGGGAGTGCACAGTAGAATATTTGGAAGAAGAGCATTCAAGGCTGCAGGAAAAGTAGGCAAATGCTCTTAGGTGAGAATGGGCTTGGTATGTTTAAGGAAGTGCAAGGAGGTTGATGTGGCTCGAGTTAAATGAGAATAGAAGTGATCAGAGGAGTGAGCAGCAGCAAGACACAGGGCCTTTAGCACCACGTTTTCTTCTCCTCCAAGTCCTTCCATCAAACTGAATATGTGGATGATCCATCCAACACCTGAGCTTCTCATTTCCTTGATCTCATTTCCCAAGGCCTCCCCTGTTTCTTTCAGCCACTTGGTTCCACTGCTGCACTCTGGACCTTGTCCCCTACACTCTGGACCCTGTCCCCACCTGAACTGTTCTGCCTCTGAAATCACAGTTTCAGACCTTCTATCCTCTTGAAATTGATTCCACTCATTGGTCAATATAACTTCCAACACCCCAATTCTTCAGCTTTAGATGAACCTTCAATACCTTTGCCCTACTCTATCTCTCTCTATTCAAAAGCCTCTGCCTATCTATATTTCCCTCCTTATCCAGTTTGGATTCCCAACCCATCACTGCAAACAACTCAACCCTGCCAATATTCTAAAACCTTTCTGTTGTATTTTGCATTGCACCTCTCATCTCTACCATATATGAATTCAACTCTCCCATCTTTTTTCTTGCTGGTTTATGGGCAACAAAGACCATGGGAGAAAATATGCAGAAACCACCCAGACTATCAAGCTTCTATATTTATGATCATTAGTCTTAAGCCTTTAACACTGCCTAACTAGCCCATGATTTCCCTAGTCAGCTTTCTCATTTTCAACAATCTCAAGCTTTCTCTGCTCCCCTTAAGCCTCTGACCCATGCACCACCCCTTCTTGTTTTCATCACTGCCTGCCTATTTCTTCACAGAACAAATAGAAGTGATCAGATAGGAATTTTCTTCACTTCTGACCAACAAATTTAAAGTCCTCTCTGTTCTGTGCGCTGATTCTCATTTTTCTCTCCTATTCCAGTAAAAGAGGCATCCCTCAGGTTTCTGGATCCTATTCTTTCCAGTATCTTGTCACTTTTGTCTTTCGTGCTTATCCATCTTCCTGATTTCTTCTCATGAAAAAAAAAAAGAGGCATTTCCAATCTACCTCATCTTAATATCCCTTGACCCACATCCCTCTCTAGTTACTACATACTGTATCTTCTCCATTTCTGAAAAAAGTTCACCTTCCCTCCCCAAGTCACTCCTGGTAACATTTCCAGGACTTTCCATGTTGCTAAATCCAATGTACATTTTTCTGTCCTCATCTTACTAGATGTACAGCAACATTTGACACGATTGATCACTCTTTCTAAAAAAGGATACTTTTTTGGGGGGGGATGTTAAATATCTTCTCTTTTACCATTTACATCTCTAGCAATGTTTTCTCATATTTGCAAGACTGCCCTCTTTTTTTTTTTAATTTATTTACGATAGTCATAGAGAGAGAGAGAGAGAGAGAGAGAGAGAGGCAGAGACACAGGCAGACGGACAAGCAGGCTCCATGCACCGGGAGCCTGACGTGGGATTCGATCCCGGGTCTCCAGGATCGCGCCCTGGGCCAAAGGCAGGCGCCAAACCGCTGCGCCACCCAGGGATCCCCAAGACTGCCCTCTTAGTTGGACATCTCCCCAGAGTTTTGTCTTTAGTCTTTTCTCTCTACAAACTTATGCCAGGTAGTTTGGTTCATTTCTTTGGCTTTAATTAACATCAATCTGCTGATGACTATCCACTTTAGATCACTAGTCCTATTGCTCTCCTGAATTTGAGACATGTAACTACTTATCATCTATATGTGCTTAGATGTCTATCTAACAGTTACTTCAAACTCAAGATGAACAAAATTCGGGCACCTGGGTGGCTCAGTGGTTGAGCGTCTGCCTTTGGCTCAGGTCATGATCCCAGGGTCCTGGGATCAAGTCCCACATTGAGTTCCCCTGCATGGAGCCTGCTTCTCCCTCTGCCTATGTCTCTGCCTTTCTCTGTGTGTCTCTCATGAATAAATAAGTAAAATCTTTAAAAAATATATATATATGAACAAAATTCAACTTATCTTTTACAAACTTGCTCTTCTTCCAGTGTTCTTTATTCAAGAAATAACTTTGCTATCCACCCAGTTGCTCAAATCAGAGACATGTGTGTCACTCTTGGCTTCTTTCTCTCCCTTTCACTCACCACAAATGATCCATTACCAAGTCCTATCAACTCTACCGTCTTAAATATCACTCAGATTAGTCTACTTCTCTGCATTTCCATGGCCTCCCTGCTCATGCTTGGGCTACCTTATCTCCCTCCAGTTAACTAGTTCTTTGACTCCATCTTATTAAGCTCCCCATTCTCCTCACCCCCATGCATTTCCTATACAGCAGCCAGAATCATCTTCCAAAATAGAAATCACATCCTTTGACTGTTTAAAACCCCTCAGTTGATTTGCATTGTTTTTGGGATAAAGCCTTGGCTCCTAGCTTTATTTCCAGTCTCATTTCTCTCACATACACCTCTTCCCATGTGGTGTTCTTTCATTTCCTTCACTTCTATTGTCTGAATCCTCCCTCTTCCATCATCTACCAAGTAACTCAAATGCATTCCTCTGGCTTCAGTTTAAACATCATTTCCTCCAAGAAGTTAGGAGAACTATTTTGTTTACATAGTACCCTGTGCTGTCCTTATCATAGATTTAACAAATATTGGTGTAATCATTAGGTTAATTACCTTTTTTTTTTCCTGAATTGTAGGAACTGTGTTTTTCTTGCTTTGCTCTGTATCACTGGTGTCTGTCACTATGACTGGTACTTTTTAAGCTCCTATTAAATGTTGCAGAGAGAGAGAAAGCAATATAAAATGGAGTACAGAACAAAATCTGCGTATATTTTAAAGGTAAAACAAGGCTCCAAACGAATTTTGCTTTCCTGTCACACAACTATGGTTTGCATTAAACCTCACAAGTTATATATCAGCATTTCTTTTTTTCCTTTAGTGGGAAAACATATTTAGAACATTTAGTCTGCAGATTCTATTGAATGGACAAAACCAGATATTTACTTAGACCAGTGATTTTTAGCCTAGGCTGCCCTTTGGAATCACTTGGGAAAATTTTTAAAAATTCTGTTTCCCATCATTGTAGATTGTCTCATCCTTGTAGTTTGTCATTTAACTGGCCTGAGATTTGTTTTGTTTTGTTTTTTTAAAGATTTTACTTATTTATTCATGAGAGACACACAGAGAGAGAGAGGCAGAGACACAGGCAAAGGGAGAAGCAGGCTCCATGCAGGAAGCCTGATGCAGGACTTGATCCCAGGACTCTGGGATCACACCCCGAGTCAAGGCAGACACTCAACTGCTGAGCCACCCAGGCATCCCAACTGGCCTGAGATTTGTAAAAGCTCTCCATATGATTCTGATCTATAGCAGAAGTTAAGAACATGACAGATACTGGACCTTTTTCTCTGTGGCATAGTTCACTGACTGATATTTGAGCCTGTTGAAGAACAAGAAATTCAGTCAATCTATATTCAGCAGTACCCTGATCCACCCATTGGTGCTTCAACTGCAATTAAAAACAGCTGAAACAATAAAAAGAATTTGTTGGGACAAATAACTGTGAAGTCCAGAGGAAGTGTTGGTTTCAGACAAACTTGATCCAATGGCCCAGTTGATGGCCCCAGGAACCTCATATCTTTCTGTTTCTCTTACCTGTCTTGGCGTTGGCTTTCTCCTAATTTAGGCCCTCCTCAGGGCCAAAGATGACTGCCAGAGGCACCTGTAAGGTGAGCCCATCTTTGTCCCAGTGTCATTATTAGAAAGAGTTTTTAGATTCACTCTGATTTGACTGGTTTGGGTTACAAACCAATTGCTATGTTCAATGGGTTAGAATGTGTTAGAACAAGAGTGGAGTTCTCTTACCAGGGATCATACCAATTCCCAAATGAGTATGAGGTCTTTTGGAAAAGAGGAAACAAAAATCAATGCTGAGACCACCAAATAACTGTCTCCTATAACTCCACAGTGGTTGGCCCTACCATTGTGCAGAATTTGGGCACAAAACTGTGGTAGTATTTTATAGTATTATACTGTATACTATACTGTAAAGCACATAGTATGTTTTAAGTAACATAGATCATTTGTATTTCAGAAACCAAAAAAAACCTCCCTCAAAAACATAAATAAATACCATAGATAGGTTTCCACATCAATTTCTATAGTGACCACTAAGAAACTAAATATGATTGTATTCGATACAAAACCATTTAGTGAGAAAGAATGTAAGAACAGAAAATTTTATTTGAACTCTGCAAATAGAAGTTGCCTCATATATGGTGTTTGCTTAGTGCCTCAGTGAACACTGGTTTTTTTTTTTTGGCCTCATTAAAAAAAAAAAAATCTTAGGCCCTCCAGAGTGTCTGACTTGTGGACTCCCACCCTCTAAGCTGAGTGTTACCAGCCAAAAAAGATTCTGTTGAGCTTTGCTTTTTATAATTTTTATTATGAAGTCTACAGGGTTTAAACTACCCTCCAAATATATTATTGAATTATAATATTGTTTATGCCATTCCAAATGACATATGTTAAAAAATAAAATAACACCACACACACACACAAATTCCACTAAATGCCCTCCTCCCTCTGCCTATCCCCCCAGGGGATGCTAACTCTCCCTAATTGGAAACTCACTCTTCTAGAGCTTACTCTCACCAAGTATCCTTCTAATTATAATGTGGCTTTGCATAAAAAGTTTCCAATAGACAGAAAATGTGCTAACCAGCAAACATGGATCTGGGGTCTGCTTATAGTTATATTTCCCATTGCAAGTTAATTCACTGGTGTTCATCAGGCCTTAGACACTCATTGTGTCTACGTGTGCTAGCATTTAAATTTCTGAGTTTATAAAACTGAAGACCACATTTCAGAACAAGACTCGTGCCATAAACTTTACTAACACCAGAGATATTATCCTGTCCTGGTGTCCAGACAGTCATTGTTCAAGCCACCCACACCAGACTCTTTTCTATTCAAATTGTATGAGTAAAATCCTTTTAAAAGAGAGGCATGGGACTCCTGGGTGGCTCAGTCAGTTAAGTGGTTAAGTGTCTGCCTTTAGCTCAGGTCATGATCCCAGGGTCCTGGGACCCAGCCCTGAGTCCAATCGGACACCCTGCTCACTGGGGAGCCCGCCCCTCCCTCTCCCTCTGCCAAACCCCACCACCACCGGCTTGCACTCTCTCACTTGTTCTCTTGCTCTCCCGCACAAATAAATCAATAAAATCTTTTAAGAAAAAGAGAGGTAGACTTTCTTTTACCATTTAGAAATGCAGTGCCTGAATTCTGTCTGTGTACCCAGCAAGGTGGCACATGTCCCCAGACAATAGTGAAAGGGGAACAAGACCCTCTAGTGTCATTGTCAACCTTGAAGTTCCCTGAAAAGGGAGCGCTTGTGGTGAAGAACTCAGTAACTAGAATGTGAGCATTGAGTAAATATTGGCAGTAAACTCTTTGGAATAATCTGTGGAGGGAGAAAAGGAGCTTATTTGTAAGAGGTGCAGACTAAATTCACCTGCGGGGCTTCAAGTTCTCTCCTTTAAAACACTTAGAGGGTCTTCCAGTAATAGAACATCATCAGCAAACCTTCTGCAGAGATGCAGTTGTTGTTTTGAGCTATAGAAGATTTCAAACATACACAAAGTCAATAGAATAGTATAGTGAACCCCCATTTGCCTATCACTTAATTTTAGGAACAATGAACTCACGGCCAATTTTGTTTCATTGCAACCCCACCCATTTTGCTCTGTGGCACCCACTTCCTCTCCCATGTCATTTTGAATAAATTCTCAGATGTCATTTCTGAGATGGAGATTTTTCAGTCAGAGAGCTAACTTGTTTTGGGTGATAATATGAAAATGGTCACCGCAGTTAGGAGACTTGCATTTCTTCAGATAATGACTCCCTCACACTAATGTATCCTTGATATATGGGATTAGACTACATTATCCCAGTCAAATTTCACTTGTTCTTGGTAGAGTGTGAGGTGTGCTGTTATGTAAGTGGATTATTCACAGGAAATCAAGAGCAAGTCTGAGGACTTCAGGAAAGGTGCAGAGTCCAGATCCTCACCTTGAGTCTTAGGGAACTGGCCTGGTTTGACTCAGCACAGTGGGCCGTGGGAGACTCCTGCTCTCACACATGGTTTTGTTCTAACACTGAAGACTCCAGACTGTAGAAAACATGTCCTGAGTTCTGACTACCTTTCAGGTAAAAATCACACTTTCCTGAGTGAAAAGTGAAAAGGTAAAGGCATTCTCTGAAGGGAGTCATTCCCATTGACAATTCCCATTGTCATTTGGAGGTGGACAGCTACAGTGGGCTCTGACAGTAACACACATGCCTTTCTCTCATGGGCTAAGAGTTTTTTTTTTTTTTTATGATAGTCACAGAGAGAGAGAGAGAGAGGCAGAGACATAGGCAGAGGGAGAAGCAGGCTCCACGCACCGGGAGCCCAACATGGGATTCGATCCCAGGTCTCCAGGATCGCGGCCTGGGCCAAAGGCAGGCGCCAAACCGCTGCGCCACCCAGGGATCCCGGGCTAAGGGAATTTGAGGGCTCGGATTCCAGTTGGGAGAAACAGGCTAGAGGACCACCTGTAGGAGGCAGGAAACCTAGCCCTTTAGTTTTTCAGGCTGGCTGGGAGTTAGGCAGAGAAGATCTAGGGTCAGAGGCTAAACCTTCTGATAGAGGCCACATCTAGTAAGAAGTGTAGGTTGTCTTCTGTCTTGTATTTTCCTTCTATAATCTCGAGCCTTCAACAAAGTCATATGAAAAGTTGTGTTCTGGTTTCAGCAGGCTGGTGTGAAATTAAGAAAAGAGGTTGGGTACACACATAGGACAAATCAGTACAATAGTAGCAGCAACCTGCATGAGAGACCAGTCCTGACATTGCAGGAGGCATTTGCACAGAGGTCCACCCCTCACACCTCAAAGCCAGAGGCAAAGACCATGATGGCCCTATGGGACAGTGGGATATTCCTGAAGATTCTTAGGATTATTAGGGAGGGGAATCTGGTAAAGACTAGACTTCTTGTTCCCCCATGGGTAGTATAGAAAGTAAAGGAAATACGACCTGTGAGTCCTGAGCCTACCAGAGATAAATAAATATCAACATATGTCATACACATAGTTGATGTGTATAGAAAATTTGTAGGTTACATAAACTGTTAATGGGGGAAGGGGAAAGAACATGGGGGCACCTGGATGGCTTAATCTGGCAAGTGTCCAACTCTCAATCTTGGTTCAGGTCTTAATCTCAGGGTCATGAGTTCAAGCCCTATATTGGGCTCTATGCTGGATGTGGAGCCTACTTAAAAAAAGGAAAACTGTTAACAGGGTTTCCTTTGGGATTTCACTTCGTATTCTTATAGACATTAAAACAAATTTACAAAATATATTTATTACTTTTATAATACAAATTACCTAAGATAGAAATGTATATTTAAAGAAATTATATTACCTAAAATCATTTTCCAGCTGGGCCAAGAAGTTTATGCTACATTAGGAATTAAATAACAGAGAAAAATAGCATATTTTAAATATTACCCCAGGATGGTTTACATTTGCTGGGTTCCTTCAAAATTTTCCTTATGAAATTTTTTCACTTTTTTTTAAACAAAAGAAGACAAAAACAAACCCTCTCTATTGAACTACATGCTGTGAAATAATTTTAGCATTCCCCTAGGCTTCTACCACTAGTAATAATGTTAATTCCTTGCATGCAGCATTAGATAGATTGGCGTCGTCATCCCTGGACACACACCCACAGACTGGCTCCAAGGTTAGTAAACCTGGCATAGTTAGGCTCATTTGAGCCCCCCTTTTCTCTTAATTGCCAGAATTCTACAGGTGATTGATATACAGCCACAGCTGAGGTCCTACACTAGAAGAACTGGGGAGAATGTACAGGGAACGCCTCCCAGAGGACCCAACCCAAACTTCCACACGATGTGAGTAGGCATTAATTGACTAGTCCCTCCTGAAGATTCCCCACAGATGAGCAGATAGCAGGGCCAAAAGTAAATCAGACCTTGACAAAGAAGCATGGACACCCTTGCAGTTAAAATATACTTTGTTAAGAAATTGTGGGGTGCTGGGTGGCTCAGTTGATTAAGCATCTACCTTTGGCTCAGGTCATGCCCAGCATCAGGCTCTCTGTTCAGCTCAGAGGAAGTCTGCTTCTCCCTCTCCCTCTGCCTGCTGCTCTGTCTGCTTGTGAGCTCTCTCTCTCTCTCTCTCTCTCTCTCTCTCTCTCTCTGTCAAATAATAAATACAATCTTCTTAAAAATTATAAAATATACTTGTTAGGAAATTATTTTTAATTAATCTTTAAATTAATCTGTTCTGGCCTTCGAGTCCGTTAGTAATTTTTTACCCCTTTGCATTTCATGAAAATGCAATGCAGATGAATTAACAGAAAGAAGAAGAGAGAATAGGCTATGCTAAAGAAGACATTTTTAGGGATGCCTGGGTGGCTCAGTGGTTGAGCATCTGCCTTCAGCCCAGGGCATGATCCTGGAGACTGAGGATTGAATCTCATATTGGGCTCCCTCCATGGAGCCTGCTTCTCCCTCTGCCTGTGTCTCTGCTTCCCTCTGTGTCTCTCATGAATAAATAAATAAAATCTTTAAAAAAAAGATCATTTTAGAATGGGTTTTAGGACTATTTTGGAGTTGTTCTTCACTTCAAAGGAACAGGAAAATATTCAAACGAAGGTGGCATAGGGTTAATGTGAAAATGTTGGGGATGCCTCTAGTTCTGTTGCTCACTTTCCAGGATTTGGGGCCAGCACATTAGCTCTTTATGTCTAGTTGCCTCAGTAGCACAATAAAAAAGAGGTCTGTGTGTCTGCGAAAGAGAACCATGCAAGAAGGTGCAGGTGAGGCCTGGGAAAGGGGATTTACCTTATAGAAACAACGAAACTGGGATTCTTAATCTGCAATCTTTGGAGAGCTTCAAGGTATCCATGAACCTCCTGAAATTGCATACAAAATTGTGTATGTGCCCTTTTTTTCTGGAGTAATGGTCCATGGCTTTTATCAGATTCTCAAACCACTGGAGAGGAGTAAATGCTGCTTCCTTTTTCCTTATTTACTTTTTTAAAAGAGTCTGGAGGGTAGAGATGGGGGGTATAAAAATTATTCAAGTTGGAGGAATAGAAAAGAGGGCTTATTGATTTACTGAGCTATCTGGAGGGATCCCACTGGTTCTTGAAGCTGGAGCAGAAGGCAGGTAATCACACTGTCTGAAGCCTGCTATGGGGGGAAGGCAGAGAAGTGGATAAGAAACCATAGATGGAAATTCCAGGTGAGAGCAGGTAGTTGGTAATTCTTGAAAATGCATGAGGGAAATAAGGATTAATTAGGTTTGAAATCTTCCACAATAAAATATTTTTTAAAAAATAAAGCACCCCAGAGGATTCTGAGAAGATGCCAGAGTCGGAAGCGCCAGATTTCTGTCTTCCTGCTTGGACAACAACTACATTGGCAGACTCTGTGTGATGTAAATATGTTAGAACTCTCAAGTTTATGGAAGACTTGCAAATTCCAGGAGAAGGGTTGGATGGTAAATTGAGGTTAAGTTTGGTCAATTTCAGCTCTGAGTAGAGTGTGTAGCAGCTACTCGTCTCCTACCCCTCAGCCCCTTGGCAGGCTGCCCAACGTGTGTTTCTGGAGCAGTTTGCACACAGTCTGTAGGAGCCAGGATGGAAATAAAGGACTCTGTCCTCCAAATATGAAGGATCTGTGCTCGGACTGTAGATTGCTATTTCTGATCACAGAGGTGCAGTCCTTGTTGTTGTACCATTCTCTGTTGCAAGCCCCTACCCCTCTGGCTGAAGTGACTTCCAGGGGATTCAGAGGGCTGGCACCTTCCTCCCACCCTTCAGTTTTTTCTTTTCTCCCTTTTGGGAGATAGGCATTGAAAACTAGGACATTTGGGACTCCTGGGTGGCTCAGTGGTTGAGCATCCACCTTTGGCTCAGGTTGTGATCCCTGGGTCCTGGGATCGAGTCCTACAGGAAGCCTGCTTCTCCCTCTGCCTATGTCTCTGCTTCTCTCTCTGTGTCTCTCATGAATAAATAAATAAGATCTTTAAAACAAACAAACAAAAAACAAAACTAGGGCATTCAAAAGCAACTGCATATAAGAAGAAATTAGAAAGTCACTGCACGTGCTCAGGGGAAAGCACAGGCTCATAAAAGACCTAAGAAGACCCTAAGCTTACACCTCAGGCTGATCCTTGGCACAGAGACAGCCTACAACAAAAACGAAAAACAATAAAAACAGCAAGACTTGGGGAAGTGGGGGGATCTGATTCTCAGGGGTATCACATTATCAGATTTAAATGTACTGTTTTCAACAAAAATCACAAGGTGTACAAAGAAACAGGAAAGTATGACCTATTCAAAGGAAAAATAAAACAACCAGCAGAAACTGTCCCTGAAAAGAACTTAATGGGGAATTTGATAGACAAAGACTTTGAAACTATTGTCTTAAAGATGCTCAAAAATTAAAACAAGATGTGGAGAAAATCAAGAACATGATATATGAACAAAATGGAAACAAATAGACACTTTAAACGAAACAAACAAAAATTCTGTAGCAGAAAAGCATGTTACCTGAAATTAAAAATTCGTTAGATGGATTCAAAGGCAGATTCAAACACAAAGAAGAAAGAGTCAGTGAACTTGAAGTGAGGACAATGGAAATTATACCATCTGAAGAACAGAAAGAAAAAAGATTGAAACCAAGCCTGTAGGGCACCATCAATGGATCAAAGAACACATTGTGGAAGTCTCAGAAGGAGAAGAAAGTAGCTAAGAGAATATTTGAAGAAATAAATGGCTGAAACTCTGTAAGAATTTTGGAAAATTCACAAATTTGTAGAAACTAAAGAACTCAACAAGAAATTAGAAAACAGAGATGAATGAATACAAATACACCACATTCCAAAACTTATGGGACACAATGAAAGCAGTACTAAGGGGGGAATGCTTATAGTAAAAACAAACAAAAAACCAAATATCTCAGGGCACCTGGGTGGCTCAGTTGATTAAGCATCCGACTCTTGATTTTGGCTCAGGTCATGATCTTGGGTCACGAGATGGAGCCCCATGTTGGGCTCAGAGCGGAACATGCTTGAGAGTCTCTCTCCTTATGCTGCTTCCCCAGCTCAATGTGCACGTGCGTGCATGCGTGCATGCTCTCTAAATAAGTAAATCTTAAAAAAAAAAAAAGAAAGAAATCAACAACCTCACTTTACAACTTGAGGAACTAGAAAAAGAAGAGCATAATAAACCCAAAGCTAGGAGAAGGACGGGAGTAATAAAGATCAGAGCAGAAATAAACAAAATAGAGAATAGAAAAATAATAGAGACAGAAAGTAGAATGGTGGTTGCCAGGGAGGAATGGAGAGTTATTGTTTAATGGGTACGGAGTTTTGGTTTTGCAACATGGAGAGGGTTCAGGAGATGGATGGTGATGATGGTGGCACAAGAATATGAGTGTACTTAATACTACTTTAAAATGGTTATGATAATAAATATTATGTTTATTTTACCATTAAAATATGAGGAAAAAAAAACTTAAATAAAGGGGCCCAGATGAGATTACAAGGAGACCCTTAGAAAAAGTCCCTGAGAGCCATTGAGTTTGTCACAAGAGAAGGGAAATGGCCCCATGTCACCCTATGGCTGAGTGGCTGGTAATGATCTCCCCATTCTCTGCCTCCTTTTCCTCCTCAATTCCCTTTTCCTGATCTGCTTTTCTGAGAGAATAAGCCCACTTTCTTGAGACCTTAAGTGCCAAGTTTGATGCAATGATTATGGAAAAAAAAAAGTGTGAAAAATCACTTTAATTTTCTGACAGTCACATAGACTAAAAAAAAAATCTCTGGGGACTGGTACCCTAGTAATATTGATACAGGGGCATCAAATAAAAGAGTAAACAATTTTATGGTATTTTGGGATTAATGATCCAGTTTTCCTGAATAGGAATTTTAGGGATAGAATTTTGTTTAATTCCCACCACCCAGCTGCTGTTCACTTATTTTTTCATACAAATCCAGCTTTCATAATAGAACAATTTCTGTTCTTTCAAAAATGAGGGTAATAATGTTACTTGTTTTAGTAACAGTGATATAAAATCTTGGAGAAAAACATAAATGCTTAGGAAAGGTCTGAATACTCCTAAGGTACTATAGAGTCTTTTCCTAAATCTCCACTTAAGTCAGACCTTCCAAATGTATGAATTTTTATGTCTTTACCTTCAACTCTGAATATCCTCTTCCACTACCTCTTCCTCACACCTACTCAGGAAATTAAAGTCATTCAACTAGTTTCATATTTACATACGGGTTATGTGAAAATTGTCACCCTGTCCTTCACCTCTTGGGCACCAGAGGGCAGATAGCATAAATCTCACTTATCCAGGATAGGAATCCTTTTTCCCTCCACAGCAAAGCTTTTCCTCTGGATTTGCTCCAGCACCTTGTAGAAGCTTAAAGGAACAATTCCGTTTTGCTCTTCCTCACAGTTGACATCTTTCCTGTGGCTGGTTCGTTCAACCCACCCATCAGAATCAGAAAGTAAGGATTACTCAGGAGGCAGTCCCACCACCCTTTATCAATCTGTACAATCAAAAGAATCGTCCTTGTAAACAATCAGTTCATAATCTTTTTCGTTCTTGTTAACTTTTCATTGTTTTTAGGCTAAAGACAATCTAAAATTCTATTCATTAGTCTAGCCTTCAAAGCTTATAAAGTAGGAGAAGAGAAGTGAAACTGCTTTAAAAGGGGACAGAAGCGCCATAAAATTGCAAAGTAGGCTACCTCTATGAGATATGTTAACAAGAAGGCCATTTCTTAAAAAAGTAAAGTTAACATTGCTCTGATGCTTGTGAAAGTACTCTTATAGTTTTTTTTTTTTTTTTACTTAGGATTTTATTTGTTGTTGAGCTTCCCTTTTGAGAAATTTTCATTTTCTAAAGCTGTTAACTCTTGTGGACTTATCCTAAACTTCACATTTGGAACAACTCAGATAGACATTTATTCATTTATAGAATATTGTAGATATTAAGAAAACTAGGAATTGGAGGTGGCTGGGTGGCTCAGTTAAGCATCTGCCTTCCACTCAGGTCATGATCCTAGTTTCTTTGGGCTCCCTGCTTGATGGGGAGCCTGCTTCTCCTGCCTCTCTCCCTGCTTGTGCTCTGTCTCTATCAAATAAATTAATAAAGTCTTTTAAAAAAAAGAAATCTAGAAATTAAATTTAAAAAATAAAATAGGATTTTTTGTTTACTGTGAGAAATTGGGTCTCAATCATCAATAAGTAAATAGCTCCAAGAGAAAATGTAGAAGTCCAAATATGTAAAATATCTTTTTTTCTCTAATACCTAATAAGAATATTTTTATTTACCTTTGCACCATCCTTCAATCACAGTATATTTAGAGTAGTTTTAAATTTCTTAGGATTGTTTTTAATCTTTTTGTTTCTTTGACAACTATGATCAGATTTAGCTGAAGGGATGAGAGACTTCAGAGTATCACAACTGGTAGTTTCTAGATTCAACACAAACAGCCCTCACTGGATAAAAAGATTTTTACACTCAATGTTTTGTTGTTTTCTTTGTAAGCAAACTTGGGACCAATATCCCTAGGACGACAATGCTATAAATGTTAGTGAAGCTCCCAGCCTTACCTCTACCTGAAACAAAACAAAATGAAACATTCCTAGTTAAATATGTTGCAGTCCCCTCTGGGATCCCCATTCTTTGTTATTGTTACTTTAACTGTTTTTGTGATTAGTATAAATAGTGGGAAGAGAAATTAATATTTGTACAGCTCTTTATTTATACATATTCATTCATCCATCTCCCAACACTCGCTTGAAATACATCTCCACTTTATGAGATGGACACCTGCCTCAGAGAAGTTAAATAAATTGATAGATTTAAAAATTAAAGATATACATCATTAGAGGAAAATCAGTTTTCTTTGTTTTCCATTTTTTTTAGAATTGGCATGAACCATTGCCTGTATTGCTAATGGCTGATGTGTGAAAAGCTTTTTTTTTTGCTCAAATATTTGAATATGAAATATATTTTTAAATTAATACCAAGTACATGGGAAAATATATTCTGAACTTCGATTCCCCCAACTCCAACCCAACCCCAAATCATAAGTTCCAGACCCCTTCTCATTCTTCAGCACAGCAGTCCCCCACTTATACACAGTTTCATATTCTGTGGCTTTAGTTACCTGTGATCAGCCATGGTTGGGAAGTAGATGATCCTCCTTCCAAGGAATCAGCAAAAGGTCAACAGTAGCCTAACTCAATCACTTCGCTTCATCTCATCCTAGGCATTTTGTCATTCACATCATCACAAGAAGAAGGGTGAGTACAGCACAATAAGATGTTTTGAGGGAGAAGAGACATTGTGTTGACATCACTTTTATTACAGTATACCGTCATAATTGTTCCATTTTATTACTAGTTATTTATTAATCTCTTACTGTACCTACTTTATAAATTAAACTTTATTACAGGTGTCTGCATAGAGGAAAAGGCAAAATATATATAGGGTCTGGTACCATCTGCAGCATAGGCCTCCACTAGGGTTACTAGAACTGATCCCCTGTGGATAACCTGGGAATTGTGTATTACCCTACCCACATACCCTGCTCACCAGAGTAGTCATTCACATTCACAGGATATGTCAAATCTGGATGTTTGCTTGGGAGGCAGTGTGGGTGGAGGGGAAAATGTAGCCCTAGGCATCAGACCCCTCCCTTCCCTACTCTTTGACAGCATGACCTTGAACAGATACTATGATTTGATTGAGCCTCAATTTCCACATCAGCAATCACACAGTAATAACGTATACCTCTGAGAGTTATTCTGAGGATTAAACGAAATACCGCGTGTATTGTCCTGAAGTGTAATTGGTTCTAAAATACTTCTCATCCTCCTTAGTGGTAAATTGGGTAGTGACTATCAGTTAATTGTTTTGCCATTTCAGTTATGGCTTAGAGTAGTGAATACAGTCAGGAAACCTAGGGCTGTTACTATGTTATAGGAATTAGCTTTGGAAAAAAAAAAGGAATTAGCTTTGGATTGGCCTCATATTAACTAATGTCAAATTTTTAAAAATGTCTTATTCATGAGTTTCAAGAATGTGAAGGTGGAGTACACAATCCCAAGTGTGAAGGGAACCCCTATTTTTCCTTTTTTTTTATTTTTAAGATCTTTAAATTTTTAAGTAATCTCCACACCCAACATGGGATTCAAACTCACAACCCCAATATCAAGAGTCACATACTCTACCACAGGAGCCAGCCAGGCGCCTTTGCTTTTCCTCCTGATACAAATTTTTATCAGCAACTAAAACACGCAGCCTGAGTGGTCAAGAAATGGGGTCATATCCTATCACAACACAGGAATTGTTGTGGATTCAGGAAAAGATAATGCTGATGAAATGCCCAGTTGAGGACTGAACATAAAGAAAGCTGTGGCTAGGAGAAAAATCTGACTTGGGGAATGAATTATTAGTGTTTTTGCTCAGTCCTTCTTCCCTTTTCCCTATCAAAGTTCCCAATAGTTCAAGATTTAAAACAAAAACAAAATAAAATCCTGCCTTCCTCTCCTTCCCTTTTCTTGCCTTTCTATTACTTCAACCTTCAGCATTTATTCAATCAAGACATATAAACGGAGCACCTATGGCATGATGGACACTGCTGAGCACCGAGAATACAATACGAAGTTCGTATTGGTTAGGGAGGCAGACAGTAAGTAAGCAACAATAAACAAACAAACAAGCATAAATAATATGCTTTCAAAGACTACTGAATGGTATGAGGAAAATAAACAAATAGAGTAATTGGGAAGCCCGCTTTAGACTGAATAGTCAGAGGAGGCCTCTCGGCCGAGTGACCTTGAACTGAGACCTACCTAACGAGGTCTGAGCCATTTGAAAATCTGAGACAGATGTGGAGGATAGCAGAACTCTAGGCTTTTTGTTGGGGAGGAGCTAACTTTGCTGTTAAGAAACAGAACTGGAGGAGTGATGGGGAGAATGGCAGGAGAGGAGGTCAGAGAGGTAGGCTGCAGGGAAGGACCTTTTGTGAAAGACTAGAGGGTGGTTAGGTTTTAGATTTTATACATAATTATTTTAGCAGGTGGGGCACCTGGGTGGGTCAGTCAACCGAAGGTGTCTGCCATTGGCTCAGGTCATGATCCAGAGTCCTGGGACTGAGTCCCGCAATGGGCTCCCTGCTACTCCCTCTCCCTCTGCCCCTGCTTGTGCTCTCTCTTCTGTGTCAAATAAATAAAATATTTTTAAAGGAAAAATAATAATTATCTTAGAAGGTGACAAGTGTTATAAAAAAGGGAAGGACAAGGAGGATTAGGATTGTTAGGGTGGAGCTGGTTTGTGATTTAAAAAGGGAAGTCAGAGAGGCCTCATTGACAAGGTGAACTTTTAAGATTTCTAAGAAGTGAGGAGTTAACTCTGTGGATACCTAGAAGAAGAGCGTTCTAGACAGAGCCAGTACAAATTGGTTATAGAAACAGCAAGAGAGCCTGGAGAGCTGTGAGCTGGGCACTAGATGAATTCCCTGTGGGCTGTAGGACCCTCCATCTTTAAGAGGTCAGACAGATGGAAGGGAAGCTGTCAGAGAAGACTGAGAAACAGCAGCCTACGTAGTAGTTAGAAAACCAGGAAAAGGCGTGCCATAGAAGCCAAGAGAAGAGGGGCACCTGGGTGGGTCGATGGCTGAGCATCTGCCTTTGGGTCTGCTTGTGATCCTGGGGTCCTGGGATCAAGTCCTGCATCTGGCTTCCCACAGGGAACCTGCTTCTCCCTCTGCCTGTACCTCTGCCTCTGTCTCTCTGTGTCTCTCATGAATAAATAAATAAAATCTTTCAAAAAAAAATAAGCCAAGAGAAGAAAATGTTTTAAGCAAGAGAGACTGGTTGGCTGGTGCTGCTGAGAGGGCAGATGAGAAGAAAACCAGAAGTGACTGTTAGAGATGGGTTTTGGTAACCTGGGTAAGAGCAGGGTCAGTGAATGATCTGGATGGAAGCCCAGCTGGCAAAGTTGAGGGGGAGAAGGCTGCAAAGGACAGAACTAGTGGTCACGTTGTGTACGCCCAGGCTCTGAGGTAGATTTTTCTCTAGGAGATAAAATAGCAAGTTCCAGTGCCCGTCTCTCACAAAACAAACGCATCTTGTAGCTCTCTTGGGTGTAACTGCACAGCCTTTTGTGGCTCTCAGTGAAACATCTGGCCAAGCTGAACCACTTTCATTCAGAATGACTACATCACCAAATTTATCCATGAGCTCATCTTCATGAAAGCCTAGAGTGTATTACTAAGTCTCTCTGAACAAGTCACTTACTTAATTGTTTTGTGTAATTTCCCCATGCGATAAGCAGGGTTGCCAGAAAACTTGTTAGCTACTTCTATGTGTGTTTTTTTTTAGAACCATTGCTATAAAGAAACTTAAGTACTGAGCTTAAAGCTGTGATTTATTTGTAAGACATTATTATAACACATCCTTTTCCCTTCACTTTAGGCATTTATTTCTTATGAAAATGGCCTTCATATAAACCCCTAAGATGGGAAGGGAATGAGAAATAACTACATAGTGAGTGTCACGTGGCTGGTGAGATGGGTAGAGTTTGGACGCAATCATGTCCCCCCACTTCCCAGCACACATACCCCCCTCACACCCCCAACCCTACTCATAGACACACCCCCTACAAGTTGCTGACACCTGGCAGCTCAAAATAAACAGAAATGAATCTACTTGGTTTATATCACTTCTAACAAGTCATGCTAATAATAATAGAATTATTTGTTGTGATTTTACTACTGATCTCCTATACTTTTGTCAGTATATATCAAGATTTTGGTGGTTCTTTTTTTCTGGTATGTAGGGCTCCCTCCCCTCCCCTCCTTAGTTTTCCTCTCAAACTGTGCCCTTATAGGTGAATCAGTACATAATCAGCTTAGGTGGAGTTCATTTGTAAAAGTGTCCTAGAACTGGGAAGTGAAATCACTTTGGCACAGTAGTTAAGAGAACAGACTTCAGCCCTGAGCCTGGGTTAATATCCTGGCTCTGCTCCTTAGGAGACATGAGAACTTGGGAAAGTTACTTAACTTCTTTATGCCTCACATTCTTCCTTTGTTAAAAAGGGATAATTATAATGTTTTATAAGTGCTTTGCAGCTATTAATTCTTCTAATCTTAACAAAAACCCTACAACATAGGTGCTATAATTAAATCTATTTTACGGATGAGAAAACCAAAACACAGATGTTAAGTAATCTACCCTAGGTTGCAATCTATTAAAGATAGATTTACCGTGTAATCCAGCAATTCCACTTCTGGGTGTACATCCATAAGAATTGAAAGCGGGGTCTCAAAGAGACAGTTGTATACCCTATTCATAGAAACATTATTAACAGCAGCTAAAGGTAGACACAACCCAAGTGTCCATTGACGAATGGATAAATATATTGTGGTATACACATATAACGGAATATTATTTAGCTTTAAAAAGGAAAGAAATCTGACACATGCTCTGACATAGATGAACTATGAAGACATTATACTAAGTGAAATAAGCTAGTCACAAAAAGACAAATACTGAATGAGGTACATAATACTGTATGAGGTTCTTAGGGTAGTTAAATTTAGAGACAAAGCAGAATGGTGGTTGTAGAAAATAGTAGGGGCTCAGGGGGAGAACAAAATGGGGAGTTGTTTAATCAGTACAAAGTTTCAGTTTTACGACATGAAAAGAGTTCTTGGGGTTGGTTGTACCACAACGTGAATGTGCTTAAAGGCCAATGAACTATACGCTTAAAGATGGTTAAGATGCTAAATTTATGTTATGTGCATTTGACCACAATTAAAAATAAAACAAACCGATAAAAATCAACCGACCAATAAAACCAAACAAAAATATGAAAAACTAAGACAAGGAACCCATCACAGTGGGGCTGAGAACACTGTGATTCTCTAATTGTTCAGAGGAAGAGAGAATTTAAAAGGCTGCCTGCCCATTGGGTAAGGAAGGCCTGGGTTCAGTCATTGACAAGCTCAGGTACAGTTCCTGAGTGAACCAAATAGGAACGTTTGGGCATCAGCTAGGGATGCATATCTGAGGCTGCTGATCTGTGCCCATGGAGGAGCTAGGAAGATAAAGCAGTAACCCTTTCCTGCAGGGTGGATTTGATGGGGGATGGTAAAGATGAGGACAAAAGAAACATGAAGGATGACTGCCCTAATTCTAGTTTAGGAGGATGGTGATGGTACTGCCATTACCCAAGGAGGGGAAGCTGGAGCCTGAGCAAGTGGAAGAGGCGATTGTGAGTTCAGTAATGTGTGTGTTATGCGGAGCTATCCAGTAGGTGGTTAGTTTGGCATCTGAGAAGGTGATTGGGGCTGAGAAGCCACATCTCCCGTTGTCCAGCATTTTCTTGGGGGACTGTCTTCTGAAAACTGGTTCCCTCTGACAGTGCCAGTGCCTGTGAGCGTATCAGAGGCCCTGAAGCTTGGGAAAGAGAATTGCTTAACTTTGTTTAACCCAGGTTTTTCTAAACTCATTTGACTGCCCAACCCTTTTTTTCGTTAGACATCTATTAATTTACTGAGGACTACACATTGGGGAATTGTTCTCTGGTCTATGCAGATATTTTTCAGTTGAGAAATTAGAGCAAAGGAGAAACTGGTTAAAGGGTTGGTAGATCTGTGGGTATTCAGTGTGGATCTATTAAGTCACCAAAACAGAGTGAGGAAACTTCCAGAAATCCAGTCCTGACCTGGGAACTGAGGACACTGACCTTTCTGTGTAGGGAGTGGTGGTGAAGGCTGCTGGGGGTTTTGATCAAAGACAGCTTGCTATTTTGGCTTTCTACCTACATTACATGTGCCAGTAAAGCCCTGGTCCAATCCCTCCCCGGGTTCTTTTTTTTCCTCTACATTGGCCTCTCTTCCTTGCTTTGCCATTTGCATAACTAATGCACACAACACAGAGTTCCTGCAATTTTAAAGACAGCTGGCCAGCACATCTTGGATGCTGATGTCAGGAAACATCTGGAAGAGGGCTAAAGTTACTGCAGGCCCAACTGAGAACAATGGAAGCACATTAATGTGGAAAATTCAGTATGGGGGGGTGTTGTGTACATGAAAATGGCTGCCTGGCAAACTTATAAAAGCCTTGTGCAAAACACTCTTATAGTTTGGGCATTAATACCACTGAGCAATTGAGTGGTAGGCCAGCTAAACCTGAAATATTGCTACTCTCTTCTGGACCCTTCTCTCCGAGGCTTTCCTTTTCTTAAAATTTTTCCTAGAAATCCTGCTAGCTAACCAAGATACTCCTTTTCTTTTCTTTTTCTTTTCTTTTCTTTTCTTTTCTTTTCTTTTCTTTTCTTTTCTTTTCTTTTCTTTCTTTCTTTCTTTCTTTCTTTCTTTCTTTCTTTCTTTCTTTTAAATTTTATTTATTTATTCATGAGAAACATAGAGAGAATAGCAGAGACACAGGCAGAGGAAGAAGCAGGCTCCCCACAGGGAGCCCGATTCAGGACTCAGTGATCACACCCTGAACCAAAGGCAGACGCTCAACCACTGAGCCACCCAGGTGTCCCAATATTCTTTTCTGAAGAATCATGAACGACTATGTTACTTTGTAATAGTTTTCAGTTAATCTCCACCTTTCCTCTTTGTTCTCTCTCAAAATATAAGGATATAAGATAGAGTTCTGGTACACACAGTTTTGCTGTCTCTAAGAAGTCGCTGTTGGCAGGAACAATTATAAAAATTGTGACTGAAATGTTTAAATATGAACTTTATTCCCCAAGGCTGCATGGCATAGCCATTGAAAGAATGGGTTTTGGAGTTTGGATTCTAGATGCTAGGTTTGTGTGACCTTGGGTAAATTACTTAATTAGCATAACTTAGTCTGTAAAATTGTGGTCATTTCTGCCTATTTAGATTTTTATAAAGAGTATACATGTTGGGGTGCCCTGGTGGCTCACTTGGTTAAGCATCTGACTCGATCTCAGCTCAGGTCATGATCTCAGAGTCATGATCTCAGGGCCCTGAGAGAGGGCCCTGTCCCCCATGCCCCCCCCCATGTAACCTGCTTAAGATTCTCTCTCCCTCTCCCTCTGCCCCTCCTCCCCACCAAAAAAAAAAAAAAAGAAAGAAAGAAAAGAAAAGAAAAGAAAAGAAAAAAGAAAAGAAAAGAGTATACAAGCTAATAATGCGTGTTACAAGTGCTTAGTGAGATGCCTGGCCCAGGGTAGCTATTATGATTGTGGTTTTGTTGATATCCAAGGATCAAGAAGAAATCCTAGCCATAATCTATTTCTCAATCCAACTCCAAACATTGAGCATTTGCTTTCAGTTTCTGGCCTACAAATGTAGGTTTTCAAATGAGAATTTCTCCCCAAGTATTTATTCCTCTAGAGTTCTACCTACTGTTCCACTTTATTTGGTAGAAACTAAAGTGATATTCTGTCTCTTATATGAATTAATAATTACCACTTCATGCAGTTTTTCAATATTCAGACTCCTGGTTCTTTGTATGACACCTGCTTTTCCCCGCTGAAAGTTTGTTGGATTTTCTCCTCTCTTTAGGGTTCTGAAATTTCACAATCCTGTGCGTTGGTGTTGGTCTGTTTAAACCATTGCACCAGGGATTTGTTGGACCCTATCAATCTGTGTCTCCTGGGTTTGGAAGTTTTCTTGAATTGTTGATTTATTATGAATTCCTCCACGTTATTTATTTGTGCTCTCTCTTTCTGGAACCCCTATTTACTAGCATAATGGGCCTTCTAGACTAATTCTCCAGTTGTCTTCTCTCTTTTTCCTCTTATCCTTTTCTTTGTCTTTCGGCCTTATTTTCAGAGAGTCCCTCAACTTTATCACCTTAATCCTTCTGTTAAACTTTTTAATTCTTTTACCATACTTAAATTTTCAAGAGCTCTTTTTTCCTCTCTACTGATTCTCTTTATAGCAGTCAATTCTTGTAATATCTATTTTATTTCTCTGAAGACATTAATATTTGCCTTTCTCTGTTCTTTTTTTTTTTTAAGCTTTTAGTTTGCTCCATAGTCTCTGTTTCCTCTCTAGTTTTTTTTTGTTTTGTTTTGTTTTTTTGTTTTCTGTTTCTCATTGTGTTTTTTGTCTCTATATTTCCTGGTAGAGACTTTCTTCAGATGTCTGGTGATCCTGTAATATTTTAGATCTGATGGGAAGTTCTGTGCCATGGATGAAACTTTAGGATTTCAGTCTTTAGGATGATCTGCGTGGGTCATTTATATGGGGGTGGAAGGAGATGTCATTGTCCTTAGGTCTTTTCTTCTTGGTCTGTTTAAGTTTTCCATGGGTAAACAATGACTCTTTTTCTGTCTACAGGGGGTGGGTTATACCAAGCTGCCAGCATTCTGGAAGTGGACTGGGATCATAATAGTTCATTATATAAACCTTTTTTCTCACATCTCTCTGTTTTCAATATAGTATTCCCATCTTAATCATACTTAGTGCCTCTAATTCTGGCCTAGGGACCTTTATTATACCCTCCTTAGAAGAAAACCTCAAGTCTTCTGGTGGGACGGGGGAGAGGCAGTCAACTAATCTGCCTTTGGGAGGGGACTTTGGTGTGGCCTATCCTGGGAAGGGGTTGCTTCCTGGTTTTCCCCTCTGTTGGTTTAGGATTTAGCTTTCTCAATCTGCTAAATCAGATAACAATTGTCTTATTTTTCAGCTTCTAAAATCTCGTTACTATCATTTCCTCCTTTTAATTTTTAAAAATCTCTTTATTTCTATTTTAAAGAATATTTGGGGGAGGGACACAGATATTTGTTCAATCATCTATCTTTATTCAGCATTTTTCATAGAAGATATTCTTAATTTAACAATTCATTTGAAAAATTAGATTTTTTTTCCTGTCAGAATCCCAGATCAAAGAATTCTGCTGAGATCAACCAATCTATTTGAAATGTATTCATTAATTTCCAACCAGTATTTAATATTTTGGCCACTACAACTGCTGTGTGGTAAATGTTTCTATTTGTTGGCAAAACCTTCTTGGGTTGTTCACCACCTTTTATGTGGTTATAGATGTAAACAACATGTGTGCCCCAGATGGGCTCCGAAATCCAGGCTCCCACTTTGTGACATACTCCTTAACAACACCCGAGTCTTCCAAACACAAGTCCCTAAATCTACTCATTTCAGCTCATGTCCTGGCAACTCTTAAGGGAGAAATCTCCAATGATTCAAATCTCTATAATGAGAAACTTTTACATTTCACTATCTATTTTGGTAGGGAACTTTATATTCTATCATCTTTCTATATAGTAAAGTGTGGGTGGATTTGGACTTAAGGCATCAGAAATGACCAGGTGACTAATAAGATGAGCGAGGATTTAGGTCCATGGTAAATGTCAATACCTTCTATATTTTAAGCCTTGACTTTATTTGCCAAAGTGAGGACTCTTACAATGGATACCCTCCTAGCAGAGCTGATTTTAGGGGTAGGGAACAACTCAGGCAGTGACTTGAGTGGCTCTGGATTGTGTGGCACGTGGCCAGCCTCACAGCAAAACAGAATCAACAGCCCCTGTATTTCAGAGAGGCAATGGCCAGCCTGATAAGTAATAGTCAACACAGAAGTCCTTTTTTTTTTTAAGATTTTATTTATTTTTTTCATGAGAAACACACAGAGAAAGGCACAGATACAGGCAGAGACAAGGCAGAGGGAGAAGCAGGCTCCATGCAGGGAGGCTGATGTGGGACTCAATCCTGGGTCTCCAGGATCAGGCCCTGGGCTGAAGGCGGTGCTAAACCGCTGAGCCACCCAGACTGCCCAACACAGAAGTCCTTTAAGCTAATTTTTGGCCTCCATAGTCAAAGAAAGACTGATCTTGCTTGTTATTTCATTAGACAATCAGAATGTGTTTAGTAGTATTTTTCTGGTTTACAAGAGCAAAGTTGAGAAGAAAACTGCCTTTGAAAATCAAAGAATCATAGTAATTGTTATTACTAGTACCTGCTATTTGCTGGGTGCTTTATATACATGGTCTCATTTAATCTTCCCAAATAATTCTGCAAGTGCTATTATTATATGCATATGAAAGTTTGCATATGAAAAAAGATGAGTCTCTGAGAGGTTGATTAACTTACCTGAGATTACAAAGTTATTGAAACCTGAAGTGCATTTAAAAGCAAGATTTTTAGAATTTTTCTCCAAAGCACAGGTTCTTTGTATTGAGCAAGCCTGCCATGCCCAGACAGACAATGGCCAAAAGACTTTTTGCATCATTTGTTCAGTGCTTCTTTTTGGATGTAGGGCACATTTAAGATGTGCCAAGAGGAAATGTGTCTATTCTTGCTGATATATAACAAAATCAAAGGCAAACTTGTGTATTCTATAATACAAGTATATGTGATTACATGACAAAGATAATGAACCCAGCAAATCACCTTCTAATCCAGGCACACAGATGATAAACACAGGACACAGAAGGGATCAGCAAGAATGCTACTTTCCTGAGTTGCCATTTTGTCTAAAGTTATCCCTGTCTGGTAGAGAAATTGCAAAGACTTGGAGTCCTGTGTTCCAATCCTGGCTTAATTTTTTATGGATTCTCTCCATGATTGATTACAACACTGCCTTGTCTAGTAATTCTACCTTTTACTCCACCCACATAATGATAGTGGGAGCAACCTTGTATATATATAATAAGACTTCTTCAGCAACATCCATTTGTCCTGCCATTTATGATAACATGGGTGAAACTGGAGGGCATTATGATAAGCGAAACAAACCAGAGAAGGAAAGGTAAATACCGCATGGTATCACTTCTATGTGGAGTCTAAAAAACAAAACAAAAAGTTTTAATTCATAAAGAGTAGAATGGTGGTTGCCAGGGTCTGGAAGGTAAGGTTAAATAGGGAGCAGTTAGTGAAATGGTACAAAATTTCATTTATGAGATGAATAAGATCTGGATCAAAAGTATATAATGATGACTATAGTTGATAATACTATTTTGTATAGCTGAAATTTGCTAAGAGAGTAGAACTTAAATGTTTTTGATAACCGCCACGACAAAAGTATACATGTGAGGTGATGGATGTGAACTTGATGGTGAGATCCTTTCACTATGTATACATATGTCAAATTGCCATATTATACATGTAATATTAAAACTGTAATTGTTAATTATACCTCAATACCACTGAAAAAAATTTTAAGTCAACTAGACAAGGAATGACTGCTTGATCCAAGTTGTGTCAGTGAGCCCTTTCATCTGGGACCATGGAACTAGTATTAAGAAACTTCCACTTCATCCATTAGGTGTAATCACCTTCACTTATTCCCTAAGTGAGTAGGGAAACTGAGAAAGCTGACCTTTAAGAGAAAAATAAAACAGAAAAGAAGAGAGGTGAGAAAGGAATTTGGGGGTTCCCTCCAGCACTTCAGACCTTAGATCCAGAGGGGCATGGAGGCCTAAACACACCAACCAAATGCTCTTGGTTTTTGTGAGTTAGCTATGAACCTATGTGTTCATTCCCTGGTTTTTAAAAACTACTCTAAAAATAAATTATTTCAGTCAGAGCAAGTCCAAGTTTCACAAATTTAAGTTGTGTGCCATGATGCAAAAGAAGGTTTGGAAGCATAGGATTAGCGAGATGTTTAGATAGTAGAATTGCATTGGAACAGAGGATGGAAACTGTGAGGATGATGTACAAATTCCAGTTTTCAACCACCAGTTGGCTGTAACGGCACTTCTCAATAGAGGAAATGTAAGGTGAAAAACAGATTGAGGGGAGAGTGAAATGATAAGCTCAATTTTAGACACATTGTTTTTGAGGTGCCTATGGGAGCACCATGAAGAGATGTGATGTCTGGAGCTGGAAATGGTTCTATAGCTATACTTTTGGGACTTGTCAGCATATGAAAAGTAGTAAAAGCCATGAAAATGGATGAGTTTCATCAGCGAGAAGACAAGAAGTCAAGGACAGAACTCGGACCACCAACATCTCCAGTCCCAAGGCTGTTTGCATTTACAGTGGTCTCTTTCATCAATGGTATTTTGGGGGAAAGACATTTTTAGTAAATATGAAATGGCTCCTGAAGTGGAATATCATATTCCCTTGGGACTGTGCTCTCTACGTTTAAGCATCTCAAAGTCAACCAGGTGACTTTGGAGACTGGATAGTGGTGATAAACTTTCAGGTTTAACAACCTTTGGTTACTACTTCTCTGACTTTTCTGCAGATTTCTTCCATTAAAAAGTGTACACACTTCAAGGCCCATTGCCTTCCTACTCTATACTCTCTGCCTTAAAAAAGTCAGTGGTAGGACACCTGGGTGGCTCAGTGGTTGAGTGTCTGCCTTAGGCTCAGGGCATGATCCTGGGGTCCTGGGATAGAGTCCTACATCGGGCTCCCTGCAGGGAGCCTGCTTCTCCTCCCTTCTGCCTAGGTCTCTGCCTCTCTGTGTCTCTCATGAATAAATAAATAAAATATATATTTTTTAAAAGTGGTATGTGGCAAAATGGGTATGTGCCTTGCTAGCAGGAAGACTTGGTTTAGAATTCTAGCTAACTGTGGCCTTGGATAAGTTAATCTAATTCTGTATTTTCCTCATCTGTAAATCTAACAATATCTCCCTGGCAGGGTTGCTGAGAGGACTGGCAACAACATGCAAGCATTCTGCACAAAACCTGACATACTAAACCTAGGGCTATTATCATCAAATAGGGCATCTACTCTAATGTTTTTTTTTTCTCTTGTTTCTCTTTAATGAGAAAAACACACACAAAAAAATCTAATTAAAGAATATTCTGTGATTCGTTAAGAAAGAGACTGAATTTTCTTTCATGATTGGGGATCTTGAATGTTCTTGATCTTCAAGCCCTCTGGTTGTAAGATGGTTGCTGGAGATCTAGGCATCACAACCAGACACCCTAATGTACAGATAAAGAGAGGACACCATTTCCTATATGTCTAATAAGAATGACGAAATCTGTCCTAGAAGTCCCTTAGCAGACTTCTCACATCTCATTGACCGAAACTGGCTCATAGGATCATTTCTAAAACAATCAATATCGGGCACCTGGGTGGCTCAGTGATTGAGCGTCTGCCTTTGATTCAGATTGTGATCCCGGGGTCCTGGGATGGAGTCCCACATCAGGCTCCCCATGCAGAGCCTGCTTCTCCCTCTGTCTGTGTCTCTGCCTCTGTGTTTCTTATGAATAAATACATAAAAATTTTTAAAAATTAGAAAAATAAAACAATCAATGTCAAGGAGTATAGGATTCTCATGACTGATTTAGACCAATCAGGATATGTCCCTGAGCCAAGGATGGAGTCATCCTCCGTGAGATGTGGAAACACAAATAAAAGTTCTACTAACAAGAAAGGAAGAAGAAATAAAAAGAAGGAAGCTATGTCATTCTGGTTTCCTCCTACCATTTAGTCCTTGTGACCTCCCTCAGGGACAAATATAATAGCTTCCTAACTGGTCTCCCAACATTCTTTCCCTCACAGCCCGCTTACACAGTGTTGTCAGATTCATCTTCCAAAAACACTAATTTGCCACATAACCCTTTTGTCAAAAAATGTCATTGGTTCTCGCTGACCTTCAGAGAAACATTAAATCTTACCATAGAATTTTTTAACATCTTTTTTTAATGGAAAGAGGTCCTTAATTAATTAATTAATTTTAAAAATATCTACCCCCAACATGGGGCTTGAACTCATGACCCTGAGACCAAGAGTCACATGTTCTACCCACTGAGCCAGGCAGGTGCCTTTTAACATAAAAATTTCAAAGCACAGATCATAAGAGTTGGAAGGCCTGGGGAGATTGGAATGTCAAATGCTGGCACCAGGATTACTGGCTTTAAACTAGACTAGAAAACAGATGTGTGTGGTCTCACCTAAACATTTATTTTTGTCCAACCAAAGACATAATCTACAGAAATCTCCCTAAAGGAGCAATCTTCAAACTGAGTTAAGCAACTCTCCAAGAGGGTATATACACATGGGTTTATTTTTTTAAGAGAATCATTTCCCAGATTTCCAACTTGTTCTTTCTGAAAACTAGCCATGAAGTAATACAAATTTTTCATTTTCATTGTGCATTTCAAAACAAACAAACAAACAAAACCCTCCCTTCTTCTTACCCATCTTAGATCTTACCTTGTAATATTACCTCCAGGATCTTGAGAACCTCTGGGGAATGGGGGAAAAGAAAAACAAAAACAAAGGGATAATTTGAAGTATTGGTTTGGGGAAAGTCTCCTTTAATGATTAAGCAAAATCACCAGGTAGATCTTTGCATTAAGGGTGAAGTGTGGCTTTAGACCTAGGGTATTTGGGCCTGTGCTGGGAGGCTCTGAATTCAGATATGTTGTGAGAGTGTAGAGGTGGCGTGATCCAGTATCTTTTTCCCTGATTATTGTCAAAGAATGCATAACTCTTGAGAGAGACTCATAATAGCAAAACAAAGGATACTTCAAGTACTGAAAATGGTGTCTTGTTTTTGTTTTCAGTTATTCTCAAAATTCAGCCATAGGAGGTACTATTAGTTGGAAAGAATCATCTATGCATAGTAGAAGTTGTGCAGATTTCTAATGCTCAAACAGGGCTGAGTGGCACAGCTAGATGGGACACATGTCTGATTCTCATACACATTCCTGAGTGTCGTTCACCTTCATTAGAATACGGTGTGAATGATGCTCTCTAAACCTCTGCAACCTGAGGGGGTGATATGCAATTTTTAAAATTTTAATTGAAATGTTTTCTGAGACTACTACATTCTCTAATATACTAAATAAAGCTTATGGACAAAATTTTCATGTGCTTTCTTTATATTATATGGGCAACATTGAATAGAGTAATTAAAACTTACATATATGAAATGACATCAGGGAATATTTTTCCAGTGGTAGTCAATTCTCATTCTTTTAAAACATTATATTTTCTCACTCTTACTAACACAGTATAAAATTATATGCTAACCATCAGGCTAGTTTTTATCTGTTCATACTTTCTCTTTTTTATTGAACATTGGAATGTAATAAGTTAAAACATTTTTTTAAGATTTTATTTGTTTATTCATGAGAGACACAGAAAAAGGCATAGACATAGGCAGAGGGAGAAGCAGGCTTCTCACAGGGAGCCTGATGTGGTACTCGATCTTGGATCCCGGGATCACGCCCTGAGCCGAAGGCAGATGCTCAACCCCTGAGCCACTCAGGTTTCCCAAGTTTTAAAAAACTTAATGGATTATTCTCTGATTTTTTTATGTGTGATTTTTATTTAATCCCCCCAGAATTCATTACCTGCAGACATACACATTTACCAAAGGAGCACCAGGATAAGTCACTTAACATTTCAGCTACTTTTTTATATTATTATAAACTAAGAAATGAAAAATAGTATTTTTAAATTGTTTTATACATATTTTAAATGGATACATTAATTAATTACATTAGCTGTATATCCTGACATACGGCTTTTAGTAATTTATCTTATGTGTTCCGTGATTTTTCAGTGATTTCATACTATTCCTCAAATTACATTTTAGCTTACTTATTGGAATTTATAAATAAATTCAGACTTTTCCAACAGAACATAAGTCTGATTTAGCTGATTGCTTTGACAATGAGGACTTCCTTTTCCAATTAGTCTGTATGGAAAGTATTTCCTATTAAGTTGAAAGAGCTAAATCAGTAGCCCAAGCTTCTGACAAAAATATTTTAAATGTCTTAAAATAAAAGCATTTAAAAAGTAATGTATTGGGAAAAATACATTAAAATCAATATTTTTATTTACAAAGTAAATGAGGCACTTTTAAAAAAGATTTTTATTATATTTGAAAGAGAGTGAGAGAGAGAACAAGCAGGAGGAGGGGCAGAATAAGAGGGAGACACAGACTGCTCGCTCAGTGCGGAGCCCGATGCAGGGCTCTATCCCAGGACCCCAAGATCATGACCTGAGCCAAAGTCAGACACTTAACTGACTGAGCCACCCAGGCGTCCCAACAAGGCACCTCTTCCAATTGGAAGAGAACAGAAGTAGTTGTTAGATAAATCTTTGTAGAAATTTTTAACAAACTCCCTGGAGATTGCAGATGTGAATGGCTTTTACAATTGGCTACCAAGTCATCCTGCAAGTCAAGTTCTTTCTAATAAAAAACTTTCATAAAATTAGAGGAGTCTTTAGCTGGGTTGTTAGCTGATGATTTGAATAAATTTAAATAATTTAGTTAAGACTGCCTTTTAAAAAAACTTCTTCCATTCCTATTTTCTTATTCTTGTGCAATTTTCTTGGCCATAACATTTATAAAAATGAAAAGTAGAAATAAAATTGATGCTCTAATTTGGGACATATGAACTAATTGAAAACACAACACTCTCATCCATTTGATTAAGAACTACACCTCTGGAGTGACTGGATGGTTTAGTCCGTTGAGCATCTGACTCCTGATTTGGGCTGAAGTCATGATCTTGGGGTCTTGGGATCAAGCCTTGAGTCAGGCTCCTGCTCAGTGTGGAGTCTTCTTTTTTTTTTTTTTTTTTTTTTTAAGATTTTATTCATTTACTCATGAGAGACACAGAGAGAGAGAGAGAGAAAGGCAGGCTCCATACAGGGAGCCCGACGTGGGACTCGATCCCGGGTCTCCAGGATCACGCCCCGGGCCAAAGGCAGGCGCCAAACCACTGAGCCACTCAGGGATCCCGTGTGGAGTCTTCTTGAGGAGTTTTCTCCCTCTCCCTCAGTCCCTCCCCCCACCGTCACCGTCGTGCATGCTCTCTCTCCTCTCTCTAAAATAAATAAATCTTTTAAAAAAGAACTGAATCTTTAATAAAATTTTCCTTTTTATGTGTAATGTATGTATGTATGTATGTATTTATTTTTAAATAGGCTCCACACCCAGCATGGAGCCCAGTACAGGGCTTGAACTCATGACCCGAGATTAATACCTGAGCTGAGATCCAGAGTTGAATACTTAACTAAGTCCCCCAGGCACCCTTGTTTAATGTTTATCTTAATCCATCATATATGTGGGTTATTTTGATAAATTTTACACAACTGATAATTATAATGATAACATTCTTTTTTTTAAAGATTTTTTTCTTTATTTATTCATGAGAGGCACAGAGAGAGAGAGAGAGGGACAAAGACACAGGCAGAGGGAGAAGCAGGCTCCATGCAGGGAGCCCGATGTGGGACTCGATCCCGTGTCTCCAGGATCAGGTCCTGGGCTGAAGGCAGACGCCAAACTGCTGAGCCACCCAGCCTGCCCGATAACATTCTTTTTGATGCGTTAGAGCCTGACAAAGGTAGACTCTATTAGTTGCTTCCTAAACTTTGTTCTCCCCTTTTTTGGTGCATAGCTAGCCTACATTTTCCCAATTTCCTTGCAGTAGGGTATGGCCAGGTAATTGTTCTAGCAATCCAATGTGAGTGGAAGTGATGTGGGTCATTTCCAGGACTGTCACCATAAAAATCTCTTTCACATACTCTTTGCTTCTTCTACCAGCTAGATACAGTGAAGAATGAGGCTCTAGGAAAGGGGTTGGCAAACTTTGGTAAAGGGCCAGACAATAACTATTTTAGGCTTGACAAGGCCATATAAGGCCTCTGTCTCATATTCTGCTTTTTTTTTTCTTTTTAAAATAGCCCTTTAAAAATATAAATCTATTCTTAGCACCCAGGGCATGTAAAAGTAGGCCAGCAAGCTAGATCCTTGTTCAGGGCAATGGCAAAGCCATGTAATAGGAGATTGGGTCCCTTAATCACTGTGTGGAGGAGAGCACCTTGTTTATTTGAGCATCACACCAAGACTATCATGTAAGAAAGAAGTAAACTTTGTGTTGAGCCATTATATGCTTGGGCCTACTTGCTACTGTAACTCAGCCTAACAAAAATACATAAAGTTTAAAATTAAATTTACAAACATTTTTATTGCAGAAAAATATAATAATGAATAAGAAGATCTTTGGACACAATAATATAGATAAAAGTACATAGGAGAAGTGGTATAAGAATATAAGCTTAAGGAGAAAAGAGAATGATATAAAATTTCTGATTGTTAAAGTAGTTGTTTATATATATGTATATGCATATATATGCATATATACATATATAATATATATGTATATTAATATTATATATTAATATATATATATTAATTATTATATATATATTATATATATTAATATTTAATTTGAGAGAGCACAAGCAAGGGAGTGGCAGAGGGAGAGGGAGAAGCAGACTCCCTGCTGAGCAGGAAACCCAACGTGGGGCTCAATCGCAGGACCCTGGGATCATGATTTGAGCTGAAGGCAGACGCTTAACCAACTGGCCATCCAGGTGTCCCTATATATGTTTTTAAATGGATGATGATGGGCATCAAATTGTTTGGATTCTAGATTCAATTGGATATTTTTTAAAAAGTATAACTATAATTTAAAATACATATATTAATAATATGCTGGAAATTATAGCCTTTGCAATTACTTAAATCTATGAAATATTTTAGATGTCAACTAGCAATTTGGTGAAGGGATTCATGGTTTTAAAAAATTCTTTCAGGAGGGACGCCTGGGCAGCTCAGCGGTTGAGAGTCTGCCTTGGGCTCAGGATCTGATCCCAAAGTTCTGGGATTGAGTCCCTCATTGGGCTCCTGGACGGAGCCTTCTCCTCCCTCTGCCTATGTCTCTGTCTCTGTCTCTCTGTGTGTGTGTGTGGTGAATAAATAAAATCTTTAAAAAAATAAATTCTTTCGGGAGACATGCCAAAACTCTTTGAAGAGAATTCCAAGAACCTTTAAAGAAAGCCTCAGAACCAAACCTCTTGTGAAAAGCTTCATAGATTCATTGGGCTGGAAGAACAAGCAGGGGCTTTTTGGTCCACCTCTGCTCTTTTCAAAATCCCGTGTCCAGGTCACTTTAGAAAGTGTTCAAAAAGGAATGTGTTTGCATGTCTAGAGTCCTGCTGGTAGTGTCTCTCAGCTAGGTGTAGGAATCTATCTGACCTTAGACACCTCCCTGAATCATGAGAATGAGAGCTGTTTTCTTCCTTCCTTTCAGAAGTCTTCCTTTCTTGGTTGTTGAGAGGATTCCTGAGTTAAACATTTGTGAAGTACTTTGCAGTATTTGGCTGAAACTACAAAGTTGCATTTGTTATTCTTGGAGGGATGAGAAGCATTATGCAAGTGCAAAGTATCATTTTCTTTCCAGGCCTCGCAGCATTACCAAGCTGAACCCCCAGGAAACTCTTGACCCCATCCTCTTGCAAGGCCTCTTCATTTACATAACCGGCCACACAAATTAAGCTAACAAAGGTCTCCTGGGAGAGGATTTGCACTTTCTCCTTTTCTTCAGAGAGTTTCAGTCTGTCTAAGAGGTGTGATAACTTTGTCCTCAGGCACAACTGATAGTAGTCTTTACTTGGTCTTCCTACTCCAGGAGTCAGTAGGAGAGAGGACCCTGGGCAGTGAGTACATCTTGAGGATTGAGTTCTTATTTTGATCTGTCCTTGTCTACTCACAGTGACTCCTAAGTCACTTCACCTCTTCGAGCTTCATTGTCCTGATCTAAGAAATGAAAATTTGGAATTTCTAGGAGTCCTTCACACTTAAAATTTCCTCTTAGCATGTCAAAATGCTGAAAAACCAGCTCTGAAAATTTCAGTACATTTTACCCACAAAACGGGGTGATACGGGGTGCATATCATTTGGTGATATGGAATATATGCCGAGAGAAATGCAACTGAATTAAATGAATGAGAGATCTTGTCCAAATTACTTTAGGGTTAAGTTCTTTATTTAATTCCAATTTTTTAATAAATGTGTTTTAGGGATCCCTGGGTGGCGCAGCGATGTAGCGCTTGCCTTTGGCCCAGGGCGCGATCCTGGAGGCCCCGGGATCGAATCCCACGTCGGGCTCCCAGTGCATGGAGCCTGCTTCTCCCTCTGCCTGTGTCTCTGCCTCTCTCTCTCTCTCTCTCTCTCTCTCTCTCTCTCTCTCTCTCTGTGACTATCATAAATAAATAAAAGTAAAAAAAAATTAAATGTGTTTTATATTGTTAGATCTGTGTGGCTGCTGGTGGTGGTGGTAGTGGTGATGATGGTAGAGATGATGGTGCTGTAGGTGGTGGTGGTGATGAGGGTGGTAGTGGTGATAATGGAAGTGATGATGGTAGAGGTGGTGGTGAAGGTGGTAGTGGAGGTAATGATGGTAGAGGTGGTGGTGGTGGCAGTGATGACGGCAGTAGAGGTGATGATGGTGGCTGTAGTGGTGGTGAAGGTAATGATGGTGATGGTGGAGGTGATGGCGGTGGTGGTAGACACAGTGGTGTAAACTTCACAGTGACCTTGGATGAAAATACATATGTTAATGTTTTCATCACAGAGTCAGTTTATCTTTATAATTCCCACAGTGCTTTAGCCCACTGCCTTGCAAAAAAACCAGGTGATCCATAAATGTTTGATGAAACAGTATCTAGCAGATAACTACAGATTCATCTTGTTCTAATATCTAAGAAAAAAACTAATACTCTCGTGAAGATCTCAGGTTTAATTTCATTTGATATAATAGACTTTCTAAGAAAGCTGTGAAAATATATCACTGAAATTAATTTAATTTTAATGTTATTTTAATACATCTCCAGAGAAGGATGAAAGCTTATGCAGATTATAGGAAGGCTATTTCTCAGTAATGGAAAAAAAAGCCACTGAAATCAGTCCACTCAAAAAGGGTTCAAAACTTCACAGGAAGAAGTTTGACTTAGACTATATCTGATTATTAGAACTAAAAAATTATAAAAATAATTTTATTTTATACATAACCAAATTTAGGTTATTATAGAAACGAAGGGCTAGTCCTTGAAATCTATAAAAACTGGGTCAAGTATTGCTTTTTAAAATTTTTTTTAGGGCACATAATTTTTCTAGCAAAAATTAACAACACACAGAATACCCTTCACTTTAACATGCAGAAATAATCAAAGGGTTTCAATAATTTTCCCTACTGTTTTTCTTAATCTTTGGATTTCCAGGTAATTCCCCTAACATATGATCATTGTTGATTTTTTTTTTCCCAGTTGTTAACTGGTCTACCAGTTACACAAGATTCCAAATCCAGTAGTTTTTCTGGGGTTTCACTTATCCATGGTCAACTGTAGTCCAGAAGCAACTGATCCTTCTTCTGACGTATTATCAGAAGGTCAATAGTAGTCGACTGCTATGTTATTATACCTGTATCATTCACCTCACTTCATCTCATCACAAGGAATTTTATCGTTATCATAAGAAGGGTGAATATAGTACAATAATATATTCTGAGGGAGAGAGACCATATCCACTTAACTTTTACTACAGTTTATTGTTATAATTGTTCTGTTTTATTAATAGTGTTGTTGGTAATCTCTTACTGTGTCTAATTTATAAACTTTATCATAAGTATGCATGTAGAGGAAAGATATAGTATATATAGGATTTAGTAATATCCTTGGTTTCAGACATCCATTGGGAGTCTTGAAACATAGTCTTTGTGAATAAGTGGGGGCTACTGTATACTCTAAAAATAACTAACTTAATGAAATCTTTTATTTTTTGCAAAATTTAACTTTTCATTTTGCATAGTGTAGGTGGATAAATACCACTTCCGATAATCAGAGATACTCACACTGTTAAATGGAGAAAGAGGCTTGAGTATGTATTAGTGAATTTTTTTTAAAGATTTTATTTATTTATTCATGAGAGGCACAGAGAGAGGCAGAGACATAGGCAGATGGAGAAGCAGGCTTCCAGTGGGGAGCCAGATGAGGTACTCCGTGATCATGACCTGAGGCAAAGGCAAATGCTCAACCACTGAGCCACCCAGATGTCCTAGTGAATATTTTTATTATGGTGGCTTTTGCTTTCCTTTATCACAGTGTTGCAGTGAAGCTCCTGAGAATTAATATTCAGATAACAAAGATACCTAGTATTCACTCAAATAGCATGTACTCAACATTATCGAAAGAAACTTACTGTGACAGGTAATATTTTCCAAACGTGGCAGTCTCATTATTTCTCATGCCATCTGCTCATCTTACCATGTGATCTTGCTCTTTTCTGATCAAGAGTTAGCCAGACTGCTTAGGTGGCTTAAGCATCCAACTCTTGATTTCAGCTCAGGTCGATCTCAGGGCCATGAGTTCAAGCCCCACATTGTGTTCCATGGTGAGTGTGGAGCCTACCGAAAAGAAAAGAAAAGAAAAGAAAAGAAAAGAAAAGAAAAGAAGAAAGAAAAGAAAAGAAAAGAAAAGAAAAGAAAAGAAAAGAAAAGAAAAGAAAAAACAGGTGGCATCTATATCCTTCTCATTAAACTTGTGACCTTTTTGCCAACAGAATGTAGCAAAGTGACTCTGGGTGGTGGTTTCAGAGGTTAGATCATAGGATGTTTGTAGTTATAGTTTGTTCATTCTACATTCTACATTCTTTTGCCACATAGTGCCTCATCATTTATGTATTCAATATATCTTGAAGAATATCTGGGTTTTTCAAGTTCCAGTTTTCTCTTCTCTTTTTCTTTCTTTCTTTCTTTCTTTCTTTCTTTCTTTCTTTCTTTCTTTCTTTCTTCTTCTTTCTTTCTTTTTTGAATTTATTTATTTATTCATGAGAGACACAGAGAGGCAGAGACACCGGCAGAGGAAGAAGCAGGTTCCATCCGTCCGTACAGGGAGCCCGATGTGGGACTTAATCCCAGGATTCCGGGTTCACACCCTGAACCCAAAGCAGACGCTCAACCACTGAGCCACCCAGGCATCCCTCAGGGTTCCTTTCTTTCTCCCTTCCATTGGACACCAGTGGTAAGGATCTTGTTTGTTTCTTTAAGATCACAGAACTGCAAATTCAAATGACATGACATTTTGAGAAGAATAGAAATTCCTGATTTAAGTGAGGCCCTCTTGAGTTCAGATGGATTTGTGATAACTGAAAGAAAGAGCAGTCTTGTTCCCAGAGCAGCTACACACTGCTGCTCCATGATGTGGATTCATGAATCTGGCACAGGAATAAACTTGGTTGGGATTTTCTTTGGTGGGATTTTGTGGCCACCAAGAAGTTTCCCTTGCAAGTCTGGGTGGCTATATGCCTATATGTGGGGTTTTTATTTCCTCTCCCAAACCCCCCTGCCCCACACCCCCTGCAGTGATGAAATAGAAAAGATTGACTCAAGGGTAAAAATCTGGACTTCAAACAAAGATTTTTTGGTGATTTTAGGTAAAATGGTCTGGTCTCTTTCATACCAACAGGCTTGCTTTGGAGGCTGTAAAGTTTGGCCTCCAAACTTATTTGGCCAAGTTGTCCAGAAAGTCAAAGGGAGGATTCATGAGCAAGAATGAAATTTACCACCAGATTGTGTCTGTCCTTTTAGCCAAACAGACTGAAACTTATTTCCTGGCAGTCTCTTTCTGGGCTGTTCAAACACTAACAAAAAAGTTTTTGAAAGCCTTGTGATGTCTTTTGGTGTCTAAAGGAGCTTATGTGAAGGAGTCAATATAACGACAGCTCCTGAGTTGTCAGATAATTCATCAAAGGGTCCCCCTCTATTGGTGACGAGTTGTGTTCTAAGAATGGAATCCATCACTTCTAATTTAGGATCTTTTTGTGTCATGTGACATAATAAAGGATCAGTTCTGGGATGCCTTAATATACCTGTCCACAGGACCGATAGATCAAGTTCTCCTTTAAGAATGTGCTTCTTTTTCAAAAAAAAAATGTATTATTTAATTATGTATGTATGTATTTTTTTTATTTGAGAGAGAGAGGGGGAACAAGAGCACAAGTAGGGCGAGCAGCAGGCAGAGGGAGAGGGAGAAGCAGGCTCCCGCTGAGCAGGAAGCCCAATGTGGGGCTCATCCCAGGACCCTGAGATCACAACTTGAGCAGAAGGCAGAAGCTCAACCCTCTGAATCACCCAGGCACCCAACAATGTATTTCAATCAACATCACAATTTGTCCTTTCTCATTGAAAGGTCTAAGTTGCCATATTTAATTAGTGAAGGCAGTAATAATTACAAGAGAAGTGAAAGAATTAAATTCTAGAGCTTTTTTCCTTGAAGGCCATTAACCACTTTTATTTTTGTCGATGCAATGCCAACCAGCTAGTGTCTAAGTTATTATGATCTCTAATATTGAACTCCTGACTCTGCAATCTATACAAGGGAACAGCCTCAACTGACACTTTCATAGGCAGTAGTTATGGATTTTTTTTTGGTAAAGTGGTAGCTAAATCTCAGGGATCTTCTCATTCAGTTTGTCCTTGGCATTTTATCAAGGTGTTTTAAATCTCTTCTCAAATATCTTCAGATTGTTTTCCCTTCTGTGAGACACAAAATTTTGATGGGGGAGGAAATAGAGTGAATGTCTCTCGCCTGAAATCTCTGCTCACAAAGTGGGAGATGATGATTTAGTAGAATTACAACTTGCAGCCTCTAGGTTGGTGACCAGGTAGCCCTAAAATTGTTCAGCTGTCAAGAGCATCATATGGTTCCTCCAAGTATTTTGTTGTGACTCACTTCTAAAAGGTAAACGCTTAAAGACTTGTGTTCATGCTAAAAAATACCAACCAGGGGGATCCCTGGGTGGCTCAGTGGTTTAGCGCCTGCCTGTGGCCCAGGGTGTGATCCTGGAAATCCAGGATCAAGTCCCACGTCGGGCTCCCTGCATGGAGCCTGCTTCTCTCTCTGCCTCTCTCTCTCTCTCTCTCTCTCTCTCTCCCTCCGTGTCTCTCATGAATAAATAAATAAAATCATTTTTAAAAAATAAAAAATAAAAAATACCAACCATATGACCTCAGTCAGTTGTTCCATCTCTGAGGCTCTCTGTCTGCATCTTCTTTTCTGGGAGCTTCCTGTCTCCCTTTAGGGTTATGCTTATTGCATTTATTCTTGAGACCTTGCTCTTCCTCCTCCCCCACCATCAAAAGTGATTGGTCCAAAGATAGACACCTAATTCAAATTAGGCCAATCAGAGACCATTCTCTGGGAATTTAAATTTGAGGCAAAAGTCCATTTGTCTTTCAAGACGAACTGCTTGTAGGGGCACCTGGGTGGCTCAGTCGGTTAAGCATCTGCCTTCAGCTCAGGTCATGATCTCATGATCCTGGGATCAAGCCCCACATCGGGCTCCCTGCTCAGGGGAGAGTCTGCTTCTCCCTCTCCCTCTGCTGATCTCCTCCACTCATGCTCACTCTCACTCATTCTCTCTCTCTCTCAAATAAATAAAATCTTAAAAAGAAAAGAAAAGAAAAGAAGAACTGCTTGTAATATGTGAAATTGTGTGGCATAGAAAACCATGTACCGTGTAGATTGAAGAGCAGAAAAAAGGAGCAGAGAAGGAGAGGGAGGGAGGTATACACTTCCTTCCTTGTGTTCTGTGCAGCATCCTCATAACTGCTCCCTTTTGCTTAAGTAAACATAACTTTTTACCTGCAGCCATGAGGAGTCTTAACTACTTTTCCTCCCACTTCTTGACAAAGTATGATAAAGAAAATGCGAATTTGCTCAACCACATAGTCCTGAAGTCATGGGAAACGCTTTGACCCTGCAAGAACCTCCTCTTGCTGCTATGGTGGGAGAAATCTGCCTGCTTTCTGTGTTCTCCTTCTCCCACACCAGTGTTCAAAGGGTCTAGAAAGACTCCACTTGAGGACCAGGACATCCTGAGGTTCTGGGGCTCCCAAAGATGGCTGTGATGCCTAGCCATAATTTGTAATGTATTTTTCTATAATAAAACACATTCTGAATTTCAAATGACCTATTTATAAAATAGCTCTAGAAATAAAACCCTTTAAAAAAAGTTGGGACTGCCTATTCCATATTAATTAGTAGTGAGAATTCATGTGACAGAAGTGTTCTTTTTTTTTTTTCTAAGACTTTTATCTATTCATTTGAGAGAAAGAGAGAGAGAGAGAGAGAGAGAGAGAGAGAGAGAGAGAGAGAGAACAAGCAGGGTGAGCAGCAGAGGGAGCCTGAGAAGCAGACCTCCCACTGAGCAGGGAGCCTGATGCAGGGCTTGATGCTAGGACCCGGAGATCACAACCTGAGCCAAGGCAGACACTTAACCAACTGAGCCACCCAGGCGCCCCAGAAGGGTTCTTTAATACACGCAAGTACTCCATTAATAAGGGTTTGATTGCATTTTAAGTATCCTCCAACACATTTGAGTTTTCATTTATTTAATGAGAGGGTGGAGACAACTACAATTTAAATTTTAGGAGCCTCGGTGCACTGAATGGCCATTAGATGACAAAGCAATTGTGAAATTACATTAGAGGAATAAGTCAATGGAGGAAAAATAACAAAAAGTATCTTTTTTCTTTCTCTTTTTGAGGGACAGAATTCTGTATCCTCACAAAGGAGGAAGCCATTAAGACTGATTCAGTTAAGAAGTTATAAGAGAAATAGGGGTGCCTGGGTGGCTCAGGCAGTGGAGCGTTCAACCCTTGATTTTGGCTCAGGTCATGATCTCAGGGTCGTCAGATTGAGCCCCACATTGGGCTCTGCACTCAGCGGGGAGTCTGCTTGAGGTTCTCTCTCTCCCTCTCCCTCTGCAAACCCCCCCCCCCAAAATAAAACTTAAAAAAAATAAGTTACGAGAGAAATATAATATGAAGGCCTAAAGTCACTACAGGGTTTGAGTTCTGGCTCTCTTGTTATACATTGATGACCTTTGGCAAGGCACAAAGTTTTATGAACCTTTGTTTTCTTCTGTATGATAGGAGGTCTAGCAAGGTTTGTCTGCCAATTCTCAGAGTTACTGTAAGATTCATGTATAATTGTACAGGTGAAATTGTTTTGCAGTCTGTAAAATATATAAATGTTATTTGCTCTTACTGTGATAATTGAAGTACTAACAACTTTTAATTATTACAACAATGTGGGAATGGTCAAATGGTCAATGGTCAAATGGTCAAAGTGGGACTTATCATGTGGCCGACACTACATGAGACTAAATTCACTCTTTAAGATTATCTGTAAATATATATATATATATATATATATATATATATATATTTATTTTATTATTTTTTAAAGATTTCATTTATTTATTCATGAGAGACATACACACACACACACACACACACACAGAGAGAGAGAGAGAGAGAGAGAGAGAGAGAGAGAGAGAGAGGCAGAGACATGGGCAGAGGAAGAAGCAGGCTCCCCGCAAGGAGCCCAATGTGGGACTCGATCCTGGATCCCGGGATCACACCCTGGGCTGAAGGCAGATGCTCAACTGCTGAGGCACCCAGGCACCCAGGCATCCCATGTAAATATATATTTTAAAAGAAAACTTTTATCTTTTTTAACTGTGACCTGAACTCACATCTATTGGGTGAGTGCTTGTGGAGAGCAGAATTTGTGTCCTGGGCCCTCTCTCCATCCCACAGTGGTTTGACTGCTCCTCTCTTCTTCTTGGCTCCAAAAGGGATTGACCTTTTCCGACCAGGCATGAAAGGTGGCCTCACTTGAGTCTGGACAACGTAGAGACAGAGGGATACGAGTAGAGCTTGTATATCCTGGGCTCCTGTCACCATGACAAATAAGACGGGAGAAGAGCAGCAGGTTGAACAGCTGGTGTAACCAGATCTGGGACTTCTTTGGGTAGAAGGAGGAGTTCAATGACATCGTCAACCAATGACTATCCCATCTGGTGGCAGACTTTTCCAAGTTTAGCTTGAAAGACCACTTCTGGTGTTGCGTGTGGTGGCCCTTCAAACAATATATATATTTCTTGAATATATAAATACTGAGAATCTTGAAATTTACCCCCAAACACTGCTAATTAGTTCTCTCATCAAACCCCAAATTATATTAATAATACACTCTGTGCTTCTGAGAGTGGCGATTCAATTTCTCTATCATGTAATGCATTTATAGATTTACATAGATCTAAGTACATAGAAACATTTATCTTTTTTATTTTTTACATTTTATTTTTTAGCATTTAGCATTTAGGTATCATTTTTAGCATCTTTTTATTAATTTTTTCCCATGTTTTTGAACAAAGTTGTAGCTATAGTGTTCACAGGTACTTGTCTCTGGTTATATTTCTTCAAAAATAATTTTAAAAATACCTTTTCCGCATTAGTTCATGGTCTTCAGAAGTTCTATTTCATATTTTTTTAAATTTTTATTTATTTATGATAGTCACACAGAGAGAGAGAGAGAGAGGCAGAGACATAGGCAGAGGGAGAAGCAGGCTCCATGCACCAGGGGCCCGACGTGGGATTCGATCCCGGGTCTCCAGGATCGCCCTGGGCCAAAGGCAGGCGCTAAATCGCTGCGCCACCCAGGGATCCCTCTATTTCATATTTTTAAAAAGATTTTATTTACTTTAGAGAGAAAAAGTGAGCGGAGGGAGAGGCAGAGAGAAAGAGTGAGAGAGAATCTCAAGCAGACTCTGTACTGATTGAAGAGTTCAATGCAGGGCTTGATCTCACGACCCTGAGATCATGACCTGAGTTGAAACCAAGACTCCGATGCTTAACTGACTGAGCCACCCAGGCGCCCCCAGAAGTACTCTTTCAGATAGCTGCCCAAACCTTCATTCGATGTTAATCTTTCCGAAATACTTAGCCAATCGCTTGTTAAATATTTAGGATGCTTCTAATTTAGATTATGCTGGAATTGACAATACAGCTTTGCAGTATAGCTTGATAGTAAATCTCTATTTTTCTTTTCTAAAAAAAATTATTAATTTATGCTTTCCATTTAAAAGTATCTTCCCCAGTACAAAAAAAAAAAAGGTAAAAATACTAGAGCATAAACCACTTGCACACAGTTACCCAAGTAAAGACTAAATCTCAGAAATCCCCCTTTCCTGTACCTTTCCTGTAGTCCAACCGCATTGCTGAAGCAATAGAAGATAGCATTAGAACACATCCTTCATCATTATCAAAATTACTTTCCTTATGATCATGCCAATGATGCATTTATTAGGAACACCAAAACGAAGCCTGACAATGAGACCTGTACCTACCACCAGTAAGTGCAAAAACGTGTGGCAGGACCAACTCATCTTGAATTTAAGTATTTGTAAATGTGTGGTGTACTAGACATTTGGGATGGAGTAAATTATGAATACACTAGTGTCACCTTTGATTTGTCAAGAAACTGTTCAAATCCTCCTAGTGAAATAAAGAATCATCTTATGCAACAGTTTTCTGGACTCTTTATTATTCAAACCCTTATCTATTCAAGGTCCTTGTCTGTTTTGTTCCTCTTCAGTTGCTAATGGTGATTTTCTCTATACAGGTTCAGCAAGCTCAGGCAGGCTCCGCCTCAAGGGCTTCTGGGCTGGAGTCCTCTAAGGACTTACCCACCCCACCAAGTTTCTGACCATTCGCCTCAGCTGGAATCAGTCACCCATACCAAGTCAGCAATTCAGAGGGGTAAGGCTGAGAAAAGCAGCCGGTGGCTTTCCTGAGGCAAATATGGCAGGTGACAAAGCCAAGACACCAGCCATTGGGCTAGGTGACCACCTGCAGTGAACCAGGCTGTGTGGAGAACACCTTGTGAGGTGTGGGGAAAAAAACAAAAAGAAAACGAAGCCCCTTTTAGACTTGTCCTCAAAGAGCTTGCAATTCTCTTCAGGAGCTGATTCCACATGAAGTGCCAAAACGGTAATGAATGGTGAGAGGCTACCTTACAAACGGTTAGGAGTATGCCAGTGGGTGCTAGAAGAACGGGCAAAATCGTGTAAGGATCATCCTGCCCTCAGTAAGGAATTATGGGCTTCAAGGGAGCACTTCCATACAGAAATGTAGGATTCTTCTAGACCCAGCAGCTGTCGTTGAGGAGGCCAGAGATAACTGAGGTGAAAGTTAGAATATAAGACAGTGTTGTATATGATTATGTGTCACAAAGAAAAAGACAAGAATAATGTGAATTTAGGGGAGAGAGACTAATGGAGGCTCAACCATGGAATATGGAGGGTTCAGCTAGAGATACACGCAGCGAAGGAATAGGCTAAATAAATATGCTTGTGTCAAAGCCTGGCTGGAGTGGATGAAGACACGTTTGTGTAAGAAGCAAGGTCAGAAAGCAATGACGATGGCAGTTGGTTGCAAGTCCTTGGGTGCTAGATTGATAGCTCTGACCTTTCTTCCTGTGGGCAGTTGTTGAAAGCTTGTGAGCCGGGGATGACATCATGAAAATAGGCCAGGAAGGATAGACTGGAGGCAGAGAAACCAGGTAGGAGGCCGCTGCAAGCATTTTGAGATAAGGTCTTGTTGTGGGAGCAGGAAAGGAGGGATGGTTTTGAGGGACACCAGGATAAAGAATCACTTGCTATTGGCTGGATGTAGACAGAGGGGGAGGGGGGATGGGTGCCTCAGGGGAACTAGGAAGTGTATTGAGGGCAGGATGAGGAAGAAGGAATCAACCTCTAGTGGAAAGTCTTTGCAAGTGGAGAGAGAGAAATCGACTTACTCTCAATTATCTTATATCTTATAGAAACTGTGGAGTTTCTCTCTGAGATAGGCAAGCAAGAGGTAGCACACTGATTTAAAATGACAATACCAGGGAACAAATGCTGACTCATACAGGATGGGAGAGTAGAAAAAACACTCTGATCAAGGGTAAATCCTGGGCCGAACTGAGGGTTTTTTCATGAATTCATTTTATGTACTTGGACAAAATAAAGTTCTCTGGGCCAGATTCCTTATCTGTAAAAATGGGAGATTTGAAATATATTATCTATTCTCTGGGTCTCCGTGAGCCTTAAATCATAGTCATTACTTGAGTGTGTTACTATGGAACAGAATTTGTGTGAGGAACTTTATTTGCATTTTCTTTTTTAATCCTTAGCATGTTCATTGTGCGCTTAAAAAAAAAAAAATCCAGGGACGCCTGGGTGGCTCAGCGGTTGAGCGGCTGCCTTTGGCCCAGGGCACAATCCTGGAGTCCTGGGATCGAGTCCCACGTCGGGCGCCCTGCATGGAGCCTGCTTCTCCCTCTGCCTGTGTCTCTGCCTCTCCTACTCTGTGTCTCTCGTGAATAAATAAATAAAATCTTAAAAAAAAAAATCCAAAATTTAGTGGCTTAAACCAATAGCCATTTTATTTGCTCACAGTTCTGCGATCTGGGCTGGGCTAGGCTCTGTCGTTTTTATCCATCTTAATGGTGGTCACTAATGTGTTTGCAGTCAGCTGGTGGGCCGCCAGGGGCTGGGCTCAGCTCAGATGCGGGGTGGCTGGACTTCTCCCTCTCTCCACATATCTCAGGGCCTCTCCCTCTCCATGTGGTTTCTCTAGGAGGGTAGTTGGACTTCTTACCTAGAGCTTTAGGTGTCCCAAAGGACAAAAATAGAAATGTCTATACCTTCCTTGGGGTTAAGGTGGGGGGGGGTGAGGTAGGGCGGGGTGCGGGGAGCCAGCACATATTCAATGCTGTATTTTCCTGCTTAAGGCAAGTCACTGTCCCAGATTTAAGTTGGAAGGGACTCTATGGGGTGTGACTAACAGGAGGGTGGTCCATTGAATGGCAGCAGTGTCACGGGGCTGCCACCATATTATCTCCAACTTGTAAATGAATAATCTGTGACTTCAGGAAGCTAAGTTACCTGCCCAAAATAAAGAGTAGAGCCAGGCACTTCAAAACTTGTGTTCTATCACGGGCCAATGGATAAAATTTGTAGTGTCGTAACCTAGAACCCTGCGAAGTGGGTACTGTTTTTGTACCTCGTTTACAAAGGAGGAACCCAGGAATAGAGAGCTCAAGTGTTTTGTTTGAGGTGACTCAGGTATTTTGCTGCAGGGATTATACATTTAGTCACTACACCATGCTGCCTCGTATGGGTAGTACCTGACACATATAAGGCACCTATAAATGTTGTGTCATTTGAAGCTGTTGTTTGAAGGATGGAGCAAATGTCTTCAACCACCCACTATCGCATCGCAGAACCTATTTGAGAACTGGGAGTTTCCCGTTGAGTTATCCTGTGATCTGGGTAATTTCCTTTCCAGGCATCTACTTCTCTGTCTTCCACAATCTATTTCTTGAGGCTTGGCAAGGAAGGAAGACAGCATCTCTGCTCATCCAGTCCTAACCCAGATTCTCACTGGCTGATTCTCATGGCTCCCTTCAGCATTTTCGTCTTGTCTGGTAGCTGCCAGGTACTCTTTACAAAGCAGGCCTTTCCTTCTTGGGTGAGGACCTTCCTGGAGTAGTGCTGGACTCAAGCTTCCATCCTTTATTTATCAAGGTAGCCTTGTGACTTCTGATTAGTAACCACTGGGACCCTGTCACTTCCTCTGGTTCCATAAGCCAATTTCCAGTGTAACTGTGGTGGCTTCTGATGATAGCTTGCTGACACTATGTCCCGTGGAGTGACATGTAGCTTCCCCCTTCCTTCTGCTGGTCCTATGGGCAGAGGACTTTGCTATGAAGGAAATCTGGGGTTCCAGAGTCTCTGGAAAGGAGCTATGCTCTGCTTATCTTTGAAGGTGACCCATGTGGCTGTCTTTCTCCTTAAGGCAGCTCTGATTTTTCCCACCCTGTGGGGAGTCTGGAACGAAAGCACACCCCAAGTACAGATAATAGGGTGATGGATGCCTCATTTGGGGGGCTCTGTTCTATTGTAGGCAACGATAGGGAGTAGCCATTCAAGGAGTGGCCTCAAAACACTCCCATGCCTTTTCTATGGGGTGGTCTTGTCATTCCTGTAAACTTTTCTCCTTCAAGGCAACTCCAGATTTTGACTTTATTTCACTCTTACAAAAATACTGAGGGGCAATACTTGTAGTTAATACAGTTCTATCTTATTTAATGAAGAGATATACGGATGGGCTCCATGTTGTTCAAAGTGTTTTACAGATCTTCCTCGATGTAGGTAGGATGAGTTCCTGATAAATCCACTGTAGATTGAAAATATCAATTGAAAGTTGAAAATGCATTTAATACGCAACACCAGGGGTGCCTGGGTAGCTCATTCAGTTAAGCATCTGCCTTCGGCTCAGGTCACGATCTCCGGCCCTGGGTTCGAGTCCCCGCACTGAGCTGTCTGGTCAGTGGGGAGTTCGGCTTCTCCCTCTCCCTCTGTGCTCTCCCTCTCTCTCAAAGAAATAAATAAAATCCTAAAAAAAACAAAAACAAAAACCCGATCATCATAGTTTTGCCTGGCCTGTCTTAAATGTGCTCAGAACACTTACATGAGCTTACAGTTGGGCAAAGTCATCTACCACAAAGCCTATTTCATAACAAAGTGTTGAATATCTCAAGTGATTTATTGACTACTGTGCTGAAAGTGAAAGACAATTGTTACATGGCCTCAGAATGGCTGCAAGCCTAAGTAAGTTGTTTGCCCTTCTGATGGCAGGGCGGACTGGGAGCTGTGGCTGCCGCTGCCCAGCATCAAGGGGGTGCCCTACCGCATGGCCCCGGCGTGGGGAAAGGTCAAAATTCAGAATCCCAGGTGAAGTTTAAAGGATATTTGATATTTGATGATATTTGCTATTTGGATGTCCCTCGTGCACCATCGTAAAGCCGAAAAGTTGTTAAGTGCGTCCACCTCTAAGTCCGGACTGTCTGTGCATCTATTGCTCATCTGGCTTAGGCCCGAGCTTCTCTTTGAATCAAACGTCGTGGGGTAAGGGGCTTTGTGAATTGTGACTTACCTCGCAGGCAGCCGCCGGTGGGAGAGGGGACGGGGGGAGGAGGAACTGAGCTGCTCCGAGGGCCAAGGCCGCCGCCTCCTCCCCGCAGCTGTCTCGCCAAGCTACATCTAGGGGCTGGGGGTCTCCACCCCCGTCCTGGATCCAGTCGGTGGGAGGGTGGGAGGTTTTTTCCGGGTCCCTGGCGCACCCTCTCTGCTCCCAGCCACCTGCTCGGGTTCCAGCCGGGCTCCAGGCTCTCTGGAGGGCGTCGGGGACATTCCAATCCTCCCACCACCCGCGCGGATGTCGCGGGGGCCGGGGAGGAGGGGGGGGGGACGCGATTGCTGTCCCTTTCCCGGACCCGGCTCTGGCCAGGTTCCTTCTCCATTTCTAGTGACCCGAGTCCCGCGTAGAGGAGACTAAGGATTGATGAATGGTTTCGAGGTTGTTTACAAGGCTCCCGCCGGCGAGGCCGCAGCCACGGTGACGGGGGCACGCTCTGGGCACCGTCTGCGCCCCAGCAGACAACTGCAAGCCCGACAGCCAAGATGCCTCCTCGCCAGACCAAATATGGTCACAAGCGCCGAGCAGCCTCCCCGTGGGAAGGGCTGGCCTGGGTCCCCGCGGCAGGCCGGGCCGTCGGCTCAGTGCGGCGCTCCGGGCGCCCCGGGCCTCGACCCCGGGCACCCGGCCTGGCCCGGCCTGCGCCCCCGGCTCGCGCGCCCTCCGCCCCCCGCCGCCCCCGCCTCAGTTTCCGTCCGCAAGCCCTGACCGCACGGGCGCAGGCCCCTGGCCCTGGATCCCGCCCTCGGTCGGCGGTGGACGCAGGGACTGCGGGGCCCGGCTCCGCGGAGAGGCGCGCGCCCCCCGGAGCAGCGCCCCGGGCGCCCGGCGGCTCCGGCCCGGCCCAGTACCTGCGGGGCGCGGGGCCTCCGGGAGGCGGGATGGGGGGGAGGGGGGAGGGCGGGGGCAGGGCCGAGCGGGCGCGGGCGGGCTCGGGCGGACTCGGGCCGCGGGGCTCATGCATAATTCAGCAGCTCAGCTTTCGGGCCCGCCTCCTCCGGGCGAGGGAGTCCGCTCCTAACTTTGTTTATGGGACAGTCCGGGAGCCGCGGCGGCCGCGCTGTCTGCGTCTCCTCCGCCTCCTGCCGCGCAGCGCGAGCGCCGGGGGCCGGTGCGGGGCATGTGAGACGCCGGGCCCCGAGTCGGGATCTGCCAGCCCGGCCCCGGCCACAGCCCCGCCAGCCCGGGAGGCGCCCGAGCCACTGAGGCCCGACGGCGAGCGCGCCCCGACTCGGCCCCGCCGCGCGCCCAGGTAGGGCCGCCGCACCCCGCCCCGCCCGGGGGCGCCCGGAGAGGAGGGGTCGCGGGGCGGGCTCGGGGCGGGACCCGGGGGTGGGGGTGGGGGTGGGGTGGGGGGCTGCCCGGGAAGGCTGCGCCCTGCCCTCGGCGCCCGCCGTGCAGGCTGCGCCCGGAGCGCAGCCCCCGCCCCCGCCCTCCTCCTCCTCCTCCTCTCCTCCTCCTCCTCCTCCTCCTCCTTCTCCGGCAACTTCCAGGCTTCGAGAAAGTTGCATAATTCCCCAGGCCGGGAGGGACCCCTCCCCCACCCGGCCGGCCTCACCCCTGGGTGTCTGGGATCCCGAGGCGGACACCTAGCCGTGTCCTCTAGCTCTTTTGTCCCTGTTCTGCTCCCCCCCACCCCCACCCCTCCGCCCTCCACCCCCCACCCCCCACCCCCGCACCCCGGCCCCTCTCCTCCGACTCTTCGTAAAAGCCTCATCGGACCTCGCGTCTCTCCGCAGAAGATGAATCCGGCCTCGGTGCCCCCTGCGCTCCCGCCCCCCGGGCAGCAAGTGATCCACGTCACGCAGGACCTCGACACGGACCTCGAAGCCCTCTTCAACTCGGTCATGAACCCCAAGCCCAGCTCGTGGCGGAAGAAGATCCTGCCCGAGTCCTTCTTCAAGGAGCCCGACTCCGGCTCGCACTCGCGCCAGTCGAGCACCGACTCGTCGGGCGGCCACGCGGGGCCCCGGCTGGCCAGCGGCGCCCAGCACGTCCGCTCGCACTCGTCGCCCGCGTCCCTGCAGCTGGGCCCGGGCGCGGGGGCCGCGGGCAGCCCCGCGCAGCAGCACGCGCACCTCCGCCAGCAGTCGTACGACGTGACCGACGAGCTGCCGCTGCCCCCGGGCTGGGAGATGACCTTCACGGCCACTGGCCAGAGGTACTTCCTCAAGTAAGTCAGCCCGAGGCGGGGGGGCGGGGGGCGGGAGGCGGGGGGGGGCGCACGCTTGCTGCTGGGAGCGTGCATCCTTGCACGCTTGTCTGCGAAAGCCCCGGGAACCTGCAAGCAGGGAGCCTCCGGGGGCTGGGGTGGGAAAGCCTCACCCAGCGGAGCGCGTCGGGTGAGCCGCTTCCAGGGCCCTGGGAGTCCGAGACATTGGGGACGTGCAAATGATCACCGCTTTGGGGGCGATTCTTAGGAAACCCACAGGTGACTTTGCCCCGAATCTGGAATAGTTGCTATAGACTTGCGGGGGGGGGGGGGACTTACGCCCTTACCTGCCCCTTCCCCTTCCCGGTCAGATGGACCAGAGCTTGCTCCATGGGGAGGGGACACCGAGATACATTCTAGAAAACTTTTGAAGCCTGGGAAGCAGAGGGACTCTTGGTTGTGTAGGTGGTCTGCACTCTCTCCGTTCTTGGGGAAAAGCAAGCTGGAAAAGTGAGCCCCGCCGCCCGCCCGGCCCGCCGGGTAGGCCTGACTGCTCCCAGCTGAGTGATGTAATGACCACACAGCACAGTGATGTAATTAGCGACTCGGCCCGTGAAGTGGTTGCGGGCTGGAAAATCAATTGTGTTGGAAATGGGGTCAGGAGTTTTTTGATGTCACACTTAGTAACCGAAAACACCTTGGGATCCGGAGGCCGCTGTGTTATTATTCTTCCCTTCCACACTGTCAGGGCCTTTTGATGGAATGATTTTTACGTCAGATTGACAGGAAGCTATGTTCACAGACATGAGAAAGATATTGTTTCCATGGTGGTACCCTAAGATAATTGTGTTCCAGAGGAGAAACCAAGCTGGAACTTGAAGTGTGACCAGTGAGGTCAAGGGGGCGGGGGTCAGGCTGTTGATGGCCTAGATGGAAGTTGTGCCAGCTGGACCACTTGGTTTAGGGTTGCCTGCACTGGCTGGTGGCTCACTGCCATGGAGGGAAACTCCTCTTCTCAGAACTTGCCTTAGAGTTGATTTTAAAGCCCATATTTCTTTGATGAAGAAGAGCTTTAGTTTAAAATTTCTCCGGAGACATGATGTGCTCTTTTAAAAATATAATCAAGCCTTTCTTTGGCACTAATATTTGATACCCTGATCGCTGTCGGTTGGCTCTAATAACAAATCCGCAGTAATGGATGAGGTTACTGTAGCCAAGTCCTTGACTCATACTGGTGACCAGTTATTCCTTCCCCATCCCACAGCTGTTGACATCTTGTACAAGGAGGAGTTCTTTATTTTGTTTCTGGGATTGGTGTGATGTGGAGAAGCACTTGTCCTGAAGCCGACTTGATGGTCATTCCACAACCGGCCTTCTCCCAGGCTTTGAGTGTTAGTGTAGACCATGTACTCAGTGCTTTGACTTCTAAATGGCTGGTGCAATTCAAGTATGTGAATAACATGACATCTTCCTAAATGTGATGACACTGTTCTGAAGGATGACATTAGTTTCTATGGTACATAAAGCTCCAAAATAATCTTAAGTTTGCTTAGGTAAATGGGGTTTTGAATATTAATTGTGACTTTTATAGAGATGGACTTTGTAATGAATGCAAATACAAAATGGTCTAATTTACAGTAATTTAGGGGGATCTTTGGTGGTCCCAAATGACTTTGGGACCAAACACACGAAAATATATGATACGTGATGAGTATAACTGTGGTTATTTTTTTTTTAATTTTTTTAATTTTTATTTATTTATGATAGTCACAGAGAGAGGGAGAGAGGCAGAGACATAGGCAGAGGGAGAAGCAGGCTCCATGCACCGGGAGCACGATGTGGGATTCGATCCCGGGTCTCCAGGATCGCGCACTGGGCCAAAGGCAGGCGCCAATCCGCTGCGCCACCCAGGGATCCCAACTGTGGTTATTAAAAATACGAAATAAGAGCTAGGCTTGCCTAATATCAAAGGAAAGCTAGGAAAAAAAGACACCCCCCCCCCCAGAAAGAAAGCAAAAAAAAAAAAATAAATCCCTTTTGTGCACAAGTTTTGAAAGATGAAACTAGGACAAAAATGGAAGTTAGTGGGCAGCCTGGGTGGCTCAGTGGTTTAGCGCTGCCTTCAGCCCAGGGCGTGATCCTGGAGACTTGGGATCGAGTCCCACGTCCGGCTTCCTGCATGGAGCCTGCTTCTCCCTCTGCCTGTCTCTGCCTCTCTCTCTGTATCTCTCATGAATTAAAAAAAAAAAAAAAATCTAAAAAAAAATGGAAATTAGCTTTGGGTTTAGAGAAAGTTGCTCCGATTCATTGTCCATTCCCCCAGCTACAACCACTCTGCAGCCCAAGGCAGGGCACCTCTTCAGTCACTTTGGATAGTCAGTGAAGACCACAGCTGAAAAACTGTGTAGGTAGTAGGCTAGCTTGATTTGCTGCAGCCCCTGGAAACTTTCTGGCCAAGTAGCTAAGGGAATTTAAGAAATTAAGTCAGCGTTAACTATTGTCTTTCAAGATAAGCAATCTGCCAGGAGTTCCCTGAGTGTTTTGGGGGGCTTTGTTTAAAGTCGGAGTAAGCTAAATGTTGTATGACATAGCCTCGAAAGGCACCCCGATTAAGTAGAAGCTTGAAAAATCGTGACCACGGACCCTGAATTGTCAAAAAATCCATTTTGCTCCATCATCTGCGAAATGGGATTAGCAGTAGCATCCAATTACCGATTCCGTCAGTCAGGGCCTTTATAAATGAGAAGTTAAAGGATTTTAGATTGGACCAGGGTCAGGTTTGTTTTGTTTTGGCTAGAAAACCCAAGAGCAAGGAAGGGTGGCCACGTGACTTTGAGAAAGTCATATGGGTATTTAATGGTAGACCCTGGACTGGACCTCTAATGTGTTGGCAACTACTTACAGAGCCCTTTTCCATTTTCTTCACTCCTCCCTCTCTCCTGCATGTCACTTCCCCAGCTTTATGGGAAACAAAGCCTGGATAATAAGAGCTTTAGAAAGCTTTTCGTGATTTTCTTAGGTAAGGTTGTTCCTAGGTATATGATGTAATGACTTTCTGTTACCTTTTAAAGGAAGCCTTTCCTGAGTGGTCTCACCTTTCCTGTCGTGTGATTCTTTCGGTAGCGTGGACAAGTGGAGAGGGTTGATGTTAAAACACATGGCCCCTGAAAATTACTGCCCTGTTCCTGCTGCCCTCTAAGGCTCATAAATCAGGCTGGGGGCGTGTAGGTGTTGGGCTCTTAGCCACCTGGCACGTTGACTTTGACTGCTGATCACATTAAAAATTAAAAAAAAAAAAATCCTGGTTATATATGGGATACATGTTTATTACACATAAACCAGAAAACAGAGAATTATAAAGAAGAACATGGCTTGGCTTTAGTGGGACTTTACATTCTAATAGGAAAATTTTATTTGACTAACATTCTATGAGAAAAAAATATTTAATCTCCACTCTTAAATATAATTTCAATAATATTTGCCCGCCACTCCCAATTTTTGGTAATAATTTTAGTGTTTTGCCTTTTCTGAAAAGTGTCATAGAAAATTATTTTTGTCAAAGTGATCTATGCACTTAGTAACAAACCCAATAGTACAGAAGGACTTTTGTTGAAAAACAATGGTTTCCTTCACCTCCTCAAGGCTCACAGAGGGAGCCTTTTAGGTTTTTTTTTTTTTTTTAACTGTTTCTGTATTTAATTCTTAGATTGATACTTCCTTAACCCTAAAATGCTTTTCCCATAATTTTTTGATTTACCAACTTTTAACTTCTGATTGAAAATGAGAATGTAGCTCCTTAAACTGTTTATTCCTCCCCCATTTTTTATATATATGTTATTTTTAGCTTGCCTGTTAGATCACCTTTGTTATTCTTTGTGAACTTTTGATGGCATTTCTTGACTCCCCCTCTTGTAAGTCAAGGAGGTTTGGGTTTCTACAGTTTTCTCTTTTTGATGCTACCTTAACGGTCCAAAGCCCAGAACCCATAACCAATAAAGATTTTGTGCTTTGCTCTTAAATTGACCTTTTTATTCATAAATTATTATTAAAGTTGAAAATCCAAAGACAATATTTGCATTATTACATTTCTGTATATATAATTCATGGCTTCTTATATTAAGATTAAATTTTAGACTTGCTTGTTACATTGAGTCTGGTGTCAGGATTCCTGGGGAATCAGAGGAGGATATATCTGGCATAGAAGCCAAATGGATTCTTTCTTTCCGCCAACCCCCTTTTTTTTGTTAAGGATTTAATTTTTTTAATTTTAGAGATAGAGAGTATGAGAGTGCAGGTGGGGGCGGGGGTGGTAGGAGCAGAAGGAAAGGGAGAGAGAATCTCATGCCTACTAAGCGCTGACCTGAGAGCTGGATGCAGCTCCATCCCACAACCCTGAGATCATGACCTGAGCCCACTGAGCCACCCAGGTGCCCCTCAAACTCTTAAAAAAAGAAGTTGTTTAACTTTGTGTCAACCTTTTTTCATAATAGACCTTCACTTTTGTAAACATTTTTTCTAGTGTTTCTAATTGCCTTTTTGTTTATATATTATTTGCCTCCAAAATGCTTTAGACTCTAAATTCCATCAGTTCTATAAGTCTTGTTTCCCTAAGCCTTTTTGCCCGAATTCCTTTATCTTTTTGTGCCATTCTGGATTCTGATTGTTTTCTAGGCCTCCAGTGGAGCTATCATCCTGGTACTTCTCTTTACTTCTCTCCATGGCCAGAAGTAGCATTTCCTTTTCTCGTATCTTCCTCTGTTTTGGTTTATGCCCTCATTTTGCTGGAGTACATGCTTAAGTAACTTATTGTTTGTGGGAAGTAAAATGTTCAAATCCTTTTTAATTTGAAAATATTTATTTTAGGGACACCCAGGTGGCTCAGTGCTTGAGCATCTGCCTTTGCCTCAGCTCTTGATCCCAGGTCCTGGGATCAAATCCCATATCAGGATCCCCACAGGGAGCCTGCTTGCTTCTTCCTCTGCCTATGTCTCTGCCTCTCTCTATGTATATCTCTCTATGTATATCTCTCATAAATAAGTAAATAAAATCTTAAAAAAAGAAAATATTTTAAAAGTTGCTTTAAATTTATTTTCTGAAAAAGAACTCTTTTTTTCCTTTTCTTTTCTTTCTTTCTTTTTTTCTATTTACCTTTGACTGGCATTGTAATGTAGTTGTTTTCATGAGGGCCTTTTGTCCTTAAAAAAATATTGCCAACTGCCTCAGTTTCCTTGTCTGTAAAATACCTATCAGTAAGAGTAATACTTATTTTATGGTATTTTGAAAGATGAGATAACATATTTAAAGTGTCTGGCACAGAGCAGACTTTCAGTACAAGTTCATTCTTGCCTCCTATTGCCTCTTTCTCCACACGCATGTGTTCTTTACCTGGCCAAACTCAGATGCAGAAACCTTGGCAATAGGATAAAACCTGGTTGAGACTCTTGATTATATTTATGGCTCTGAATGACAACCGGATCTGGAATTGAAAGTCAGCTTTGTAAGTTTAAAATAAAGACTGAGTCAATTTTCCTGTTAAAAAAACCTAAATAGAAATGCCCACCGTGGGTACCTTGTGACTTCACACAGGATACTGTATCCCTTTTGAAGAGGGTCTGCTTTTCATTTTTTTGGAATCTGGCTCATAGCTGCTAGTTGGGCCAGTTTTGTGGGTGTGAGGTGGGGAGTGGGGGAGAGGGGAACGGATCAGGAAGTGGAGAGAGAAGAGGAGGGGGGAGGTAAGTGACATCTATTGATGACCTGCTCTGTACCAGACAAGGCAGGCTGCTGAGTCAGTGCTTTCCGGAGAGGCAACACCAGAATCACCTGTGGAGCACACTCCCAACACGTGTGTGTGCAAACATGTTTCTTTTCCATAACCCTGGGCGCTTTCACATATATTCATTTTTTTTTAACCCCTGTAGTGACGCTGTGAATAGGTACATATTACCTCATTATCTCATTTTGTTCTTGAGGAAACTGAGGCTCAATGAAGTTGAGTAGGTGGCCCAGGGTCACATATCAGGTGAGTGGCAGGGATGGGATTAGAATTACGTGATTCTAAAACCTGTACTCCTTCCCCTGCACCATGATGCCTCATGCCGATTACATGCCCCTAATTAGGCCCTGTAATTAGGTATCCTTGGTGACCAGATAACTCTGGAGTGGTGGATGGAGCATTGGAGTTTGCTTCTGACCTCAGTCTGGGTGGTCAAATTTGGAGCTCTTGGTGCTGGGGAGAGAGAGGTGATGAGAACAACAAACAAACCGGAAACGAAGAGTATATCTGCAGTGCCTCTTGATATTTTATCCTTAATTCTTCCATTAATGAATGCACAGCATTTTATAGGGAACACAGATGTAGCAGGGAAGGCAGATGACCTGATGTCAGGATCCGGTACATTGCGGAGGGCTTGTTAAGAGGGTTAATTAAATAATGTTAGTAAAGTAGTGTCAAGGGAAAAAAGAACCAGGTTGCTTCTCATTCATTGCCTTTGTAATTGCACAGATTGATGAGAAATAAATTGCTGTAGAGGCTTGAGGCAGTACTGAGTCTTGGTTTTTGTTTGTTGACCATTAAGACTGGTAGGAATTACAGCCTGTATATCATTCTCTCCTTTCCCTTCCTCCTTCAATTATGTATCGAACTATAGGAGAAGGTGATGGAAGTAAAAGAATCAGCCGGTCCAGGGGACAGTTTTCTTTTTGAAAGGTGGGTTGGAAGACTGAGGACTGGGTCGCCTGGGTGGCTCAGTGGTTGAGCGTCTGCCTCTGGCTCAGGTCATAATCCCGGGGTCCTGGGATCGAGTCCTGCATTGGGCTCCCTGCAGGGAGCCTGCTTCTCCCTTTGCCTGTGTGTCTCTCATGAATAAATAAATCTTAAAAAAAAAAAAAAAAAGACTGAGGACTGAAGTAGTTCGCTTATTAATGAAGAGTAGATTCTGAGAGGTTGGCCCTTTCACTGGTCTGAGGGTGACTGTGCATGTTTTCGTGCATTGAAATATCAGGAGAGCGGTGTTTTCCAAAGTGTATTCTTTGTCCGTTCAGATGCTTTGTGAACATGGGGTTTTTGGACCAATAAATCTGGGATATGTTGCATGCTGTGTCCCTCTCTTGGAATTTCATAACATACATTTAGGACTCTAAAGTTACTTATCAGAAAAACTAGTTTATTTTTGTTTAAGCTAGTATTTCACAAACTCATGTGATTTGAACATTTTTATTCCAGCGATCATCTGTTGCCTTCTACTTAGGAATGTTTTACAGACTATACTTTGGGAAGTCTTTTCTGTGCCTTTCGTTATTATTTTTATAGTTGAGATTTTTCTATCTGCATCAAGTTAGAGGTTTTTCCAGTGTGCTTTGTGGATACGTAGTATGTTTTCACTTACATTTCTTGACTTAATAATTGTTTCTAAAAGATTTTATTTATTTGTTCATGAGAGACACAGTGAGGGAGACAGAGACACAGGCAGACGGGGAAGCAGCCTCTCTGTACGGAGCCCAGTGCAGAACTTGATTCCAGACCCCAGGATCACGCCCTGAGCCGAAGGCAGGTACTCAACCCCTGAGCCACCTGGGTGCCTCTGATTTAATAATTATTAGTGCTTAGAAATAAGAAGTCCTAAATACCAGAAAGTCAACAAATACAAACCCTTGTGATAATATCATAATCCTGATTTTACTTTTAAAGGTGTGTGTGTGTATATACGATTATACCTGCTAGAAGGATAGATATCAAAATCTTTTCAATGGTCATTTTTTGAATTATGGCTGATTTTTCTTGTTTATACTTTCTGCCTTTCTCTGTGTTCCAGATCTCCTACAGTAAACATATATTTTTCTTTAAATTGGAAGGTGGAGGAGTTATAAAAATTGTAGGAGAAAGAAAAATATTAAGATGAAGTCGTTAGGAGCGCTGACTGGTTCAGTCGATGGAGCTTGCGACTCTTGATCTCAGGGCTGTGAACTGGAGCCCCACACTGGGCGTAGAGATGTTTTAAAAATAAAGTCTTAAAAAAAAAAAAGATGATGTCATAGATTTGGGTAGGTGTGGTGGGGTGTGGGGAGATCTTTGAGCCATAGCTCTGTAACTGAAGCCTGGAGCTTCTGTTAAAGCTTGGAGCTTCTGTTACTTAAATGGGTGCTCTTTAGGAACTGCTTTGTTTTTCTTTTTTGGGGTTATTTTCTTTCCAAATGAACCGACACAGTAATTGCTAAACGCTTAACCCAGAATTCTCCATTGAAGTCACCCCAGGATAAGAAGTAGGATTATCGCAGACCCTTAGGTCACACGAACTTCCTTCAGCTTATTCTTTATTTGCGCGCACTCCTTCCTGGACTTCTCATGTTCCATCCAGGCGCAGCAGATGATAACTAAGAACGGAAGAAATGATGCTCACTTGCTTGGCACTGGCTAGATGAAGTGAGATCAGGAAATGTAGGTAAAGTGCTTAGGGCTGTGGCTGGCACAGTAAGTCCTGCTGACAGTTTATTTATTATTGTTACTGTTCCCAGCCGGGTGGGTGGGATGTGTGTGCCATCTCCCAGGACCTTTCCTCCATGCCCCCTAAAGGATCTTTAGCCACTTGAACATCGAGGGTGAAAAATCCCTGAACTTCCCTTGTGTGCTAGCATGCTGTGCGGGGGAGAAATGTGTGGCAGGTTTCCCCAACCTCAGGCAGCTGACTGCCTAGCTGGGGAGGCAGGGAGAGCACAGACGACATCAGGCTAAATAGCTGCCTCTGGACCCCCTGTGCCCACACAGCCTGGAGCTGCTGCTCGCCGTGTGCTGGAAGCTCCTGGGAGGTGTGTCATAATAAGGCACTTGTTTCTCTTATGGTTACAGGTCTGAAACTTGCAGCCGTGCTGAACGTCTCTTAGTTCTCCCATTGGCTGTCCTTGCTCTGGCCTCAGGAACTTGGCACAACCTGTTACCTGTGCCTGGAACATTACTTTCCTGCTTCTTGCCTGGTTAACTCCTGTGCTACCTTCAGGCATCCGCCTCAATGCCACCCCTGCAGGAGGTTTTCCCTGACTCACAGCCCCCACGCTAATTTAGATGCTCCTGCTCTTTGGATAGCCCGGTGGCTCTCCAGCCGTGGCTCTACTGCCACATTCTGCTACTGCTCTTTGTCACTATACTACAAGCTCCACAAGGGCAAGATTGATATTTGTCTGGCTTGTCACTGTATGACTTGAGCACACTGCCTGGCAAATGGGTGGGTGCTTGATAAGGAGGGAATCCTGTAATACTTTCTTGTGGCCGTTTGTGTTGCGAGCTCGTCCCCTAGAATTCCTCTTAGGAATCTGTCATACTCAGGAATGTGATTCCATGTGTCTGTGCCCCTTGGACCGAAAGTTTAGAATCGTAGTTCCACATACTGTGATGCAGGGGAGAAGAAGATGGAGAGAGAGAGTGGGTGATCCAGAGAAGTCTCTGTAAAGGTGCCTGGACATAAATGGAGCCTTGAAAAATGGGAAGAGTGTGGGTAGGTGAGCAAAGAGGCCTTCTAGGAAAGAGGGAGTAAGGAAGAGAAGTTCGTGGGCAGAAACCGTAGCAGGGTGTGTTTTTGAGACCAAGAAAAGTCTGGCCTGACTTGGGTTAAAAGGTAAGTGATGGTTGGTGGGTGACTGTGACCCATTGGGGCTTTGAAACATCAGCTAGGAGGGGCACACTGACCTTGTGTGAGTAAATGTCAATTTTCTCATTCCTTGATTTTGAGGTACACAAGTCCTAGCTTTATCTGAATGTAGCATAAGACCCCCCCACCATTGTCTCCTATGTTGAGATCTTCCTAGTTGCTTAAGGAACTAAAGGATTTTATACGGATTTAAAGGACTCTGAAGCGATAGTGCCTTTCATAATAGTTCATTCATTTATCTGTCCATCCATAGATCGAGTCATCTTGTCATATATTCAATTTAGCACATGCCATTCCACAGTAGTGGGTGGTCTTTGCTTTCCAAGTCAGTAGGCTCTGAGGCTACCCTTGACTCTTGCCCACCATCCCTGAATCTGCCATTTCTGCTTATAAATGAATAGCTTGAGCATCTGGCTGTTCCCAGAATACTCTATTGTGGTTTTGGATGGTTCCTCAGCTTCTCCGAGGCTAAACAACTGGGCAGAGGCAAAATTGAGATTCCAGAAGCGCCGTTATCCCACCGAAGCTCACCTAGGCCCTGTCCCCCAAAGAAGCCTGGCCTGAGCAGCTAGGGGCCTCCTTCTCAAGCACGTCCTTTCTAAGCTCTCAGTGAAGCCTACTGAGAGCCTTTTCACATGGAAGTCAACCCTGAATCATGTGTTAATGTTTTCAGATAGCCTCTTTGAATAACAACAGTCAAAAAGCTTTTGAATAGGTGATAAATACACATAAATGATAAAAATTTTAAGTAATACCAAAGCATATATTGTGAGAAATTTCACCCTACCCTAATCCTCTGGTCCCCTCCCTAGAGCACCAGATTCTTTTGTCTTTCCGAAGAAAGTCTATGTGTGTATAAGCATAGGTAACTATTTACCCACTTAGACTATTTTCAGTATAGTGCAAATGATAGAACACTATACACACTCATCTGCATCTTTTTTCACTTAGTATATCCTGATGTTTATTTTTCCGTGTGTGTGTTTATGTTTTATTACTTAAAGGACTGCACAGCATTCTATTGTATGCATGTAGTATACATTTTTTTAAACTAGTCCCTTACTGATGGGACATTTAGATTCTTTCTTATTTTCTCTTTAATTATAAAAATAATATATGTCCAAACACTACTGGAGGAATGAAAATGGAGGAAATAAGTTCTTCTGGATCGCTGGTTTTAGAGAACCATTGTTAACACTTTATTCAGATACCCCCCCATTTCCTTTTTTTTCCCCTCTGTTCTTTTTTTTAAGATTTTATTTATTTATTTGAGACAGAGAGAGAGAGCGCGCCTAAGGAGGAGAAGGGGGAGAGAGAGAGAGAGAGGGAGAAGCAGGTCCTGGCTGAGCAGGGAGCCCAATGCGGGGCTTGATTCCAGAACTCTGGGATCGTGACCTGAGCTGAAGGCAGATGCTTAACCGACTGAGCCATCTGGGTGCCCCCCGAGATATTCTTTACACAAAGAGCTGCAGGATGGCCCCTTTCTGTTATATATCTAGCTTGTCGTTATCTAATTTATCTATGATCTACTATCCTGTTAATCATTATACCACCCTTCTTATACAAGGGTGATACATGGTCTGGCAAGTGCACACTGGCCAGTGCGATGGATGCCCTACCGATCAGAATGAATGGCACACCAGTGAAGTGACTGATCAAGTGTCTCAGTACTACTCAAAGTATGATCTCTGAACTGACACTAGTGTGCAGATGTATGTAACTTGCCCATGACAGACTAGATACGGAGGTCAAGAGTGATTAGAAACTCGTAGAACAAAATGATATTGCTGTGACATCTAAGCACGTGATCAGTGGGATTATCTAATGGAACATGGTAGTTTGGGTGTGCCAAATTTGTGTGATGAGTCACATGTGGCTCAAGTTATGTGCAAGACATCCACCATAGGACTACATACTAGTCTTGACAGATTGAAAATAGCAAAACATCGATCCTTTTCCACAGGTAATTTAAGAGGTATTGATATCTTTCTCTTAACTTTTTTCAATTCTTTTTCTTTTCTTTCCTCTTCTTTTCATCCATGCATCCATTTAACCTACATATTTTATTTTTCCATCCATCCTTACAACTGCTTTTTATGTATCAACCAACCAGTCAATTCATTATACTTCTCATTAACTTAACAAAAATATTGAGTCTTAGTATGAAAACAAAGTTTTAATTTTTTATTTATTTATGATAGTCACAGAGAGAGAGAGAGGCAGAGACACAGGCAGAGGGAGAAGCAGGCTCCATGCACCGGAAGCCCGACGTGGGATTCGATCCCGGGTCTCCAGGATTGCGCCCTGGGCCAAAGGCAGGCGCCAAACTGCTGCACCACCCAGGGATCCCCCTGCTCATTGTTTTAAAAACATGCTTTGGCACACTTCAATTCCGAACACTGTAGATGGACCCAAATCCTGTTCTTTTCTTTTCTTTTCTTTTTTTTTTTTTTTAGATCTTATTTATTTATTCATTCATGAGAGACACAGAGAGAGGCAGAGAGACACAGCCAGAGGGAGAAGCAGGCCCTCTGCAAGGAGCCCGATGCAGGAGTCGATCCCAGGACGCTGGGATCACGTCCTGAGCTGAAGGCAGAGACGTTCAATCCCTGAGCCAGCTAGGCGTCCCAATCATGTTCTTTCTTGTGGCTAATCTATCTGCAAGCACTGTCAGCCTTAGACTCAGTGCAAAACATGGTCACTGGAGAAAAATACACATGCTGGATTATTTAGTAAGAATATATCCTCTTTTGTGGTGGCTTTTTTACAAATACTGTGATGTTGAATATTTGTCTTTCTCCCAATTTGTCCATGAAAAACAGTTTGTGGCTTAGAGTTCAGAGGTTGAAAGGCAATTGATAACCCATCAAAAAGTAGAAAATGCAAGCACATGATAAATGTAATTAAAATGAACAGACTTGGGGCGCCTGGGCAGATCAGTTATTTAAGCATCTGCCTTTGGCTCAGGTCATGATCCCAGAGTCCTGGGATGGAGCCCCGAGTCTGGCTCCCTGCTCAGCAGTGAATCTGTTTCTCCTTCTCCCTCTGCACCTTCCCACTGCTCATGCACATGCACTCTCTCTCTCAAAAATAAATAAAATCTTAAGAAAAATAAAATGAACAGACTTAACTGTTACTGACCTGATTTTACATTTAGGTTTATTTTTAAAAGTTGGCTTAAAAAAAAAAAAGATGTTATTCATTTATTTGAGAGAGGGCAGGAACAAGGGGAGGGACAAGTAGACTCCCCCCTGACCTTGGGCTCCATCCCTGAAATCATGATGTGAGCTGAAACCAAGAGTTGGATGCTCAACCGACTGAGCCACCCAGGCGCCCCTAGAAGCTGACTTTTTTTTATTAAGCAGAACTGAAGGATATAAAGTAAAAAGTAAAAGTACTCCACCCACTAGTAACCACTATTCACAATTGCTTGTACATCTTCCAGAGATTTTATTATGCATTACATGACTTCATTTATAATGGCATGGGTTGGTTGTTTTGGTGTTGTGGAAAGCACAGCGTAGGTGGTCTTTGTCCCTTGTTCACCCTCGTATAACCATAGGACTGAGAATAGATGTGGATTAAATTATGAAGAACTAGCTGTGATGCCTGATGGAGAGGTCTCAGGGTGAAAAGCTTGGTGACTTTGGTTCAGAACTGGGATTTAGCTTTGTGGTTCAGGAAGTTGATGTGCTTGGTGCTCCAAAACCGGTCAGGTTTTCAGAGAATTTCTGCTACGAGCCCTACTGGGATGAGATGAGGACAGACATTCTAGCTGCAGTTTCAGAATTCAGGAATCTCCCATTCTGGAATGAAGGTACTCATAAGAGTGCTTTAATCGCTAGGAAATTGCTTTGGTGGTTCTAGTAAAGGGAAGAAGTGAAATCATTTGAACGATATAGTAAAGTCATTTAAGGGATATTGAGGTAATTTGACAGGCTTTGGCAATGGATTAAATAAGAGGAGTGAGGAAAAGAGGTGAGAAGGAAGATGTGCAGGTGGCTGGCTGTCCATGGCATGAATGGAGGTGCCTCAAATTGTAACCAGCAGGAAGTAAGTTTTTAGAGATTTTGTTTATTTGACAGAGAGAGAGAGAGAGAGAGAGAGAGAGCACAAGTAGGGGGAGTGGCATTCAGAGGGAGAGGGAGAAGCAGGTTCCCCACGGAGCAGAGAACTTGATGTGGGGCTCGATCCCAGGGCCCTGGGATCCTGACCCGAGTTGAAGGCTGAGGAGTTGAAGGCTTAGTTGAGAGGAGTTGAGAGGCTTAGTCAGGCTTAGTCAACTGAGCATTCAGGGCGCCCTAGCAGGAAGTAAGTTTAGAAGAGGTTGAGAAAATGTTCGCCATGTCGAGTTTGGGTGAGTTTAATATATCCAGTATATCCAATATCCATAAATATATGCATTATTTTCTGAATTTTGTTATATGTAATATATTTATAATTATTATATATAATTATTCTAATCCAGGGTGGATGAGATCCCACAGAGAGAGGTTACAGATGGAGTGAGAAGGAATGTCAGGACTCTGTAAAGGATAGACAGCCAGAGAGGTTGGATGAAATGCAGAAAATAGTACAAGAAATCCAGGGAAGAAATTGCAAGAAGGAGGAATGGTTTAATTGTGTGTCCTGTTTCTTAGGGCTCCAGGAAAATGAGAAGTGAAAAATTTTCAGTGAATGGTTTTTCCACTGAGGCCACTTTCTTTCCCCAGGGTAGGGCAAGAGCTGGAGCCTAGGGTACTAATTCTACAGTCTAGTTGGTAAAGAGGGAAAAATGAAGAAAATAAGCCTCTCAATTAGATAAGGGGCATCTCCCAAATTCTCGTATAGTCTACAATGTCCCTCTTAAGGAGCATGGTTCTCTCACTGTACAGATCCAATGCCATATGGAAAGACCACACATTTGCTTATTCAAACATCCTGTGAAAACAAGCTTTGAAATCAGTGTTTTATAACTAACTGAGATAAGTTAAAAGACTTGGGGAAAATATTACTCTGATATGATAATCATTTGCCATAATGAAAATTACAGTCTTGGATCCTGACTGTGGTAAAACCTTTGTCACAGTTTGTAGCACACAGGACTGTTACTGCTGCGATGTGTCATACTTAATGGCAGCCATAAAAATAGCAGATTATGTTTGATGAGTATCAGTTAAAAATTTATGGTTCAGAATATTATATAACTGTAGTTTCAGATAAACGTTTATCTTTCCTATCTTTGTTTCTCCATTTGCCAGAACTGATTCTGATACGTGGCAAAGGAGATTCCAAAATTAATGCAGATAAACGCCCGAGGCCAGTTTACCCTTTCACAATATCAGGTAAAGAGAACATGTTTGACGGTATCAAACTGGTTTGAGTTGGAGTTTGGGTTTCGATATATTTTGTAGTCAAAAGGTCATTTTGCTCCTTTCTGCTAATTTGGGAGCACCTGGTAGCCTTGTTACTAGTTTGGGGTTTGTATAAACATGTAAAGTTAGTAGCTGGGATCAAGAATCATAAAAGAAGCAGTAAAGTTCAGAGCTGTTTACAGAAGTACTTAGGTTTTCTAAAGACACATTCTCTACTGCAACTGTTTCCACTTTTATGGGTCTTTGTTTTATATACTGCCTGAAACATTAGTCTATGCATATAGAACTTTTGGCAAATATGAATTCTTAAGTAATTATACCTTCCAACATGTATTTGTCTTTCTGTGCATTTTGACATAAAATCAGGCATAAGTATGTATCGTAGAAAAACTCGAAGGAAGAAAAAGCAGGAGGAGAGAAAGGATGAGTTACTTAAAGCTCTACCCAAGGGTGTCTTACAAATATAGTTGCTTTTTTACTTGGACTTTTCTAAAAGTTTAGTTATCTGTGGTCTGAAAAAATTAAATTTGGTTTTATTGATGTTGCATTTCTGTAAGTGTTAAGATAGCAAGGGCTATGCTTTGGGCTTCGGAAAGTGGAGTCCTCAGTCCAAGGGCTGTAACCCATATGGTAGACAGTGGATCCATTGTTCTCTGTATTTGTCTGTTGCTTACATTTTAATAACTATTGAGCAGTCAGTGATTATTAACAGATATTTAACAGTAGGAGCAGATTAGATTGTAGGGTCAATAATTATGGACAATTTGGAGTGTCAACATTAAAGAAATGATTGTAAAGGTTAGATCCAGAGTTGTTGAAACTTTTGCCTGAAACTTTGTCAGGTGAGCAGCGCAGGGGACGAACCAGCACGGCTTTTTTTTAATTATTAGCCATGGTAAAGCTAGTCAGGTTTTACCACAGTGCTTTTAATTTGACCTAATAGTTGGTCAGCCCTAGTTAATTAGTTGAAAATCATTACAGAATGCAGATTTCCCAGTTGCACATGCTTTGGAATGTCCAGCTCACCCTGTGTGTGGATAAGAGGGCCCATGATCTGGCTGATTCAAGTCCTTGTCCATACTCCCCCTATAGCAGAGCATTGGTAGTAACAAGTTAAGTTTTAAGAGTTCTGTGAAGGTCCTTCTGAGCCCTGGTAAACATCCCGGTTGACTGGTGTATATCTGTTTGGAGTCTGGTTTCCAGAGCTGTTGAAAAAGAGTATTATGAACTTCCAAGTGAGCATGGAGGTGTAAACTGATGCCATGGGGTTGCTTCAGCTGAAGTGAAAGATCGTACTTACTGACATTTATTACAAATGGGTTTTTAAAACAATGTCTGTTTTGTACAGTGAGAGTAAAGTCTGCCAAGTGTAGAACAAAAAAGTTACATTGTGGAACAAGATAAAAGGATGTTGCATAATAAATAATATCTCATACCATTAAAATATAAGGTTTCCTTCCCAAAATGTAAGTAGGAGCTTCTAAATGAATGTTTTAAAAACCTGATTTTTCTTTGATTTGTCTAGTGACTTGATACATAAAGAGATTATGGGTCTGAATATGTCCAGATGTAGACTACTCTAATGAATAATATACATGCATAGCGTGCAAAAGATAAATCAACCTCAAATGGCATTGTGTTTTAGTGATACCATCGAAATTGGGTTTTTTAAAAATTATTTATTTAAAAAGTATTTTTATTTATTTATTCATGACAGACACAGAGAGAGAGGCAGAGACATAGGCAGAGGGAGAAGCAGGCTCCCTTGGGGAGCCCAATGCGGAACTTGATCCCAGGACCCCAGGATCATGTCCTGAGCCAAAGGCAGACGCTCAACCACTGAGCCACCCAGGCGTCCCCAAAATTGTTTTTGTTTTTGTTTTTATAATAGGTCAAAAATACTTCACTGGAAGTAAGCAAAAATGTTTCCATCTATCAGTTTCTAAGACTAGAATCTGATCCAGACTGTATTGGCTCTAACCTTTATTCATTGACAAAATCATTGGTCTATGAAAATCAACAAGGAAACATAGGCCAAGGAGTAAGCTATAGAAACATTGAGTAAATCCCTTAAGATGTGAGTGTGTGGATCTGATCAGTAGTTCAGATTATTTTGCTTGTGCTCTGAATGGATTTTGAACTTGAGAAGAGATTGCATGGAATTACAATTTTTTTTTTTTAAGAAACTTCTGATCCTGGTAGAAAGGTACTTATCTGAATACAAGGAGGAGGACCAAAAGTGTTGATGAAAGGGATTTTGTAAGAAAAATAGGCACAGTTCTTGTGCAAAGTGGACTACATGAGTGAGGGAGATCTAAGGAGTCCGATCAGTGCCCCTGTACAAGGGCAGAATTTCACAGGTGAACTTTTGGGGAGGTGGGTTGTTTAGAGGAGAGAAGGATGATGGGATAGGTTGAACAAGTGTCCAGAAAGATAAGGGTTTATAAGACACCTTGAGATATTGTAGATGGCCTTTCTTACAGACACAACCAGAAATAGTGCCTGAGTAGTTTATAGGAAGATAGAAGAGGTAATTTTAGTCTACTCAGAGTAGCAGAGAAGAATGATTTACTCATTTTAGAAGATGTTTTGAAGAGGGGCCTTTGGAGACCACCAATAGAAACTTTCTTGGATGGGTTGACCTGAAAGCAGAGAGAATGTAAGCAGGTGTCTTTAAGTGGCATGTGTGGTGACTCTTCATGGCAGCCCAAAGATAAACTATCTGACTTCATTTAGACTCACTGGATGTGCAGAGATACCCAGATCTCTGTTTGGGCTAGTACTCCAGTGTTTCTGTTCCCAAGCCTGATGGTGAGTGGCTGGCTTTGATTTGCTTCCTGCCCAAAGCCTGCTTTGGGTGAATTTAAAAACCTGTTTGTTTCGCCCATCATCCGGCTGGGCCTTACCCATAATTCCTGCACTTTGATTATGGGGGTTATTATAGGACAAGAGCTTCTTTGTAAAAGAGCATGTTTAATACTCTGGGGTCTAGCGTGACTAGCGGATATAAATTGTATGGAAGCAATTAAACTCGAAGGAAATGTCATGTGGGCTGAATTTAAACGTACAGGCTTGTGGCAATGATTTTTTTTTTTAACTTACACAGAAAAGGGTGGAGGGAGAAAAATAAAGGAAGAGAAAAGAGAAATGAGCCAAGAGAGTGAGGGAAACACACACAGAGACAAGAGAAACGACTCGTTTTTAACATTTGGTTAAAAATCCAAAGTCTGGAGCCAGTATTATGCTAATGCCATTGCCCTTCATATGAACTCTTTAAAGATACAAATATCAAGGAATTATATTGCACTCTACTTGGGACTTATATCCCTTTCCAGGTGTCACCTTCATCTTAAGGCATACATGTATGTACCCGTGCAGTGATTTTTTTTGGAATATGTTAATAAACAGGCCTGAGGGCAGCCCATTATGATCATGAAGGTGCTTCTGTCTCCAGTTTTCTATTTTATGCTCATTTCCTCTGCATAGTTCATACAGAGTGGCTTGTCTTTGGACTTGCTGCTGAAGAGTAGCGTGTCATTTCTCTCACTGGCCTAGAATGTCTTCCTCTCTTGCTTGGGTTATTAATATTCGGGTAACCCCATCTCCTCTCTAACACCTTACTGGGCCAGCCAGCTAGGAAGGATCACCTCCTACTTCAGGTCCCCAGAGTAATTTGATCTGTACAGGTAATTTGGCACTTGATCTTTTCTCTTCTCCATTAAAATGTTGGGTAAAGCTTGTCATTGAGTGAATGGATTTATTTCATTTCCCTAAAAAGTCAGTTCTTAGAGTATGAGCTGGTATTGTCCTTCATGCCTAGCACTTATTGATACCAGGAAATATTTGTTGAGATCATTACTGATGTTGAACATGCTGTTAAAACAGTCAAAACGTTGCTGGGTGGTCAGAGGCAGAAATGGATGCTTTTAAATTAGACACAATAGTACAAGTTTGATTCGAACTTGAGTGTTGGAAATAATAGACAGCTTTTGATATTTTGCCCCAACAGAAAGTGCTTATGCTTTATTTTCATTCTTTAATTTGTAAACTCTTAAGAACAAGCAAAACCTTACCTTGCCTGTAACTCTCCAGTACTAGGCCAATGCCTGGCACACACATTATGAGTTCAGATAATATTGCTGAAAGAAATGGAAATGATGTTTTACTTTCTCCATTATTTAAGTGACCTGGTACCTCTTTCCTATGCAATAAGTCAGTTAATATTTATTGAGAACATACTGTGTGCCAGGTGCTGGTACTGTGCCCACCGTAGTGGGTACACACTTTGTATATTACACTTTGGAATATATTTTGTTCTCTGCACTTAATTATCAGTCTTAGTATAAATTCTAAGAAATCACATCCTCAAACTGGACAGTGATGATCCGAGAGAGCAAAAGTTGCTGAGAATATTCAGTATATTTATCTATTCCTAGATTATTTCCAATTCCACTCAATGCTGGAAGTATTCCCCTCCTCCCCTTAAATAATCATAAGATTTTAACCTTTCCAAAAGAGCTGGAGAGGTAGTAGACTGTTTAGGTTTCAAAGGACTTTTCAGGATGCAAAGTAAATAGGGGAATTTGAGATATCAACAAAACTGTAATTAAGCAGATTAACTGTGTCAATAGTGAACACAAAGATGTCAGAGGAGCGAGTTGGTTGCAATTACTTAAACACAGCCTCAAGTTCATTCCTAGTGATATCACCATCATCCATCCACAAACTTGAAAGGAAGCTTATTAGCCAGATAAACCCAGGAGAAATGATTCTCCTGGGAACATCCCATTCTAAATCATACATCCATTATTAATATCTTTATTTTAATAAGGTTTGGCTTGGGGACTTTTATTCTTTACATGCTCCTTAAGGTCATACAGCATTTAATATTATTTAATCTTAAAAAAAATAAAATAAAATAATATTATTTAATCTTTTCAGACCTCTGAAGAGTGGAAAATGAGCCCCCTCTGAAGAGTGGAAAATGGGCCCCCTTCTGACCAGAATAAGGGGAAGAAGAATTTAAAATTATAAAACAGATTTGACTTTATTTATAGACGATCATATATTTACATGCAACAGAATCTATTGTTTCTCTTCTTTTTTTTTTCCTTTTTTTCTTTAAAAAAAAAAAACTGTGCAAGTTGTACTTAAACACATTCTTGTTTTGAGAAGTTCAGCCAAAGTGAGTCTCTCTTACTCTCTAGTCCTGGGACTGCCTGTCCCTGAGCCTGAGCCGCCTTCTCGGTTCATGGTCTGCGCTTCAGACATACATACCTGTGCGTGTACAAACCTGATTCAGATCTTTTTTTTTTTACATGTTACTTTAACATTCTTTGTTTATCCTACTTAAAAGTATGCTTTTCCATCACAGTAGCTAGAGATCCACCTTAATATTTATTATCTCGTCGCATGTCAACACTCCCAGGTTGTTTACCCATTTGGATAGTGGGACCTCTTCTGAAAGACCTAGTATAAATTGAATTCTTAACTTCATTTGGATTTTTTAATCCTTTGTAAAGGGAGTTTTTTTTGTTTTGTTTTTTTTTGTTTTGTTTTGTTTTTTTTTTTTAGTAGTTACCCAACGATATGAGACCCAAGTTCAATTACTAAAAATAGACTGCATGTGTATGATGGGCACTTCATCCCCAGAGTATGTGTGTGCACTTGGGGGGGTGGGGGGAGGTTGGGTTGGAGAGACACCACCACTTTATCACAACCACCTGAAGCTGAAGGCAGAATGGAGCCCTGTTCTGATTCTGACCATTCAGGGCTCTGCAGTCAGGATCACACAATGGGATCAGAAAAGACGTGGGTCCCTCCTCTCTCTAGTCTTCAAAGCTCTGCCCAGAGCTTCCTGGCCAGCATTGTCAATTCAGGCTTTGGCCTTAGGGTCTTTGATTTAAATTGTGAGGAGCCTGGCATGGGGAGGAGATAGATACTGTGGCCAGGCCCGGAGGGTGAGCCACCAGGAAGCAGGGCAGGGAAGAGCCTCGGAGGTTCCCTGGTCTGAGGCAGCTCTCCGGTGAAGGGTGAATGCCAGCCGAGCATTACCTCAGGGCACTGGCTGCTTTTTAATAGGAGACTGCAGGCTTGCTTGTGGAACAGCAGCCTGTCCGGTCCAGAGTCTTTCACTTGCTTTTTGGCTGCCCACCAAGCATGTTTGTTCAACCATTTCTTATGCGTGGATTTTGGCAAAGAATAGTCATTGTTCTGTTTTCTGGCCTATTTCTCCCCGGGGGGCCCACCCTCCAGGGCAAGGAGCATGCTTTATTCTTCTAGAATTTCCAAACTAGGGATGAATAAATGGGGGGAAAACTGGAAGAGAAAGGACGCTTGATGGCAGATAATGAAGTTTTTCCTTGTTGCTGTTGTCATCTTCAGAAGTTGGGTTAGAGAATGCTTAATATACATTTGCATGTATTTGCATAGCACTCACTGGCTCCCAGGCATTGTTCTAAGCCTTGTCTGAGTTTAATTCTCCCAGCAACTGTTTGACAGAAACACTACTTTTATTCCCACTTTCCCCAGGAAACTGAGGCCAGAACATTTAAGTAACCTGACCCAGCACAGCGAGGAGGGGTTTAAGGCCAGGCAGTCCGAGCCCACAGTCAGTGCCCTGGCTGTCCCTCTTTCCTCTCACAGGTCTCAACACGGTTGCATTTTGTTGTTTTGCCCCTGCTTGTCTCCCTTCCTCCCCATTCCCATCGCCCCTACCCTGGTGTGTCTTCGTAGCTCGTTTGCAGATTACAGCACACCGGCCCTCCCCTGCCTACATCCCATTCCCCTCGTAAGGAAACTGTCTTGTTATTCAAACCTCATCTGAGAGACCTGGTATAAATGGAATTGCTTGCTTGGCAGCGCCTGTCTCCCTTCCCCAGAGCGCCCTCACCTCTTCTCCAGCCCTCCATCCAGTGCATTCCACACTGAAGGCCCCTTTCAGGCCTCACCTCCTGCCTGACTACTCAGCTCCTGGAGTTTTCACCTCTTCTGAACCCACTGCTACCCATGTTGGCTATAACATCGTTGCAGCCTTCAAAAACCTCAACCACATTTAAGCTCTTAAGGGGCCAGGATGAGGGTCTCCCAAGGTCCCTGGCCTGGCCCAGAACCGACTGCGTAGGGGATGGTGAGTAGTAAGACTGGGAGGCAGCGCACCTTGGGACACTGATTTAGACCCCAATAATTGGGCTCACTGCTAGGTTTCCTTATTTTTGAAAGGGAAACTTGAAAGAGATGGTAGCTAAGGGCTCTTAATTTGTTTAACATGACACTTACTTTTTAAACAGCTTTATTGAAACATAAGTTATATACCACACGTTTCATCCATTTCAAATATATAAGTCAGCGGTTTTTCGTATATTCACAGTTATGTGCAGTCATAACCACAGTCAATATTAGAACATTCTCATCACCACAAAGAGAATCCCTTACTAGCTAGATAACTGTTAGCTATCATCCCCACCCGCTGCGCAGGCTCACACACACACACACACACACACACACGGACACACACACGGACACTCACACACATGTGCCTTTATCATCCCCAGCCTTAAGCAGCCACTAATTTACTTCATGTCTCTGTAGGTTTGCCTCCTTGATATTTCATACAAATGGAATGTATATCATGTGGGCTTTGTGACTAGTTTCTTTTACTTGGCATAGGGTTTACTCTGTTCCTTTTTTTTTGTTGTTGTTTAAGATTTTATTTATTTATTCATGAGAGAGGCAGAGACACAGGCAGAGAGAAAAGCAGGTTCCCTGTGGGGAGCCTGATGTGGGACCTGGTCCCAGGACCCCGAGATCACGCCCCGAACCGAAGGCAGACGCTCAACCACTGAGCCACCCAGGTTCTTTTTATAAAGCCACCTCTGTTCCTTTTTTAAGGCTGACTATATGTCGTTGTATGTATATATGCCATGTTTTGTTTATCTGGTCATCAGTTGATGAGCATTTGGCTTGTTTCCACCTTTTGGCTAATTACACTTATTTTTTCAGGGGAGAATGGTCTTCCCTGCAGTGGTTTCTACAGTTGCCAACTGCAGTTTTCCTTTGTTGCTTTAAAAGTAGAAATCTGGGGTGCAGGGTGCCTGGGTGGTTCAGTCGGTTAAGCCTCTGCCTTCAGCTCAAGTCATGATCCAGAGTCCTGGGAGCCCCGCATCAGGCTCCCCGGAGTCTCTTTCTCCCTCTGCCCCACTCCCTGCTCATGCTTGTGCTCGCTCTTGCTTTCTCTGTCTCTCTATCTCTCAACTAAATAAAAATAAAACCCTTAAAAAAGTAAAAATATATAAAAGTGGAAATCTGGGTCTGATGGCTGTGTTTGCCCAGTGTGACAGACAGGTGGGTTGATGCTTGGTCGTCAGTGGCAGGGAGGGAGCAGTCATAGGGTGTACTCGTGAGCTTTTTTTTTTTTTTTTCCTTCGTACTCGTGAGCTTTGTAGTCAGACATTCTGGCTTGAATCACAGCTCTGCCACTTAATGAGCTTGCATAATTTCAGCAAGCTCCAGTTTCCTTGTTTGTAAAATGGAAACTTACCTTGCCTGCTTCCTTAGAGTCAGGGTCACACTAGAAAGGATATGGAGCCTGGGGCAACTCAACCAGTGCAGAAGGATGTCATTATGACTATAAAAATAATAAGTAAATAAGCAAAAATAAAAGTTACAAAAAAGAAGTGCTCAAAGTTGCCAGTATCAGTAAAGTGCAGTGCCTTGCAGCCTTCCTGCCAAGCAGGGAGCCCAGGGCCATCATTTCATCTGCAGTCTCTTGGGGTGGACCTGCTTAGTCTTGTTGGAACAATTAGAAGTCTTCCCTTATGTGTCTTAATGACCTTTTTTGCTCTTGAGTCTGGATCTGTGCTCCCATCACTATTTCATCATTTAAGAAGAATAGCTATAGGGAGTGAGACCTTTTTAGGTTTTACCTGAAGCTTATTGTCTCAGAATGTAGCTGTGTTTATGCTTATTAAGCATCTGTTGGCTCATATATCTGGAGTTTGTATGTGAAGACTGAAAATGCCTTTTTTGGTAACTGGGTGAATAAGGGATAAAATGTGGATATGATCCAGACTTTACTTGGAGGGTGGTGTTCATAATAATATCACTGGTTTGGCTAGTGCTGTTATTAAGAATCAAGGAGCCCGCCAATTCTAGATTTTAGGCACAGCCTGCCTCCACGCCCCGAATCGCAAAAACATTTTTTATTATTTTCAGTAAGTAGGTTTGAGAGACGTCTAATTCTTGCATTTACCACAGCAGATCTTTCGAAAGAATTTGGAAAGTAAGTCATTTTCCTCATCCAAACTTAGCTTCTGCCCCTGTGAGTTCCGGGGGGAGGTAGAGAAGATCAATCGTAGGGTTATGTGAATCTTCACTCATGTTCTGTTCTGGCCCCAGGTGCGTGGGGACAGGTCTAGTCCCAAACTGTGCACAGCAGCTGTGAACAGGTTGGCATTTTCAGGCTGACATGATGACCACATTTTGTGTGGGAGATCTCGACAAAAGAATACTTGTTTCCAGAGACTGACACCCCTTTTTCCCCATTAAGTCTGACCTTTCCACTATTAGATTGTGACTGTTTTCAGAGTTAAGTAGAGCTTAGGAACAAGGAAGGAATGAGTAAAGGAAATTTGGTGCAAAAAAATGCCAACTGTGCAAAAAAGAAAAAAAAAGGGACATCATTCCTGGGTGACCGCAAGGCCTGTGTCTACATCATGATTCTGGAAAAGGAGAGTGTAAACATCTGGATTACCAGCTCTTTTCATTACATCAAGTGTCATGACTCTGTTCCCAGTTGGTCTTAGGGCTCAGGTGCCTTGACTTACATGCAGACTCCTGCCATTTGTCAGGCCTTGGGCACAGGACTAGGGCCTCACGTGCATTTCTGGCCCATGGCTACAGTAAGATGAGCTGGCTGGAGCTGGTCTAGAGGAAGTGCATGAAGAAATTCTGATCACCTGTCCCTCAATGGAGGCGTGTCTGTGAGATGGCCAGAAGTAAGCATGGAGATAGCAAACGACCTCTGAAAATTTTAGATATTTGTGTTTGGCTGTGGGTCTCAGGTAAGTTGCTGACATTATTTTGTCCTGTGTAGAAGACCTTTTCTCTGTCTCTGTTCATTGCTAGAGCATGATTATGATTCACTTAAATATTAGAATGTTATTTTTTGCAAAAATAACGTATAATGATAATTAGAACTTTTTGTAAAGAAGGATAGAAAGACCCGTGGAAAATCTCATTACTCTAACCTCATGCTCTTGTGTTTTCCTATGTGCTTGTATATATGCTTTTTTGTATTATAATATCTTTTTATCAAATATTCCAGGGTAGATGGGTTGGCTGACTTGAGAAGTATTTTTTTTTTTAATATTCTGATATGTATTGTCACCCAATTTAAAACTTTCAGGAGATTTTCATGCATTATTTAGGATCAGTCTTTGGTCTAAAACAAAAGATACTTCTCAAAGATTATTGTGTTGGCAAGGGTGTCTTCTGGCTTTGTTTTGGACCTCACCAAGACTCTGGACAAGAAGTTACTGGTATTTGGTAAACAGAAGAGAGACACTTTTCTTCAGATTCAACAATGACGAAGCAGAGGCAAGATGTTGGGGAAACCACAGTGTGCGATGGGAAGAATCCTTAGAGGTCACGTTCAAGTCCTCCTTGAGATTAATTTGGCTTAGCAAGTTTCCTAACCCAAGAAACATTGAATTTGATCTTAGATGATCTCTGAGATCCATCTCTGTGAGGATGTAAATAGCCTAAATAAATAAGGACGGGGTACAAATATAAGTCCTTTTGTGAGCCTGAGGGACTCTGCTGTTAAGATCAAAGACAAATACTTTAGTTTGATTGACAGGCGGAGTAAAATTGTTTCTTATAAAGAGCATGATTTATTTAAATAGAGAGGCTCAGGCCTTCTTAAGTCTTTAGACTTGAAAGTGCTATAGTGGTTGGGGAATACTTTTTTCCTTTTAAACCTTTTGCACAATTAAGGAAGAATGTTTTTCCTTTAATCTTTCCTAAAAATATTTGGCGGCTATCACTGCTAGAAGAATGATGTGTAAGTATCATCAGATTAAATTTTTTTCCTTGTGCTAAAGTCTGAAATAGTTGGACTTGGCCTTGGTAGTCATTTTTACAAACTTCCCACAAAGCTCACCTGTTATTTCCTGTTGGTAGGGATCCATACACTCCATCGTATGGAAAAAGAGACTCTTGGAGGAAAGAATTAGCCTATCCTACAAAGCAGTGGACAATACCAGGAATCAAAATTTGAATAAAGTGGAAACTATTTGTTCAAATAATGTTTGTTCATTTTAGCTTCCCTGTGGCAAAGCAGAGTGCCCGAACTGACTTAATAGTGGGAAGTTTTTATGGCTCTAGAATTTTTTTCAGGATAATACTTTCTTTAAAAAAAATAAAAAATCCTCACAGTCTACACTATAGGAAGAAAGGGGAAAGACCTACCGTAGGGAGCTTTGTAAATCGTATCAGTGGATAACAAACTCTGTGGTTCATGGGCCACATAGTATTGGCTGTCTCTGGTTGGTTTAGCGCAAAGGTTAACCAGTTTGATTTTGGGATACCTGCTGTAGCCATAGCTTACTGTCCACTATTACCACCTCTCTCTCCTCCCTGGCTTTTCTGCCCTTTCAAAGGGGTGGGGATGGGCAGGGAAGGGCTTGGTTTAAGGCAGCTGGCATACTTCCCTTTGTCTCAAGCTTCCTCATCCCTTGGGGACTAAAGAATAGTTTTTCCCATCAATAGTTGGTGTTTCTTTGCTCCTTGCATTTCGTTGCTTTGCATAAATTCAGGGCTGACTACCCCACATGACACCCCACATGGCTGAAAATGGGGAAAGAAATTTTTGGTGATCGGAAAAGAAATGGGAGTAGATGATGGGTAGAGAGCAACAGATGTTTATCCTAAGTAGGGCTGTGAGATAAAATACAGATGTCCAATTAAATTTGAATCTCAGACAGTACATAAGTTTTTAGTATATTGTTTATATGAGTTTCAGATTTAATCGGGCATTTTGCATTTTTATTTGCAACCCTAAGTCCTTAAGGTACTTCTTGCTCATTTCTCCTCCTCCTCCTCCTCCTCCTCCTCCTCCTCCTCCTCCTCCTTCTTCTTATTTATTTCTTTATTTTTTTGTTAGCCTCTAGCTTATCTGGCTTGTTTGGAGTGGTGCTGGGAGTGGTACAGTGACAGGATATTACACTAGTGTGAACTAAGAGAGGGCAGGGTAGGGCATAAATAAAGTATTGGCCAAGCAGCTGCTTGGTGGCCTCAGGACAGAGTAGGTGTTCAACTACCTGTTCACTGTAGGGCAAGGTTGGGCAACACCTTGTTTTTGATACTATTCTTGGATGCACCCCTATGTTCTCTGGATTTCGTCATCCCATCTGAACACCCATTCCATATGGGCAGTGTTCCAACTAATGCTCTTAATAGGCAAACACCTCCAGTACCTTTTCTTGAAATTTGGAAATAGGAGTAGAATTTTATCGCTAACCAATAATATTGAGTCTGCTTTTGGGTTTTTCATGTGAGTTATTTAAGTAAAATAAAAATTATTTTCGGGATGCCAGGGTGGCTCAGTTGTTGAGTAGTCAGCTCAGGGCGTGATCCCGGGATCCGATGGAGTCCCACATCAGGCTCCCCAAAGGGAGCCTGCTTCTCCCTCTGCCTGTGTCTCTGCCTCTCACTGTGTGTGTCTTTCATAAATAAATAAATAAAATCTTTACAAAGAAATTATTTTCATTTGTATGCTAAACATCTTATTGTTTCTAGTCAATGTTTTTTTTATTTTGTTTCTTTCTACACACTATACAATATGTATATTATTGTATACAAATGTTTTCTTTGAATTCTGGCTCCAATAAGAAGTTACTGGCTTTGTTTTTTTGTATAGTAACTGATATTAACTTGATAGGTTTTAAGGGGGAAAAAACTCATTCAAAGTATGATCATGACTCATAAAGGATACTTATCTGAGATGGTCTGCCCCTGGATGTTGCATTACTGAGTGCTGGGTTTTTTGGCACCCTTCTTGGAGGCTCTGTTACTAGTTAGTAGGTTCCAGTAATGTATGTGGAGGATTGACAGAGTGGGATTAATTTATTTACAATTGTTCGCCAATGAAGACATCACATGCACAATTTCTCCAATTTAGGCCTGTCCCTGATACCTTGGTTTGACTCAGAAAGCCATCTGTGATGTTTTTATTTCTTGGGCCCTGTAGGAAAACTCATTTGTCATGAGTAACAATTACTTTATAGTCATTATTATGTGGTTGCAGCATATTTATTGCTAAGAATGGTTTATGAGTGTCACCTTAATCCATGAGCTCAGCTGGGTGTCAGACATCTAGGAAGGGAGGGACTTGGTAGGTACTTCAGTGGGAAACTAGGGTGCTGTATGGAGGTGTATTAGTGATTAAGAGGTGGCATTTGGTTTGAGTCAGGGCTTCTAGTGCTGCGCTTAGAACAATTTGTGTCTTCCTTATGAGAAAACACTTGTTTGCATATGGTCCTAATTTCTGCTTCATTAAAAACAAACAGTCAAGGGACGCCTGGGTAGCTCAGTGCTTGAGTGTCTCCCTTTGGCTCAGGTCACGATCCTGGGGTCCTGAGATCAATTCCTGCATCGGGAGCCTTCTTCTCCCTCTGCCTGTGTCTCTCATGAATAAATAAAATTTTTATTTTTTTTAAGATTTATTTATTCATTCAGAGAGAGCGAGGGAGAGGCAGAGACACAGGCAGAGGGAGAAGCAGGCTCCATGCAGAAAGCCCGATGTGGGACTCGATCCCGGGTCTCCAGGATCACACCGCGGGCTGCAGGCAGCGCTAAACTGCTGCGCCACCAGGGCTGCCCTAAATAAAATCTTTAAAACAAACAGTCAAACCGAGTCACTGTAACTCTGTCACAGAAGACAAGGATTAAAAAAAAAGGGCAGACTTGTCTATTTCGCTAACAATAATTTTTTCCTGAGAAGAGAATTTCTATGAAAAATTGAACGGTTGTGATTTATTTACTAATTTTCGTAGGAAACAGAATGAGCCAGTTCCTTTCCTTAGCGCAGGCGCTGGCATTTTGGAAGGATGCAGCAAACTGGATCCCATGTGACCCACACTTCCCGGGTGATAACCCAGTTGCCTAGAGGGCTTGGTGGGCACTGACTGGACCTTGCGGGGGTAAACACAGCACAGAATGTAGAGTCCTATCTCTGGCTTGAGTGTGTGAATGTGGACGGGTCAAGACTAGTCCCAGTTGAAAATGACAGATGACCTACTCATTCTAGTTGGGGGCACCAAGTGGGGCCAAGGTTGACTCCAGATCCAGAGACTACCTGTGTATCAGTGGGACTCCCCTCTGTCTCCTTGGCATCTCTCTTCCCTATGACCACATCTCTTCCTCCATTGCATTGGCAGGAGTGTGTTCTCATGCAGATCTGAGTTTTCCATGTCCCAGGTGGGCAACTCAAAGGTAAGAGAGGGCTTCGTTCTACCCTGGCTTCAGTGTATGGCAGTATGTGCTCAGTTGCCATCTTCCATGCCCAGTGAAGCAGGACACTAGGATTGGTCACCAAGAAACACATAGTTGGAATGGAGAAAGATCTGCTTCTCCATAGAAGTGGTCATGGTGGTGGTGGGGGGGGGTTGTGGGGGGTCCTATGGCCAGAAGAGGGGAAGACATGCTTGGCAGACAGGAAGCAGTTACGTTCGCTATAGTGGGAGATAAGGACGCTAGCTTTAATCGTGTGGTCTATCTGGGGAGGTAACAAGCATACATGGGCGAGAGTGTAGCGTCACCCGCACTACATAAAGGTGATGGAGAGATGCAGAGTTTATAGTGTGATCTGTGTGAGCTGATTTCATTCAGAGAGGACTGTGAAATTTTAGCGTCTTATGCAACTTCCTTTCTGCCTTAAGTAGTAGGCCTCCAATTCGTCAGGATTTTACCTCTTTTCTCTATGGGCTCTTAGAAGATGACTAGTCCTGGGGTGCCTGAGTGGCTCAGAGGGTTAAGTGTCTGCCTTCAGCTGAGGTCCTGATCCCTGGGGTCCTGGGATCAAGCCCTGCATTGGATTCCCTGCTCAGTGGGGAGTCTGCTTCTCCCTCTCCCTCTCCCTCTCCCCATTGCTCATGTGTGCTCTCTCTCTCTTTCTCTTTCTCAAATAAATAAATCTTTTAAAAAAAAAAAGATGATTAGTCCTGAAAGTAATTATATAATTTCTGTTTATATGGATCTACATTTACCTGTAGAAATTATTCTCCCCTGTTCAGGTAAGGTGTCAAAATGCAAGTTCATGAAAAGCGATGTTACTCAATGGATATAAGCTTTCATTCATAAAGAAGAAAGAGAACATATTTTGCAAACATAAATAATTTTAAATGCCTTTCAAAGTAATGGCATCACAGCATGCCTTTTAACGGCTGTCCAACAGCCCATTTTATGGTTGTACCCTGAGTTACGCATCGAGGGTACTTCATTGCTGGTTAGTTAGGTTGCTTCCCATTTTCACACTTGTGTAAGCCATATGAAAATATTTTTACAGATTTTTAAGCTACATCCATGATTCTATCATTAGAATTCATTCTTAGAAATGCAGTTATTGGGTACAAAGCTACTATTGCTGTGGATTTTCAGGGGCTAATGGGGAAAGTATGATGATCAACTCAGAACCATTTTAGTTGGCTATTGAATCAAGTGCACGGATTCTTTATTTTCTTTTGCAATGTGGGAAAATGGAATATGGAGGGAAATACCAAAAGATTGTTATCATCATTTTTATATTATTTATATTTTATAGTATACTATTGGTATACATTCATTATTTAATATCCCTAATATATTGACAGTTGATTGTATTTTCTTGGTGTTTGAAAAATAAGTCTCTTATTCAAATACTAGCTATCTTGATAGAAAAGATATTAGCACTTGGGAGAATAATAACGACAGCATCATCCCAAATTCGCTGTCATCAAGCTAGCTGTAATACTTCATTGTCAGGGAAACATCTTATAAGACGAGGCTAAAACAAGCCCCATGCTGCTTTTGAGATGAACAATTTTATATTTACGAACAAGTTGTTATTACTGATCGTGTTATAAGAAAGAGGGGCTGTGAGTAGTAGCAAATAGATCTACTATTTTTGTAGGCAGAGGGTGTGGGGATTGGATTCATGATTTCTACCAAAATGTTTTTTAGGTAAAGATGAGTGAGAGTTGAAAGAATAAAAACAAGGAAAATAAGGAAAAGTTAAATGATTGATCAAGACATTTTGACTCTCTGGGATCCAGAGCAAACATCCTTATAGCTCTAAAGAAGAACCACATACCAATTTTTTTTAAAGATTTTATTTATTTATTTATGATAGACACAAAGAGAGAGGCAGAGACATAGGCAGAGGGAGAAGCAGGCTCCCTGCGAGGAGCCCGATGCAGGACTCAATCCCAGGACCCCAGGATCACAACCTGAGCCAAAGACAGACGCTCAACCACGGAGCTACCCATGTGCCCCCACACCAGTTTTGAAACTGTGCCAACATGTTAAAATGATAGTAGAGGAATTCAAAGAGTTTAATGTCAGATCCCTGGTCTGTCTTCCATGTAAAGCCTTTTGAGAACACTTGTAATACGTAACATCAGACTAGGACATACGTAGTTTTTAAAAAATAGATCTATAGTATAATTGAGCTGAGACTATAACTTCTGTCTTCTACTGAATTGAGGGTTTTATTTGAATTTCTTCCTCTCTTTAGTTTTTGTTCTTACATATTTTTTTTTCTATCATCTTTGGCAAAAGATTGCTGGTGAAAGGAATTGCACCTGGTTATTTTGGTGAACACATCAAGAGAGCTGGGAAACCTGGCTGCTCGGCTCCAAATAGTGCTGGTCAGGGTAACATACAACAGGCTACTGTGGGGCAGCAGGCTCCTTCTCTGTGGGGCCTTATTTCTGACAGCACTTGCTACCAGCATTAGTCACTTCTGTTTGGGTCCTGTGGTTTTCTGCTTCCTTCCAATAACACTACTTGAGTTAAAAAAAAAATCACAGAAATATAGTTTCACAAAGACTTCTGTGATTAGAATTACTGTCTGGAATTTTAAAAAGTAGACAGTGAAGAAGCAAACTTAAGCTTGCAAAGTTTAAAAACAAGGACCGTTTCTTCCTAAGAGAGGCCTAGAGGCTGTCGGGGTAGTGTTTTTCATCCTTATTAAATCACCATATTTAGGGTGCCTGAAAATAGTTCAGACGAGGCAAAAGGCAAGGTGGAAAGGCATGTCATTCTGTGACATTTTCAGGATCGTAAAGTAAGAATGGCAGCAAATTTGTTTTCAGGGATCTGTGGTTCATTCAGCAAAAATTCATCCCGGTCCCTACCAGGGGTGACATGGATTCTTTTATGAGCCTCCAGATTTCTGGTACTTTGTTTGCACTCTCTCTACTTGTGTCACTCTGAGCAAATAGAGTAGTCATTAGGCACCACAGTCAGAAGCTTGAGATCCTTGTGTAAAAAGGTGATGTGTGTGGTCTCTTGCAGCCTGGAGATTGGAGATTGGGTTTTTTCCTGGATGCGGGGGCAGACGTAGCTGTAAGTTTATGCACGGGCAGTGCTGTTAGTGGAATTGGACAGGTGGGATTTGAACTGGATCTTGAGGTGTGGCTAGATAGGATCTAGATATAAATGAGGTAGACATTCATTTCAGCTCCACCAGAAACCACTCCTGTCCGTTGAGTAGATAAGAAGCTGCTCTTGCTGTAGGTGTGGGGCAGGAAGGGTGCGTGATAAGCAGTTGCATGAGACCCATCTCCCCAAAGGGTCTTCCTTAGGGCGCTTGGAACTGAATGTGAAGGCACCTGATCCCCGAATATCTCTTTCATCCAGACTCGTCAGTCCAGCCGAGCTCTGCGGTTAGACCTGCTATCATCTTGGAAGGTGAATTCTGTTGCTTTAATCTGAAGGCTGACCAAACAGGTTCAAAGAAACTCCAGTTATATCCTTGGGTCTCATACCACCGAGGTTGGGATGTCCATGCATGACTTTGTGCATCTCTTTATGTGCCACATGTTGTGCTGCCACTTGTGAGTGTCTCTTTTAAAACACAAAGAAGCCAAGTTACCCTAAACTGTCTTTAGAAGAGTGGGGCTAGGGTAGTAGTTGAGGAAACCGGTTCTGGAGTCAGAATATTTGGGTTGAGTTCTTGACTCTGCCTTTCAGGAACAGTGTGACTCTGGGCACATTGCTTAATTTCTTTGTGTCTCCATTTCTTCATCTCTAAGCAGAGATGGTAACAAAGCACCTATTCCACGATTAATAAAATCGGCCTATGTCAAGTACTAGGAAAGTGCTCAATAGTGCCGTACAGTGGAGCCTAAGACCAGAAGAAATGGAAAAAAAAAATCGAAGCAAAATGATGGTAAATGGATGTTAAGATGGATGCCATCTTAATAGATGTTAAGTGGAGCCAAGTTCCCAGTCCGATGCTTAAGGGAAGGTGCAGTGATAGAACACTAGAAGCTTCCAAAGGACCACCAATTTGGACAACAACATTTAGAAATCAGATCCCTGATACCTTGAGAGAACTACACCATTGGTGTAACACCATTGGCAGATTTCCCCTATTTTGAGCATTAACCAGCAGCCCCAGCAGTCCATATTGCTGGGTCATCTTGTCTTCAGGCAATAAAGGTAAAGTGTGGGCTTCCCTTTGGCAGTCGTTTCACGCCTGAAGTCAGTTCAAGCTTGAACAAAAGTACCTTTGAGTGCTACAGTGGAGTGTGGGAGTTGAGGAAATCATCAAAGAGTGCTGTATATACTTAATTTTCGATTTTAAAAATACCACCGATAAACACTGCCACGTTAGGAACTGCTGTCAACGAGCGTGCAGAGTTTGAGGGGAAGCAGTGCTGGCGTTCATTCTTCGAGAAGTTGCAGGGGGCTGCCCACAGGATTGCCTTCAGGAGAGCCCCTGCTCCATACCACCGGCTCCGGCCCAGAGAGGTGTGACTGAGGGAATTTCAGCTCTTCCTGAAAGGTGCCGTGAAAACAGAGCAGGGCTATTCCTCTTTGCCACGGTTTCTGTCCGCCTCCCAGCAGGATGAGGTCATGACAGCATGGCAGCCTTATCTTGGATTTCCTTGTTTGGCCAGCAGCCTAAGCATCCCTGGGTTTAATGTCTCTGGGTATCACATAGATATCGTGGCTTGGAGGCCTTGTGGGCTCCTGCACTGCCTCTTTCTGGAGCCCGGTGGCTCTTGGGGGGGCAGGGGGAGGAGAAAAGGGAACAGGTTTGTCCTTCTCAGGTCACTGTCCTCTCAGCTGGCACCTCCTCTGCCTTTCTAGGCTCCCGCTGTTTGGAGGGGCAGCCCAACGCAGTGCAGAACCCGGGCAGAACTGGTTTCCAGTCTCACCTCTGCCCTTCACAGCCTTTCTCTGGTCTACATTCCTGAATCCTCCTTCCTTACCCGTCACTGGTAACGCCTCACATCTGACATGAAGTATCCCTGGCTTTTTCAGCCATTGGGCTGTGAGCTCCAGACGTGTGGGGGCCACATCTTTGTACTTCATTGGTTCGGAGCATTTGCTGGAGCCTGACTTGCCTGGCTTCCAGCCCTGGCTCTGCCGTGTTCTGGCTGTGTGACCTTGGGTACCTTATCTCGCTTCTTGCCTGCCTTGGGTGTCATCGTGAGGATTAGAGATAAACATGCATGGGGCCTCTGGCACCGCGACTGGCACAGATGGATGCTCAGGGATGGTGACCCGCCCACTCCCAGCTTGGGACCAGCGCCGAAGTGTCTGCTGACCCACCAGCACGCCCGGACGTATCTGTCGTCTGCATGACATTGTAGCCCCAGGCTTGTGGCCAACTTGGGCAAGCAGCCTCCTGGCTCGAGGAGCCCCTCATGCCATGCTCCAGTGCCTGAAAGAACATGCCTACAAAGGACACAGACTTGGTCTTTCACATCTCTTGTTTCAGTCCATCTGTAAGAACTTGATAGTAGCCTTTAAAAAGTAACTCTTAAAAATTATTTAAAAAATAATCATAGTTCTGTGAGATAAGGGGGGGAAATCTCCCATAACCCATATGTGAATATCCATTGTCCACTAAGGTATATATTCTCATAGGTTCTTCTTCTTCTTCTTCTTTTTTTTTTTAAAGATTTTATTTATTTATTCATGAGACACACAGAGACAGAGAGAGAGAGAGAGAGAGAGAGAGAGAGAGAGAGAGAGAAGCAGGCTCCATGTAGGGAGCCTGACGTGGGACTCGATCCCGGTTCTCCAGGATCAGGCCCTGGGCTGAAGGCAGGCGCCAAACCGCTGAGCCATCCGGGCTGCCCCTCATAGGTTCTTCTATGTAACATGTATTGTCATCATAGTTATTTTTATTTATCCAGTGATGGAATATTCTACACATATTTTCATATCCATGGGAGAGGTTTTCAGAGTTCATGAATAATAGCGATATGGTTTATGGAATTTGAAAGGGCTGCAGGTAAATCCTCTGTTAGATTGAGGCAGCTAGAAATACGAAATGCACCTAATCCATGGAAACCCATTAGCCTCTAGTAGTTGTGAGCTTGAAGAAGCACAGTGGAGTCGCATTGTGTGTGCATTGGACGCACCCATAGGCAGCCATGTGAGCATGGAGAGAGAGGGGGAAGGAGAGGAAGTGAAGATGGGTTGCAGAGTGCTCTACTCTGGCTCAAGGAGTGTATGCCCTGGATAGAGTGTGAAATGAGATGTGAGTCTGCTTTTCCTTCTGCTCCTCTTAGTTCCAAGGAGACCCTTGGAGGGTGACCACAATAGGGTGCCTAAGAGCAAACCAGTTATTTCCCCCAGCTGTCTGTCCTAAAGCCGGAAGGCAAACGGGGTATGCTGGCTTGATTAAAAGATAGAATGTTTAAAGATGGCACAGCAAACTTAAATATTCAGTTAGAGTTTCAAAAGTAGTTTTCCTACCTCAGTTTTGCCTTTGCCAGGTGACCTTAGAACATCTCCCCCTTACTAGACTCATTTCTGGCCTGTATATACAAAGCAACATTTCCTCCCTCCTTCCTTCCTTCTTCTTCTTCTACACTGAGCTGCTGCTATGTGCTGGGACTGTGGAATGTAATAATAAATCAATACATGGCTTTTGCTCTAAATAACTGACATTGAGTTTTAGAGAGAAATATGAAAATGCCTTATAATACATGGTGGTTGAAGGAAATTCGTTAAAGGAGATGACAGCCATCTAATTGAGAAAGTACAGTGGAGGGAACACTTAGTTCCAGCCACGGAATTACATGGGGCCACAGAGGAGCTTGCTTCCTGGGCTGGGTTTTTAAGGATAGGGTAGTTTTGATAGGCAGAAAAGAGAGGTGGGGAGAAGGTGTCTTGGCTGGAGGAAAAGAGATCTCATGGAAGCTTTAAAGCAGAGCCATTTAAAGAATAGCGTTCATGGAGTAAATCTGAGAGGAGATGGGAAAAGCAGTCAAAATTTCAGTTGGTGAGTGCAGACAGAGTAGCTCCTACTGAACGGTGTGGATGTTTATGCTTATTTGAACCCCGTTGGAATATTCCTGGTTTGTTTTATGAAGGGATGTCTCTCACTGAGGATATTGACTCAGGGACGTTTCCTTTTACAGTCAGGATGGCCTCCATCAGACCAATATTGTTCTCGGGCCTTTTTTGTTTTGTTTTGTTATCTTGGATAAACAGAGAGAGGCTGATTCATTTTTCTAGAAAAACAGGATGCACTAAAATACTGCAAGTGACAATGAAACAGACATGCTCACGTACAATAATATTTATAAAGGGACCAAACAATATGTGTAGCAGATACCTCCATGGTGTGGCCGATCTACCTCTTCCATCTCGATTGCCTTGAGTCCTTGGCCAAGTTGCTTGTTTTGTTGGGTCTCAGTGTCTTAAGACATCAGGCCAGGACCAGTAACACCTACCAAGCAGGGATGTCGTGAGGAATAGATGAAGATAAAGTGCTAGGAACAGTGGTGGGCACATAGTCGCCACTCCAGTAAAGCTTAACAATCTTTACGCTGGCTATAAAAGACATATTCATGATAGGAATAGTATTTTCACAGTGATTTATTTTTATTATTTTTATTATTTTTAAAGACTTTATTTATTCATATGAGAGACACAGAGAGAGAGGCAGAGACACAGGCAGAGGGAGAAGCAGGCTCCATGCAGGGAGCCCGATGTGGGACTCGATCCTGGGACTCCTCCATCACGTCCTGAGCTGAAGGCAAGGCAAATGCTCAACCACTGAGCCACCCAGGCGTCCCTTCACAGTGATTTAAGAAAAACTTTGTATTGTGGAAAAATGTTCAAATGTGCATAAAAGTAGAATAGTGTCATCCATTCCCAAGTACCCATCATCACCTCACTTGAGCAGTTACCAGCATTCTGTGGGTGGGGGGCAGAAGGAGAGGGAGGAGCAGACTCCCCGCTGAGCAGAGAGCCTGACTCAGGGCTCCATCCCAGGACCCCAGGATCATGACCTGAGCCCAAGGCAGACGCTTAACCAACCCTGAGCCACTCAGGTGTCCCAGCATTCATCAGTCTGCTTTCTCTCTTACAAACAGTTTAAAGTTTTTAATGATTCATTGCCAGCAAAATTATTTTCAAGCAAATTCCGGATAGCTTATGATTTTGCACCTAATTTCAGAGTCTGAGAAATCAGTGGGCCAAAGAAGAAACTCTTAAAAATGGCAGACACTAGTATTTTGAGCCTGTTTCCGAGCTGAGTTTTAGGTGTTTCCACATTAAATCAGAGGATGTTTGCTTTTTTTTTTTTTTTTTTTTGAAAATATATGCTTGCCTTCTATTTTTTAAAGTGTATTTTGATAGCAAAAGAAATTATTATAACTAGAAGTCTAGAAACAAGCCAAGACTATGACATCTTTGATACTGAGGTTCTTAGGTGGCTAATTATTCTGAGGAAAAAAACATGCATCAACAGAGGAAGTCAGTCTTAGCAGACAACCTGAATGGTTATAAATTTCATATTTTGGGGGCAATTGAATCTGGTGGGTTTTGTTGTTTGTTGAGTGGGATCTGTAGGGTGCTCTGGTATTGGTAAGATTCCTAGAGTGTATGAACGTAAATGGGAACATTTTTGTTTTCTTAATTCCCTTTCACCCATTTGGTCAATGCCCTTCATTCCCCTCCCCTTTGGCCACCACTAGTTTGTTCTCCTATATTCATGAGTTTGCTTCCTTTTTTTTTTTTTTTTAAAGATCTTATTTATTCTTGAGAGACACAGAGAGAGGCAGAGACGTGGAGGCAGAGGGAGAAGCCAGCTCCCGTGGCGAGCCTGATGTGGGGACTCGATCCCAGGACCCCGGGATCATGACCTGAGCCAAAGGCTGATGCTCAACCACTGAGCCACCCAGGCGCCCCGAGTTTGCTTCTTTTTTGTTGTTGTGGTTTGGTTTGGTTTTTAGATTCCACATAGTAAGTAAATCATATGGTATTTGTCTTTCTCTGACTTATTTCACTTAACACATGTTTTCTAGGTCCATCTATATTGTCATGAATGGCAAGATCTCATTCCTTTTTGTGCCTGAGGAATATTCCATTTTGTGTGTGTGTGTGTCTGTGTGTGTGTCTGTGTGTGTATACCATTATCTTTTTTATCCATTTATCTTTTGATGGGCACTTAGGTTGCTTGCAGATATTTTATTCAAGAGTTGTACTTTGAAAGTACAAAGTTTTGCTTATTTCATTTAGTGAATTCACATATTGGTCTGCACATAAAACAGCCCTTAGAAGCATTTTTTATAATGGAAGATTTCAAACATAACATAATACTAATAGAGTAGTATAATGAACTCCCCTGTATCCATCACCTAAACTGTCTCTCTGATGTCTCCTTTTGAAAGATGATCATGTTATTTGTAAAAGACTTCTGGATCAATGGTCTTATTAATTTGAAAAAAAAAGGGTGTAGAATCAAATTATATTATACTAGATGGGAAAAAATTCTTAGTCATCAATGCTATTGGCTTTGAGAAGTATGTCAGTGATAGCCTCAGAAGAAATGATTTTTTTCCAGATGGAGTAAAAGCAAAATCTGATGTTTGAAAGCAGTTCAAGAAAGACCCCCTCAAAAGACACGTAAGCAAGAATAAGCTTGGAAGATAATACTGAAATATTAGCAGTGGGTTCTTCCGGTGGATTTGCTCTATTTTACTTTTTTTCCCCATCCATTCATCTTTCTCTCTCATTTTTGTTTCTCTGTATTTTACAGTTTTTTTCACCATGAGCCTAGATTATTTGACTGGTTAAATAATCGGAGGCAGAGACACAGGCAGAGGGAGAAGCAGGCTCTTCTGCGGGGAGCCCGATGCGGGACTCGATCCTGGGACCCCGGGATCACAACCTGAACCGAAGGCAGATGCTCAACTACTGAGCCACCCAGGCGTCCCAAGCACTGTTTTCCACTTAACCTGTTGTGAAAATTTTGCCACATCATCCATTACGTATTTGAACATAGCATGATTTCTCTTTTTAAAAATGTATGTATAATTACACTGATGCATTTGCACGATCATATCATATGCACCTTAATTTTTCCAGGGCAGTCCTTTATTCTCCCCCCTTTAGTATGGCTCCCCGCCCCCCTTTCTTCTGATTCCACTCAACCACTAAGCCAGCCAGGTGCCCTGATTATTTGTTAAAAAAAATACTTACTTTTATTTTTTTAAAAATGTTACTTTTAACTACAAAGTTTTTACTCTTGGTCTCGCTGCTTATCTCCAGTCCTGTACTTGGTCCGGGGCTCCTGCCTGTTAACTTGTTCAGGGAATGATACTCGCCTACGTGACATCATCTCCTTAGGCCAAGTGGGAGAACAGTTAACCGCACTTCCCAGGCCTGTCCCCTAAGCTGTGTTTCATTTCATGCTCATTCTGTTCTGTCCTGGCCCTCACATTTCCTGATTTGCCTCCTGGGGCTGCTCTGGCTTCAAGAGATGGGTATCCGGAAAGGCTCAGAGATCGCGGATGCTGGGAGACAGGACATTTAGCAGGATGACTGGGACAGGGACCTCAAAGAGCCGGGGTAGTGCCTCCTCCTATTCTGAAAGCATAAAAATGCATCTCTGCTCTGTCGCCAGCCTACCCACCCCTACTTTGATTTTTCAGAAGGATTTTCAGTCTGCTTTAGACCTATTATCTATTCTGCGGTTAACTATAAGAGAAAGGATTTACTTAGAGAGGACCCTGAAGTAGACGGGCTGCAGTAAAAACAAGCAGTTAAAGAAACAAAACATCAAAAGTTGTGCAGGAAAAGGTGTTCTGGGGGATCAGTGGAGGAGTGATCAGTGGAGGATAGGAGTGGAGACACACGAGGAAGGGGTTGAGAAGAGCCATTTATTTATACAAACTCAGTGATTGTGGAACTCTGACCTCCGGAATGACAAAGAGGAGGGAGCAACTCTTTTATTTTCCATGGTAATTTGCTCATCACACTGAATATCCTGCTGGTGGAGAAATTCGGTGCTAGAGCCTCATATCCTCTTCCATAGGAAATACTTAGCGACTCTAACGAGTATTAGAATCTCTTTTATGGCACTTCCCTGAAAAGAAGATATTACTCAATTGACAGGCAACTGGGCTTTCTAAGGGACTTATTCAAGCCCTGTTTATTGTGTACTTGCCTGTATGGAGTGACCGGGAAAATAATTATTAACACTGCCTTTCTCTTAAAGATCCTGTTTGCCAGCGCAAAGTAAAATGATTCAACTGCCAAGGTAGATATCGGTAGTTGGTTTGGTTAGGGGTTCAAGTTAATCCGTGTGGACGTACGCCTAGTGTCTGTCGTTAACAAAACAGTGGGCATTGATCAGAGCTCGTTATAACACAGAATGAATTTACCTCAAACTCTTGCTCTTTGATCTAGATTTTGAGTAGCACCAAGCTTTAGCTAACGCAGCTAGCAGGCCGCACTTTGGGTTTGGCAAGGCTATGTCCAAAAAAATGGATTTTTCTTTGACTATTTGGTGTTCGATTATTGAATTTCTAGTCTCAAATGTAGTCCATGTGGCAACCCCTCCAGTATTTCAGATAGTATATACTAGTATGTGATGGCAGATGGCAAATATTTCGACTTTGCACACTACGTGGTCTCTGCATCTACCCATCTCTGCCACTGTATCATGAAAGCACGCGTGGACAAAACATAAATGGATGAGTGTGACCATGTTCCAGTAAAACTTAATTTACCCAAACAAGCTGCCATCTGCACTTGGCCTGTAGGCTGTAGTTAGCCAATGCCTAGCATATGCCATTGTCCACTGCATAGCCTTTATTGGTTTTTGCACACATTTTTACCTTAATCTGCATTGGTAGTCTTCTTACGGGCGAAGTTCAGGCCTTTTGGCTCTTTGTAATCCCCTGGATGTTGTATAGGTAGGAGAGTGTTCATCTGTTCTGGCAAATGAGTGAACAGTGACTGAATGGCTACTGGTTTTTGGCAAACGAGTGAACAGTGACCGAATGGCTGCTAGATTCAGGCGTTGGCAATTTTCGTGGATGGCCTTATGGATGGCTGAGCTCTTCCAGACTTCTGGCGTCCTGTTCCCTCTCCCTGCCCTTCTGGAAAGGGAGAAGAGAGGCCCTTTAAGCTTTGTGTCCATCCCTTGTCTCTGTCTTTCTTAGCCAGCCTTCCACTACTTTGAGCAACTACTATTTACAACTCAAAGAATTCTTTATTTATACAGTGTTGGAGACTGTTTACCCATGTTGAACTAACATTAGGTTTCTTTAAATGTACTGTTAAAACGAAGAGTGGCCGTTTGTAACTTTAGGAGCATAACAGCTGGGGTCATGATGTAAGAGAACATAGACACCCTTAAAGTTATTTCCAAAGGTCTTGGGAATGGGATTTTCCTAGTTTATGCATTGCAAGGCAGTCTTTTGTATATTGGTGGAGGAAAGTAATGTGAAACAAAATCAAACAAGATTCATTACGTGTTAAAAATCATTTGCAGCACTGAGCAGGTATGAATTTGGTACTTTATTTTCATCCAGAAAACAGGCAAGTCGAAAATTTTAGCATGAACATTGTAATTTTCAACTTTGAGAAGATGCATCACATTATGAGGGCACTTCTCACATTTTAGGGTTAGAAGAATAGCGTCTCAAAGGAAGAGAAAAATGTTTTCAGTTCCAGCTAGTAAACATTTTTTTTTCCCTTAGTGTAAATTCATTTTTGCTAACCTGGCTAATTTTTTTGTGTGTGTGTTCTGTTTCTTTCTGCCTGAATTGGGCATTGTAAAAAGTGACCCACCGGAGTCCTCTGGATTCAACTGGGGAAAATGATACACACAAACCTGTGTGTGAAGCATTGCTTTTAACTTCACTGGAAGTGAGGCAGAGGAGGACCTTGGAAAAGGAAGGTTATTATTTCCTCTGTGGAAACTTTTATCTTTGTGTTCTGAGTAACTGGTAAAAACAATAGTTTGCTGTGGAGTTTCAGTAATCAAAGAAAAGGAAATAGCATGTGAGTGACTGCAGCTGGTTGGCGGGCTCGTTCGGAAGATGAAGTCTACCAAAGTCACATTAACTATCTGCTAGTGCAAGGGTCACCAGCCATTTTTTGTACAGGGCCAGATAATAAAAATGTTTCAGACTCCGATCATGTAGTCTCTGTCACAACTGTCCAGTCCTGCTGTTGTAGCACGAAAGCAGTCATAGACAATACACAAATGCGTGTGGCTCTGTGCCAATAAGACTTTATTTGTGGACACAGATATTTGAATTTTCACTTGTCACAAAACATTATTCGACTTTTCTTTGAATTATTTAACAGGGTCAAAACCATTCTTAGCTTGCTGACTGTACCAAACAGGTGTGGGTGGTCTTTGGCTGCAAGCTGTGATTTGATGACCCTTATGCTGGTGGATTTGCAGGATAATTGCTGGAAGGTTCTGGGGTGGTGTAGTAGCGAACATATTGCATATCCATACTTATAGGAGTTAATCTGATTATGATTATTTAGCACAAGTTTGTGAAGAAAGTCCCTGGTGGAACGTGGATGACTTTTGAGGAGTCTGGTGTTCTTGTCCTTGTTCTACTAATACAAAGTTGAGGGGCATTTCGGGCCTGATGCCCCTCTAGTATATGATAAGCCTGGACCAGATGACATCTAAGGCTTCATGTGGATCTTAACATTTTTAGACCTTTTATCATTTGTACTTCAATTGTTTTTTTCTTATGATAATTTGTACAGTTTACCTACCTCAAAGCTATTTAAATATTTCTTGAGAAACAGATATGTTCCAACTGTACAGGGCATAGTGGTGGTGATGGTGGTTGTATATGCAGAAGGGGACGGAGGGGTAGTCAGATTACAAAAATGTGCATTTTGGTATTCCAGATGAATACTCTTTCTATATTGTATAAAGTAGAAAAATAGTCTTTCTTATAGTTTAAAAAACAGTACAATGGGTAATTACATATGCAAAATATTTATTAAAATAATAAAATTGTGAATAATTCAGAATTCGCCAGAAATATCAGATACCAATATTTGCCATTGTGACTGTAGTTCCTCATTTATTCGTTAGTGCAACATGTATTTTGTGAGCACCTACTGTGTGTCTAGGCATTGAGGACCAAATTGCCCTTACAAAGCTTAGGTTTGTTTTTTTTTTTAATTTTGTTTATTTATTTGAGAGAGAACATGAATGGAGGTAGGGGGGACACGGAGAGGGAGAAGCAGACTCTTTTCTGAGCAGGGAGCTCCACAAAGGGCTCCATCCCAGGAGGGATAATGACCTGAGCTGAAAACAGACGCTTAACCAGCTGAGTCACCCAGGCGCCCCCTCTTTTTTTTTTCCCATTAATTTTTTTTTTTTTTTTAGAATATAAAGCTTATGTTCTAATGAGAATCTTTTGTTAAAGATGATGGGTGGGTGGCTTTATTTGTACTTTTCACAAGTATACTTACTCACCACTTGTTTTTCAGGTTTTTTTGTTTCAGTTATCTTGGCAAATCTCTGAGTAATGTTTTTGAATTATCAGAGGAAATTTTACAGTCACACAGGTCTTTGTTGACTCTCCCAGTCTCCTCAAGTTGTTAATCATGGAAGATAACTCTGATCCTTCAATGACAGAAAACAAATTCATTCTTTTTAGTTATGTTAGCTAATTTGGAAAGCACTTCAGTTAACTTAAAAATTTAGAGAAGGTCAATCAAATAGGTCTTTTAGAAAATCACTATGTCACATTCTCAAAGGACACTTAAGTTAACCCATACTTTCAGATTTCTAAGCAACAATGGTGAATTTATATTTGTGGTATGCAGTACTTCTTATAAAAATATTCCACATGCATTTATTCAATGAATACTAAAAAGAAACATTGGAGGCAAAATTAAAGTAACTGAAAATATTTAGTCATACCTGTTACAGCTTTCTCATGGCTTTGCCTTGATGTCACAAATTCTGTTCATTTTTTTAAAATTCTGTTCATTTTTATGAGAGGTTGGTGTTCTTGGACTTTACAACTAAAGAAAAAAACCATTATATTTATAGTGTGATAATAATAATAATGAATAACCCCAAAATAGTGAAAGCTGTCACTCCCCATCACTTGCCTCTAGACCACTCGCCTTCTGTTCTTCTAGTCAGACTGGTCATTCTCCTTTTTTCTAATAAAGGTAAATCTGACGTCAGACGTTTTGCACACTCATTGGCCACTCCTTAGGATTCCACTCACTCTAACCACCTAGTTAAGTCCTGAGAAGTGTCCCTCATCCCCGCTCCTGAAGTATTCCCTGACCTTCCTGGGAACAGAGGGCTTCCCTTGGTTATATGTCCTTTATCCTCTCCTTCTTTAGAGCGACTATAATTAATTATTTGTCCTTATCTGACAGTAAGCTGCGTGAAGATACAGTCTTATTGTCTGCCGGCACTCGCTATGCGTGGACTCAGTTATGTATGCCCATCCTCCCCTCGCAGAGGAGGCTTTTGAGGCACAGAAAGGTTAAGCAACTTGCCCAAGGTTCACCTCTAACTGTGTTGGAGCTGGAATGCCAACCCAGGTTTGTGTGACCCCAGAGCCTGCCTCTCTCCTGGACAACTTCAGTTTGAAAATTGTCAGTTTTAGCTGCCACTCATGTGATACAGTGAGAAATCTTGATGTTTTCTCAACGAATGGTTCTGTGTGTCTCTTGTGGGTCTCCACCTTTCAGGCCATGTATGTCATTACAATGTTTGCTGGCCAGCTTTGTTCAATTACAGGGGCATCCATTGAGGAGATGCCTTGGAAAAATCAGAGCATATACCAGATACCTCTTTGTCTTTAAACAACTTAAAGGTGGGTGACACAAGAAAATAGATATGCGTGAAATAATTAGTGTGTGACCAACCGTAATGTCTTTCTGTCTGTACTCCTATCTGATCTTTTCCCCCAGTACCTCAGGGACACCGTACAGGCTAGTGAGTTCAGGAAAGGAATCCAGAATAGCAACTGGTGGTAAGAAAGCAGCTTTGTGGAGTGATTGAGGCTTGATGGGCTCCGAGGCGTGGCCTTTCTCAACATTTCAGTTGAGAAAGGGTTTAAGCAGCTGTATGCACACAAGTCCCCAGTCGAAACCCCAGCTCCAAGTCCTGAGGTGCATTTGTCCATTAGATGTGTCCACTTGGTGTGTGCCACAGTCACCTCAAAGGCAACGTGTCCGAAGTGGGGACTCTAAAACATACTTCCCTCCCATTGTGCTGGAGCTCGTACGTGTTGTTCAAGCTGGATCATCACCCAGCATTTCTTCCTGGCCCATCACATCCAGTCCTTCTCCAAGCCTCTCAGTCCCACCCTATGGATTTCCCTGCTCTCATTCCCCAGGTGCTAGGGCTCCGGCATCTCTTGCTCAGTCTTTGGCAGTGCTCTTCTAACTGATTCCCCTCCTTGTGGACAGCCTTACTCTCAGACTCATTCCCATGCTGTGGCCAGAGTCATTCTCTTTAAAGACAGATAGATGTCCATATCAGGCCGTCTGCTTGAAAGTCTTCGTTTGGCTTCAGGATGACATCAAATGCCGGAACTGAGCTTCCAAGGCCCTTTCATGACGTAGCTGCTCCTTCCCAGCCATACTGAGTTTCTTCCAGTTCTTCCCACTCCCTGGCCATGTCGAACTCTCACAGTTCTCCATAGTATATCCTGTCCAGTCTCTGGACCTTTGCAGTGCTGTTCCCTCTGCCTGAATTGCTTGTCTCTTCGAGTAATCCTCAAGTGATCCTATCCTCCTCCGTTGTGCCGGCCTGAAAGCCTTTCTGGGAACCCGAATACCCTGAAATCTAGTGAATAAGGAGAGCCTCAGCAACTCAAGCCTTCACTGACATTTCCTCATCTGTGCTTGGTGGGTGAGAATGCAGAACTGAAGGCCTCAGCTTCTGTGTGGGCCTTTCCTTGTGCTGGTTTCTCCTGACACCTGTCTTCACACCTGCTTTCTGGCCTGCCAGTGTGTCTGATCTAGGAAACTCGGGACCGGGGGGGGGGGGGGATAGAGAGGGGGTGAGGGTGGGTCAGCAACGCTCCCGCAGGAAGGGTAGCATGTGGAGGAGGCCCAGGAGCCTTGGGCTTGCCTGCCATCTGCCCCCCAACACTCCCTACACAGAAGCCCTGAGCAGCTGGTCAGCATGTGGGCTGGGAGGAATGGGGCTGGGCCAGGGACCAGGGATTAAGGCAGCCCTTGTAGCAGCAACTGTAACGGAGGGAGCACCTGGCCCTCCTGGAAGTCCCAGGGCTCTTTCTTTGACCTCCCTCCTTCACTTCCTGCATTTTCTGAATTGCAGCTAAAAGTTGAAGAGTTGGACACTGAGATCGGCTTCTCTTTTAGCGAAGGAGCTCCTCTGGATGATGAGAGCCACGCTTACTCTGGTGCCCTTGCAAAGCCCTGTGGTGAACCCTTTCTTCCCAGCCTGCCCTGAAACTCACACACCTTGTGCCAAGATGAGGGGCCCATCCCGGGCAGCAGGGTCTCAGCCATCGTCTAGCAGCACGATTTTAGGCAAATTATAATTTAACTTCCAATCCTGCGAAGTGGCGATGGTAATACTTATCTTCCAGGGTTGGAGCATGAAATATATAGTAGGAGAATCAAAAGCAGAAATGCTTTGCATGTCATGAAATGTGAAAATACTTTGCATATGTTATTTATAGTCTTATTACTATAGCAATATTATTATTATTGCGTGTAAAGTTTTAAAAAATCTGCCCTGCCCATGAGTATATTTCATGAACTCACAGTCTCAAATTATCCCCGTATATTATGAATGCAACATAAAACCCATGACTGTGGCAAAATACCATCACTGACCTCGGATGTGGGAAATGTGTTCCTTACTGAGATGTGTGCTGCTTCACATGCTGTTTCTTTGTATGACATTTACGTAGCACCAGTGAAGCATTTTACCGTGGCAGCATTTTTTTTTCATTGACATTATCTCATAATCCAATCATTATTAGGGGAAAATGTCAGTTGATTTTCTGCATTACTAAGAACATGAACAAAGAAAACTGTGTAACACAAAACTTTCTGTGTGGAAGGGAGAAATCTAATCACTCTCATGATTTCATCAGTGGGGCAGTTCACAGCTTTCGGGCCGGCTGATGAGCTATGCCACTTCAGAGTTAACCAAAGAAAAGAAGAAACAGCGGAGCATAATAGGGGGCGGGGATTGTAATGAGAGCAGAGAACAGAAAGAAAAACCCTTCTCAATTCAATTATTAGGATTATTATGAAGGAACTGTCTTTTGGATTGTTTTTAAGCTAAAGAACTCATAAAAACAGTATTATTATGTGACCGTTTCTCATTGCATTTGAAGTTTGCATGCCAAAAATTCTTCATAAATCTTCATTAAGATGTCAGAATTCCTTGTGAAGCCTGTCTTCATTTGCATTCCCTTGTACAGTCGTTAACAAAAGACCCTCTATGTCTCCGCCCGGCTTGATTTCAGTCATGAACTCCATTTTCCTTTTATTATTTCATAGAATCTAGTTACTTGACTGAACTTAGTAAATCATTCTTGAGGACTTGGTGGGAAGCCAGGGAGTGATAGTGATGAGGGCAGTGTGTGAGCCCAGGGTGGGTGGGGACCTAGCGGGGCAGGTCCCCAGTGACACTGGCTCCTTAAACTAGGACCAATCAAATGATTAACTCAGAGTCTCGTTGGATTTTAAAAATGTTTGTCCAAAATGAATAGGTTTTGCAGTTTGAGAATAGATTTCTACAGCTGAAGCCTGAAGTTGAATGAAGCTGGGGCTATTATTATTATTATTATTTAAAATGTGGCTTTTCTCATAAATTATCTGAACATCAGCACAGTCATTTTAAGCAATGATGAAAATACGAAACTATTTAAGGAGTTCCATGATCCCTTAAAGGCTGTGTCATGGTAATGCCCTACTGCTGGAGTGGAAGTGCCTCCTGAGATCTTGTGCTTCATACCTTTGAAGTCTGTGAGATTGAGTCAGGGGGTCTCCAGGCATTTAGGACACTGTGCCTGCTGGGATTTCAGAGTTGCTCAGGGCTCCTAGTGAAAGGAGGGGGGGTTGCTGCTACTGAAAGCATCATCCCATTTCAGGTTGCCTAAGTTCACAGCCTTTGCTCATTTTTTAATCCAGATCCTCAGCTCATTCCAAATAATTGTTAGCAAAAGTATATGCAAATGCTCATTTAAGAGTATAACAGGTATATCTTTTTTACACTGTGACTTTGGGAATAAAAAAATCTAACTGGACTCTGCCTTGACTTTTCCTAACATTCTTTCTGAACCCTCCATAGATACGGTTTTCTCCTTTGGAGAAAACTTTTTTATTTTGGCCTCATCCCTCCCCCCAGCACTATTCTAGTGCCTACATAATGCACATTGGTAGTTTTTCTGGTGGAGCCTGGTTTGTGGTTGTGAGTGGTGAATGTGAAGATTAGATGTGGTCCGGGCTCAAAAGGAGTTTAAAATCTGATAGAAATGAGACCTACCGCAACCACTAGTATAAATCTCTATGGATAAATGTATCTGCAAGTATAATGCACCTCATCTCTCCCATCTTGCTGACATTGAATTCCGTCTGTATTAAGACCTCCATGCTATCCCATATGCTTACATGGCTGCTTACTGCCTTTAGGACTGTTTGCTGGGTGTTATAAACATGCATTTCTTATTTCTCAAGTAGACTGGAGGATTCTTAAAAGGTACACAAGGACCAGGATCTTGTAAAAAAATAAATCTACAGAATTTTTTTTTCATACCCTAGGTCATGCTGCTTTAATTTCCAATGACATTATAGGATGAAGAATCTCGGGATCTATTGGTTTGAGGGTACTTGGGCTGGTTAACTGGAGAAGTATTAGGTATTAACTGTGGGACGTTCTCAAGGGAGGATTGACCTTGCAGTTTTAAGAAAAGGAGAAATAATCACGTCTGGTCCTTTTCTGATTGCTTCTTTTGAGCCTTAAAAATCTATATTATTTTTGAGTTCAGAAATATTGATTAATTAGAATGAGCATGACTGTGCTTTACTGAGGTAATGTGATTTTTTTTTTTTTTTTTTTTTGCTTAAAACATACATCATTTATTTTGCTCGGATCTGCAATTTGGACACAGCTTAGCAGAAACAGCTCATCTCTGCTCCATATAGTGCCAGCTGGAAAGGCTTGCCTGGGGGCCAAGGGAATCATTTTCAAGGCAACTCACTCACGGGTCGTGTTCGCTGTCAGCTGGGTCTATCAGTTTCTTTCCTTTTGGTTCTCTCTTGACTACTTGAACTTCCTTATGGCATGGTGGCTGGGTTCTAAGAAGGAGCCTTCCGAGAGATGGAAAGTGAGGCTGTGAGTTTCTTAAGACTTCAGGCTGGAAACTGGCACCATATTCTATTGGTCAAGCAGTTTATAATGGGGATTTTAAGTAGGCAGTTTCATGACTTACAGAAAATCTTTATTTGAACCTCATCTAACGTATCAAATGAATACTCTCCAAGTGGCTCCTGCTATGGGGAAGGTGGCCTTATTTCTACCAAGGAATAAAGGAAGGAGTCAAGTCCATGAGGTGTAGTTAATGCTTCTGATAGGTGAATAGAGGGTCAGGGACAGATGATTGGGTCCCAGCTTGAGCTTCTTAGAGGGATGAAGAGGGCACACTTGTGTTAGGAATGGGGTAGGGAAGTTGGCAGGCTGGCTTCTCTTTTCCCTTTTGGCCCTGTGATTTTAGTTAGCTTAGTTAATAATACTCATAGAGTGCTTACTCTATACTAGGCACTTTACATGTAGTAATTTAATTATATTTCCATAGAAGGCTGTATTATGAGTGGACTCTTAGAGTACTACTGTTGATTCTCAATAATGACATTACTTTTTGAAGATACTACTATTAATAATCCCTTTTCCTATTTTGTTACTCTGTATAATGTATACCTTATTGCTATTTAAAGATGGTCTAAGGATATTTTGAAATTTTTTGGAATTTTGTTTTTTTTGAACACATAACCTAAATCCTTTCTTGTATAGTTTCTCTTAACACTGGAATAGATATTATCTTTTTGTATTTTGCTTTTAAGTTAAAAAAATCTGATTTAATGAGAATCTGAGTATTTTAGTTTGGGATATTACCAGTACTGTCAGAATTGGCAGGGTCTTCCCTTGACTAAGTCTTATTTCCACTCAACACCATTTAATAGTATTGAGATTGAGTATAATGAGCACCAGTGCGGGACTGTCCCCTCTTTTCAGCCAAGGTCAGCTGGCAGCCAGCATACACTGTTTCTTTATTTTGGAAAGGTTTTGCTTGGGCAAAGACTCACTCTTTTAACCAAATCCTGCTTTTCATCTGTTTTTGATGGCAATGAACCATATTTCCCAGCCATTTGCAAACAGTGCCTGTCTGGCGGGATTTCCTGGACACAGAGCCTTGACGACCATTATGGGCCAACTTTTTTTTGAACTTCAGTGATTAACCTGGTTATTTGTTCTGTATTTTCTGCCATGGGAACCAATAAGCTTATCCTTTTGAAACTAGCAAAAGGTCTAAGAATAATCCATTTGCTAATTAGAGCCATTGTTTCTCTCACCCTGTTAACTTTGTTGAGTGAAATCTTCCTTCCAATATCCAGCTTTTAATCCACAAGTCCATACTATGCAGAGTGATGTTAATTTCTGAATAAGATTGCTATGATAGACCTTGGTCATTGAAGTTTTGGAATCCTTACCTTATAGAATGACATTAACAAAACACAGCAGGAACAGAACATTAGTGCAGTATGACTGAAAAGTGGTTGGTTAGTTAAAGATAATTTTATAGTGCAAATATCGTTAAAATGCCCTTATATACAAATAATAATGTAAAAGTCCATATGTAATGAGTTATCCTCAATAATAGGGTGATTGTTTTTTTTCACCCTATAAAATAAGCAAAAAATTAAACACAGTTGCTGCCACTAGTCAACTATGGATAGTGCCAGTCCTTAACAAAGGAGAACAAAGCCCTCTAACAGTGGAAAACTGGAGGGGTCCACCAGTCTGGCACCCAGAAAACAATGATACTCATGCCCAAGTCACATTCTTTTTCTTCTGTGGGGTTCACTGAGATGGTCTGTGAGATGAATGTGATCCTGGTGTGTCTTGCTGTCTCTTGGGAATGTGGTACAATGAAGCAGATGACAGATTAACAAGGAGGTTAGATTAGATGATTTCTATGGTTTTTCCATTTCTTTCTTTCAGCAGGCTCCATGTCTGATGTGGAGCTTGAACTCAGGACCCTGAGATCAAGAGTCAGATGGTCTACCAGCTGAGCCAGCCAGAAGCCCCCTTGGTTATTCCATTTCTTAACACCCTAGGTGGTCATGGAATGATGCATACATTTTGTCTCCTAGGAATACATTTTTTTGATCATAGTGAAAATGAAAGGAAAAGGTACTTTGATTTTCAAGAATTTTATTTGAAGATAGCTTTCGAGAAGCACAGCCTTTCTGATAAGCCATAAACTGCTACATACATATTGCTGGATACTAATAGTTAAACCAATGTTTCAGTAGAGTGAGCCTGCCCCAAAGATACCCACAAGTCTCATCTGCTCTGGAGGCTCCCTGATGGCTTTAGGTAACACAGGCAGCTTGAGGAACATGGGAGTTCTATTGGGAAAAGTTACTTATATCTTTCTTGTAGTAGATGCTGCATGATTTATGGTTGTTGTAGTCAATGACTGTACAATTGCCAGAGATACCTAGGATGTATTTTGGGTGAATATTTAAGAATCCCGATATTTCAATGATCAATATATTTACTGGTTGGGAATGGGGTTGTACAAGGCTTGTTGGGAATGGGGTAGGCTGATCTAGGTTTGGAACATCTTTGCAAGACTCTTTTTTGAAAATGATAATACTGTTGTCTGCATTTGGAAGTATAACTTTTAGTCCTTATATATAGAAAAGTCTGCTTGAATGTATTTTTTCCTCAAGGGCTCGGAAGTTAAATATAAGAATGCTAAGAGTCCTGGCTTTGATAGTCATAAATGCCATTATATTGTCAAGAATGTATCAACATTTTATTTGTTTTTGTTTAGTTAAAAAAGCTAACTTTTTGAATACATAAAACTATGGGGACAGCACAGTCAAAAATGTCATGAAGCCTTACACCTCTCACGCCCTCACTGAGAGGTTGGATCTGCCACTGCAGGTCACAGTGATCAAACACACCATCCATATTTTATTTTGCTGGGGGAAGAAAAAAAAGGAAAAATCCTGGATGATTCGGCTCCCAGCAGCTTTTCCCTTTTGGTGGAGTTTTATCTCCTTGAAGAAGTCTGGGAGGAAAGCCTGCCAGTTGGGAGGTAAAAGAGAACAAAAATGTGGAAAACAAAAAATTTCATCTAAATGCAAGTTTCAGAAATTCAGCTCTGTGGCACAAGGCAGTAGCTAGAAGTTTGGGTTACTTTTCTTGAACTGAAGCCCAACTTCAGACTATAATGGCTGTCAACTGCTTTTCTCCCCCTTGCTGCTCAGCGTTGGAATCACATTCCTAAGTGAGAGGGAGTGCTTCCCGCCTGCCTATTTTTCCCTCTCTCCCTCTCTCTCTCTGTCTCTCTGACTCTGGCTTCCTTTTAATGCCTCATCAACCTCTCCAGGTATTACTGGACCTAAGAATGTTAATCTTAATGAGTAGTGAGGTGGGCCTCTCTGCTAGGGGGCCCCGGGATGGCCAGTAGGAGACCAGAGCCTGTGGTCACCACTGTGACTCCCCCTCCTCCTCCTCACCCCCCACCCCCCAACCGGGCAGGAGGCAACATGCGCAGTAAGCAGAGCACAGGGGCGGGAACCCAGCCGCCTGCATTTGTTTGGAAAGTGATGTCTTGCTCTGTACAGAGCCCATGGGGGAATTCTTGGACTCTGCTGGGCTTAATTCTTTAAAATATTTATTTTCTTTTAATTTTGGATTCGGATTCTTAAGATTCTGAGTATCTTCTTTTTTTTCTTCCAAGGGACACTAACAAGGAGATTAAAGAAAATTTCAGGAGTGCTTGGCTTTGGCGCCAGGCAGACCTGGGTCTAAATTCCTACACTATTTATGAGCTGTGGGGCTTCAGGCAAGTCTCTCATCAACTTTTTGAACCTCTTGTTTCCTCATTCATACGGTGGGGATAATAATTTCTCTTTGCAGGATTATGGTATTAAATAAGATAACGGCGCAAGTAAAATTCTTGAGATTCTATAGGAGACCAACAGCTGGGTGGTAGCTAGTGCTAAGAGCTTCAAGAAGATGCTCTTGAGTTGTCTTCTTGACTTTGGCGTTGTGCTGTGATTTTAGCTCCTCATCCGACATGCGACTGGGAAACCGATGATATGAAGCATCTACTGGGAGAATTTGCCACAGTGGCTTTTCTGGCCCACTGCGGGTCAGGCATGGCATCTGCATTAGGCACTGCCACATGTTATGGGACCATCACTCTGCCTGAGATGGACCAGCAGTATCCACCTGAAGGCACGTGCTCTCTTGAATACAGGTGCTGATTGTTTTCAGTTAAACAGGTACAGAAGAAAGCTTTATCTACACTAATAACATTGACAAAAGGGGGCTTATTTCTTTAGGGAAAATAATCACTCACTTTCCAAAAGGATTTGTGACAAACATTTTTCAAAGGGCACTCTCTCTGTGCATTTATAATGTGATTCAAACAAACTGGCATAGGGGCGCCTGGGTGGCTCAGTCGATTAAGCATCTGCCTTCAGCTCAGGCCATGATCCCAGGATCCTGGGATCCACTCCAGGGGTCAGGTTGGGCTCTCTTCTCAGCAGGGTGTCTGCTTCTCCCTCTCCCTCTCTTCTCTCTTGTGCTCTTCTCTCTAATACAAATAAATCTTAAAAAAAACAAAAACAAAAACAAAAAAACCCAAACCAGTATAAACTTTCAATAGGACAAAGTAAAGGGCACTTCTGTCCACATCTTCCAGGCATCTTTCTCAGGGCAGTCTACAATTATTCCCAGCACTTAATATTTTATATTTTCTTATTATTTAAAAAAATATTTATTTAAATAATCTCTACACCCAACGCGGGGCTCAAGACTATGACCCTGAGATCAAGAGTTGCACACTTTCCCTACTTATCCAGCCAGCCACCCCTATTTTATGTTTTCAACTTAGCTTCAGGATACTTAATGCTGACATCATGAGTATATCTTCAGATGCTATTTTAGTTTTTCTCTCTCCTTCATGGTGGATCCTTGAGGCACAGAGAATTTTAAGAAGCAGAATGCAGTAGTAGACATTGGTGTCGGCAGGTAACAGAAGGAAAATCATTGAGTCTTTTTGATCGTATTTTCTCATCAGTAAATTACTAACACTGGCATTGCTTGCCTAGCAGAGTTATTGGGAAACCCAATAATAATAATACCAAATATTTATAAACGATTGTGATGTGCAGGCATGATGCTAAGAGACTTACCTGCCTTAGTAACTTTAATTTCAAGATAACTTTGGTGGAAATACTCTTTTCCTAATAACAATAAAAATGGTAGCGGATGCCTACTAAGGGTTTTCTACCTGCTAGACTTTGTTTTAACGTCTTCGTATGTCATGGGTTTTGGTGGAAAATGGAGTCATGGAGCACTTAAGTAACTTGCCCATGTTTATACAAGTATTAAGTAGGAGCTAGGATTAGAAAACAGAATGGCCCCAGACCTCTTTTTTTTTTTTTTTACTATTAAATTTTTTTTTGAATTAAAAATTATTTCTAGTTTTATTGAACTGTCATTGACATATACCATTACATAAGTTTAAGGAGTGCAACGTAATGATTTCATAGATGCAGAGCAAAATGATTACCTTACTAAGTTTAGTTAACATCTATCACCTTATAGTTAGACTTTTTTTTCCCTCATTCTGAGAACTTCTAAAATCTCTTAACAGCTTTCAAATATACAATACAATAGTGTTGACTGTAGTCACCATACTGTGCCTTTTATTCTCATGTTTCATTTAACCTCTAACCGAAGTTTATACTTTTGACCACCTTTAGTTATTTCCTCCACCCCTTCCAAATCTATTAACCAGTATTGGATATCTCCATTTTACAGATAAACTGAGAAATAGAGAGGCTGAGTGACTTGACCAAGGTCAGCTGACCTTCAAACCAGATTCTTTCTGGCTCCACTGCCCACACCGCTGCCTGTGTGCAATATAGCCCAGAGGCTGAGGCTGTGGGATTAGGTACTATTCTGAGGACTTTTTCTTGTCCTAACCACAGAGAAAAAGCATTAGAGGGGCATGTATCCCTCGAAGGCCCATTTTACTGCCTATTCCCTTGTGCATTAAAATCTACAATTACTTGATTTCAAGGTTGGAGATCCACAGAGAAATGGGCTCTCCTTTTCGAAGATGATCTGTGTACTGTCCTAACAGCAGGTTACAGAGTGATTTTCCTGGGACTGCGGTGGTGCTAGGTTCTGGGGGTCCAGCAAGGACATTAGAAATACCGGAGCTAATTCCCCAATGGAGAACGATCCAGAAGGAAAAAACAGAATTCCTGAAAGCTGCTGTGTTATGAATGGCAGCATCTAAGAAAGCAGGGCAGGAATGTGATGGCTTGTCTTTGGAAAATGTCCAAAGAATTTTCAGGTTTCAGAACAGATTTGAGAATTTCCTTTAGGGCACTAACCATCCCTTTTCCTATTTACTGTCGTAACTGGAGTTGAGTGGGAAGCATGCTATTTGACTTTGTTTACAAAGAATGAGAATTCTAGGTCCACTAAACTAATGGTATCTCCCCAGGCTCTACCAATTTATGAAAAACTTTGAAAATTAATTGAGGAGAAAGAAATTTATGATGATAACTTGAGACCAAAAGGATGTGGAAAGGATTTTACTGTTAAACAGAGGAGGAATATCACAAAACTTGATATTTTTGACATTTTAGTGTGCAAAATTTCAAACGCGCAAGTAGAGAAAACAGTATTAAAGATTCACCATAGTGATGAATATTAAGGAGGGCACTTGATGTAATGAGCCCTGGATGCTATATAAGACTGAAGAGTCCAAAAAAAAAAAAGACTGAAGAGTCATTGCCCTCTACCTCTGAGGCCAATAATACAGTATATGTTAATTAATTGAATTTAAATAAAAAATTTTAAAAAGGCTCACCATATAACCCTTAACTAGATTTAAAAATGATTAACATTTGCCATATTTGTTTCATATATTTTCTAGTGAAAGTATTTTTTCTTTTTCTTTTTTTTTTAGTGAAAGTATTTTCAAGCAAATAACAGATGTGTTTTAATCTTGGATACTTCAGTAAGTATCTCACAAATAGAATTAGCATTTTTGTGCCTAACAAAATTAATTAATTAATATTGATTAATTGATTTCATTTTGAACATTTTAAAATCCGAACTAGTGTTTAGAAAGTGTATTCTTTTTTGTCTAGATTCAGTCATTCTTAACATTTGGCCACATTTCCCTCTGTATATTCCTTTTTTTTTTTTTTTAAGATTTTGTTTATTTATTCATAAGAGACAGAGAGAGAGAGAGAGGCAGAGACACAGGCAGAGGGAGAAGCAGGCTCCATGCAGGGAGCCCGACGTGGGACTTGATCCCGGGACTCCAGGATCATGCCCTGGACCGAAGGCAGGCGCTAAACCACTGAGCCACCCAGGGATCCCCTCCTTTTTTTTTTTTTTTTTTCTTAAACTAAACCATTTAAAAGCAAGTTACAGGTAACATGAGTTTTTGCCCTAAATATTTCAGCATTCATCTAAGAATAGGGACATTCTTTTAGACAATAACAAATACCATGTTTGCACCCAGAAAATTAACCTTAGTTGATTAATATAACCTAATATGCAGCCCTTATTCAAATTCTCCTAGTTGGTGTGTGCCCTCACTTGTGCCCGCACTCATGCCCAATCCAGGACCCAATCAGGACTCACATACTACATTTAGTTGTTCTATCCCTCTCTCTCTCTTTTTTTTTTTTTGTAAAGATTTTATTTATTTATTCATGAGAGACACAGAAAGAGAGAGAGGCAGAGACACAGGCAGAGGGAGAAGCAGGCTCCATGCAGGGAGCCCAATGTGGGACTCGATCCCTGGACCCCAGGATCACACCGTGAACCGAAGGCAGGTGCTTAACCGCTATGCCACCAAGGCGTCCCTCTATCCCTCTTTTGATCCAGAACAGTGCCCCTCTGCCACTTACCATTTTGTTTCTTTTTCACAGCATTAACTTTTTTTCTTTTAAGATTTAAACCAATATCCCCCATGGGTTCCTGATGATTAGGTTAAAACTTGAACAACAACGTAGCTTAAATCATTTTGTGAATTTCATTTTGCGTCACACCAAGATATATACAGTAATTTCTTAATATCATCTAATACCCAGTACATGCTTAAATCTTTTCAGTTACCTCAAGTGTGTGTATTTTTTTATACTGGTTTGTTCAAATATTGTGTGCTATTTTTTTTAAAGATTTATTTGTCCATTTGAGAGAGAGCAGGGGGAGGGGAAGAGGGAGAGGGAAAAAGAATCCTAAGCAGACAATGTACAGAGTGTAGAGCCCCATGTGGGGCTCCATCCCACAACCTGAGACCACCACCCAAGACCACCACCCAAGTGGAAACAAGAGATGGTCGCTCAACCAACTCTGCCACCCAAGCACCCCGGTTGTGCAGTATTTTTTAAAAAAAGAAGTCAAAAATTAAACTACGGTCTTGATTCTATTCCTTGTAGACACCTTATGTTAACTCATATGTTTCTGCTAGATGTTAACTATGTCCTTTTTTCTTTTGTGGAGGTTAATTTTAAAAATTGGAGTAATTTCTCTTACTTCAAAGATTTTAGTTATTTATTTGAGAGAACGCTTGTGCAAGCAGGGGAGGGGCAAAGGGAGAGGGACAAGCAGACTCCCCGCTGAGCACAGAACCCGATGTGGGGATGTGGGGCTCGATCCCAGGACCCCAGGATCATGACCTGAGCCGAAGGCAGATGTTTATAACCAACAGCGCCCCTCTCTTAAGTACTTTAAAAAATGAAGTGTAATTTTTGTAGAAAAGTGTGCAGATCCTAAGTGTACTGCGTGATGAATTTTCACAAGTTGAGCACACACCAGCGGCTTTCCAGAAACAGGCATTCCCAGCTCCAAGAAACACTCTTCCTTTGCTCTTCCAGACCCTCGTGTCACCACCCTGAAGGTGGCACTCTCCTGATGGCTGGTGTCATGGTTCCGGTTTCATTTGCCTGTTGCAAATCACTTCTAATTTCCCTGAAAAATGGAGCATGAGTTAGAGAAGCCATGAAAGACGATGTAGATTTCAGTTAGGAATTCATGAAACCACCTCCAATCAAAGACATTTTAAATGATATCCTGTATATATTTTCACACAAAATAATTCCCACAACAATGTTTTTACATAATCGTTTCATTCACTTGGCTCTCCCTGCTTCCCGAGAAATGGGATTTCATCCAAAACCCTAAAGGTTAAGTTATCAATAGAACTCAAAGGGCATTTTGTTTCCATTTGTATAAGTCGTTTAATGTTTTTTAAGTCCACGCATATGTTAACAATGGGGGCAGTCAATTACAGGGGAGCTTAGCAAGGCATTCTTAGAGTTCTCCTCAGTTGTGAGCAGTGTCAGGGCAAATTCAGGAAAAGAGCAACTCTCTTCAATGAAGGAAATTATTTTAATTAGTAACTCTCAACGGATAATAAAGAGTCAAATAATTCTGAAATCTGGCTTTGGGACAAGTAATTACAATGAGCATGCAGTTTAAAAAAAAAGAAAACTAGAATGAGGGCATGTATAATCAATTAAATGCAAGTAATTACATTATGAGGGCTTCATGACAATTTTATGGTACATTAACGGTGTGGAAAAGCATGCATCCTGCATTCTAGTAAGAAAGTCGACAGATGGTACAGTGTATGCCAGTCTCCTGACCGGATGTTGGTGTTCACGGTCTTCCAGACTCTAGGCTGTTGGGCTCTGCAGCTGCTAATCGGTAACTTTATAATGGGTTGAAGCAGGGGTGGGGGAGGCGGAGGAGAGATGGAGGCCCTGCGGTTAGTAATGTCTAGTGAGGTTTTCTTAGATCATGTAAATCAGGTCATGTGGGTCCTGCATTCTGCATCGGTGCGATTGTGCTGTAAGCATCTGAGTGTGACTTCGTGTGCCTGGAGTTTTTGTAGTGGGCATAGGAATTTACCTTCACTGGTGTGGTTTTCAGCGTGGCATGCCCCAGTGACATGAGTTGTGAAGTGACTTGCTAAAGTTAGAAAGTGAGATTGAACAGCTGGGTTGATGGCCTAGTCCTAGGTTCCCACCAGTTGTTTCAAGGGGATGGAGAGGAGCCACCCTGAGTGTTTTGCTGCAGCTGTGACCCTGAGCCGAGGGAAACTACATTTTGAAAGCGCACTAAGAATAGACACCCACAGGCTCCCAACTTGAAAGTTAGGAGGAAGGTTAAAAGCTTCTGGGTGCAAACAACTTTTTAAACAGGGAAGCTTAGTTTTAAACTTTCACCTATGGGAATGGCATACATATATGTATATAGGTATATATTTTCACAGATGAAAGCTTGAAATTAAACTTGTGTTCAGCACACACACACACCCCCCACACACACATGCACACCCATATCTGTGTACATGCCAATATATGCCTATGTCTTGATCTCCGATCTCTAACTCTGATTTGGATAAACTTTGTCATTAGGGTGCTTTGGAATCTTGGCGTCATAGCAACATACTAAGTGACTCTCTGTAGGAACCATCTGTAAGTTTTCACTTTTGGTAACTTGGGTATAAAAATATTGCCCTAGGGATCCCTGGGTGGCGCAGCGGTTTGGCGCCTGCCTTTGACCCGGGGCGTGATCCTGGAGACCCGGGATCGAATCCCACATCGGGCTCCCGGTGCATGGAGCCTGCTTCTCCCTCTGCCTGTGTCTCTGCCTCTCTCTCTCTCTCTCTCTGTGTGACTATCATAAATGAATAAAAATTAAAAAAAAAATATTGCCCTAATGTCTGAAGCATACTGTGTGTCCAGACTATGCTGCTGAGCTGAATCTGAAGCTATACCTGCCATAAATACCACAAATGGTATATTCCAGCTCCTAAAATGTATTCTATTGCATAGTAATAAAGTGTAAAAAAAAAAAGATTATGTCTAAAAGAATTTAGAGACATGTTGGGTTAAGCTTATTTAAATCCAGGGCCTTTTACAACAATGTGTATATATTATGTAAATTTTAGGAGGGAAATAGAACTGTTCAGTGTTGGGAACAACTCTTTTGGGTGTGGGTGTGAGGGACTAAAATCCTTTGGATACACTTGAGGCTACTGCCCATAACCCTGTCTCCTCACAGATAGTGACTGAGCCCCAAAGCCTTTGTTACTTGAGGAGTAGATTTGAGGTTGAAGTGCCAGATGAGGTCCTTCCATGCAGTGATGAGACTGGCAGATTCTGGAGTGTCTTTCCTCCCAATTACCTCCCAGCGACTTAGTATCCACTACCCTCTGCCATGCCCCCAACTGAGGGCACACTTTCATCTTTTAATCAAAATAATGATTGTATTGTTATACTATTGGAATTTATATTAGAAGAAACTTTTGGAGTTAGGGTTTACTTCATTTTAAATGACTTTAAGAAAAGTTTCATGTTTGCATAGTCAGACACATAAATATGTTAATACGGAAGTGCAGGAAAATATACAAATATTAATTATCATATAATGTCAGAAAAGATAGAGGCCTTCTAGTGCATTGAAATGTAATCAAGAAGAAAATGATAGAAACTCGACTTCTTGTGACTATGTAAATAAACTGTATTTTCTTCATTTTCTCAAATGTTCCTTTGAACATTTTTTTTTTCAGCATGTTCCTACATAAGGAGGTTATGATAAGCCAGGCAAGTGAGCTTTAGTCTGAAAAATTCTGGTAAGATTAATGTATGTGTTGAATTCCAGTTATAGTCATATATTGTAGTCTAACATATTATAGAATGAACACCTTTATTTTATGGAACACCATCCCTGTTTTTCCTTGTAATCAACATTAATAAAAACTAAGGATTGGGATGCCTGGGTGGTTTAGTGGCTGAGCGTCTGCTTTTGGCTCAGGTTGTGAGCCTGCTTCTCCCTCTGCCTGTGTCTCTGCCTCTCTCTGTGTGTCTCTCATAAATAAATAAATAATATCTTAAAAACAAAAATAACCTAAGGACAAGTCGGACTGAAGCTGTTATTGTCACAGACTTCTTTCCAAAGGAACAGACTTTCCAGGAGGCAGGGCCTTTAAAATCATGCCCTCACCCCCCTCCCAGTTCTGGCTCGGCTTTCCAGCAATGCTCATGGCAGGTGCATTCAGTTGCTATCTCTCCATCTCCAAATCTATCTTCAGGGTCCATTTACCTCTTCCTTTTAGGTCATGGCAGAGAGTTTGGCTTCTGCTTTGTATTTGGTTTATATTTTTAAAGTAGTATTTATATTTCTTCCTCTCCTTTCACCCCAGCATCAACTTACAAGATCACATGGAGCTAGTTTGTTTTACCGTCACGAGAGTCCCTTTCCTTGACAGAATGGGCCTGATTAAAACCAGGCAGTTAAAAGGTCAACCTCACAGGCAAGTTTGCACACGATAGTACATGCCTCAAGGGCTCCTGGAGGGACGAGGAGGATGGTGGTGTGTTATTGAAGCAAGAGGGGGATGAATTTCCTCCAAAGGACTGAGTCTACAGGAGACGGTCTTCAAGGATGAAGTTAAACTCAGCAGCACTGACTGTTCTTACTCTCCTTTCCTTCCTTCCTAATGATCTGAGTTACGCGCATTGGCCTTTTTGGTTCACGAGGCATTTTGTAGAAGAAGCCCCAGACTCAACTATGAGAACAAGATTGTACTCTCTCGTGTGCCTTATAGGACCAACAGGGATCTGAAGCCATTTAACTTGTCTCAACTCAGTTTCTGGATCTTAAAAATGGAGATTAATAAATCTATTATGTAAAGATCAAATTAAGATCATTTTGAAGCTAGTGATTTCTATATAAATGTCAGTTGTTACTATCAGACGCTATATTGCCATCGTTATTGTGAATATTATGATGTCTGACTAATGTGAATTATTGTCCTCTCAGTATTAGTGAATATTAGTACCAGTTCATTCAGTCATTCCACCCACATTTATTGGGTGTCTAGTATATGCCAGAAGTGGTGTACTTTTGGGGCCCGTGGTGAGTGGCACCTGATAGAGGCCCTGTTAGTTTGCTGAATGGAGTAGGGATGGACTAATAGTTTTCATCTGTTCTAGAAGATGTAGCATCCTCTAGCATTCATGTCCTTTGTGGGGGGGGGGGCAGGTAAAGAACAAATCTCCCAGGATGAGCTTTTTGAATATTTTGGAGATAAAGATACATCAGATATGCATAAGATTCATTTGATACAGACACTGAGAAGTAAAATGATTTGCTAAAGGAAGCCCATTCATTCAATGTATTCATTCCTTTCTTTCTTTTTTTAGTCATTTGTTCCATGAGTAGTTTTTGAATTCTCTGCTGTTTGGTCAGACCTTCTACACTCATTCCACAGGGGGAGCTAACTGAGAAGTTGAAGGCATAAAGTCTCGATCAATTTCAACAGCATTTTAGAAAGCCTGGTGGGGGCGCCTGGGTGACTCAGTTGGTTAAGCCTCTCCTTCTGCTCAGGTTCCAGGGCCCTGGGATCGAGCCCCCGCATCTGGATCAGTGGGGAGCCTCCTTTTCCCTCTCCCTCTACCTGCTGCCCTGTCTTCTTGCGCATACACACACTCTCTCTGTCAAATAATAAATAAAATCTTAAAAAAAAAAAACCTCATGGAAAGGAAGAATCTAAATGCATCCTGTAAAGAAAATTCCATTTCCTCTGACAATATCATGATGTGTATCCTGTTCATTCCTTGCGGAGTTCCTCTCCAAGTCAATGGCAATTGCGTAAAGGGTCTGAAGGCAGGAAGTGCCTTGTAGTGGCATGAGAAGGAGGCTTGTGGTTGGTCATCAAACTAAATTTAAACCATTATTTGGAGTGAATATATAATCAACATGGGGCTTAAAAATGAAAAATACAGCTGCAAGGGTAGGTTTCTTCCTTTAAAAAAAAAAAGGAAAAAATTCAGGAGTGACAAGAAGAAAACAAACACGGTTATATGAGTTATGCATTCTCTTTCATAAGAACGATCAAAGATAGTTTCATCGTAATCTTTCTAGGTACAACAGATGCTTCTCCCCCCTGGGTTAGGTAGATGACAGCAATAACAGCGCTGCAGCTGAGAGTCTCCAAAGCGGACAGGTGCTGGATCTAAGATGACTCAGATTGTCCTGTGAAGTGTAGACAGTGCTCAGGATGATAGGCCTCGCTTGATCTGCCCAAGGAGAGAGCTGTTCCTGTCTGTTGTCACCTCGTTCAACTTCTCCCCTTTGCTCAAACACCTGCCAGAGGCAGCCCTAAAATCTTGCTTAATTATAGAATGTTCGTTGATCCTCTTTATCCCTTCCTTCTACTGCTTCCCCCCCGCCCCCTTGTGCCCCTCTCTGGTTCAGAGCTCCTTTAGGCTAAGTACTCATACGAGTATTACGGTGGCGCCTTTTCCAACTCACAGTCAAGGGACTGACGAGATTTTCAACCCTGCACTCCTAGCTGTGGAATTATTTTAGGCCTGTAATTAGCAGTTGTAGGTTCAAATGTGGAATGCCATGTTATTTTTTAAACAGGAGGTTAAAAAATTTGGGGGGAGGACAGCTTTTCTCATTCTCTTTTTCTGATTGAAAAAAAATGATGCTAATTGTATAAAATGTAGAAAATACAAAGAAATCTAAGGATATGAATAACGCTTACTTTCCCCTCATAGATATATATAACCAAAATGGGATTCTGTTCACATTAGTAATATATTGTTGAACATCTTTCCATTTAAACAAATATAGATCTATGTCATTTATTTATTTTTTTAAAGATTTATTGTTATTATTTATTTATTTATTTATTTGAGAGAGAGAGAGAGAGAGAGAGAGAGAGAGAGAGAGAGAGAGAGAAGCAAGCACCCTGCTGAGCAGGGAGCCCGACATGGGGCTTCATCCCAGGACTCTGGTAGATATTTAATCTACTGAGCCACCCGGGAACCCCAGATCTGTGTCATTTATGATGTCTGTTCAGTCTTCTGTCATCTGACTGAACCATAATTTATTTAACCACTTACCGCATTTAAGATATAAACAAAACTACGACGGACATCTCTGCTGATACATTTTGTAGTGATTTGGAGTTCGGTTTGTGATGAACAGGGACATGGAAGGAGATTGCTCATCCATCTATAACATTAAAGAAATCTGAAATAGGGCAGTCAAGGGCTAGTTTGATGGCTCCACATGCATTTATCTTTTTTTCCTACTTTTTTTTTTTTAAGATGTTATTTATTCATTTGACAGAGTAAGCAAGCACAAGCAGGGGGAGAGGCAGAGGGAGAGGGAGAAGTAGGCACCCTGCTCAGTGTGGGGCTCCATCCCAGGACCCTGACATCATTATCTGAGCCAAAGGCAGATGCTCAGCCCACTGAGCCATCAGGTGCCCTCTTTTTTGTACGTTTTTGACCATACTGCATGACTTTCATTCCTCATGATTCAAGAGGGCTGCTGTAGCTCTGGCCATCATGTTCACATTCCAAGCTGGAGGAAAGAACATGGGGAGAAGCAGAAAAGTCTGTACCTCTTCATTTAAAGAACTTCCCTCCAGAATCCCACAAAGCGCTTCTGTTTCTTGTCTAGAACTTAGTCTCCTGGCCATACCTAATACCTAGAAGAAGGGGAAGGCAGAGACTCAGAAGCAGGCAGGTAGCTCTGGCTTATCTATCGAACTGTTTCCTTGGTGTAAGCTTTGTGGAAGTACAGCAGCCAGATCAAAGCTTTTTCAAGGATTTTGTTACGTGTTGACAAACTGCCTTCCAGAATCATGGTACCAATTTGAAGTGTACTAATGTGCCAGGGTGAACTTTAGTGAGGCTGTGGTTCTTTTGTGAGCATCTTGTTTAATAAATTCATTAATTTATTAATTAATTAATTAATTTATTTAAATTATTATTATTTTTTTATTGTAGTTCAATTTGCCAACATACAGCATATCACCCAGTGGTCATCCCGTCAAGTGCCCCCCTCAGTGCCCTCTACAGGCAATTTAAAAGGCATTTTCCTGAAGCTGTGTTTTTTCTTTTGTTTAAATCACACATTCCACAGAGAGTAGTACGTGGATTTTTGATATATTTACAATTTTTCTTCAGAATATATCTATTTACCGTTTTTTTTTTCTTCAAAATGCACATCTGTATAAGTAGAGGATTCATTCCAAATACTGGAAGGACATTTGCCTGAGAATTTAAATGTTTTTCACATGTATTCCTAACTTACTTGTACGTTGAATTAATAAACTAATCAAACTAAGGTGGCTTTCTCCCAGGTTCAACAATCTGGCCAGTTTAAGTAAAAAGCATAGTGAAAAAGCTGCTCTGCCCAAGTCAATGCTTAAAGATAAATGTTTGATTTTGGTTATACCATGGTGTGGCCATCAGCAGCTCAGAAAATAAAGAACTCATCTGCCGGTGGTTTTCTTCTCTTAGGTCGGGTCTATTCTCTCCTTCAGTGAGAGGGTATTAAAGATAACGATTATTGCCAAATCGCTATTGCCTTTGTTTAGATGTTATCAAATGTGGTGTCCCTTTGTTTCTTGACTTGGTTATTCAGACTGGTTATCTTAGCTTTTTTCCCATCTTTTTTTGTTTGTTTGTTTTATGTTGCATGTGTTACAGAACAAGATTCACTTCAAAGTTCAAAAAAGACCTGCCAAAGTACTATCATTATGGGATCACATAAAAACAGATGATTATTCTAGTTCTACTTTTCAGTCAGAACCAACTTTGAAAAAAATACGACAGCTGGTGCCTTAGTAGGTGGAAGTACCTTGAATATTCTTGCGTGTTTCCTGTAAGTTTAAAATCATACCAAATTTAAAATCATGTACACATAAATGGATGCGTATTTTATCTGAGAAGTAATGCCAGCTACTCTAGTGAAGAACAGTAGGATTTGGATGGGGAAATGAGTCATAAGAAATTGAAACAGATACATGTGTCTGTTCTTTGTTAAGAAAAGATTAAAGCAATAGTAGATTTTTTTTATTAAACCTCCTCCACCTGTGGGTACCAAGTTTACTGTCTTTGGAGTTTGCGTAAACATATTTTATCTAAAACTATAGTACTTTTTAGGTTAAATTTGTTTTTCCATTTGTGGAGTCATAGAAGCTTCGTGTCTTCTTGGATTTCTACACCTGACCTCTACCTACATTTTGTTGTGAACTGTGGGGGTGAACCACTGTCACCTTGTAAATTTGATTACAAAACTAAATTGGCCTAATATTTCCTGAGCTTTTTTCTTAGGAAAAATGGAAAGCCATCGGGTATTCTTTTTCTGGTGTTCAAACGGATCTTGCTTTGCACTTCAAGCTAAAATCTCGGTCTACTTTAACCATGGGCAGAAAGTCTTGTGCTGACACGGGATGCTCCTCACCACCACAAACACCTCCCTGACAAAGACACTGAAGGACTGTAAGCTCTGGCTTTCTCTTACACTGGATCTGAGAGTTGATATTAGTGCAACGCAAAACAAACAAAAAACCAAACCAAACAGAAGGAGCCACCTGAGGGCTGTGGTTAACTTGTCCTTTTGTGTTTTTGACAATATTTTTTTCTCTAAATCAATTATTACTTAGCCACTCCATGTGAAATAAGCCTATCTGTAGTTTTTGCCGTGAATTGATGTCTGCTGTTATTTCCAATCCGTTTTCTTGGGTTCATTGTACCGTAGCGTGTTTGCTGATTTTTGTGCATTTGAAATCCTCAGATCCCTTTAAACCTTTGGGCTAGATTTTCATTATATATAGTGTCATGGGGAACCTGGGTGGCTCAGTTGGTTGAGCTACTGGCTCTTGGTTTTGGCTCAGGTCATGCATGGTCTCATGGGTCGTAGGATTGAGCTCTGCTCTCTGTGGACTCCGTGCTCATCAGGAGTCTGCTGAAGATTCTCTCCCTCTGCCCCTCCACGTGCTCTCTCTCAAATAAATCTTAAAAAAAATATTTATAGTGTCCTGTATGTCTGGCACTGACCAGGCGCTCTACTTTTGTCATATTTTTTTTTTTTTTTTAGATTTTATTTATTTATCCATGAGAGATACAGAAAGAGGCAGAGAGGGAAGCAGGCTCCCGATGGGGAACCCGATGCAGGACTTGATCCTAGGATTGCAGGATCACAACCTGAGCCAAAAGGCAGATAGATTCTCAACCACTGAGCCACCCAGGTGCCCCTACTTATGTCATTTGCTGAAGTAGTCAAAACAACCTCCTGAAATGCATGTTTTTATGCCCATTTTACCAGTGGAGGACACCAAGGCTTGGAGATGCTACAAGAAGTTACAACGTTCTCTTAGCTGGTTAATTGCTGAGGCAAAGTTCAGAAATACTGTGGAACACTCTGCCTAATTTGGGTGATCCTTTCAACCAAAGATGCCAAGAAATACATGTAAAAGGATATGTGGGCTGGGTTTAAAGCATGAAACCTAAGTAGTGTTGTGCAGTGATTTTCTAAGTCTCCAGTGGTCCTCTCCCTTCCCTGCCTCCGGAGCTTAACTCAGTCTCTTTTTAACACCTCGGTTTTTGTCTTGGATCCTCCAAAATCATTTCTGGTGAAATGGGACACTAGCTCTGAAAAGCACCTCCGGTCTTTCTCCAGATGGAGGCTGGGGTTCATGCCAGTCTCTTCTCTAGCGCCAGCTGAGTCATGTCTTTCAAACATGTGCACAAAGTGGCTCCGATGACCAGAGCACACTGTGGCTCATCCTCTTCTCAGAATTTAGAAAAACAAAACCAACAAAAAGGGATTGAATCTCTTCGCCTGAATGGAAGTGAAGCTAGACGAATTCAAAGGAATTTTTGGTTTTAAGGAGGCCTTGCCCTCTTCTTTTGGGCAAGTGACATTTAATTCAGTTGGCCCCATTAGAAAGAAGAGAAAGGAGGGCATTTGCAGTTCAGTTGAGCTTTCTCCTGTGCAAAGTGGCTCAGGAGCAGGCAAGCAGTGTGTCAATTAAGACACACTGGAAGACCAACTGGAAAAACAACACGTTGAAACATGTGTTGGGCACGGAGAGCCTGGAAAAACAATTTTCAAAGTATTTTAGCATTTAAAGTAACTCAGTGGCTTAAAAACAAACTTCTTTTAAAAAATGATTGCGAGATTAAAGCTGCTTCCCAGATGTCAGGCGCAGCTGATACGGGGAGCATGTCTAACACATAGCTATCAAGATGGAATGTCAGGCTCTGGACCACTTATAATAACAGTAAAAGTAGGATTTGTGTTCTGTTAACCTCCACACCATTCATTATTTCTTGGCCATACCTCCCCACCAATTTGATTGTCGACTCCTAGGGCCCACACTGGATCATCTTCTGATACGTCCGTGTGGGAGCAGAAGATGACATGGGCACTTAGGGCTCTAAGCCTATTTAAGTGGCACGAAGTCAACACTATGTGCTGAGCAGATCCCAACGTAAGTATTTGAGGACAGCATCACTTCCTCTGGAGCTTGGCTGTAGAAGCAGTACCGTGTCTTAACCCTGGAGGGAACTGGCTGCCTTGGACTTCCTGAAAGACGGTATCACTTACACAAAGCCTAGTAGACTGCACATCATGGGCCATTTAAAGATTTTCAGTTGTACTTTTCACCACACCCTGCATTTTCCAAAATTGATTTCGGGAACTGAGGCCCCATGGAAGATACAGCCCGGTTGTAAACTCTTGTCGAATGAATAAATGGATGGACGCAGTCCACTGCCTATTGATAATTCTAGAATTCACCATTCTTAAAGAACCTCATCTTTTCTCCACTTCTCATTCCCATTCCCTATTTTTGTTGGTGAAAAAGGGAAAAGTGGGATAATATACTTGATATCTGGAAATAATAAAACAGTGAAATAAACTCTTACGCTGTTTGGTTTCAAGAGAAGGAATTTGACATGGTTTATGTAAATCTTTTATTTTCCTTTAATTTTTTTATTTTTTAAAGATTTATTTATTCATGAGAGACACAGAGAGAGGCAGAGACACAGGCAGAGGGAGAAGCAGGCTCCCTGTGGGGGAGCCTGATGCAGGACTCGATCCTGGGACCCCAGGATCACAATCTGAGCCAAAGGCGGATGCTCAACCACTGAGCCACCCAGGCGACCTTGATTTATTACTCTTTTAATAGCATTGAAAAGAGGAAAAAATGCTAAGCGCTGATGATAAAATTGCAGAATAGCGAAGTTCTCTAATGGGGCTCTTGGCCTATGGTGAACAAGCAAAACCCAATCCCAGTCCTTCTCTTGTTCTTGCTTTTTTTAGGGAATTAGGGAAAATAAGGTTAAGTAAGAGTTTGGCTTAGTGTGCAGAGGTGAAGTCAGGTTTGCCCGCGTTGGGTGACGTTGGGGACCTCGGCAGGGACGTCGGGGTGCCTCTGACACAGTGGCTCACCCTCTGGAGCGAGGTGGGCGAGTCACACACCGTGGGGCTGAGTCGATGAGTCACTTGGTGTCCCCAAGTGGCTTTTCTCCTGGAGGGGCACATTCCCGGAGTCCCCTTCTTTCCCGGCCCGGCAGCAGAAGGCTGGACCCAGCCCAGCCGGGACCTGCAGGTGTCACAGTCTCCACAGCGGGGTTGGGAGGGGGAGTGGGCAGGAAAGGCGGGGGCTCGCGTGGATCTCTGGCCACGGCTGGCCGCGACGGAAGCGCGAGTGGAGGTTCAACGGAGGTTCAACGGGGGAGGCTTCTGGGCTCGGCTGTGATGCACGTCGAGGGGTAGAGCCCGGTAGTTCAAGCTACAATCCCTGCCATTCCCTGAGCATTCCAGAGGACTCCGAAAATGTTTTTGAATTGGCAAGTGAATGGTCGAGACCGGAAACATGCACCAAAATAATGCTTCTGGTCTCGTGTCATCTTTTATTAGAGGATTTTTGAAAATCCCCTATTTGTCTGTGAGTTATTATTCCTGGGTCGAAGACTGCAGCGCCGTTTGATGAGCTGCCGAAGTGAAAATCGGACCAACTGAATTCCTTGTGGCTTCAAAGAAGGACGGGCTTTCTCGGCAGTACGCGCACTTCCATCCTGCGAGCAGTCACCTTTATGGAATGGCATGAGACGGCCTGGATGGTTTTGGGATTTAGCCCGTGGATGGTCCGAGTGCTTCGCCAGTGGCCGTGTCGGCTGTGACCCTTGCCGCCCAGCTTGGACCTCGCTGTAGCTTCTCTCCGGCGCCGGGGACTCGCAAGAGGTGGCCCGCTGCAGGATTTGGGCAGAACAGAGAAATAGAATAATCGTAACCACTTACAGTGTTACGAAAGCCGCTTTGTTGTGGCAAAGAATCATCGATTAGGGTGACAACAGGAGGGAGGAAAACCTGGGAAGGAGTTTGAGGGCTTTGGAAATAAAATGTCTATTCAGCCAGGGGAAATGCTGGCAGTTTATTTCCCATCATCAGTGTATCGCAGTTCAAAAGCCCACGTCCCACTATCCAACTGGATGGATAGGGTTAAGCAGAGGGACACTTGCTCGATGGCTGCTAGTCCCCCCTGGGCTGCCAGTTCAGAAGTGGGCTGTGAGCTGTCAGGTGATGGTGGCTACCCCTGCCAGAGGCTCCCCCCTGCGGTGGGGCTGCGGGTGGGGGGCACCTATGTGATCAGTTTCCACTACTTTCTGGTTTTAGGTGACAGCAGAGGAAGTAACTGGAGAGAGTGTACATCTGGGCCTGGGAGAATTAGTAAGTGTGTCCGCCAGCTGTCTTTGTTCCTGTGGCTAGGACCCACCTCTGGTGTCAGTTGGAAGAGCTAAGTACCATTGGCACAAAACAAAACAAAACAAAAGGCTCCTCTCAAAGAAATGCAAGATATGAGTAAGATATGATGTGTCATTTCCTAGGTCTTGAAATTTAAATAAGAGCATACTGCCAGCATGTTTAATGTAACTGAAACACAGGCAGCCTTTATCCCCAAAATGCAACAACAACAAAAAAGCAAACCGACTTCTTGGGTATTTGTATTTTAATTCTAACTGGGGGAACATTTCAGCATGGAACATGGCAGCCCAGGGGGACTAGCAGCCATCGAGCAAGTGTCCCTCTGCTTAACCCTATCCATCCAGTTGGATAGTGGGACGTGGGCTTTCATGTGAGCCTCGGACAAGTCTTCCTGCCATCTGGTACAGGATTAAACACTGGCATGGCGTTTGTTGTCTGCTGACAGTGGGTCAAACTTACTTGGCAGGTCCCCTCTTGGAAATTATCATCGTCACGCAAATCTGTTTCAATTTTCATTGTTAACACTGATGGGTTTAATCAGACTGGTTCCCAGCGAGCCAGTTGCCAAGTTCGTTTAGCGCTTTTTAAGCAAATAGTCTCCGGTATGTCGTGTACGTTTGTTTGTTACAACGTTAAGAGGGTGGTGAATTGGTCTGGTAAATCCAAAGACATTTTAATGTCTGATTTTTAAAAAATAAGACGGTTTACTTACGCCCTAAATTGGGTTTGTGAATATTCCGGTTGCCTCAAGGGTACTGTTTTTGCAAATGCTGGCTGTATGCAGAGCACCTTGCTATGCCCTCTCGGGTCATTTCTGCCATTGAAAGAGCTTCTGTTCCATTGGAAGAGATGGAGCATTAGCACCCCCCAAAAAGAGAGAGTGAAAGGAGAGCTGGAAGAGAGTCTGGGATTGTCCGGGGACTGGAGCCAAGTGGTACTGAATGTGACTTGAGTTTAGAACCAGCCAGCCTTGATTTTATGACCCCAGGCTGCCTTTAAATTCCCACCTCATTGGTGTTCTCTTTGACCACCTCTAGCTGGTTTGTGGTAGAAGAGAAGGGGCAGGTTGGAGGCTACTTCTAAGTCCTGTCCTAACAGCTCTGTTGATGGCAGGGAGCCCTGAGTAACGTGACACTAACGTGAAACTCAAACATATTAAAGTGAGGGTGGTGAGAAGGAGGAGCAAAAAAGGCAAAAACACTTATGCTGAAAGATGAAATCTTTGCCCGTGGAAATAGGCAAGCAGCTTATGTTGCTAAGAACTCTGAATTCTTTCAAAATCAAGCGCTCAGAATCATTTCTATTTTTATATCTTTGTATGCTTCCAGCAATACAAAATGTATTACATAGACCTTCTCTATTTCAGAAAGTCTTTGTTGTGTGGCTTCCTTCCATGAAGTTAGTGTAATAGGTCATGGGCTGGAGGATAAATTCATCTCCAAACACCAGGCCTTTTCCTGGGCTTTAAGATGCTGGTGGGTTCTATTTTTACGGAGAAGATTTTATCTTTGCCTTTAATGGTTCTGCTGCTAGTCCGGGTTTTATATTTACAAAATGCTTTTAATTTTTGTCCCTACCTAGTACATGGTGCACAATAGGCGAACAATTCATGCTGTTGAGTAAACCTGAACCTACGCTGTCAGCCTTGGGCTTTGGGGAGGGAGCAGCCTTCCACACATTCCCTGCTGGGGAGGTGAGCTTGGGAAGCCCAGTAAACTGGTCATGAAATCTGCGGGTGACTGTGGCTGTCGTTAGTTTCCCTGATGGGGAACCCGTGCGTGTTTGTTAGCTTCTTTTGCTCCTGTCCCATGGATCTGGGTGCCGAGACCAGGATGGGAGAAGTGGCTTGTCCAACTAGGTCAAACAGGATCAGAGGTAACGTTAAAACTCAGGTATGCGTGACGCAAGACTTTGATCTTTCCAGAACACACAGTGTCACACCAGTAGGTTGTCGACCTGGAAGGTGCCTGTGTGCGTAGTACTTTTATTGAGACCAAGGACCCAGGGTGACTTGGATCCCCGCTATCCTTGGATATGAGTCCAGAGGTGGGATGGAGAGGGGATTGTCAGACGGGGTGGGGGAAGGGATGACGGGCGGAGGAAAACCACAAAGACTGGAGGAGGGGAAGCCTGGAGGCCCCTGTGCTCCTCAAGGTGAAAGGTCACGCAGGAGGCTGGAGAGGAGGAAATAAGAGCTAAGTTAAGGATTCCCTGGAGGCTGATGGGAGGGACCAGGCAGAGAGGAGAGGGAGACCAGGAGGGTAGAGTGTGGCCAGGCCGCCTCCCCTTCCGCTCATTTCAATGCCGGTTCAGCCTTAAACACAGAATTTCCCTGGAAAATAAGCTGGCTTTCTAAATTCATGTGTCTTTTGAAGAACATATTAATTCAAGAAGGAAAAATTAGTTCACACAACAGTTTTCCAGCCAAACACCTTCTCAGAGAAGCCCCGACCTTTTTTGCCCCTGAGCAAAAACTGTAGCTCCTAACAGCTGAAGCTCTTTTTGAACCTGGAATCTTCTCGGAGCCCAGACTCCTGACATGAGTGGAGGTGAGGAGTTTTCTGTGACTGTGAAATGAGGCAGTCTGGGAAATAGTGGTCAAAAGGGCCCCCAAAGAAAGAGAAGACCACTCCCATTATCTTGGTTAGAGAGGCACCCTTTCTTTGCCACACACACCACCTGGGGGTCTCCCTGTGAAACCCTTACAGGCTCCCTCCCACCCCTACCCCCACCCCCACCCCCAGGGAAAAATACCTTTTGGTGTCAGGAAAGGTTTTCCCTTTCTTGGGAACTGTCATTCTTTTTCTTTATAAACAACCGGGGGCCAGGTGATCAATTCCATTTCCCTAATCCTTGGCCCCATGACGGTGACAAGTCAAATCTACAGTTTATCTTCAATCACAGTTTAGTACCCTGTGGCCTGCATGACCATGCATCATTTTCCTTTTTGTCATGTTGTACCTTCATGAGTATTTCTGTTTTTTCCTGCCCATGGAAACAACACATAGTCACTTACAAACCTAGGAAGTACAGGAGCATTTTGATAAGGGGGGAAAAAAGCGCCAATGGGCCTCTTATTTGCCTGGATCACCATAAATAGTTTGATATCTTTTTTCCCATTTTGTTCCAATTTTCTGAGGACTGTACAGTATATGTAGTCAGCGGAGACACATAGGTAGGTAGATTATATATATATGTATATATTGATATATATAAATTTTCGGGAGAGATTAGACTTTGAAAAACAGCAGAGACATTTGGTTGAAGTAAGACGCGGGCAGCAAGGGAGTGAAATCAGGAAAGAGGTGGGAGTAGCAGGGAAGTGGGGATTAATCCAGCTCAACTGCGGGTCCTGGCAGACAGTAAGGTTACACTGAGAAATCCGAGAAAGGAAATGAGTCAGTAACTCAGAGGGAGCGGAGATGAGACAGCAGTGTGAAAGGGCCGGTGGCTTAGCCTGCATTCGGGAACGGGGTGACAGGAGCTAAATGATTTGAACAACAGCAGAATGTAGCTTTCAGATCAAATCATCAGCGATGTATTAAGTTCTTGTGAGCAAAGGCCTTGCTTTTGCTTTTGGACTGGGAGCCACCCTGGACATCTCAGAAGCCGAGCTTTAGGGCAGAGCTGGTGTGGGGGCGACTGGTGGGCCTGCAAGAGGCTGGGAATTCGAGTGGCTTTCTTCTCAGGGCTGTTTCCGAGCAATGAGAACCGCTCACTTGAGGCTCCCTCTTGTACTCTAGTCTTTGGGGAATACCGTGAGTGACACTTTTAATTAACAGATCTGCTGGGAACAGAACTCCTGTAAAAGCGTTGGCTGGGCATGGGGTTTGAAGGGTGGGCCGAGGAGGCTCCCACGGTCCTGGGGGAGCTCTTGGACTTGGAAGCCACGACTGAGTCGCACCTCTTTGGGGTCAGACCTCTCTGGGATGGGGCCCCCGAGTGTCCTCCCAGAAAGGCCCAGCGCTCTGTTCCAGGGGAGGGAGGCTGGCCAGCTGTGGCGACAGTCCTTAGGCAAGCTGGGCTCATTTACCACTTGGGGGTGCGGGCCTTTCTACTCTCCCCAGATTCGAACAACCCACTGGTTCAGAATGGGAGAGGAGAATGGGGACCAGCTTTTGGGAACACATCATTCCGGCTCCTGGGTCCTTCCTACCACCGACCCGTAGCTGCATGTGTGACCACAGCAGTGACCTTAGATGTCTTCCACCACACGATGTGCATCAACTCTCTCTCACCCTGCCTGTGCCCCTGCTGCCTCTGGTGCAGCATCGAGATCCTCGGTATCAGAGCGTCTAAGGAAGGTTCAGGAAAGAGAGAAAGATTCCTTTCCTTCTGGTACCCTTGTGGAAAGTAAGCAGGACGTCCCTACCTTGGAAAACATGCTTTCATCGTGTGGCACCTGAAGTAATGGTTGGTCAAAGGGTTTCTTAGCTCTAATTACTTTGCTAAAGGAAGTTTACTTAACTCTGACATCCTCATCAATTGGTTCCTCACTTTGAAGGGCTTTGACAAAGCCCCTGAGGTTGGTGATGAGTTTCCACTTGACCAGAAGTTGACAAAAACGGTTTTATGAAAGCTTTCAACAGAATTTGATTGTTAAACTGAAGGTGTAACTAAGACCATTGTTTCTTTCTCTTTCATCTCTTTGTGCTTGAGTCAAGTGTTTCTCATCTCTTTGGTTGTCTTTCCCCATCTTTTTGGGTTGTTCTTAACAAGACAGTCCTGGTTTTAACATTTTTATTCCTCCCAGTTCATTTTTGATTATGTTTTGAAGGCTTGATGTTTTTACAGTATGGAAACTCAACAGTTAAACTTAATTATGCTTCCTTTACCAAGCCTGACTTTTTTTTTAAAATAATATTTATTTATTTATTTATTTATTTATTTATTTATTTATTTATTTATTTATTTAAAATCACACTTATTTAAAGGCCTTCTTGGGAAAACATCCAAGTTTTCAGTCAAGGCAGCGGATGAGTTCTCTGTGGCAATAACTTGCTGTATAGGATAAAGAAATCTGAAAAAAAAAAAAAGAAATCTGAAGAAGTTTAGCAGTGGCAGCATTCAAATGCAAGGAAACAGATGCAGAAGAAAAGACAAATACAATTCCATTGGGGGCGGGGAGGAATTGCACTGATTTAGGATTAAATTTAAGGATTGTAATAGTGTCTTGCTATGCTAACAAGGATTCAAAGGAGGCTATTGTTATTCAAAATTAAGGTGTGGTTAACCTAAAGGACGCTCCTTTTCAGGTGGACCTAGGAGGGTCTCTTAACGTGTGGAGGTTGACAGCCACAGTTGCTTTGAGAGAGGCAAACCTAGTTGCAAGGCCTCGAACAAAAGGCTTGACAGCATTCAATTTCGTTATCAGGGTTTGTTGCATAGAAATCTAGGAAGAACTCCGATAACAGTTCATAAAACAAAGTTATGGCACCAGATGAACATGCTCATCTTTAAAAGAAAAATATAATAAAATCTCAGAAAGGAGTTGATGGCATGGGTATAGAAGGCACCAGGAATGATTTATGATGTGGTTTGGGAGGAGGAAGACAAAGCTGGAGGTCCTGCCCATCTTTCTAAGGACATACGGAAACTCTGCGCAGAAGCTTATATTGTGCCAGTTTCTCTGAGATTAAGTCACAGTGACAAATCCTGGAAGTTGTGTGTAGCGAAAGTTTAATCATGTTTTTCCCTGCAGAAACCTTCATGCCTTGACATTTGGGTTTCTCCACATATCTGGCGCTTGCCTATCTTCCTGCTACTCTGTCCTCTAGCTACACGGTTGTTACCTTGTTGGGTGGAACATAAGCTTCTTGAGGGTTTCATGTCTTACCTATGTGACCCTCACGGGGCCTTCCTTGCTCTTAGTAAGAGCTCAGTAATGTCATGTTTACGAGGTTGGTGTCAAGAGCTCTGTCTTTGGCTGAGATCGGCAGAGGTGTCCTCATTATGTCAATTATGTGAGTGTGGGAGGGCTGGTGGGGCAGGAGAGCTCAGTCCTGCTTTGGGGGAGGAGTTCACACCATGGCATCCCAGTGACTGCATGGTGGGGAAGCACCTGAGGAGCTGGGAAGCAAAGACTCTTTGTCCAGGAGGAGATACACTGGTGACGCAGAAAACCTTTAAGAGGGTTTTTTGGGGAGGCTGGGACAGCTAAGTCCTGGGGTGGTATTCAGAGAGTCCCTGCTGGGGCCCTTGAATGGAGGGCTATGTGGGCAAGTGTGACCTTGGGTGGAAACAAACACAATGTGTCAGCCCTTTGTCAGCAGGTCCTAAGGAAGAAGAGCCAGTGTCATTTAACTCTTGCGCTGTTATTGGTGATGGTGATAATGATAATCACGCTGACAATTAAAAAGATAATTGTTTTCCTTCTTTTAGTCACATAGAAAAAATCACCACATGGCAAGACCCTAGGAAGGCGATGAATCAGTCCCTGAATCCTATGAACCTCCACCCTGCTGCCACTTCCACCCCAGCATCCCAGAGGTCCATGGCCGTGTCGCAGCCGAATCTCGGTAAGCCCAAAGCTTCCAGTTGGACTGAATGAACAAGTATTTAGCCAAGGGGCTCTGGAGCTCGGAAGCAGCTCTGGCTGTCTCCGTGTCTGCTTGTGCATCCAGATGGTTCTTGGGCGCATTACCCTTCTGTCACCTTTGCCTTTTTTTTCTTGGCGCCTTTGCTACCTGGTCATGGTATTGCTACCTGGGTTCACCCTACAGTTTCCATGTCTCCTTCAATTGCCTCAATTGGAGTTTTTTAAAAAAATAACTTTTTAAAAAATCACTCCTTTCATCCAGTCTATTCCCGATTCTGTGAATTTAGTCCTGAAGACTTGCAGAGGTGCAATTCTGACCTCTCATCCCATTCCTTCCTTCTTTTATTACGATTATTTTGCATCATGTGCGACTGACACCAGGCTGGGTGCTTTCATGCCTTATCTCATTCAACTCACCACAACCCTACAAGAAATGATAGCATTCCCATTTTATGGAGTAGGAAGATTTTTTAAGGTCACACAGCTTGCGTTTGGAGTTTGAACTGAGCCTGCCCTGGTTTAAAGGCATTCAGCCTTTACCTAATCTGTGGGAGCCTTCTCGAGATGCCTACCTCAGGACACTGTAGTTCACTCTTCACCTCACTGAGAATGTTTAAATGTGATTTTAGAATTGAGAAGAGATTATTTTCTGCTCATTGCCTTTACTAGAGAGGAACTAAAACTCTGCCCACTAAAGAAATCAGATGTGAATTAAGACACTGCCGCGACATTACTAATCAGCCTCTGTTGTCAGTCCAGACACACACACAAAGGCTAAGAAGAAAGGGTACTTTTAAAGTTTTATAAAGGATAAACTTTCAGATAACATTTCCATTTAAGATCAGATATCCAGATACTGCTTTATACACAGAATAGTTAATTTTAGAGTGAAAAGAATCTCCTGTTGGATTTTTCAGGAATGAACAGGATAAAAATGGAAGCATTATTCCCAGACACCTTCCCTCATACTGTGACTTAGCCAAAGTGAGTATGAACTCAAGTAAACCCGAGTCAGCCTCAAGTAAATATATTGTCTGTTCTTCCAGGAAGTCTGGATCTGCCATTTTAAAGCTTGCAGATGTAAAATATATCCAAAAGCAAACGACTTGGAGTAACTTCTGTGGTGTCCCATATCTAAGAGGCAGATCAAGGAAAATGGTACCAATGCTTCTACCAGCAGTGGTAAACCAAAACTTCCCATGACTCATTTGTCCCAAATATATAAGAGCTCAAATAGAAAACAGTTGCAAGTGTAGTAAAGAAACCACAAATTAGGTAGCATTAGACTAGTTTCGAGGTTTCTTTTAGCCATTTAATTTTCATCAACAATTCTAAAGGTTGATTATTAAAGTATTAACTTTAATTTTATAATTCATTATAATTGGGGGACAAAAGTCTTTCATGGACTCGGCTAAAAAAATTAAAACACTTTTTCAAAGCATTGTTCAAAAAGTAAGTCTTTCTCGGATCCCCATTCCTGGAGTCCTCTAGTGCTTTCTGGTCATGGATTTGTGTTTTTTCACATGAGTGCTAGCACACTCTACCTACTGTTCTGTCCCTCGCCTTGTCTGCTGTAATATCTGTACACACAGAGCTGCTTTATTCTTTTAAAAGATTTCCTCATAGCCTCAACATAATGATATGCCATAATTAGCGTATTTAACTGGCGGACCCCATCTGATGGATATCTAGGTTGTGACTAGTGTGTTGCTAGTACACACAATACTGGAATGAATATCCTTGTTTATGCTGTTTTATGTACTTGCCTTCATTTTTAAAAATTGTGCAATAAGTACAAAGTGGAGTAATTAAAAGGAAACTTGAATGCTTGAAACTCAGCATTGAAGGCATTTGTGAATCCGTCTGCGCTTGTGCTCCACCTCCCTCCCTGCAAAAGCACCATTGCCGGTAAAGGATATCTAAAGAAACTGTGATCTGAATGTTGGAAACATGTTTACCTATTGCTGAGTTAAAATACCTTACTTTCCAGATTTCAAATCAGTTGAAGCAGTAAATTTCTCAACACATTTCTGTTTTTTTCCCTCACGGTATTTGAATATTTGTCCATCACAACATGTGTTGCTAGCCTATGGCGAATCACAGATGTATCCCAAGGATAGACATGTAACAGGGAATGCCAATATCCCAAAGACTGGGGATGATTTAGAGGGTCACAGTGGTCACAGTGTGGTCCTCATAATAAATGATTTATTCAGAATATGTTATTTCAATCTATAGCTCTCTCTGTAGTGTATACTATTTATTATCAATTATTTTTCAATTTTGTTTTATTTGCTTAGATACATCAGTACATACTTGGAAGGTCAGTTTAAATTGCATATCCTTTTTTTCTTGTTTCTTTAAATTCAATTTGCTGACATAAATAAAGTACAACACCCAGTGCTCGTCTCATTGCGTTATTATCAATTTTTAAAACCATGAAGAGCAGATCCTTCTACTTCTTAAATCTGAATTTTGGTCTTTTCATTGGCTGTAGCTAAGTGAACTTAAGTGATCTGTCTCCTTCACAGGGAGGTATTTATGTACATGTGAAAATGTCAAAATACGACTAATAATAGTATTACAAGATGATTAAAATTAGTATCTTTTATAGGCTAATTTTCTATATTTCTAGGGCCGTGATATAATCTATGATATCACTACTTTCAGAAATAAATCCTCTTATTGGGATTCTGTGTTTTACTAGATTGGGTTCATGGATTTTGGGAATCAGACTGTCAGAATTTGAAACCTGGCTTTGCCCATTACTTAGCTTGGTGACTCTGTTAATTAATAATAAACTAATTTTGCCTTAGTTTCCCTATATGTAAAATGAAGATTATTATTATAGCACGAAGAGATTATGTGAGTTTATCTATGTCAAGTACGTAGATCTGATGCCTGGCACATAGCAAGCTGTCATTGTTTTATTCTTATTATTAACATTATTTTTAGTGGGGAGAAAGTTTTATATTTAATTCCATGTTAGATTTGAAGATAATTTCATTGTTCATCATAAAAGCTCTTAAGGAAAAAAAAAGTTATTTGGGGCAGGTTAGAGCGCAAAGCTCTTTAAATTAGGAACAATGTTTATTACTTTCAATGAATATAGTGCCCTCTGGTGGAAATGTTTCAGTGCGTTCCCCTCCCCCCAGGAGAAGCTTCTCCGTGAATATCTGATTTTTTCAGTGCGTCTATTCCTGAAATGTAGCTTGCAAGTTAAATCATATTTTAATTGGCAGAGAAGAGACCTGTCACTTAAAGGTGTCCCAAAGCAAGTGACTTGTAAAGTGGAGTAAACTTTTGTCGGGCTGCATCAGCATCCAGTGAAAAACCATCTATGTAGGACTGCAGATCCGTTTGTATCTCTAAACTCAACTAACTTTTCAAATGCCCAAGTAAAATGAAATAGACTCTGTAGGGGAAAAATGCAAAAAAAAGGTTGTTGGGTTTTTTTAAAAAAATATTTATTCATGGGAGACTCACAGAGAGAGGCAGCGACACAGGCAGAGGGAGAAGTGGGCTCCCTGCAGGAAGCCCGATACGGAACTTGATCCCAGGACCCTAGGATCAATCATGACCTGAGCCGAAGGCAGATGCTCAACCATTGAGTCACCCAGGCGCCTACCCCTCTGTCCCTTTTAAAATTTTTTATTTCAAAGACCCATCTCTGGCTTGGTCTAGTTTTTAACTGAAATTTTTGTTTTTGTGTTTGCCAAATCAGATTTTCTGTCAGGTTTTGTCCCACTTGATTCTGTTTGAGCAGATTGGTGACTTTCGTGTCTCAGTCCCCAGAAATGCCCAGTGAATGGAAGAAGAAAGGAAGACATTGGAGAGCTTCAGGAGTTGAGGGGAGATGATCTCTGGGTGGAAGCTTGGGGCCGACAACTTGCTTAGAGCCCTCGCTTTTATGTAATAGTGAAGGGGGAAAATGTACGTGTGAAAGTTGATTTTTTTTTTTTTCCATAACATGAACCTTTTTGTTTGTTTCATAGTACAAACCGGGTTGGACCTCGTATCTTTGAATTGGCTCACTGGTCTCATTAACCAGTATTAACACTTACTGAATTTTTTTGAAGGGGGAAAAAAAATGAAACAAACAGGAAAAAAAAGGACTCTGCGCAGGCCCTATTCTAATATATAGGACAATGAGCTTGGGGGGTGGGTGGGAATAAGGCCTGTTAAGGAAATCAGTTAGGGTGTTAGGGAAGTGAGGTGGGTAGGGTAGAGGCGGGGCGCCTTTTTGTATAGTGGTTGATGGGAAGAGTTTGGGGTCAGAGTTGAGTTTCTCTTGGGTTAGACATTGACTAGTTTTGTTTGCTATCACCCTCTCTTGGTCTCCTTTGCCTTCTTTGTAAAGTGGTGATAATGACAGCAAACATACCCAGCTGCTGTGATGCCTATCTCCCAAAACATTGTCTTAGGTACTTAGGCCTATAGAAAGCCACCAAAGGTTTTTTTTTTAATTTTTTATTTGGGCAGCCTGGGTGGCTCAGTGGTTTAGTGCCACCTTCAGCCCAGGGCATGATCCTGGAGACCCAGGATCGAGTCCCACATCGGGCTCCCTACATGGAGCCTGCTTCTCCCTCTGCCTGTCTCTCTGCCTCTCTCTCTGTGTGTCTCTCATGAATAAATAAATAAAATCTTTAAAAATAAATAAATAAATAAATAAATAAATTATTTAATTATAAATTATTATAAATTATTTATTTATTTATTTATTTATTTATTTTAAAGATTTTTGAGACACACAGAGAGGCAGAGACATAGGCAGAGGGAGACACAGGCTCCCTGCAGGGGAGCCGGGTGTAGGATTTGATCCCAGGGCCTCAGGATCCCCACCTGGTAGCCTTATTTTTTTCCTCACTTTTCTGGTCCCTGTGTCCTTTGGGGGGCGGGGTGTGAAGAGCTTGTGGTGTGCAGTTTCAGATAGACGTGCTTCCTATAACTTGTATCCGTTTGGGCACTTTTGCTTCTATATGGCAAAAATACGTTTGCAGAGGACAGACAGACAGCAGTCGGGAGGAGATGATGAAGAGGCACGTGCTCTGACCCGGCTCTTTCCCCATCAGATTATTAACAGGGCGTCTGTGACAAGCAGGCACACTCAAGTTCCACATGAAGGACATTTCCGCCCCTGCAAGTGTGCCGGTGGCAAGGTTTTCCCGTTTCTCAGCACACAAATACTGAAATCATGCAGCAATTTAAAATATCCCCGCGTTTTAAAATGTTATTGCCAAGAGAAAGTGACATGCAATTTTGCCCTTTTGGTGATAATCCTAGTGATCATAAACCATGGTGTGCTGGGCTCCTGTCACACATTAACAGACCTCTTTGTTGGAATGAGGCCCCAACCTGGGGTGCCAGTATCCTCCCAGACAGAACAGGAAAAATAAAGCCTGTATAACAACCTCACCAGACTGCCAGCCCTAGCCGGTTCAGAAACTTTTGGTAAAGTGCAGCCAGAGAGTATTTTTAATGCTATAGGAATTTTAAAAGTATCACACACACACACACACACACGCACGCACGCACACTTTCCCCTTTGAAGATGTGCCGTCCACCAGGCCAGAGTCTAAATTCTCCAGGTCTGTCTTAATCTGTACTTCAAATTATAAACACGTGTGTGTGTGTGTTTTTCTTTTTTGCAGGGCCTGCTTTTCAAGACAAGATGGAAAATCTTGTCTGTGCTCAGTTTGGTAAGTTGGCTTATTCCCTCTAGGAAGTGCACAAAGCACTTAAAAACATTTTATCAAAAGCGAATAAAATAGCTAAGGGACGCTGCAACCCAGTGTTGCTTAAAGCACAGATGCTAAGGTTTGCTAAAAGCCAGATTTATACGTAGGCTATTTTTTAAAATTCTTTTTCCAATGGTTTGTTTTGTTTTGTTTTTTCTAATCCAATTTATGTGGTGAGTTTGTGGCAGACACATCTAGCTACTGGGATTTTTCCAGCTTGGATATTCTCTCTACTTTTTGAATTTTGTGTTTCTGCAGCATAAATTAGCATGAGGTGCTTAAGCACACACACACACACACACACACACACACACCCAAAGACAAACTGAAAAAGCGTCACAACTTTACAGGAGTGGGGTGGTTGAGTGACAGGATGTTGGTAGGAATGTGGTGATAGAAAGTGGGTGGATATGGCAGGGAAGGAAGACTGGTAGGCACGGGGAAAAAGGGAGGGGTTCTGGTTAAAAAGCCTTTTTTTCTTCCCTTGGTTAGAAAAAGGAGAAACAGTTTTCTAAATACTGTAGAAATCATTATTTTCATCTTGGATTTGCAGGAAGCTATCAGTTGTCAAAATTCACTCTATCTAAGCAACATTATTGAAGACTGTTCTTTGGAATTTCCAAAAAGAGATTCATTGCACTTTTTTTTTGTTTTTCTTTGAAGGCTTCTAAAGATCTATGAAATGGGAGCTAAAAACATGAAATCAACTGATTCAATTCCTCTCATGCAATAAAGTGAGATGTAATAGTATATAAAGAAATGAAAAAAAAAGAAATGAATTTGGGGTTTCCATGTGTATATTCCATTTATCTTAATGTGGATGAATCTCTTATCTAGATCTGGACAGTTATCTCTTGAACAACGCAAGAGGTTGGGGAACAGACCCCTGCACTGTCAAAAAGCCACACATAACTTTGATTCCCCAAAAACTTAACTAATAGCCTACTCTTGACCCAAAGCCTTACTGTTAATACAGTCAACTAACACATATGTTGTATGTTATATGTATATTACTGTTTTCTTACAATAAAAGTAAGCTAGAGAAGAGAAACTGTTAAGAAAATCACAAGAGAAAATACATTTACAGCACTATTCTGTAAAAAAATTGGTGTTTAATTGGACCCATGCAGTTCAAACCCATATTGTTCAATGGTCAACTGTTTTCATTTGTCTGGATGAAGTAAGATGAGGTGGTAAATGCTTGTAGACTTTATTACATGAAATTTAGAAATTTAGGTGGAAAATCTCTTTGATAGGAAGTCTTAAGAGCCATGAAAGATGTTTGATGCCACATTTTCCTAAGAAAATCTTCTCAAAGATCAAATTCCTGTGTATATGCCCAATAAACACTTTGGAAAATCGTGCACACAAAGATGGGTTATTTATAACAAAGCACCCAGTAAATGCATGCAACACGATAAATATATTTGTAACCATTAAAATAATAGTTATAAGGGCTATGTGGCATATGGAAAACTTTATTATTTCAGTCTAATTTTATGAAGCAGAAAAAATTATTTGTGCTATGACTATAATTTTGTTTTTTTAAGAAAAGACTCTTTAGCTTCTCCTTTCCCACAGACTTTGCTCTCCATCTGTGTATTTCTAAGCCCCAGCCAAGTGCATTATGTATCACAGGTGCACCACTTTGTAGAGTTAATGTGTTAAGTAAGTCAATTACATATTTTTGAATGTTAATAGTGATTTATAGTAAGCTTTTTTGACTGGGGGTGATTCCCTTTATTTTCCCTGTGATGTGGTTATACTCCTTTTACTTTTTTCCTAAAAGAAAAAAAAAAAGGAGAACCAGTTGATGTCTTGAGCTTTTTATAGAAGGAGAGGAGGAAGGGGTGTTGGGAAGAAGGAAGCAGGCCCCATGTGCAGTCCAGACAATACCATGAATCTTCAAACTTCTGCAGTTGACTGAATTTGCCAGTGGCAAACAAGTTATTCTCTAGTCTCTAAGATCAAGGTTTCTCCTGGTGGGGATCCACATCTAGCATGGGGTAAGATCCTTGGGGCATTTGTTAACCGTACATCGCCAGGATCCAGTCATGTGATTGCTCCTTAAAGAACAGTGTTAGGCTGCTGCTGGAATAATGCCTGGGCCCCCACCTCTAGGAAATCCTGTTTCAGATGGTGTCAGTTGGGGTCTTGGAATGAGTGTTTTCTTCAAGTGCCCAGTTGACGCTGGTCATCAGCCAGGTGTAGGAGCTGCAGCAAGATTATGTGTTTTTTTTCTTAGCACAGTGATTTGAGAAAGCCATCATAGTCAATGGCAAAAACTCCCTTAGGCTATCCATTCTTTAACTTGAGGTATCTTAAAAGAACTCTGAACGTGCTCGCCAGCTTTTTGACTGGCTTCTTTGTCCAAAGTAGACATTTATTATTATGGCATTGGCATTTGTCATTTCGGCACTTGTTAGTGCTGATGCACGGGTGAACATTGGGTGCATGATCGCTGAGGCCACTTTCCAGAAAGTTTTGACCCCAGTCATACCAAATAAACTTCAAAAAAACAAGGGGAAACTTTGCGGTTTAAGATCCAGGTTATTGCACTATATTGTCTAAATTCACATGGTAAGTGTGTAAGCTCACCTTGAACTTTGCTTGCTGAGAGTTGACCAGAGAATCAGGCCATTGCAGGCCTAAACTGCAGAAAAATGCCAGAGAGGCACCCCATACCCCAGAGAGGAGCAGAGCCTCTTGGGAAGGAGGTAAAGGCCAGGCCAGGCTTTTCTTAAGTCCCTTCTTTGTGTGTACTACCTCCCTTCTTTACTTACTTTCGATGGATTCTAATTTCTTCACCAAGCTGTGGGCCTTTGTTGAGAGTTTAAGAAATCATTATGACAGTTTTAATAGTATCTTCTGGCTGACTTCCAATAGTATGCCCTCAGGAACTTCCTTGTTGTAGGGAATTTCACCCAGCTAGTTGGAGGTGAAGGGATTCTGGGATGGTTTGTCCTTTGGCCACTTGTTCCAAATTAATAAGTGCTGAGTGACATTTGGACACTCTTCTTTCATCTCCTTGTTGGGGCGCCTGGTGGTGTCCCGGCCTGTGTGTGATCATCACGTCTCCCACCCCATATCAACTGGAAGATTGATTTCTTCTTCCTTTCTGGAAGTCTAAATTTATTCCCTGGGTGTTTTGCAGTTGCTGGTGGTCAGGGACAGCTGTTCCACCATGCTTGACTCTGAATAATTCTCTGTGATGAAGTCAGCAAAATAATACTGTAAGAGAAGCCAAGAAAACAAAGGCCTTCATGGTCTTTTCTCATTAAGGGCTGAGGAGAGGAAGATCACCTCCTCTTCTTGGTTTAAAAAAAAAAAGGCAGGAAAAGATAAGATCCTAAACATATTTGAGGCAACAAGATTCAAAAATCCCCCCCCCTATTATATAATTACTATTTGGTCATTCTAGAACAGCTGATCAGCAAAAAATGAGAAAATTAAAAAAAAAAACATTGTTATCTGATCATCAAAACCACACTAACATTTTCTCATATATTTGTCTTTTTTCAATATAAATGTGAACAAAAAAGGTTGGAAAACCTTCTATATTCTTTTTTTTGTAGCCAGCTTTTCCATTTAGCATGTCATGAGCATCTTTCCATTTCCATTAATATTTGTCTACAATAATTTTTGATTAGCTGTTATTATTGGAAAAGTAACACACACACGACAAAAAATTCAAACAGTTCAAAGACTATTCATGGGAAGTAAGTCTCTTTCACACCGAGACCCCCAGCCTTTCTCTCCTCTTCCTCAAAAACATTGCTACTGGCTTCCTGAGTGTTCTAGAAATACTCTACATACATATGTTTGCTTGGGTGTATAGGTCTTTTTTAAATTTAACATATCCTAGAGAGCTTTCTAAATTCACACTTAGAGATGTATTCATTCTTTGCCAGGATTATGTAATATTCCACTCTATTGATGTACCAAATTTATTTAAACAGTCCCTTATACTGGATATTTAGATTCCTTTTTGATTGTACAGTTATTAAGCTGTGCTACAATATGCATCCCTGTACGTAAATCTTCATGCCTTATGCTGTTAACGTATAAGGTCATTTTGCAGAAGTAGACTTCCTGGATCTAAAAATTACATGCATTTGAAGTTCTAATAGATGTTCTACTGCCCTCCAAAAAGGTTATGTCATTTAACACCAGTCCCAACAGTGCATCAAAATGTTCCTTTCCTCCTACTCTGGCCAGTGATGTCCATTATCAGACATTTTAGTCTTTATAATTCTGATAGGTAGAGACTGGATTCTCATTGTTTATGAATGGACTTGAGCATATTTCTGTTTGCAAACACCCTACAATATCCTATAGGGGGCTATACTATAATTTATTTATCCAGTTCTTCTATAGAGAGACCTACGGGTTGATGCTATTTTTCTACCGTTAATAAATGATGTTGCAGTCAATACTCTTGTACGTAAATTTTTGTGCCTTCCTTTAGCTTTCTCCTTTCTTCCAGGTTCTTTGGAATGTTTGTTAGTGAAGTATAGGAATTCCTTAAGAAGTACAATTTTGACATGGTTTGCTTTTATCAAACGAAACAAGTAATTGCCGATTCACCAGGTGTGTTGCAGGGGGTGGGGTTGGGGGGTGGGGATTTGTTTGGGGCGCTACTTTCTTGTGCAATAAATGATTTAAGGTTGTCATAAAAAGTGTATTTTTCACCAGGCACCTAGTGTTCCCAACCAGCTCGTTTTTCAGCTTGCATATCCATATGTTTTTGACTAAGCCATAAATGGAAGTTTCATTTGAAGTTATTTTGCTTCCCAGTACATGTCATGCATTTCATTCCATATTATTTTAGTCCTTTTCCTTTCCAGCATTCTATTTCTCAGACACCAGTGAAGATCGAGTTGTGAGTTTTCAGTTCTGCCAAGAGTTACAGATTTGCAGGGCTGGAAGAAAATAAAGTAAAAAATATTGTTTAATGTGGGTGACTTCGTCCTGGCTCACAAAACTTTCATTTAGCTGCTTCAAAGCTCACACTTCAAATATCAAGAAAAATATTCCGTTTCTACTTCTGTCAACTGCTGGAATGCCTGAATTAATTAGAATGGAACTCTAATCGCTCCCCAAGTGGAATTGGATCAGCCCATCCTAATAAAATGAACACTCAGAGCAGCCACAAATGGGAAGGCTTCTGAGCTCCTTGCTTCTGTAGTTGGTCTGTCTCTATGGCCTGAGACGCTGCCATCGAAGGATATTCCACTGGAGACCTCACTTCTCCAGTCTACAGCATGTCTCAGTCTTTTGTGCATGGTCTTCTCCTCTGTCTCTGCCCTAGTTTTAAACACAAAACTCATTTTCCCTGCAATTTGAGGGAGTCCCAGGGCCCAAACTGTATTAAAATACCTGGCTTTGGCCTGACACATTTCTTCCTGAGACATACTTCCATATCTGCCTTTGCTAGTGCCTTCTCCAGACCCAACTCTGCCCTTTGCGATTGTCCAGTTTTTCATCTGTCAAGAAGGCCAACGTGGAATAACTCCTCCAGCTCCAACTCTGGAAAGTCAAGGGCCTCAAGCTGTACAGTCAGTTAACTCTTAGGGCTCAGATTCCCCTCCGAAGCAAACTTAATTCTTTAAAGTCCGGTGTCCTGTTGTCAGGTACGGTTGTCCAGAATGTTTCTTCTGTAAGACTGTTCTGACCAGTCCCATAGAGCAATTCCTCATCCTGCCTTCCCAGCTGCCTTGTTTGTTTGTTTGTTTGTTTGTTTTTGAACATGAGATTTTCCCCCCTTTTCCAAAAACTTGAGATAGAATTGACATAACATTATATTAGTTTCAGTGGTAGGATGTGATGATTTGTTACAGGTGCATGTTGCGAAATGCAACTGTAAATCGTTAACATCGTCACCACATAGTCACAAAATTCTTTTTCTTGTGATGAGGACAATCGAGATGTACTCTGATAGCCCCGTTCAAATATATGATACACTACTGCTAACTGTACATTACATCCCATGACTAATTTATTTTATAACCGGAAGTCGGTACCTCCTGACAAACTTCACTCAGTTATTTCTAAGTAACAGTTGGGATCTGGTGTGGGGGTGGGGAGCTGGGAGGAACAGTGGGTGTGAAGTCTTAGAATCCTTAGCACCTGGGGTTCTCTCCCCTTCAAACCCTGGTCAGTTCTCAAAACCATTGTTTATCTGGGGGGGGGGGTTGTTCCTCAAAGATAAAAATGTTACTGTACAATGGCCCATACGTGACGCAGTTTCTCCTGACCCTGCCAGACTGAGATTTTTCAGTCTCCAGGGAGTTTAGGGTGTGGATAGGGAAGTTTTTCTTGTTTTTTTTTTTAATACATTACCTTTTATTTTCAAATAATATTAAACTTACAGAAGAGTTTCCAGTACAAGGAACTCCCATATACCCTTTGTCCAGATTTGCCTTTGTTAATTGTTTATGATTTGCCACATTTGCTTATCTCACTTTCTCTGTATGTTCATATATCTTTTCCTTTCATTTTTTTTTTCCTGAACCTTTTGAGATTAAGTTGGAGACCTCATGCATGCGCTTTTATCCCTCAGTACTTCAGACTGTTATTTTCTAAAAGGGTATGTTCTTACATAAGCACAGTATAGGTATCCAGATCAGGAAATTTAACACTGGGACAAATATTATTGTCTAATCCACATCCGTGTTTGCAAATTTCTTCATTTGCCACCACAGTGTCCCTTTCGGCTATTTTGGTTTGTGGTCCAGGGTCTATCACGGACCATGCACTACGTTTAGTTGTCCTGTTTATTTAATCTCTTTTCACCTGGAATGATTCCTGGGTGTCCCTGCCCCCCATGTTTTTGGATCGTGACATTTTGGAAGAGTATAGGCCAGTTATTTTGTAGATTGTTTTTTAATTTGGATTTGTCTGGTGTTTCCTCATGGTTTAGATTTAGGTTATACATTTTTGGCAGGAATGCCACAGAAGTGATGATGTCTTCTTCTCAATGTCTCCTCTATCAGGAGGCACATAATGTCAGTTTGTCCCAATCTGGGAGATGTTGGCTTTGATCCCTTGGCTAAGGTGGTGTGTGTGGAAGATGGGGGAAGAGCAGCGTTTGCTTGGGTCAACTGGCTCCTCTACTGAGTATGTTCTATAAAGACAATGCAATATGATGAGACCCTTTTTGTTCCACCGAGTCTCTGTAAGGTGTGGCCTTAGGTCAAGTGAACCCTTCTTGGGACGATGAGCAAATGTCACTGCCAGCATGCTCAGTTAGCTTCACGGAACGTTTTTAAATTAACCGATAACGGTCTGTATACCCTGATACACAGAGGTAGAGTTTTAGAATGAAACTCTGATGCCTGCATTCATTTATTCCCTGTTATTGCCTCTTACAAAGTAAATACATAATGCGAAAGGATACATACAAATAATTAAGTTGTGGTAAAGGGAGACCATGGCTGAGGAAATAGTAAAGCCAGGAAGAAGAATGTATATACCCCAGGCCCTATGTGGTTGCTAGAGGTGCATGTGTGCATTTTGGTTTTGAGATTTGGGGGCTCTCACAAAGAGCAAGGCATGTTCATTTATGGAAGTCAAAGCATTTATGAGGTCAAGCCTCACCTGGTGTCGAGGAAAAAATGTAGTTTTTCCATATATAGATACCAAAGAGGGAGTTCTCCCTTCAATTCCCCATAAGCGATCTGGACACTGCTCCAGGCGGCAGTGTTCAAAACTCACAGCAGTGAACACCAAGAGTCTTGGAGACTTTCCTGGGTCATGGCATGATCTCAGCACCAGTCAGGAATACCTGAAGACCCAAACAAGGGTACACCCCAGACCCAGTTTGATTCAGGATAAACTTAGGAAAATCCAGAGTTGTAGCTCTGTTTGTTGTTGCTGTGTGTTTTTATTTGTTTTTAAGAACAAAACCCCCTTGGGGGAAAAAAAAAAAAAAACCCTTGGCCTGCCCTCCCAAATAAAACTTAGAGATACAGGTCTTATTTTGTTTTGCCCAGGATCAGAATCTCCTCTTGTAAGTTTTTAAAAGCAGAGCTGCTCTGGTTTCTAGCTCCCCTGACCACCTCCCCCCTCTAAAGCTTATTCTCTTCTTCCTCAAAGGTAGTCCTGAACACCTCACAGGGCCGAGAGACAATAGCCCAGAGACATTAATCTCAGGGAGGGTACCCCCACAACTTCTCTGAATTTCTTCAGAATTTTTCATTTTCTGGTGGTTTCCCATGTAGTCTGAGCAGTGAGCCAAAAAGAGATGTCTATCACTCTGGACTGAGGTCAACTGCAGTGCTGGCCACAGCCATGAGGCCCCAGGGCCCTGGTCCCCACCCCTCCTACTCTGCTCCTCAGCCACGTGGGCCACCCTATTTTGCACAAGTACTCCAGACCCACAGGACAGGCAACTTCCCACCTTAGGATTGTGTATTTACTGTTCCTCGTCCTGGAATGGCCCCCACCCTGATTTCTGCACTTCATTCAGATTTCTTAGATCACACATCACCTCCTCATAAAGGCCTTCCTTAACTTCTGTGCCTAATATAGTTCCACATTTGTTTGTACAAAGCCCTTATCATCTGTCTTCCTACTAGACTAACCTCTCAGAAGGCCAGGACCTTTCCATCTTGTTCCCTCTAGCACCTGGAAATAGTGCCTTATACCTGGCTGGGGCTCAGCAGATATTTAGTGGGTGAATAATTAAATGAACTGTAGAACACTGGAGAGAAAACGTCAACTCTTGTCCTAATACCCAAACACTACCATTACTAATTCTTTGGTACTTTTTCATTTCAAAGGTAATTAATTTTTTGGGGGGGGAGTGTCACTAGCAATTTTATAAGATCTAGGGGTACAGTCCTCAAAATTTGCATATATTCCCAAAATTTGACATAAAATTTTTACCAGATTGCCTAATCCTGCTACCCCTGGTTAAATTCTTTTTTGTTTGTTTGTTTTTTCCACTGAGTAGTCCTGGCCTGATGCAAATAACCCACCCGCCTCGCATTATTTTTGCTAATCTGATTGCTGAAAAATGGCTCTTATTTTCATTTGCATTTCTATGATTCCTTGTGAGGTTGATAATTTTTCCATGTTTGATTTCTAATTGCTTGTTCTATTTCATAATTGTTCTTTCACTATTTCTTGGAGTGACTGTTGTATGAGCTCTTTAAATAATAAAGATGTTTACTAAAACGGTACATTACAGGAAGAAAACAGATGAAAAATTAGCCTTCCACGCTGACAACTTTTTCTCTGCCTCTCGTGGAACACAGCTGTAGATTCCTTTTCTGTTATTTTGCTTGGGTTGCCACACTTCGCACCTGGAGTAGTTTTAAAATCATTCAGGAAAGCGAACCAATAAAAAGCTACAATAAACTCTCTCCTGACTAATGAAAATAAATGCATGAATCAGAGTTTCCATTTCCTGCTAGGATAAAAGTGCACCTATTGTCTGAAGATAATAAAACAGTTTTGGTTTTGCTATTGCCAGGCCATTGAATTAAATTCAGAGACACAAAGATAACTTTGTGGAGAACAGTGAAGCGCCCAATTTCCTTTTTTCCAAGTTATTTGCCTGCGTTCACTAGCTATGTTCATAGATGTGCTTCCTGTCACGGGCCACTTTTGATAAATCTTGTGACATCCCATAAATCAGATGGAATCTGAGTAGCATATGGTGGTCCTGCTTTAGGTAGAAGAAATAGGATTTCTTTACAGCAGAAGGATCCAGAAGAAATCAGCAACCCGATTTGTTCTGGACATATTACATGTGACTTGTTCTGGATGTTTTATAATGATGAAAAATGATGTCTAAATCTTTTAAATGTCAATAAAATATATATTCTACGTAACACATGTGCTAGGAAAGTATAAAAACCAGTGTTACGGGCATTTCCATCGCGTACACCAAGGAGAGCAGAGTTGCCTGGATCCTTGCACACTGGTTTGTCAACTGCCTTACTGTGTAGATGAGTAGATGGGATAGCAAGTAGGAAAATCATCTTCTGGTCCTAAAAATTCAGGGTTTTCTGTAAAGTTAATGCAGCTTGGGTTAGCCTTCGAAAACCATAGGAGACGGGGTATCTGGAAAACCTAAGATCCACCTGTCAAATACAGAGGCACCTGGAAGTGGTTTTAAGGCTTGCCCCAGTGAGGCCGGGAAAGTGGATGAATGCACACATACCCCAGAGCTCGGTCCTTATCAACCGCGCCGGCTGAGAAATTGCCTTGTGGTTATTCTCACCCAGAATTGGAATAAAAGGCTCAGTGTGAAGTTGGGAAAGTACAACTTCTTGGTTTAATACGTTACAGATTTTTGGAACCAAATGCACCCTGAAGTGAAGAGTTGCTTTTTTTTTTTCTTTCTTTCTCTTTCTTTCTTTCTTTCTTTCTTTCTTTCTTTCTTTCTTTCTTTCTTTCTTTCTTTCTTTTTTTTGCTGACCTTGTTGGACGGCTAATACTGTTTCTGGGAAATAAGAGAAACAAGCGGCTCATTGTTGGCAGGAGCTAAGAGAGACACAAGAAGGGCAAGAGACGTGTCTGCAGCCCTTTTTTCCTCTTCTTTGTATCGTGACTGAGTCAAGGCTGGACTGTGGTGGGTTTTTCTTCCTACCTCGGTAGACATGTGTTTTCCATCAGACAGAGCTGCGTGACACCTGACATTGGCCAGTTCACATGAGTTAAGCCATGTATGGCCCATAAACAGAGAGGAAAAGACCCACAGCTGCACTCAGACACTCTTGACGCTGAAATATTTTTGAAGCTTGGTGTGGCTGGGTCTGCACATATGTCAGAAACGATTTACACCTGTATGTTTTGGCTTCGTCCGGTTGCATATCATTACTTTCTGAAAGCCGCTGTGGCCAGAAGGTCTAGTATTGCCTGATGCCAGCCCCTCTTCTTGTTTAAACCTTCCTGAATTAGGAAATGTAGTTTTTAAAAAGTTACCTGATTTGCCTTTTTTTTTTTTTTTTAAGACTGAAGAAGAAAGCCCCATACCATTTTCTGTAAAACCAGATTACACAAATGGGGTCATCCTAACCTGTGATTCATGGCGATTTCATCATTTTGTAATAATAAATAAGTTAATTACACTAGTCTGCATCGGGCTTTTTCATGAAATAGGGAAAAGGAAACACATCCTTGCCACTGAATTTAACTCTGGGCAGCGATTGATGATCAATGCAACTGATGCCCTCTGTGACACTCTAGTATATCCTCTGGGCTTCCTACGATTGTCACAGAATGTGCCTGTGATTTGTGCTGAGTCATTTATCCTTCCAAGGATCGTTTCTAAAATGAGTGAATTGGCTGCAGTCATTGGTTTTAAATTGTGTCCCAAGGTCCCATGCCAGGATTTTAGGGTGATGTGAAGAGGAGCTAAGCTTAGTTAGTAACCAGACTCCGAAAGTGGTGTGTGTTCAGGTTTTTAAAATTTGTTTAATATTTTCATACAAGAGTTGAGAAATGCCTGTAAGAAAAGCAGAGTGAAAGCAAGACCAGGGGTGCCTGGGTGGCTCAGGTTGTGATCCTGGGTCCTGGGATTGAGTCCTGCATTGGGCTCCCTCCAGGGAGCCTGCTTCTCCCTCTGCCTATGTCTCTGCCTCTCTCACTGTGTCTCTCATAAATAAATAAAATCTTAAGAGAGAAAAAGAAGAAAGACCAGAGGATTTAGAGAAGACGGTCCAAGGGACTGCCATTTAAGTGCTCCTTTACCCACTGGCACCAGCTCAGGCTCTAAGCTTGCTTTGAACTGAACCCCTGCGTATGAGGATTGCCTCTGCTTCCTGCCATACATGGACTCTAGGGAAGGATCCTACTGCTAAGGAAAGATTTGAGAACCCTGGTCTCTTTCAGCCTGAACCTCTATGGTAGTGTTACAAAGTAGGGTGAATGCATGACCCCACCTGTAATGAGCACTGTGGGGAAATTGAGTTTGTAAACTACTAATAATAAAAGAGAGCAAAATGAAATGGATGTTGAGCAGAGAGCTATGTTCTAGAAGTTAAGAGAAAATAGTCATAAAAACCGAGTATTCATTAAATTTTCACTTGTAAGATTATGGGAATGATGGTTACTATAAGTTTCTGACCCATAAAGCCTGAAACTGAGCATAGTATTTAGTGTCTGTGCATCAGAGGCAGATCTGAAGTGCACTAAATAATTTTTGTTCTGTGTTTGTAAAGGAAATCCATATCATTGGGGTTGGTTCCGAGGGGTAGGGGGTCACTTGGCTCCTTCTCAGCTCTTTTATATAAAGAGCACAAATCCAGCTCTCAGGAAGACAAGAATTAGTTCAAATCACAGAAAAGAATAGTTCGGTGTTTCTTTTATTTTTTTAAAGATTTTATTTATTTATTTGAGAAGGAGAGAGAAAACATGAGGGGGAGGAGAGACAGAGGGAGGGAGAAACAGACTCCCCCCGAGAAAGCAGCCCTTCTTGGGGCTCGATTTCAGGACCCTGAGATCAGGACCTGAGCCAAAGGCAGACACTTAACCAACCGAGCCACCCAGGCAGCCCCAGTTCAGAATTTGTTAAAAGAGCTTCTCTTCAGCATGTATGGCCCCAACCAAGACTCCAACAGGAGAGATTTCCTGACATTCAGACTTAACCAAGTGCATGCTTAGGAGTGACGCAGTGCAATGTCATAAATAGTGCTCGACCTCCCTAAAAAGTTACAGAGTAAGTGGAGGAGGAATATTTCCTGTCTGATTATTAGGTAATGTGGGTACAAAAGGACAGTCAGCTAGTTGTAATCCATGGAGGACAGACACACTGAGAGCTAGTCTGGGCTGCCGGACTGTGGTTCTAAATTTCGAATGGCTCCTTCATACTGACATTGGTTCTCTTTGTAAGGGGATACGTTAGGATGGAGGCAGGAAACTTGGTGGTGGTGGTGAGGGGTTTCTGCTGCCAGGGGCTGTGACAGTCACAGGCCTAGGGTGACCAACCACCCCATCTGCTTGGGACTCTTCCATCTAGACTTTACTCTGATATCCCGTGTTCCAAGAAACCCCTCAATCTCTGTCAGACCAGGACAGCTGGTTGCCCTTTTAGCATTTGCAGAGTGGGGATGGAAAAATGAAATGATGGCTGAGCTTTGATTTTTTTTTTTAAGATTTTATTTATTTACTTGACACAGAGAGCGCACAAGCAAGGAGAGTGGTAGAGGGAGAAGCAGGCTCCCTGCTGATATGGGACTTGATCCCAGGACCCTGGGATCATGACCTGAGCCAAAGGCAGACCTTTGAGCCACTCAGGCACCCCAAGCTTTCAGTTCTAACAGTCATGACTCGGGAGCCCTTGTGCTCCCCTCTTATAGGCTACTTGGGTTTCGGGAAGGTGTTTCTCATGCAATCTATATAAGCTTATTAGCCCAGACATCAAATTGAGGAAGTTTTTTCCTAGATTCCAAATCAAGTGTATTACCCAAGGTGTGTATTGGCATGTTGCATATTCACCTGTTTTGTGAAAACTGCAACCAGGAATTCAAAGTAAGTCAGTCTCTTTGAAGCTTTCCCCACTCTCAAAGGATGATGTTGGAAGGATTCTTTGGAACATTTAATGTGATTTTATCACAGAAGCAAGTTAAAAAAAAAACACACACCCTAAAAGATAGGTTATTTTGAATATATGGAAGTAAGGTTAATGTAACAAGGTTTTACTCACCATCTGTGAAAACTGACATAAAAGTTAAACTATGGTGATGCCTGGGTAGCTCAGTAGTTGAGTGTCTGCCTTGGGCTCAGGACGTGATCTTGGGGTCCTGGGATCGAGTCCCGCATCAGGCTCCGCACAGGGAGCCTGCTTCTCCCTCTGCCCGTGTCTCTGCCTCTCTCTCGTTAAACTAACTTTGAAGCTTTCCTGTTAAATCAGCACTTGCTTATGGAGAAGGTAAAGCAGATACTCTGGCAGGCTTTTCTAACCCTTGCCTTCCCTTGTGTTTTGTTTCTCTCCATTTTTACATTCCTTTGTATCTTGAACAGCAGTAGGTAACTCTAGGCAAGTCAGACTACTATGTTCACTCTTCAGCAGGCTGCTGTGTTCCTTTCTCTGGCTCCACGTCCTCCTACACATCTGCATAGTTGATTGTAAAGAGCTTAGCGCATAGTAAGAGCTTAATAAATAGTAATTCGTGGGGATCCCTGGGTGGCGCAGCGGTTTGGCGCCTGCCTTTGGCCCAGGGCGCGATCCTGGAGACCCGGGATCGAATCCCACATCAGGCTCCTGGTGCATGGAGCCTGCTTCTCCCTCTGCCTGTGTCTCTGCCTCTCTCTCTGTGTGTGACTATCATAAATAAATAAAAATTTTAAAAAATCTAAAAATAAATAAATAAATAAATAAATAAATAAATAAATAGTAATTCATCTTCGATTCAGTTCAAATTCAGTACTGCCAAGACATCTGCTAAGTTGCAGTGGACCAGCATTTCCCAGTGTTCCTCCTCAGGAGAACACTCGTCTTCCAAGTCTGAGAAGTGCTGCATTTTCTATCTCCTCCTTGGAAAGTCTCACTGTCTGTTAGAGCCTTAAAGGCTCTGAGGAATCCTGCAATAAAATAGATTCTTTTCACTTTGGTTAGCCCAACATTTCCCAATCTTATTTGACCATGGGACACCTCTGGAAGCAGCTACCATTATATTTTTATTCTATCCCAGTATGTATTTGCTCCCATGGAACACACTAGAGACCATGTTTTTTGGGAATATCTATCCATTTTTTAATATAGCCTATAAAAACGTGTCCATTTATATGTACCCTATAAAAATGATAGTATAGAAGATAGAGTGTCCTGCACAGTTCGTGGTATTTATTGAAGATATGGTTACTACACAAACACATACACACAGAGGGTTTATTTGTTTTGTTTTGTTTTAACAATTTCAGATTTACAGAAAAATTGAGAAGATGGAGTTCCTATATGCACTCTTACTCAATTTCCCGTATTATTAACATCTTATATTAGTGTGCTACCTTTGTTATAATTGATGAAACAATATCGATATAGGGATTTCTTTCATTTTTACGTACTGTCTTTTTCTGTTCTGGAGTCCCATAGAGAATACCTCATTACCTTTCCTTGTCATGTCTCCTTAAATTGGTCTTGGCCATGACAGCTTCCTAGACTCCTTGTTTTGATGATCTTGATCGTTTTGAGGAGTACTGCTTAGAGATTTTGAGGATTCCCCCCTGTTGGAATTTGTCTGATGTTTTTCTCTGATTAGACTTGGGATGATGGGTCTTTGGGAGGAAGTGCTGTTTTTGTCACATCTTATCAAAGGTTATGCTATCGCTACAACTTACCATTGTTGAGGTTGACCTTGATCATCTTGCTGACACACAGGAGTTCTTCCCTCTAAAGTGACTGTTCCCCCCTCCCATTCAGGACTGTACTCTCTGGGAGGAGGTCACTATACACAACCCGCTGTTAAGGAGTGAGAGTTTTGCTCCCCCTCCTTGAGGACAGTGTATCTACATTAAATTACTTCAAATTCTTCCATTCAGGAGATTTGTCTCTTCTCCCTCTATTTATTGATGTATTCAGCCTTTTGTTTATATGAATGTGAACCCATGGATATTATATTTTTATGCAACGAATGAACCATAGACAGCAACATGTGACACTTTTCCATTATTGATAGACAGAAGCAGTGTTGGGGAGTGGGTGCCGGGGGTGGGGTGGTGGAAAAAGTCATGGAGTGCTTGGAGAGGCCTTCTTGCTCACTTAAATGGAATTGTGCCTCTGACATGTTGACAGAACCGTGCATTTTTAAAGGTTCAACTTTAAGTGCCAGGTATAGTGATCTCTCAGCTGAGAAGTGTGTCCCAAGGAGAAAGGAGGCTGGGAATGAGATGAGAGATGCATACCAGCCACAGACATTCCTCTTTTTCCTCCCCAGACACACATGTGAATTGAGAAGGATTTGAAGGGAATAAAGTAATTTCTGTGTCTTTCTAGGGCTTTGGTGTGGCGTCTAGCCATCGGCAAGCTGGTTGTTCTTTCCATAACCTGCTCAGAGCCAGCTCCATCCAGGCCTAGGTTCATAGCTGAACCTAACCCCTTAAGATTTTGTTTCCTTGTGGTTGTGTGTGAGGGTGTACACATGTGCATTTGTGTGTTGCTGTGTGTCTTTGCGTGTGTGTGTGTGTGTAACTGAGCCTATTTTAAAAATGTGGGAAGCAAGCCCAGGACACAAGAATAGCAAGTCACCGAACCTCTCTGAGGCCAAAAAGACGTTTGTCAAACATTCCAGGAGGCGTACTGGGCAGCCTCTGATTCACTGGCCTCCCTCATCGTCTGCAGCTCCTGGCTTGGAGAAGCTGCCAAAGCACTTTATGAGCTGTTGCTCCCCATTCCCTTGTGCTGCAAAAGGCAAAAGTTCAAGAGTGAAGCCTTTACCTTTTTTCTTTCTTTAGTCTTTTCTTTTCTTTTTTTTTACATGTTTGTTAGCAAACAACAACATGTTTTTTTTTTTTTTTTTTTTTTTTACATGTTTGTAGCAAATGACATGTGGGCTTAGAACCGAGTTCAGGGACCTTCCTGGCCTGGCCTGAGCCTACTCTTGGGCCTTTGTAGAAGTGACCAAGTGTGTTTGCTGGAGCAGTCCAGAGGGTGCACCAGTGTATGTTGCTCGGGGTAGCATTAACTAAAGGGTCGTATCCAACAGGGATGGTCACCCCCACCCCCGGCCACACCTCATTCCTGTGTTGACTGTTTATTTCACCAAGGACACGGTCATTGAATCAAACGGGTGTCCGGATCTCAGATGCTGTGGAGTTTGTTTGACTCTGTGTTTTCTTTTATACTGAATAATAGCAATGAAATATTTCTGGCCACATAGCTGCAGAGCATGGTTATATTGATTTCCAGAAAAAGAAGAGAAAGCCAATTATTGAAAGGGGAAAAAAAAGAAAAGGAGATGAAAACAATGAAAAAGATAAATGTGGCTTTAAATTTAAGTTCTGACTCTCTTGGAAGGAAAAAAAAGACGTGTCTGCTTTAGTTTTGGTACATTCCTGCTTCAATGGAGAAATCTTCTGTTTGGGTTATTCCTTTCTGTGGGGACTGGCAAAAATCTAGAGCTGATGAGGTCTTTAGCCTTTTTGAGGCATTTAATGGCAACCTACTCTTAACTGGTTTGGCCTCAGAGACTGCATTTGTGAAACTCTGACTTTTTTTTTTTTTTTCCCTTAGCTGAACTATTGTTCTCTCCCTAAAATGTCCTGGCATATTATCCCAAGTTGTGTTATATGTGTTGCAGATTTACATGTTTTACCTTCCTGTGCTCTCCTGAGATATGTGTTGCAGATTTACATGTTTTACCTTCCTGTGCTCTCCTGAGGACCTCCTCTCTATTTCTCAGTCTTGGACCTTCTCTGCTCCCATTTTCTCTGAGTAGCTGACAAAAGCAGTGGCTTTAAAGAACCTCAACTATCAGTAACATGAGCCATAAGCTCCGAGAAGGTTCAATAATAGTTTGAAATCAAATGACTAGAGGGAGCAGAGTGGCGGGTTGAGTCACGGGCACCTCAGTGGACCTGGGACACCTGGCTTCTAGGCCCCTGACCATTTTATGACCATGACCAAATTCACTTTTCCTTTGGGTATTGATTTTTGTCATTTCTGCAAGGAGGAGTTGTACCAGGACGGCTCTCAGTTTGGATGATCTTGATTACATTCTTTTTTTTTTTTTTAAGATTTTATTTATTTATTCATGAGAGACACACACACACACACAGAGAGAGGCAGAGACACAGGCAGAGGGAGAAGCAGGCTCCATGCAGGGAGCCCGGTGTGGGACTCGATCCCAGATCTCCGGGATCGCATCCTGGGCTGAAGGTGGCACCGAACCGCTGAGCCACCTGGGCTGCCCTCTTGATTACATTCTTAAGCTATATTTGTTGCTTAGCAGATAATTCTGGGGTCGCCTCCTTTCAGTCCATCAAGAAAATAATTGAGTTTAAAAAAATAATTGAGTTTGATGCATGCATGACCACGTTTTTATGTGTTTTTTTTTTACTTCTGTATCTTTATGTTTTAGATAAGTAATAAATGCACATAGGAAAACTTCCAATGGTACAGAAGAAAAAAAGGAAGATCTCCTCCCATCCCTGACCTGTTTTTCCTCTCCAGAGGAACCCACTGTTACCAGTCTCTCATGTATCCTCCTTGGGAGATTCGCTGTATACGTATATATGTCCTCCCTTTCTAACTACTACAGGCAATGGCATGCTCGTGTATATAATCCCATCCCTTGGGTTTTTTTTCCTCTCTGAACTGTGTTTCCTAGAGATTGTTCTATTTACATACCTACAGAGCTCCCTCATTCTCGGGAACAGTCATATAGAATTTCTGAACAGATGGATCATAACTTCTCACTGGTGGGCTGAATGTCTTAGTCTTTTGCTATCGTACACAATACCGTGGTGAATCTTCTCAGACCAAAGTTCTGTCGGCGGGTGTGCTTTATTTTGAAAGCAAAACCATTGTCCAAGTTCCATTCTTTTCTAGTCTCTTTACTTAATAGCTGGAGATGTTTCAGTCTGCACGATTGATTCAAAATTAAGTGGGGGAAAGCAACGTCTCCCTCATTCCTCCCTGTCGGTGTCTGTGTGAGGCCTGGTGTTTGGAAGACTAGCAAGGGTGTGGCTTCAGAAGAGCTCCTCTACAAGCCTCCAGCTCCCCCAGATAAGGAGGCAGACACTAATAAACTCGAGCAGTATTTGGTGGTTGAGCGGAGTTGACGCACAGAGTCCAGTTGCAGGTTTTGTACCCTGACAGGGCAATCTCCCCAAGTCACTGAAGATAGTCTTGTTCCATGTTTGTGTCACATCATTAAGTTCCCAGAACCGAGGCAGTTTTTACAATTAATAACCTCTGTGCTGCCAACAAACAACTAACTTTTTAAAGCTTTTTCCGGGACGCCTGGGTGGCTTAGTGGTTGAGCATCTGCCTTCGGCTCAGGGTGTGGTCCCGGGGTCCTGGGGTCCTGGGATCGAGTTCTACGTCCGGTTCCCTGCATGGAGCCTGCTTCTCCCTCTGCCTATGCCTCTGTGTCTCTCATGAATAAATACATAAATAAATAATCTTTCAAGCTTCTTTTTCCTAGTCTGGGGATTTCTGATATTGAAAATATTTCAATTTACAGCAATTTACAGACTCGTTTTCTAGACACAATTGGGCATCTTTTTTTGTCTATAGTAGTTACGTCAGAAAAAAAAATAAGAGCATGCTTTTTCAGAAGTTCAGAAATGTCTATCCCTGGAAATAATCATTCTTCTTCCATGTTGGCTTCCTTTTGGGCTGAAAGAGGGCTTGATTCATGAAGACTTTGTCTTGACTTTGTCTTACCTTTCATCTGTATTTAAGAGCACTCCCCCCCCCCTCCCCGCCCCAGTGATCACAGTGTGTGTACAATCCCTGACTTCCTACCCAGGCCTTCCAATAGAGGTTGTAAAATGATCTGACCATTTCTAGAAGGCCATGTGATCAACAAAACGCTCATCTCAGTAATTCTGCACCCACGGGGGCTGTGCTTTTTTTTGGTTCTCAAACCGAGAACATATAAGGAATTGCCAACTTGTCTCATTCATTCGTCTCATCATTTAGTGAGCCTCCCTGTGTGCCAGGAATGGTGCCAGAAGGCGAGGGTTCTGCAGAAAGGAAATCCTAGGCTGGTTAGGCGCTGGTTAGCCAAAACGTGCCCAACTATTCTTACCTCCCCTTCAGGAGCAGACAGTTGTCTATCCAGACCTTCCTTGAACCCTTCTTCCTGTTTGTAAGATGAGCAGCTCTGGGCCCAAGGCCCTGTTTTGATGACCTACTGTTTAATTGGTAAGCTTCTTGCTACTGCAGGCAGACCGTTCAGAGGGTTGCTCTCCTTTCAGCAGCTGTCTCTGTGCCTCAGCGGACGGCGTGACAGAGGGCGGCCGAGGACAGTTGGGAGAGCGGGTGGACCGGACGTCAGGAGGCCTCCTCTTGGGCTTTGGTTCTACCTGGCGCTCACCGGAGCACAACCCTTTACCGCCCTCGGGTTTCAGTCTCTCTCCCATAAAATAAAGGGATGGGCTGGATCATTCCTAAGAATCCTGACAAAACCTAACATTCTGGCCTTCCGCAGCTCCACATGTAAATTCACCTCATTTCTTCACACATTCCTTCCAAGAGCCTGTTAATTCCTGTGAGGGCAGGAGCTATTTATCCAACTCCAAACCCAGTGCCTGGCACACAGGAAATGCAGTCAAGATTTGAGTGAGTTATAAATAAATTTTTTTTAAAAAGAATGTTTTTGCCCTACCTCTACCCCCATCCAGAGGAAGTTCCTGCTATGGAATTAGTCGTTCCTTAAGGAAACCAATTTGTCCACAGAAAGTCCTCTGTGTTGGTGCTGTCTTTCGAGTGTGTGTGTGTGTGTGTGTGTGTGTGTGTGTGTGTGTGTGTGTGAGAGAGAGAGAGAGAGAGAAGGGCCTCTATATATGTTTAATGTGTATAATAAATACACACTAAATGAACATGTTACATCTATGCATATGTTACATAAAGTAGCATAAAGCTGCATATTATATATTACGTAAGGTAACTTTAAAATTTATTTTAAAATTCACTTAAGAAAATTTAATTATAAAACCTGTTTCTACAATATAAGAAATAGTGAAAGGGACTCTAAGGGAAAGGAGGGAAACTGAGTGGGGACAAATTAGAGAGGAAGACAAATGATGAGAGACTCCTGACTCTGGGAAACAAAGGGTTGCAGAAAGGGGAAGGAAGATGAGGGGATGGGGTGACTGGGTGACAGGCACTGAGGAGGGCATTTGACGTGTGAGCACTAGGTAGGTGTTCTACTATATGTTGGCAAATTGAATTTAAATGTAAAAAAGAAATGCAAAAACCTGTTTCCACACGATGTCCATGTCTTCCCAATGAAAGGTCTAAAATATTTAACTTTTAGACTTTAAATAAATGATGCTAATAGTTTTCTTTTTAAAGACAGTGTTACCAAATACAGCAAAAATTGAGTTTTTCCTTAGAAATGGAGTATACAAGACTATATATTGTTTTGGGCCCTGGCGTAAGAGCAAATAGACAGAAAGGCATGGTTTTCCTAATTATAGGATATTGCCAAGGCAGAAGTTAAGCAAATTTGACTGGTAAACGGTTTTAAGAAAAACTAGCACTTTTTTTTTTTTTTAAGATGTGGGGTTTTTTTTGTGCCTGGGGATACCAATTATAGAATTTATTAAAGGATTTTAAAATGCTTTCCTCAAGTGAAGCAGTACTGCATGCTAAAATTTAAGATGTTAGAAATGCAGATAACTAGAAAATCCTTAAGACATCTAAAACACTTCTAGAATGCCTTTATCCAATCACAAATGTGATTATCATTTTTTTAAAGATCCATTTATTTATTTGAGAGGGAGAGTGTTAAGTGGATTCCATGCTGAGCGTGGAGCCCCATGCAGGGCTTGATCCCAAGACCCTGAGATCACAACCTCAGCTGAAACCAAGAGTCCAGTGCGTAACGGACTGCACTGTGATTATCATTTTTTAAAGATTTTATTTATTTGAGAGAGGGAGCATGTGTGCAAGAGCAGGGGGAAGGGCAGAAGAGAAAAGGAGAAACAGACTCCCGCTAAGCGGAGAGCTCCACGGAGGACTAGATCCTAGGACCCTGAGATCGGGATCTGAACCAAGGCAGACGCTTAACCGACTGAGCCACACAGGTGCCTCTATGATTATCATTTTCATGTAATTTCTTTCGCACTAATTTTTCCCTTTGCAAAAATTAAAACATTTCTTTTTCTCAATAAGATATTTGTTTCTGAGCTTAGCTCATGCTTCTTTGGGGTCCCCTTTTGTAAGAAAGCATCAGTGGGTCCTCCTGTGTAGGGGCCTGGTCTAGATGCTGTGTTTTATATCTTGCTTGTCTCACTCATCACCATAGATATTATCGTCCACCGCTGTATATCTGTAAGGTCATGCCCTCCTTAGCTCTGCTGTAAACATGCAGGTTGTCTAGAAGGTGCACACACACCCACGTGTCCTGCTGAAATTACATCCTATGTTGTGGTAACCTTTTGTGGAATTTATTTTTGACCACTATGTTCTTAAAGGCTTAAAATGTGCTCTAGACACAGGGAAGGTGTGAAGTAATTTTTAACAGGGCACAAAATGCCAAGACTAGATGAGTCAGGAATGGGGCCAGTACCTGAGTCTCCACGAATTGAATTAAGGTAATAATGACTTAAACAGTAATGATTAACAGGAAAGTACTTTGGAAGGAATCTCAGGAATCTATATGCCAAAGCACAGAGCATTCTGATGGTCTCTTTTTGATAAGGTATTGTAGGACCTGTTCATTAATCCCCTTATGTTCTTCCCTCCTATAGTGATGAATCACCAGCACCAGCAGCAAATGGCACCCACTAACCTGAGCCAGCAGAACCACCCTACCCAGAACCCACCAGCAGGGCTCATGAGCATGCCCAATGCTCTGACCACTCAACAGCAGCAGCAGCAGAAGCTCCGGCTTCAGAGGATCCAGATGGAGAGAGAGCGGATCAGAATGCGTCAAGAGGAGCTCATGAGGCAGGTATGGCCTTCTGTGGTACCTGCTGGAGGCTCCATGATCTTGGGTGCCAAGGCTAGAGGGTAGGTAGCTGCTGGCCATTGGGGCAAATCTTTGTCTAGAAGCATTCAAGGCCCAGAGCCTACTCCAGACCATATGAGTTAAGAATCCGGTTTTTTCTCCCAACATCTACCTGCATTTGTCTTCAGAGCCAAACGTATGTGTATGAGGACTAGCTATGTTAGCATGCTGCCTTTGGGTTCTACTGCTGATCTCTATAAGGAGAGGAATACTGTGTTCCAATTAACTATTGCTGTGTAATATATTATCCCAAGACACAGTGGCTTAAAACAGTTTTGTGGGTCAGGAATTTGGGCAGGGCTCAGCTGGCCTGTTCTTCTGCTCTACGTGGTGTTGATGAAGGCCAATTTAGTAGCATTCACCTGGTGGCTGGGTTGGTCTGGAGGGTCCAAGATGGCTTTATTCAGGTGTGTGGCATCATGATTAAGGATTACTGGAAGACTGGACCCAGTTGGAACTAAAACCTAGAGTATCTATATATGGCACCTCTAGCTAGCATGCAGTCTCACTAGTGTGTATAGCAGCTTGGTTTTCCCAGAGAGAATGTTCCAAGAAACAAGACGTAGAATCTGCCAGTGTCTTAGGATCTGGTTCTGGAAAGTGTCACAGAATCACTTCTTCCATATGCTCTTAATCAAAGAAATCACAGATTTGCCCTAGATTAAAGCAGATAGCAGAAGAGATGTCCGTCCCATGGACACAATGACAAAGGATTTGCAACCATCTTTGGTCTGCCACAGAACATGAAAAAGATTGAGGGAGAAGGAGAAAGGAAAAATGTTTGCATACAGGCTCTGATAAAGTGGGTATTGATCAGGCATCTTTTGCCATACTCCATTCATTCATTCATTCATTCATTCATCACTTAGTCAGTGGACGGAATGTTGGTGGGTGTCCTCTGTGGGTCAGGGTGGATGCAGCACTTCAAAAAATGAATACAACAGAATCCCTGAAGGAACCCACAGTTTTCTGCCTCCCTCAGTGGCTCCATCTGTGCAAGAACAGGATATTTCTTCTGTGTTGCTAAACTAATGGAGCCTGTGTTTTTAGATCTCATAAATTTTGCTGACTACATTTTAGGGAGGAAAGCCTCAGTTTATTGTTCTAATTCTTGAGACTTTGCTTTATCACTCACATGAAGCAAGAAACATGAGTGTCCTCCTTTCACTAGTTTAAGGGAAATAAGTAGTTTTAACCATTCCAGAGAGCTTTCTTGTAAGAGCCCAGGAGTGTCACAGTAAACTTTGCTTCTTTCCTTTTAGTTATATCTGATCCTTTCAAAAATATACATTGACTTCTATAAATGAATATTGTATTTCTCATCAAGTTCTAGGATGTAAAGTATCTATATAATGTGAGGTCTTAAAGACGTGGCGATTTAAAATAAGTCCTTAGACATAGCCTTTGACGAGAGAAATGAATATAAATTGTGCTTTGTTGTTCAGTGGAACTATCCTCTGAATTTGAGGAATACAGCTTTATAACATTAACTACAGTTGTGCCTTTTTCCCTGAGGATTTATGTCTGAATGTTTATGGTTATTTCAGGGTAACAGTTGTTCATGCTGTTTTTAGATATACAGTATCATGTTTCCTAACAGGAAACAATTGTATTATTATTTTTTTGTCTTAGGATAATAATTCCATTTGGAATATTTTTTTCTGTTTCATAATATAGAATAAATTAAACAGTATTAATGGTAGCATTTATAACTTTCTTTTAGTTTTATATGTAAATGAGCCTTTCATGCATTTTTCCCCCCTTTGCACAAGGCTGTGGAGGTTTCTGCAAAGAATGATTTATTTCTCAGTTTGTGCCACTTTCTGTGTTTCTTTCTCTTGCCCCACCTCCTCCTTTCCCACGGAAAGTATTTCTGCAGAGGGGTGGGGAAAAGTGCCCCAAATTGTTTCCTTTATTCCAACCATAGGTGCCTTTGAACCAGAATGTAGTATTGATGGTTCATATTACAGAAATGCCAACCGAGTTCATTAAATGCTGATCCCTAGAGGCTGTGGAACTTGGAGCATTTTGCTGCATCATATTGTGCAATCCTACTGTATAGGACAGTGGGGAGGAATGTCCAGATTTGCTCGCAGAGGCTCCCATAGTTCAGCTTCTGTGTGTGTGTGTGTGTGTGTGTGTGTGTGTGTGTGTGTGTCGTTAAGAGGAGGAGAGGGAGGTGGAATGGATGGTTCTCATGTCCTTTTATTTTAGTTATAGAATACAGGAAAAGAGATCTAAAGGGATTTCTTAATCATGGCAGGTTTTTACCCCCCATCCAGAAGCAGCCTGCTCCTCAGTGTCAAAGATACTATTTAAGGCTCTACGGTAAATAGTGTTGGAGTGTTCGCTGATAGTTTTCTGGGGTTTTTGCCAAGATGCCTGATTGTTCAGGTATGGATTATATCTATCATCTTAGTGGGATTTTTTTACTTCTTTCTTTTCTTTTCTTTTCTTTTCTTTTCTTTTCTTTTCTTTTCTTTTCTTTTCTTTCTCCCTTCCCTTCCCTTTCTTCTTCCTTTCCCTTCCCTTCCCTTCCTTCCTTCTTCTTCTTCTTCTGATGATGATGATGATTTTCTGCCTCAGTATTTACACTTAAGCCAGGGACAGGGAAATGGACTATTAGTAAAGGTAATATTTGGCCAACCTGTTTAGCTGCCTTATTTAGAATCTGGTAGAAAACTGGAATAAGGGTAGAGGAAATGGTGGTCCTGATGAGGTCTGAAGATTTGTTTTTAAAAGACTTATTTATTTATTTATGTATTTACTTGCATATTTATAGAGCTAGAGCATGAGCAGAGGGAGGGGGAGAGGGAGAGAAGCAGAGCCCAATGCAGGGCTGGATCCCACGACCCTGAGATCATGACTTGAGCTGAAATTAAGAGTTGGATGTTTAATCAGCTGAGCCACCCTGGTGCCCCATGATTACGAAGGCCTGAAGATTATCTGTAGACTTCCATTTCTTCATCCTGTCCCACTCCCATGCCCACGATGGTCAACAAGCACCTGAATCTCCTTTGCTCACTGGGCAGTCTGTAAGGAGCATGGCTTTCCTGTTGCTCACACGTGGGCCTAGCTGTGCAGGCTGCCTTCTCAGGGCCCCTGCCTTGCAGGCAGCCTTGACTAAGGCTTGACCAGCAGTTCTACCAAGAGAGAATTTCCAAGAGAGAGGCCCCATCCTATTTCTATCTCCACAGCGAGAAGGGAGGTTGGTAAATTTAATGAGTAGATGAATTTATTCCCTAGTTCTTGGGAAAATGATCACCATTCCGAAAATTGTGGTCATCCTTAAACATATAATAAATATGAAAGCTCCTTATCAATTAAATACTAAGTAAATATTTGGTTTTGTCCCTCCGCCTACCTCTTCCTTCCTCATGCCATCATCCTCCAGGTGTGTCGTCTGACAAAGTTGCCCTATGGAGAAAGAAGCTCCTCAGTTGGTATCGCATAAACTGACATACATCTCATGATGCCAGCGGCTCACATGTTAACTCGTGGTCACTGAAATCATGTAGAGTATCAACAAATGGGTGTAAGGAAAACTTGATTATAGATCTGAGGTGAACCTTCATTATTTCAGGATGGAAAATTGTGTTTTTCATTTTTTTTTAAGATTTTATTTATTTATTCATGACAGACACAGAGAGAGAGAGAGAGAGGCAGAGGGAGAAGCAGGCTCCATGCAGGGAGCTGATGTGGGACTCAATCCCGGGTCTCCAGGATCACATCCCGGGCTGAAGGCGGTGCTAAACCGCTGGGCCACCAGGGCTGCCCTGTATTTTTCATTCTTTTCTTTATCTCATTCATTTATCCAACCAGTGTTTATGTGTTGGAAAATAACAAAAAGATAAATGAGACTTGACCACCCTTGGATAACTTGTATCTTTTTTTAAAAAAAAGATTTTTATTTATTTTTTTCATAAGAAACACAGAGAGAGAGGCAGAGACATAGGCAGAGGGAGAAGCAGGCACCCTGTGGGGAGCCGGATGTGGGACTCAATCCCAGGACCCCAGGATCACAACCTGAGCCAAAGGCAGATGCTCAACCACTGAGCCACCCGGGTGCCCCGGATAACTTAAACCTTAACAGACAAGCAAAATGATGAGATCAAAATGATTACAACTAATCCAGATTTGTGGCCAGATGGGTAAATTCAAACTCTTTCCTACTTTCATGTTCTGGAGCTGAGGGCAGACACACCACAGCACAGAGTTCTGTGATGAACAGAGGGTACTTCTTTATTGTGTTCAGTGGCCCCTCAGGCCAACAGCAGCCACAGCCTTTAGGATCAAAGGGCCAGTCAGGTATTTGGTATCTCCCTCGATTAGGAATCTTCTGAAGTAGGAGCATTTCATTAAAAATGGTCCCTACAATTTAGCATTGGCCGCAGTAGCCCCAGTTGAACTTCTTGTATCTCAGGATGTGGCAGGTGCACCAAGCTAAGGGATGCCCCGAACAAGCGCAGGGGAATCCTAGCCAGGTCTGCAATATGCAGTCTTCTTAGGAGCATGGATGTTTCCCTGCTTCTACAGGCATCTATTGCAGACATTGTGGAGAGTGAGTTTTTGGGAAAGACCTTTTCAGTTGTCCATGATAATGAGAAAAATGGTTTGTTTTTGTTTTTTGTTTGTTTGTTGTATAATGAGAGTTTTGTTTTTGTGAAATTTCCCAAACCTGGAGAGGCAGCTTCATGTTCGTTAGAGAAATGGCAACTGTAGAAAAGAAAGGTGTGTTGAAGGTGTGTCTCCTGGTATCTTCATGTTCTTTAAAAAGAATTTTGAATTCAGTTTGACATTTTTTCTTTCTTTCTTTCTTTCTTTTTTAAGATTTATTTATTTATTCATGAGACACACAGAGGCAGAGACACAGGCAGAGGGAGAAGCAGGCTCCATGCAGGGAGCCCGATGTGGGACTTGATCCCAGGACTCCAGGGTCACGCCCTGGGCCGAAGGCAGGCGCCCAACCGCTGAGCCACCCAGGCGCCCCAACATTTTTTTCTTTTTAATTAGAAAAATAAAGTCTTTAATTTCTACAAATATAACTGAGTAGGGTTTTTTTGCTTGTTTGTTTTTTCCTGATTGAGACGAAAGAAGCATTTACTTAGCGAAATAAGCCAGATCTTTATGATTCCATTTGTATGATATTCTGAAAAAGACAAAACTATAGGAACGGAGAACAGGTAACTGGGTGCCAGGGTTGGAGGTCGGGGGGGTGGGAGCTGCCTACAAAGGGGCAGCGCTAGGGAATTTTGGGGGTAGTGGCACTGTTCTGTATCTCGATTTGTCAAAATTCAGAAATGTATACCACAGAGTGGATTTTACTGTGTATCAATTAAAATAATAAGAAAGCAAAATTATCACCCAAGACAAAACATTTATTGCAAAACAATTTTGAGATACTAAAAAATAAGAACATAATAATCACTCATAGTCTTCAGAGAATGGCTATGATGGATGCTGGTGCTTTCTCTCCGGTCTTTGTGTGTATCTGTGTGTATGCTCTGTTTTCAAAACACAACAGGTAGCATATACTCCTGTTTTATTATCTCTTCATCTTAATATATGGGGACATCATTTGATTATTCTGTATCGGCCGTGGAAGTCGTGCTGTGACTTTGGATATATCTATTGTAAGCTGCCTCGGATCCTTTCTACAACAGGGCTGGACATAATTTTTAAAATACCGTGAGCCACGCATGCCCACAATGACTGTAGACCATTCTGCTGTTACAGCTTAAAAATCAACACAGTATTTGCTCAGTATCATAAAGGGCATGTTTGCAACTTTACCCAGAGAAATGGAAAATTCTGGTAACTGCTAAGAAATTGAGAAACAGGCTTCTCAGTCACTATTTACTCATCTAAAAGAACAATTTCTTGACACGAAAACAGAGTCATGGCTTTATCTGAGCGGAGTATTTCTTTTCATGTGTGTTATTCATTTAATTAGGAAGCTGGGGGGCCTTCTGCCTTGAAGATGTTAACCTCAAGGACTTCCTGTCAGCCCCCGGGGCCTGGAAGATTCTGAAGTGGAGAAGCTTTAGCTCCCCCTGCCCCTTCTCAGGCCCTGTCTTGTTGAGAAACCGTTATTATTTCTAGACAAGTCCGGCGCTGCTTTTACCCTGGGCTTTCTCTTAACTGGGGCTCCGTGGACGCGAGAATGCAGCTTGTCAAACAAAACTGCTGACTAAGCCTGGCCTCTAGTTGCCAGGGCAACGGGGACGGGGACAAGGGTTTGGGCGGGAGGCCTCGGAATTCTTCTGGCAGGGCCCACAGATTTCTGTTAGGCCTGAGCGCCACGACGGGGTCTGGCCAGCTGGCCGCCCCGAGCAGCCATTCCTGACCGTGGGCCGGGGAGGGACACGCCCGGCTGGGAGCAGCCCTGCTCTGGGAGAAGAATCTGGAGTCTGGTATTTGTCATGTGAAGAATAGCTATTTAGAGAGGTTAAAAGTGCCGTATTATAGCAGCTCATGAGGCATAAATGGTGGCTATTTCTCTGTCTTTGCTTCAGAAGCTATAATTTAACTTCCAGAAAAGCATCTCATGGAATTAGGTTTCCGGGTTGACTGGGACGTCAGAGGTCATGTCGTCCAACCAGTACGTAACTCCATCTCTGGTGGCCTGGCTACTTAAGTTCAGTCATTGATTGGTCCAAGAAATGCTCTGGGCACTAAATGCACAGCGGACAGACGGACTTGGTCCCTGCTCTCCAGAGAGCTTCAGTGCTAGTTTCCATCAGTGTTTTATTTGTCTACGAGTCCCAGAAAGAATCCATTTTCTGAAAGGACCTGGGGTTCTCATGCTGCTGAGGAATAATATCAATATAAGACTTTTTCCAAAGACCCCCCCTTTTTTGTAATTTTTACTTATTTATGAGAGACATAGAGAGGCAGAGACACAGGCAGAGGGAGAAGCAGGCTCCATGCAGGGAGCCCGATGTGGGACTCGATCCTGGGACTCTGGGATCATGCCCTGAGCCAAAGGCAGACGCTAAACCACTAAGCCACCCAGGCGTCCCTACAAGGACCCCTTTTAAAAATGCTATAAACTGAACATGTTTTTACAATAGAGGGTCACCAAGTTTGCACAAGGAAAAGCAACTTCATATCATATTTGTGATCTTCAGAAGATCACCAAGGCACAAAGAAACAGACCGTTTCAGAATCCGTTCAGCTATTGTGTGTGTGTGTGTAGAGAGAGAGAATATCTAACTTGTAAAGTTTTCCTGAACGTGATCCTAAGGGACAACAGAGATTATAGCCTAACACCAGATTGTGATCTACATCCCGGATTGCGAGAGCAGCAGACACACCATGGGTAATCATCCTGGACTCAACGAATGTCTTCCCCAAAAAGCGTTAGAGGTTTGACGCTTCTTTCATACCAACAGTCTGGCAGCTGAGCATGTGTGATGAGGTATTTGAAAAAGGGAGGCTCCAGGAAATGTGACAATGAATTTCTAGAATCTGTTGGCACAGAGTTAAAAAGAAATTTACATTGGGAATTTTTTTTTTTTTTCTATAAAGAAGGTAAGTAATTCAGCCTTCTGCCTCTGCAGTCCCTGAGGGTTTTGGCAGAGGCAGCGACTTTTCTGCACCAGAATAACTATTTTAATGTTAGGATTTCAAAATATTGTCTTTATTTTTTTTTTCATTTGTCTGTACTCACCCCACCCTTTATAATTAAAACAATCCAATCTTCCAGTTTTGTTGAACCCCTGGCCACACACGCTTAAGTCAAGCAGAGCCCCCTCAGGAGGGTTATTGTCATTTCACTTCTCTTTGAAGCCCATTCCAGGGAGGGCAGGAGCTGGCTGGCTGCATCCTCGGCCAAGGACAGACCTGGCTGCAGGACAGGACGCTTTCAACTGCTGTTTGCTTTCTCACCTCCTCTGTTGATTTATTCCACAGGCAAGCTGCAGGCCAGTGGGGAGCTGGAAGGAAGGGAGGTTTGAGGTTGGCTTCCAGGGACATCTTCAACTTACAAATCAGCATTTGTCTTCACATCCTCCTTGCTGTTTTATACCCCACCCCCTTCCCCAGCTGCTAGGAAAGGGGTTTGGTGTTGTTTTTTTATTTTTAACCCACATATAATTATTCGTTTCAGGGACCTAGATGGACAACCACAAACTCTGAAAGAGATTCTCAAGCCTTTATTTTGCAAGTCTTTCCACCCGCAGCTTGGATAGAGAAAAAAAAAAAAATACAGTTGTGTGGGGAGGGGGAGAAGGGGAGGGGTGGGGCTACTAGAGGCAGCTTTCCAGATCATTCTGAAACTGGCCTTTAAAATCTGAACTTACAGCTTTGCTTGGTGTGTTGTGAATTCCCAGGACACTAACTCCACCCATATACATTGAAAAGAACCATAGAATATGTCCAATTCAGTCTTTTTCCCAATTTGGCAAGGGAAACTATGTTCAGGACAGCTAAATAGGCTGTATCATCAGGTCTTCCTCCATGCTACCTGAAGGAGGAGGGCTGGTATTTCCATTTGATAACTGGGAAAATAGGCCCAGAGAAATGAGATAACTTTGGCCAAGTCCCATGGCCAGTTGATGAAAGAGCTGAAAATTTTAGGTCTCCTGACCTCAACCCTTGGTTTTCTTCTCTCTGCTGCACTATGAGGACAGCTATGAGAACAGACTCGAGCCAGATCTTGGGAAGGTTGCTTAACTTCTCTGTGCTTCAGTTTCCTCATCTGTAAAATGGAGATGGTTGGGTTGTCATGAAGATGAAATGATAGAGTGCTTAGAGCAGTGCTTCCCACACCGTAAATGATATGCAAGCTTTAGCTGACATCTCTGCCTCCTAAAACATACAACTCTATCAGGAACTCACTCTGTTGACTGCCTCTCTGGGCCAGGTTCTTTATAAACATGCTTTTAAATCTTCATAACAGGGACGCCTGGGTGGCTCAGCAGTTGAGCGTCTGCCTTCGGCTCAGGGCATGATCCCGGGGTTCTGGGATCAAGTCCCACATTGGGCTCCCTCCAAGGAGCCACCTTCTCCCCCTGCCCATATCTCTGCCTCTCTCATGAATAAATAAATACAATCTTTAAAAAATAAAATATAACAGCCTAACAACGTGACTTTTATAAGCTGTCTCTTTTTTTTCAGATGAATAAACTATCAAGGGAGGGTAAGAGTCTAGCCCAAGATGTTATAGTTAGAGAGTAACTGACCTGGGATTTGAACTCCAGTCTTTCCGATTTCAGGGACGCCTTTTCTCCTGTGCCAAGCTCTGGACATGTCTAATAGCATTTAACCTTCAACAACTGCTTGAGAATTCCAGTGGCCAGTAGCCCAGAGAATTGAGAGAGCCAGTTCTACCACTCAACAAGGCTACTAGCTAGAAAGCCCTTCCTCAGATCTGTCTCAGCTCTGTGGTAGAGGGGCACCTGCGTGGCTCAGTGGTTGAGCATCTGCCTTCAGCTCAGGGCGTGATCCTGGGGTTCTGGGATGAAGTCCTGTGTCAGGCTCCCCGCAGGGAGCCTGCTTCTCCATCTGTCTATGTCTCTGCCTCTCTCTCTCTCATCTGTCTCTCATCAACAAATAAATCTTACAAAAAAAAATCTGTGGTAGAAGGAATCTGCCTTTCTGTGTGTTAGCCCATTAATAGTTGGAGAACCAAGGTATACCCCTCAGCTCTCATCTGGTTAAACAGTTCCCTGCTTCTCCAGAAGACATGACACCTGGATCCCTTCCAGCCTGATTTTTCTCCTCTGGTCACTCTTTGTAGAGTGTAGAACAGGGACCTGGATGCAGACTTGCTTGTGGCGGTTGACTAGAGGTAGGCACGTCTGTTGAAATATCTAGAGCAGCAATGCTGATCTGCTACTTGGAATGGAACAGAGGTTTGGAACATGGAGCTATCAAGGAGATAGAACCCACAAGGCCTGGCTTTTGTCCACATCTGTCTCCCTCTCTAGAATCCTCCGTGATGTAAGGCACTGTCTGTGCTCAGTGCTATATCCCTGTGTCGAGGACAGTACCTGGCATCTGGTAGTTTCTGTAGGATCTTTAAAAAAAATAAATACAGGTACAGATGAATGAGTTGTTCTGGGGGCTGAGAGAATCAATGGACTTGGAATTTTGCACTAGGATAGGTGGTGATAGCATTAAGAGAAAGCTTGAAGTTGGTAGGAAGAGCTGCTTGGGGCCAGATGAGGAGTGGATTGTGACACGTAAGGTATCAGACCCCAGCTCGACACAGTTTTTTAGGAGTCCAGAGCCAGGAGAGAGGAAGCTGGCAGCTCGATGTGGTTCTGATGGTCAGGGAAGGCGTTCTGGAAAAGGTGATACAACAGAACTTCCAAGGGTGGATAAGACACGGCTAGATGAAGAAGGACTCAAAGTATGAGAAGTCTAGGAAACTAAAGGCTTATTTGGGGGAGCCAGGGAAGGGGGACCTTGGGAAGGCACCTGTGAATAGACCTACTGGACTAGAGTGGAAGAGAGAGATGAGAGTCAGACCAAGGGGCTCAGATGTACCTTCAGCTTAGCATTTGTTCTCCTGCCTAGATGAGGAGGTGCTGGGGTCCCCAGCAGTGGTTAGAGCAACTGCCACACACTCTCTGAGTTGGAGACCTGAGTCTAGTCCTAGACCAGCCTTGGCCGACTGAGCCTCTGTTTCCACATCCGTTTGCTTTTAGTCCAGCACCACCATCTTCTGCCTGTGGTTGAGCTATTTTACCTTCATCCGACTTGACTGCTGCTTCTTGGTCAAACCAAAGTCAGGCGTGTAGGGCAGCATATGTTGTGTGGCAGCCAAAATCATACCGAGTCTGGGATTTAATTTTATACCTAAATTTAGCAGTTATTTTTGAGAAAATCCTCCCCATGTTTGGATTCGGATGTGTTAATGATGTTAATCCTTTTATTTCCAAACTTTGGGTTTTGTACTATTTTTCTCCTCCAGTTCATGAGCAGAAATAGGAAAATATTTTCAGTCAAGAAAAAAAAGGTACTTCTAAATATGGAACTATTACATTATAAAATATAATCAAGTGAAGTGAAACTTCTTACTGTTCTCCATGTATATTAAAAACTGATTTTATATTATGCAAAAAAAAAAGCTTACAGACTTGTCTTTATTTTAAAAAGAAAGAAACAAAAGAAAAGAGTGAAAATTGTTTTCTTAGCCTTGCTGACTCATCATGATGAACTTCACGCTTGGGTTTAATCCATCCAAAGTGAAAGGTAACCACGAAGAAATGTCAAACCACTCAGTATGGAGAAGGTTCCACATGGTAACGTGGCTTCTACGATTGCTTGGTTTCTGCTTTTGTTTTCTGGGATTGGAATACAGAACAAGAGACGATAATAATTTTACTAAATGAGCTCGTCTGTGTAGATGCTGTCAGTATCCCTACTTTATGGATGAGGAACAGAGAATTTCACTGGCTGGGAGATGGCCGAGCCAGGGTTCACATCCAAGCAACTGGCCCCAGAATCCTTGCTTCTGACCACTCTGCCCTCCTGCCTATCTACTGTTTTAGGAGCAGTGAAGAGAGCCGTGGGATCATCACACAAGGGTGGAGTTTGTGCCTGGCTAGTTGAGATGTATACATAGGCTGTTATTTTAATCATATTTGTGGTTAAAGATGAGAATGGAATGTTCTTAGTTTATTTTTTTCTTTCATTACCTACGACAGTTTAAAAAATTCCCATTTAAATTCCAATAATTTTCAAATATTCATTAAGCAGATACTTTATTGAGTACCTGCTGTATGCCTAGAGTATTATAGGCAGCGAGGATAGAGTTGTGAACGTGACAAAGAAGATTCCTTTGTGGAGTTTTCTAACATTCTGATGGGAAAGACACAAAAATACTTAAGCTGCCATGAAGAAAATTTAATTCAATCTCTGAAGAGATAGCATTTGTAGGAGGCAGACCTTAAGTGAGGTTTATAAGCTTTAGGAAGATCCAAGGAGGAGGTTCTAAGCAGAGGGTACGCTTGGGGCAGATGCTGGCAGTGGGGGGAGCAGCGGGAAGGGAGTGAGTGAGGGAAGCATGTCAGAGACATGTCAGAGACAAAGGAGGGAAGTGGACAGTGCTGTCACATAGGGCTTTTTGGGCCCAAAAAGATGGGCCTACTCAGATGAACATAGGGCAGGGAGCCAACATTCTCTTCATGTTGGCAGCTGTGTGGAATGACTTGTAACCCAAGAATAATCGTGGAAAGAGTGTTGCCCCCTATAATAACTTTCTAATTCACACTACTCTGATTTATATTTCAAAATTACTATTCAGGTCTATTCAACACCTCTCCCTTTTTCAAAAAAATTTTTCTTTATTTATTTGAAAGAGAGAGAGACCATGAGCTGGGGAAGAGGCATTGGGAGACTCCCCAGTTAGCAGGGAGCCTAACGTTGGGCTTGATCCTGGGACCACGACCTGAGCCAAAGGCAGAGATTTAACCAACTGAACTTCCCAGGCACCACATTCAACACCCTTTCTAGAAAAGTATTCTTTCTCATTTGTTAGTCATTAGAAGGTGGAAAATGATAATGTGAGCCCCCTACAGACAGAACGTAGCACTGCCTCTTTTGATGATGGGGTCAAGCCTCCAAAATAGTTGGGGAAATAACGATGCTGAGGAATGGAACTTCAATTATCTTTAATTTAAAATAGCGGGAACAGATGTGAATTGACAGATGTGATTTGGCAGATGGCACAGTGAAACGTTTTCCCCAATATAGTATGGGTTCTCTCAGCTTTGGTTATTCTACTCTTTTGAATTTTATTTATATATTTACACACAAGCTTTCTCTTAAAAATACATGTTGTATCTATGTGACATTTGCCAGGAGTAATTTAAATGAAGGGGAAAGTTTAGAACTAAATATTTTATAGCTAGTTTCTGATTTTTTTCTTATAATTTAAACATTTTACTTCCACCTTGTATGTTATTATAGATGGAAAAGAAATCATATACATATATATATGTATAGTGTGTGTGTGTGTGTGTGTGTGTATTTTTTAAATTTTATCCAGTGAAGTTTCAGAAATAATTCTCATTATATTTACATTCAGACCACCTGGATATTAGAAATTGAACCAGTATTCTTAAGACTTACAGTGAGAAAATTTTGTCAGATATAGGAAAATGCAGCAATCTCTTCAACTTGAATGTTTAAAAGAGCATCTATCTAGAGGAAAATAGGGCAAGGGAGGGAAAAGTAAAGCAAGATGAAATCAGAGAGGGAAACAAAGCATAAGAGCCTTCATCCTGAGGGTTGCTGGAGGGGGTGGGGGTGTTGGGGTAACTGGGTGATGGGCATTAAGGAGGGCACATGATGTAATGAGCCCTGGGTGTTGTATGCTACGGATGAATCATTGCCCTCCACCTCTGAAACTAATAATGCACTATATGTTAATTAATTGAATTTAAGAAAATAAACCAAACAAAAAGAGCATCTGTTTCAGGGTAAATTCCACATTGATTCAGAATGGTTATAAAATGAAATGTTATTTAAAGTTGATTTTTTTTAATGTAATGAAGGTTATTGCCCAGAGGATCTCTGCATTTACAGTTTACAAAGAGTTAGATACTATATCATCGCCTAGATGCTTCCAGACAGTGATTTGTGTGTATGAGTGTGCTTGGTGGACTCTGGGCTTCTCCCACCAGCTTCAGTCTTTGTCATTCTTCTGTATGAAGCCTTCAGGTGAGCTTTGGTTGGAGAATAAGGTGTCTAATGCACACTGCCTACCATGTAAAAAGAACTATCAATCAGGAAGTAATTTAATTTTTCTAGATTTATTCAGAAGGTACTTCAAAGATTGGAATTATAGACTTCAAAGATTGGAATTATAGAATTAAAAATCACCTTTAAAAAACTATCCATTGTTGTTGTTGTCGTTTTTCGCTTTTTATGGATAACTGAAGAAAATTTGTTAAGTATTCTGGTTATTTGCAACCTGGATGAAGAGAAATGAACCAGAAGCCCTTCCTAACAGGATGTTTATTGCAATATAAATTAGCAGTGCAATTTCTTATCAATCAGGTGTCTCACGTTTTATAAGAGTCATGCTACCCTAACTCCTCATAACAGTACAATGAACTCTAGTAACCGAAAGTTTTTATTGCCGATGACTTCACTAGACTTGTCTAGACAGCAGTTATTCTCTAAAATCACAGCATGTTAGGGCTGGAAGAGATTTAACAGAGATACCGTAATTTAAATGGCCTAAATGTTCTGTCTGCCATTGTAGCCATGGTTTTGGGGTTTGAGGGATGGTGAGACCAATGACTTCAGGCTGGAAAGTGGGAAACTGATAGGCATAAATATAGGAAGGGCCTAACTTTGGTTTTGGATGCAAATATAAACATATAAAAGTATCTTTCTCTGGAAAGGGCAGCAAATTTGAAGGGAATTTGATGTCTGCTTCTGTTTGTCAAAATGGGAGACTCCCTGGAGGTTCTACCTAGAGAAAGTATTGCAGTCAAATTCATAACCTTTTGGATTGACTCTCTTTGGCAAAGTAATGCCAGCTAAAACAAAATAATTCCTAGCGTTCTAATTTCTGCTAATGAAATCCATATGCTATCAGTTTTGTTGTCAGTGGGATTTGGATTGGCTCTGCATGGTTCCCCACCCTTCAGCCATTTTAATCCGGTCAATAAAATGAGCAGTCAAGTAGAAAAACTGATTGACTAACAAACCTTTTAACTGGTTGTTTTGTTCTCCTGGCTATTGACATAGGGCTGCCAGCTATGATTTTTTAAGATTTTATTTATTTATTCATGAGAGACACACACACAGAGAGAGAGAGAGAGAGAGAGAGAGAGAGAGAGAGAGAAACAGGTTCCATGCAGGGAGCCCAACGTGGGACTCGATCCCGAGGTCTCCAGGATCAGGCCCTGGGCCGAAGGCGGGGCTAAACCTCTGAGCCACCCAGGCTGCCCTGCCAGCTATGATTTGATGTAAAGCCTGGGTCTCTAATTCCACAGCTTTATGGGCCCATTGGTGGCAAAGACCAGAATGGAGATACTAGGCCAAAGGAGTTCAGCTGCTTTGATTGACTTAGATTTGGTCTGAGCACCTGGAATAAAAAATAGCCTTGTCTTTGAGAAAGTGTCTTGACACCTTTCTTTGACTTGGGTATTTAAAAAATTGAATGGGTGGGACACTTGCTACCTAAGTGTCCTGAGGTAGATATTAGCTGAGCTTCTCGTTAACTTTGTGAATGTCAGACAGTGACTTATGCCGGTAAGACTTTCTCTGGAGAAAGAACAGTAATGATTTCCTGGTGATTTTGACTGGTTGGGAACAAACATTAAGTGCTCTGTATTTGGTGAAAAGTTTTCATGTGAAATGTATTTCGCTGCGATCCTTGTGACAAGGAGTGAATAACTTGCATCTCCCTCTGACTGTCCTATTTCTGTAGGAAGCCGCCCTCTGTAGACAGCTCCCCATGGAAGCCGAGACTCTGGCCACCGTTCAGGCTGCTGTCAACCCGCCAGCCATGACCCCAGACATGAGATCCATCACTAATAATAGCTCTGATCCTTTCCTCAATGGGTAAGTTAACGTTTTGGAGCGACTGACTTATTTTTGCTTTCTTTATTATGTGGTCTGGAGCATAATGGGTCTTTGTTTATGTCGGGGAAAGGTAGGGAGCTTGGAGGTTGGGGTGGGGATACAGGCAAGCTGTCCATTTCCTGATGTTGGCAATTGTACTAGGATTATGTAAGATGTCCTTGGGGAAGCTGGGTGAATGGTGCACGGGAACTCTGTACTTGTTTTACCTCTTCTTTGGGGGTCTAAAATTATTTTACAAAAAAATAAAATAATAAAATAAAAGTATTTTACGATAAAAATTCTAATTAAAACAAAGGGATGCTGTTTTAAAATATGAAACATATGAACAGAAGGAAAGGATAATTTGCCAGAAATATGTTCATGAGTTAGAAGTAGTCAAACCTTAATTGTAGCTTTTGAAACCCAACTAAAGGGCAGTTGTCTATTTCCTGTGCCTTTTCTGCCCTTGCAGAGGCTTGTAGCAAACAAATACAAGTATGAAAGTTAGTGAAAACAGAAAGAGAGGTAAAAACAAACAGTAACTGAAATAATGAAGAAAAGGAATTTTTAAATTGTTGATTTAGAAGTATTACAAATATACAGGAAAATACAAAGAATATCCTAAGATTTACCCAGGTATCCAACACCCAGATTTGCCATTCTTCCCTAGATCTTATTTTTTATTAACATATTATAGTTGATATTGAAACCATCCCCACCACCACTGAAATCTGTTTCTTTCTCTTTTTCCCTCCCTCGTAGAAGCCACTATTCAGAAATTGGTGGGTGGGGGCACCTGGGTGGCTCAATGGTTGAGTGTCTGTCTGCCTTTGGCTCAGGGCGTGATCCCGGGGTCCTGGGATCGAGTGCCGCATCAGGCTGCCCACAGGGAGCCTGCTTCTCCTTCTGCCTCTCTGTGTCTCTCATTAATAAATAACTAAATAAAATCTTTTAAAAAATAATTTAAAAAAAGAAAGAAATTGGTGTGTGTCCATCACACATTTTTATACCGCCTATTGCTCATTAGCGTGTGCATTCATAAGCAATATTCAACATTGTTTTCTTTTTTAAAAAATTAACATAAATGGTATCATATATGCAGAACAGTGTTCACATTATTATTTTGAGATAAAAAAGGAAGTCAGTGTCAATTTACTACAACGGCCAGGGTTATTTGCCTTGTCTTTTAATTTCATTGACGTTGGTGTGCAGGTTTTACAGTTAAGGGGAGGTGCAAAGTCGGCCTCCGTCCATTGCCTGGAAAGTTGGGCAGCATGACAGGAGTGCACCAGTTTAGGGGTTTCGTGACTGTGTTTTAATTTTGGAATTTCTTGGTGTGGGCTTGCATTGAAGTTTCTCCACCCTTTGCTCCGCAGGGGGCCCTATCACTCAAGGGAGCAGAGCACTGACAGTGGCCTGGGGTTAGGGTGCTACAGTGTCCCGACGACTCCAGAGGACTTCCTCAGCAACGTGGACGAGATGGACACAGGTGGGAGCAAAGCCTGCGAGTACCTGGTGTTTGCATTTTTAAATCGTCCCTTTGGTCGTCTGAGTTCTAAGTCCAACCAAAAACACCTATTCTCAGCAGTGACACAAAATGACCACTGAAAAGCCACCCAAACCCCAGGCACTAGTAATAAATTCTAGTCCCTTCTCTCCATAGTTGATACAAATAGAGTTTTATATGCAGGCATAGAATTTGAAATTCTTTTCTCCCTCTTTCCTTCCCTCCCTCCTTCTCTCTCTTTTCTTTCCTTTCTCTTTCTCTCCCTTTTTCTCTCCCTCTCTTTCTCACTTTCTCTGTCCTTTATTCCTTTCTTCCTTCCTTCTCTCCCTCCTTTCTTTGTCTCTTCCTCCCCCCTTCCACTCTCCTCTCCTCTCCTCTCCTCCTTTCCTTTCCTCTCCTGTCCTTGCTCCATATAGCCTCCTGCTTCCACAGTGGGATATTATGCTGTTCTAGCATTCAGTTGTAGTGTATGGGCCACTCTTTCTCTTGAGAAGTGGGACTGCTTTATAATCTACCATTGTGCTAGCTAGCTAGCTATTTATTTATTTATTTATTTATTTATTTATTTATTTATTTGGTGTCATTCGCTGCATTCGGGAAGCAATTGGCAGCAGGCATTTGGAAAGCTAAGCCCCTCAAAAATTCTGAATTGTCAGCTCCAGGTCCCAACATGGTAACTATGTCCTCCTTCAGCAATTAAACAGAAGAGTCAGGGTACCTTTGACCTGGGCCCCAGGCTGCCCCCCTCCTTCAGGCCAGGCCCAGCTGGCTTCTGGTCCTGTCCCCCCTCCTCTTCTCGAGGAGTGAGGCCTCCAATTGCAAAAGCCAAATTTGGCCTTATTAGTCAAATCTAAATTTAATTGTAAAGTCTTAAACTCCCAGAGGATAGTTTAGAACCAAAAATAAATGATGGCTGAGGGGTCCACTATTTGAAATGATTCATGCGAGTTTCTCTTACGCCATCATTAATGACAGGAAATTAATTGTCCTGTGATGAAAAGAAGTCCCTTCCCCGATGCTGTTGTCCACAGTGCCTGTGTTTGTTAACTGTGTTCTTAGATGAGTACTCTTTGTGCTCTGAAGCTTAACCACCGGTCAGACATGAGTCAAAGTCAACCAGGCCCCTTGGGAGGTTGGAGTAGGTGCTTTGGGGTCTCTCTGCAGGTTGTCATCTGTGTGTTTAGAGGATAGCACAGACTGTCTTGTGAGGAGTCACATGGGAATAGTTTGAAGTGTTTGTTTTGTTATTCTTTGATTTATTACTTTGGTTTTCTTTCCCTCTGGCCTCCCTTCCTCACTTTATTCATCTCTCTGTTTTTTGGTGTGAGATTTATTTTGTCCTCTTTGGAACAGCCTTATGAAGTGGCTCCTTCCTATATTTAATAATTGTTTGCTTTCATCTTTTAAACACTGGGAAGCCAGTAAGTGTGTGTGTATATATATATATATATATATATATATATATATATATATATATATAAAAGTTAAATAAAAAAAAAAAGACTCAGGATATTTAAATCTCAGGCTGACTGTGGCTTTTAAAAATGGCCTCAAAGTAGGGAATATTTTGAAACCAAAATGTGGAATGAAGTGGTGTCCTGGAAAGAACATAGGCTTTGTAGATAGGCAACCTAAATTGAATCTGTGTCTCCACTTGTTGATAGTGACTTTGAGAAAATGACAGAACCTACAAGGGCTTTGGATTTCTCACCAATAAGTGGGAGTTACATGCTTCCTTCATGGAGTTGTAGGGAGTCATGAGATCACACAGTCTGGCCCCAAATTCTCTTCCTCCCCTTCTGAGAGGCTGAAGTCATGGACAAATTGAACTTGATAAATGCTAGACATCCAAGTTTAACCTGGTTAAGTGAGTGTCAGCCCGTGGAGTTTAGGGTCGTGTCTGTGAAGTCTTTCTAGGAAGTAGGCATGAACCTTCTCAGGAAAAGACATGAAATACAGTAATAGGATGAGGAAAAGCTGGGGGGTGGGCACAGGTTCCCGGTGTGGCTAGAAAGGGTCTGTTAGATTCACTGACCACAGGTTGAATGGAAACAAGCCAGCTAAGCACTCCCTTTGCAAATCACACATGGAAACAACAGCTGGATGTGGTGTGGAATAGCAAGAGCAAAGGCTAAGAGGTCGTCCACTCTTCTAGAATATTCTGCAATAACCATACCCTTTTCAGAACTGCCTGGTTTTTGTTTCACCTGCTTTTTATTTATTTTTATTTATTTATTTATTTAATTTTAAGATTTTTAAAAATTTATTTATTCATGAGAGGCACAGAGAGAGGGAGAGAGAGAGAGAGAAAGAGAGAGGCAGAGACATAGGCAGAGGGAGAAGCAGGCTCCATGCAGGGAGCCCGATGTGGGACTCGATCCCGGGACTCCAGGATCACGCCCTGGGCCAAAGGCAGGCGCTAAACCACTGAGCCACCCAGGGATCCCCCTCTCCTGCTTTTTAAATGAATAAAACTTTTAAAGACCAAAAAGATCACTAGGCGATTACCAAGTTGATCCAAAGAGAGTTATTTTAAGATTGTAAACCTTAACGAAAAAATCTCATAATTATTCTCCTCATGGTTTCCGTGTCCGAGGAGAAAAGATAGAGAAATTCTTTAAAATAGATTTTGTGTGGCTATATATAAAAAAAAAGTATTCTTGAGTTATTAGAAAATTTATATGGGAAATCAATAGAGATGAAGGGTTCTAACTGGAGATGAGGAAAAAAAGACACGTTGCGATCATAGTTTTTCAGGGCAGATTTTTTTTTTTTTTTAAGGCTCATTTCCATCTGTTACATTCTAGTGGGTAGTAAAAGTTATTTTGGATTTTCTGTTCTATTTTGATGTTGTTTTCTAGTATCAGTAACACTATGTTGAGTTCATGTCAAATTTCATTTAATTTTCAAATTACTGCTTTTTGTGATGAAAATCCCCTAAAATATTGCCAAGAGTTGTTGATATTGTACGAGTTACAGAAGAGCTACTGAGCGTTGCTATCACCAAAATGCAAGTTTGATCACGTTTCCCTCATCTCTTGGAAAGATGCAATGCATATGGTTAAAATGAATTTTCTCCGATTTTCCTCAGAAAAATGAAATTTTTATGCACAGTTTCAGGAAGGCTACTGATACAAGGATACTTATAGGACACAAAAGCTAATTACAAATTACAAATGATTCTAGGGTGGAAGCTGGTGTTAGTTACCAATGCTCCTCAGCCTCTGAGGTATATTTTATCCCTTCAGAAAATTGATCAGGGCTATTTGAATTAACCAGTTGTTCTGATATTGGGTGCTCAACAATGAGCATGGTTCTTCTTTCTCTCAGCACAGTCAGCATTCATTGCATTTTTGTATTTATATGTTTGTTGGTGTGAGCGATGCCCAGAACTGTGGATGTGTGGCAGACATTATACGGTTCTTTACTCCAGCGTGTGAAGAATGTGCCCATAATCTCAGTTTCAGTTGGGTACACTGGGTCAGACACGTTAAGTGTGTTTGAGGCCTCACAGCTAAAAAGCCCAGTCCACTGGCACAAAGGTCAGTATGTTTTCTCCTACACTATTATGTATAAAGAACATGTATTCTTGGGCCACCTGGGTGGCTCAGTGTTTGAGCATCTCCTTTGGCCCAGGGCGTGATCCTGGGGTCTGGGGATCGAGTCCCACATTGGGCTCCCCGCAGGGAGCCTGCTTCTCCTTCTTCCTTCTGCCTGTGTCCCTGCCTCTCTCTGTGTGTCTCTCATGAATAAATAAATAAAATCTTAAAAAAAAGAAAGAACACGCATTCTTCATGTCATAGCCCAGACATCTCATTTTCTTGGAACAGTATTTTCTCAACTGTGTTCTGTGGACTCCAGTTCCATTAGGATATCAATTCTACCAGATTAGGGTTGGATGATTAAAAGAGTTTAGATAATAGTGGCCTAAACAAAAAGTAAAACAGATCTCTTTACAACTTGACTTCTTAGAACCTTCATATGCTCACGTAGGTTGTGACTTGTACTCATTGTGAGAAAAGTAGATAGTTATATGGTGCCAGGTGTGCGTGTGTGTGTGCGCGCGCGCGCACGCATGCGTGCGCAGGTGGGGGGGGTGATGTGCAGAATTTGCTTTATAAAATACTTTGAAAATGATCCCTAGAGCCATCGATGAAGACAGCTCTTTAATAACAACATGGTTAAAGGAAACTCCTAAGTGTTGTTTTTGAACATAAAGAGGAATGACATGGATAAATATAAGCTTAACAATTAAGTCCTTAGAGTATAACTCGATGATAAGGTATTTATTACGGGGGGGGGGGGCCCTCTACTCTTTCACAAAACCGCTCTTCATGCAGCTGTCATGGGAGGGCATAGACCACAGGTCCCATCCACAGGGCCTTCCCGTGCTTTTCTCCTATCTTGGGCTTATCCCTTCTGGGCAGTGTCTTCCCAGGACAAATAAAGATTGACCCGGCATCTCTGCATGTCTTATGAGTGAGGATCACCAAGTCAACCCTAGGAAGGTGGTAGCTGGAATTTTTCACAGAGGTGAAATATTTTAGACCTGCAGTGATAGAATCTTCTGTTTAAATGTAAGCACTGTGGAAATGAAGATGAGAGTTGTGTTAATGCTTCAGGAGCTTAAAAAAATGGAATTAAAATGATCTTCCTTTGTTCTGTTATAGGAGAAAACGCAGGACAGACACCCATGAACATCAATCCTCAGCAGACCCGTTTCCCGGATTTTCTTGATTGTCTCCCGGGAACAAATGTTGACCTAGGAACTTTGGAATCTGAAGATCTGATCCCCCTCTTCAATGATGTAGAGTCTGCTCTGAACAAAAGCGAGCCCTTTCTAACCTGGCTGTAATCAATACCATTGTAACGTGGATGCAGCCGTGACCTGACATTTCCTGGGCCTCTTGGAAAAAGCAATGGAGCAGAGTAAGTCTGCAGGTGTACCACTTTCTGCCTCCATGACTCAATGCTCCCTCCTTTCCATGCGGCCAGTTTAATCATTGCCTGGATTTGATTGACAGTAACTTAAGTTAAACGCAAATGAATGCTCTATTTTCATTTTCTTCAGGCCTGCATCCCTGTGATGGGCTATATGCAAGAATTGCTTCTGCAGAACTGAGAATGCAGAATTGCTTCTCTGTTTTTCTCTCTGCTGCCCCATAACTAAGCTTTAGGGGTGTTAGTTGAAATTTGTGCATCCATTGATTATAAACCATAAAAAGCCGACCACAGGCAGTGACTTGTGACAGGCAGCTCGGTCCAGGAAATGTACATGAAATTAGACCTGATTTTCAGTTTTAAAAACTGTATTAATGACAGTAGTACCAAATGCTTTAAAAATATTTAACGTGAGCTTTAAAAATCATTGTATGGATAGTAAATCTCTGCTGTATGGAATACAATGTAGTTTTGAATCCATGCTGGTTCTGATGGTTCTTTTACTCTGTATCTGCAAAGGCACACATGGTCTATTGTAGTTTGGCCTTCCTCATTACTTTACTGCGTAGTGTCTAGACAACTCTTCCTTCCAGCAGGAGAGGAGCAGGAACCTGAGTCACAGTTCCTACACTTACAGATCTTATGAAAGAGACCAGTTTGGTACTAATTATGAGCATTTGTTAAACAAAACTTTTATTTTTTAATTACAAGTTGGATTTTTTCAAAAAATTGCAGCTTAGAGTTTGATGTTTATTTTATAAAGCTTTGTAGCTGATGACAAAGGGCAGCCAAATATTTTTGATCAATCAGTGGCAACTGTATTTTTGTCTTTTGAAAACTGTTCTGAAAACATCAGGACAACATAGCTTCCAGCCTGACAGCACACACAGTAAACTGTTGCTTTTTAAATGCTGAAGCCTTATCAGTTTTGCTTTCCAGATTTCAAGTGTTTAAAATACTCTTATCTATGAAACTGAAGGATGAAGCAGATCTCTGACTGACGTTTAAAAAAAAAAAAAACCCTCTGAGGGGTGTATGGTGGAGACACGTGTTTCTGAATTCAGCAAAATTGATTCCTAAGTATGTTATCCTAACCGTGTTTGCTACAGTTGGTATAAAAAGGCATGAAATATGTACTCAATACCTCTTATGTAACCAAAAACATTTTTTTTTTATTAGCTTTTAAGGACTGAGAGAGAGCATCAGGTTCCCCCAGGCATGCAACTCTGTCTGCATTGCCAATGAAGTCCTCGATTGTTTAATATTTTGAACTGACATTATTTATAATCTATGAATTTAATATCTTTTTGGAAAGACATGAATAGTTCAGGTCTCTGAGAGGAACCTTCAATTCCCAAGGGGGCTTAGATCTATTGGGGAATCCTAAGTAAGATCCTCTTCAATCTACCAGAACATAGACAGGCAGAAAATATTTTTAATCTTGTTGGAAAGAAGGCAAGTGAAAAGGTCAGAGATGAGGTAGTCAAGTCACGGTATGCAGTGGAAGGATACTAGTTGTGAAATGGAAACAGACAAGTGATAGTCCCCCACAAGCAAGACAAGCAGGAGGTAGGAGAGGTGCCCAAAAGAACAAAGCAACAAGTTCCTACAACTTTTATACCAAAAGACTGTTGTGGAAGAAAGGGCTTTGGTGCACTTTATATGGAAGAAGGGAGGGGCAGGGCTGGTGTTGCCCTGAGCATGTCTGTGGACAAGAGCATAAGCCTGCTGTTGCTTCCAACACAATGAAGTGATTTTTTTTTTTTCCTGAAGGACCCATAGTTTCTGTTCCTGACTCCTTTTCTCTCCCTGAGCGCTCTGAGAGAGAGGGGGGTGGATGTTTATGTTGCTACTAAATTGAAGGGAGCACTATTTCTTTTTCTCTTTTATGAGCAATAATTGCAAAAAGAGTTGTACATTCTTTCTAAGAAAAACAAAAAACAAGGGACCTAACAAAACTGAGCAGTGTTACTGTATTTTTTAAAAATATTTTTATAGACTCCTTTTCAGGTTATTAAGTGTAAAAGAAACGGATACCCCTCTTTTTTTAAAGTAGCTAAAACATCGGTGATTTGTATTATCAATTTTTAGAAGTAATTTCCTAGTAAGCTTGTGGCATTAGAAAATACTAGAAGATTTTTTTTTAGTGAAATTAGTTGAAACATTTATTAATGAACATAACAAATATTTTTCCAGAATTGAATATGAACCATGACTGCGTGTTTACTAATAGACAAAGCCAGATGTAATTTTTTTGTTTTGTTTTTAAGGCCAATAAAATAATGGCCTTCATTAAAGAACACTAAAGCTAGAAATCTAAAAGTAAGAACAACTTTTTAAAGGTTTTTTTTTTTTTCCTATCATTGTAAGTGTTAAGAGCCCTACAGAATCCATGATAAGGTGCTATTTATATTTCTTATTAGAATAAGAACTGCCAGCATATCTAGTCTTCTTAGTCCTCCATCAGTAAATGTCAACATTTCATCCATTTGCTGTGCCACAGAAAAGGCATATTAAAAATTTGAAGTGGAAAACTCATTGCCGAGATCTTTCTTACATGGTATTGTTTTCCTGATAAAACAATTTTCTTGAAGTGAATACATCGTCAAAACCGATTTGCAATTCTCCTAAACCCGAGGAATTGTTCGTGTTTCACCGGAATATTTAGGATGTGAAAGGCAGTTTCTTTCACTGATGGGACAACAGGTGGGAAGCGCACAAAGCCTGTAGCGTCCCAGGCCTGATAGAAGCGCTCTCTGTGGAAGACAGTGAGAGAAGTGTTGCTAATTTTAAGTGGTGTTCTTATGACATGATTAGAAAGTAACTTCTAAAGGACAACTTTTATGGAAAAAATAAGCTGTTAAAAAAAAAAGGAAATGTAGATTAATTTAATTGGGGAAAATGGGCGATTGATGGAGACCGTTTCCCTAACACACTACATCATTTATGTGCTAGTACTTTAACTTTTTAAGAAAATGTACTTCTACGTTTTGTACTCTGACATATGTGTGTTTATTTTTTAATTGAGAATGCTCTGCCTCCAGAAGGCATGCAGCCAAATCAATCCTATCAAACCATTTTACCTGGAGTTTGGTACTGGTTTTTACTTCTCTGATTCTGTATAAGAAAAATAAATACAATTGAATTTCCACTTGGAGCCTTTGTCTTTTCATGGTTTGTGTGTGTTCCTTTTACTGGAGGCTTTGGGTGGTACTGAAGAAGGGCTTATGTAACCCTCCTGGCAGACAATGAAAGAAAGAAAATTTTGTAGGCCAACATTGTCTTGGCTCAAACGTCTGGTCTCCAATATTCTAAATATCCACAGAATTCTGGTTTCCCCTTTATTTGAAGGAACCCACCGAGATTTTTTTTTCAAGTGTGTACACATGTAATTCATATATTTTATATATATAGTTTACGTATAATACATATAAATTTTTTTAAAAAGTCACACTGTCCTTCTAACACCCTCACAGATTGGACTGAGATGTCCGAACTATAGGATTCTCAGTCCTTCCTCAGTTGTTAAAAATATCGTGTGGCTTCTTGTTGTCAAAGCTAAGGACAGCTTACCATTTATTCTGAGTGTGGGCTTGTGACAGGATATTTTCTCTGTCCCTTGAGTCGTTTGATTCTCACTGTTGTAATACCTTTGTCCAGTCCACAGAAACATTAGGTGAGAGCAAGTGAAAGGTTGTTTTCAAGCAGAAGCTAAGCAACAGAAAAAAGGGATCCTGGTGGGAACAGCTTACTAACATTGCAGAGCCTTAAGTCTCATGCATTCTTTTTTAAAAAATTAATTTTTTTTAAATTCCAGGATAATTAATTTACAGTGTTTTATTAGTTTCAGGTGTACAATGTACTGATTTAATGATTCTCTACATTACTCCGTGCTCATCATCATAAGTGTGCTCTTAATCCCCATCACCTATTTCATCCATTCCCGCCACCCACCTCCCCTCTGATAACCATCAATCTGTTCTCTAGAGATAAGGGTCTGTTTTTTGGTCTTTTTTTTTGCTTTGTTTTGTTTCTTAATTTCTACACATAAGTGAAATCATATGGCATTTGTCTTTCTCTGACTTATTTAACATTATACCCTATAGATCCATCCATGTTGTTGCAAATGGCAAGATTTCATTCTTTTTTTTATGACTAATATTCTAGCGTGCGTGTACACCACCATTTCTTTATCTACTCCTCTATGGATGGACACTTGAGCCATAGAGTTTTCCACAGTGGACGTACCAGTCTGCATTCCCATCAACACTACCCAAGGGTTCCTTTTTTCCACATCCTCATCAACACTTGTTTTTTGCGTTGTTGATTTCAGCCATTCTGACAGGTGTGAGGTGGTATTTTATTGTGGTTTTGATTTGCATTTCTCTGATGACGAGAGATGGTGAGCATCTTTCATGTGTCTGGCCGTCTGTATGTCTTCTTTGGAGAAATGTCTGTTCATGTCTTCTGCCCATTTAATTGGATTATTCGTTTTTTTGCTGTTGAGTTGTGTAAGTTCTTTATGTGTTTTGGATACTAACCGCTTATCAGTTGTATCATTTGCAAATATCTTCTCCCATTCAGTAACTTGTCTTTTACTTTTGTTGGTTATTTTCTTTGCCGTGCAGAAGCTTTTCATTTTCATGTAGTCTCATGCGTTCTCTTTAAAAACCGTATTTCATCATCACTGCCAAGTTAACGTACTCATTATTGAAAATGTTATAAATACCAACATGTATAAAGTAAAAAGTGAAACTTCTCTATCTCCCAAGTCTCATACTTTAAAAAAATATAGAAGATTTTTTTCCTATAGTGTAAGTTGGATTTTTTTAACAGAAGAAAAATAATTATGCATACTATTTTCAGTCTTTCATTTTTTTCTCTTAATAGGAATGATATTACTAATAGTTAACTGAGCATTTACTATGTGCCAACCACTACACAGAACACTGATATGTATTATCTAATCTAATCTGTATATTGACCCGCACACACTTTAATAATATTATCCTTACTTTATAGATGAAGAATTTGAGAGGTTAAATCTTTTGCATAACATTACACAGTAAGCCACAAACCTATCCAATACCTCATGGGCATATTTCCATGCCAGTACATATAGTCGTATACTGGATTACTTTTTTAACAGCTAATATTTTGCATGGATGTCCCCTCTTGCTAGCCAGTTGATTATTTTTAGTTTTTGCCTTTACAGATAGTGCTGTACTAACTAGCCTATTCTTGTGTGAAAAGAATAGGGAAAAAAATCATTATATCATGTGATCTTAAATTTTGATAGATTCGGTCAAATATTTTTGAAAGAAAGGACTGTACAAATTTATACTTCCAGTAACAACAAATGCAAAGGCCTGTCTCACTGTTAGCAGTCTGGTGCTGAATTTTGCCTCTTTTTTGTTTTGTTTTGTTTTGAAGATTGAGAAGTTTTCCTATAAACATGCAGTTTCAAAAATAAATATAGTCAAATTTGATTGGAGTAAGAGTTAACAACAGTTCTGGATTTTTTTTCCCTCACTGTACATTCTATAAAATATTTGGGAAGATATGTAGAATATATGAAGTTCAAAAATTGAACGAAAAATGTATCTATGGGACACCTGGGTGGCTCAGCAGTTGAGCATCTGCCTTTGGCTCAGGGCGTGATCCTGGAGACCTGGGATCGAGTCCCACACTGGGGTCCCTGCGTGGAGCCTGCTTCTCCCTCTGCCTGTGTCTCTGCCTCTCTCTGTGTGTCTCTCATGAATAAATAAATAAAATAAAATCTTAAAAAAAGGAAAAGTGTATTTGTATGTATATATTGGAAAATGATGACTGCAATAAAGTTAGTGAATACATGTATCACCTCATATTGTTACTAATTTATTTATTTATTTACTTATTTCTGTAGAGAGAACTATTGACTCACTCTTAATTCTATATGGGTGGAAAATGTCCTGTTACTGTCCTGTTGTATTTCTTTTTATTTTCAGTTTGGATTTCTTAATAGCGAAACGGATTGATTTTCTCATAATGCTATTGTCTCTAGTGAGTGATGTCAGTTCTCCACCTAGATCACCTTAGATTCCTTTTTACTGTGTTAGACACCCCATCCCCCACCCCGGTGTGTTTTTGCTTCCAACAGCGAACATCTGTGGCTCTTTTAAAAAGGACTGCAGTCACTTTGCAGTCACATGCAGAGAGCTAGGTGCATAGGCATTTACATTCTACAGCATGACCTTTAGCCAACGACAGGTGGGTATGTAACTTAGATTGTCAAAGTCCCCTGTGGGTAGAGACTGCCTTGTGCAGGACTTGGCCCCGAGAGCACATTCTTGTTTTCTTTCCTCCCTCTTTCCTGTTTCCCCCACTCTCCTACCAGTTTACTCTCTAAATACCCAATTCCTTGAAAATTCCTTTCTTGAATATCACTTCTTTAGTAAATCACTTGTACATGAGTCCTTGTATCAGGGTGTACTTCTGAGAACCAGATCTAAGCTAGTATCTGGAATATACAACAAACTTGCATGTCAATGAGAAAAACAAACAGTCTAATAGAAATATGGGCCGAGGATATGAATTGAAAAGGTATAGGACAGGGAACTGAGTGCCAAATAACTTGCCAACTTTATTCCAATCAGGAAAATGGAAATTCGAGAGTAGTGATGGACCATTTCATTTCTAGCAAACTGCAAAATTAAAAAGACTGATGACACCAAGTGTTAGCTAGGGTGTGGGGAGACGGGAATACTTCACACACTGTGGCAGTGTAAATTGATAAAAGCCTGAAGCTGGTCACTGGGTCTGTTTTGCTGACCACCATATCCCCGTTGTATTCCCCAAGCAAGGGAGTAGTTTCAGAGGGGACATGCAGGGAAGAGGGGCTGCAAAATAGGAGAGAGGGAACTTTCTAGATGATCTAGCTGAGTAAACAAATCTATCACTAATCAGTGGGGTGACAGGCATTGCAGCCACGCTCGCTCAGAGCTGGGACTTGTACATTCATAGGGTATCTGAGTTCCCATTTTCTTTTCTTTTAGGATTGCAATCTTGAAAATTTACGTACTTGTATTTTCAATTAAAACAATTACAGCTACCAAATTTCAGATTTTTTTTTCCTTGGGACACTGGTTTTTTAAAATTATGACTAATATTGTGTGAATATCAAAGCTCCCAGATATATAATTGACTTATCTTCCATTCGGGGCACATATGAAGGTGTTAGTGCAAGGTTAACATCTAGAGAATTTCTGATATCTGCCTTGCTGCCTGGAATAGTTCAATACATGTAACGCTCGCTCTAAAATGAATGTAAAATTAAGATCAGACCCATTATGTCATGTTAAAGACTTTTTGGATGAGTTTCTGGTCACTAGAGCTACAAGGGTCTGTGAATTCTGGCCCTAAAACAGAATGCGTTTATTCCAGGGATGCCTCAGAAGGTCGGATATATTCAAGTCCTCAAAGGAGAACTGCTTACAACTTTCTCTGGAATACCCCAAATTTCAAGATTCACCCAAACAATTAGCCAATGCATTTTATTTTATTTTTTCACTGTCTCTGAAAGTTCTGAGAAATTGATCCCAGCTTTAAGCGTTGTTCCCAGTAAGTTTGCTCACACACATTTTACACCTAATTCCAGTTGGCTCATAGATTCACCAAGACTCTTCTATTGACCTTAGACTTTGCAATTCTTTCCTATAGGCTGTCCTTTGAAATACGTCCCATGTAGTAATTTAAAAGTGTGAGACGATCGATAAAGCCGCAACTGTAGTTCACGCAGATGTATAAATTATGTTTAGAAATAATAATTTGCAGGGGTCACAGCGTTTACCATAAAGTTTTCTATGTCCTAAAAGGACTCTTCTGCTTGTAAGTCATTAGCTCATATTTGTAATTGAACAAAGTGATGCATGTCTCATGTTTACAGTTTGAGGACCAGAAATAGGATGAACAAGTGTCCTGGTTTGCTTCGGACAGAAGGGTTACCCTAGATTCTGGACTTTCGGTATTAAAATTGGGAAAGTCCCAGCAAACTGGTAAACTTGAAAAGTGTGCATCATGTACTCATTGGCAGGACTGGCTACATAATTTGTGGGGCCCAGTGCAGGATGAAAATATGGGGCCTTTGCTCAAATGTACTAAGAATTGACAATGGAGCATTAAACTGTGGGGCTCCTGGGAGGGTGCAGCCCTCTGTAATTGCATAGGAAACATCCTGAAGCCAGCCTCATTCATTGCAATCCTGCAAAGCAAAGGATTTCCTGTGCTAGGATCTCTCTCTGTAAGAATAAGAAAGAAGAGACTGACATTAAAAAAGAAATAATTACAAGAATTGAGCTGGGAAATTGTCAACGTTTTCTTCTGAAACAACCTCTTGTCAAATCTTCCAGATAGTTGTTTTTCCAGTAGTAGAGAGAGTTAAGGTAGGTCTGAGGCCCCTGGTCCTAAGCCAGATTTAGTTTCTCCCAAGAGTGTTAAAGAACATAAGACTCTTAGGATCTTCTTTGATATCTCCTGACATTGTCAGGGTCAGTAATAGTCAACAACCACCAAATATATATTTCATTCATTCATTCATCACTGTACTTGTTGAGCCCCTGCCATCTTGAGGGTACTGAATAAGCACTGGACAAAACAAGGATGAAGAAAACTCAATCCTTTTTCTACAGGAGCCATATATTTAATCAGGGCCCTATATTATGGGGCAAAGAATAATGTATTCTTTTTATTTTCAGTTTGGATTTCTTAATAATGAAATGGAATGAATAATGGGAACCCAGAGTAGGGAAGGAAGAAGAGGAATGAATAGCCTCAAAATGGACATGGAGTGTCAGTCTTAGCTTCAAGGAGTTTCCCAGGCATTTCAGGGAACAGCATATATGAAAGCCCAAAATTTTGAGTGCTGAGAAGTTCCATGGCCCTGAAAGGACAGTGTAGGAAGGCAGTGAGGCAGGAGAACGTGAGTAAACAAATAAAATAGATGGATTTAACCCCTCAAAGGGGTTTGAATGCTTTGTTCCGGGGTTGGAGAAGCTGGTGGCCTTCTCTGAGGACAAGGGCTATTTGGTGCTGTGAGGATAGGAAGAAATTGAAATCACAGCCTCTGCCTCCAAGCAGATAACATACTACCATGTATTTAGCATCAAGCATATGCCAACATTGTTTAGGAGCGGAAGAGATCACTTAAGGGCCTGCTGGTGAGGCAAGATCATGGCAGTGGGCAGAGAATCCTAGGACCCGGAACTGGTAAACAAAGGCGTGGAAGCACAAAATGGAAGAGAAACACAATATATTTTTACAACCCATTGTGTTCCAGGAGCTAGTCTCTGAGTTTCTCTGTGTATCTGTGTTTATTGCGGTGCCATGACACTTTTAAAGTCATTTAAACAGAATTGAAATCTTTGTAATATTGACTCTTTGTACTCAAGTCCATTTATTTTCTTAACATCCTCAGAGAATGAGGATGAATAGACAAAAGGCAAATGAATAAATCCCTAAAACCTCAGTCTTGGAAGTCATGCACTAGGGCCAGCTCCATCAGAAATGACAGATATATACTTGACCCTGGAACAGCACATGGGACTAGGGGTGCCAACCCCTAGTTCAGTCAAAAACATTTAAATGGTTTAAAACATTTGACTCCCCCAAAACTTAACTACTATTAGCCTACTGTTGACTGGAAAGCCTTGCCAAGAGCAAAAACAGTGAATGAACACATATTCCGCATGTTATATATACCCTATACCGTGTTCTTACAATGAAGTAAGCTAGAGAAAAGAAAACAGTATTAAAGAAAATCATAAGGAAAACACATTTACAGTACTATACTGCATTTATAAAAACAAAAAATGAAAGAAACAAAACCATGTATAAGTGGACCCATGCAGTTCAAACCTGTAGCATTCAAGGGTCAAGTGTAAATGTGATCTCTGGAAATTCACTTAACTTTCCTGGGTATCATTTCTTATTTTCCTTAGCTATAAAATGCTCATTTTCTCATGACACTAAAATCCTCCCATTCCATAATCTTCCTTAGTGTTTGAACAGATTTTCTACATTGAGGAGATAGGTCGATTTGTGTCATGTACACAAAAAACACACTCTTTTTCTTATAGCTTTTTTTTGAGAGTCCAATAGTTATAACATATTTTAACTACAACTCTAATCCCCCAAAGTAATATAATTTCAACAAGCATGTTCATCACTGCTGGACCAGAGGCTCTGACATTTCCATCATTGAGATTTAGGGACTATTCCTAGAAAAAGATCTCACTCAAGTCTCTCACTTGGGTAATGAGGCTGTGACTAATGGGGCTCTGGATGGAGAAAATTAATTTTCATGATTAGTAAACGATTAATAATCAGTAATCCCCTAATGCTGTGGGAAGAGAATCCATTTATGGAATTAGCATAGAGTAAAATCAGAGTTTCAGAGAATGAAAGCAGGGAAGCCCTAACAGGGAAAGTTGAAGTCCAGCACATCCCACGCAGCATTGCAAGTCCTGGAGAAGGTGGGTGTGTGAGCATTAAGAAAGGACATGTGTGGGCAATCTCCTTTACAAATTTGCCGGGGGCTTCATTCCTCCAACCAGTTAAGAAGTTCCACGCCATGTAACTATTAATTAACACCGTGGCCTTAGCCAAGTCTCTTACAGTTTTGAAACTTTGGTTTCTTTACATGTAAAATTGGCTATTATAATAAAAAGGAGGGTACAGTTAAGAGAGAGGTGAAGATTAAGACAATTGACTTCTATAGAACACCCAGTAAATAAATAGCTGGTGGTCAATAAATGTTCATTTTTCTCCTTTGGGGGGAACTTCTCCCTTTCTTCTTCCCAGGCCATATTTTTCTTCATGGCACTCACCACCATATATAACAGTAAGAGGTAATTCTCTTCGTCATTGTCTCCTCCTGTTAGCCTATCAGTGCTGGAAGAACAGGGATTTTTGTTTCTTTTGCGTCTAGCACCGTGAACAATGCCTGGTAGTCTGTTCAAAAGTATTTTCAAGGTAGTTGTTAAATGGATGAAAATGTTTGAGAGCATATTGTTTTTCACACTGCAACCCCTCCTCTGGATAGTGCCATCTTTGGTTGACTTGTTGGCTCACACTTCCAGGTCTTGAATTGATAAAGGCCGTTGGAAAATACTTCTTTATGGGGGGAAATTTAGAAAGATGGCCAAATGTGTCTGCTGAGAAGCCGCCCCCTGAGGGAGCTGAAGGGCAGAACCGCCACTAGAGGGTAGCAGCTGGCTCTGCAAGGGCGTGAGGACCAGCCCCTCTCCCAATCCTCCCCTCCTGAGCACTGGGTGAGGGCTGGGTTATCCTGGAGGGGGGAGTAGAAAGACAGGCAGGTGAGTGCTGTTTTTGTTTCCCTCTCTGCAGTCACCTGTATATATGTTGCTAGGAAGATCTGTGGCTTTTGGGTGAGAATTAAGTGTTTTTTGTTTTTTTTTAAGTATAGAGCAAAAAAAACCCAAAAAACAAAAAAACACCAGGAAAAATTAAGGCATTCTCAGAAGAATATTTATGGGGGAGGGGGGGTCAGTGGATCACCTGCCTCGGAGTATACTAAGATGTTAGTGTAAAATGTGAATTTCTCTGACTTCCTGAATCTGAAGGAGGGTGAGGGCTGGGAATTTGCATTTACTTAGCAAGCTTCCAGGTGATTCTGGCTCACTCTCACCTTTGATGATCACCACACCTGGTGCGTCTCTCCAAACTTTTCATCATGAAGCCCCAGTATATGTATATTTACCTGTTTATTTTATTTTATTATTTTTATTTTTTAAAAGATTTTATTTATCTATTCATGAGAGACAGAGAGGCAGAGACACAGGCAGAGGGAGAAGCAGGCTCCAAGCAAGGAGCCTGATGTGGGACTCGATCCAGTGTCTCCAGGATCACACCCCCGGCTGCAGGCAGCACTAAACCGCTGTGCCACCGGGGCTGCCCCTACCTGTTTATTTCTTGATTTATAAGTTATATGCATAGATGACTTTTCTTATGTATTGTGTATATCATAAAGCATTCACAAAAATAGAAAATTTGAAAGGATGACAAATCACATACATTAAAGTTTATAGATGAACTTCCCACGCCACGTTTTGGATGAGAGGATGAGTATAATTCATGCAGATGAAATGTTATTTAACTGATCCTCAGGGTGATTGTTATGGCACAACACTCATTTTCTCAGGGTTATGGCCCGACGTCAGTGGGCATGAAACAGCATGATTATCTGTAGAGGTTTTATTTCTGTTTTATTAGTATCACTGGGCAGCTCCCTCCACCTCCCCACAGAATTCACATTTGGTTTTCAGGAAAGTTGTCATAATTATTCTTTTCCCCAACCTGGTGTCCCAAGTACAAATTCTGGGTGGGAAACCAAGTGTAGACTGGCCCATGTGTTGGTATCATACACCGCAGCGATGCCCTGGTAATTCATGAACACACATATATGCACCTGGGGCTACATTAAGCTGAAAATGTTACAAAATCCTCTCCTATGAAGCCCTGCCTGCAAAAAAGCTTTAAATGTAATGATTTGACTCTACTTTTGGCTCTTAACCTTTCTGGGGTCATGGGTCTCCTTGAGAACCTAATGAAATCTATGAGTTTTCTCTCCAGGGCAGGGAAAAAAAAATACTCATCTGACTATATATACACCATTTCAGAGGGTGTGGAAACTTTTGGAGTTCTCAACATGCGGACTCTGAGCCAGCAGCATCAGCATTTCCTGGGAACTTATTTGAAATGCCCCACGCCCAAGTCTACTGAATCAGAAACTTTGGGGTGGGAATAAGCCCTCCAGGTATTTTTGATGAATACTCAAGTTTGAGAACACTCCAGAGCAGAGGTTCTCAAACCAGCCTCCTTATTAAAATCACCTGATGATTTATTTTTTATTTTTATTTTTTGTAAGGCACCCATGCTGCCTGGGTTCCAATCTCCTTTAATGAAATCAGTATCTCTGGAGGTAGGGCCTGGACATTGGGATTTTTGAAAGCTCTCCAAAGGAGCTAAGCTCTGTGGACCAAGATGTTAATAATTCAGGCTCCTTCTGACGATCCCCAGCAAGAGCATGACAGCCCTAGAGAAGAACTTAGCCACAGCCTGACTCATCACTTTCATTTACAGGGGAGGACGCTAAGAGATTTTCCGTGCTGCAGTTACTGAGTATCTAGGCATCCTGGTTCTCCTTCTTCCCCTGTCCCAGGAAGTGCCACACACAGAAATAGCAAGCCTAAAATACTCCTGAAGAAGCCTGGTCATCAAAGATACACATATTTAAAAGTAGCCTAGATGATGTTATTTTCAGCTACAGATCATTGACATCAGCGTCCAGTGGTTTTTCCTCCTTTGGCTCAACATTTGCCATTGGTTTTCTTTGCACTTGGTTTATTAGTTTTGTTTTTTTTTTTTAAGATTTTATTTATTCACGAGACAGAGAGAGAAAGGCAGAGACACAGGCAGAGGGAGAAGCAGGCTCCCTGTGGGGAGCCTGATGCAAGGACTCTGATCCCAGACTCCAGGATCACGCCCTGAGCCCAAGGCAGATGCTCAAACCCTGAGCCACCCAGGTGTCCCTATTAAGCTTTCTTAGGAAGGAGCCAGAGCCCTGCCAGGCCAATGGAAAGCAGCAGAGTTGAAGTGCCACAACACAGCCTTTCTGCGGAGGTGTGGGGGGTGAGGCAGGGGAGTGTGCCCTGGGCTGGGAGGGGAGGCTCAGGCCCTGGAGCCAGGAATCCTGGTTTTGAAGCCAGCTATGTCACTGACTCACTCTGTGACCTTAGGCTTCTTGCTCAACTTCTCATGCCTCAGTTTCTTTACTTCTCCATAAGGGTGATGATGATAATAGCACAACCACCCCATGGGTTGTGACTGCTAAAAGGGGTTTGAGGCATGTCAAGACGGATTTCCACATTAGATCTCATGCTCTGCCCCTGTAAACTCCCCACGGGATGGTGGCACTGGTGAGCCAGTGGTGGGGGGTGGAGTGCCTGGTGGAGGCCTGGTGCGGGGGGGGGGGGGGGGGGCTTGCTGCTGCATGGGAGGCAGAGAGCTTAGGACCCTGCTTTTCTTTCCTCTTCATTTTTTAACCCTGAGGATTATAGAAATCTGCCCCTGCATTCCAGCTTCTTCCACCAGAAGATTGTCTTCCTATAGGTACTTTGAAAGACTATATAAAAATGCTGATTTTGCTCATGACATTTTAATTGATCATTTGTGTTCATTCAGGTTAGCCTGAATGAACAAACAGGATAAATTGGGACATTTTATTTTATTCTTATTATTTAAAAAAATTTTTTTTTAATTGGGACATTTTAAAAAAATAACAAAATTTTAGTAATTTTAGGGCTACATAGGAGCTTGAAATTAGCATAACGAAGCTTCCCTTCCTGGATGCTGTTAGCAGAATCAGTGAGATTTGTGGCAGAGTAGCAGGGAGTGCGACTCTTACCCTATTTTTGTTTATGGGGCCCTGGGAAAGTTTATTTTTTCTAAGGCTCGTTTTCCTTTTACATGCAAGGAACGAATCATAGTTTCTATATCATAGGGTTGTGTCAGATTAAAAAAAAAGCGGACTTAGATAAGGAAAAACTTTATTCAAAAGGACTATTGCAACATGAGAATCTCCAATCTCAGGAATCTGCAGGCCTCTCAAAAACAAACAGAAAAGGCTTTTCTTTTACAGGCTGGGGTAAGCAGACCTTGGCAGCGATGGGAAGTTGGGCAAGCCCATGGCATGCTCGCAGGGGTCTGACAGGAAATGTGTCTCCCTGTGGTCAGCCGATTCCCCGGCTAAGCTAATAAAGGGACACTTTAGTGCTTGCTCAGGCTTGGGGGCAAGCAGAGGTCAGGGGCCTGTGGGGAGGAGAGAAGCCTCCCTGAAGTTTGGGGAAGACAAAGCAGCATGTGAGGCACGGCCAGTTGTGAGCACCTGGTCTGTTGTTTTGAGGACCAAGTGAAATCCTACATGTATTATCACTTAACCCAGGTTTCTGGGCATTACCCATAAGTGCTGGGGTTATTTTCTTTTTATTACAAATGCTTCATTCTTCAAATGCTGGAGAGTAGCTTTTTCTTTGTTCTGAGCAGAATCATTCAGTCACACCTCTGCGACAATGCTAGCTAGCATCCATCCAGTGCACATCTCCTATGTTCCGGGCCCAGGGGTGGGGAGAGGTCTGAACTTTGATGAGATGCAGTTTCGGAGCTCAAGGGGTTCTCAGTCCAGAGGGAAAGAAGGATATAACAGGGAAGGGCAGCCATTCGGACGTAGACAGGATGCCGTGGGAGAATGCGGCTGGGGAAGGGGCTATCAATTAACAGGGGGAACTGTTGAGAAAGAAGAACCTAGGTGAGATGAACCCTGAAAGGCGTCTGGAAGAAGAAGTTTTGCCCTGATACACGAGAGAGAACGAGCATTCTCATGTGCACAGAACAACATAGGCAAGAACAGGATCTGAAAGAGCGTGTGGGGCCAAAGACAAGGATCCCCAGGTTCCGGGGCAGAGCAATGCTGGGTCTGCAGGGGTCAGTTGGGGTTGGGTGACAAAGGCCCCTGAAATGGGACACCAGGGTGCCTCAGTGGTTGAGCAGATAACTGCCTTGGGCTCAGGGCATGATCCCGGGGTCCTGTGATCTGCTTCTCCCTCTGCCTGTGTCTCTGCCTCTCTCTCTGTGTCTCTCATGAATAAATATGTAAAATCTTAAAAAAAAGAAAGAAAGAAAGAAAGAAAGAGAAAGAAAGAAAGAAAGAAAGAAAGAAAGAAAGAAAGAAAGAAGAAAGAAAGCCCCTAGAAGGGTAGGGGCGCGTAGGTTCTGTGGTTAGGATAGTCATCTAGCATCATTCTTGTACTTCTGTGTCTGCTCAATGCAGCTGAGACCAGGGTTTCAGGAGAGCCAGGACTGGAAGAGTTCAGCCCGGAATTGTCGCTTTGAGATGCCAATGAAACATTCCAAAACAGATATTTAGGGGTGCCTGGGTGGCTCAGTCGGTTAAGTCTCTGGACTTTTGGTTTGGGCTCAGGTCATGATCTCAGGGTCTTGAAATGGAGCCCTGCACAGGCCTCCGCAGTCAGTGCAGAGTCTGCTTCTCCCTCTCCTTTCCCCTCTGCTCCTCCTCCTGCTTGTGTGCTCTTTCTCTCTCTCAAATAAATAAAATAAATACAATCTTATAAAAACAAACAAAACAAACAAACAACGAAAAAACCCACACCAAAACAGGTATTTAGCAGGCAGGGCAGTGGTCTGGGCTGGAGATAAAGATACAGGAGTCATGAACATAGTCATTAAAACCGTAGCAGTGAAGATCATCTGAGAGAGTATTTAGACCAAGCAAGGCAGTGCTCCGAGGTCAGAACTCAAACATTTAAGGAGCAGAGCACCTTCTTTTAAATACATGTATGTCATTTTGGTGATAGATAAATATTTGTTTATGCACATATGTGTGCATCCACCCAACAATTACTAAGTACTTTCTACATGCAAAACACCATGTTGGCTTCCAGGAAAAAGAACTAATGATTCTTCTTCTCCGCAAGCAGGACATGATCAGGCCAGTGATTCTCAACTATGGGTGAGTTTGTCCCCCAAGGGGATATCTGGCCCTATCTGGAGATATTTTTGGTTGTCAAAACTGAGAAGAAAAGGTTGCATCTCCTAAGTAGAGGTCAGGGAAGCTGCTCAACCTCCTTTAGGGCCCAGGGCCGCTTTCCCCACCTAGATAAAGGATATTCTGGTACCAAATGTCAATTGTGTAGAAGCTGAGAAACCCTGATCGACACTAAAGCAGTACATGTACGCACACAAGAAATCGCAAAAACCATTCCTTTCTCCAAGCTGGAGTTGGTGGCTGTGTAATGTGTCAACTTGGCTAAGCCAAACTACATTTGCCAAAGTCTGTTTTTCTGTGTTTCCTGTTAGGGCACCCCGCGAGAACAACTCTCGCAAGCTTTGGGGGACAGAAGGGAGGCAGCGACGTTTTGTAGCTCATACACACTCATCTCATTGACACAAGGCAGCATCTGGGCCCTACAATTGCCCTACAACCTTCGGCAGAACCTCCTCCCTGACCGTTGGGGTAGGTAGGGTGTGTTTAGCTCCATGACGAAAGGCCCCAGCTTCTGCAGGACACCCGTGCCACCAAAGGCAGAGGCAGCAGGAACTGACACGGATTCGGTCCATCCTCCTGGGCTTCAGCTCGTGTGGGTTCCAGCGTGTTCTTGCTCTCTCACGCTCTGCATTCATCTCTTCCTGCCGGCCTGTCCTGTGGACCTCAGGCTACAGCCTCAGACACAAAAACCATGCACTTTCAGAGATGGCTACTAGCTCCCACAATTACAGAGGGCGAATCCTTGTGAGATTATATATATATCTGTCCCCTCTACTGACACAACACATTTATTGATCGCCTACTGTGTGCTGGATCCCCTATGAAGCACTGGAGGTGCAGACTTGAATCAGATACTGTCCTTGAATTTATAGTCTAAAGTCCAAAGAAATAAGTCATGTATTTGTGAACTCAACACAAAGTCGGCAACTCCCAGCAGAGAAGTTTCTAGACAGTCTTATGACCAAACGTGTGTGTATGCGTGTGTGTGTGTGTGTGTGTGTGTGTGTATAGGAGCATCAACCAAGGGAGGGGCCCATACATCTTTACCTTTTGCTTCCTGTCTCTTCTTTTTAAGTCCTCTAATCTATGGTAAACTATTTTCTTTAATTTTACATTAATTGGATTTGAAAAATGGCCTTTTGTGTGAAAACTTGTCAAAGAATTGTTTTAATTCCTCATCTATATAATAATGAGACTAGGTTTGATGATGAGTATAATTTCTTCATTTTTAAAGTTCTGAATCAATGAAAACCCCCGAGTAAGGAATTGATGCTTCTTATCTACATCCTTATTTGCTTATCAGAGAACGTAGGTGAATTAGTTCTAGTGGCCTGATGTCTCTGAGCCTCTGGCCCATCATTGCCTGTGTCACCTTCTAGGATTTAGTTTGTACTGCATCATATTGACTAATATTAATCAGTAGAGTGTGAGATCCCTATGGGCTATAATGGGGTCTGACTCACTTTTTATCCTTGGTGCCTGTCAGTCCGTCAGTCCGTAGTCTAGGTCAATGGTTGCTCAAACTGGCTGGTTTTTAGCATCGCCTGGTAGGCTTTTAAAACGAGGTAACAAGACAGGCTTTTATGCCTTATGCTTGGATTTTCAGATGCAGTAGGTCTAGGCTGGGGCTCAGGAATCATAATTTTAGGACAATTTTAAGGTGATTCTGATGACCATGTTTGAGAATCAGCATTCAGCACTGACTTGAAACTGTGTGTGTGTGTGTGTGTGTGTGAGAGAGGGGGGGGGATGGAGTTGGGTGGCGGGGCGGGATCTTAAGTGCCTATCTGCTTGCCTTTCTTCCTTCTGCCCATTAAGTGCCAGATGTGGTCTCTGATCTGACTTCTCACTGTAGTGGGCAAACATGACAGCATGTAACCTCCAGCCTTCAGTGCCCAGGCCCCATGGCCAGTACTCAGTAGGTGATCATTAATTACTTTACTGATGACTGTGAGAAACATTTCCTCAGTGTGCATAACCTACATGGTGCAGCCCATCCGCTTAGCAGGCACAGAAGTGAGGCTCTCTGGCGTGTACCTCTTCTGAGACCCTTTTGTGCACATTAGTCATGAGGACAATCCTACACGCTTCCTTATCTCACTATGGGGAACTTCAAAATTTCTTGGATGATGGGTTGCCGTTCAGCAGTGCTTTTGCAGATGGGGAAACAGAGACTTGGAAAAAGTAACTTGTCCAGGATCTCCACGCTGGTATGTGGTGGAGCTGGGGTTTGAACTCACGTCAACAGAATGGATTTGACTCCTAATTAGCACCTGACTCATAAAACCAAAGTTAATGTCTTCATATAACACAGAAAATTAATAAGACCTATTACCTTAACCCTGGTCCTATGCTGACAAAAAATTATTACCCAAGGCAACTTTTCTAAAACATTGTTTTTTGTTTCATCAAAAGAAGCCATTTGTAGAAAAGATGAAAAAATGTGGCATTTGTTCAGTCTTTTCCTTTCCCACCCAAACACACACAATCTTTATTATATCACCTCTAAATTATGATTTTAATTTAATATACACAAGAAAACCTTACAAATATAAGCAGGCTCAAAAGACTAGTCACAAGTACCTCAAACACATCAGCCCAAAGACACCAAGTAAAATTATTTATGATACATCAGTCATTCTATGTTTCTCATAAACCTTGAAAACCAAAACGGGTCGTAGTTTCTTTTTTAATACGCTTTCCTCCGTTGAATTATGTAAAACTTCCAAAGATATGAACATCTCTATATACAAAGAAGTGGTGTGGCAGTAGGTGTGACCTTACACACTTTTCACTGAAAACAAATTACAAACAATTTGCTCTGAACCTATTCTTCAATTCTGGAAGGAAGGGAATCTGAAAGATAAAGAAATCTAACTTCCATGACCAAACTATTTTTCATTTGAAAAAAGCATAAAAATCTGAGTTGAGCTAAGCTGCTTGGAAAGTAGAAGGAATAACTCTGCTGTCCCTAAGCTTTGTTAGTTAGGAAGCAGGTAGGAATTGCCAACCCCAGGAAGAAGTCTAATGTAGTGTCCCATACGCCATCCAGTTAGAGCAGCTCTTCAACGACATTTAAACTGGTCCATCTCCCTAGAAGACAGAAAAATTAATTATGAAATTATTCTTTTTTGTGTTTTGGGTTTGTTTTTTTTGCTTTCTTCTTTCCCCTTCCCCATCCCCATCACCCTCCTTCTTCTTGATTACTCCTGCCTCATATTGGTTACCGGTTGAACATTTTCAATACCTTTCTGACTATTTCAGAGCTTTCATCTGTCATTTACCTGTGTTTAGCTTACAGGAGTTGAGGCTTCATTTTATTTTGCATAATTTATTATTATTTGTTTAAAGATTTTTGTGTATTTATTTGAGAGAGAGGGAGAGAGAGCAACCACGAGCAGAGGAGAGGGAGAAGCAGGTTCCCCACTGAGCAAGGAGCCCGATGTAGGACTCCATCCCAGGAACCCTGAGATCATGACCTCAGCTGAAGGCAGATGCTTAAGCCACTGAGCCACCCAGGTGCCCCGTATCATTTATTATAAAAAAAAACTATTTGATAAGAAGCACAGAGAGCTCAAGTGGTATATGCAAAGTCACTGACTGATTAGAGGAGTCAGGATCTGAGCCCAGGGAGGCTGAACCCGGACACTGTGCTCCCTTCCTTAAAGCTGCACCAATGTTTATATCTTAGCAAAAAACAATCCGTACAATGTGCTGAGCCTTCTAATTGTTGATATGCATACATATTTATCACCCCATGTTAGACCCTCAGCGACCTTAGGAAATAGGTTTAATAACTACATTTTGCAGACAAAGAAACAGTTGCGTGCAACTGACTTTGCCAAGACTGCGCAGCTGGCACTCAACCCAGGTCTCATAGTTTGTATTTAAGGCACGTTTCCATCTATTACCTCATGTAAGGACTGTGCCAGGCTCAGGAATCTCTCAATAAATACTTTCTGCTTGAATGCAATGGATCTGCACACTCTGTAAAAGGTCTGCAAGAGGCAGACGTGGTAACTACGACTGGAGAAGTGAGGAAGCTTGCTGGGGCCACTCAGCTAGGAGGCTGTGGAACTGGGCTGCGAGCCCGAGTCCCCCCACCGGGTCCCCCCACTGGGGGGGTGGGATGCTGACCAGCTGTATGAGGGGCAAGCTGCCAGCAAGAAAGGAATTCTCAGCAGACCGATTGTTAAAAAATGCAGCTCTCGTGTGCACTGAAGTATCTGGTAGTGAAGCTTCCTGATTGTGTCTGCACATTACCTTCCAGTGATTCAGAAAGAGGGAGCGAGCAAATATGAACAGTTTGTGGATCTAGGTGAAAATATATAGGTGTTCCTTGTACCGTTCCTTTAATTTTATGTAGATTTGAAGTTTCCTAAATAAAAAGTTGGAGAAGGAAGAAAGGGAAAGAGGGAGGAAGAAGAAAAAAGGAAGGAAGGAAGGAAGGAAGGAAGGAAGGAAGGAAGGAAGGAAGGAAGGAAGGAGAACTCAGGAAGTATATTCACCCTCTGATTCTCTAGTTTGCACGTGTGTATTGAAGACTGTGGAGTCCTGACTTTTGACTATCAAGTGATTTATTTATTAAAATTGCTGAAATACAGTATCTGTATAGATGACACTCACTGAAAAGAGTCTACGTACTGGCACCTATGGGTATGTTTTAAAATGTATAGATAATCCTTCTATTCAAAGGGCAGCTATATTTCTAATATATCCTGCAATGAAAATTTGCTTCCTAATCAAATATATGATTCTCTTCTGCATAAGCAGAAAAAGAAATAATGGAAGTGTTTGAAATGAGCTGATTTAGCAAGCATGAATTCATTTTGGACGAATTACAAGATTTAGATGCTCAATATTCTTAACTGCTATCATAAAAATAATTTTGATGGATTGCTGACCCCTGGTTTTCTCTTCTTCTCATTTGTGTTTAAGGACCAAAACATTTAAACACAACACAATAGAACTGAAAACTTATAGCATAAGGTGGCTTGGTTAAGTGTCCGACTCTCGGTTTTTAGCTCAGGTCGTGATCTCAGGGTCGTGAGATGGAGCCCCAAGCCAGGCTTCTGTGCTCAGGTGGGAGTCTGCTTGAGGTTCTCTCTCCCTCTGCACCCCTACCCCCCTCACTCTCTTTCTAAAATAAATAAATACATCTTTGGGGGAAAAATTTATAGAACAAAAAATCCAATAGTCAATAAAATTTATTTGTAATACATGCATTTTATAATTGATTTGGGGGACCTTTTTGTTTATATTTTGTATATTTTAAAATTCATGATTTTTAAACTTCTTTGAATAATATAAGCTAGAAGGAAAGAAAAAAGTCAAAGTCTTCTTACTGATCATTTAGCATTGAGTTGGATTTCCTTTAGGTCTTTTTTTTTAAATTCATAGTATTTGTTTTTTCTTATATACATTCCTATTTATTCTGTCTACTTCTTTTGTATCTTGCCTTTTTGATTTTTATCTTTTTATAAGATTTTATTTTTAAGTAATTTCTATACCCGAAGTGGGTCTCGAACCTACAACCCAGAGATCAAGCATCACATGTTCTTCCAAATGAGCCACGCAGGCACCCCTATGACTTACCTTGCTCTTTTGAAGTAACACTATCTCATAAGCATTTTCAGTATTATTACAGTTTTAAACATATTTTTTAAGGATTTTATTTACTTGTTTGAGAGAGAGAGCCAGAGAGAGAGAGCACAAGCAGGGGGAGCAGCAGAGGGAGAGGGAGAAGCAGGCTCGACCCCAGGACCCTGGATCATGATTTTAGCCAAAGGCAGATGATTAACTGACCAGGTTACACCCAGGTGTTCTCAGTTTTAAAAATACTTTTAAGGTAAGAAGAATAAAAATAATAACAAAGTAACTCTGAGAGGATATAGAAGAAATTAGGTAGAGATCGGGGCAGCTGGATGGATAGTTGTTCTGGGCAGGACACAGGCTTCCCATTGAACTCTCCTGTATATTTCTCACATAGTTTTTGACCTGTCTACATATAACACTTGTTAGAAATTCAGAGAAAAAGGGATCCCTGGGTGGCTCAGCGGTTGAGTGCCTGCCTTTGGCCCAGGGCATGATCCTAGAGTCCTGGGATCGAGTCCCGCATCGGGCTCCCTGCGTGGGGCCTGCTTCTGTCTCTGCCTCTTTCTCTGTGTTTCTATGAATAAATAAACAAAATGCTTTTAAAAAAAATCAGAGAAAAGGATTAGAATCATTTAAAATTGGGGCATGATGTTATATAAGTAGATAGACCACAATTCATATTTATTTGCATAGTTCTTCCTTATGGAATTCTCAAGTTCTGTTTAATTTTTTCCTCATACAACAGTTTGTGTTTTTAACTATTTCCATGTGTGTTTGAACAATTGCCCAATCTGGTCTGGTCACCAGTTGAAATAATCATCCTGTCTTAGTGTCCATAGGTATATTCTTGGTTTTTTGTACTGTTGATAATTTACAATCATGTTTGGAGACTAAATCCTCAGTAATTTCCTTTTATGCTCTCCTCCTCCCCCCATTTAAGAACCATTTCTCTCTTCTGTATCAGAGATCTCGTCAAAATATAGGCTTTGCATTGGTATGTTCCATTCTTTTCCAAGGAGAAGGCCATACCCTGACATATGTTCCACATATTTCTTGGCAACTATTTATTTATTTACTTATAAATTTATTTGTTTATTTGAGAGAAAAGGAGAGCAGAGAGAGAGAGAGAGAGAGAGCACAGGATTGGGGGGAGGGCAGAGGCAGAAGGAAAGGGAGAAGCAGACTCCCCACTGAGCAGGGAGCCCGACGCAGGGCTCGGTCCCAGGACCCTGGGATCATGACCTGAGCCTGAGGCAGGTGCTTAACTTACTGAGCCTCCCAGGCACCCAATTCTTGGCAACTTTAACCCACTGTCTAGGTCTATTAGGGAATAGTGAGAACATTTGGGGCGGGACCATGACGTGTTATTGTGGTCAATCCGTGCATATGACAAATGCCCAATTCCTGGGGATCTTCATAGAGATAGTAACAAACATTATTGTAAACTTCTACAAGTATTTGGAGTCCTCTGCTTCCAGGACTGTGGGCCTCTGGGTGTCAGACTGAAAAGTCTGCCAACCTCACCTCACCCTGTGCACCTCATGTACGTCAACGTGCACGGACAGCAGAACCGGGTTCTTGGCCACACGATGTCATGGTTCCCCTGAGCCCATGGAGAGGACTCCCTGGCCTCTCCGGCTGGGTTTCTGCAGCTGCCACCCTGTCCACCCTCTGCAGTGGCGCTGGTGGCCTGCCCTAGCCTCCTGCACGGTGAGAAGAAGGCACCAGGACCTCAACTTACCCCACAGCAGCCGCAGCATTGACAGTCTCCACACAGGGTCCCCAGGAGGCCGTTGACCACCTGGATGACACAGAGAAGCATCTGGATTGCTCCTACGACCAGCAGGATGGAGAAGAGGGTCAGATTCCAGGGCACCACATCCTCAGGCTTGAGGCACTTGCTCCATAAGGCCTCATCATTGAGGTAATCCCTGGGGGGGGGGGGCATGGAGGAAGAAGGAGACATTGGTAAACTGTGTGCAGTACCCCAGGCTAGAGAGACACCACCATCATTTTTCTTTTGCCATACTTTCCATCCCAAATATAAGCTCCACAGGAAAAATATCCCGTAATAACAATTTTAAAAACAACACCTAACTTTTTTATTAAGTCTATACTATGTACCAGCCAGACCCTGTTCTCGACACTATACACGTACCCACTTTTTTTTTTTTTTTCTTTCTCAGAGTGACCTTATGGTTCGTTTCTTCCATATCACAAGTAAGGACATAGGGGCACAGAGAGGTTAAGCAACTTGCCCCTAGGCCACATAGCTACTAAGTGACAGAGTGATTTTTTATTTTTTACTTTTGACAGAGTGATTTTTGTGAGCTGGCCAAAAGGATAGGTAAATCCAGTATCTATCATGGGGCCAGGAAAATGAAGGCTCCCCAGGAATAGACTCTCACCAGTGTTCCCGGCCATTATCCTCCCCACTGGGAGGGACCATCTGGACTTTTTTTTTTTTTTTTTCCAATCTGGACTTTTAACAAACTTTCAAGTCTAGTGGCCATCTGAAGCCATGTAAAGTATAATCACGTCCCATGGCTAAAGAGAAGAGCTTAGTTGTTTAAGGCCTAATTCTAGCCAAACTGCGCATCTGTTAACAGAAAGATTTAATGGCTTCCTTCAAATTCCTTTATCCCTACCTTCAAAAAGGAAAAAATAATCTGCTGCCTAAATACATAGTTTGTAAAACTTTGAAAGAGGAGAAACCGCAGTATATTCATAAGCTGTATACATTAGGGGTTCACTACAATATAAGAGGCATTGCGTCCTGAAGGAGAAATGTGAAGTATATTAAGACACAAACAAGGGTAAAGTAGGTCAATGTGGATTATTATAATTTCTTCTCACATTCTTAGAGCTACAAATTGGTCTCTCCCTCTTCCTTTATGTATCCTCTATCGTTTTCGCGGGCTCAGTGGGAAACTCCACCTGGCTACTAAAATAACATCTACCTTATTGTTTCCAGATCTTTTTGATGACTCCTGTTTCTGACAAATTCTCCAGTGCATCAGTACTCATTTTTAAATACGTTCTGTATTAAGATTTTCAAAAGTCTTTGGAACGATGGAAGATACCCTGGAGTTTAGCGGAACAGAAGGAACAAAGGAAAGAAGGAGCATGTTGCTCTTGATTTAAAAAGAAAACATTGCATTGTGTGTAGCATTGATTCACTTTTCCATAATCGCACAGTTTCTACAGCTGCTCATTAGCCGCGTGACTTGCGTGCTTATCTGTAAAGTGGGGATGACATCAAATCGTAGGGTTGCTGTGACAGTTACATGAATTAATGCTGGTTAAGTGCTTGGAGCAGTGTGTAGCATGTAGTAAGTGCTCAATAAACACTAGCACTTTTATTATTGTGCTTGACCTGAGCAGCGTGGTCTAAAGGAAAGAGCCTGGTATTGTGGATTCAGTTGGGCCTGGCTTTGAGGGCAAGCATCCCTCTCACTAGCTGTGCATTCCTCCTACAAGTCTCAGCATCAGCTCATCATTCAAAAAATGGGCTGAGAACAACCTCACAATTGTGAAGCCTCGTGAAGGTAACACACCTTCTGTATTGGATGCAACTTCCCTTTTTTTTTTTTTTTTTAATTTACTCGATTATTTTTGAAAACTCATCTCTCTGGTCTGCATTTTTCTACGCGGTCCTTGCTGCCTTTGCAGCTTTCAAACTTGGTCATAGAACGTCACAAAGGCACAGTATTTTCCAGGCACATTTTATAAAAGAAAAGATTCTGAGATGAAGTCATTGGCCAGCCCGGGCCCTTTCGCTCGGCGACAGTCTCTGCAGAGATGGGACGACAGCGCCCCCTGGTGGCGATGTTGGAAAAGCGCTCTCGGGGCTCTTGGAAGCCAGGGTGCCTTGGAGTCTGGGTACCTTGGAGGCATCCTCTCAGTCCCACTCCTGCTGCTGCTTCACCGCTCACGAACCACCACGAATACCCATTCCAGACCCTTCTACTCTCCCCCCAGACTCAGGCCCGAGACTCTGGGATGCTGGCAATGATTGCTGTGTGCGACTCTCCAACCCCAGGGGAGGGGGGACCCTAATGTTTCACCTCCTCGGGAGTAATCCTGCTTCCACCTTCTGTGAAGCAAGGAGAGTGGAGGCAAGTTTAAAGCCACCCAACTGGAGTTTTCAAGCATCTCGATATTGGGAAGGACATTTCCACCTGACCTGCTGCCATCCTATCCACACCTGGATGGAAAGCCTTGGATCTCCTGAAACTGCCTTGCAAGCAACCAAGGCGGCCAAGGCAAGGAAAGGGGGGGGGGCCTCAATGCTCTGCCTGGCTCACTCAGGGGCCGTTTCCTCCAGAACGGACTCCCTGCTGTCCCCCCCTGCCCCGTGCCCTCAGCTGGCTTTGGTGGTCCTCCTGTGGCTCTCAGCACCCTCTGTTTCCTCTGGAGCAGAGCCCCTAGGACCCTGAGCTGTCATTGTCTGTCCATTTGCCTGTCTTCTTTTCACGACTGCACACACCAGCCCAGCCCAGCCTCCCAAGTCTGTCCCCAGTTCTAGCACTGGGCGTGTCAGTCACTAGCAGCAGCTGCGGTGTCCCGGTCCCGGCTGTGCGCTGGGCCCTGGCCTACCTGCTGCACACCCTCTTTCCCAATCCTACAAGGAGAGGCTATCTTATTGGAACGATGCTTGGCATGGAGTAGCCTCACGGAACATTCACGGAAAAAATGGACACACACACAGATTAAGAGCTCGAGGCTAGTAAATGGAAGTGCCCGGATTTGATCTTGGGTCTGCCTGACTCCACAGCCAATATTCTTAATCATTACACAAGCCTCGTCTGTTTGAGCGATGATATCCCTTTGGTAGATTTGAAATGTGGTTTATTGATGAGATGTGATTTACATGATATAGTTACAATTGCATGCCAGGTAAGTTTCACCCGTAGCACGGTAAAGAGAATGTTCTCTTTGAACCTTCACGGTTCTGGTTGAAAAAGAGAAATTAAAGCACTAAGTCATAATAAAAGCGTAACATTTCCGAACGTTCTAATGCATAATGATGAATTCCGTTCACAGTAATGAGTTATACTCATAAAAATGAATCCTATGGCGGAATGGTTTGCAAACAGCATGTGGCAGTAATTGTGCCAAGTGCTTTCTGTACCTCGGGTCTTTCATTCTTCCCTGGAGCTGTGAGGCAGAGCTTGCTGTCACCCCCACTGGACAGAGGAAGAGCCCAGAGGTTAACGCATCGTCGAAGATCACACCACTGGGATGTAGCAGGGTGTGACCGGACTACGGTCTGGTCCCTAAGGCCCATCAGGCCAAGAGCAAAGCTTCTTAACCTCCCTGAGTGTTTCCTGCTTCGGGAAAGCTGGAAAGCCAGGGTGCAATCCCGTGTCACTCTGTCACTGTGGCTCTCAGCTCTAGGGAATGTGTTCAAGAGCAGCTGATGGGTAATCTTTGAGGCCCAAGTGCAGATGGTCTACACGGAAGTCCAGAAGGAACACTGGTCGTACTTGACTTCCGTGTTTCGGTGTGAGGGAGCTCGCAGGGCTGTGGCCCGACTGGGGAGGACTGTGCTTGGCCCTGTCCCTGGTCCCCCCCCGCCCTCCACTGCTAACCGTCCTTGGCCGGCCTCTGGCTCTCCCTCCTGTAGCGCCCCGTGCCCTGTGCAAGCTGCTTCCCTTTCAGCAGCTCAGGGTCAAGGTAGAGGTAGCCAATTGTTTCAGAAAGGAAGACCTTGGATGGGAGGAGGTCCCACATCAAAGGAAGCCAAGAGGGTGTTTCCCGAAATGTCCTAGTCTTCTTTTTCCTTCTAGAATGCTTCGTTAGTATGACTCTCATGGCAGAAAAAGGTAACTGTCCTTGCTCTTTTACTGTGATTGCCAGCCAACATTTCCAAGGGACAGATGACAGGCTACATTCTATGGCATTGAGGAGTCCTGAATTTTGTGTCCCCGGGTGGACATCTCAGAGTCCACCTTAATGACCTTTGTCCTGTCTCCTCACACCTAATCCTGATGATTTCATCTCAGAGGGGCTCTGAAGTCTGTGTCCTTTTTTTTCGAGTCCCAGTTCCACTGCCTCGCAGGTGTTCATAATCTCATCTGGATCATTACTCCGACCTCCTACTTTTCTCTCTTGGTTCCTGAGCACTCGTTCATCCTCCACATCACTGCCATCACGATCGTCCTAGAGATCCTAAGTGCTGGTGGCATGTCCTGCTCGAGGTCCTCTACTGGTCCCTGAAATCCCAAAGTTCTGGCCTGCCTGTCAATCACACCCCTGCGTGGTGTCCCCTTCTCTTCCTCTCGGCCACATTTAACTTGAGCTTCTGGCTCATGGTGATGGGACATTCTCTGAGCATGCTGGCCCTTCCCGTGGTTGTCTCAGGACCTGCTCTCCTCTCCGCCTAAAATGTGCCTTCTCCTCCCTCTCTGGAAGGCACACCTGTGCTCATGTCTCCAAACCAGCCCGTCCGTGTCAGCTCGTCAGAGAGGTTTCCCTTCTCCATTTCATCCCTTTCTGCCTTGTGAGGGTCTGGCCCGTGTTGTCACCCTAACCGGCCCTGTGCTCACTGGGGCAGGGGCATATCTATCCTCTGCTCCATGTCTGGCCCAGGCTTCAGCACGAAGTGGGGTACCAGCCAAGTGTTTGTTTGCTTTTAAAATTTTCCTTTTACTAATTACTAGCTATGGAGCCCTGGGCAAATTAACCTTTTTGAAGTTCATTTTTCAACTCCAGGGGTAAGAATTTGTCTCAGATTTATTAGCGAGATTAAGTAAGAGAATGCATGCAAAGCCACTTGGCCTCTAAACATTAAAAAGGGGAAGGAGGAGGGAAAAGAGAAGGAGGAGAAGAGGGGAAAGGGGGAAAGGAAGAAAGGAAGAAAGAGAGAAGAGAAAGGAAGGAAAGAAAGAGAGAAGAAAGAAAGAAAGGAAGAAAGAAGTAGCAGTGGCTTCCACTGCCGTTTGGTGACAAGGAAAGAGCGACAACTGTCCTGAGTCCTTTCACTGGGGCTCATACATGCCAGTGATTCATCGCTGCTCCTCACTGGTAACTGTGCACGTGCGTTAGGTCTGCACCTATCACCACAACTGCTACAATGCTCATGTTCTGGAATCCCCTGGATAAGAAGAGTCCATGGAGGCAGAGGCCCCTAAGCTATGCTAGATGGAATCTATAACCTATACAAAAAGTGGATAATGCAAATCAATGATCACTTGTGTTCTAGAAAAGAGATGGTGACTTGGACTCAAAAAGATTGGATTTGGGGCGCCTGGATGGCTCAGTGGTTGAGCGTCTGCCTTTGGCTCAGGTCATGATCCCAGCGTCCTAGGATTGAGTCCCACATCGGGCTCCCTGCATGGAGCCTGCTTCTCCCACTGCCTGTGTCTCTGCCTCTCCCTCTGTGTCTCTCACGAATATATAAATTAGAAATATTAAAAAAAAAAAAAAGATTGGCTGTGAGCTTCAGTCCTCAAGAGACAGCATTTCTCTGCGAAAGCGGCCTGTCCCTTCTGGGCCTCAGCTATCTTCCTCTAAAGGAGAGGTAATCTCACATGCTTTTTGTAGGGATCAAAGGAAACATGTGGGCGAAAGCCCTTTGTGAACCAAAAAACACCAAATGACAGAGGTTCAATTATTGTAAGAAATTCAAGATGAGCCCCTGCAGTCTGCGGGAAGGCTTGGAGCTGGTGTGGGCGATTAGGTCATAAAGGAATGTGATTTCTTGCCTCACAAGAGAGGACACAGGATGTAGGAGACAATGGAATGCTGAGGAAAGCCTGCCAGGTGGCAAAGAGGATGCTCCACCTAGAGCCCCTCCTCCTGAGAGCCCTTCCTGTGCCAGTCGGGGCACATGTCATGCCTTGTACAGACAGAGGGCTTGGCACCTTCTGTGGGATTAAATTCCAAAGTCAGAGCACGAGGGAAAAAAAAAAAAAAACTACAACCAGGAATAGTCAAAGTCTCTCTTAAATATCCTACAAATCACCTGGAAAGTGTAGCATCCATGGTTTTGCAATGACCCCGACACAGCGAGATTTAATCATATTTTAGTTTGAAGCCACTACGCAGATATTGTGGCTTGAATACCTCTCTCCTCTCGGGTAATTATCAGAGCCCAGCCACGAACAGAGGAGGGGGGAGAGTGCAGAAATGTCCCTGCTTGCCTGCAAAGTTGACTGTCTTCTGTTTTTATTCGTAGACCTCTCTAATCTGCTAGCAGGTGATGAACGGGTTCGTTGTTGGGAGAAGACAGGATAACACACATGAAAGCATCCATCGCTGAGTGACGTGCATGAAAACTCGCTTCATCAGAAGGACAGAGCACTTTGGAGGGTAGGTTCCTGTCCTTCCCCCACACTGGCATTTCCTCTACTGGCCCACAGAGCAGCTGTCACTCTCCTGACCTTGGGCATCCGTCCCATTCCATCCCAAGCAGGGAGCGGCTGTGCCAGGGGAGGGCGTTAGGCCTCACGCCATTGTGCTGTCTTGGGGTGGTACTGGAGGGCCAGGGTTGTGTTTCCTTTTCTCCCTCCTTTGTTTTGGACATAGACCTGTCCTGATTAATTTTAAGGTCATCATTCAAGGACCAATAAACAGAAAAGCACGTCTAATCCTGCACTGATGCTGTTGACGGAAATAATAGGAGAAGAGGCCTTGAAAGGAGACAATCTGGAGTTTCATAAACATGGCCCTGGGAGGGAGAGTGTGAGCCATCGGGGAAGAACCTCCAGAAACGGGTCTGGTGTCTGATTTCTATGCTCATGTAGGCCAACCCCATGGCAGTTGGACATTTCCAACAATCCCCTGCAAGAAAAGGGGGCTTTCCGCAATATAATCAATACCTCTGGGACTCCCTGCATGTGATGAGGATAGGAGGGGCCTGTGCTCCTGTTTAACTCCAGGTTAGGGATGAGATCTTACCTGAAACCCTTGTGACCTGTATCGTCACAGAGCCAGCGCCCTCCACCTCCCCATCTAAAGTCTGCTCTTGAGTTTCTTTAGACTCTACAGATTTCTTTAGGCATGGACCCTTCCTTCACATGTAGGAAGGCCCTACAACTGCGTTTCATGACCCCCTAGGCGTGTCAGTCACCGTGCCAGGCAGGGATGGACAAAAGAGAAGTGGGCCCAGGCCTCCTGGAGGTCACAGGCTGGCGCAGCCCTGCCTCACAGACTGTGATGGAAATGTCCTATATCTGTGAGTGTCAGTGCAGTTGCTACTAGACACACGTAGCTACTGGTACTCAAAATCTGGCTAATGTGATTGAAGAGTTTTTAACTTTATTTCATTTAAATGAATTTAAGTTTGAACAGGTACATATGGCCACTGGCTACCGCACTGGACAGTGCAGTCTATGGGCAGAGGGAGGTGTAATGTAGAAAGACTAGAACTCAAAGTCAGAAGACACGAGTTTGAGCCCCGCCTGTGTCCTCAACTAGCTGTGTGACTTTGAGCCAGCCGAACTTAGTAAGCCTGCCTTGGCAGGGAGTAACTACCTCTTGGGGTTTGCTGTGGGGATTCAATTATAAATTTGTGGGGAAAAAAGTTCTTTATCAGCTTACAAAGTTCTATGAAAATATGAAATGTTATTTCAATGGGTTCTATTAACTCTCATGAAGAATCTACAATATCTCCAACGTCATTTTTCCATAAATTTGTGCCTTAAAAGATTGTTTAGTCATAGAGCATTTGGGGTATTAGTGAAAACCTTTGAGTCCTGTTAGTGAGTAGTCATTCTCATTTTCTATTAAAAGATTTTCCATGGAAGCCACCACTTTCTGTTTCCTAATATTATTAGTTGCCTCATGTTGTGGCTCATAAATGTTCGGGTGTCAGTAATGACACTGCAAACCTCCTTCTCTCAGGCCAGCTGAGGCACCCTGTCTTGTTATTTCCCCTGGTGTCTGTCAAGAGAGCACTTAGAGGTGAGCTCTTGGGCAACTTCACACCACCCACGTGTCCAGCTCTTCTCCCTCAGAGGAGCAATGTGCCTGAGACTCATCAAATGACAAGGTGACAGGACCTGGGCAGGCTGCCCTGGTGGGGACACATGGGCATTGCAGGGTGTACCTTACCCGTCATGGAAGGGGTAGCCCCACGTGCTATTGTCCATGAGACACTTAGGACCCCTGTTGATTGAGATGGCCGAGATGACAAATGAGTATCCAGCACCCAAGAATCCAATCACAGCAAATATTGTGGAGGTGAACATCTGAAAGAGAAGGAGACAGGCAGGTTCCTAAGGTGTTCTCGAAGTTACCCCCTGCACCCCTGACCAGCTGTTGTCGGGCGTGGGGACTCCAGGGAAGTTACGGGGTAAGAGCCAATCTTCTCAAGTAGGTGGGGCCTGTGGGCTCTCCCAGGATGAACTTTGGTATCTTGTGACCCCTTCTTCTCCCCCGTCCCCATAGCTTTTCGTACCTATTCACTGATGACTGAAGTGCGAGTCGTCGGTCGACCCCTCTGAGTCATGGTTTTTCACCTTGTGAAGAATAGAATCTCTCCCTAATTTCCCCTCTTCTCAGAGCTAATATGAAAGGCCAAGCTATTACTGCATCAAAGGATCTTAGAATTGGAAGTGATCTTAAAAATTTTCTGGTCTAGTCACCTCACTTAAGCTAAGCCATGGGCGGGGGCAGGGGTGGGGGTGGGGATCCTATTTGGCCAGCAGGCTCTGCTCATGAGAAAGAACAGAGGTCCCAGACATCTTCTCCTGGCTCCAGTTCCATGTCTCAAGGTCAGAAAGATGAAGCCCAACTTCTCTTCCATGTGGCAGCAGCCTTTAAAATAGCTGAAGATCTTTTATATTCACATAAACATATTTTATATGTTACATCTCTCCACCTTTTCTATCCTCTGAAGGTTTTCTCTTCTTGGGGTTAAACAAACCCCTAAATTCAAGTTCTTTTAAATGTTTTCATATGACAGGGATTAATTAGTAGAAGACATAGATGGCACTAGCATCTTTCTTTTTGTGATTATAAAAGTAAAAGAATTATAGAATGTGAAAGGCAGGAAAAATCCTAAAGCCCATCCAGGCTAACCACCTCCTACAGATGAAAACAATCAGGCCCAGAAATGCAATGTCCGTTCTCTACGGGCGTTAGAGGATAGCATGGCAACGTTAATGCTTTTGGAAACAGAGGTGGGAAATGATCACCAGTATTACTTTGGTCACATGAAGGTGTAGTGCAAAGCATATGAGTTTCAAAGTCGGGAGGCCCAGGATCCAATCACGGCTTTGCAGCGTTTCTCTGTGTGATGACTCTGCATAAGGGTCGGGTGCTCAGAATCGATAGGATGGACATGATAACGCCTGCCTAAAAGGCCTGTTGTGAAAATCAGATGTGGTAACCTCAGTTAAATGTCACTTACTTCCCCTCTTCCTCTTCTGTCTATTGCGAACAATCTCACCGCAGAATATATTTGGGCAGGGGGTGGGGCGGGGGTGGGTTTGAGGGTGGAGAGGATCCGAGAGTGCCTGGATAATTGGAATCTGTGGGGTTCCATGTTAGCTTGTATTTGTTTCCATGTTATGTATTTATATATTCTTGTCACAACTTTGCAGGCTCAGTCTTGAGCCTTGTTTGACTTCCTATGTCACACTGACCGTCCTCTCCTTCATCTCTTACCCTCAACACTCTGGACTGTATAAACTTCTGTCTCAGTGCAGTGCTCGGAGCACAGCCATGGATAGCTTTTTATGTCTATCTTCCCCAGCCAGGGCATAAGCTCCTTGCAGTCATGGACAATGAGTTATTTGAAGATAGTTAGGACATTGTTCTATCCCTATTACCATCTGCCTAGTTTTTCTTCTTCCAACTTCTTCAAAGGCACTGGGTAACTACTTGTTGGATGTTTTCAAAGGCAGTGGTTTCACATTACTCATTATTTAAATTTTCCCCCTCAATTTTTGTGTCTAGTTCCATTCTCACCATTAGGAACATTTGTGAATTCAATCTAGGTCAGAAAGAAATGAAAACATTGGTCAAGTCATCATGTTAGAACAGGCAATATCTTTTCCAAAGAACGTCTAGTCTGGACGCCTGGGTGGCTCAGCGGTTGAGCGTTTGCTTTCAGCTCAGGGCATGATCCCGGGGTCCTGGGATCGAGTCCCACATCGGTCTCCTTGCGTGGAGCCTGCTTCTCCCTCTGACTGTGTCTCTGCCTCTCTTTCTCTCTGTCTGTCATGAATAAATAAATAATATCTTTTAAAAGAGGGGTATCTAGTTGAATAATTTTGGAGATTGCTGGGTTATATCAAGTTAAATAGGTTTCGCTCCTGTTTTACTTCTAAAAAGTCTTTGTGACATGCTAAAGTCTGTGAGCCTTCAAGAAGGGTATTCTGGAATATGCACAAAATTATTAGCTCTCATATCATCCTTGAAAAGTAAGGGAATTGCCTTGGAGTTGAGTCCTTATTTTATCTAACAGGCAATAGGGCACTTCCTCAAACACTTTATTTTGAACAACTGAGTCCTGTAGAAACAACCCAACTAATGTTAGCCGACAGACTTGTTGAACCAAAGTTTTCTGAACACAGATATATTAATTATTCTAGGAAGGCTGACCTCATGATTTCTAGCTCTGAATGTTATAGTTAACAAATCCTTGAAAGGACATTCTGAATGAGCATACCTAGTGTTTACAATTGTGGGGATCATTATATATAACTGCAAGAGATGTGTTCAAATATTGCTTTTGTCTTTTGTGAATTGATATTTGTGACTGAGTGAAATTTCCACGGACAGGATCATAAACACATACAAAAATGTTGCATCCAGACTCAATGGAAGAGAAGAGAAGATGTACTATGGAAAAGAATCATCTTTCTTAAATCCCCCTCAAGCTGGCTGTCGTTCCAAAGAATGCAGAGGTAAATGTCAGAGCCCGGGCTTCTGACCTCAGAAAACACTTCTTGAGATTAAATATTTTCATCTAGAAAACTTCTGACGGCTCAAAATGTGTCTTTAGTTGTAGCAGAGGCATTGATGTCAAAAAAGCACGAATATATTAAAAATAAATGAGTAAGGGAAAAGTCTTACTTCAAAATCAGTGTATTAAAATTTTATAGAATGTGATTAAAATATGTGTTATTCAAAGTTTGTATATTGATGCCAGTCGAAGAGGTTTTTTTTTTTAAACCTCTTTATGGGAAAATAAATAGTTTTATATTCAGTTTTGCTTATATTTGGGTATATATGGTGACTTGCAGAGTTTTCCAATCTCATTGGAATATATAACTTTTCCATGAGTTCTTGCAAGAACACACCTTGAGAAATGCTGCTCTAATTCTTAGAGACAGTTTGTCTGCCTGGCTCTTGTCTCTGAGCTACCTCCATGCTCCAGTCAAACTGCTGTTCGGTAAGACACAGCTGATACAACTCTACGATGGCCAGAACGTTCCAGTCCAGCAACTGAAAGCTTACACTCAGGGCAGTTTCTTCTAACGTTACCTCTTGTCCTTTCAGAGTGAGACTCTGAATGGTCTGGAAACACTTGTTAACATGAAGTCCTTTGCAATATTGAGTTGTCTCAATGAAAAAATGGATTCTATAGCATCTTAAAACTGGGTTAAAAGTCTTCAAAAGTCAGAATTTCTACTATATCAGTATTTAAATATTCTTATAATTAATTTTAATACATAAGCTCTCAAAAATCATCTGATGTAATGATCTCACTTTTTAGCTAATAAAAATATCTCCCTTCAATGAGAACCTTAGATGCCTTATCTCATTTTATCCTCTCAACGAACTAGTGAGGTGAGTATTATTATTTACAATTTCTAGACAGAAAACAGACTACTAGTAATTAAGATAATTGCTCTAAATTAAATAGTACAGAGGTAAAATTGGGATCAATCCATGGTCACTTGTTCCCAAACCCCATGCTCTGAACTTGTAGCTTTCTCAAGTCACACATCTAGAAAGTGGCTGAGCTAGATTAAGAACGGGGATCTCCTCCCTCCCAGCCCAGTGTCCTGTACCCTTTACACTCTCTCTTTCTCCCTTCCCCTCACCCCCATCCCACCCCCACATATCCAGAACACACTGCTACTAGCACAAGAAACTCTGTCATTTGCAAGTTTCCCTGTGCATGGCATTGGTTCTCTCACAGAAATAAAACAACATATATATATATATATAGTTATATATATATATATATATGTATATATATATATATATATAAATGGCTTTTTGTTTACTTGACATTCTGATTTTGAGTCCCAGTTATTAGTCAGGAATCATTACCCCAGGGGTGCCTGGGTATCTCAGTTAGTTAATCATATGCCTTCCTCTCAGGTCACCATCCAGTGGTCCCCAGAGTTGGGCTCCCTGCTCAGTGGAGAGTCTGCTCCTCCTTTTCCCTCTGCCCCTCCCTGTGCTCCTTCTCTCTCTCTCTTAAATAAATAAAGTCTTAAAACTTAAAAAAGGAATCATTACACTACTAAGAATACAAGAGTATCTAAAATTGCTGTAATGAAAAAGAAGATACATTTCCAGGAAGGCAGTTTGGAAGGCTGAAGAGCCCCATGTTCTCACCCTCAGCGTCACTGAGGCCCCACCTCCCTGGCCTCAGCTTCCAGTAAATAGACGAAAGAAGGCAGTTCTAGAAGGTCCTCTCAGCTAAAACAACCCAGGATTTCAACATCTGCTGACCAGTAGTAAGAGGAGAAATCTGACTCATGCTATTCCTGCTGTGTAAGCTGAATAAAGGATTTTAGATATTACTCCTGGAATATTTTCACAGGCAGATATTTAAAGATACAGAAAGTGAGTACAAATGCACACATTCTTTGTGTTAGGCAAGTCTGAGTAAACGAAAATCCAAGTTAACATAAGATATCAATGAGATAATATTCACTTTAGGAGGAGTCCCCATCGTAAGGACCTCCAGACCAGAACAGTCCAATGAAGTTGTGTGTGTGTGTGTGTTTTTTCCCCAATGGAGTTTTAAGGAGAGCCATATATGTAATTTAACACTTTCCAGTAACTACCATTTAAAAAGTTAAAACAAATCAAACAAAACCCCCAAAAAACAGGAACAGTGAGATTAATTTTAATATATTTTCTTTAACTCAACATATTCAAAAATTATTATATCAATATATAATCAATATAAAGATTACTAATGAAATGTCTTACATTTTTGTATTAATTCTTTGAAATCTGGTGTATATTCTATACTCATGATACACCTTAATTTAGGTTAGCCACATTTCACTGCTCAGTAGCCACATGTGAATTGCGGCTATACTATACTGGACAGCACAGTCTAGACTATTTGAAAAATTGATTTTTGGTAGTAAAAGTTTAAAAAATGCATGGATATAGTCTGCATTGAATTTATGATTATGGTTACTCTCAAGGAGGAGGGAATTACAGAAGAGAGGAACACAGTGACTCAATTGAATCAATAATGTTTTATTTCTTTATAAAACTATCTGAATGAGCACTGGGTGTTATTCTGTATGTTGGTAAATTGAACACCAATAAAAATTAATTTATTAAAAAAAAACTATCTGAAGGAAACACGGCATCAGCTTACAATTCAGAAAGCTTACAGGTGGCGTGTTCTGATTTTCAGTTTTGAAATGTCAGAATAAATAAAATAAACAACCCACACTGATTTTCCATAACTTTTCCAGAACGGATGAACCACATGAAGCAAGGTATACTTTATATCACTTTGCTCTAAGTAATTTCACATTCAGAAGTCTTAAAAAATTATCAAATTCACTACTCAGAGATATCATCAGTCTTAAAACACTACGGAATAACTTTATCATGGGTTTCATGACAAAAAGATGTTTCAGGTTAAAAGTAAAGTTATTGAGCCTCTGAAACTGATAATATACTATATGTTAATTAATTGGAAAAAAAGGGTAAAGTTATTGGGATTAAGTTGAATATTTGAGGGTAGACACTCTAAATCGGTGTTATTTAAAGTGAACAGCAAAAGGCCTGGAAAAGGCCTTGTTCCCTGGAAGGAGACACAAAATTGGGAACAGAGGTAACCTCTAGAGAGGAGTTGCCAGACTTTACAGCCAGAAAAGTGAGGCTTCCTTTGTCATTCCGATGGTAATGTTCCCCAGTCTCGATGAATAAACAGTAAAGAGGGGCACTACTGTGCCGTGGTTAAGGGCACAGGTTATAAGCAGATTGATCTGGGTCTGAGTCTTCGTTCCTTCCTCAAGACCTTGGCAAGTTAACCTTTCTAAGACCTCTGTTTCCTTTTCTGTAAAACAAGGCTCCAAAATAAGTACCTGCTCCGGGAGATCATAATAGCCTAATCAATAGTAAAAAGGGAATAAAAAATACGCATCTCTACAAGATCAGATAACCCCCCGGGGGGGGTAGGCACCCCATTAGATAATGCTTAGTACTTCACTGATAGGCTATTCAGGAATCTCTTTTGCTGCCTTCTAAGTTTTGGATGATCTCCCCTGACATGAATAAGTACTTGATAAATGTCATTATTATATTGTAATATTTTTATTACCCTGTCCTCACACACTCTTGCTTTCCACAAATACTGAGAGCATAATGCTGGGCAGAAAAACAACAGGCCGACACACATTCTGTTCACATGGCTAAAGAAATGTGTTTATGTATGTGCTGTACATGGGGCGCCTGGGTGGCGCAGTCTGTTAAGCGTCTGCCTTCGGTTTGGGTCATGATCTCGGGCTCCTGGGATCAAGCCCCACATCGGGTTCCCTGCTCAGTGGGGGGGAGTCTGCTTCTCCCTCTCCCTCTGCTGCTCCCCTATTGTGTCTGCATGTGTGCTCTCCTTCTCTCTCAAATGAATAAGTAAAATCTTAAAAAGAAAAAAAAAAGAAATTTACATGCTGTAAATACTTCCCTGGAAAAAAGAAGATAAAAATGCCTTCTAATTAGATGCCCTCGAATCTGCCATTTGTCAGCTTTAAAACCTTCCTCTCTGTCAGGTTCTGGAGGCAGAGGACGTGAGATCAGACCCCTGCTCGGCCACTGCCATGTCACGGTCTTAGTCAGCTGTGTACCTAGGTTGGCTGCACCAGATGGTGGAGGTACTGGGGCCTGGGAAGGGAAGAAGACGGGGTGGTTTGGGGACACGGCTTTTAGAGACTTGGGTAGTGCAACATGTTGGGCAAACATGTTCTGATGGGCATGAAGGCTCCTCCTTAACAATTATCCTGGGAGACATAGAGATTACCTGAAGCATTTTTTCCCTTAAGATGTGAACCTTCTGGATTTTCTGCCTTGGCCAGGCTTGGGAAGGGGAGAGGACTGGCGGAGTGGGTTGTGGCCATAAGAAACTTAACTTGCATGTAACTTCTGTATTCACAAAACCGGGTAGTTTAATGCCTAACTCAAAGGTTAGTGTTAGAGAATTGAGCCTCATAAAGGATGGACATCACCTGAAATCCCTCCTGACGTTCGTTTGCTTCACCCATTCAATGAGCATTTATGGAGGATCTATGTGTCCTCACTACCCAGCCACTTGGTGCTACTCTCCCCTCTGGGTACTCTACTGCTTGTACCATCTTCCCCCATCCTCATGATTTTCATAGGAGAGGATTTTGAAGCATAAAAGAAAAAAAAACACATTTAGTGAAGAAATAGGATTCCATATTGTATTTCTCCTCTCAAGATAATCTATTATTTCGAAAGAATTATCTTTCTTAAATCCCCCTCAAGCTGGCTGTCATTCCAAAATAAGGCAGAGGTAAATGTCAGAGCCCAGGGTTCTGACCTCAGAAGTGCTCACACAGGAGGTGTCCCTAGGGGGCACTGGTGAGCCGGGCACGAGAAGGTGCTGACCCTACATAGAATAGACTGAGTGAGGTGATCCTCCTTGGCACCAGGTCAGTCAACCATCTGGCCCTGCCTGTGGGTGGGGTGGGCCTTTATCTGCCTGATAGGCTTTAAGGATGTTGAAATGCCTGATTACCCCTAATATCTCGTTTATCAATTTACCTCAGTTCTACTATTAGTCCTTTGCGTCAAGGCCCAAGGTCTTCAAATGGCTCTTATTAGAGCACAGACTTAACACGAATGAGTGGATAGAATTAATTAGTTGTTCTTTGGACTCTGAGAGTTTTTTTTTTTTTTTTTTAAGGGATTAGGGCCCGGAGACCCCGACACGCCACAGGTAAACTGCCGTGAGGCCACTGAGAGCCTCTGACAGGGGAAGAAGAGGTTGAGACCCAAAAACGAACCCAAGTCTGGGCTTTCAAAGCCCATTTTGGAAGTCATCCTTCTCTCACAGCGCTTGTGCCAGGGCTCACTTTTCTTGGGTCTCCAGGAGCCTAATTTATTTAAGAGCGTGCAGGCCCTGGGGCTGGGCTTCAGGCTTGCTCTGCTTCAGGGGAGGGCTGGCCTCCAGCCCCTAGTTTCACCAGGAAACTACCGGTTAGGTGAGCTCAAGATTTTTTCCAGCTCATTGTCTTGCTTTATCTTTACAACCTCCATATCCTGCTTCTATCTATTGGCTATTATGCCCTGTTGTTATATACCCAGGGAAAGGGAAGAGAATGGTGAAGCTGACCTCTGAAAAGTATTCCCAAAAGACGTGTAACAAAGAAGGGAGGAGAGAGAGAGAGAGGCCAGGAAGCAAAGGAGAGCAAGGCTATGGAGACAGCAACAGGATGTAGCCCTTGGCCTAGTGTATTTTTGCCTCCTAGGACTTCGTACCCAGCTGGATTTCCTAAACAGCATTCCACAGAAGCCTGGTGTTCCTTAAACACCTGGAGGGGAATGCCATAAGCCCGTGGAAAAATAATTTGAATTAACATTGAAAATAATTCAACGTTATAGTACTGATCGAAATATCCTGCAGCTTTTTCCTTTTTTGTCTGACAAAATATTTGTAGATAACTTTCTTTAAAAACGATTATTGCTTAGTCTCCAGAGCCTCAGAACATGAAGGAAACACAGCCCTGCAGCAGGAGCATGAGCTCAGTGGCCCTTTGGGACAGGGCAGGGACCTGAAATGAAGCACTCAGCCGTGCCCACTGCAGGCCATCATGTGTCAAAACGCAGGCCCATGAGTATCAGGTCAACCTTTAATTTTTTGAAAAAAAAAAAAAAAGTAAAACATCTAAGTACCTCCATAAAACTCTCATTTTAATACTGGGTAATCATCCCAGTATTAAACGTCAGCCTTCTACTCAGCACCAGAGAATGAGCTGTTAGATCTCTAAGCAATGACTTTGTTCCCTTTTTGTCCAATTCCTTAATTGCCAATTTCTTTTCAAATTCTCATCTTCAACTATTTCTCCAAAAGGAGAATAACAGGATTACATTTCAAGGGGCAAATGAGTTGTAGATGTCCTCCTTTCCTTTATAATTAATTATGTAAACATATCATATATAAAACACATGTTACGGAACTGTATCAGAGAAATTGTGGTTAATTTTTACATCTCTTTGCTTTTAAATATTAAAAGGAATAATCAGTGCTTACTTGAGACTCACAATGGTGCTAAGAGGGTAAGAACATTCTCTTTGAATGACCTTTGCACATAAAAAAATGTAATTGTATGTCTAGTGCACTAGCTTCAGCCTTTCCTATGTGCTCAATAAATATTTTTTTTGATTGAATGAATGACTGAGCAAATAGTAATGGGAAAGGAATGTTAGAAATGATACTATTTCAGAACAGATAGCTCTACCTTTTCCTTTAGAAATTAAGGTAAGCTTGTAAAATTCATCATTGGGGTTCACGAATCTCCCAGATGGACAGTTGAGCCTCGGGAATTAGAGCAGGAACTAGTCTCACTCATCAGCCAGCCAGTAATTCCAGGTCAACCTTCATTTTTGCCATAGCTGTATACCCAAACTCTTAATATTTTTCTTTAGGTCAACTCTTTCATTTATTTATATCACCACTATGAGTAAAGTGCTAGAATCATTGATAAAGATCATAGAGTATTCTTGAATTTTCAGTTAATGTCGCTTGCATTCCTGGGACCTGAAACTTGCTCTCCCTTTTTCAGAAAGGGAGATTATGAGGCCCTTGGGATGGTAAAGACTTAATTCCATCAACTCTTGAGTTTCTTTTGATAAAATCAAAGGGATAGAAGGAGAATTGGCAAGGGAAGAACTTTCTATGTTATTGAAAGATAGAGCACACTTGTGGGCCAGCAGAGCTTGTCCCACACTTGAGAAATTCTGATCTACTTCAACTTCCCCATTTTACGGATGAGCGAAGAACGGAGGCAGAGGGCAGTACGGTGACTTGCGCAGGGGCAGAAATGAGACCCGACCCCGCTCCCCAGGCTGTAACAGCGCGACCACATCTCTCTAGCTCACCTGCTAAGAGCTGCATGAGAACAGAACAAGAGACACAAGCCCTGAGGCAAAATCTGAGCATTGATGAGTGAGGCTGGCAGTGGGGGTGGATGGGGAATTGAGGGGGGCTCGAGGGGAGGAGCTGTTATCATCTGTTATGCTGCCCTGCTTCCCTCCACAGATGAGACAACGCATGGCCAGAGAAAGGAAATGACTTGCCCAAGGTCTTAAGACCTCTCCATGGCAGAGGGAGAGTTTCAGCCCCCATCCCCTCCTTCCATGCCTGCCTTCTTTACATGGCACCCCTCGTTTTCTAGCTCCAACATCCCTTCCTGTTTGCATAAGCTGAGATGATACTCACACCCTAGAAGTGTGGGCCTAGGGTATTTTAAATTTTCTTATGAGTGTTACTTTGCACCAGCAAGCAATGCATATTTATCCAGGCCCCAGGTGTCTGCTGAGCGGCCCCTTGCCCGCTGCCCAGCCCAAGGAGCCGGTGCCCCCTGGAGTCACCCCGGCAGGTGGCTGCCTTCTGGAACTTACAGCAAAGCGCTTCCCACAGCTCTCGTTGCCACAGCAGCCACAGCAGTCATTGTTCCTCAGGCCCAGGAACACCAGTGCAGGGAAGATCATCTGCCGGCGAGAGAAGGGCCTCAGTCGGGGTCTGACACGGGAAGGGGGAGCCCGCACCGGCCACGGCCACGGCCATCCTGTGGGACCCGGGACCCCGTGGTGGAGGGACCTGCGAGACCCCGGCCAGCGCGGCAGGTGTGGTCGCCCAGTGCGACCGGTATCTGGGTTCCACGGAGCCCACCTGCGGCTCCAGCGAGGCCAAGTTTCAAGATGTGACACCCCGAGTTTCCATGTACCCGGTGGGTTCCGAGAGCGGTAAGAAACTTGTCCTCGACTCTTATGAAGAGTGGAAACTCTACTGGACACCAGGGGCATATAGATCATTCCTGAAGGAGTGGAGGGGGGATCCACTCGCACCTGGTTCTCTTGGTGGTTTTTAATCAACTTGCTGGAAGGTGTGTGTCTACCCCCGCACCCCCAGCACTATAGGGGGGATAGGATATAGAGATTAGGATAGGAAGCACATGGAAATTACATAGCCCTCGGTTTGGTTGGTGGAATTCAGCTGACCCACAAAGACTGCCCGCCCAGCCTGGGGAATTTGTTGCTAAGTTTAATGGACATGTCTGTGTCAGGGCCTAACAGAGGAGGAGAAAAAAATATCAAGGCACTGACTTTTCATCATGCAACACCTGGGCTTTTGTTAGCAATGAAATATCTTCTTGTTCCCAAAGTACTCAATTTTAAAAGGATTCTGCAAAAATCTTTGGGGGGGGGGGTTCTTAAGGCTTCCCTACTCACCAAGACCCCGCTTCCTAATATTCCTCCGAAAAACCAGACCTCTTCCGAAAGGTGGTCATTATTGTCTATCACTCTTCCTCCAGGAAAAAATAACAGAATGTTGGCCAAAAAGCCAAACAAGGCGAGGGGAATGAGGGTGCTCCCCAGGCACTTGGCACAGCCCCCAGTGCACATGGTGGGGGAGTCCAGTAGAGGTCGGCGATGCAAGGCGCCTCACTGTCTCCTTCACAGGGTCTCTTCAGAGTTAAGCAGCCAGAGCGTCCCAGTAATCGTCCCCAGTTCAATCTGGATTTCGGAGCTGAGAACCAAATCAGCCTGTGAGCTGTGTCCTTGGAATGGTTCCTGCTTCTCCAATGTGGCTGAACCCTGATGGCGATGGACATTTATACATCCTCCCTGACCTGAAGTCCTTTTTTTTTTTTTTTTTTTGCACTCCATAAATGAGATTACATTCAGAGCAACAATTTTGCCATGGCGACCAATAACCTCTGTTAATAATCCACCAGCACAGGCAAGACGCTCCCATTGCTGCAATCGAACACAGGGCTGAAACAAACAGCCTTTAGGACTCCGGCACCTTTAATCTGACAGTGCTCCTGCCCAGCTATAGAAATATTTCTCCCAGGCTCTTTCTAATCACTGGATAATTGAGTTACATCCTAAAATCAGGCCTCACAATTACTGGATGGTCTACAGTGTGTATCTTTTGCCTTTCCACTGAAAGCCTGGAACACAAAAAGGATTCTCCAAAAGGGTTTCTGTTGTCCTCAATACAGAAATAACAATTTGCTGGTCTAGGTGGGTATCATGGTGCTCAGCCCTATGGGAATATTTGGAAGGATAAAACCAAGATGATTATTAATTTTATGGCCTGACTGCTAGATGTCTGTACTTGTGCTTCTGTAAGTGCCACCCTCTTCCTTGCCTGGTGTGATGGAATTAGCAAAAACAAGTTCTCCCAATCGGCGTGTTCCGTTACATCCTCCATGCAGTAAGACTTACCTGTCTTCATAGATGGTAAGGGAAAGGGAAAGTCGATGTTGGGGAGAGCAGAGGCAAGGTACCAATAAATCAATCACCTGGAGGCCGAGTGGACAAAGTTGGAAGAGCTGTTAGAGAGTACTGGGGGCTGTAAGGTAAATCTCTATTCGAAATTTTGCCAGCTGCCAGAGGCATGATTCAGTTACTCATTCGTTTGTGTCCTTAAGAAGCCACTTGCCATGGCCTAGACCATGCTCTACATTATGCAAGGAGCTAGTTTGGTGCTGGTAGCAGATGGATTGTGGGGTTGAACAGGAAGCTTGCTAGTTCTTTGTGGAGAGGCTAGAGGTCCAACTTAAGAACAATAGGTTGGGGATCCCTGGGTGGCACAGCGGTTTGGCGCCTGCCTTTGGCCCAGGGCGCGATCCTGGAGACCCGGGATCGAGTCCCACATCGGGCTCCCGGTGCATGGAGCCTGCTTCTCCCTCTGCCTGTGTCTCTGCCTCTCTCTCTCACTGTGTGCCTATCATAAAAAAAAAAAAAAAAAAGAACAATAGGTTGAATTTCATAGAGGGTTGAATTTTAGCTAAATAGAAAGCAAGTAACATCACAATCATGGTGAGACCTACCCTGCAGTAGAGTTGACCACCTACTCCCAGGGCAGCAGGGGGCTGTCTTATCCCAAGGCCCAGGGGCTGTCGGCCAGGGACACTGTGGACAGGACTCTGAAGAAGTCGGGTCGGATCGATGCTGAGTTTCCTTCTAAAGATTCTTTGAAATGTGTATTGGTTGCTCTATAAAGATACTTTCTGAGATCTCAGATACTTTCTGTGAGAAGAAAAACAGCAAATGTTTCTCGAGCAGGCCTAATATCCTAAGCACAAAGGGGACTTTAAATGCTCTTCATCCTCTCGTGAAGAAGAGATCAGGCCCCTCCTAAGGTGAAGATAGTTGGGCCCAGATAGATGAAATACTTTTTGCAAGGTCATTCCAGCAAAATGAGGCAAGGAGCTAAGATTGTAAATCAGGAAGTTATGTTCCCAAAACCTGGGCTATGGTCTCCCTAATCGGTTTCCCTTTTAGAAATTAAAAAAAGACAATCTCTTCAGTATACACTATAGAACGTCATTATGTGCAAGTATATAGAAACAGTGAGATACACTTCCTTCTGAACAACAATTTTGACTTTTCCCCTTATTACCAATAAGTATTTATTTAGGTAAAAAAAAAAGTCAGATATACAGAAAAACAGAAGGAAAAAAAGGAAAACCAACTGCATCCCCACCACCAGCAGATAAGGACTATCACCACTTTGCTGGCAGTTGTTTTCCAACACTCCAAGCAGGTGCAAAATGAGCTTTTTTTTTTTTTCTTATATAACCCACCAGTTTTGACAAGGAGTCTTGAGAGTAATGCCACAGAGGAAAATAAGGTTCCAGAAATGTAAGTCTTGAATTAATCATCATAGATGCTACCGTGAAGCTAGGCAGCTTCCCACTGGGAACTGGACAGCTTCTTTCTTTTGCCAGGGCCTTTGACTTCTAGAATTTCTCATCATGGCATTTCAGTAACACTGGTTAGGACAGCTCTGATGTCCCAGACTTTTCAGACTAACAACTCGCATTGCCAGCCTACACTGTTTGAGAGAAGAGATCAAGGTAAAGGGTACTGTGCACCACACTTAGTTTCTTCCATAATGTTTTTCCAATAAAAATTAGAAGGATTTTTTTAAAAGATTTTATTTATTTACTCATGAGAGACATGCAGAGAAAGAGAGAGACTGAAACACAGGCAGAGGAGAGAAGCAGGCTCCATGCAGGTAGCCCAACGCGGGACTCGATCCTGGGTCTCCAGGATCATATCCTGGACTGAAGGCAGCGCTAAACCGCTGAGCCCGAAGGATTTTTTTAAGGGAGGGAGGGAGAGACAGGATCTTAAGGAGGCTCCACACCCAGCAGGGCTCCATCCCACAACCCTGACATCAGGCCCTAAGCGAAACAGAGTCAGACATTTGACCGATGGAGCCACCCAGGTACCCCCAAACAAGAAGGATTTTTAATTTCCAAGTCTTTTGTGAAAGCAAGACTAATGCAACACAAATTGGAATGTGTAATTAATAAATTTAACAACAATGCCAAAGGAATTTTGTTAAATAAATTAACCCGTTTATTGTAGGTTAGTGATGTTTCAAATGGTGGCATTTCTACTGGTCTTTCAGCAACTCCTGTTGTCTGCTGGCTGACTCTTCTGTGACCGCAGGGGTGCTGTGGGAGGTCCAGGCACCACGGGCTACCATTTTCAAGGAGGAACCATGATGCCAGATCCCCACAGCTCATCTTTTCATCTTGGCTTTGCCCAGAAGGAGCAAGTGTACTTGGCACATGGCTTACTCCAAAGTTCCTCACCATTTTCCTGAGGGAGGCACCATAACGGGTCCTGTATCTACCGATGACACCGACCTTCTTGCTGTGTTTAGCCAGGTTGCCACAAACAAGGTCTCAGCCCAGAGTCCTTCCACAATTTTTAAGAAGTTGTGGTGCATGAGTAATCGTGAAGGAGAGACCTGAGGTCATTTATTTCCTCTGTGGAGAAGGTGAAACACTGACAGTCACTTTTCTGGAATGCTCTGGTCGTCCAGAACCTGGAGGGTGACTAACTCATTTATTGTTCAGCTATTGATTGTGCCTTCAGACCAGCAGGCAGGAAGTGGAACACCTAACCTGGACAAAGGGGGGGTAGGGAAGGGAAGCTTGGTGAAATTCACCCACAGGAAGACGTGGGGGTCACCAACAGACTGCTCTAGGTGCTAGAAAAACTGTTGAGATTCTGGCAATTGTTCTCATGACACCCACGCTTAATGGTTTGTTGTTTGCTCTCTGTTGAGCAGTGAGGCCCTTAAACCAAAAAGGCTAGAACCTTCCTTTTCAGAGATAGCGAGGAGGAGATAACTGAGATTGAGCTCCATTTTGGATCCAGTCCTGTAAGAAGACCTCAGCAGTGAGAGCAGATGGCAGCTCTGGAACGGACGGAGAGACAGCAGAGATCCTCGCAGAAAGAGAAGAAGAACGCAAACATGGTGGCCCTTCTGGACTTCACCCTCTGGGAGATTTGACTGCAAGAGCTTCAGCAGCAGGAAGTCCAGAGCTTCCTCTCTGTGCTGCAGGCACTCCGTTCCTGAGACAATGAGCCCAGGAGTAGGAGATATTTTCCAGGTGACTCTGGTCACCTGTGGGGGTGTGCACCACACTTCGGTGAAGCTTGCTACTGCTCCTCAGCCTGCTAGACTTCTTTGCCCTACAAAGGATGAAGAATCATCAGTTTGGTGCAATGCAATGCAAACGATAAGTGTGCTTGAAGCATCCACCAAGGTGCCCAGTGCTGTCTTCATGAACACAAAAAAATCTGACTGCCCTCAGTGAGAGGACAACCTCTTACAACAGACCATGGGAACCAGGCATAGAGGTTATAAGAATTAGCTGATGCTTAGCAGAAGAACCAGAAGAGGCTCTTCTGTGTCTCTGAAAGTAGATCACTCTCCTCTATTCATTTAGCTCGTCAAGGAGGAGATGATGCGCTAAACACGACACACTCATATTCAGGTGTTATAAAACTTAGCTGTCTTTGCTTGCTTAGATTATTGGAACAGCCTCTTAAAAGCGATTTCCAAAAGGAGGAAAAAATAATAGAAACAATTAGTGGGCATTGCGTGTAACAAGAATCAGAGCCATTTTATGAGCCTTCTGTAATGCGCGTGTAGATAATGGGTGACACTGCAACGTGGTTTGTTTACTGTGGGTCTCCAATGAGTAAATAGAGGTCAAAAGTAAGAGTCAGTGCAAATCTGATTGGATATGCTCTTGCTTGAAGGCCTCAGAAGCTTCCCATGGCCCTCAGAGCTGAAACCCAGCCCTCTCTGATTTGCCCTCCTGCTGGGTCAAGCTGCACTAACCATCTTCTTACTTTCTTCTCTGCGCCCTTCACCTGCTTCCTTCTTCTATACCTTGAGGACTCAAAAAAGTGTTTCACCATCGAGATATGTCTATAAAAATCTAGATAACTTTTTAGGGCTTTTAATCAGCAAATGCACTTGTAATTATGGAGGGAAAGTTCGGAAATGTAGTGTCTGGCATTTCCAGAACTTCAGTGTGTACAGAATTCTTCTGTCATAGATCAACCTGAAGGACTGGGGTTCCCCAGCCCCTCCTCGGGATACTTGGAGCTTCTTCATTTCTCAGGTGTTTGTGAGAGAATCTGTGTTAGCAGGAAGAAGGCGAGTAGTCATTTGAGGGAAAGGAGGTGTGAAAGGAGTGAAAGTTGAAAATGGCATGAAGTGGGACTTGGGGGAGCTGGATGCACACTGAGGGTGCTGAGCCGGGAGCAGGGTTGGGAGCCAGCTCGGCCTCCACTGCATGGGACACAGCTGGCCTGCAGGAAGGCCGAGCCTAATCTTAGGTGGAACAGTAAACTCTAGTCCTTTGTGTTTAGAAGGTCATTTCTTTATTTTCTTAAGATTTTATTTGTTTATTCAAGAAAGACACAGAAAGAGAGGCAGAGACATAGGAAGAGGGAGAAGCAGGCTCCTCACAGGGAGCGACCATTTTATTATATATCATGATTTTGTAGTTCAGGAATCAACTGGGTAATTCTGTCCTGGGTAGTGTTGATTGGGGTTATTTGCTCTTATTCAACTGAAGGCTGCATTGCATTGGTCTCTAGGGACCCTGAAGGCTTTGCTTACCTGCCAGGTGCCTTCATGGGAAGGGCTGTAAGGCTGGGCTTGGCGGGTCCCCATTCTTCCCCCGTAGTCTCAGGGTTCTCCCTGTGGTCTCTGTAGCAGCATAGTCTGATTTTACCTGATGGCTTAAGGCTCCAAGAGAGGCAAGAAGTGGTAGCTGGGCCAGAAAGCTGGGCCAGGTCTACTTTTATCTTACCGCCTTGGTCAGAATCATCACAGAGCCATCTCAGATTCAGTGGAAGAGGCATAGACCTCATCTGTCCACGAAAAGAGTATCAAAGCCTTTGTGGCCATCTTTAGCCTGCCACAATGGTAGAGGTAGGATTTGAACCCAGAAAGTCTGGCTCCAGAGACCGTGCTCTTAACTACCACACTGTAATATCTCATTAACCCAAACTGGCATCTACTCTTACATCAACACAGGAAAGAATGCCTGCAAAGATTTAGCTTCAAATTAAGGGCCTTTCTTATCTATAAGATGACTAATCTGGGTAATTCCCTCTATTTTATCTGGGTAGACTCAGTCTGAGTTAGGATTTGGACTTGGGGATCTTGTAAGTGCCATCAACACCTAAAAGTCAGTGTCTCCAGTTATTTTCACAATCAGAATCAGCAAATGCACACATGCCCTGCCTCATGACTCAAAGGGGTTGCCGTGTGGCCCTCTCTGACACAGGTTTCAGTACAAAAGGGCACAGCTTGACCTCTTAGAGGAACGTGAGTCCTGGATGATAAATCTGTCCAAGAAATCTGTCCAAATATTGATTGGTTTTAGCGTTGTTTCATGTCACTATGGTTATAGGTGGAAAATTAACTTTCAGTAGGAGCTCAGCCTCCACCCACTCTCCATAAAGTGGAACATCTCTAATTGAGCGTCCTCATCCTCTTTTTAAAAATGAAATGCACTCATAAGAAGACTTTAGTCTTCTAAAGTAGACTAAGTTTAGAAATCCATGTTATGGTTTTTAAAAGGCAGGGACATTTGAACACATTTGTTATCTTATATTTATACATCTGACTTCATACAATTCTATATTATTCTTTGGAACCATAACTTTGGATAGGTATTTCCCCAATAATTTTTAGTATTATTTTTCCTCATATTTACTGTTAAAAAATTCACATATATATTAGGAAGCAAAAACAAAACCAGAAAGAAGACAGGTGAAATTTGGAAAATTATATTGAAAGCAACTGGCCGAAAGCATTTATCATGTCAATGAGCTAAAATCATGTCAATTTTAGCCTCCATACATTTATTCTTTTAGCATGGTCATTGTGCCTTAAGTCTCAGGTACTGATAAATGGACAGAGCTGCTAAGAAAAGGAAGATAGATACTAATAATACTAAGAATAGGAAATACTAAGAATAGGAATAGGAAACATGCCTAGCAGTTATGAGATACCAAGCAATATATATAATATATTTCTCATAGCAATTGTTTAAAGTAGATTCTAGTATTAATCTGCACTTTACTGATGAGGAAATTGAGACACAGAGAGTAACTTATGGCCAAGATCTTACAATTTGGAGCAAGAGCTAAGATTTGATCTTATGCAGCCTTGTGCTAAAACAAACAAAAAAGGTCTATGCTCTTGGCCCCTATGCTATGTGACCTCTTGCTAACCAGATAGTCTCAGAAATGTGCAATATAATAAGCAACCAGTGATCTGTGCCATGGCGCTGAGGAAGCCTGAACCTGTGCATAGTAAGAGGGGGATTCTGGGAGGGGTGGGAAGGCTCCTCTGAGAAAGCAAAGCTTCTTTGAAACTTTGTTCATGGTCAGGAATAAATTTTAATAGAATTTTGTAGTTAACATTTCTTGTACGCTTGTGACATGCTGGATATGACTGTAATGCTTTTCATCGTTAACTCATTTTATCTGGACCACGTCCCTCTGAGGTAGGGAGGTGGGGACAGTAACTGCCTCTTTGCTGCGTGGGAGGGAACTGAGGCTCATAGGGGTAGGGAGCTTGCTGAAGCCACAGGCTTCACAGCTAGAAAGCATCAAGTCAGCTTTTGAACCCCGGCCTGCAGGCTGCTCATCTCAATGAAAGGACAAGGCCGCGCTGGCGGCGCTGGTAGCGCTCACCTTGTCCCACTGCCCAGAGAGGGTCATGTTGACTTTAAGGACTACTACAGGCTGTGGAAGGATGAGCAAAGAGAGCAAAAAGTGTGGGTAAGACCAGATTCTGAGGCAGTGAAAACATTAAAACCAAGTTTAAGGGGCATGTGGGTGGCTCAGTGGTTGAGTGTCTGCCTTTGGCTCAGATCATGATCCTGGGGTCCTGGGATCGAGTTCTGCATCAGGCTCCCCTGCAGGGAGCCTGCTTCTCCTTGGGCCCATGTCTCTGCCTGTGTGTGTGTGTGTGTGTGTGTGTGTGTCTCATGAATCAATAAATAAAATCTTTAAAAATAAATAACATAGCATCAGGTTTTAAAAGGCAGGACATAAAGCGCTGATCCTATCAGTGAGCTTCTGTGCAGGTCAGTTTTAACTTTCACACATTTTTTTTTTTAAGGCTATTTATTGAGCCCTTATGGATCAGGCTCGAGAATGCTGAGGACAATAGATATTTGGGCGGATCTCCTAAAGGTGTAGGCCGCTGGTGGCGTATGTGCTGATTCCAGCGGCCCTTCCCCAGTCAGTGGCCCAGTCCAGAAGCCCAAGTTCAAGGATAAACCTCACTCACTTGAAATCGAATGACCAGCTCCGAATCACAGAAAGTCACAGTTGAAAGGCACTGTTTTCCTTTCATAGACTTTGAAGACAGAACTACAATTGCAAAAACAAATAATAAACAAATAAAATAAATTTCAATTAAAAAATGAAAAATAAAAACACCTTCCCACCAAACTGGAGCAATTAAACCCAGAGGGCACAGAATACATCCTAGAGGTCTGGTGGTCTTCACAGTCCCCAGGATGGCGTGAGGCAAATTGAAGAGGCTCAGTACTTCCCCCCCCCCCCAAGATTAGCATTACTGCGATTACCCGTGAGTATGTTGAAGCTTTAGCTAAGTTACAGACCAGGCTTCTCAAACTTTAACCTGTATGTGAATTTTCTGCCCTCTTGCTCAAATGCAGATTTTGACTTAGAAGGTCTGGGGTGTGGCTTGAGATGCTGCATTTCTAACAAGCCGCCAGGTGATGCAGGTGGTCAGATCCTGGGACATACATAGGGTCCTACGATCATACAGTGAAGCTGTATATGTTTATTAGTATATTTATTTGGGGCCAAATAGATGCCCTCCTTGTGACTTCCCACCAGCTTTGCCCTTTGTGGGATATTTCAGTTGCTGGCTGTTGTAGTAAACTTCTGTTCCTGAGACAGTCACTGACAGCTTCTGGGATTGGAAGAGAACTCTCATCACTCTGGCTTGCCCTGTTTTCTGCATGCTGTAAGGCCGTTGTTCTTAAAATCTGAGCCCGTTAAAAATTCATGCTGATGTCCACTAGGAGGGCCCTACTACTACTCAGCCGTCTGTCCTCTGTCTTCCCAGCCTTACTCATGCATTCCCAAACCGCATTCCACAACTGTTGTTCCATTTTCCACATTCTACGAGCACTCTCTTCTTCCTCCACACCCAATTCCTTTGCATTCTGTAATGTCTCTTCCCATTTTGTAGAAATAGAGGCCCACATTCCTCCATCTATCTTCCTTTTAGGCCTATGATATTTTTATGCCAATACTCCCTCTTCAACCCATATTTGATCCTTATTTTCATTCATTCCTATGATCTTTCTCATCAGAAAGTTAATGCCCTCAGCTGTGTTTTTTCAAAAACGCTGTGTAGGGAAACAGAGACTGTGTAGAAACCGTGAATTAGAACTTGCAGTTCTATTGATTACATGTGCTACATTGGCCCCGGAAGCTGTGGACGCTGTACTTACTTTGACCAATTGTTGAACAACCAAATGTTAAAATCGATATTCATCCAAAATTGAGGCCAAAGCCAAAGATCAGTTTCACAGAATAAACATGAGGGATATAAGGATAAATCCGAAACTTTGCCAACATTGCAATTTTATTATTTGAACTTTTTGTAGACTGAAGTTAGAAGGCTGGCTAGCATCAGATCAGTAAGTACTCAACACTGTCGGTGGTCAGATTTCTGCACGTTTGTGGCACTAAATAGCTGCTCATTTTAACTGAAGCTTGTGGAGAAACAATATATACCAGGGACACCTCACTTTTATCTAATACTTCCTTTTTTTCTACATAGCATTTCTTTTTTTCAAAATAAAAATTATATATATATAATTTCAAAATAAAAATTATATATATAATTTCAAAATAAAAATTATATATATAATTTCAAAATAAAAATCATATATGATTCCAAAATAATTATATATATTTAATTTCAAAATAAAAATTATATACATATAATTTCAAAAAATTATGTTAATTATATTGATATTATATATTAAATTAATAAATATATAAGGGGTGCAAGTGGTGACTTGATATACAACATAATGCAATGACTACTATAGTCAAGATAATTAATGTGTCATCTCCTCATATAGTTACCTTTTAGGGTTATTTGAAATGAGAGCACTGAAATATATACTTTTTGTAAAATTTCCAGTATTCAGTACAGTATTATTAACTATAGTCATCATGTCTCTATTCATCCTACCTAACTGCAACATCTCTCCATTTCCTCCACCTCCCAGCCCCTGGTAACTACCATGCTACTCTTTGTTTCTCTGTATCTAATACGTGTATCCTACATGTCCCATCCAAGTACTAACCAGGCCCGACTCTGCTTAGCTTCTGAGATCAGATGAGACCGGGCATGCTCAGGGTGGTGTGGACATAGACAATACGTAGATCATATGTGTAAGCGAGCTCATGCAGCTTTTTCTTTCTGTGTCTGGCTTATTTCATAAGCACAATGTCCTCCAGGTTCATCCATATTGTAAATGACAAGATCTTTTTATTTTTTAAGGCTGAATAATATTTCATTGAATATATATTCACAAAATATGGAATCACAGTATTATCCTGTCTGGATTGAAGATGATTTATCACAGATGTCATTCTATGATTTTGGAGTTTCTCCTGCCCCTAACATTTTGAAGTGGTTAAAGTTATCCTTATGCTTTTAATACATCCTCCTAAAATGTAAAGAATTTCCAAATAGGACTTTCCCTGGAAAAATGTATGGCTTAAATGGAATTTAAATGACACATGAGTGAGATGCAATTATGCAATTCTGAAAGGTTATTTTATTTAATGTCATGAAAGTTAGTACACCAATCTGTTCCACCAAGGTTAGCATTATTACACAAACTGTCAGTTGATTTCCCTATTGATCTGCTCAGTAGTTCTTAATAATTGCTTTTGTATATAAAATAAACAACTTTCACAACCATGCGTATTTTGACATTTTACCCTTACAATGGTAAATATATGCATTCACATTTTAGCTGTCCAACAGAACGTGAATGAAATGAGCACATGAGGAGACTCTTCATTCTAACTTATAGTCGGAATGTTTACCTATATTTAGAAGGGAATATTCAATATAAGAGCCCTATATAACGGACGTGTTGTGGCAGATTGTATTTTTTTTAAAGATGACCATACCAATGTGGATTCCATCCCCATGCACTTCGCCCAATGTCAGATCTGAGTTCCTTCCCCTTGAAACTGGGTGGAGGTGACACTGAAGCTAGGTCATAAACGGCAATATGACCTCTGCCTGGTTCTCTCTCTAGGGGCTCTTTCCCTGGGAACCCATCAGCTATGTTGTAAGGAAGCCCCCCTGTGAACACTGGCTGACATGTGCGGTGCTCACAACCAGCATCTACTGCCAGACACATGCTTGAATGAGCTTTTGATGATTCTCGGCCTATCTTCTAGCTGGGGATCCAGACATCTTGAAGCAGAGGCAACCGAAACTATCACCCTATGCTCTTCCTGAATTCCTGACCCATAGAAAGTAGGAGATATAATATATAATTATTATTGCTTTAAGCCACTACATGTTTATTTAATTTTTAATTTTTAAAAAAAGATTTTATTTATGTGAGAGCACGCATGCATGTGCATAAGCATAAGCAGGAGGAGGGGCAGAGGGAGAGAGAGAAGTAGACTTCCCATTTGAGTGGGGAGTGTAAGGCGTTGCTCAATCCCAGGACTCCAGGGTCATGACCAAAGAAGCCAAAGTCAGATGCTTAACCAACCGATCCACTCAGGTGCCCCAAACCATAAGTTTCATTATGCAGCCAGAGTAACCATTTAACATATGCCTTGTAATTATATGGTTCCCGGTAAAATATAGGATGCCCAATTAAATTAAAATTTCAGTTAATGAATTTTTTTGGGGGGGGAGGGGGAGAGAGAGAGAATGGGGAGAGGCAGAGGGAGAGAATCTTTTTCTTTTTTTCTTTTTTAAAGAATTTATTTATTCATGAGAGTCACAGAGAGAGAGAGAGGCAGATATACAGGCAGAGGGAGAAGCAGGCTCCTGCAGAAGCAGGCCCAACATGGGACTCGATCCTGGGTCTCCAGGATCACACCCTGAGCCAAAGGCAGATGCTCAACCATTGAGCCACCCAGGGATCCCAGAGGGACAGAATCTTAAGCAGACTCCACACCCAGCACAGAGCCAGGCTTGGGGCTCAGTCTCACAACACAGAGATCATGAGCAGAGCCAAAATCAACAGTTGGATGCTTAATTGATTGAGCCACCCAGGAGCCCCTGAATTTATTTATTTATATATATTTTTAGTATAAGTATGTCCCATGCAGTTTCTGAGATATACTCATACTAAAAAATTACTTATTGTTTGTAGAAAATGTGAATATAATTGGGCATCCTGTATTTTTATTTGCTATCCGGAAACCTTAGCAGCAGTATATGAATCTATGTGGAATCCGCACTATCACATTCATTGAATAACTACAACATTGGAAAAGCCACAAATGCAACTGCAGATCCTGGTGTGCAGCTCACCCAAAGCTGAGGACCGGGCGGAAAAACAGGTTGTGGTTGACTACAGCGGGGACTGAACTTCCTCCCTCATTGTGGCTCACAAGTTCTCTCTGACCTCTAGGCCCATTTCTCTGATTGTTTCAAATAGAGCTGACAAATATCTGCAGGAAACTATTTTTAAATGCCAAGAATATTGTGGGAAAAAAATTATGTTGCTTTTGTTTTGTTTTACTACGCAACTGACCATCGCCTATTTTAGGCTACTTCCCATAAAACTACTGTTCATCTGCAGTCACACTATTAAATGAAATTCGTTCTCCTTAAATTTCTATATATGAGCCAATGTGATGTCGTGGGACCCCACACTTTAAAACTGTTCTTTTTCTTTATTATTTTTTTCTTGCCAGTAAGGCAAAGCAACTGAAATGAGATGATATCTAGGGATTTGCTTCAAAATAGCCACTGGCGTGGGTGGGTAGAGAAACACAACAACCAAGCCAGGCCTGGGAATTTGGTGACTGGGAAGTTGGTGCTGGCTACTTGGGGTTTGCTTTACTATTCTTTCTACTTTTATCCATGTTTGAGATCTTCCATGATTAAGAGCTAGAAGGAAGGAAGGAGATGTATAAACATATAACATAGCTGAGACTGTTTTATATTCTAGAATCAGGGACTGATGGAAGTGGAATGTCATCTAGCCCAAACTAGTTATATTGTGGATGACGATAGGGAGGTCTGGTGACCTAGTGACTAAACAGAAGCTTTTGAATTCCATGCCAGTGTTTCACATGGGTCACCTTACACTGTATTCTTTAATCTTTCCCGTCTCATGTATCATAATTTTACAATCATCAAATGTTTGGAAGTTATCTTTAAACAATTATGTTCCCTTGGATCTCAATGAGAATGCATGAATTCATTTTTCTTCTTTAGAGAAAGACTTAAGGAAGTTTATTGACACTTGAATATAATAACCCACACCGCAAAAAAATGATCATTTGATCTAAAAGGAAAAGTGGGTTCAGAAACTCAAATAGAACCAGGACTCAGGGCGCCTGAGTGGCTCAGTGTTTAAGCACGTGCCTTTGGCTCAGGTCATGATGATCGAGTCTGCATCGGGCTAGCCAGCCACAGGGAGCCTGCTTCTCCCTCTGCCCATGTCTCTGCCTCTCTTTCTGTGTCTCATGAATAAATAAATAAAATCTTTAAAAAGAAAAAAAAAAGAATCAGGACTAAAGATAGTAGTAGCCAACAAATTCACATACCCTAGAAAGTGGTAGGATAATGAGAAAGAAAAAAAGTTGCCCATGACATCCAGAATGGATTTCACTGTCACAGCTCTATGTCAATATTATTACAAGGTGGTCTGATGCTCAGGCCATCATTTTGTCCTCCTGTTGGACACAAACAATCTTGCAGATAGCTATATCAAATGAGGTCACTCTTGATCATGATTGAGAAAAAACAAGGTCACTGTGTAACCTAAAACACTGTCTTGTGTAACCTAAAACACTGTCTTGCCCCTTCTCACTGACTGGGTGGCTCTCTTGTCTGTCCTCCCTACAGAGAAGACCTGATTGGGTCTTCCCTGATTGGAAAGTCCAATCACAGAACTGTCTCCATTTTCTTTTTTTTTTAATAATAGTCATACAGAGAGAGAGAGAGAGAGAAGCAGAGACACAGGCAGAGAGAGAAGCAGGCTCCATGCACCGGGAGCCCGATGTGGGATTTGATCCCGGGTCTCCAGGATCGCGCCCTGGGCCAAAGGCAGGCGCCAAACCGCTGCGCCACCCAGGGATCCCTCCATTTTCTGATAATACAGAGGAAGCCCCTGCTTCCTTGGACTCTCCCCTAAATTACCCAACTGAAGCTGAAATTCTTTACTAGCTTCCTTCTGACGCCCTCTTACTGAGATGCTCCAGGTTCCTCCATATGACTGTTCCCCTCACAGCAACCTGTACAAAAACCCAACTGTTCAATTGCAGGTATTCCCCGTCGTCTTTGTCTGAAGAACATCGATAAAAGCAAAATCAATTCTGTTAGTGCCATTTCTTACATGAGACAATAAACAATGTCATCAGAAATGCGTATCTTTTTGCTCTTTGGAGAGTGCATGTGGGGTTCATTTGTGGAGTATTTGGGGAGGATAGTGGTAAAGAAGAGCTAACTTTATGGCGCTTTATTGTGTTGGTATATTTCAGATTGAAAATCAGTAGTTGCTGACCATTAAGAGTGCCCAGGGTATTTTCAGGTGTGATAACGTGTTTTAGTTGTGTTGGGTTTTTGCGTGTGTGTGTATATGTTTTTAAAAGCACTTATCTTTTAGAGCTAGACCCCGAAATCCATCCAGGAGAGAGGGGAAGTGGGTGGAGGTGTGGATGGAAAAAGACTGGTCATGAGTTGATAATAATTAAAGCTGGCTGATGAGTATAACAGTTCATGATGGTATTTTCTTTACCTTAAAAATTTTCCGTAATAAAAAATAAGAATAAGAAGATTCATGGAGGCCAATTGCTCATCTGTGTTTCCAGTTTGGGGAGCCCCAAGGCTAAAGGAGGCTGTGTCTGAATATGTTGAGAATCAGGACATTGGAATTTAGTAGAAGATTCCAGAGTTATACTTGGGTGAGGAGGTGAGGCGAGGACAGACTTTTGAAAGATGTTGTCCAAAGGGGTTTGGATTTTCAGGGAAATTTTAAGCCAAACGGACTACAACTGTAACATCCATCAGATAGGGTTGGGTAGCTGGGGATGAGGCAGCTGGGAAGGAATGTGAGATGTGAGAACACAGCAAAGAGGGTCTGGAATGGTCATTAAGAGCTCAAACCTAGAAACAGTCCTTTAGCAGAGCCTCGGTGGAAGGGGCTCTGAAAGGTTACTTTGGACTGCTTGAGTCACAGACTCCAATAAATTCACTTTCCTTAAGTTGGATATCCAGATCTCTAAGGTCTGCTAGCTTAACTTCAAACACCATGTTTTTGAAAATAAAAGCTTAAAATTTCTCTCCATCTTAATGAATTTACCTTCCTTTACATCTAGAGAGTTCTAGAAAGAAGGAACTGTTCATTCATTCAAAGAATATTATTGAGCACCTGGTAGAGACAAGGCACAGACCACATGCTGGAGATAAATGGCACCCGACTACACAGAGCTTAGGATCTAGAGAGGAAGACAGAAGTTTGTCCAAAAATCCTTCAAATATAAAGATACAAATTAAGGTAGGTGCTTTGAAGAAGTACAAGGAGTTATTAAAGCATATGACTTATTCTAGTTAGAAGAATTACCTGGGTAAGTGGAACTCTCTGGAAGCTGGGATTACTGGGAAAATGGAAGTGCCAGGAAAGGGGAGTAAGAGCACAGTGTCAGTCTGGTCAAAAGCGTTGGTTTCTACTCTGAAGACGAGACAATGAGTGCAAAGTGACATGCTCACCTGGGGGATGAAATCTGTAGGTAAAAAGAGTCCGAAAGTGACAAAACCATCTTAGCTAACAGAAAAATGTCATGACTGGATGCATTCACGAATTTGCCCTTCCCTGAGGAATCAATCTCAGCGGTAGGAACTCAGAAGCCTTAGGCACATGGTGGCTGATCCTCATCACACACTGGGATGAAAAAGTATTGGCTAAAAAACAATAAAATCACACAGGTAAATATCTTGTGTTTTGATCCACGTGGAACTCACGTACTGTGTTCATTGGTGGCTTCTCTCCAAAGATGTTCAGCATCAACCAATTCCTTCCCTTCGTGTACGTACGTGCTACTCCCCCATTGAGAGGTGGAGTCTGTTCCTCTTCTTCCTGAGATCTGCGCTGCCCTGGAGTTGCTTTGTCATCAGAGAGTGGCAGAAAAGACTCTGGACCATTTCTAGGCTCAGGTTGTAAGGTCACTGACAGTTTTCTGTTTTCTTTTTCTGGGATCTTTGAGCCATCCTGTAAGAGGTCTGGACTGCTCTACAAGAGAAAGGTGCCTTGTGGAGGGCCACTGGGACACCAGGTGAGAGAATGAAGAGACCCTGTTGGATGCCCAGCCCAGACCAGCCTTCAGATGACTCAGCTGTTCACTTACTGTTATTATATAAAAACAAGCCAACGAGGTTGATTCGACCCACAAAACCATAACCGTCAATAGTACATCATTTTTTAAGGCATTATGTCTTGGGGTGGTTTTGGCAGTAGGTAACCAGAAATCACCTTCAACTCCCAGTACCTACAAGGAGCGTGGCTTGTGCTTCACAAATGCTTGTAGGCCGAACTCGAGTTGAACCGTCTTTTGTAGAATATACCAGATCTCTCTAAATTTCACAGAAGCTTTCAGTCAGGGGCAATGGGGAAAATGAGCAGAATGGGGTGAAAAGTCTCACACACACTCCCATTCGGGATGTGTGTGAAATGACAGTGGTCAAGGCAATGTTAATATTTACTGAGTCTCTGTGACGAGCCGGGGACAGTACCGAGCACTCGCCACGTGCGATCTCATTTCATTCTCAAAACAACCATTCAGAGGAGGTGATAGAACCTTCCCCATTTTATTTTATTTTATTTTATTTTATTTTATTTTATTTTATTTTATTTTATTTTATTATTTTGAGATTCTGTTTATTTATTCATGGGAATAAAGAGAGAGAGGCAGAGACACAGGCTTCTCCCTTTGGAGAAGCAGGTTCCCTGTGGGGAGCCCGATGCGGAACTCGATCTCAGGACCCCGGGATCACCCCCTGAGCCAAAGGCAGACGCTCAACCTCTGAGCCACCCAGGTCACCCAAATCTTCCCCATTTTAGAAATGAAAACACTGAAGCCACAAAGCTGCTAGATGGCAGGGCGCGATGGATCCACTGGATTTCAGTGCCAGCGACCTTGCCTAAAATGTGCACTTGCATGTGGAGGGAATTCACTGGAAGTCACCGATGGAAGTTACTGAAGAGTTCCTATGACGCAGTGGCAGAATCTTAGCAATTGTCGCCCGGAGCCTGAGCCTGGCCTGGCTCTCCGATATTTACTCTTCTTCGTGGGAATGTGGGGAAGCGGGAGGGGGGGGGGGTTATCTGAAGGTGAAAGGGACATGATAATGGCTGTATCATGGAACAACCAGGAACAACCAGGCCCTGGCCCCTCCTTGCTTTCCACAGAAATGCTCTCTGGCATGAAGGTTCACTCAGGTCAGAGCTACAGGAAGCTCCAGCGCTTGTCTGAAAGCTAGAACATTCCCAGATCTTGGAGGAGGCCAAGGGAAACAGTCCTGAAGTGTGGAGAGGGGAGGAGGCTGGGGGGGGGGGCAATGACCTGCCACATTCTTGCAGGCCTCTAACTGGGCAGGAGGCTCCACTCCCTGAACATCATTCCTAAACCTCCCAGGTGGTGCAGGCTCCACCCCCGGCCCAGAGGCCTCCCTGAGGCAGGGAGGGAGGCGAGGGCACCCACGTGAAAGGCTCGGGTTCCACCAACCTTCCCCTCAGCTGTGGATGCTGAGAATCGGCTTGGCCACCCTGGGGCTTAGCTTGCTGACACCGCAGCTTTCGTCAGTGCAGAGCTGGCTGGGCCTTCCTACTGTAGGGCTTGCAGAGGGATGTGTGTCCATACGCTTGCGAGATTCTTAGGATGTCTTCCTCCTTTCTGAGGGCTTGGCCTCCTTCCCCTTGCTTCTAGCCATCTTTGCTCTGCTCTCTCCACGATTAATTTCAAGAGAGAAGAACACAGGGAGACTCTGTTCTATTCTATGGAGTTGGGAATCTCCTTGGGAAGAATCTGGAAAGGGGGGAACAGAGTTTGTTGACTGAATTAAGTAATGTTAGGTTGCTCATCTGGAAAGGGAAGTAAAACTCCCATCAAAAGGGCTTAAAACACCACTGGACACAAGGGAAATCCACACTGGGCATCTCCCATGTCCCAAGCATTATACTAAGCATGTTAGCTCAATTCTCACGAAAATTCTGAGGGCTAGATGTTACTTTGTTTCCATTTTACAGATTAAGAAACTGAGGATCCACAAGTTAAATACTTTCTAAGTAGCTTTTGGTAGTTCTTTCATCATCTTTTCAATCTATTGTGTGTGGTTGCTGTATATTCTAGTATTTTCTCTCTTCTCTGGCCAATTTTGGTTGCTTACATTTGCTAGGAAACTGCTCATTTCCTACAGATATCTAAAACTCGCTGCCATAGGAATACTTGGATGGCTCAGTTGGTTAAGCATCTGATGCTTGATCTCAGCTCAGTTCTTGATTTCAGGGTTGTGAGTTCAAGCCTTGTGTTGGGCTCCACCCTGTGTATGGACCCTACTTTAAAAAAAAATGCTGCCATAGTTTTATACCTTGTATGTACTTGGGGATTTTTTTTTTTGACTTTGCAAATTACAGCACAATTCGCACGTGATAAAATATGCCTCTATACCTTTTTAAAGTATTTAATCCAGTGCATTATGACAAAGGTCTCCACAATCTATATTGTCTATATTGGCACAATCATATGTAGAACTTTTCTATAACCCCAGAGGTTTCTTTTGCTTCTTTGCAAAAAAAAAAAAAAAAAAAAAGTCAACCCCCACCGTCTGGCCCTGGGTAACCACTGATCTGCTGTTACTTCAAATATGTTTTGTCTATTCTAGACTTCCATATCAATGGGATTATACCATACGCCCTCTTTTGTTTGCAATTTGTTTTGGTGAGTTTCAGGGTTTTACGTTCATTCGTTTTGTTTCATGTATCAGACATTTCATTCCTTTTTATTGCCAAGTCACATTCTGTTGAATGAACACACCACAATGTTTATTGTCCTGCTGTTTTCCAGCTTTGGACTTCTGTGACTATGTGTCACCTACTGCTGCAAAACCTCGTGATTTAGAAAGAAAATATTGTTATATCGCAGTTTCTATGGGCCAGGAGTTGGGGTCCAGCTCAGCTGGGGACTTCTGCCTCCAGGTCTCTCACGAAGCTGTAATCCAGTTGTTGGCCAGGCTGCCCATCCTCATCTTCACAGTGTTTGGCAGGATTCAGTTTCTCAAGGGTTATTTGACCGAGAGCCCCACTTCCTCCCCGGCTATTGGTCAGGTAACTCCCTCAATTCTTTGTCATTCGGGCCTCTTCAGAGAGAAGCTCATAACATGCCCAATGGCTTCACCAGAGTGAGTGAGGAAGAGAGTAAGAGACAGCAAAAATATGAAAACCAGACTTTTTGTATGCAACCTAACCTCAGAAATGGCATCTCCCCAGTTTTGCCATAATCTCTACGTCAGAGGTACAGCCCTCAAGGGGAGGGTGTTACACCAAGGCATAGATTCTAGGAGGCGGAGGTCCCTGGGATCTACGTTAAAGACTGTGATGAACATTTCTCAACAAGTCTTTGCACAGACATGTTTTCACTTCTCTTGGTTAAACACCCAGAAGTGGAATAGCTAGCTCACATGGACACCGTGTAGGAAGGTGTCCGACGATTCTCTCTGGTGGCTGTATCCTATCGCACTCCCACCAGCGATGTGTGAGAGTCCTAGCCGCTCTACAGGCTTCTCAACACCTCACATGGGTCTCTTCAACTTCAGCCACTGGAGTGGATCGGAAGTGCTATATTTTTGTGGTTTTAATTTGTATTTCCCTGATGATCGGATGTTGAGCAAGTTTTTTTTTAGTGTTTATTGGCCAATTGTATATATCTTTTTTTGTCTATTCAAATCTTTTGCCCATTTTCTATTTAGTTATCTTCTTACTGCAAGAATTATTCATGTGGTCAAGGTCCAAGTCATATTTTACAAATTTTATATATATATATATTTATATATATATATGCTGTGTGTGCATACGTCTATATACGTATATGTGTACATATGCACATACAAATGCATATATATGTATACCTGGGGAATTTATTTTATTATTATTTATTTATTTTGTATTGGTGTTCAATTTGCCAACATATAGAATAACACCCACTGCTCATCCCATCAAGTGCCCCCCTCAGTGCCCGTCACCCAGTCACCCCCACCCCCCGCCCACCTCCCTTTCTACCACCCCTTGTTCGTTTCTATCTGGGGAATTTAAAGGACAAAGTTACCACTCCTGAGGCTGGAGGATTTCTCCAGGTTATTAGCATATGGTTAGAGGACTTTTTCTCTAGCTTACCTTTATAGACCTGAAGACAGCCCTCTGAGCCACCAGAGCATGTAGCAAAAAGTCTCAGTCTAAAGTAAATAGGTTACCTTTGGGCTACTAGTCCAGCCAGGGGTCAAGTCCTTTAGGCTTCTCGCTGACTCTACTACCCCTGACTCATAAGCTTTTATCAGGCAAATTGCTTCTGTGTCATGGTTTACTCCTATAAAATAGGAGTATCAAGCCTGAGGGTCTGAGGCACAATTAAATTAATGTCTGGAATCATTAATTTTGAGAGTGAGCAAGCTAGGACACATGAAGATTAAAAGATAGTTATGCTTTGTTGGTTTGATTTTTATTTCTTGTCTAATCCTCTTTTAACCACAGGGCATTTTTTATTTTTACAAAATGGTTTCGTGTCTTAGTCACCCTTCACAAAAACATCGTTAGACAGAATCACATGGAAAGGACGGAGACAGAGAAGGGGAAGGGGTGAAAAAGTGAGGAGCGTGTCCCTAAGGAGCTATGTGACTCAGGTGAGTGACAGGGTGAGTCAGAATTGAAGGAGGGTGGGGACCCCTGGGTGGCTCAGCGGTTTAGCGCCTGCCTTTGGCCTAGGGCATGATCTGGAGACCCAGGATCGAGTCCCGCGTCGGGGTCCCTGCAGGGAGCCTGCTTCTCCCTCTGCCTGTGCCTCTGCCATTCTCTCTCTGTCTCTGTCTCTCATGAATAAATAAATAAAATCTTAAAAAAAAAAGAATTGAAGGAGGGTGCAGACTGTAAGCTGGAAGCTTTCACTCCTTGGCAGGAATACTACACTTGTCTTCCTGAAGTGTAGCATCACCACACAGTAGCTGACTGAGAAGTCCAGCTATTCGGGTCAGGTGCTCCTTTGGAATGGGGAGCTGGAGAAGCCTGGAAGTCCTTCCATTTCCTACGTCTCACTCCTGACGTTTGGCACCAGTGGTTGCACTGCTTTAAACAACTATTAAATCAAATAATAGTTCTAGTCACCATTCTTTTTTTTGGGGAGGGAGGTGGAACCTGAGTGTCTCTCTTTTATCTTTTAGAACCTTCCCCCATCCACAGGCCTTCTCGAACAGCCTTCTCCTTTGGCTCCTGCCTCCCTAGTTAGAACCTTAATAATATGGGGTTAATACCTAGTCTATGGCACTTATCGTCTTCCTTCATGTTGCAGAGTTATATGCATTTTGAGTCATTATATAGGGGGTATGATCACCACAAATCTTTGTCTTTCCAAATAATATTAACCAGGATTTATTGGGTTCTTACTAAGTGTCAATCATTGTTTTAAGTGCTTAATATGGATTACAACATTTAGTTACTATGACAACCACATGAGGCAGATATTATTATGCCCTTTATACAGATGAGGGAAAAGGCACAGGAACTTGCCCAGCAGTGGGAGGTGGGAGACTGGGATTCAAGCCCAGCCGGTCTGCTTCCAGAATCTTTAGCAGCTATGATACCCTGCCTTCCCAGTACAGAGCAAGCCCTTGTGTCATTCATCATCACTGAGTTATATAAATACCTATGGAATTACATTAAATGAGAATTTGTGGAAAAGAAGGCAGGCCATTTATGACCATTGTTGATTTTCATGTGCTAGTGAGTGGGCCCTGATTTCAGGAAAATATCTGCAAATGAAACATGCAGGGAAATGACTGAAGAGAGAAGAGACAAGTCCAGCACAAAGAACGCTGAGCATAGAGGCTGAACTCTGGCTTCAAGTCCTACCCATGAAATTTAGCAGCTTCCAGACCTCAGATGAGGAATTTAGGCAGATGAGCTTCACTTTTTTCATCTGTCCAAGAGAACTAATATTTAGACCCACTTCAAAAGTTTGTCACGAAGAATAAGTGAGGTAACGTATGAAAAGTATGTTTTGTAAACTATAAAGCATTATAACTATTTGCTTTCATTTAAAATACATTTATAGAAGCCATGCATTTAAAAATTATTTTAAAAGGCGGAATGAAAAAACGAGAACATGTCCTCCTGATTGAAGATACGATTCCAACTCCAAGAATAGTGATTTGTGACTCTTCAGCAGGATTCCTGTTTTACACATCAGACCTCTGGCTCAGTTTTCAACTTAGCAATTAGACTCAGAGTCCAGATGTCAACAACAGTTTTATTTCAGTGGGGCCATCTGAAAAGGAGTTTATCTAATTTCCATCGAATAATCAATCTTTTAATTTAATTAATTTAATCAGAGTCATGTTTAAAGAAAACTATGCTCCTATAGAGAAGACTCACTGTCTATTTGCACTCTCGTTGTGAGAAAGTCACTTGAAAACACTTTCTTTGGGGACACCTGGGGGGCTGAGCGGTTGAGCATCTACCTTCGGCTCAGGGTGTGATCCTGGAGTCCCAGGATCGAATCTCATATTGGGCTCCCTGCATGGAGCCTGCTTCCCCCTCTGCCTGTGTCTCTGCCTCTCTCTGTGTCTCTCACGAATAAATAAATAAAATCTTTAAAAAAGAAAATACTTTCTTTGGCCACAGAGGGAGCAAAGAGTAGAAAAGCTGTAACTTTGAAACAGTGACCTCTATGTCTACCAAGAGAGTTGTTAGGACCAAACTGGCATCCTTTCTATCACAAACAAAATTTATTTTTCTTTGATTTTGTTTTCTCTACCAGGCAAGTGATCCTGCCAGGAATCGTGAAGTGTTAAAGGGAAAGTATATTTAAACTCCCATGAAGTAGAAATATTTATTCATGGTCGGGCCTGGGCAGCCAATCCGTGTCTGAGGAAGTTACGAGGGCACGTATTTCCACAAAGCACAGATGGTCATAAGTTCTTAGGAAGTCTTAGAAGATGAACAAAATGTAACTGATGGGACAGGGTGCTGCTTTTCTAGCTTGGAATTGTGAGCTTCCCTCACCTATCAAAGTGGGAGGCAGTCTACATTTTTGGTTTTATGATCTCTCATGCCTGAAGGTTTTTTCAGGTCCTCTCTCTTCGTCTCTCTCTCTCTCTCTCTCTCTCTCTCAAGCTCTCACTCTCACTCTGACTGGGTCATCTCTGTCTCTCTTTCTCCTCCTTCCAATCACCAAATATGAGTCCACACCAAAAAGAGCAAACACATGCTAGAGTATTTCAAGCTTTCCTCCCCAAGTCTTGAAATTAATGATGGAGATCACGGCAGCCATCCCCCAGCAGGGCAGACACACTTTTGCACACTCTTTAGAAAGCATCCACAGTGAAGTCTCCGCAGCAGTGCCTTTTATCAAAGGGAACTCTCGTACACATGGTGCATTACAAGCTCTTTTAAACTACCGAATGCCTCAGTTGCAGTCTTCAGACAAAGGATGCGGTCAAGCCCAACACAGTCCATGAACATGGGAAAGATCCAGGGAGAAAATGTGCAAAACACTTTGGACAAGGAGTTGGACTGCTTTATTAAACGTCACATGCTTTGTGTTATGGGAGATTTAGGTAATTTTCAAGATACATTTCCAAATAGGCAATTTTCATCTAACATGATGACTCTAGAAATTAATCTGCCCCTCCTCATCTATCTTTGACCCCATCCATCTTTATGGTGTCCTCCCCCTATGCCCTACCCCACTGTATCAGAGTGCTTTATTAAAGGGGCAGGTAAATGGGTATTTCGGAACAGGACAATAAACATTAAAGTGCTTGCAGGTTGAGAGAATTTTGTGCCTTATGTATATATAAAAAAATAAAAACAAAACAAAACGAGAGCCCCCATAGGGCTTTTAAAGGTTAGGTATCCTAAGATCTACCTGTTTTTAAAACACCTGTTTTTAAAAGCTCCCACCTGTTTTTCTCTCCTCTGATCTCTTCCCCAGGCTCACATATGGCTTTTTTCTCCTTCAAGTCTTTCATTCTAATGATGCCACTCCAACCCTCAAAAAACCCTCTGCCCACCCCTCCATCCTCCCAGTAATGCCTCAGCATTTCTCTGCATGCCTGTTGCTTATCTCCAAAGAATATGGCCTCATGCCATGAATGAGGGTGAATGCTGGTCCCCTCATTCCCATTTTGACTATCCTCCAATTCAAAATGTGTCCCCATGGTGCAGAGCATTACATTTCTGTAAAGGCATTTATTTACCTTAGTTTGCATGGGATTGACCTGTTTGTAAGCAAAGTTTTTATTTTATTATTATTTTTTAAAGAGCTTGCGATGCCATCAAGTAAGAACTTAATCCACAGGAAACAAATATTCAATACTTAAAAGAGAGAGGTAAAACGGAACAGTGTTTTCTATCTGTGTTTGAAGTTAGAGATTCGTGACTTTAACTGGAAATTTAAGATCATTGTCATTAGAGAGTTCAGGTAATTGTCTTTTTATATGGGCTCAGGTAATTGTCTTTTTATATGGGCTCAGCATTAGGCAAGGTGGGAGAAATTATTAACCCTGGTCAGTACTTGTTATTTGTGCAGTTAGGACTGGACCCAGAACCAGAGAAGACAGTTGGGAGGGACGCCTGGGTGGCTCAGTGGTTGAGAGTCTGCCTTTGGCTCAGGTCATGATCCCAGGATCCTGGGATTGAGTCCCTCACTGGGCTCCCCACAGGGAGCCTGCTTCTCCCTCTGCCTGTGTCTCTGCCTCTCTACCTCTCTGTGCCTCTCATGAGTGAATAAATAAAATCTTAAAAAAATAAATAAATACAGTTGGGGAAGGCAACTTCCTCAAGACTACATCTTATATTCCAATCACACAGCCTTTGGGAAGGAAAAACAAATGAACAAACCTCCTTTCCCCCCCTTCAGCCCTGAAAAACCTCAGGGAGCTTTGCTACTCCTTCCTCACACAAATCTCCACGGTGGAAGATACTTTGGATACCAGTTACACCTCTGAACACATAGGCAGTGACAGTGGAGGAAGAGATGTGTGTTTTACTGCTACTAAAAATAAGTAGGCCGAGCCACGCCTCAAGATGACTAGGAACTATGGAGTTTAATCATCTCAGTGTTGTCTAAGAAAACCAATTACTTCCTTCTCTTTAATTGCTCATTTGTAGCCTTCACTTGCTACTGAAGGTTGCATGTAAAAATGTCACAGGGCTTGGCTAGCAGAATGTGCTGCATGAAACAAGGTGGTTTGAATGGGAAAATTTTCTAATTAAGACTTGAGAGAAAGGTGTTCTAGAACACAGAGAGGCACAACTAGCAGCCTCCAGATCAAGGACTTTAGTTTATTATTGTTATTGAGTGATTTGAATACAGTTATAAAAGCTAAAATTTTTATTTTGGGGGAGTGGGGGAGGTGGTACTACTTTTTTTAAACAAATTTTATTTAAATTCAATTTAATTAGCATATACTGTACTCTTAGTTTCAGAAGTAGATTTTAGCAGTTCATCACTAAATAACACCCTGTGCTCATTACGTCTCGTGGCCTCTTTAATGTCCATCACCCAGTTACCCCATTTGCTATGATCCCTTCCACCTCCCCTCCAGCGACCCTCAGTTTGTTTCCTAGAATTAAGAGTCTCTTATGATTTGCCTCCCTTTCTATTTTCATCTTACTTTATTTTTCCTTCCCTTCCTCTGTGTCCATCTGTTTGGTTTTTTAAATTCCACAGATGAGTGAAATCATATGGTATTTGTCTTTCTCTGACTTATTTCACTTAGTATAATACCCTCTAATTCCATCCACATTGTTACAAATGGCAAGATTTCATTCTTTTTGATGGCTGAGTAATATTCCATTGCATATATATATTCCACATAAAATTCCAAATTTTAGAATTTTGATACTATTTCAAATTTAGAACTTTGATACTATTACTCCTGGTTGGGAAGTTTGAATGTCTGTTGAACAGAATCAAAGTAGACATATTGAAACTTGAAGATGCAAGGACTTTTTTGGAGAAGGATATTTCTTAGTAGTGGACTCTTCCTATCACATTTATGCTGTGTTCCTTCCAAAGAACAGTTTAAAAATGTAGGGAAACTGTGGTTACAGTCATCGAAACAAGCATACGGAATTACTACCATATATTTTCAGTACCTTGAGGAAATGTATCGTATGTGGCAGGTTTCAATTATACGTAGCACAAGCCACTGAGCTAGTCATATACCTGCATGCCAACTAATATTAAGTCGTAATTTCTAGAGCTAAAAATCTGTGTACCAGAACCGGAACCTTTGTGACACTGCAGCATTCTTCTTTTGGAAGTGCCATGATTTGATCTCTAATGATGAAATGATGTGTGGCTCATCCCCTGGAAGGTAGCCGGCTCTCCTATCCTGTGTGGAAGTCTGTTGCATTGTGGAGTAGGAACATGAGGGACTACGGAAGAACCCATGGAAAAATTAAATGTTGACAACATCTCTAAGAAAAGATAGAAAGAGTTGGGATGGTTAGGTTCAGAGATGAGAAGCCTAAATAGGAAGTTCCATTTTATGAACGCTCTATCATTTTTGCTGTTGTCTATACTGGGGCAGCCACTTTGTTTTTTGTGGAACTATGTGCCTCCTGAAAGCCATGGCTCAAGGAAACCATCATCTTGCTCTGTGGCATTATAGTCACAGGTTAGGACATCAAGTGTCTAGAATCATGGGGACCTTGATATGCAAGAGTAGATATAAACCAGTCCGCTGGCATGAATAATGATTCTGTAGTGATTTAATGGATTTCATGCCTGAATTTGGGTTTTTCATGTTCGTTACCATCAGTATTACTGAATACCTACTAAGTGCATAGCAGCTGGGGAATATCATACTGTCATTTAGCCATCCATTAAATATATTGAGAGAGTATCTCAAGCAGACACTCCTCTGAGGGCAGAGCCCAATGTTGGGCTCCATCTCACAACCATGAGATCGTGAACTAAGCCAAAGCCAAGAGTTAGGTGCTTAACCGACTGAGCCACCCAGTGACCCCTAACACTTGTACTCTTAACCACTCAGCTAGATATGATTTTTTAAAAGTATATAGTCATCTAAAAAAATTTTACAAGCAGAATTTGATAAAACGTGGATGAATTATAAATGACTTCTGAAAACTGTTATTAATAATTGCTATGAGGGAAGATTCTGTGGATTATCTTTTTCATAACCAACAATTACCTACTTCTTTCTTTCTTTCTTTCTTTCTTTCTTTCTTTCTTTCTTTCTTTCTTTCTTTCTCTTTCTTTTCTTTCTTTCCTTCCTTCTTTCTTTTTTCCCCCAATAACCTTTGTGATTCTTGTTTTACTAGTGAGACATAGTTTTCATGTTTTGGAACAAAATATCCTACCCTCTTCTCCAGTTATGTTAAAGGGTAATAACGTTTATCACTGCAAATGTCATTGAACTGGTGGAGTTGGTGGAGACGGCTCTGGCTCTACTATAAAACTATAGTAAGCACATGACTTCCTGGAATAAAAGGCCTAGCGATAAGGCCTCAGAAGAACATCCTTGTAGATAGGAATTCAAAATAGTCATAATAGATGGTGAAATCACTCAGTACTATCTCCTTTTAGAGATCCTTTCACTTTCCTACTATAGTAGCCTGTGAATTTTACCAATCTTGTCTTCCTTGAGCTGTTAAAGCAGTATTAAGGGGAAAAATGTAAACAATATAAAATATAAGCAGATGTCCAACAAAACTAGAGATTCATGTTATGTTTATATGTTTAAGTTCCTTGTTTGTTTGGGGAATAAAATAAAATTTCATGAATAAAATTGCATCCTCTTAAACTTTTCTGCATTCTTAATTCCCTTCTTCCCTTTCCAGAGTGAATGCTGTCACAAATTAGGTCTATGTTTTCAAATATTTTTCTGTTTTTATATGTAATAATGAACAATATGTACAATCTTCCAATTTTTAACTTTTAACACTTTCCTACACATTTTAACACTTCTGATTTTTAACACTTTAAAGCACCTTCTTTCTTTTTATTTAATATTACTTTTTGAAATCTCATCATGATGATATGATAGGGTTCATTCATTTTAACTGCTGTATGAGATTACCACATGAATAAAACACATTTTATTAATGCATTTCCTTGACCATGGAAATATAGAATACATCTAATTTCTTTTTTAAAAAATTGTGTTTATAAACAACTTTGCCCTGATTTTTTATCCTTTCACAACACATGTAGGAATCTTTTTAGAGCATATAGTTAGAAAAAGTTATGCTGGGGAATATGTGCAATTTAAATCTCACTAAAAATTGGCAAATTGTTATGTAAAGTGTCTGATCTAGTTTATACTCCCATCATAAACACATGAACATTCTTGTTTACTCACCAATACTCAGATTTTTAGGATTTTGTCAATCTGATGGATATAAAACGGTTTCTCAGAACTTAACTTGATTTAATTTTATTTTTTATTCATTTTTTAAAGACTATTAATTTGAGAGAGAGGGAGAATGAGAGAAAGGGCACAAGCAGAGAAGGAGCAGAGGGAGGGGGAGAAACAGACTCCCCACTGTGCAGGAAGCTCAACATGGGGCTTGATCCCAGGACCCAGAGACCATGACCTGTGCTGAAGGCGGACACCCAACCTACTGAGCCACCCAGGTGCCCCCTAACTTCAGTTTAAAGTGGAATTAAACCACCACAGAATTAGCATTCTTAATTTTATTTACATAGTATTATGAGGTGAGAAGTTAGAATTTCAGTTCTGTCTTGCTCAGATTTTCCCATGCTTTGCATTCTGTTGGTTTTTTGCAAACTATACAAAAATATCTTAATTTTCTGCTAAGAATATCTGTGACTAATCAGCTAGAAGTAGTAGTAAATAATACAGGATAAAACAAACTTTTTCAGGTGGAATAAAGTAAGATATGTTCACGGTAGAAACATCAGAAAATGCGGAATACAATGAAGAGGAAAATAGGAAACCCTCCACCCAAGATCAGCACTGAGAGCATTTGTTTGTTTTTTCCTAGCCAAATAAATACATGGTGAAGTGGTTGGGTTTTTTTCCTCACAAAATCTGTGTCATGAGCATGTTCTTTCTATTTTTTTTAAAAGATTTTATTTATTTATTCATGAGAGACAGAGAAAGAGAGAAGCATAGACACAGGCAGGGGGAGAAGCAGGCTCATGCAGGTGCCTGATGTGGGACTCGATCCCAAACCCTGGGATCACACTGAGGTCAAAGGCAGATACTCAACACTGAGCCATCCAGGCATCTGAGCATGTTCTTTTTAAATATGTATTTTTCAATTGAACAATGAGTGTCTTACGAGAATTTCCCATTTCATTAAGTTGTCTTATAAAAGCGTTGTCTTTAATGACTTCACACTTCTCCATCAAGTGAAGATAGCATATTTTATGTAATAAAGGCTCCCTGTGGGGAGCCTGATGCGGGACTTGATCCCAGGACCCTGGGAACACAGCCAAAGGCAGATAGATGCTTAACCACTGAACCACCTACATGCCCCAAGGACATGAATGATTCAAAAAAGGAGTCAGTGAACATTTTCTGCAAAGTGCCAGTGATTACTTTAGGTTTCGTGGGACATATGTCTCTGTCATCGCTATTGTAACATGAAAGCAACCACAGATAATACATAAATGAATGAACATGGCTGTGTTCCAGTAAAACTTTATTATAAACACTGAAATTTGAATTTTGTGTAATTTTCACATGTCACAAAAAGTTGTTTTTTTTTCTCAACTTTTAAAAAATCATTTAAAAATGTAGAAACCATCCTTAGCTTGTGGGCTGTTATACAAACAGTGGTGGCCATGATTTGCCAAAGATCTTGGTCTCAGATTCTATTAGAACATCAGAACTGAATGAATCCTTATAAATGAATTAGTACAACTTCTTCCTTTTAAATATCAGAAAATGAGGGCTAGAGGTGTACATAATGACTAAGTTGTCTGCATTATTCATGATATTCACATTATTCATGTCTGCATTATAGAGCATCAATACATGTCAGAAGAAAATAATTTCATTACCTAATTGGAAACAACAACAATCCTAAAACACTTAGAAAGATATTTCCAACTGAATAAAGGGTGCACAGGATTTCTCTGCTATTTCTCACAACTGTATATGAATCTACAATTATCTCAAAGAAAATTTCAATTAAAAAAGAGATATGTTCAAGTGAAAGAGAATCCAATTTTCTAGAAGCCACATCCTGCTGTAGGAAGAAATCAGGAAGCAATCTTTCCTTCTAAATAGCATTTCAAAATGTTTCATTAGCAATCATTTAATTTCTTAATATAGAGACCAGTGCCGGTAAGAGTTAATGACATAGACATCACAATACCAAAGACAGTGCCAAACAAATTCACATGTACTTAGAAATAAATATGCCATAGAACTTGCAATGTTCTTGATACTTGCAGCTTTATGAAGCCTGTTACAGGCAAGTTTTATAGCTAACATTTTTTTTAAGATTTTATTTACTTATTTGAGAGAGAAAGAGAGGGAGAGGGAGTTGCGGGGGGCGGGGGTAGGGGAAAGAGCAAGGAGAGAGTGAGTGGGACAAGCAGACTCTGCCCTGAGTGTGAAGCCCTACGTGGGCCTTGATCCCAGGACCCTGAAATCATAACCTGAGTGGAAACCAAGAGTCGGACAATTAACTGACCAACCTACCCAGGCACCCCACAGCTAACTCTTGTCATTAAGGATAAACCTGGTCAATGAGGGCCACTCTTAGGGCTCTTGGAAATCAGCAGGAATATCTCTGCACCGTCCTCACTAGTATCCTAGCAGTTCCAGACATGACACTACTCTGCACTGCAATAGAATACCCTGTGACCTGTTATGTCTATAATGCCTCCTCCAACTCCAAACCATCCGTAATGGAAATAAAAATATCAGATGCCTCATCACTTTTGGTGAGTCCTTTGGAGAGACAGGCCTGTATTGAAGGTCCTAATGGTCAGATATACTTTGGGATTTTAAAATAACACATCAACATAGGAAGAGGGGTGTGGGGTTGGGGACATCTTAGCACCCAGAGGCACAGATTTCACTCTGTGTCCTTGTCCTACTTTTTAATGCATGCCTCTGTGTTCAACTGCACCTGCCATTCCTCCAATCCAGACAACCTCTGTTTTGTTTTCTCCAGAACAGTTGCCATCCAATTGCACTTTCTACAATGATGGAAATGTTCTGTACTGTCTAGTAAGAAGAGAGTCACTAGCCACATGAGTCTTTTGAGCACCTGAAATGTGGCCAGTGGAACTGAAGATGTTTAATTTTATTTGATTCTATATCATTTCAGTTAGTTAAAGTTGAAATATATAATTAGCCATGTCTGGCTGGTGGCTACGCCATTGGACAGCTCAGCTCTAGAGATTTAACCTCCAGCTGAAGCAGGGTAAATACAGTTTCTTAGGTGATTACACAACTTTGATCCCCATCTTACTTATTTCAGTCTTGCCCCTTTGAGACAGCCAGTGACACGTGCTTGTGGCAGTTTGGGAGATTCTGTGGCATAAATTACCCAGGTTCTCAGATTTCCTACTGCAGGCTCAGTACTACAGATGGAAGTGTGTCCTCCCAAATTTTCTATGTTGAAATCCTTCTTCTTGCATCTCAGGGTGTGACCTTATGTAGAAATAGGGTCTTTGTAGATGTAATTCGTGAAGATGAGGTCATTAGAGTGGGCCCTAATCCAATATGGCTGGTGTCCTTATAGAAGGGAGATATTTGTACTTAGAGGTGTGAACACAGGGAAAATACCATGGGAAGGTGAAGGCAGAGATTGGGTGAAGCTTCCACCAGCCAAGGAATATAGATTGCCAGCAAACAGTCAGAACCTGGGGGAGAGGCTTGGAACAGATTCTCCTTCACAGCCCTCAGAAGGAACACACCCTCTCATGCTCCAATCTTGCACTTCAGGCCTCCAGAGTTGTGTGAAATAAATTCTGTTATTTAAGCCACCCACTTTTTGGCACTCTGTTATAGCAGCCCTGGGAAACTGAGACCCTTGGGGTTCAGTTTTCTCTGCTCTGCCACTCATCCTGCTTTAGAGCTTTCCTCCTTTTGGTGCATTTGTCTCTTCTCCCCTTCTCCACATCTTTGTGGGCACAGGCCTTAAAAAAAATAAAAATCTTCACTGCCATGTAAGGATTTAGGAGAGATAAGACTAGCTCTGTCCATTCGCCATTTTTCCTGAAAGTCCAGATTTTAAAAATTCTTTTTCTCATCCAGTTTTGGATTACAAAAATTCTTATTTGCAACCATAAGGCCTTCTTTTCCGCCTCAGTATTTCCGTAGAGAAACAAGATGCCCTTGTTGAGAAAACAAAATTTCTCCCAAGGGGCTCAGTGCTGGTTGGAGGAAGGAAAGCAAATCATTTTTAGTGGAGACATGTCTCCACTAACATCTTTACTTTGTTTAAAATAGATGAAGGAAGTCAAAACTCCAGATGCATGGGGGTGGCAGGGAAGTGGGAGAGAGTGGAATATTCATATTTTTGCCTACAGAAGACGTTATATCACCCAGGAAGGACATTTGGACCTATAAATCTGATAAATGATTGCTGCAGTATCTGTTTAGATAGCAATTACACAAAGTGGAGAGTCAGGAAGAAAAGCAAGAATGTGACAAGACATGTACTTATAAACTATTTGATGGAGGCAAGATTCCAGGTTGAATAAGAAATAAATGATTGAGTGGCTCAGATTCCATCTTGGATATTTCAACAATTGTAGCAACAGGGGTTCTCCAGGTTGAAATTAACTGAAGTTCTTATTTTACATTTTATTTTTTAAAAAATATTTATTTATTTATTTATTTATTTATTTATTTATTTGAGAGAGAGAGAGAATGCGTAGGGGGAGGGGCAGAGGGAGAGAACCTTCAAGCAGACTCCCCACTGAGCGTGGAGCCCAATGCAGGGCCTGATCTCACCATCCTATGAGGTCATGACCTGAGCCAAAAGCAAGAACAGGATGCTTAACCGGCCCAGGAGCCCCTTATTTTACATATTAAAAATGGAAATTCATGAAAGATTAAAGAGAATTTCTTCCTTATTTCCATTTCCCATGCAGCCAACCTTTTTTTTTTTTTGCCAATTTTGTCTAGATAGATACAACTATCTTTTACACCAACTTCTGAAAAATAGGATTACTAAAAGGTATATTTATTGAACATTAATATGTGACGTTTCAGTTATCTACTGCTGAGTGACAAACCACCTTAAATGTAGTGATTTCAAACAACATGAATTATTATTTCTCACCATTTGACTATTGGATGGGCAGTCTTTATGCTGGTCTTGCCTGGAGTTTCCCATGTGGTTGCATTCAGCTGGCCAACTGGCAGGCCAACTGGCAGGCTCATCTTGAGGCTCTCAACCTCAGGGCATCTGAGGTCTCTGTGTGGCTAACTCGGGCTCCTTCCTAGCATAGCAGTCCAAGGGGAATCATTTTAATAGCAAAACAATAGAAACCACCAGTCCTCTTATGGCTGGGGCTTTGAAGTCCTTGAATACCATTTCACTGCAGTTGGTCCATTTTAAGTAAGATACCTTTAAAATTTTGGTTGATTGCAATACTTGCTGAGGATCATGTCTGTACTTAGACTTCCTTAGATTCACTACAAATTCATGTGTCAATTCTTAATAGGGGAAAAAGTATTTTGAATTCAATAAATATAGAGATTTTTTAGAAGTATACTTAAAAAGCCTGTCAGCCAAGTTAATAGTTTTCACAGCAATAGCTAAACATGCCATTTACACCCCACCAGAATTTCAAAGAAAAAAATGCCTTCATGCAAACTTTAGGGAAAAAAAAGTCACCAGGACAGCTCCGATTCAAGGGAAGGGAAAATAGAATGTGCTACTTGGGGTAGGCAGTGGCTTGTGTGCACGGGGCTGGGCGGGATTATTTGGAGGCAGTCCACCATAGACACCGCTGATCTTATCGCCTTTATGTGTTATTTTGATTAGTCCTCACAATAACCCTATCAGATAATTATTCTTTTCGCCACTTAGTAGTGACAGACTTGACCTAATTTTCCGGAATTGTTTAGCACCCAGCCAAAGCCAGGGCTTCCCTTGGATCAAATATCTTGCCCTTGCACCAATCTTGAACATGAAAAGGACTCCAGCTTTGGTTAGAGAGCTATGGGTCTGCATAGGACTCTATTACTTGTTGAGAGAATCTCTTTGCTTTTAGTCAAGTGGGAATCGTAGAATCTTGCTTGAAGGGTTCTGGCAACAGGACATGTAAACCAAATATATGGTTGGAGGAAACTGGAACATTAGGAAAGAAGACCAGTGGTTTTAAAAATAAGGATTCCTTAATACTTTTATACGCCTTTCACTAGCATTTATGTTAATGGATCATATCCATTGTTTATAAAGAGGACAAGTAAAAATCGAGAGTGGTTTAGAAAGCCTCTTCCAGTTGTCTATTGCTTTGTGTTAAGCCACTCCAAATTTTCATGGCTTAAAATTATAGTTTATTATTCCTCACATATCTGTGGATATAGTGGCTTAATCCTTAAGGATTTATTGCTGTGGTTGTCTTTGGAAAATACAGTGCCACAAAGTGCTATGTAGATTTCTCATTATTAACAACCTGAAGTGGCTTTTTTATTTTATTTTTTATGAGCCTTAGTCCTGTTGTCTCACCTTAGTTATTTTGGCAGATTCCACCCCCTATAATGTTTTTGACCAGGAAAACCTTCTGGGAATCACGAGGTGTCCTCCTGTGTTCTGACATCACAGTGACCAATCTATTTTAGTTGCCTGCAGAGATTCATGGAAAAGCCAGGCTGATTGACTTCTACTTTAGAAATCTCCCCAACTCCCTGTGTGTCTTTGGGAAAATCTCTTAGCCTTCTTCACCTTCAGCTTGTTGCTCTGGAAAACTGGGAAGGGCAGGTTGGATGAGATGATCTTCTAAAGTATTTCCATAGCTGACACTTTATGATTTTATGAAAAATCGTTAGGGGCCCCTAGAGGGCTCAGTGGTTGAGCCTTTAACTCAGGTCATGATCCTGGGGTCCTGGGATTGAGTCCCCCACATCAGGGTCCCTTGTGGGGAGCCTGCTTCTCCTGCCTATGTCTCTGCCTTTCATCTCTGTGTCTCTCATGAATGAATAAATGATGTCTTTTAAAATAATAATAAGATTAAAAATTAAAAAAAAATCATTAGGCAGCACTGGGTGATGTAGGGAAACACTGAATCACTATATTGGACATCTGAAACTAATATTACAGTGTATGTTAACTACACAAGAATTTAAATAAAAACTTAAAAAAATCATTAGGCACTACACAAGATATTTCACAATCTAATTTTTGCAGGATCCTCAAAGGTTAGGAAAATATATACTGACAATAATACCCTACTACAAAACATACACACAGTATAAATTGGGGTCTTGGGTTTGTATGGCACCTGAACAACTTTGCAACTTGTGCTACTTTAATTTGATAGAAAATATCAGGATAATATATTTGAGGAAAGAAGATGACTTATAACGGTCTTCTAATTCTGGGTCTCAATTCCATGTAAGTTTGACTTACAGCAGAGACTATTTTAAAAGAATTTTTTAAAAATTTAAAATTTTAAAATTCAAAAATTCTTTTAAAATATTAAATTATAATCAGTTTTACAGAGCAGAGCACAAGAATTATAGTGTTGTCCCTTTTGTGCTGCAAGCCGTTTCGTAGATGAAGGAGCTAGAGAGAGACATTTCACTAGGAACAGTGGGTCTGGATATGTTTAGGAGAGAATCATCAAAATAACAATGAGCTTAGAAATGATAGTAAATGAGTGGTTGAAGCAACTGGAATGCTGGCTTGGAGATTTTAGGGAACTATACTATCATCAAAGATTTAAAGGGATGTCATCTGCTGGGAAAGACATTTTGGGTAGCTTCACCTGATAGAACTAGATAGAGTTACTAAGTTCAACATAAGACTTTTTCCAATAATGGCAGCCCCTATTCAGGGCTGATGCTCCTGACACAGTGAAGTTTCCATTACTAGAAATGCTTAAACAGAAGCCAGAGAGCATCTTGCCAGAGAGCATCTTGCCAGAGACGTGGTTGGAGGGGTTCAGGCAAACGACGTAAGTACAGGGGGGATGTGGGCCTGGATGGCCCAGGAAGGTTTTAAACTTCAGATTTCTTTCCTTTTTTCTTTCAGTGACATTCTAAGGTTCCTTATAGTGCTAAGATTCTACTAAGCAGCACATGGAAAACATACTTGCCACATTTCTAACAAAGGTTCATGCAATGTCTCAGAAAAACCTGAAGATTCCAGCTGTTGAATGTTCAAAGTCCAGGAATGGACAGTGCACACAAGAGGAAGGATAAGTAATTCATCAGCTTATGAAAAAATGTTCAGCCCCACTGGTAATAAAAGAAATGCAAATTTAAATATCCAAAAGATACCAGTTTTCATTTATTACATTGGTGAAGGTAAGAAAAATAACACACTATTTCGATGAAGGTACAGTGAGCGGTCTCAACATGACTGGTGAAAATATAATTTTTTATTTTTATTTTGTTTTAAAGATTTTATTTATTTACGAGAGACAGAGAGAGAGAGAGAGAGAGAGAGAGAGAGAGAGAGAACGTGTGCAGGTGCGTGCACAAGCAAGGGGGAGGAGCAGTGGGAGAAGGAGAAGCAGACTTCCCACTGCGCAGGGAACCTGACTCAGGCTGGATCCCAGGACCCTGAGATCCTGACCTGGACCAGAGGCAAACGCTTAACTGATGGGACCACCCAGGTGCCCTGAAAATATAAATTGCTTATACTTTCCAAGAAGCAGATTAACGCATCCAAAGCTCTCAAAGTCTTGAAGCCTCTCTCTATGACTATTTGGTCATATTAAAGAATTATTATTATTAGATGTAATTATGGTGTTATAGCTAAGGTAAAAAACAAAAAAAAACATTTTTTTATATTTTAGAATACATATTGGGGGTGTTTACAGATTAAATGATGTTTTAGAATTGTTTCAAAATCATCCATTGGAGACAGGATGTGTTTGTATAAGGAATGCAGATGAAAAATGACTGGTTATATAGTAATCATTACTGAAGCCAGGAAATGGTGAGGTGGGGATTCATTTTGCTATTCTCTCCATCCTTCATGGGTGTAAAAATTTCCATAATAAAAAGTAAAAACAACAATAATAAAATCATTTCACATCCTCTGACCTAAATAATTTTCCGTTTAGGAGGACGGCCTGATGAAGTCGTCTGAATGGCATACAAAGTTGTATGCATAAAAGTGATTTCTAAACGTTCTCAAGTTCTCTATTCCGCAGTGTCCCTCACCTGTGTGAACCAGTGGCCTCCCATTGCTGTCAGGACTAAGACCGAGAACTTGAAGCCATCTGCAAGGCTTTAGATCATCCGACTTCTGCTTTACCTGAGCTTGCCAGGTGCCCCAAAGCACTCTGTGCCCCATCTCTCCTGCCCATCACCCTCCTTGAGGTCAACTCCTACTACTGCTTCAGAATCCAGGTCAATACTGCTTGTTCAAGGAGATTTCACTGCGCTCTCCAGATGGGGTTAGACCCTGTTATATGCTCTCACAGCACAATGTGCTTCTCTTTTGTATCCCTTCTTTCAATTCAAATTAAGTAGCTAATTAGATAATTATATACCAGCTGCTTAATGACACCCCCACCCCCATCAGTGACCTCCATCCTCTTACTGTGTCTTCTAGAAACCCCAAATATAGCAGGAATTCAATAATTACAGATTGAATCTATTAACTCATAAAAGTAATACAAACCTAGTTCAGCCAACCAAACCCTGTGATTAACTTTAACTCCTTGGTCATATTTCTGAGCGTTAAAATGGAATGGCAGATTTTTAACTCTCCCAAGGCAATGGTAGGATGAGAAGCTTAATTTGGGAAAGGCGCCTCCTGCTCTTTTCTAGATTCCTAAAGGGTAAATGTGTTTTAGAACTAGCGGATGCCTCCGTTGCCTCAAATCTGCCCCCAAACAAAAATCACCTTCATTCCGCAGGACCACTTTGCAAAGCGGTGCTGACACAGTAGAGAACTTTAAAATGCCAGAACCTTGTCAGGTAATACATGCCTGAGAGAGACGAGGTGATTAGGAGTGAAAAAGAGAGAACTTCAAATTGCACAGTGTGAGTCTGGCTTTTATTTCATTAGCTCAGGAATATATGTTCTAGGGGCAGCTGCATTCTCTTAGGGCTTCTGGTCTAAGATAATGAGGTCAACAAATTTTACTCAAGGAGAGATGTTCCCGTTAATTAGGTAATGAGTGGGACTTTGCCATGCTCTATATTAAACTAATTTAATTTCCAGAGCAAAAGAGTCTACTTCCTGGCTAGCTCACTTTCATAATCTAGACAATGGAAATAGGAGGCAATAGAAAACATGTCATCTCTAAATTCTACTGCAATTCCTGGTGGTTCACATACACATGCGGGCTCATTTTTTTTTAAGAGTCCAGGCCAGAATGCCCTTCAATCTGGGTTTGTCTGATTGTGTCTCACATTAGATTCAGATGAAGCAGTTCGTGGTAGGAATTCTGTACAGATGCCGGCAGGAGACACATGATGTCATTTTGGTCTCTATCCCCATCTCCCACACCACTACACACACGCTTATTTTTTTTTTAATTGGAGCTCAATTTGCCAACATATAGCATATCACCCAGTCAAGTGCCCCCCTCAGTGCCCGTCACCCAGTCACCCCGTCCCCCTGCCCACCTCCCTTTCCACTACCCCTTGCTCGTTTCCCAGAGTTAGGAGCATCTCATGGTTTGTCACCCTAATTTTTCCCACTCATTTCCCCTCCTTTCCTCTATAATCCCTTTCACTATTTCTTATATTCCCCATATGAGTGAAACCATATAATGATTGTCCTTCTCCTATTGACTTACTTCACTCAGCATGATACCCTCCAGTTCATCCACGTCAAAGCAAATGGCGGGTATTCATCCTTTCTGATGGCTGAGGAATATTCCATTGTATACATAAACCACATCTTCTTTACCCATTCATCTTTCGATGGACACCGAGGCTCCTTCCACAGTTTGGCTGTTGTGGACATTGCTGCTAGAAACATCGGGGTGCAGGTGTCCCGGCGTTTCATTGCATCTGAATCTTTGGGGTAAATCCCCAGCAGTGCAATTGCTGGGTCGTAGGGCAGGTCTATTTTTAACTCTCTGAGGAACCTCCACACAGTTTTCCAGAGTAGCTGCACCAGTTCACATTCCTACCAACAGTGCAGAGGGTTCCCTTTTCTCCGCATCCTCTCCAACATTTGTGGTTTCCTGTCTTGTTAATTTTCCCCATTCTCACTGGTGTGAGGTGGTATCTCATTGTGGTTTTGATTTTGATTTCCCTGATGGCCAGTGGTGTGGAGCATTTTCTCATGTGCTTGTTGGCCATGTCTATGTCTTCCTCTGACACACACACTTTAAAAATAGACAACACTTAAACAACTCTATAAGGCTAAGCCTTTGGGAATTCAAATGGACAGCTTTTTATTCCTTTATATTCTGATGGGACCAGATACTCAAAGATTTTGTTCATTTCTGATTAAACAAAGATCTGGGTTCATCACTGGCTTGGCCTTTTCAATTAAACACCATAAACTTTGGCTAAAGGCCTCGGACATACTCATGGTAAAGGCTCCAAAGCACTTTTAAAAGCTTTCCTGAACAGGGAGTCAATACTTTGTTTGGAAGAATTGCCCAAAGTTTGCACAGAGGGAGATATTAGACAAAGAAAAGAGATAGATGGACAAATGGATATTCTCAAGTCCAAAAAACTAGAAAAGTTTTTTTTAATGATTTTATCCATTCATTTATGAAAGACACAGAGAGAGAGAGAGAGAGAGATAGAGACACAGGCAGAGGGAGAAACAGGCTCCACATGGGGAGTCCAATGTGGGATTTGATCCCAGGACCCTGGGATCTTGCCCTGAGCCAAAGGCAGATGCTCAACCACTGAGCCACCCTGGTGCCCCAAAGAGCAGTTTTCTTGTCAGAGTGATGTTATGTGCTCTCATGCATGCATCCATTCATACATTTCAAACAAATAATTATTGAGTCAAGCACTATTCTAAGTGCTGGGTTATAGCTTTGAACTGAACCAACAAACCACCCTTCTCCTACTCTAGCAAAAATGTTGCCTCTTTTTAAAAAAGTAAATGTTGGTGACAGATTAAAGATGTTTCCTTCTGAACATGAACCATTGCTATTTCTGTACTTTGAAAGATAAATAAGTATATAGGGAAAAAAGCTCCTAGAAGGATATGCCAGGAAGTTGGGGCCTGTTAGCTTTTCCCATGAAAAAGCAGTTGTTTTTGGTGTTCATACTTAATCTGATTGGCATTTTTCTGTGTTTTTTCCTGTGCTACCATCATGAACTTGTATTAGTTTTGTCACCTGAAAAACAATAAAGTTCTGCCCCAGGTGAGGTCTCTGAAGCCTGGGTGTGCTAGCCTGAGGCTAAGTGGTGTGGTTAAAGGAAAACCCTGGGGGCGCCTGGGTGGCTCAGCCGATTAAGCTTCTGCCTTTGGGTCAAGTCATGATCCCGGGTCCTGGGATGGAGCCCCCACATTGGGCTCCCTGCTCAATAGAGAGGTTGCTTCTCCCTCTGCATCTCTCCCCCCTTGTGCTCTCTCTTTCTCAAATAAATAAGTAAATAAATAAATAAAATATTTAAAAGAAATAAAGGAAAACCCTGGTATTCACAGGAGTTGGGGGAACAAGGGCTAGCTTTGGAGCAAGGACTTTCTCTGGAGGTTCTATGAAGTGGAGAGAAAAGGAAGGGGGTAGAGAGAGACAAACATCCTCAGCTCTAGTTTAGGTGAATACCACAAAGATGCCACTGAGATTTTTATTTTGATCTGTCAATGCACTATCTTCAGTTTTATCTTTGTTGAACAAGCAAAAGCATGAAGATGCCCTAGTTCAGCTAATATTTTTACTCACGTTCTAAGAAAACTCTAGTATGAAGTAGAGGGAGAAGATGTAACCCCATTACTCCCTAAAGTTCCATTTACCCTCCCAGAAACCGCACGAGAGAGAGTTAGTAGACTAATGGAGAACTGAGCTGAGCATGTCTGGAGAATTTCAAGCGTGTGTCCTCATCAAATGCCAAGGGCAGCCTGCATGAAAAGAGGAGAGTCAGTATGGAGATCATTGTTTTGAACTCTTAGCTCACCTTGGAAGGTGTCCCAGTCAACAAATGTGCCCAGAGGAGGTCCCCTGAGCATCTGTGTTGGGCCGGATCCCAAGCTGGGTGCTGGGGTATATGGTGCTGAGGTGTGTCCCCTGCCCTCATGGAACTTCCATTCTCGGAAAGGCACAGATGATGCATGAGTATGACACAAATAAGCAATTGTGAATGTTTAAATAGGGGAACTAAGCAGAGAGTGAGGGACAAGGAACAACCTGGCACCATCAAGGAGGCCTCTGAAGCAAGATCATCAAGGCCAGATGAGAGTTGGATTCTAGGGTGAGGATGCACAGCATTCATATGTAAGCCATGAGGGACTGCAGTACAGTTGAGAGATGACTTTTGTTTCTCCAGAAAGATCCTGATTCTACCTCTTATTTCCATTTTTCAGATTCTGAAAGCAAGCTGGCCAGGAAGTTCTCCCTTAGTAAAAAGTTGAGAAAGGGGAGAACAAATTTTGTTTTATTTATTTATTTATTTATTTATTTATTTATTTATTTATTTATTTATGTTTTTATTTATTCACAAGACACACACACACACACACACACACACACACACACAGGCAGAGACACAGGCAGAGGGAGAAGCAGGCTCCATGCAGAGAGCCTGATGTGGGACTCGATTCCGGGACTCCAGAATCATTCCCTGGGCTGAAGGCAGGCGCTAAACTGCTGAGCCACCCAGGGATCCCCCCAAATTTTGTTTTAAACTCCAATTAGTACCACTTTAATTCATTGAAAGAATTCAGATCAAGCTGACTAATCAAAATCTGGTTGCTAATTTCAGTATTTGAAGCAACCACAATGAGCTGTAAGACGCCTAACGTTGGGTTTTTATGTGGGAACAAGTGCTTCTCCATCCATCAGCAGTCGCTATGGGGATAAATCCCAGGTTTCTTCTCCACCTCATGGAGAGGTGAAAGCAACTGTGCTGTTTCATTTTTACTTTCCCATACCCATCTATACCTAAGTTCCTCTTTGAATATTTGGAAGTTCATCATGCAAACACTAATTTATTTGATCACAGTAATATCTTTCTTTGGTTCTGTTATTAAGTGGGAAGCTAATCACTTCATCCAGGTCCTTTGCCACACAAACTGTCACTAGGTTGATGACTAGAAAATAATAATCACTTTCTGGTTCTCTTTGTAATATTTCTTCACAGTTCCTTAAAAGGATCAAAGTTAAGTCTACCCAGAACAGAATTGAAGAGGGCTCATGGTTGTAAGGATTTTATAAAGATGCTGGAAAAGATGAATCACAGCATAACAAAACGCAAAAAGATACTCTCTAGTAGCATTGCATCGGATGATCCCAGGAATTGGAGCCATTTATGGGGTGCTTGCCATGTGTCAGGCCTGGGACTGACATTCATCTTCTCATTGAACTCCCACGAAAATCCTGCAAGACTGAGCATTCCCACTTCACAGGGAAAGAAACTGAAATTCAGAGAGGAACCATGGCCCACAGATGCACTGCCAGCTAGTAAACAGGGAGCACGGGTTTTCCGATTCCAAAGCCCGAAGCCACTCTTAATCACTGCGAAATACTGCTTTTCTTCCCATTTTGATTCACTGAAAGAATTAGATGTTTCATAGAAAAGCCACACAGCTCATCTGCTGCTCACTTCTCAACCCTCATCATTCTGTGAAGAAACTCACTTTCTATTGGCATTCATGAAATGCCACACAATAATGACAGTAGAAATCCTCCAACTCAAGTGAAAAATAGAGAAAAGAATACCTGGGATAAATACTGAAGCAATGAATGATGACGATAATGATGCCTGTTGGCATTTGAAACATGTAGTCAGCAAAGGAGAACATATATAAATATTTACAAGTATTGTCATTCATTACTTTTCAATATCTGCAACGTAAAGATATCATAAATAAATATAGAGGTTTGGCCATTCTCAGAAAAAAATTTTTTAATTAAAAACGTATGATCAGGATGACAGGTAAATATTAATATATTTAATATTTTAAAATTTATTTCAAGTTAATAAAAGCAGATTATCATCACAGAAGAAGGACATGAATATTTCAGAGTGGAAATATAATATGAGTAATAGACCCATAAAAATAGCTAACCTTGAAGATAAAGAAATGCAAATTAAATTCAGTAACTCCACACCCTATTTTCCTTATCAAATTGGCAAGGATGAAAAAATTGATAATACCACAGCTTGTAAGAGTATGGTGAAATGAGACCGGTATATTCCTGGTGGGAAGGGAACTGATATAACTCTTCTAGAAAGTAATCTGAAGATATGTTTCATTAGCCCCCAAATGTAGCATCTACATAAGGGATTATTAGGCACTAACATATTATTTAAAAACAATATTTAATGACATAATAAAGCCCTATACTATTAAGTGAAAAAGATCACATTTCAAAAAGATCAGTTTTGTACTGAAAACATTTAACATAAATATGTGGACATCAGAGTGGACGTAGAGGTGAAAATGGGAGAGGGATCACCCACAAGTGATGGGGTGACAAAGAGACTATTGTTCCCGGAAGCCTGGCTTCCTCTCTGCCCCAGGCCTGTTTTCTTAGCCTAATTAGTCTGAGACACCCTGATCCAACCAGGATCTTCCCAGGGTCTGTAAACAGGCACCAGTAGCCCCAACTTGAAAACCTCTTGCAAGCCTCCTTAGCCATGCCTCTATGTCCTTTCTGCTCTTGAATCCCAAACATCTTTATTTTTCTTCTTAAATAATTTTCCTATTAAAAAAATGTATAGTCGATACATGTGTAAACTTTAAAGTTGACATTAAAAAATTGGGGAAGGGTGGAGCCTGGGTGGCTCAGTGATTGAGCTTCTGCCTTTGGCTCAGGGCATGATCCCAGGATCCTGGGGACCCCCTAGGGAGCCTGCTTCTCCCTCTGCCTGTGTCTCTGCTTCTCTCTCTGTGCCTCTTATGAATAAATAAATGAAATCTTAAAAAAAATTTTTTTAAACTGCGCATTCTTTTTTTTGTAGTATTTTTTTTATTGGAGTTTGATTTGCCAACATACAGTATAACACCCAGTGCTCATCCTGTCAAGTGCCCCCCTCAGTGCCAGTCACCCAGTCACCTCGTCCCCCTGTCCACCTCCCTTTCCACTACCCCTTGCTCGTTTCCCAGAGTTAGGAGCATCTCATGGTTTGTCTCCCTCTCTGATATTTCCCACTCATATTCTCTCCTTTCCCCATAATCCCTTTCACTATTTTTTATATTCTTTGTATGAATGAAACATAGAATGTTTGTCCTTCTCTGATTGACTTACTTCACTCAGCATCATACCCTCCAGTTCCATCCATGTCAAAGCAAATGGAGGGTATTCGTCATTTCTAATGGCTGAGGAATATTCCACTGTATACAGAGACACAGCTTCTTTATCCAGTCACCTGTCAATGGACACCGAGGCTCCTTCCACAGTTTGGCTATTGTGGACATTGCTGCTAGAAACATTGGGGTGCAGGTGTCCCATCATTTCACTGCATCTGTATCTTTGGGGTAAATCCCCAGCAGTGCAATTGCTGGGTTGTAGGGTAGCTCTATTTTTAACTCTTTGAGGAGCCTCCACGCAGTTTTCCAGAGTGGCTGCACCAGTTCACATTCCCACCAACAGTGTAAGAGGGTTCCCCTTTGTCCACATCCTCTCCAACATCTGTTGTTTCCTGCCTTGTTAATTTTCCCCCTTCTCACTGGTGTGAGGTGGGATCTCATTGTGGTTTGGATTTGTATTTCCCTGATGGCAAGTGATGCAGAGCATTTCCTCATGTGCTTGTTGGCCATGTCTATGTCTTCCTCTGTGAGATTTCTCTTCATGTCTTTTGCCCATTTCATGAGTGGATTGTTTGTTTCTTTGCTGTTAAGTTTAATAAGTTCTTTATAGATGTTGGATAGTAGCCCTTTATCTGATATGTCATTTGCAAATATCTTCTCCCATTCTGCAGGTTGTCTTTGAGTTTTGTTGACTGTTTCTTTTGCTGTGCAGAAGCTTTTTACCCTGATTAAGTCCCAATGGTTCATTTTTGCTTTTGTTTCTCTTGCCTTCATAGATGTATCTTGCAAGAAGTTGCTGTGGCCAAGTTCAAAAAGGGTGTTGCTTGTGTTCTCCTCTAGGATTTTGATGGATTCTTGTCTCACATTTAGCTCTTTCATCCATTTTGAGTCTATCTTCGTGTCTGGTCTAAGAGAATGGTCCAGTTTCATTCTTCTGCATGTGGATGTCCAATTTTCCCAGCACCATTTATTGAAGAGACTGTCTTTCTTCCAGTGGATCGTCTTTCCTCTTTTATCGAATATTAGTTGACCATAAAGTTGAGGGTCCACTTCTGGATTCTCTATTCTGTTCCATTGATCTATGTGTCTGGTTTTGTGCCAGTACCACACTGTCTTGATGACCACAGCTTTGTAGTACAGCCTGAAATCTGTCATCATGATGTCCCTGGCTCTGGTTTTCTTTTTCAATATTCCCCTGGCTGTTCGGGGTCTTTTCAGATTCCACACAAATCTTTTTTTTTTTCCACACATATTCTAAGATGATTTGTTCCAACTCTCTGAAGAAAGTCCATGGTATTTTGATAGGGATTGCATTAAATGTTTAAATTGCCCGGGGTAGCATAGACATTTTCACAATATTAATTCTTCCAATCCATGAGCATGGAATCTTTTTCCATCTCGTGTGTCTTTCTCAATTTCTTTCAGAAGTGTTCTGTAGTTTTTAGGCTCTAGATCCTTTACCTCATTGGTTAGGTGTATTCCTAGGTATCTTATGCTTTTGGGTCAATCGACTCCTTAATTTCTCTTTCTTCAATTTCATTGTTAGTGTATAGAAATGCCACTGATTTCTGGGCATTGATTTTGTATCCTGCCACGCTGCCAAATTGCTGTATGAGTTCTAGCAATCTTGGGGTGGAGTCTTTTGGGTTTTCTACATACAGTATCATGTCATCTGCGAAGAGGGAGAGTTTGACTTCTTCTTTGCCAGTTTGAATGCCTTTTATTTCTTTTTGTTGCCTGATTGCTGAGGCTAGGACTTCTAGTACTACGATGAATAGCAGGGGTGAGAGTGAACATCCGTGTCATGTTCCTGATCTTAGGGGAAAGGCTCCCAGTGTTTCCCGATTGAGAATGATATTTGCTGTGGGCTTTTCGTAGGTGGCTTTTAAGATGCTGAGGAATGTTCCCTCTATCCCTACCCTGAAGAGTTTTGATCAGGAATGGATGCTGTATTTTGTCAAATGCTTTCTCTGCATCTATAGAGAGGATCATATGGTTCTTGGTTTTTCTCTTGTTGATGTGATCTAATCACACACATAAGACTGCACATTCTTTTCAGTTTCCATGGTCCTGTCTGCCCCTGCATGAGGGCAGGGCCTCAGTTTTTCTCCTCACATCCACCACGGGCTCCATGGGGGCAAACCTGGGTCTCTACACCTTGCCCACTCTGGAGCCTGGCTCCTCTCAGTTAAAATGAGGCTTTATAAAGTGTATCCTGCAGCCTGAGAAAGAAGAACTGAAGCCAGGGAATGAAAGTCATGTGTAGTCCTGCTACTCAGAGATGAGCACAGTTAACATTTCAAGCAGATCTTTCCAGATTTATTTTGACATAGCCCTCCTCTCGTAGAGCTGGTCTTCCCTCACCGTCTCCATTTCCTCCTCTCTTTGTCCTCGATTTACAGAGACATGGCTGGATCCTCTCCCCAACCTTCCTGTGCAAGGTAAAAAATTACCCCCCTTTGCCACCTCCAAAGGATAATTTGTCTTCTGGAGCTCTCTGCTGTGTTTAAATTTACTCTTCAGGCAACTCAACTTGCTTAGTTCATAAAACTCTCATCTCTTCTCTCTGAACCTCTCTGACTCTCCAGGCCCTTTCATCCACTGCCCACCTCTTAAAACACCTCTTAAAACAGGAACGCAGCTCCACCTTTGGCCAAATACTCCTCTCTCTCATATAAATTTGTAAAGATACAAATTTATATACAATAGAAGTACTGTTGAGAAAAGAAAAATACTGTAGTTAGTTTGTAAAAATTTTAAATAAAATCCCATTGCCCTGGGTGACACATCAATATGTGGTTTCCTATGGATGATGGGATTTCACAAAGTTTATATATTGGGTATTTATTTGTTTTGTAGTTAAAAATACTGAGTAATCAATGAGGTGGGGTGGTCAATTGAAACCCCTTTAGTTTTTTCTGTCTTCCATCCCTTACTCCCATTTCCAGCTCAGAACTAGGCTTTGTAACTCCTGCCCCAAGAAATTTGAACAAAGATATCCACCTTTTATGACTGAAAGCAGGTAAAGATCATGTAAGGGGATGAGATCACGTAAGACCAGTGGTTCTCAAACTTCAGTGTGTAATAGGATCACCTGGAGGGCTTATTATCTTTATTTTTTAAAAGATTTTACTTATTTATTCATGGGAGACTCAGACAGAGAGGCAGAGACACAGGCAGAGGGAGAAGCAAGCTTCCTGCGGAAAGCCTGATAATGGAACTCGATCCCAGGACCCTGGGATCATGCCCTGAGCTGAAGGCAGGCGCTCAAACGCTGAGCCACCCAGGCATCCTGTGGAGGGCTTTATAAAACACAGATACTGGGGTTTTAAAAGTGGGAAGAGAAGACTAAATATACATGTATATATGTAGTCCCATATAAATTTGGAAACACAACGAAAATCGGTTATTGTTGGTTACCACCAGGGAATGGCCAAAAATGGCAGGAGCAGGACTCAGGCTTTTCACTATATATCTTCTTGTATTTTTTTTTTTTAAGATTTTATTTTGGGGCACCAGGGTGGCTCAGTCAGTTGAGTGCCTGCATTTGTCTCAGGTTGTGATCGCAGGGTCCCAGGATAGAGCCCTGAGTTGGGCTCCCCTCAGTGGGGAGCCTGCTTCTCCCCCTCCCTCTGCTCCTCACCCTGCTCGTTCTCTCTTTTAAATAAATAAATAAATAAATAAATAAATAAATAAATAAATAAATATCTTTATTTAAAAAGGTAAAGATTTTTAAAAATAATAAAAAATAAAGATTTCATTTTTAAGTAATCTCTACACCCAACATAGGGCTTAAACTTAAAACTCTGAGATCAAGAGTCACACGCTCTAGTGACTGAACCTGCCCAGGAGCCCTCGCCCTCTTGTATTGTTAAATGTATACCACATGAATATATTACTTCAAAAACATAAAATTTCATTTTAGGTATGTAAATATAATTATATTTATTTTATATAATGATATACTATATAATAATTACATCATAATAAATTTATTTTAATTAATATATAACATACGTATATAAATAATTGAGTGGCATGGATCTTTAGGAACACTGACTCCAACCAATTTTGTCACTTAACTTAGTCATATTTTTTGTTTGTTTGTTTTTCTTTCCCAGAAACTAGGACCTTAGCAAACAGCAAATTACACAAGTATTTGCTGAACTCATGAAAGGTAGGCAGGACCATGAGAAGGGAAGAATTCACAGGATTTTTAGCTGTGAACTTAAAACAATGAACACCTATCACAAGCTTCCCAAAGTATCTGAGTGTCTGACGCATGAGAGATCATGATGCCTCATGAGATCAGTCAAATTGATGAGATGAGGCATGATAAGGGCATGAACTATTTGGAAACCGTGCATTTCCTTCCAAGTGGGAAAACATCATTGAAGAAAATGGACTCATAACTGTTAGCATTTTCTTGAATGATGAGATTCACTATGAATTCATGGAACAAAACGCTGCTTCTTGGTTTGGTCTATTTAATAGCATATTGACATAAAATTGACATAGGGTAAGATACTTGTATTTTAAATGTACAATCTGGTAAGTCTTGACCCATGTATACATCCATGGAACCTCTACCACAATCGAGATAACAAGCATTTCCATCACACCCCCTACCCCAAATCTCCTGTGTTCCTTTGTAATCCCTCCCCTACATCCCTCATCAGGAATCTGCTTTCTGTTAACATATTAGTTTGCGTTTGCTTGAATTTTGTGAAGATGTTTCACATAGTATATGTACTTTTACAATATGGCTTCTTTAACTCAAAGCAATGATTTTGAGATTTATCCATGTGGCATATCTCAAAAGTTCTTTCCTTTTTGTTGCTGTTTGTCCCATCATACAGTAAGCCGCAGTTTGTCTATCCCTTCATCTGCTGATGGACATTGGGTTGTTTCTGACAAACCACTGCTGTAATGTTATTTCCTCATAACCATTTCACAAGTCATTCTTTCTCCCCATTTTATGGGTGAAGGAATGAAGACTCAGAGAGGCCATGATGCACACACGGGAGTTGGAGCACAGCATCTTAAATTGTTAGAATGTTTGAACTGCCCATGTCATTAGGACACCTCTCCCTCATTTAAAGAACTGCTTGGTGTTGAGATTTGAATTGTGATCAACAAGTAAGAGCTAGAAGGACACACAGGTACAGAAGTTGGCTGGGCTGTGTTATCGAAAACAGAGAAAGAAAAGTCTCCAAAGTCATATTTTATTTTATTTATTTTTAAAAGATTTTATTTACTTATTTATGAGAGACACAGAGAGAGAGGTAGAGACACAGGCAAAAGGAGAAGCAGGCTCCCTGTGGGGAGCCTGATGTGGGACTTGATCCCAGGACCCCAGGATCAAACCTTAAGCCGAAGGCAGACGTTCAACCACTGGGCCACCCAGGCATCTCCAAAGTCATTTTAAAGCAAGTTGGAATAATTTTGTAGGAATGACTTGGTGAAGGGTGTATTTGATCTCTCCTTTCTTTTAAACATAGGATTTATATGTGATTTATCTGACTTTCTTGGCCATTTAACTTGAATTAATTTTTGTTTTCCCTCAAAGGGATCATGACTCATCTATCAGAGTTTCCACTTCTGAGAGACAGACGCCGTGAGAAATGCAAAGCACTACGGACCTTTGAACCATGCTATTTCAGGGTGGAGCGGGACGTACCATTCCACTCTGTGGAAGAAGACTTTCTGACTTCTTGTAGTTGGGAAAACGCTGGAGTCATATGTGATTTGTGGAGCAAGACCTTCTGAATAAATCAAATAGCTTATGAGGGAAGTTGTGTTTCCCTCATTGCCCTCAATTTCTTCCAAACTCAGCTCAGAAACTCTCAGCAAGGATCAGCAATGTGCTCTCACGATTAATCATTTTTTTCTTATACTTGGCCTTGTTTCAAAACCCTTTTTTGTTGATGTTTTCAAAGCAGGGTTTTGGTGGGATTCCTGCCATGCTTTCTCTCGTTCTCCTTTCATGGGAGATCTGACATGGGGAGACAGGCCTGCCCACCACCTCCCTCATTTAACTAGAGGGTGCGTGATTTACATCTATTGTAGATTGAGAGAGTCCAGCCTCACAGAGACAGAGGTTGACCAGTGTTTCTCGAGCTCCTCATGTTTTTTTTTTTCTTTCTTTTTTTTGTTTGTTTTTGTTTGTTTTTTGAGCTCTTCTTGTGATAGATCCATGCACCAAGGGAAGTTTCCTAGGGGGATATTTTAAATGTAGAAGGCCTGAGAGCAGGTAGAGGCAGAGCACTTGTGCTCCTGAGGCCTGACTTCCATGGAGGGGCTCCCTGCTAGCTGGCTTGATCATCCAGAAATTTCAGTCCCTGTGCCTTACATTCATTCCTGCAAGGAGATACTGCCCTGATTATGGTGACTCTATAACTTATCATACAGACAGGGACTTTTTTTTTTTTAAGATTTTATTTACTTATTCATGAGAGACATAGAGAGAGAGGCAGACATGCAGGCAGAGGGAGAATCAGGCTCCTTGAGTGGAGCCTGATGTGGGACTCGATCCCAGGACCTCGGTTGGGATCATGACCTGAACCAAAGGCAGATGCTCAACCACTGAGCCACCCAGGTGCCCCCAGACAGGGACATTTTTAAGAATAAAAGAGAAAAGCGAAAAAGAATAAAAGAGATTGGTAAAAACAATGAAAACTATACAGTTTAAAACTTTTTTTGAATTATAGATTAATTTCATTATAATGTTGAACTTATAAAGTAATTCTACTCAAGAGTGTTTAAACAAATATAGACGCTGCAGAAATAGAGATGTTTTCTGCTTCATTCTATTGTAGTACAGAATACATAGTTAGGCAATTAAAAATAATAGGTCTATCAAACATTTCTTCATGTAAGTCAAATTAGTCCAAAGTGTAGTTAAGAAATTTTTAACATTTTAAATTAATTAACCTTGCAAAGCATTTGAATTCTCATTGTTTGTTTTGTTCAGTTCAGTTCCTCTCTTGCTTTTGTATGGTTTAGTTTCATATCTTCTTGTTTGCAAGCTTCTTTGTTTGCAAGCCCAATAACTGCAATTTGCTAGAACGTAAAAGCTGAAGTTTTGGAGTGCTCCACTCATCGAACACCTTGATTAAAGATTTTTAACTGATTTGGAGCAAAATGCAACCAAAATTTAAATGGTATATTTACAAAAAGTGTTCAATGCCATTGCAGGGTACTTGTGTTCAGTTTGTTGAGGTAGAAATTTATGCTTGAAAGTCTCCAGTGTTTCTAAAATCTAATTAATGTTGGACAGCAAAGAGTAAGAGTTGAATTGCTTCAACATCAGTGCCCCTATGAAAATTACGTAGTTCAGTTATTTTTTTTGGTGTATCTGTGTATTTGTAAAAATATTTGCAAATTTTGACAACATAGCTTCTGTTTTAACTGAAAGAATATCACAACCTTTTTGAATGCATTTATGAATCATGTGCATGGCAATAAATTGTGGTACATTTCTGCTCTGCAGTTTCGATTTAGTAAGTGCATTGGTTTTTTTTCCACAATTCTCTACACCACCAAAATTTGTAAACATATTGTGGCTACAAAAACAAATAACTTAATTCTTAGTATTGAACACTGTAACTGAATTTATAGGAGGATTCACAATAATTTCAGATGTTTCACTTCCTAATAAAATGCTAAAAGTTCTATTTTGATTCCAGGAAAAATTAGATGAAAATCTTCAGCTATTAGAGTTAACTGGATTTTTATGTCAATCACTCGATGACATTGATATAAAACTGGCATCATTTAATAGTGTGACAAGTTCTTTGTATACTAAGGGAGTGAAACCATTTTCAGCTCTCACTTTACAAGCATATGTCTATGAGGAAAATTGGAATTAAAGAAGAGCAAAATTAAGGACGCCTGGGTGACTCAGTTAAGCATTTGCCTTCAGCTCAAGTCATGATCCCAGAGTCCTGAGATCGAGCCCCACATTGGGCTCCCTGTTCAGTGTAGAGTCTTCATCTCCCTCTCCTCCCTGCTTGTGCTCTCTCTCATTATCTCTGTCTCTCTCTCAAATAAATAAATAAAAACTTTAAAAAATAAAGAAGAGCAAAATTAAAATAGAAAAAGGATCGTTTGATCCAAATCAAAAGACATGCTTCAAAAGGGGTTGTGTAAATATATCTTCTGAAGCTGCTCCTGCTAAGCTGTTGTATTCAATTCCAATCTTCTTAAATTAACTATTAACTTTTGAAATAGAATCTGATGACTTTTCGGGAGGTTTATATTTCCCTACTTTCAAGTGGCCAGGTCTATCACTATTGACCCCAAAATTGATGGTTGATGTTTATATTTTGTGCAAGTTTCACTTTCTTAACTAGCTTTCTTGTGAAGTGACAATTTTGTATTTATGTTTCCATTCAACTCGTTTCCTTGAGGTCATTTCTATTGAAAGGATTTACTGAAAAATAAAAAAGCATTGTCAAACAATAAAATAAGCAGTTCTGGATTTACCCCATTCAATAAGAAGCAAAGGCACCATGGCATTCACACTACACAAAGACTTCTCGACAGGATGGCTTATGTTCTATTTCCTGCATGTAATCTGTACATACTTAACCGGTAATTTGACATGTTTTCCATTAATCTGGTGACTTTGTACATATTACATAGAGTGTCACAAGCTGATACACCAAGTGTGTGGCACTTGGGTGGCAGGATCAGCAACACAGAATATTCCCCTTGCCATCACCTGAGATCAGAAGGAATCATTTGTCCCTAGCAGCTCACGATGCTACACTTCATTTTACCAGTGAAAGTCCTGCATGGCAGGCCTGAAAAGGAAACATCAGCTACTTTGCTTCTAGAAAGTTGGGAAAAGAGACTTGGGTTATTGCTGGTTTCTTTCAGATTTGACCATATGTTAAAGTGAAAATGCAACATCACCCAAGCCACTCGTACACTATTCAATGAGACTACAGCAGAAGCTGGAAATACAAAAGGCCATCTACCCAACCCATTATGGCTCATTTTAACACAGTTACTAGTAAAAACACTTCATTAAAACATTAAGTATTTGAGACAAGTGCTATACCACGGGAATGCTGAGAGCCCGTTGGTACATGTAATCTCCCTAAGCTAGACTGATTTTTTCTAGTTGGGTTTAGCTACATGACACTGTCATCTTTCTGGATTGTCATTAAATAAACCCTCTCATGTCTTTATTCTTAAAATAAAACAATTCACTAGCTTTTGAGTTTATTTAACTTCTGGAATAGGACCTTTAGTAAAGCATTACTACTTTATTACTATGCTTGGCCTCACACTCAAGAAAAAAAAAAAAAATCCCAGTCCCTCTCTGGGTCAAAAGGTCTTGCGTGAGAGTCTCTGCCCCTGGCCCTTCAGCCTCATCTTTTTCTCCTCCTACATCACCATTCTCTGCCATACTTGCCTTTTTCCAGGACTTCAGCTACGCCAAGTTTTATCTGTCCCAGGGAGGCTGCTCCCACTGCTAGCTCTGTTCTTCCTCCTATGATCCCAAGCTTGGCTCCGTGTCCTCCTGTGGATGATCTCAGCCTAAGCATCACCTCTTTGGAGCATTCCTCCGTAGCTCTTCCTAGAGGAGATGGCCCTTGGTTTTTCTCAATCTCAGCCCATATTTGTCTCCTTCGTAGCACTTGTTGCTTTTTGCTGCAGTTGGTTTCTTTGTTGGCTTATTTATTTTACTAACAGACCCTACTGTGAGAATAAGACTGCATTCTTTTCATCTTCATATCCTCAGAGCTGAAAAGGGTGTCTGGCACCAGGCACTGAATAAACATTTGTTGTAAATGAATGAAGAACATGTATTCATATTGTATGTAAGGTGAAAAATACATATCAGCTGGGTCACATTTAATATGAAAATGCTGATCGCACTATCAAGCTTCCAAAAATGTTTAATTTTCATAGTGGTTTCTATGATACATTTAGCAAGTTAGTCCCAAGGGCACCTCTCTGCTCACGGGAGAAGTACCTTCTTACCCCAAGTCTGCAAACAGAGGAGCAGGGTCTGATCTGCCCAAGTCTCACTTGCTGATATGGTTGGTGCTGGGACCTTAGGCTCCCTCCAACCGCTCAGCCTTTAGATACTGTAGGCAAGTGGTAACTTTAGTCTGTAAACTTCCTGTCACCTTTGTATTTTCATCAACCTGGCCTTGTATGGAATTGTGGTTTTTGAACAGATGGCTGAAGTGGCTTTGTTAAATGCAAGAATTTGTCACATTGTTTTCATAAGCTGCAAACCACTGAGAAATTTATTTGCATTATTTGATAAACAGGCTCCATTCCACTCAGGATTTCTGCCCTGCAAATGTTCTGGTTTCTGGAAAAATTTACTCTAATCTGATTATGCCTTCTATAAACTAAGATGAACATCCTTATATTTTAACGTTTAAAAACATAACCCCTTCAATTTGGTTTTAAAGTATGCTAATTCTCTCAGTTTCAATGAATGTCAGAATCATGAATAAATCATTTGCAAAAGAGTTTTAATGCATTGCATTGCTTTCTAGGTACTCACTCCTTCTGCAAAAGGCTTCTTTACAAATAAGATATCCCAGGTATGATTCTGATTAAGGGAGGTGCACAGGTTTGTGAGAAGGTAGAGAGAATTGTGTTAACTCTATGAATGAGGTGCGACTATGGGGGAAAGAAGTTAGTACCTCAAGGCACACACAAAAACAGGTCTCAAGATTATAGTCCGTATTTTCAACTCTCAGCAATAACTTTGCATGCTAAAGTATCCAACAATTAAGGAACTAATTGGATAATTTATAGGATACTCATGTTCTGGAGTATAATATAACATTAAACATTATATTGTAGAAAAATATTTAATGACACCAAAAACTAATATGTTAAGAGAACAAGGCAGGGGATACAAGCATATGTGCAACATGATATCTTTTTTTTTTTTTTTTTGTAATTTAAAAAGGCAGAGAAATATTTATACAGAGAAAAAAGACTGGATGGTAACATCAACATGCCAAAATATTAACCCAGAAGGTTAATGATGACTTTCCCTGAGTGGTGGGAATGGGAGTGATTTTCTCTCTCTCTCTCTCTCTCTCTCTCTCTCTCTCTCTTCCTTTCTCCCTTCCTTCCGTCTTTCCTTCCTTTATCACTAAGATTAATGAAGAAAAGGAAGTAGGATAGGGAGCAATGAGAATAAGAAAATGGTTAATTTTCTTCACTGAAAACTGAACATTAACACGGTTTTTAAAAATGGAAAAAGCAATGAGTGTAAATATCAGAAACTGTAAATATCTCTCCCTGCTCTTCAATTTTTTCCCCCGTTGACAACCTCTGTTAACCCGGTTGTGTATTTAAATATATAATTTACATGAACCAATACTCATATATATTTTTTCATGGGTATTCTTTTTCTATATACAAATGCTAGCATAATAAATAATTTTACTTCCTTATTAACGACTTTCAAGAAAATTTCCCTTGTATTTCACCACGCAGACGATCTTCATTACTCTTTGGCAGTGGCCTCGGGTTTCATGTTCTGAATGTGCTATAATTTACACAACCTCTCCCCTAGAGATGGACATTTAGGTTACTTCCATTCTTCACTACCACCCACGTTTTTGTGATGAGTATACCTCAACATACATTTGCTCATCCATGGTTTTTAACATTTGCCAATCCATAAGTAAAAAAAGGGATTCAGTGGTTTTAATTAATTTACATTCTCTTATTATGAACTAACCATAATACTCTAGCTGTAATATATTAAAAGATAGTTAAACTATTGTCTTAAAGTCCTCCCAGGAAGGGGGTTATTACAAGGACAAAGGTCCATCAGGTCTGGATGAATCAATACCCAGAGCATAGATGGTAACCCGGTTAGGGCTGGCTGACAAAAACCAGGAGTATGGCTCTGTCCCCTTCATGTCAATAATCCCTTATGTCAATAATACGTCAGAATTGACATGTGAGCTTATACTATTTGCCATGCTTGTTTCAGGTAGCTGTAGTTAAATAAAATAAAAAGATAAAACCCTGAGCTGTGGACCCCACATGACAACAAGCTTAAAAGAGAGAATTCCTTCTCTGTGAATCTCTGTAGGATTTGCCCTGTGTCATACAGTCAGTCTGACTTTTTTCCTTTTCTCACAGAATTATTGGAGACATACTGAGCTCTGGCCGCAGCCAGCAGCAGCTGCTCGCTGCCACATGTTTCAGGGGCTGATTTCTTTTCTGGCTTGGCTCCCCTCCTCCTTAAGCATTCTTTTCACCTTTCAAATAAATGACTTGCATCCAAACTGCTGATTCAGGTGTCTTCGGGGGACCCAAACTAAGGCACAAACCTTTTCTTATTTAGTTTTTTTTTTATTTTTATAAATTAATTTTTATTGGTGCTCAATTTACCAACATACAGAATAACACCCAGTGCTCATCCCGTCAAGTGTCCCCCTCAGTGCCCGTCACCCATTCACCCCCACCCCCCGCCCTCCTCCCCCTCCACCACCCCTAGTTCCTTTCCCAGAGTTAGAAGTCTTTATGTTCTGTCTCCCTTTCTGATATTTCTCACACATTTCTTCTCCCTTCCCTTATATTCCCTTTCACTATTATTCATATTCCCCAAATGAATGAGAACATACACTGTTTGTCCTTCTCCGGTTACTGTGGCCAAGTTCAAAAAGGGTGTTGCCTGAGTTCTACTCTAGGATTTTGATGGAATCTTGTCTCACATTTAGATCTTTCATCTATTTTGAGTTTATCTTTGTGTATGGTGCAAGAGAGTGGTCTAGTTTCATTCTTCTGCATGTGGATGTCCAATTTTCCCAGCACCATTTATTGAAGAGACTGTCTTTCTTCCAGTGGATCGTCTTTCCTCCTTTATCGAATATTAGTTGACCATAAAGTTCAGGGTCCACTTCTGGGTTCTCTGTTCTGTTCCATTGATCTATATGTCTGTTTTTGTGCCAGTACCACACTGTCTTGATGAACACAGCTTTGTAGTACAACCTGAAATCTGGCATTGTGATGCCCCCAGATATGGTTTTCTTTTTTAAAATTCCCCTGGCTGTTCGGGGTCTTTTCTGATTCCACACAAATCTTAAAATAATTTGTTCTAAGTCTCTGAAGAAAGTCCATGGTATTTTGATAGGGATTGCATTATACGTGTAAATTGCCCTGGGTAACATTGACATTTTCACAATATTAATTCTGCTAATCCATGAGCATAGAATATTTTTCCATCTCTTTGTGTCTTCTTCAATTTCTTTCAGAAGTGTTCTATAGTTTTTAGGGTATATTTTGAGAACCATTTGAATGGTAAATGGTTCTCCAACCTTTTATTTTCAGGTTGTAGGTGTCCTTCTGTCTAAAATGAGTCTCTTGTAGACAGCAAATAGATGGGTCCTGCTTTTTTATCCAGTCTGAAACCCTGCGCCTTTTGATGGGGTCATTAAGCCCATTCACGTTCAGAGTTACTATTGACAGATATGAGTTTAGTGTCATCATGATACCTATTTAGTCCTTGTTTTTGTGGATTGTTCCACTGAACTTCTTCTTAAAGGGGAGTTTTAAGAGTCCCCCTTAAAATTTCTTGCAGAGCTGGTTTGGAGGTCACATATTCTTTCAGTTCCTGCCTGTCTTGGAAGCTCTTTATCTCTCCTTCCATTTTGAATGAGAGCCTTGCTGGATAAAGTATTCTTGGTTGCATGTTCTTCTCATTTAGGACCCTGAATATATCCTGCCAGCCCTTTCTGGCCTGCCAGGTCTCTGTGGAGAGGTCTGCTGTTACCCTAATATTCCTCCCCATGAAGGTCAGGGACTTCTTGTCTCTTGCTGCTTTAAGGATCTTCTCTTTATCTTTGGAATTTGCAAGCTTCACTATTAAATGTCGAGGTGTTGAACGGTTTTTGTTGATTTTAGGGGGGGATCTCTCTATTTCCTGGATCTGAATGCCTGTTTCCCTTCCCAGATTGGGAAAGTTTTCAGCTAGGATTTGTTCAAATACATATTCTGGCCCTCTGTCCCTTTCGGCGCCCTCGGGAACCCCAATTAAGCGTAGGTTTTTCTTCCTTAGGTTGTCATTTATTTCCCTTAATCTGTCTTCATGGTCCCTTAATTGTTTGTCTCTTTTTTCCTTAGTTTCCCTCTTTGCCATTAACTTGTCTTCTATGTCACTCACTCGTTCTTCCACCTCGTTAACCCTCGTTGTTAGGACTTCTAGTTTGGATTGCATCTCATTCAATTGATTTTTAATTTCTGCCTGATTGGATCTAAATTCTGCAGTCATGAAGTCTCGTGAGTCCTTAATGCTTTTTTCTAGAGCCACCAGTAGCTGTAGAATAGTGCTTCTGAATTGGCTTTCTGATATTGAAGTGTAATCCAGATTTTGTAACTCTGTGGGAGAGAGGGCTGTTTCTGATTCTTTCTTTTGAGGTGAGGTTTTCCTTCTAGTTATTTTGCTCAGTGCAGAGTGGCCAAAAACAAGTTGTATTGGAACACGGGGGAGTATCTTCTGAATCTGTAGACTTTAAGTCCCTTGACTTCCCCTGGAACTGGTCCGTCTAGCTGGTCTTCTGGGGGAGGGGCCTGTTGTGCTGATTCTCAGGTGTCAGCACTTGGGGGAGCTGCTCTGCCTCCTGCCTGGTGCAGGGCTCAGTGGGGGTTGTTTACCCCGTGAGGCCCCAGGAGGAACAACCACAGTGGCAGCGGCCAGCTCTGGAGCCCTGGAGTCAGCTCCCGCAGTAACTACGGGGCTCTCCGTCCGCAGGGCCTGGAGGCTCCGGGGCGGGGCCGCTGATGTGCTCAGCTCGGGGCAGGAGCGTCCTCGCTGTCCTGGGCCCTCCCGGCCTCTGCCTGTCCCGGGGGAGGCCGGATCCTGGGCTGTGTCCCGGCGCCCTGTGCTCCGGGGCCTGCGCTGTTGGATTCGCGCTCCCGCCCCGCAGCCCCCTCCGCGGAGCCGCCGCCCGAGCCCTCCGAGCTGCTCCGGCCCCGCCGTGCGCGCTGCAGCCCTTAGGGAGCTCGGAGCACTCTCCCGGGGCGCAGGTGTCTGTTAGTGTCCCCGGGAGCCCGAGGGCATCCCCGCCCTCCTGGGTCCTGCCCCAGCTCCCTGCGGGCCCCTTTCCGCCCGGGAAGGTTGGTGCAGCTCCTGCTCCTCCGGGACGGGACGGGGCTCTCCTGTCCTGGGGACACTCGCCCCGGCCTCAGCCCGGCTCCTCGCGGGGCCCCTCCCCCTCGGAGGCCTTTTGTTCCTTTATTTCTCTTTCCCCGTCTTCCTACCTTGATAGAAGCGCGGACTCTTCTCACTGTAGCGTTCCAGCTGGTCTCTCTTTACATCTCAGGCCGAATTCGTAGATTTTCAGGATGGTTTGAAGGTTATCTAGGTAATTTGGTGGGGACAGGTGACCTGGGGACCCTGCTCTTCCGCCATCTTGCCCCTCCCTCTAGTTTTTTTTTTTAAAGATTCTATTTACTTATTCATGAGAGAGAGGCAGAGAGAGAGAGAGAGGCAGAGACACAGGCAGAGGGAGAAGTAGGCTCCCTGCGGGGAGCCTGATGTGGGACTCGATTCCAGAACCCCAAGATCATGACCTGAGCCAAAGGCAGATGCTCAACCACTGAGCCACCCAGGTGCCCCTTATTTAGTTTTTATAACGCATTGTGAGTTTGGTGTTAAAAACCCCATTTTATAGGTGAGAGCACCGAGGTAAGTAAGTCAAGGTAGAGAATGTTAGCGAAAATTCTTTAGCAGGTGGACATGTGCTTTTTTTTTTTTTTTTTTCCCAATCCCTTGCTCTAGTTCTTGTTCAGGGTAGTAACCAGCATCTAATTTTAGAGGCTACTAACCTGGGGGTAGCCTCTGGCTGGCAAGGGAGGCCTGATGCTGTTTGTGGGGGAACAACCCCGTAGAGCACATGGAGGTGCCACTCTTTTCCACCATCTCAGGCTCCTGACTTCACACTCCTTCCAGGCTCATCTTCTCATCATACCTCAGCAAACGTAATGTCAAAGCCACTCCTTGGAGACATTAAAATCTTTTAAGATGTACAACTTCTGCCTTAAAAAAATGCAACTTCTGGAAATTCCATTCAGGAGTAGGTACCCGATGCCCTCCCTCCATGGACATAGCCCATCTGTCTCCAGATAAAATGCCCACAACTCCCCTGCTTAAATGGATTGGCTTATGGCTTTCCAGTTCCCCTGAGTGGTCTGCCGTCTACCTTTTCTCAGGGTATTGACCCCTGGGAAAAAGCACACACTTGATGACTGATGGGGACCAAGAACAAAGAATAGATTTGGCTCCAATCTATTTTTCCTTCTTTCCTCCTTATGCATCCAGGGAACTTCTGCTCTGAAGATTTTGCTGTGGGTGAGCGTAGGAGTTGGCTGGGTAGGCTCTCCTGGATGTGCCTCACCAGGACCTGTCATCCCTCCCCACTGCACCCCACCTCATACCCGCACCACACATAGCGGAGCAGCTCCTTCAGACACAGCCAGTAGGTATTACAAATAGTGTTTATTACTGGATTTTTTTTTGTAATGGTTACATTTCATGATTTTTATTTTCTGTTTTTTCCTTAGAGCTTCAGAACATTGGATACATCTAAATATGGTAACAAAATGACTCCCTCACAGTCCTTTACCCACAAAATACATTGGAGGCAACACTCATAGGAAAAGTGCCTGAGGCCCCGGGAATTGAACAATTACCTATACTTCCTTAAGTGTTAAGTAATTCAAATATTTTGGAGTGATAAACTACTTTGGAGATAATTGCACCATTATAACTAAATGGATCTAAACCATCTAAACATACATTGTGTTTCCAAGCATTTAGGTCTTTGTTATCCAATATTATTCTACTATATCTAATCAAATACACAACACACGTATATAACACATGCACATATTCATATAAACACATTATATATATAATATGTATATTCTGAGAGCAAAGAATTACAGACATAACTATATAAAATGATTTGAAGATTGTCGTTGTAGGTAGTCTAAGAAGATAATATTAGCTGATAGGTAATACGCAAGTGTAGGAAATCACACTATGTACTAAAGACTACAGAAAGATCTTCAGCAAGTTCTTAAATTTGAACTTTTATGGAAAAGTCTAAGGAAAAGGACAAATAGAATGATTATTACACTGAAAAGATGTCCGTTTGGTTAATCATTCAGAGTCTTCCAGAACACATGTATTCATAAGCGGGGCCCCAGGATGAGCCCATTGTATTTCTTGATGGTGTAGTTGAATTTTCAAAAACTCCATTTGTTATTTTCGTTTTGCTCAGGGGGAAATCAGAGTCTGATGGAACTAGCTTGTACTAACTAAACTTACAAGAGCCTGATTGATAAAAACAGGTTGCCAATTAACTACTTCGAGGTGGAAAAAAAATAGAGCTATTAAGAGGTCTGGAATTTTAATGTGCTCAGGACAATATTTTTTCTTATTTGTAGGAAAATCTGCCTGGGAAGTTAAATTACTATGAAAAAGTGCTTGGTAAAAACAAAGTCAGAATAAAGGGAGCTGGATCATCTTAATGAGAAGTACCATTATAAAGAATCAACGAAAATTGAAACAATTTGGATAAAATACCTATGTCTTTTTCAGAGGTACAGACTGTATATCCTCAGCAGAATTTTAAAAACTTCTCTTTTTAATACATTCTGTTGGTAATACTCAAGTCCTCATAGAAAAACTCACCTCTAAAGTGCACTTTAAAGGTCATTTGTCACTGATTCATTTGCTAGAGCCAACTATTTTGGTGTGGCTTGACTCTATTTTATAACAAAGTCCTGCCAGTACAATTAAGAGAGATTTCCCTCATAATATTTTTCCATCAGCTTTCGCTTCTTTCTTTAAACACTGTTATCTACTTTCCCTGCCAATGACCTTTACCTTTATGTCATTTGAGTCATCATGCTACAGACTGGATGCTTTGGAAATGCAACTGCAATATGTCAGCTCCCTTTTGGTGGCATTCATGGCTTTGACACAACTAGCAAACGGGTTGAGAACTGAAGAACAGGATTTCTGTCTTGTGGATCCTCCACCACTTTTCATGATTATAAGAATCAAGTTTAGGAGGGATACTGAGCAATTGTACTTCCCACATTTTCTATGAACAAAATTTGAGAGTTCAACTTTATGGTTTAATTTATTAGCAATAATAGATTTAGCAGGAACAAGATAGAGCATGTTCTTTTTTTTTTTCATCTTCATATCTTTTGCATCTATCACAGTGTCTGTAGAAAATGTCAGGAAACAATTTTCCATGGATTTCTTGCATTTCTGCACATCTTTTGAGGAGAAGAGTTGTCAGGAGTGTCTCCCTCAATAGCATTAAGTAGACGTGCTTCCTGTTCAGTATAAAAGACCTGGCTTCCCTAAGTTTAGAGTTGCTCAAATGCAGACATTGGCTACTGCTACTGCTGTAAGTAATGAAGTCCTTTGCCTCAGACCCAGGGGTTTCACGACCTCTGCCGGCATCTAAACTGTGGCAAGCAAATTTGTTAATTTGAAAGTAGGATAAAATCTCATACTCTTCACAGTTCTTGAGAATAAGTACTCAAAAAAGAAACAGTGTTGAATGAATGAATTAAAAAAAATGTTTAGGGAACTTAATACTCTTCTGACTAACCAACAGTTACCCAGGAAAGAGCCCAAGAACTTCTCTTGGCAAGGAGCTATTTCACAATTTATTTTCATTAAAGTACCAGTGTGTGTTAGTCAGCCTGTGTTTACTTTAGATATCAGTGTTGACTTAAAACTGTTGGCAGCAGTATGTTTGGACTTGGCTAAACATTGAGTTGTATGATGGGAACTGATTATTTATTTAAGCATTACCTACTCATATAGGAACTATAGACTTTGGATAGTCTCTACTTGATTCTGCATCAACGTCCCTAATGGATGAAGCCATAATTTTGGTACAGAGGGCTGAAATTTTAATCTCTCTTTCTAAAAATAACAACTAATTATCTCCTAGACTGACACTTTCATTTGGAACACAAAATACTGACTTTGACATTTATTTTTTCCATTTGCTTTAGAGGTGGATTTGTTTTTCTTTCTGTTTTAGAATGCCTGGCAAAGCTGAGCCTGGAAACCCTCTACCAAAAAGAAGTGATCTAGTCTTTCTACGTGGCGGATGGCCAAGCTGCCACCTGTTGCCCTCCCGTTAATCATGACTCCAAGAGCTTCAGCAGAGGGCTGGTGCCAGGCAGCTGTGGATCCAGGGAGAAAATCACGTTCTGAAGGCAAATAAGTGATTTAAGGTCAATCATCATTCATAGCTATCTTAGAAACTGTCTGGCATTCCAGGAAGCATAAAGTGTGAGGATCCAGGAGCCATAGGTTTGGTTCTAGACTTGCCAATTTTCTGTGATCCTGGGCCAGTCATGTGACCTCTCTGACTCTTAGTTTCCCAGTTGTAAAGTGGTAACAATAATACCTGCTCTGCCTATATCACAACACTCTTGAGCATCAAATGAAATAGCTCAATTCTGGTCGGTAAGGGTAATCATCATAAAGTTCTTTTCTCGACATTTTGGTTATGAAGTTAAAAGGGATATGAAGACCAAAAAAGGCCTATGTAAATGGAGGGGTTATTAGTAAGGAGTATGCCCACCATATTCCTTTTGAGTTCCTGCTTCACTTTTTTTGCACTAACCAAAATGTCCCTGCAGGGAATAAAGCAGATGTAGTCTTGAATACAACACACACATGATTGAATAATTTAGATCATGGCAAAACTGACTTGTTTCTTGGACACTTTTTATGTGGTAAACTGGATCACAGTGCTCAAAGCAGAATCAAACTGGCATTTGATAAAGATGTAGATGCTATGATTTCTGACTCATGGGGTTTTCTTACAGAAGTGAAAATTTAGCCAACTATCCTTGACCCAGTTGGTCCCCATGAGACCCTGAACAGAATGAAGAAAGGCTGTTTAACAGCTTGTCTGTTACTGTCATGAATCAGCTCCTGGGGTGCAGAGAGACTTCTCCCCATTCTCAGAGAAGAGGGACTGATTACATAGGGAGCTGGGCTTTGTGGTAGCAGGTCACCATTGCCATGATCAAAAATTGTGCATTTTGACACAGAGTAGAAGAAGAGTTAATACAGTACTCATTTTTTAGTCTTTATTGTATCGCATACCAAAATTATATTTAAGACCAGTCTTTTTTGGAAATATGGAACAAAATTCATAAATACACATTCATAGAGATACAAAAGTGACAAAAGAAATAAATATTCCTTTTTTTCCCCAAGATTTTATTTATTTATTCATGAGAGAGAGAGAGAGAGGCAGAGACATAGGCAGAGGGAGAAGCAGGCTTCCCGCTGGGAGCCCAAAGCAGGGACTCAATCCCAGGATTCCAGAATCACAACCTGAGCCAAAGGCAGATGCTCAACCACTGAGCCACCCAGGCATCCCTAAATACTCCTTTTTTAAAAACTTAAAATACAACATGTAGAAATTAAGCCATTTCCTTTTGAATTTAGCTGTCATTCCTAAATGTGATATATTTGTCGTAATGTAAAGTTTTGGTGATCCTGAAGAAAATAGAAATGGAACAACCTCCAGGGGACTATCTTCTTCAAATTTCATCTTTAGGATCATCTATAAATGGGTGAGTGCCATTTTACCACATTGCCCTGTTAAGCTGTAATCACCAGTTTCATGTTTTTGTTTGTTTTTTTTTTAATGAGATAACTCTTTTCAAAACAGATCTATGGCTTAGTTATAAGATGAAGTGGTGAATTATTTATGTAAAGATATATTATCTCTGAATGTGATTCACTAGTTATTGTCGAAAGTATCTTTATAGCACTGAGGTTGCCATATGTGCTTCATGTATTGAAGATATAATGATTCCCTCAAACACTCAGTAAATAACACAGTGTCTCTATTATGAATTTTATTTCTACATCAAGTATATTCTATATATATTTGACACAAGGCCCTTAAATTGATCACCTTCTTGACCACCCACATGCATTTTCAAATTAAATAGTTAGTGTAGTCTTTCAACTATCAAAGACCAGCATATATTTGAACAGATACAACTAGAGGACATCCTCATTGGCAGGCAAACCAATCGAGCTGAAAAAGGTGCATATAGAGAAAAAAAAATGTCATCTGTGTTTTTCTGCCAGATGTAATATTTATTGTTATCTTTTGTTACATAACAGCATTGATACTGGTAAAAGACATTCTAGGACAAACTAGAGTGCATAGCACCCATCACTCCTGATGATGAAACCTGAAAGAATATAAACCTGAAAAGATGAACCTGAAAGAATATAAATTTGCTGATACACTAATTTACTTTAATTTGTTTGCATTTATTTAACATAAGCATGGAATACCTCTGTTTTTTTTTTCTTTTGGACAAGTAAAGCTTCTAAATATTTTTGTGATGGAAAAATTCAAGCATGCACAAAGATAGAATAGCATGTAAAACTTCATGTACTCATTAGGCGGCTTCAATAAATATTAAGAAGTGGCCAATCTCATTTCAAAATACCTCCTCATAGTTCTCTAAAAGACATACATAAATCTTAAAATAATAACCATTCACATAAAATGGGATATGGTTTCAGTATTAGTAGAGTTTCGTGGAGTAGAGGCTGAAAGCAAAGAACGTGCACTGGAATTTAACAATTATGCCTACAGATATTTATAGGTTTAAATATTTATTCCAAAACAGAAGGGCCATTGTATTCCCTGATGGCTATACAATTCCAATCAGTTGGCACCTGCAAAACCATTTCTAACATCCTTTCATCACTATTTGTGGGTGGTTGGATGATATGCATTGGTTAAAGCAAACCTCGGGAACTCTTGCCATTCTCATAGAGGCCAGAAGGGCACTGAAGGTTTATACGGTCAAAAAGTAGCAGAGAAAGAAGCTCCAAAATGCTCCAGAAGCAGAGAAAACTTTTTTCTTCTCATGCACTATACCAGTCTCTAGCCAGGGACACTTCTTTCTGATTATGTTGGCAGTGACTTTGCCTTTCTCTGGCCCCCGCATCCTGTACAACAGCAAGAAAAAGACAGAGAGGAGACCTCGTCCTCTATAAATGTAGGGTGGACTTCCATTGTGTTTGCACAGATCATCAGAGCTTACAAAGCATTTCAAAGATGGTGTCACCTTTGACCATCACCGTAAAGGTTAGATTGTTTTTTTTTTTTTTTTTAGATTGGTATTATTGTGCTTGTTTTATGGTGAGTGAGTTAAGATACTTACCAAGGTCACGCAGGAGATGAAGCTGGGGCTTGAGTCCTCTGAAAAGGTACATGATTGTTTGTTTTTTCTGGGCTGTCTCTGGACTAAAGATTTTATTTTGATTATTATTTTTTTTAATTTTTAAAAATTTTTTTTTAATTTTATTTATGATAGTCACAGAGAGAGAGAGAGAGAGAGAGAGAGAGAGAGAGAGAGAGGCAGAGACATAGGCAGAGGGAGAAGCAGGCTCCATGCACTGGGAGCCTGACGTGGGATTCGATCCCGGGTCTCCAGGATCGCGCCCTGGGCCAAAGGCAGGCGCCAAACTACTGCGCCACCCAGGGATCCCTTTTGATTATTTTTTAAATAAATTCTGAAATTACAAAGGATAAAGGAAGGGGTGTGTGGAATGCATTTACAGTGAAGCAACTTAAAGGAACAAGACACCAGTACACCTCCTCTTCCTTCTTATATCTCCTAACTGGGAAGGAAGATGCCCCTTTTTTTCTCAGGGAGGAATGGTTCTTATTAGAGTGATCCCTCTATGTTAACAGTAGAAATGGAGGGACTCCTGGTTGGCCTGGTGGTTGAGTGCCTGCCTAGGGCTCAGGTTGTGATTCTGGGGTCCTGGGATCGAGTCCCTTATGCTTCTGCCTCTGCCTGTTTCTCTCTGCCTCTCTCTGTGTGTCTCTCATGAATAAATAAATAAATAAAATCTTAAAAAAAAAAACAAACAAACAGTAAAAATGGAGTCAATGTGTTGATCCCAGGGTAAAACAAATGTTCTTTGTCAGAGTCCAGGGATAGAAATCATCAGTCCGTGGTCTTGGATGAAGAAAAAAATACTTCTTAAAATTTTCTTGAACCTCTAGCAGTCTCCAGAACTATAAATGCAGATTTAATTAATTAATCAATCAATTAATTACAGAGGGAGAGTGCTTGCACTGACTAGTGGTTGGGGAGGGGCAGAGGGAGACGGAGAATCTTAGGCTGGTTCCATACTCACTGCGCAGAATGACTCAGAGCTCAGTCTCATAACCCTGAGATCAAGACCTGAACTGAAACCAAGAGTTGGATGCTTTACCTGACTGAGCCACCCAGGTACCACTAAAGGTAGATTCTAAGTCATGATAATTATTAACTGTTCCCATGAGACTGTCACCAAGAGAAATAAAAGATTTGTTCCTATCACGTTACAATTGTTGTAGATATCTTGAAAATATTCTTCATACTCATCTCTACTTTAAAATACGGTAGCTATGAGACTTGCGGCTAGCTCTTATTATTTAATGTGTTAATAAAGACATTATTTTATTATGAAATTTCAAAAGCCATTTTGATCATTGTATTTCTATATAATTATCTATTTTAATTGTAATCTTATGTGTTTTATTTTATGCATATTACCTGAGAAGGGGTATAGGTATCACCCGGTGGTCATAGGGGTTCATGGTACAAATAAAAGTTTTAAAAACTTGCTTTAAAGTAACATTCCCCTAAAAATCTTAGATTATTCCCAGGGAACAAAATTTTCAAAACTTATTTTAGAAAAGGAATTAAGTTGAGGCTATAATTCCTCAATCTCATCGTCTGTTCTGTTTCTCTCCTTGGCCCACTGAACTCCTGACAAACAGCACATGCGCAATAAACATTCATAGAGAATGACATTCTTTTGTCTTCTTGGAGAAAAATGAGCAGACCGTTAAAAACACACTGAGTTTGGTTCATGGGACACTTCCCAAAAGGAGAGATGGTTTAAGATGGAGAGTAAAGTAGAAGGGAAAGGAATACCTGCATAAGGGAATTAGCCGAAGATCAGATCTTACCTGGAAGGAGACTTTCTGCATTAAGTCTGAAAACCACATTCATCTTCATCTGGAAAATGATGTCATGAACTAACCTTTCTGTATTCTCTCAGCCAGAGGAAATCACATTATGCATGAAATAATTAAATAATTTTATTTTCAGTTGGAAGCACTACATTTTATGTTAAGTCTATTCACATGCGGGAAGATATTTGTTGCAGTAACATCTTCTGATACGTGCGATTCTCAGAAAACCATTATATTACAATTCTTAATCTAGGTGAAGAAGTGAAAAGGTCTAGGCATTTGACAAGTATATTTTGATGATTCATATGTGTCAGGAGGAATTAAGAACTTCCATATGATTTTTCTGGTAAAGTTCTCCTAATAGTGTTGTCTTTTACGTTGCTACCAGAATTCATTATGCTTGGCTTATTATCTCTCAAGAGATATTTGGGAGATAACAAATACTCCACCTGGGTAGAATCTGGGAAATTAGATGACCATTAAGAGCAGTATGTAGGGCAGCCTGGGTGGCTCAGCCCTTTAGCGCCACCTTCAGCCCAGGGTGTGATCCTGGGGACCCAGGATCAAGTCCCACATTGGACTCCCTGCATGGGGCCTGCTTCTCCCTCTGTTTGTGTCTCTGCCTCTCCCTCTCTCTCACTCTGTGTCTCTTATGAATAAATAAAATCTTTTTTTTTTTCAAAAAAAGAGCAGTATTTAGAGCATCATATTTAGAACAGCAATAGGCAGAACAAATGTGCGGTTGCTCCCCCTATAGCTTATATTTTTACAGTGCCAATTTTGTGGTTCATAAAATAGACCATATTTTTCATGACCCCAAACATCTTCCACGAATGTTACTCTGTTCTCATTAACTCTGCAACCTCAAGATCTGCAAAGTCAGCATTTCTTGCAAAACCTTAACCCTGATCTGTCTTCTCATTTCAGGTTGGGTGGCCTGCCCCTCTGTACCATTAGAGTCTTCTGCTCTCCTACTAGGGTCAGGAACTGCTGTCACTTCTCCATTCCCAAACCTTCCCACCCTGTACTCAACAGTACACTCTCAACTATGAACGTCTTGAGACTGGAATTATGTCTTTGAGTTACAGGCAATTAAGCCCACAAGATTTGTCTGCAGATTAATTGAATGAATGGGTTAATGAAGCCAACGAATAAGACTAATGTGACAGGTAACATGAAAACCTAAGGGTGGGAAAGGAAGGGTGGAGAGGCAAGCTGGTCCCAGGCAGTCTCACTTCCAAGATGTTAATATGTGGAGGCCGAGAAAAATTAAGGCCATCCCACCTAAAGTTTAGCATTAGCACAAGTACAGCCATCTTAGGCCCTTGTGGATAAGAGCTGAACTTTACAGGAAAAACTGCAGAATGTCCTCGGCAGGGAATCCCATATCAGAAAGATGACAGCCCACGCCCGTGGCAGAAAGTCCCATATTAGAATGAGAACGGAGCTCAATGCCCTTGAAAGCCCCATATCAGAATGTAAACAGAACTTGAGAAATTCCTCCACCCCTTGTGAAAATCCCCTAGACCAGCCTATAAAAAACCCAGCTGTAACCCCAGACCAGCCTATAAAAAACCCAGCTGTAACCCACTTTGGGGTCCAAGTCCCTGCTCCGCTGTGTCGGGTACACTTGGACCCAAGCTCGATCTTGCTAATAAACCCTCGTGCGCTTGCATCGGTGTCGGCTCTTTGGTGGTTTCTTGGATTTGCAATCCTGGGCACAACGAGTAGAAGTGTGTGTGTATGCACACACGCACCCAAGTGCACATGCACACACGTGCACAGGCCCCCATGTTTGTGTGAGAGCAGCAGTAATACAGGAGAGGTGAGATTTACACTTGTCTGTAGATAAATACTTTCAAGGTAGCAAGTAGAAATGTCACTCGGCCACTTTCTGACGTGTAAATGCTACATTTCTCTAAATCAGAGGAATTGGTTCTGTACTTTCACCTACGTGACTGGCAGAAAAATTCAACATCAGTCATGTTTGGGAATTCTCTCTTTTTCTCCAGAGGTTCATGAGAGGATCTCCTGGTATTGAGATACCATACCCTGCAGAGTCCTTATCAGCTACCCCATTTGCTGTGACTCCTCAGTTTCCAAAGTACGGTCAAGCAGTGTGATCCAGGAAGACCAGAGATGCCCATCATGGTGGTCCCCTCCTCTACTACACACAGGCCCGCAAGACCCGGGGCCTCAGAGTTTCTCATGAGACTGAGGAAAACCAGTCTCCTTCAATTAGGTTGCTTGTATGGCTTCAACTCCTAACCTCCATGCTCTCTTCTGCTCTGGGAACACAGTCTTGGGGAAATTTTTGTACTGGGCGTTGCAGAGCAAAAAGGGAGCTGGAAATACCACTCATTCCTTTCTTCATAACTCACCTGCTACACAGGTCTTCAGAAGTAACAGAAAGTTTTATCTTCCTCCTCCCAAAGCCCACCCTAGCCACGACCCCAATCCACTAGCAGCCCAGCCACTATTCTCTTTGCAGCATGGAAGAGCTCAAAGCACAGAGCCTTGGCAGTTGTCCCAGTTTTCTTTATCCTGTTCATGACGCCAAAGAAAACACATTTCTGACTCAAAAACAATCTGGAGTTTTCTGTTGAGACCTCAAATATTTTCCCAGAGTCCACCATAGAAATAATGAGGTTATGTTGTAATTTTAAACGATTTGTTCAAGTTCTTGTGGCAAGACTCTGCTATAGTTTGGTTTATCATGCAAAGAGCCTCGAGTTTGCTTCAAACAAAATGTTTTCCAAAAATGAATGCAGACTTCTCTCTGCTGATCCAAATCTCAAGAAGAATTAGCATTTGTTGTCACAACACTCCAAACTAATACTTACAAGCACGATTGTTTTTGCAAGTTGCACGATTTTGGCAACCAATACTCATGCTAGCATTATTACTTGAACTCAGAATTAATGTTTTCTTCAAAATATTTTACTCTAGTGATGTAAATATGCCTTATATTGCCAAGGACATACTAGACAAGCATGGTCATCAATGTATTGTACTGAAACTTGGCTTCGTTTCGAAAATAGTAGGAAATTCATGAGAGAAGTTTTGGGAAGAATAAATATTTTAGTGATCTAATCCCATAACATTTATGCTTTCTTACAAATAGTAGTAACTAAGCTTCATTTCCAATGACACTAAAAATCTACCCCATTCAATGAGTAAGACTTCATTTTAAAATAAATGTATTATGAAACCATAAATAAGTAATATCGAAGACTACAAATGCGTAATGGGTGAATATTGATGTACTTCCCTTTGCTTCCCATTAGGAATAATTTCACCAGTGCCAAGTTGCTTCATGAGCATCTGTGATGTAGTGAAAGTGGAGACAAGACTGAATTGGAATAGGCTAGATTTTACTTCTGGAAGAGAAAGTGCTAAAGGTGTAGGGAAAGGCAAGAGCCAAGGAAGTATTAAAAATGTTTTATTGGGACGGGGATATGGATTGAAATGATAGAACTGTCAGGGCTTTGCTCCAGGTCAGATTCCAAAGGCAGGGTGGGAAGCGGGCTTTGAGAAGTACTGTCATGGCTGTGTAGCAATTCCCTTGACAGACTCTCACAAGGGATTTTTAAATGCTAGGTTTTATTTCAATTTTGAATAGATTATATATTCACAAGGTTCGAAAACTAAATGCACTATGAAGTCTATCAGGAAAAAGTCTCCCTAATGCTCCAGGCCCCCACTCACCCAGGTCTCATCCCTGGAGGCCACCAATATTACCAGCTGCTTGTTTATCTTCCAGAGGTTATAGGCATTGGTAGGAGATAGGAGATAGGAGATAGGAGATAGGCATTAGTATCATATAATCTCCCCTCTCACTTTTTAAAGATTTTTTTGAATTTTTTTATTTATTCATGATAGACATAGAGAGAGAGAGGCAGAGACACAGGCAGAAGGAGAAGCAGGCTCCATGCTGGGAACCTGATGTGGGACTCGATTCCAGGACTCCAGGATCGCGTCCTGGGCCAAAGGCAGGTGCCAAACCACTGAGCCACCCAGGGATCCCCTCCCCTCTTACTTTTTATACAAGTAGTTGCGCACTGCACAAAATCTTCTGCGTGCTGTTTTACTGTCTTCACAATATTTGGGGTATCATTTCATTTTATTAGATAGATTCCTCATTCTCTTTTGCAGCTGCAGAGCATTCCATTGTAGCAATATACAAATATTATTTAGCCAGTTCACACTGTTGGAGGCTTCCCATCATTTGCTATGATTGTATACCTGATGCAATGAACTACTCTGTTCTTAACTTACATGAGTTTCTTCTCATCGCAACATTCTCTTTCAAATGTAGAAATAAAATCCTTAGGACTAAAAGGAAACCAAGTATTCTGACATATAGTTATCAAAATATTAAAAAATATTTTTTTAATATTTGATATTTGATATTTAAAAATATGTGTGCTTAGTTATTAAGGAGTTAAATACCAAGTTCTGACAGTGGGACTAGTGACTAATTTCAAACTATAAATGAACATATGTGATATTTCAGAATATTTGCAACAACTGTAGCATGACACAAAAGGTCTGATTTTTGCTGGTAACAAAGGCACAGGCTGATACTATTGTGGTTTCTTGCCTGCCTTCATAATTAAAGGAAATGACAAATTTCACTTAGATTTTAATGAAAACAAAAACACAGTTTGAGTTTGATGAATCCCCTAGATGTTCCTGTGCAGCCCTTACTAAGAAGGTCTGACTTATGCAGACATCATTTCCTAAATATTCAAGTGTATTTGTATATATTTGTAAATTCCCAGAAGTGTTTTAAATTAGCAAATACTGATACATTTGTCATTGAACCTGTATTGTCAAACCACCAGAAATACGGGCACTTCACCAGCATGGAGTGAGGGTGTGTTAGCAAGCATTTTTTGTCTTTGCCAACCTGAGAGATGAAAAATAGTATCCTGGTGTAGTTTTATTTTGGGTTTGTCTTATTAAAGGCACACTTGCTTCTCCTATATTTAAGAGGCACTTCCTATCTGTTCCCCTCCTTTGCTTATTGTATTGGTGCAGGTTTGTTGCTGCATGAATCACAGGGACGTAAACAGCGCCCCCTGGAGTTAATCACGGAGGCTCTATTTGCTGGTCCTGGGGAAGATTTACATTGCTTATCCATTGTGGTTTTACCTCAGATTATGGTTTCTTTGAGTCATCCAAATACATTAAAGAAGCATCTGGAATCCTCAAGCAACTGGTCTTATTTGGGTGACAATGTTGTCCAAGACAAAGTCTGAAAGAAGTCCCAGAAATTTGATAGCTGCAGTTATCAAAGCAAGGGAAGTGACATGGAAAAGGTATGGAAGAATTTTTACTTTGCCTTTTTTTTTTCCATTGCTGTAATTATGCATTATTTGTATGCAACAAATGAATGATGAGAATGAACACATGTGATGAAAATTCAAATAATACGGAAGAGTATTCAAAGAACGGTAGAAGAATCTTCAGTTTTCCAGTGTCCTTCCAGTATAGGAATTTCAAGAACAATGATACTGCGGATGCTTCCTTGGGCCCAACTTGTGCTTTTAGAATACTTTTCCTCTAAGATCCAGGGCTCCTTAGAGAAATAACTAGTTCCAGGTCTAGGGCAGGAAATGTGCAAGAGGAGCCTGGTGTGACGTGTTATACCAGATAGTAAGAAGTCACCAAAGACTAGTAGGTCATAGCAAAAGGATGCAGGGCCCAACTTGATCAGAGAGAGAGCATCTTCTAGAGCATCAGTGGTGAGAACACCTGCAATGGCCTCAAGTGCAAAACAAAATGCTAACCTGAAACACTAAACAGAATCAAATCAAAAAGAATTGGTCGTACTGGGAGGATGAGTGGTCATCCTGAGAGACAACTCAAGTCCAGGCTTGAGCATGTCTTTGATGTACAAACTAGCTAATCCAGAGCCAGACCTTTCTCAGGCCCGTGATCCCAGGAAGCAATATTCCTCTGCCTGGACCACCTCAGGGCCGGATGCCCGGCACCGAGGGGCCAGCCTGTAGCTGAAAGCTCACTGAAACAATTCGAACTAGCCAGTCTTAAATTGTTTAGCCAGCCCTGCATTGACATGCCCTTGAAGTTTCAGTTAAGGCGGCCTCAGCCCTCTCCTCACTCCTTCCCCTTCTGCCTCCTAACCATGCTGGTGCTTTTTCCAGGTGGCCCTGCACCTCCTGTTTCTAGGACTGTGCAGATAATCTACCCAAACTTCTGTCTTCTCCATGGCCAGACCTGACTGACCATCATGTAAAAGAACAGAGAACACTGGCACAAAATAGTCCAGAATTATCTTGTGTTTTCCTTGCTTCACTTCTAGAATCAGCCATTTCTTCACAGAGTCTGGGTTCCTGTTATTGGGGAATGATGTTGAGAAACCAATACCTGGGTGCTAAGTGTGTTTTAGGTACAATGGTATTAACTCTTGTGGCAACACTTGCTCTCATCTGACCAAGCCCCCCAGGCTGGAGGCAACATGGTGTAGTAGGTAAGGGAGTGGGCTCAGGAAAGTGGAAGAGGAGGGCAGTCTAGAAGGACAAGGCCCTGCAGTCATTCTCCCAGGTGTTCTCTTGAGGGGGAGTGACAGCTGCCAGGACCTGCGTCTGCAAAAGGAGCTGCAAGGCAAAGCAGGGACTCCACATCCCCAGCCTGCTTTAATAACATTCCACCGTAGACAGCTCACAACTCCCATTTCTACCCCAAATTCCTGATTTAATGACTCATAGGGACAGCTATTCTAAAGGCTCCCACCCAAGAAGCTTATTTGGTTCCTACTGGGCAGGAGTAAATGTGCTAGAAATATTCCAGATAATTTTTCTGCTTCCAATTGGTATTTCAGTGACTTTGCAATTCTTGCTCAAGTTTTTTTTTTCCCCTCATCTTTCTAAGTCTGAAAAAGTAATTTCCAAATCACTTCCTTGAAAACTCATGACTGGGTCGAACCTGCAACAGGCCAGGCTAGTGGTTTAACATGAAAATGGAGTGGATTTCCCATCAGGGTTCCCACAGTAGGCTACTACTGTGTTTTTGTAACCTAACACAATGAAAGGCGTTGTCACTAGATGATTCAGCTAGTTAGAATCTCAACTCCCTTTCTGGGGAGGAAATCTGAGGCAAGATGTTTATATTAGCTGCTAGGGTAATGCTTACGCGGACAGTAATGCTTCAGTTCTCCTCCATCAATGCCAGGCAGAGACTGAACAGGGAGGTAAGAAGTAAGGTCAACCAGCCACCCTGGCCAGAAGCAATCATGTAGCCGACTCCAATCTATCATGTTCCCCTGCTGTCTGCCTGTTTGTCTGTCTGTCTCTGTCTCTGTGTCTGGGTCTGTCTCTTTCACACACACACACACACACACACACACACACACACACGCAGCACACACAGGATCTCAGTTGCCCCACTGCTGTAACACCCTTCTCAGTCAAATTCCCTAGGGCAAAATCAACAGTAACCCCAGTTTTCAGCTCATTCAGTATCAGTGGGAAATGTGCCATGTTGGCCTTTGACTGACAGCCACAAAAACCAGTTTGATGGAGAGTGGCAAGGCCACGAGGTCTAGGTGGAGTATTAACTCACCAACTTGGCATGGTTACTTGGAGAACGCTCTCACTGCCTCTTGTTTCTGCTTCGGTCTGAGTCTCTAAGAGGGTTGAAGTCATAGAAATGACCTAACAAATGTACAGCAGAAGATTTTTTTTTTTTTTAGCACTGGGTGTTATTCTGTATGTTGGCAAATTGAACGCCAATAGAAAATAAATTTATTTTAAATACATTAAAATAAATAAAAATAAAAAATAAAAAAAGAAGATTCTTTTTTAAAATTCAGAACTCAACGCGCGCGCGCACACACACACACACACACACACACACACACACACACGAAAGCTCCTCTGTCACCAGGGATCCCCAGAAAGTGATATCTAAATTTCTGCGCTGAGTCAACTGCCTTCACTTCTTATTTTGGTGTGTTCCTTGCCTCCCCTCTGACAGAAGCCCCATGGAGCTGAATTTTAAATGGCATGAGAACCAGAGGGATGGAGTTTCACCCCAACCTTTCTGAAAAAAAGGCATGTTTATTTTATATAAGGTCCAAGGCCAGTGGGGAAATTCTTTTGCACATTAGACCAGAGTAAAGGAAATGAAAATAAGCTTCAGTATTTTTTTCCTATACTAAATGTAGGAAAAAAAATAATTTTTATTTTCTTTTACTTTGAATTGTGCTCATATCTTGGTTGTTGACCGTTCCACTTTGCTACAATAAAACCGAGTTTATTGAATAGTGCCATAGCCTTAGGACTGTGCCATCCACCAGAATTCCGACAATTTAACTCACATTAGTGTAACGTTTTCTCATTTGAAAAACACTAGGCTAATCTTACAATCATTTATTGAATGAAAGTAGAACCCAAATGATTAATGTCTTGGAATCCTGTTATTCAGAAATGTCAATTAAAAAGTCCTTTAGGGGCACCTGGGTGGCTCAGGTGGTTAAGCATCTGACTCTTAATTTCAGCTCAGGTCATGACCTCAGCCTGGTGAGATTGAACCCCCATGTCGGGCCCCACGCTCAGCAGGACGTCTGCTTGAGATGCTCTCTCCTCTCTCTCTCCGTCCCTTCCCTTGCTTTCTCTTTCCCTTTCTTTTTCTTTTTTTTTTAAGCTTTTATTTATTTATCCATGAGAGACACAGAGAAATGCAGAGAGAGGCAGAGACACAGGCAGAGGGAGAAGCAGGCTCCCTGCAGGGAGCCCGACATGGGACTCAATCCCTGGTCTCCAGGATCACGCCCTGGGCTGAAGGCGGTGCTAAACCACTGAGCCACCCGGACTGCCCTTTCTTTACCTTTCAAATAAATATTTTTCAAAAAAGTCCTTTACTTCGATCATTTTTCACGAGTGAGAATGTCGTGAAGTAGTATAAGTGAGCCAAATGTGTGAAGCAAGAACATGAGTGTCTGAGTCAGAGAGAAGTGAGCAGGAATCCAGAGCACATCACTCACCAGCCTTGTGACTTTAGCCCGCATACTTACCCCATCTGAGTCTCTGTTTCCTCACCTGGAGACAGGTCCACACAGGAGAGCCATAAAGTTCAATTACAACATGGGAAGGACTGGCACGTGTCTATCCTGCACACTATTTAATTGTCCTCCCTTCCTTCCCCTACATGTACAGAAACTGGATAACAGTTTTTTTGTTATTCTCCCTAAAGGCAGCTGGGATCCAGGGAAGCGAAAGAATCACAAAGAGAATCGCGTGGTTGACCGGGTACAAAATACACAAGCAGGTGAATTAGTCAGCTTTAATTTTTTAGGGTTTGTTTTTGGTTTCATCTAATCTGTGGCTTTTCTTCTCAACTGACGTTAGTCTCTCTAGGTCTCAGTGGCCTCCTTTCTAAAATTAGGAAGTTGGACCACCTATCTCAGTGGATTTCAACTTTGGCTGTGCAATAGAATCACTTAGAGAACTTTCTTAAGATACAGATTCCTGTCCCCACCCTCAGAGATTCCTGGTTTCCCTAGGGCTGAATCAGTGTGTGTGGTTTGAGAAACCCACAGGCCACTCTCCATTGAGACTCAGATGATCCCAGAGGCCCTCCACCATCTCCTAGGCCTGGCTTTATTACAAAACTCAAGGAAAAGATATTCAACTAAAAAACAAATATTCATGTGCTGGCTTCACAGTCATGTTCTGGATGCCCTCAGCTCACCTACCCGTCAAGGGAGCAGGCCAGCCCTTCTGAGCAGCGAGACCCACATCTTGGGCTTCAGACCATGGGGCTGGCATCCCAGGAGCTGCCTTGTCTGAACATGGCAATGAGACCTGGGAGATTCCCTGGTTTGATGAGGGTATGATAAGATGACTGGTGTGAAATGTTGAACTAGGACTCCCAGATGGGGATGGGGGCATCGAGGAGAAAGGTCAATGAGGGTGAAGGTGAACTCCGTTTTAACCGTTGGTCAAGAAGCTTATATTTAACCCAAGAATAAATTGAGCTACAATCTAAAGTGAGGAGAGAGCCAGGAGATTGTAGCTATGATGACTTACCAACCACTGCTCCTTCTCTCCGCCTTTCTGTTATTGCAGGAGCAGGCCCTCACTATAGTTTCTTTTTTATATATAAATTTATTTTTTATTGGTGTTCAATTTGCCAACATATAGAATAACACCCAGTGCTCATCCCGTCAAGTGCCCCCCTCAGTGCCCGCCACCCAGTCACCCCCACCCCCCGCCCACCTCCCCTTTCACCACCCCTAGTTCGTTTCCCAGAGTTAGGAGTCTTTCATGTTCTGTCTCCCTTTCTGATATTTCCCACTTATTTTTTCTCCTTTCCCCTTTATTCCCTTTCGCTATTTTTTTATATTCCCCAAATGAATGAGACCATATAATGTTTGTCCTTCTCCGGTTGACTTACTTCACTCAGCATAATACCCTCCAGTTCCATCCACGTCGAAGCAAATGGTGGGTATTTGTCGTTTCTAATGGCTGAGGAATATTCCATCGTATACATAGACCACAGCTTCTTTATCCATCATCTTTCGATGGACACCGAGGCTCCTTCCACAGTTTGGCTATTGTGGACATTGCTGCTAGAAACATCGGGGTGCAGGTGTCCCGGCATGTCACTGCATCTGTATCTTTGGGGTAAATCCCCAGCAGTGCAATTGCTGGGTCGTAGGGCAGGTCTATTCTTAACTCTTTGAGGAACCTCCACACAGTTTTCCAGAGTGGCTGCACCAGTTCACATTCCCACCAACAGTGCAGGAGGGTTCCCCTTTGTCCACATCCTCTCCAACATTTGGTGTTTCCTGCCTTGTTAATTTTCCCCATTCTCACTGGTGTGAGGTGGTATCTCGTTGTGGTTTGGATTTGTATTTCCCTGATGGCAAGTGATGCGGAGCATCTTCTCATGTGCTTGTTGGCCATGTCTGTGTCTTCCTCTGCCTCGCTATAGTTTCTAATAAAGTCCAGCTCCCAGCCTCTTGGCCTGGTCCAAATCTCACCTTTCTTTGAGGACACCTGCTTCTCCACCGGCAGGGGTGCAGAGAAGGCTCCCAGCAGCCACATTTATTCAGTCCATACATATGTGAGCACGGCCCAGCCTTGTCCAGTGTAACTCTCATCCTTTAGAATCTGAGGTTGATGGGTCTCTTGAACAGAGAAAAATGTGAATTTGGGCTGTGCAAGAGTGAAATGAATCTGCATTAGGAAGAATGTAGTTACGGAGAGAAGAGTCACAAAGAGGTGAGGTGGAGAGGGAAGACATTCTGGATTTCCTAGGAGTTTGGTTCCCCTTGTCCATGTGTCCTATTATCCCATCTGCATCCCTACCTTTTAGTTTTTAATTAATGTCCCTTTAGTTAAGGTAGCTGCAACTGGCTTATGCTACTTAGACAGCTGACCCTTAAAAAAACCACGGGTTTGATCTGCATAGGTCCACTTACAGTCAGAATTTTTGGATAAATACCATACATTACTGTAAGTGTATTTTCTCTTCCTTATGATTTTCTTAATGACATTTTCTTTTCTCTAGCTTTATTATAAGAATACAGTATATAATACATACAACACACAACATATGAGCTAATCGACTGCTTGTTTTCAGCGAGCTATTATTCAACAGTAGACTACTAGCATTTTGGGGAGCCAAAAGTTACATGTGAATTTTCAACTGTATGGGGGAGTCAGCACCCCAAACCCTTGTGTTGTGTAATCAAAAAAGCTCTAAAGACTATGGCTACTATATATGAATCATTACATCTTTCATGTTCAAACCAGTGAGAGTGCTTCCCAATGAGGAGGGAAGAAAGCAACCAGGGACAGGAAGTCTGGGTTTAAATCTTCCTCTTAGAATCCCACAACCACACAGAATCATAGATTATTGGCATTAGTTCTTAAAGATAACCCATTTCCACTGTCCACTAGCTAGATGACAATGGGAAGAGTTATTTTTATTTATATTATTTATTTTTTAAAGTTATTTATTTATTTATTTATTTATTTATTTATTTATTTATTTATTTATTTATGGGAGAGAGAGACACACACACACACACACACAGAGGCAGAGACACAGGCAGAGGGAGAAGCAGGCCCCATGCAGGGAGCCCAATGTAGGACTCGATCCCAGGATCCTGGGGATCACGATCTGAGCCAAAGGCAGATGCTCAACCGCTGAGCCACCCAGGCATCCCGGAAGAGTTTTTAACCCTTGTGGATTTAACTGTAAAATGGCCATAAAGAGTAGGAGGTGAACCATTTACTCTCTTGAGGTTTCTTCCAACATTAAAACCTCTGCTTCTGTGGTGCTTGATATTATCAAAAGGAGTTCCCCCTAGAATCATTCTTTTTTTTTTTTTTTAGAATCATTCTTGAAGCCACATTCTGCGCACCACATGGTCAGGAGAGCTCAACACAAGAGGTCACACCAGCTGCTCACCTCACCTGAATGACAGGCAAAGCTGAACACTTTAAAATTTAAATGTGACAAGTGCCAATTTTGCCTAACTTTCCAGAAGACATTTGCTTTACTTAAAGCAAATAAGCTTAGAACTGAACATTTTCAACTCCCCTATTTCTTTGAGCAGAATTTAGCAAACACTTATTCCTGAGCGGTGATGAGGATGCACATTAGTGTATCGTGGTCTGACTGGTGCTGGATGGGGCTGTGCTCAAGGACAAGGTGGGAGTGATGAGCCAGCCTGTGGCCGAAGGTGTCACGGAAAAAGCGACGAGTTCAGCAAAGGTAACAAAGTCGGGTGGGGTGGACCATGGCGAGAAGGAAGAACAGGGCAGTGGGACGGTGAACCCAAAACACGGGGTTGAGAACCAGGGTCCGGTGCTCAAAGGCCTGCAGTCCTGTGGTGAAGTAAAGACCACTCTTTCCAAAGGTATTCGTGCACTGAGGCGGATTCTGGAGGCCACGAGGGAGGTAAAAGTGAACTTTTGATACCACTGTGTGAACTCCAGTGTCTAAAAATCAGTCACAAGAGATCATAAAGGGATCCGCTGCGTATTGGCGTGATGGAACCCCAGAGAAGTAGACCTCCTACATCAAGGGAGTAGAGACATCTTGCCTGGCACAGTGGGCTGATGAAAATAGTAAGTGACAATAAGTGACATTTATTGAGTGATCGCTAAATGCCAGGTACTTCATGCCTTGCACACACTGACTCACCTTGTGCATCACAACTCTGTGATGTGGGTTCTATTATTATCCTGTCTCAGAGGCCAGGGTGCTGGATGCGTGGTGCTAACAGAGTGACTGACGTTCCTGTGGAAATCTGCCTGCCTCGACCTGAGTGGGCTGGCGGTTCCAGGCCTCCCCGCCACCCTCAGATTTCCATCCACCTGCTTCCTCAGGCCAGTCTGGATCACGGCCCCACCTTTGTTAGCTGGTTCCTCCCAGTCCAGGAGTCTGCGTGACTAACCCCAAATCTGGTTATGTGTCCTGCCCTCCAGTTTTGGCTCAAATCCTTCAGACTCTGTCCGCAGCCTGAGCGACCAGATTCGCCAGGCTTGCTCACCTTCCTCTTCTAAACTAACGACACCCCATCTTTGGCCTTTTGTCTCCTCACTCACTGATCTGTGCCGAGGACGGGGCCCCTCCAGTCCTGGCCCCATCCAGTCACCCTGTCCTCCCATAGTCTAACCTGGCCTGCACACCCCGCTATTCAAGGGCTGAACTTACCCGGAGCCCGACCCCTCCTCTTACAAGGCAGTCACATAAGAAAGCCAGCCTAGGGGATCCCGGGGTGGCTCAACGGTTTAGCGCCTGCCTTTGGCCCAGGGCGTGATTCTGGAAACCTGGGATCGAGTCCCACATTAGGCTCCGGCATGGGTCCTGCTTCTCCCTCTGCCTGTGTCTCTGCCTGTGCCTCTGCTGGTCTTTCTCTCTCTCTGTCTTTCATAAATGAATGAATAAATAAACTTGAAAAGAAAGAAAGAAAGAAAGAAAGAAAGAAAGAAAGAAAGAAAGAAAGAAAGAAAGAAAGAAGGAAGGAAGGAAGCCTAACACCCTTTCCCTGCCTTCAGATGCAAGCCTGCAAAGGCTGGCTCAGGAGCCGGCTGTGTAGACCACAGGGAGACCCCCAGCCCTGATCAACAGCCGGGCCTCCCCACTCATTCTGGGTCCTCTCAGCCTTAGCGACCTGCTCTGCTTGCCAAGTCCCTTTCCCTTCTGTTCCTTTCTTTTTTAGCTTTTTAAAATTTCTTCTTTGGGGCAGCCCATGGTGGCTCAGGGGTTTAGCGCTGACTTGGGCCCAGGGCCTGATCCAGGAGACCCGGGATCGAGTCCCACATCAGGCTCCCTGCATGGAGCCTGCTTCTCCCTCTGCCTCTCTCTTTCTCTCTCTCTCTCTCTCTCTCATGAATAAATAACTAAAATCTTTTAAAAAATAAAATAAAAATAAAATTTCTTCTTTGTTTCATCCTCCCCCCACCCCACCCCACCCCACCCCCCAACCCCAACGTCCCCTCCCATGCTTTAGGCCTCCCGGGGCCCTTCCGGGGCATCACCCCAGCCTGAGAGCAACCCTGAGGAGTCCCGAGGGTGCCTGAGCCCTCTGCGGCCACGAACGCCACCTCTGTGTTGGTGCCACGTTTGCCTCGGGGGCAGCCCCCCGGGAAGCTGGCCCGAGGGACGCGAGGACAGGCGGCGGCTCGGGGCGGCCCTGGGGCGGTGACGTCGGGGCGCCGGGCCCAGGGCGCCCCCAGCAGGTGGCCGAGCGCGGCGTCCGTGCCGGCGCCGCTGCCCCCGCGTCCCGGCTCCGGCCGAGGCTGGTGGCGCAGGTGCAGGCCCGGGGCTCCTGCGGGATGCTCCCCCCGCCCCGCCCCGCCCCGCCCCGCCCCGCCCGAGCCCAGGACCAATGACCGCCGCGCAGCTCGCCGCCCGCGCGGGCCGGCACTTAAGAGGCGGCGGCAGCGCTGGCAGCGCCGGCAGCGCCGGCAGCGCCCCGAGCACCCCGGCCCCGCCGCGGCCCGAGCCGGGCGCGCCATGTGTCCCCGCGGGTGCGCGCGCTGCGCCGGCCACTCGCTGCTGTGGCTGGCGGTCCTCTGCGTCGTGGCCAACGTCCTGCTCTACTTCCCCAACGCGGAGACCCGATACGCCTCCGAGGGCCACCTCAGCCGCTTCGTGTGGTTCTTCTCCGGCCTCGCGGGAGGGGGCGCGCTGGTGAGTCGGGGCGGCCGGGCCGAGCCCGCGGGGCGCAGCGCAGGGGGCGGGCGCGGGGGGCGGGCGCAGGGGCCCGGGCAGGTCCGCCGCGCGCCTCGCAGGGCCCCGCCGCCGCCCTCCCGACCCGGAGATCCTGGGCTCCTCGGCTCCTTCTCCTCCTCTTCTTCTTCGTCTTCTGCGCCCTCTTTTGAATGCAGGTTACACAGAAAGGGAGGTAGGGCTAGCGTGTTGATTTTATCAGACGTCTTGCAAAATCCACGCTGCCTGTTTCCGAATCCAGCGATTTTGGTCTCTCCTCCTCCTCCTCCTCCTCCTCCTCCTCCTCCTCCTCCTCCTTCTTCTTCTCTTCTTCTTTTCCTTTTCTTCTTTTCTTCTTCTTCTCCTGTTTCCGAATCCAGCGATTTTGGTCTCTCCTCCTCCTCCTCCTCCTCCTCCTCCTCCTCCTCCTCCTCTTCTTCTTCTTCTTCTTCTTCTTCTTCTTCTTCTTCTTCTTCTTCTTCTTCTTTTCCTTTTCTTCTTCTTTTCCTTTTCTTCTTTTCTCCTTCTTCTTCTTCTTCTCTTTCTCCTCCTCCTCCTTCTTCTTCTTCCTCTCCTTCCTCCTCTTCTTCCTCTTCTTCCCCTTCTTCTCCTTCTCCTTCCTTCTCTCCTTCTCCTCCTCCTTCTTCTTGTTCCTCTCCTTCCTCTCCTTCTTCCTCTTCTTCTCCTTCTTCTTCTCTTTCTCCTCCTCCTCCTCCTTCTTCTTCCTCTCCTTCCTCCTCGTCTTCCCCTTCTTCCCCTTCTTCTCCTCCTTCCTTCTCCTCCTCCTCCTCCTCTTCCTCCTCCTTCTCCTTCCTTCTCCTTCTCCTCCTCCTTCTTCTTCTTGTTCCTCTCCTTCCTCTCCTTCTTCTCCTTCTTCTTCTCTTTCTCCTCCTCCTCCTCCTTCTTCCTCTTCTTCCTCTTCTTCCCCTTCTTCCCCTTCTTCTCCTTCTCCTTCCTTCTCCTCCTTCTCCTTCTCCTCCTCCTCCTCCTTCTTCTTCTTCTTCGTCTTCATCTGCGTCTTCTTCTTCCCCTCTTTTGAATGCAGGTTACATAGAAAGTGTGGTAGGGCTAGCGTGTTGATTTTATTAGACGTCTTGCAAAATCCACGCTGCCTGTTTCCGAATCCAGCGATTTTGGTCTCTCCTCCTCCTCCTCCTCCTCCTCCTCCTCCTCCTCCTCCTCCTCCTTCTTCTTCTCTTCTTCTTTTCCTTTTCTTCTTTTCTTCTTCTTCTCCTGTTTCCGAATCCAGCGATTTTGGTCTCTCCTCCTCCTCCTCCTCCTCCTCCTCCTCCTCCTCCTCCTCCTCTTCTTCTTCTTCTTCTTCTTCTTCTTCTTCTTCTTCTTCTTTTCCTTTTCTTCTTCTTTTCCTTTTCTTCTTTTCTCCTTCTTCTTCTTCTTCTCTTTCTCCTCCTCCTCCTTCTTCTTCTTCCTCTCCTTCCTCCTCTTCTTCCTCTTCTTCCCCTTCTTCTCCTTCTCCTTCCTTCTCTCCTTCTCCTCCTCCTTCTTCTTGTTCCTCTCCTTCCTCTCCTTCTTCCTCTTCTTCTCCTTCTTCTTCTCTTTCTCCTCCTCCTCCTCCTTCTTCTTCCTCTCCTTCCTCCTCGTCTTCCCCTTCTTCCCCTTCTTCTCCTCCTTCCTTCTCCTCCTCCTCCTCCTCTTCCTCCTCCTTCTCCTTCCTTCTCCTTCTCCTCCTCCTTCTTCTTCTTGTTCCTCTCCTTCCTCTCCTTCTTCTCCTTCTTCTTCTCTTTCTCCTCCTCCTCCTCCTTCTTCCTCTTCTTCCTCTTCTTCCCCTTCTTCCCCTTCTTCTCCTTCTCCTTCCTTCTCCTCCTTCTCCTTCTCCTCCTCCTCCTCCTTCTTCTTCTTCTTCGTCTTCATCTGCGTCTTCTTCTTCCCCTCTTTTGAATGCAGGTTACATAGAAAGTGTGGTAGGGCTAGCGTGTTGATTTTATTAGACGTCTTACAAAATCCACACTGCCTGTTTCCAAATTCACTGATTTTTGTCCCTTCTTTTGAATGCAGATTACGGAAAGCAAAGTAGGGCTAGCGTGTTGATTTTATTACACATCTTACAAAATCCACATTGCCTGTTTCCAAATCCAGTGATTTTTGAACCCCCCCTCCCTTTTTTGTCCTTTCTTTTGGATGCAGATTACATAGAAAACGAGGTAGGGCTAGAGTGTTGATTTTATTAGACGTCTTACAAAATCCACACTGCCTGTTTCCAAATCCAGTGATTTTGGTCTCTCCTCCTCCTCCTCCTCCTCTTCCTTCTTCTTCTTCTCTTCTTCTTTTCCTTCTCTTCTTCTTTTCCTTTTCTTCTTTTCTTCTTCTTCTCCTGTTTCCAAATCCAGCGATTTTGGTCTCTCCTCCTCCTCCTCCTCCTCCTCCTCCTCCTCCTCCTCCTCCCCTTCTTCTTCTTCTTCTTCTTCTTCTTCTTCTTCTTCTTCTTCTTCTTCTTCTTTTCCTTTTCTTCTTCTTTTCCTTTTCTTCTTTTCTTCTTCTTCTCCTGTTTCCAAATCCAGCGATTTTGGTCTCTCCTCCTCCTCCTCCTCCTCCCCCCCTTCCTCCTTCTCCTCCTCCTCCTCTTCTTCTTCTTCTTTTCCTTTTCTTCCTCTTTTCCTTTTCTTCTTTTCTTCTTCTCCTGTTTCCAAATCCAGCGATTTTGGTCTCTACTCCTCCTCCTCCTCTTCTTCTTCTTCTTCTTCTTCTTCTTCTTCTTCTTCTTCTTTTCCTTTTCTTCTTCTTTTCCTTTTCTTCTTTTCTCCTTCTTCTTCTCTTTCTCCTCCTCCTCCTCCTTCTTCTTCTTCCTCTCCTTCCTCCTCTTCTTCCTCTTCTTCCCCTTCTTCTCCTTCTCCTTCCTTCTCCTTCTCCTCCTTCTCCTTCTCCTCCTCCTCCTCCTTCTTCTTGTTCCTCTCCTTCCTCTCCTTCTTCCTCTTCTTCTCCTTCTTCTTCTCTTTCTCCTCCTCCTCCTTCTTCTTCTTCTTCCTCTCCTTCCTCCTCTTCTTCCTCTTCTTCCCCTTCTTCTCCTCCTTCCTTCTCCTCCTCCTCCTCCTCCTCTTCCTCCTCCTTCTCCTTCCTTCTCCTTCTCCTCCTTCTCCTTCTCCTCCTTCTCCTTCTTCTCCTCCTTCTTCTTCTTCTTCTTGTTCCTCTCCTTCCTCTCCTTCTTCCTCTTCTTCTCCTTCTTCTTCTCTTTCTCCTCCTCCTCCTCCTTCTTCTTCTTCCTCTCCTTCCTCTCCTTCTTCCTCTTCTTCCTCTTCTTCCCCTTCTTCCCCTTCTTCTCCTTCTCCTTCCTTCTCCTCATTCTCCTCCTCCTCCTCCTCCTCCTCCTCCTTCTTCTTCTTCTTCTTCTTCGTCTTCGTCTTCGTCTTCATCTGCGTCTTCTTCTTCCCCTCTTTTGAATGCAGGTTACATAGAAAGTGTGGTAGGGCTAGCGTGTTGATTTTATTAGACGTCTTACAAAATCCACACTGCCTGTTTCCAAATTCACTGATTTTTGTCCCTTCTTTTGAATGCAGATTACGGAAAGCAAAGTAGGGCTAGCGTGTTGATTTTATTACACATCTTACAAAATCCACATTGCCTGTTTCCAAATCCAGTGATTTTTGAACCCCCCCTCCCTTTTTTGTCCTTTCTTTTGGATGCAGATTACATAGAAAACGAGGTAGGGCTAGAGTGTTGATTTTATTAGACGTCTTACAAAATCCACACTGCCTGTTTCCAAATCCAGTGATTTTTGTCCCTTCTTTTGAATGCAGATCACACAAAGCGAGACATGGGTCTGGTGTATTGATTTTATTAGACGTTTTACAAAATCCTGTTTCAACTCGCAGTGAACTACCTTGCGGCTTTGCTGTCTTACTTTACAGCTAGAAAACAGGTATAGCTTTCAAATCAGATTGAGAGACTATAGAGTTTCTCGTACCAGGGTAGGTAGGCATTTAGCATCTGCTCTGGGGAGCTGGGAGGACGCCGCCAGTTCTGTCTAAATCAACGGAGTTTTGGATTTAGATTCTCTGCTGTTTATTCTCCAGCATCTGTGATGGAAATGATCATAAATCATTAGTGTATTGCTATTTAGAAAGAACTATAAATTTTCTCCTTTATGTAATCCTGGGTGTGGTGCCTAGGGAAAAAAATCCTACAGTTAGGAGCAGATCAGGGTCTGAAGCTAACAGTGGAATGTGTTGTTTTTTCCAAGGTTTGTTTTTAATTGAAGCGAGAGGAATTTGCCTGCCAACCTGGGAGCCGAAAGTATTAGCTTCAACCACAGCATGGAAAGAATGTGGACAAACGCGAGTTTGCCCCTGGAATTGCTAGGATTGAGAATTCAAAAAAGACTTTTTTATGGAGTTGTTCATACCACACAGAATATTTCTCTTGGTCAAGAGAACATTTAAAACATTTAAATTTAATGCATTATTATGGAGCATTGTCATCATTTTCAGATAATCGTTTGTCCTGATTCTAACATCACACCTGCTTAGGCTTCTTTGGATCGCAAACTTAGAGTATTTCATACTTATTTTATTTAAAGAGCTTTACTGTGAAGGGACAGCTATACAATCGTATCATCAAAGAAGAAGTTCAGCTTTATTATAGGGTGTCTCCATCTCTCCCCTTTACAAAAAAGTTTCGGTTATTCTATCAGACTGTTAGTATCATCAAGGTTTTACAAGGGGGAAGAAAAGTCAGATTTAATGACAGTTTAAGAGTTTCAAAGCAGAGTTCCCGCTGGGACTGTGCTATCAACTCTCATGGAAGAAACACATTTATAGGTTACTGTTTGAATCCTCACCCTAAAGACTGCTCTGGCACATTACATGCAAACAAGCAGGTACTCCACTTAGAGGGGTTTTGTTCTCATAATTTAACATTCTTTCAGATATGTGGTGAAGCTAACCCAAAGCTATTCATCCTGTCAGAAAGAAATCTGTTCTACCAAAAAATGCCAGCCTGATCCTCAGCACAGGCTTTGATCTAGGGAAAGGCAGTGACTTTAATGCCTGTTTTCAAACCAGATGTTCCTGCCGGCATTTGTGTTCATCGGCCTGGAAGAGGACGACTGCTGTGGCTGCTGTGGCCATGAAAACTGTGGCAAGAGATGTGCGGTAGGTCCTCCAGCCCCGGTGGTGGAAATGGTCCCTGGGAGGTGGCCAGGGCCACTCTGGCCTCACTTCCACTCTTTTTTCTCTCCCCAGATGCTTTCTTCTGTACTGGCTGCTCTGATTGGAATCGCAGGATCTGGCTACTGCGTCATCGTGGCAGCCCTGGGCTTGGCGGAAGGACCACTATGTCTTAATTCTCATGGCCAGTGGAACTACACCTTCGCCAACACTGATGGACAGTAAGTTCCCTATTGGCCACACGTTCTCATCCACCATATGGTATAGTGGCAAACCCATCAAGGTGGAAAGGCACAGTCATCCGTGCATCCATCCACTCAACCTCAGTCTTTGCACTGACTCAGGACCAGGCGGTGGTGTCAGAGCATGGATCCCTGACCTGGAGAAGCTCTAAGTGCTTTTTAATGGATTCCCTGAGTCAGCCCTCATGATACCCTGTGAGGTGACTTCCACTATTACTCCCATTTTACAGATGAGGAAAAGGAGGCACAAGAATTGGAAGGAACTTATTCAAAATCACATTGCTAAGAAGGACTATCCATGTGAACCCAGGCAAGATATGAACCCAGGCAGCCTGGCTGTAATAGTTTGTGCTCATACAGTGTGTCCACTATACCAGAACAATTAGCTGATTTTACTATTTTGTAAGAAAATATTATGGAATCCCTACATAATATGGATGGAAAGTGTATGATTTTAACCGAAGCCCATGGTAGATCATATTAATCCCATACACACACTCACATATAATAACTATATACAACAAACACTTTATTTAAAGTGATCAGACTCGGGATCCCTGGGTGGCGCAGCGGTTTGGTGCCTGCCTTTGGCCCAGGGCGCGATCCTGGAGACCCGGGATCGAATCCCACATCAGGCTCCCGGTGCATGGAGCCTGCTTCTCCCTCTGCCTGTGTCTCTGCCTCTCTCTCTCTCTCTGTGACTATCATAAATAAATAAAAAAAATAAATAAAGTGATCAGACTCTATAAGACAGGTCTTTTTTTTTTTTTTTAAGATTTTATTTATTCATGAGAGACAGAGAGAGAGAGAGAGAGAGAGACAGAGGGAGAAGCAGGCTCCATGCAGGGAGCCCGATGAGGGACTCGATCCCGGGACTCCAGGATCATGCCCTGGCCTGAAGGCAGGTGCTAAACTGCTGAGCCACCCAGGGATCCCTGTAAGACAGGTCTTATCCAGAACTTTAAAATCAGGATAATTTAAGCTCTGTTATTTTATGTTGATGCTTCTTATCCATTATTGAGAAAAAAACAAAGAGCTGATAGAAACTGATACATGTGAAGACAAATGAATGACATCTTTCTCTGAATTTTGAAAAGTTTAGTTATGAGGTTCATGAGTGAAAATACTGTGAATAATGAGTTTCGATTGCCTTTATGTTAATACTGTCTCCCATGAGTTGTATAGCATATAGTGAGTTCATAAATCATGAACACGAAATTACATGGACCTGGATTCCATCCCAGCTCTGCATTTCTCCCTCAGCAACCAGGAAAAAGTGGCCTGAGCTCTGTGCTTCTTAGTTACTTCATCTGTAAAATAAAACCAGGGGCAGTTGTCAGGAGGATTAATGAGTCAAAAAATGGATTTGTCACAGAAGCTGACACACTCTGAGCATGGCCTCTGTTAGCTGTTAATATTATTTCCTGACTTACAACGAATACAGCTCTAGGTAGCCTCTAAAGGAGGAAGGAAAGGAAAATGAGCACTTGGAGGGGTTTGAAATTTCAATGGTCAAAATTGTTATTGATCGTGATTCAACTTGGTTCAGAACACACTGAATGTACTAGTAGAGATTGGTTATTCACGTATGCACAAACATACGAAACTACTGCACAAGCCCATCTCTAAAAGAGATCATGATGAGTGCAACTAGAATGCAAGGAGGAGCGAGAGTATTTCTAAACATGTTTACAGCTGTTTGAGTATACGCCCCTTCCATGACCCACCCCAGCTTCTGTAAGAAACCTTCCGCTTCCATCTCATTCGTCACTTCAACCTGTCCAAGGATTTCAGTATGGGAAATAACTAATGGTCACAAGCCAGTGATTAATTGCTCAATAGGCAAGTGAGGCCAAAGAGTTTTTTTACATTGTGTCCTACAATTACAATTATTCCCCTCACTGATATGCTCAAAGACAGGGTCATAAGGACAGAGTTCTTTTTTTTTAATCAACAAATTGAATTTCTGATCGGCTCAATGAACCATTCAAAGTTAGGTCTCTAATTCCAAGCCCTTTTGTTCTGCTGCTTGGGGAAAACCTGATAAGAAAAGAGTTATACCAGACCTCTTTGTGGAATTAAGTCAATTGTAGATTTTCCCACATGATTGAATCGTATTTCATTAAGAATCCAAATGCTTTATGATGTCGCAAAGGCTGAGATTCTAAGAGAGTAATCAGAGAGAGAATTTATTAGACTATAAGAATATTCAGGTACTCAGAAAATCTCTTAAGTCACATATAATGTATATGACTTGTATGTATGTGTGTGTACGTGTGTGTGTGTAGTCATATGTGACTTCAGCATGGTTTGCTAACATTTCACAAAGTGACTTCAGATTATTTATCATTCAATTACTTTTAAAAGTGTTGAGTCCCTACTATGTGCCAGATACGGGTCTAGGGTTTATACATACAATGATGACAGGTCTGGTTCCTAGCTTTATGGAGCTCAGACTTGTGGAATAGTTACACAAGCAGGTATCTTCCTGGCCGAGGTTAGATGCCCTTCCTCACACCTGGTGTATTGTGATTGCGTATTATCTCCTCCCATAGACGCTCTGTTCTTCCAAGGCAAAGCCCATGCCATGCTCACCATTATATTCCCAGCCCTGGCTTGATGTCTGACTCACACTGCATGCTCAGCAATCTTTGTTGAATATTATGTTTGTCATTGCAATAAGATCTGGGCTAAATTTCTAACTTTGTGCAATGACTCGGACTAGAAAAAAGTTGATACGAGCCAATGAATGAATTCATTTCTTTTTTTCTGAACAAAAAAGCACCACACAAAAAGTAACTCATACAACCCATTAGGTGTGGTCATGTGTTAGAAGTTTCTTTTTTTATCCACAGGTACCTTCTGGATACCTCCACATGGTCCCAGTGCATTGAACCCAAACATGTTGTAGAATGGAATGTCTCTCTGTTTTCTATCCTCTTGGCCCTCGGTGGAATTGAATTCATCTTGTGTCTCATTCAAATAATAAATGGAATGATAGGAGGAATATGTGGCTATTGCTGTTCTCGCCGACAGGTAAGAACCTGTGTGAAAATGTCATAGCCTGGCCCTGGGGTCTTCAATTACTATAATACACCATTGTTTTCATCATAAATAAAAAAAAAAAGGCAAAAAGCATTTCTTCCTACATCATCTTTGTGGCAAAGCATTTACAGCATTCAGTTTTGCTCTCAGTAATATGCTTCCTTGAGTGTCATAGTCACTGGGTACCTTTCTATTTTTTGTAGTTGGCTCTGTGGGGGGGGGGGGGGGAAATGCTGCCTATAGACAAAGTGTCCCCTCATGAGCAAAGTCATGGCCTCTTTCACTACCCCTGCTCTGGCCAAAGAGATACAACTTTGCTTGCTCTCATGTTCCCAACTAGTATTACACAAATAGTAGTCAACATTCATTGCACTGGGGCACTGAGCTAAACTCCCCTTTCAGATGAGACCATGGGTCAGAGATTAAGCATATGTTTAAGATCATCTAGTCTGGAAGAAGCAGGCTTCAAACTCTGGGTCATTTTATGCCGCTCCTGCTCTTAATCTGTATGCAATACTTGCTGTTCTGTTGGATTTTTTTTTTTTTCTTTTACGATTCTTTCTCAACAGAGAATCACAAAAATGCCCAAAGAACTAAGCACAGAGAATCACTAGTAATCTTTGAATAGCAGCTTGCGAAAAGCCTTTCAAGGTGGAAGAAAACCAGGAAACACTTGTTTCCTGGGGATAAGAATTCAGAAAGAAGTATGCATTTGTTAGTAGCAGGGAAAGTTCTTGTTTCTATATCCTCCTAAAAAAAAACCCGTGTATTAATGAATTGATGGAAGTTCAGTTTTGGTTGAATTTCAGAGGGTTTGTTTTATGCATTATTCTGTAAAACAGGATTAGGTAAACAGACACCTAATTTATATTTGCCTAGTCATTTACCCCCTTGGTTTGAGGTCTCTTAACTTTCTTTTAAAATAAGACAAAACCTAATGAAAACTGAAAGCCCATTCCTACCATGAAAAGCCTTGCTGGAAATAAATGGAAACTTTCTAGAACTTTTGAGGAAGGGTTAAAATAAAAATCTGGTTTTCCTTATCAGGCAAGTACAGCAAGATTAATAATTTCCTTTGGGAGCCTGCCAAATTTCCATGAAAACAGCACAGTGGGAACCCTTCAGTATGAAGTTGTTTCCAGGCAATATGGTGGGGAGAGGCAGAGAAGAATCTCAGAATTCTCCTACTGTAATTTATCTTTAGCCTTGAATTTCTTACAAGGCAGAGATTAAATTAGGGGAGGCCCCGCTGGTCATCAGCACTTGTGCATCTTGGGAACAAGTGTAATACGTCAATGACCGCAGTTGCTGTAGTAGTTTGGCAGAGTGACCCTCCTCTCTGAGTGGGGAAGGGGAGCAAACAGTCCCCCTGGGCTTCCCATCTGAGTCACAGTAGGCATGTCTGCTTCTCAGACATGCCATGCAGATCTGCTACCTTTATTTTTAAGACAAAAGACACTTTCAGAGGGCAGGGTTTTTAGTGTAGATGAGTCAAGTCTGTAACTTGGTAGCATTGAATTGGGAAGGTAACCCACATCCCGCCCACTCCTGGGTGAAACTCCCATGGCATTATCTCTTAAATCCTTGAGATTAAAAACCTACCCCAAACACATTCAGAGCCAACCAACCACCACCAGGAAGCTGCCTTTTCCATGGCCGTTTCCTGCAGCTTCTCAGAGAGGACAGTGGAGTGTGGTTTGTTTAGGCAACATCTCATGGGCATTGTCTACGCTCTCAGCTGAAGTTGACATCAGCCCGCTTTATGTTTGCTTCAAACAGGAATTTTTAGGACTAAAATGGCATTGTTGTCTGTTTAGCCTGATGGTAACCTAATGCCTATCTCATTTTCTTTACAGCGATATGACTGCTAAAAGAACCACCCCAGGACAGCACCACAACCTTCCTCTATTTCGTTTTTAATTTATATATTTGACTTGTATTAATTTGTAAAACTTTGTACCAGTGTATCATACTGCACATTAGTCTACTTTTATAAATGTGTATAAAGACCGGCATCTTCATGTGATGTCAGTGTTTGAGCGTAGCAAACAAACCTTTTTCTTAGGATAGAGAAAATAAATTAAGTAAATTAATAGACTGAATGACGGTCGGTTCTCAGGGTAGCTGAGGTAAATGCTGGCCTGAGTAATGTTTTTGAGAAGCGTTGTAGGGATAAATATCGCGTTCCTGATTACTACTATATGTGCAAGGGTTTATTAAATGAAAGATTTCTAAGTGGCCTTTTTTAAAACCATGAAGGAGAAAATCCAACAACTTGAAAAGACGTGTTTTTTTCACTGTTTATATGGTATTTCCCATTCATATGCCTGCAAATCTCTAACAAGAGGCCTTTTTGAACTGTTCCGTGTTTTGTGAGAGAGACACTTGCCCAGAGCTGGAGGGCCGGTTGAGAGTGCCCTGAGCTAAATGAAGGAGTCAACACAAGCAAGGTTGCCAAGAGTATTGCCAGATCCTAACTCTCTCTGACAGGTGGAAAACTTTTTGTCCTTTGAAGACAAGCACTAAGGATCACGTATTTAAAAAGAAGAAGGCCTGGAGGATTGGAGAAAAAAAAAAAAAGATGGGAAATGGAATAAAGCAGTTTTATCAACATTATGTGAAAATGGGGGAGGGGGAGGGAGGGCAGGAGGACCATGAGGAAACAGCCCCAAAACTTGATGGTTGAAATACAACAAAATAAATATCCACTGCTACGTTTTCCCCTGTTTCATCGTCCTTTATTTAAAGTTCCTCCACTTGGGGAACCTGGGTGGCTCAGTGGTTGAACATCTGCCTTCAGCTCAGGGCGTGATCCCGGGGTCCTGGGATTGAGTCCCACATGGGGCTCCCCGCGGGGAGCCTGCTTCTCCCTCTGCTTGTGTCTCTGCCTCTCTCTCTGTGTCTCTCATGAATAAATAAAGAAAAATCTTTAAAAAATAAAAACAAAGTTCCTCCTCTTTCCCCCAGCCTGCAGGTTGTGTAGCCCCTATTTGTTGGGGCTTCGTGTCTTCTGGGTCTGGGTTTTTACCCTATTTTGTCTCCCTTGTCCCCTTTCTCTGCTTTCCCTACATTGTTGTTGCTCTGCCTTCCCTTGGGGTCATCATACCACTTTGGCAAAGTTCCTTTCTACTGGCTGCTCCAAGCATCAGGTTCCTGGGGAGGGCAACAGATATTTTCTCCCTTGATATTTTCTATCTATTGTACAGAGTTAGGCTCTTTTAAGAGACAGGATCCCTTGATCTATTGAGACTTGTCTTCAGAAGTTTTCTGCTCTGGGTGTTTATGGGGCTAGGCAATAGACAAATTAATAAAGAAGCTGCTCAGGCTGTTGGATAGCAGAGCTTCTCCTGTGTGCAAGGTGCCCTGTCGTGTCCTCCAGACCAAAGAATTCTCATCTGTTTTGTGCCTCTGTCTCCCCTGGCAGTCCGATGAAGACTGTGGACTCCTTTGAAGAATACTGTTTACAAGTGCATAAAATAGAGGTGCCTGTTTGGCTCAGTCGGTAGAGCATGTGACTCTCAATCTCAGGGTGTGAGTTTAAGCCCCATGTTGGGTATGGAGCCTACATTTTATTTTTTTATTTTATTTTTTAAGATTTTATTTATTTGTTCATGAGAGACACACAGAGAGAAAGAGAGAGGCAGAGACACAGGCAGAGGGAGAAGCAGGCTCCATGCAAGGAGCCTGATGTGGGACTCGATCCCAGGGCTCCAGGATCACGCCCTGGGCTGAAGGCAGGCACTCAACCACTGAGCCATCTAGAAGTACCTGGAACCTACATTTTAAAAGAAGGGCATAAGATAAGGTGTGATATTTATCAAATTGTGATATTTTATCAAAATATGTTTGAAAATTATGATACAGTTAACTTGATAGCCCGCTCCATCACACCAACATCTGTAGAAAGGAAGACAGAGATCACATGTGCTCTAGCAGTGGCCTGATGAGTGGGTCTAAGAGCAACTATACTTTTGAAATATGATTCCAACTGAAATGATATTTTGAGAGACCTGCAACAATTTTAAAGTGATATAAAAATAATATGTAATTTTGTATTGTTAATCAAGGCATGATCACTATTGGGAGCTGTTGCCTGTGGTCATAACAGGGGAGATAGTAAGTTTTCATTACAGGTTAGTAAAGACATTCACATTTTTTTCTCATCAGTTTAACATCCTCTCTCCCAGATATCTATCCATGGGGCTCTGTGGAATTCTTGAGAACCAGATTAAGAACCCCTGAAATCAAGAAAATCCAAAGAAGAGGTACAATGATCAGTAATAACCACTACCCCCCATCTATCCTCAAAGGCAACTGCAATAATAATGATTAATAGTGATAGTAGTAATAGCGACCATTTGTTGGGTTCCTTCGAAGTGTCAGTTACTGTACTTGGCTTCTATACATTTATTTCACTGAAATGTCTCAGCAACCCTAGGAAATGGTGCTTGTCTCCATTGTATAGAGTTAAAGCTCAGAGAGGTTGAATAATATGCTCCAGGCCTGTCTTTGACAAGTGGAAAAGCTATGATACGAATCCTGGTCAGTGCAATGTGAAAATTCACCCTTGTTTGGCTCCTCTCCTTGGCCCCCCTACTTCCTCTGCTACCCCTGCTCAGGGACTAGAGTCCTGTCTCCTCCAACACTGACTCAGCCCCCCCCCCACCAGAGGGGGCCTTTGACAGGGCCCTGGGACCTTCCGTCATCCCCTCCCAGAGCTGAAATTTGAATGACTCAAAGTTTCCCCCAATTTGTAAATTCTTTAATAGTAGACATTGCCATTGCCCAGAGGAAGTAGCTGAAACAAATTACCTTCTAACATAGTTTACTTATATTTATAGCCTACATTCTAGGTCTTTAATATTCTAAACCCTTCAGGTTGACTGGAAATTCCCTCAGAGATTCTACTGAAACAGCTTATTATCACCTGGCAACATAAAAACAATAAGATTACTGTAGAATCTGAGTCACCTGAAGAACACAAATGGCCTGAAGGTTAGCTAGTTCCCTCTGAATATCCACTTACCAGAGTTACCAAATTTACAAATAACTGACTAAATACAGGGAATCTCTCGAATTAAAATCTCAGGAAATTGATGGAGTGTTGCCTTTACTTCAATTTATTTCTTGTATGTGCGTGAGATTTTTTTTGACTATGTTCCCTCTGATGTTCACTCATGGTGGGAACAGGTATGGGATTTGGTCCAACTTTTCAGAAAAGCAACTATCTATAAGGTCTGTATATCCTTTTCAGCCTAGTGTGCGGGTGCATGCAAGTGTGGTGTGTGGTGTGTGTGTGTGTATAAAACTTTGCAGACAAAGTTCCAAAGATAGCAGAGAACTTTCATGCTCTGAGCACTAGGGAGGAAAGATTTGGTTATAAAGGTTCCTGCTTTCATAGGATTATTCCAGGATTTATGTACCCGGGTAGTGACTTCACACGCCATGATGGCACTGGCAGCAAATCCATCTACAGGGACAAATTTAAGATGAGTGTTTCATCCTGAAGCACACAGGTCCTGGCATCTTGCCCATGGCAAATGCTGGACCCAACACTAACAGTTCCCAGTTTTTCATCTGTGCTGCCAACACTGAGTGGTTGGATAGTTGGCATGTGGTCTTTGACAAAGTGAGAGAAGGCACAAATATTGTGGAAGCATGGATTCACTTGGGTCCAGGAATGGCAAGACCAGCAAGAAGATCACCATTCCTGACTGTGGACAAATCTAATAAATTTGATGTGTTTTGTCTTAACTACCAGACCATTCCTTCTGTAGCTCCGGAGGGCACCCCTTCACCCCATCTGCTGGAAGTATCCTTTAATCTTTGTGCTCTCACTGCAGTTCTTTGGGTCCCTTATTTTCCTTACTCCTTTTCAAGTCTAGCTAGATTGCAGAGTTACGTTTATGATTATGAAAGAAAAACTAAACAAACAAACAAAAAGATGTTCAGTCTCCAGGAATAATTTTGGGAGTAGTGTTTATACCAAGAAAAATAACAAGATCCTAAGTGTCCAACAAGGAACTGATTTGATAACATGTCAGCACAATAAAATGTTATTCATAATACATACACACTAAAAAATGATATTGGTCAGATTCTGGGTGATTTTTGTCTGGATTCACTTTGCCTATCTATAATTACTAAAGTTCTATAGTAAACACATGTTACTTTTGGGAAAAGAAAGCTTTGGTCCTAAAACCATTCAGGGAATGATTCACAGTCTTTGAAGGAAAATCCCCAAGCATAAGAGAAAACCATTGTTCCTGTGGGTGGACAGAGGAGTCATTCTGCAGTGAACCCTGGAGAATAATTGTGCAGGCAATTAGCTGAAGGGATGGGCCAGGTGAGGCAGGCAGTAACCACAGGCTAAAAATATGATGAGGAGCCGGTAATTCCCACTCTGTGTTTGGGAAATGTAAGTAAATGGTGCCTACTTGGTCTAGCCACCAAATAAGATTTTTATAAATATCAACTACATATCTGTTTTTCCATTCTTAAAAATGAAAACAACGAAATGCTTTTACTTTGAGCATTGGCCTTTTGTCAGGGTTCTTTGTAGCACACCTTGAATTTTCCTCATTTTACTTTTCTGAGATAAGAGGGAGGATCAACAAAAGTCATAGTCTGGCCTGGTTTGTGGAAGTGATTCAACGCATCTTACATAGAGAAATTGTCACCCACCTCAGGCTAGTACAAATGGTTCTTCCTCTTCTTTTAACACAAAGTAATTTTTGTTTTTGTTCATATTTGTCTATGCAGATACTTTTTAAGATTATTGCAGCTAAAGAAGGCTGTTAGGCATTTCTGAAGGTAAATTTTTTGTTAGTTCAAACAACTAAACTAACAATCCTTTTCCTTTCATGTGTGCCTGTGCGCACACACACACACACACACACACAAACCAGGTATATACATATCTTCCTACTCTACAGCAATTAAAAAGAAAAAATTACTGCTACATGAGACAACACGGGTGAATCCTACAAATAATGATAATGAAAGCCAACTACACTGTCCCCTCCCCCAATTTTGATGACACAATTTTGTATGTACTCTCAACTAGTGTAGCTCGGTCCTTAAAGACAGAAGGCTGGTGAGTTCCCTTAGCAACATTTCATACACTAATATGAACTTTTTCATATTTTTATGAAATATGAAAAAAGCACAGCTTCTTATAGGAGCAACACTATAGTCCCCCAAAGGGGCTATTTCAAGATGTCTACAACCACAAGTTATATCCTACAAGTAAGTGGAAGACTGTGTCAAACATTTCACTTGCTAATTCTCACCACACCCATCTCTGTTACATGTGTATAAATATTATTAATTTATATGCAAGGCTCAGCGCCAATTGCAGTGACTGCTGGCATCTCAGGTGTAAAAGGTACCTACAGGGTTTGAAAGCAAGGTAGCCAGGTTGGGATCTCACGGAATACCTAACTCCATATTGTTTAAGGCAATCCAACCCCTTGGCTAAAGGAGAGGTTCTAAAACTACACTCAGCTCTTTGGCAACCTCTGATACCTAGGTTAAATTTCTAACCTTTTTAAGCCCTTATTTAAATTGCTTTTTTACATGTAGTAAAATGCACATAAAAATGTATAGCTCAATGAATTTTTACTTATGTTTATTCACATATAACCACCACCTAGGACAAGATATAGGACTTCCAGCGCTCAAACAACTCTCTCATATCCTCTCCCAGGAAGTACGTACCCAACCACCACTACACACCCAGGGTAACTACAGTTCTGATTTCCATCACCACAGATTAGTTTTGTCTGTTCTTGAACTTTATATGAATTGATTAATAAAGCATGATCACTTCGTGTCTGGTTTTTCTCACTAAACATTATGTCATTGAATGCTGGCTCCTGAAATATCACCAGAACAATCTGTTCATGAGACAAAGCTGAATGTATTGCTTCCTGCCATCAGGGAGAGTACCACCTGAGGGAACTTACATTGGAAGGAGGAAGAAAAAGTTGAATTTGAGACTTTGATTCTGGTTTAGATGAGTCTTTCAATGTGAAAACTTGAATAGGGTTTGTAGGAATTATATCGTTGAGGACCGTGGGAAAAGCAAGGCAAGGATTTTGAGGTGAAAGTTTCAAAGACTCCTGGGATAAAGGCTGTTGATGTTTTCTATTGAAGAGATGATGGGTCTTTCTGGGAGTTCCATAATGAACAACAAAGTGATTTACCTGGTCAAGAGCATCCTGGAATAGTAAACTATGCTAAGGAAGACTATAAAATAATAAAGTCATGGTAATGTAGACTGTAAGCTGTGGAGCAGTTTGCAGGTTTAGTCCTCAGAGTCCACATGGGGCTTGGAGGTTAGATGGTTTCAATTCATGGTAATTTTGATATTCATCTGTGTTGCCTTCTATAGCAGTAGTTTGTTCTTGGCCTTTGTTGTATAGTGTTCCATTATTTGAAAATAATATCATTTATTTACACATTGACTCTATTAATGGATATTTGGGTTGTTTCCAATTTTTGTGTCTTTGGAAATAATTTGCTATGATCACTCTTGAATGTACGTATTTTTTGGTGCGTATAAGAACACAGTGGGGTGACTCAGTTGATTAAGTGTCTGATTTCAGTTCTGATCATGATTTTAGGATCCTGGAATTGAGCCCTGCATTGGGCTCACTTCTCAGGGAGTCTGCTCGTCCTTCTACCTCTGCCCCTCTCCCATCTCATGCTCTGTCTTTCTCTTTCCCAAATAAATAAATACGATCTTAAAAAAAAAAGAAAAGAAAAAAGGAAAGAACACACTGGGGGGACCTGACTAGTTCAGTAGGTAGAACATGAGAACTTGATTTAGGGGTTGTGAGTTCAAGCCCTACACTGGGCCTGGAGCCTACTTGAAAAAAAAAAAAAAAAAAGAACCCACTGGTGTTGGTTTGCTTTTGCCTTGTTGAACAATCAAACTGCCACTGGAGAATCTTTTGTTGGACGTTAGTTAGCATCCCAAGAAAGCCCAGGGTTTCCCCCTGGCCTATCACTCCCAAGGTTTGGCTCATCTCTTTTTACCCAAGGTACTGTTAATCACTCATTAGTTCAGTATTTCTGGACAGATCACTACATTCCCTGCACTGCACAAGGTACTGAGGACGCAGCTGTAAACAAGATTTTACAAGCTCCACAAGGCAGAGTCCTTGACTATGTTGCTCACCGTGGTATTCCCAGCTCCGAGAATACTGCCCAGCAGACCGCAGGTACTCAATGATTGACAGTGAATCTGGTCTGCTGTTTGGTTTTGTAAATAAAGTTTTATGGAAACACACCCATGCTCATTTGTTGACATATTGTCAATGGTTTCCTTCCTGCTACAATGGCAGAATGGTAGTTGTGAAAGTGAACATCTGTTCCATAAGACCTAAAATATTTACTATCTAGACCTTTATTAAAAGAGTGCTGACCTCTTGTCTAGCTGGTCATTTGCCTAGCTAAAAATTGATGCTTCCATTATAATAGAAGAGGAGAAGAATGGGTATTTTTGTTATTTTTAAGCTTATTATAGAAATTTTTAAAAATGTCTTTAATAAGTGAGAGAGAGAGAGAGAAAAAAAAAAAAACGAACCTAATATACCTACCACCCAGCTAGAAGAATGGATACTAGAGAATACATTAGTTTCCTGGGGCTGCTGTAACAAAGTACCACAAACTAGATAGTTCAGAGCAACACAGATTTATTGTCTCACAGTTCTAGAGGCCAGAAGTCCAAAACTGGGGTGTCAGCAAGACCACGCTTCCACTGAAGATGCTAGGGAAGGCTCTGTTTCAGGCCTCTCTCCTAGCTTCTGGAAGTCTCAGGCATTTCTCAGCTTGTAAAAGGTCATCCTCTCCCTGTGTCTGTTCACATGGCCTTCTTTTTCTCTGTGCATATCCATCTCTGTGTCCAAATTTCCCATTTTTAGGAGGACACTAGTTGAATTGCATTTGGGTCCACCCTAATAACCTCATTTTAACTCGATTACCTCCATAAAAACCATAATTCCAAATAAGGTCACATTCTGAGGTACCAGATAGTAGGACTCCAATATATCTTTTTTTTTTTTTTTTTTTTTTTGAGGGGACACAATTCAACCCATTATAGAGGAAGAGATAGCAGTCTCTGTCTGGTACTTCATCAACATCTTCTAAGCTAAATAGGTGCCCTGTGAGACCTCTTCAAAAATGCCTGGGCAATAGTACACACAAGACAAATCTTCCTGAAGATTTGCCACACCCTTTAACACTCCATAAGCTCTGAGAAGTCTTGTTAAACCTGTTTAACTTAAAACTTCCCAAATTATTTAACTCTCAGAGCCTGGGGCTGCAGCTTTGGAAAGAAAGTAAATAGCAGATAAGAAGATAAGCACAGATATGGAATCATGATAAACTTGTGAAGCTACAATAGAGAACAGAGGTCAGAGGAGATTTTCAGTGATGACCAGGAATTTAGGATGAAAGAAAACATTTCTCAGTGTAATTAGCTGCTGTCTGTTCAATGGACAGAAAATGATGTGCTTTTCTGCTATTCTTGAATAAGGTATAGGGTTACCACCCTTCTGGATCTTGCTCTAGTTCTCTAGGAGAACACTATAAATTCAAGGGCCCCAGCTCCCTAGGTTTTATGGGGAGTCCTAATTTCCAATGTTGTAATTTTGGAGAAGAAGGTTTCTACTGTTGCTGTCTCATTCTCCAACTGGGAGACCTCTCTGACTGGGAGAGACAGTAGAATTTCAGAGATATAAATAACTTAATTGTAAGACATCTCATCCCCTCTGTAATTTAGGGTCAAGCCAAATCTCCCACCACTCCATTTCTGAGTCCCAATGTGTTTATCATGGTGTGTGCTTGTATGTGAGTGCGGACACTGGTGTGTGTAGAAGGTCGAGAAGCAACTTCCCTCTGCGTTTGTGCATGCATCCTCTTGTGCATGGGTGTAGAGGTATGGGGAGCAAGGACATGCCATTGATGTGAGGCAGGCGAAACTTAAGGTTGGAAAGAGACAGAAATGAAATAACATATTAGTAACCAGTTTCTACAGAGGCAAGTTGGGCGATTCAGTCTTAGCACGCTTGGCTAGAGGGTCAGGGTTGCCTGTGAGTCAGGTAACCTGTGAGCAATTAGGCATTTCTTTGGCCCAGGGAAGTATCACAGTAGAGGCAATGGTGAGTCTCATCTTGTATAATGAGAGAAGTATTCATGTTTACATCTTTAGGGCTCCCTATGCAGATGAGAACATGAGAGTTTGAGAGTTTGTAGATGTGCAGGTGGGAGAACAGTGCCCAGGTAGAGAAAGTATGAGCAGGGCTGCAGAAGCTCCTTTGGCCTTCCCTGAGCACCACATTTTTTTTGGCTCCACACCTCATCCTCTCCCATCACCTCTGCTTCTGAGAGTAAAGCAAACAACTAAATGATTTCCATAGACCAGAAGTAGATGTTTCTATTTGCCTTTTTAAAGATACCTTCTTTTTGCTTTGGGATTCATTCCCACTTTAATGCCACAGGGAATTAAATGACAGGGATTCTTATTTGGACTTTATCAAATAATAAGCATATTTGAGTAACTAAAGATCCACAGAAATTTGAATAACTCAAGAACCATATGAAAAGGGTGCTGGATTTCACTCAGGAACCCTGCATTTGGGTTATGCCTATTGATCCTGGACAAATCAGTTTTTTTTCTCTGAGCCTCAATTTCCTAATTTGTAAAGTGGAGATACTAATGTCATCTCTAACTGCCTATCAGGATTAGGATGGTCAAATTAGAACCTATATGAAATTTTTATAAGCTGTAAATTTTTGCATCAGATGACTATTATTTTGTCCATGAATAATAAGATTAGAATAGTAGTTCCATTCTATTATCACTCTCATTAATTCTTGCCCCCTTGTTCTCCTCACCCAAGTCCTGAGCTCTGGGATTCAGTAGCCACCCAACACGTGAAGGACTTTGCATATAATTTCTACTTTCAACCCTTAGAACAGGACCTCAACTCTGGCTGCATGCTAAAATCACTTGGTAACTATACCCCAATATGTCTCATGAATATAAATGTAAGGTTTCTCAACAATATATAATTGCAAATCAAATCCAACAATGTATAAAAAGAATTATATATCACAGCTAAGTGGGATTTATCTCATGAATGCAAGGCTGGTTCAACATTTAAAAATCAATTAATGTAATCTACCACATACAGATTAAAAAGGAAAAAATTACATACTCATATCAATAGATGGACAAAATCCAACACGTATTCATGATTTTTTTTAAAAAGTCTTATCAAAATAAGAATAAAGGGGATATCCTCAACTTGATCAAGAATATCTACAAAAATCTATAGCTAACATCTTCCTTAAGTGAATAACTAGAGTCTTTCCTGTGAAGATCAGGAACAAAGCAAGAATGTCCCCTGTCACCACTTCTTTTCAACATCATGCTGGAAGTCTTAGCTAATGTAATAAAACAAGAAAATGATATAAAAGGTATAAAGATGGGGAAAGAAAAAAAATAAGCTGTTTCTGTTCACAGATGACATGATTGTCTCTGCAGGAAATCCAAAAGAATCATCATCATCAACAGCAATAACAAATCCCTCCTAGAACTAAAAGATGATTATAGTAAGGTTACTGATCTATGGTAAGAAGGGCAAATTTCTGGAACATACGCTCCAAAATCACTAGTCCTGTATTCATGACAGACATCACTAACCATTCTGGAACTCTTTCCCAATGAACCCAGGCATAGCCTCAGGATCCTTCTCAGCCCATCAGAAGGGCATTACTAGTTGATCAGAGTTGCCAATGGAATCCCTTTAGGCATCTCTGCTTTATAGATTTATTCCATTTCCAAACCAGTATCAGCCACGTTGAATCTGCCTCCCCTATTCCTGCCTCCGTCTCCATGACATGAAAAGCCTGACATGTTCATAGGAGAGTTCTCTGACAGACTCTGAACAGATTCTGTGGCAGCTGTTCAGGTGGTATGACAATGCCGTACCTTCATATCGCCCTTGTAGTGTTTAGATCTCAAGGACTTTCTGCAAACATTAAGTCATTTATTTGAAAAGTCTGGGGCAATGAGGAGTAATGAGCTAATGTTGATGAAACACTCAGTATTCCCAAGATGAAAGACTGCAGGTGACTCAGGGAAAAGGCATTTTTAGAGGCCACTGAAAACTCTCACAGGTGTTGGTTGGCTGCCTTTTTCGCTTTGCTGTGAATATGATTTAAGGCCAGGAGACAAGGCCATGATGCCATTCTTTAGAGAAGGCTTGCTGATGTGGGAGGGGTGGCGGTGAGGATGGCTTGGTAGGACTCTGTCCAGCATTTGTCACTTTCTAGTTTTGTTATCAGAAGCAAGTCTCTTAATGTCTCCCAGCTTCTCTCCCCTCCTATGTCCGGGGGGAACGATAATGTCTGGCTCAGATAATGTGTGTGAGAACAGACGCTTGATGGCAGCTGTTCTGAGGAGCTGGGACCAGCTTGGGTGGATTGTAGAGGGCCACATATGCAGTATACCTGCACTTTAGTAAGAGGAAACGTAGAAGATAGAGCTGATTAAGAATCTAGAGAGGAGCCTTCCTTCGGTTCACATGAGAATTAGGACTTACATCTTTTAAAAATTTCCTTTGTTGATCTCTACTGAAAAACATAGACCCACACTGAGTCCAGTCTGGTCCTAGAAGTCAGGTTATGTCCATTCAGACTATTGATCTCTCTGTGCAAAACATCCTGAGTGGTTACTTCACACCGAGCTGAATAATGGGGATGAAAAAGAAAGCTTAAATTTCCTCTAGGTGTGAGAGGAATTCCTTGCTACAAAATACAGGTAACATATTCACCGATTCTAAGGTGCACACTTTTGTCACACTGTAACATACCTGAGATTGGAGCACATCATACAACTGAAGGCATATCACGGTTTTTATGATAGCATTTCTTTCCTTTCTTCACAGAATAAATGGAACACCTTACAGTTGATGACATCTTAGATCAGTGACATACAGCAATAATTGTCTCTCGGGCCGTGTGAGGGTTCAAGGGAGTAACCTGGGGGAAAGGCACCTGTATTTTTTATTTACCACTGCATAACAGATTACTCTAAAATTTAGCAGCTTAAAGCAATAAACTTTTTTTTTTTCTTTTTTCCCCTCCTCACAGTTTCTGCAGCCAAGAATCCAGGAACAGTTTAACTCAGGTTCTAGGTCAGGGTTGCTCATGAGGCTGCAGGGCGAACTGGGTCCACCACCATTTGAGGCCTGACTGGGTAGAGAGGATCCACTTCCAAGATCACTCAAGGGACTCATGAGGCTGTTGGCTGGAGCTAACCATGTAACCCTCTCTATTGAGCTGCTTATGACAAGGTATCGGGCTGATCCTAGAGTTGGTGATGTGTGTGTGTGTGTGCGCACGTGCACAGTGCACATGCATGTGTGAGGGTACATGTGTAAGATAGAAAGAGGAATGGCCCAAGCTGGAAAGATGGAAGTTGCCAACGTTTATAACTAATCTTAGAAGTTACATACTGCCTCATCTGCCGTATTTTATTGGTCACACAGACCAACACTGGTACAAGCTAGGAGGGCAAGGACCAACGGGTGCCATCTTGGAAATGGACTACCATAGCACCCAACGCGTTGAGTGATGAAAAGAAATTCAGAAATAAGTGTTAGTTTTTCTCCCAGGATAACGCTTTTCTTTTTGCTGCATATAAATTCTGTTGGAAGAGATTGAGTCTTCTTTTAGGTTTATATCACCACCAAACTCTTATTTTCAGTTTGTACAGCAGTCTAGCTGGAGCAGGAAATGGCAATGAGTGTGAAAGGATGCTGAAGAGAAGATTCTGTGTTTGACTACTTGGTATGGCTGGGGATGGAGAGCTTTCCTTCTGGCTTGTGTGCAAAATGGAGAATCTTAGGATTTTACTAATCTCTCTTTTGAAAGAAGTGCATCTAAACTCTAGAGACCAGTTACCCAAGAGAACCCAGCCACCTTTAGGGCTTCTGACCTTTATAGAGCAGTGGTTTGGCATCAGATGATGGTCTAAATACAAGAGTTCACAGGATTTTAGACATAGGCTCTTTTTGGGGGGCACAAAGAAACTGGCTAAGCAAATCATCATCCACCAGCATAGTAAAAAGAACAAACAGATGATTGTAAAATTCTGGGGCCATCAAATCCTGATTTCAAAAGTATTATGGGAAATAAGAAGCTTGGTTACTCAAAGCTGAATTTAGAGCAGCCTTGTAGTTTTTAGGGTATAGATCCTTTACCTCTTTGGTCAGGTTTATTCCTAGGTATCTTATGCTTTTGGGTGCAATTGTAAATGGGATTGACTCCTTAATTTCTCTTTCTTCAGTCTCTTATTAGTGTATGGAAATGCCACTGATTTCTGGGCATTGATTTTGTATCCTGCCACACTGCCGAATTGCTGTATGAGTTCTAGGAATCTTGGGGTGGAGGCTTTTGGGTTTTCTATGTATAGTATCATGTCATCTGTAAAGAGGGAGAGTTTGACTTCTTCTTTGCCAATTTGAATGCCTTTTATTTCTTTTTTTGCCTGATTGCTGAGGCTAGGACTTCTAGTACTATGTTGAATAGCAGTGGTGAACACTTCTGAAAGAAATTGAGGAAGGCACAAAGAGATGGAAAAATATTCCATGCTCATGGAATGGAAGAATTAATATTGTGAAAATGTCAATGCTACCCAGGGCAATTTAAACATTTAATGCAATCCCTATCAAAATACCATGGGCTTTCTTCAGAGAGTTGGAACAAATCATCTTAAGATTTGTGTGGAATCAGAAAAGACCCCGAATAGCCAGGGGAATGTTGAAAAAGAAAACCAGAGCCAGGGGAATGTTGAAAAAGAAAACCTGCCAGATTTCAGGTTGTACTACAAAGCTGTGATCATCAAGACTGTGGTACTGGCACAAAAACAGACACATAGATCAATGGAACAGAGTAGAGAACCCAGAAATGGGCCGCCAACGTTATGGTCAACTAATATTCGACAAAGCAGGAAAGACTATCCACTGGTAAAAGGACAGTCTCTTCAATAAATGGTGCTGGGAAAACTGGACAGCCACATGCAGAAGAATGAAATCAGACCATTCTCTTACACCAGACACAAAGATAAACTCAAAATGGATGAAAGATCTAAATGTGAGACAAGAATCCATCAAAATCCTAGAGGAGAACACAGGCAACACCCTTTTTGAACTTGGTCACAGGAACTTCTTGCAAGATACATCTATGAAGGCAAGAGAAACAAAAGCAAAAATGAATTACTAGGACTTAAGATAAAAAGCTTCTGCACAGCAAAAGAAACATTCAACAAAACTAAAAGATAACCTACAGAATGGGTGAAGATATTTGCAAATAAGATACCAGATAAAGGGCTAGTATCCAAGATCTATAAAGAAGTTATTAAACTCAACAACAAAGAAACAAACAATCCAATCATGAAATGGGCAAAAAACACGAACAGAAATTTTACCAAAGAAGACATAGACATGGCCAACAAGCACATGGGAAGATGCTCCACATCACTGGCCTTCAGGGAAATCAAAATCAAAACCACAATGAGATCCCACCTCACACCAGTGAGAATGGGGAAAATTAACAAGGCAGGAAACAACAAATGTTGGAGAGGATGTGGAGAAAGGGGAACCCTCTTGCACTGTTGGTGGGAATGTGAACTGGTGCAGCCACTCTGGAAAACTGTGTGGAGGTTCCTCAAAGATTTAAAAATAGAGCTACCCTACGACCCAGCAATTGCACTGCTGGGGATTTACCCCAAAGATACAGATGCAGTGAAATGATGGGACACCTGCACCCCAATGTTTATAGCAGCAATGTCCACAATAGCCAAACTGTGGAAGGAGCCTCGGTGTCCATCGATAGATGAATGGATAAAGAAGATGTGGTCTATGGAATATTCCTCAGCCATTAGAAACGACAAATTCCCACCATTTGCTTCGACGTGGATGGAACTGGAGGGTATTATGCTGAGTGAAGTAAATCAATCGGAGAAGGACAAACATTATATGGTCTCATTCATTTGGGGACTATAAAAAATAGTGAAAAGGAATAAAGGGGAAAAGAGAGAAAATGAGTGGGAAATATCAGAGAGGAAGACAGAACATGAGAGGCTCCTAACACTAGGAAACGAACAAAGGGTAGTGGAAGGGGAGGTAGGCAGGGGGACGGGGTGACTGGGTGATGGGCACTGAGGGGGACACTTGATGGGATAAGCACTGGGTGATATGCTATATGTTGGCAAATTGAACTCCAATGAGAAAATAAATTTTTAAAAAATAGAGCAGCCCTGAATATAGCCCCACGTACTCTAAGCCTAGTTCTGAAAGTGTGGACCTGGTCCAGCATCATTAACATCACTTGGGAACTGATTTGAAATGCAAATTCTCAGCCCTCATTTCAGATCCACTGAATCAGCTCACATGGGAGTGGAGCCCAGGGAACCATCTGTGTTTTAATAAACCCTCCGGGGGATTCTGATGCTTACTCAAGCTTGAGAACCACTGCCCTGAAAAGTTTGAGAACCACTGCTCATTGTAAAATCCTTTCCTTTGATATACGACTTATCCCAATAGTCACAGCAACATCCCTTCCCCACCCCGCCCATCTCCCCTCCACACACACATGAAGCAAAACTGATGTGTAGTGTTTGGGGATGCGCTTGGATGATAAAACTATAAAGAAAAGTAAGGAAATGACTACTGTAAAGTCAGGATAGTGGCTGCTTTTGGAGAAAAGGGAGCGAGTTAGGATTGTGTAGGATTGTGCACGTGAGGGCTCCTGGGAAAGGAGTGTTACCCATTTGAAGGAGTATGGGATCGCCCACTGTGTGTCCAGCACGTGTTTTAGGAAGGCAGACAATGCAAATATGATGAGTGGGGATTTGACACCTTCGTATCCCTGCCCCCAACACACAGCGGCAGTGCTATTCTTTTCATTAGAGTCTCAAATGAAACCCAGCATCGGTGTATTGTGATAAAATATAGGGTGTCTTCCAACACCAGCAAGCAATTTTCCAATACTCTTGGTATCCAACAATTCAATTTAATTCTGATACTAATTACCTGGAGTTAGTGTCAGATTCCACATATTTAAGAGTTCAGTTTCATAAATTTCCCCCCACTTCAGACACTAGTTTCAAGTCTGGGGCCACCCATACTTCAGGGGTTCTCATAACATCCCCTTTTTAGGCTCAATAATTTGTTAGAATGGCTCATAAGACTCAGGGAAACGCTCAGGTCTGCCAGTTTATTATCCGGATATAACTCAGGAAAGCTAGCTGGGAGGAATACCCAGGGCAGAGAATAGAGAGTGGACATAAAACTTGCATGCCCTCTCTGGGTACACATAGCCCTCCCAGTACCTTGATGCTCACCAACCTGGAGACTCATCAAGTCTTGTTGTTCAATAGTTTTTATAAAGTTTAATTTCCAGCACCCCTTCTACTTCTTGAAGGTTAGTGAGTGGAGCCAATCTTCTGATCACTTGGTCTTTTTGGTGACCAGCCCCATCCTGATGCTACATAGAGACCTCATCCTAAGTCACTTCATTCCCATGAACTCAGGTGTGGTGGAAAGAGGCTCATTATAAATAACAAAAGACACTCCTATCACTCAGGAAATTTCAAGGGTTTTAGGATCCCTGTGCCTGGAATTAGGGATAAAGACCAAATATGTTTCTTATCATACCACACAGAAAAAAAAAAAAAAAGAGAGAGAGATCCAAGAGGGTCAATACGTCAGAAAGAACTTTTTCAGTTAGATGTGACAAAATGCCAATGTGACTCTGATGCCAAGGAGTTCAAGGGACTCCAGGCCTCAAACAGTGTTGTCTACATACTTTGTTCTTTCACTCTCCCTCTCTCTCCCATTCCTCTACATCCCTAGCCTGTTGGTCTCATTTCTCTTATTGCAGATGAGCTTCCTCCATATGACAGTGTGTGAGCAGAATACATTGGGTGAAATAATTCCTTACTTAAATGATTTAGCATCTTAGATTAGTGAACCTAGAGGAATGAGAGCCTGTCTATCCCAATGTCCATAAATAAAATTCCAGGGATGGGCCCTGATTGTCTCGTTTAGGTTACAAGACCAATGTGCTGTGACCCTCAGGTTGGGGTATTTTGACTGTCTGGGCATAGCCCATGTGTTTATACCAGTGGCTAGTTAGGGATGGCCGGGATGGGCTAAACAAACCAAGGCCACACGAAATGCCGGAGGATGGTTCCCCCAGGAAAGAAAAAAGGGATTACCGGTGGCTATGGTTGCTATTATAACCAAACCAAATGAAAGTCTGTCCACCTCCTCTGCAGCAAGCCAATAAGAACTGACACTGAGCTTTTGCATTGAAAAAGGATAGGCTATTTATTAGTGTGGTACCACCCAGAAGAATGAGGAATTAATGCTCAGAAGTCCTGAAATCCCCCATAACTTGCAAGTGAGGGTTTTTAAGGGCAAAATTTGGAGGAGGGGTCCCCTGAGAAAGTGGTTGCTGTTAACCAGAAACCCCGGAGGTCATACTACCAGGGGTATCCTGACAAAGTGGATACCATTGATTAGAGGCTCATGAAGTCCTGCCAGCAGATGTTACTTAATAACTTCTGAAGCTACTTGTCTGGTCCCCTGGAAGTGTATTCCATGAGAAGAGACTTGGAATCTGAAAAGTATCTCTATTCATTATGTTAGAAATGTCGTTAGGTATATCTCGTGATTATATCTTTAGGGTAGTGCTGATTGCATATAATATATAGAATATATAGGGTTGCATTCCTATATATTCCTTTGGATGATAAGCAAGCATTTCTATCTCTTGAGCCTAGAAATATGTGTTTCCTGGCTGGTCCAGCCATGCCTGGGGATGATATGACCTGATAAGATGGATGCTGGCTTCACTGTAAGTAGATTTGATGAGAACCCCACATTGGGGTACTTTGCACCCAACATGGAGAGAGGGACAGGGGAGGGGCCGAGGGAGAGGGAGAGAATCTCAAGCTGACTTCGGGCTGAGTGCAGAGCCCCATGGGGGCAGGGCATGATCCCATCACCCTAAGATCATGACCTGAGGTAAGAGTCAGCAGCTTAACAGACTGAGCCACCCAGGCATCCTCTCTTCACTTCTTTAGTGAGGTAAGTGCTAATTATTTTTCCTTATGGGCCAGGGTAGAAAATAGCTTTGTAGACTCCAGAGTGCACTTTTCTCTGAAGAAGATACACAGCAATTTAAACCATAGAAGACAAGTAAGAAAAAGATGAGTAGCCTAGATCATCCAGGGAAAGATGATATAGGGAGGCCCTTTATGTTTGGAGGGTTAAGGGGGATGAGGGATGGGTGGTGGAAATAATGCTGCCACCTTACCTTTTGGGGCTCACTGGAGAGAAAGGATGGAGAGAATTCTGTAAACAAAGGAACCCATTCTGACTCAGAGCCTCAGAGGCCACAGTTCTGAGAGGCTAAAAGACCTAGGTTGAAAGAGAAGCCGCATGGGGCCATTGATAGAGCCAGTTTCTGGTGGGGGGCACTGCCCCTGAAGAGCCTTATGGCCCCTTCAGACCTGGTCATGCTGAGGCCTCCTCACAGCAGAGGAAGCATTTTAAGGTGAACCAAGTGGTCTTCAACAGTGACACCATGTGGCTGTGGAAAGTAAAGACAGCAGGGGGATAGAAGGATCCAGGGCCTGCCTATGCCCTAAAGAACAATGTTCAGAGGGTGCAGGTCAAGAGGAAGACTGATCTTACTATTACTAGGCTGGGTCCGGGCTACAGCGATTTTGTTGAGTACTGGTACTTTGAGTTTGGGGAGCAGTTCATACTAGTTAAATACATTCTGAAATGATGTATAGACTTTACAGTTCTGAAGATCTAGGACTAGATTTTGCCTTTTGCAGGTTTTGCGGGAACCCTTGAGCATCCCACCCCAGACCACTGAACACAAGCATTGTTTTGTTTCCTCTTTCACTGCATGGTGTGCCAACCTGTGTGGGTTTTTGTTTGTTTGTTTGTGTTTGTAAAGAAGGAAGAGGGAAGAATGAGAGGACCCAATTTTTGAATTTCAAATGAGTTTGCACTGAGGTCATTACATTTTTCTCCAAGATAACTTACGGCTCAAATGTCTACGGTTTTATACGGAACTGTTTTAAGTTTTAAGAATTTCCTGGAAAACTTATTATCTACTCGCTATGGACTTCTAGTTGATTAAATGCTCCCTTTTATTTCCAGCTGAATACCATCATATTGGTTTCTCAAAACATTTATTTAGAAGTGTATTAGGAATAAGAGTGTGTAAAGTAGTCAGATGGATATAATCCATGTGGCTTAGAGTGTCATTCATTCAAACAATAGGTGGTATGTGAGCCTCACTGTGCCAGGCATCGTTCTGGTCATGGAAGATAGAATGATATAGAACAAAATGTGGCATCTTCCTCAAGAAGGCTCCCTGGCTGCAGAGAATCACACAAGATGCTATGAGAGCAGAGAGGAGGAAGATCTGAGCCAGTCTCATTGGCCAGCACTGATTTTGAGGGACATAAGGCACAAATGCCAACAACTAAGTGCAGAACCAGTCCACAAAATTGATAACTTATATGTAGCCAGGGCTGCTCAGAAGTTGTGTGCTGAGTGTTGGAGTCAAGACTACTTGGGTTTGAGTCACAATTCCACCTCTTAGCAGCTGTGTAATATTGGGTATGTCACTAAGCCCCAAGTACCCCAGCTTCCTTGACTGTGAAGTGGAGAGAATACCTACCTCAGGAGAGGTTTAAATTAGATAACATTGGCAAAGTGTATTGCTGAGCAGGATTGCTCTATAAGTTGAGATTTATTTTAATAATGATAATAAATCAAAAATCTGTAGACCAATCAGATCATCAGTACATTTTTGTTATGCTCAAATCAAGAATTGACTCTTTTAATAAAGAGTTGATGGTTTAGACCAGGTAAGTTTTACCATATTTCTCTAATTCTCTGGATCTTGACCTTTGCTGTAGATCAGAATCACGTGGGGAGTTCATAAAGCTGATGCCCAGACTTCAACCCCAAATTCTGATGCAATTGGTCTGGGGTATGCTTTGGGCTTTAGGATTTTTAATCATGAAATAATGTGCAGCTGAGATTGAAACCCATTGGTCTAACTGAATACGGAGAGTGAGCAGATATGTCCTTGGATCACAGGCCACCAAGGCCATTACTGATGACTTTCCCCTTATATACCTGCATTCTGAGCTAGAAGTTGTTCTGGAAACAACCAGTGGGAAAGAGAGGCATCTCCAGCAACAGGTGCTAAAAACTGATGGAGGCACCTGTACTTCTAACCCCATGAGACATTTATTAGTCTTTACAGTAGCAGGATGTGTTCCTCAGCCAGCAGCCCTGGGAGGCCCAAAACAGCTGGAGTTAGAAAGATATAATATTCTAGAGACAGCTCCACCATAGCCCAGCCAAGAAACTATTGGCAGGTCATTCTGTCTGCCCCATCTTGGTTTTGTTATCTGTGTGTGTTCAGAAATATGACAATGTTCTCCCTGTGTGACCCACAGACCTCCTCTTAGTTCAATGCATTATGTGGGTAAAACACTCTGTAAACCATAAAATACTACATGAATGAAATAAAATACTGCTGTTATTTTGCATAGTTTCTGCTGTCCGGAGCTAAATTTTCAAACAACTTGTACAAAGTTTTGATGATCGAGACCATTTTTCTGTAGCAATTCTGTGTACTGGGTTTCACAAAAGCAATACAGAGATGAACTCTATTTTTTATCCTATTTAATAATTTATGATAATAAACCTTTTTGAAAAATACCATCAAGGGTGTGGGCCTATAGGGTAAAATGATTTATTTTTTTGTGGAAAAACAATTACTGTAATGAGTTTTTGTTACATGTTACATGTTACATGGAACCGAATAAAGGAAGCCTAAATCAAAATGGAGTCAAGAAGCCAGAAGATAGAGATCTCACATCAAGCCATTGGCTGCAGCCCTTGCATTCCCAACAGGACGAAGCTTATACTTTACAACCCCAGTAGGAAGAAAGGTTTTCTCCTTACCCAGCAACAGCCAGGCCAATGGGAGACTGTCACAACTCAGCCAATGAGAAGCCACTATACTTGGAACTCTCAATTTACTCCAATGGACTTTTTATTCGTAATTGCCTCTCCCAATTCCCCTCACTTTCCCCTATAAAAGAGCATTCCTCTCCTTTGTTCTCTGAACTTGCCTCTGGTTTTACCATAGCTTGCTTATCCTGAAATTCTCTGCTATTCCCATTTCTGCTGGTAAAATAACTGACAGTTTCATTTTTAAAGTTAACATATGTAAATATAAAGCACCTGGGCTCATGCAAATTTATTGAGGTCCATGCAAAATGCCATCTGATATTTTATTGAACTACCAGAATTCAAATTAAGGGTTCTAATTAATAATGTAAATTAGCAATATAAATTATGAGTTTTCTTGTTTTGATTGGTTTTTGGTTTTTGGTTTTGTTTTTATTTTTAGCAGAATTATTTCCTTTCAGGTTATGGAGAGTTTAGAGAACATTTATGTTTGTTAAAAAACCAAAATTCAACCGCGTACATTTTAAAGATCTTACTAACTTTATTTAGAGATTCATGAATCTGGCAGCATTCAAGCTAGCAAATAAAAAGGAGGCCCAAATAGTTGTAAACTTGAGAGGGTTTAAAGGCCAAAGTGAGCAGGAACAAGACAGTATACTGGGCAAAAGTGGGTTGGTTATTGCAAGGTTACCTTCCTTATGGCAAGGAGCAGTCTTGGAGCTGGGTCAGGTGATGTGCTGCACAGGCAAGCACTGTTCGGTTGGCCTGGGCTTTCCTTTCCTGGGAGAGCTGAGCATAGAAACTTAGTTGAAAGAATTGGTTTGCTGACAAGAGGCTTAGCATGAGTGACTCCAACTGGGGCCCAGTCTGGTTGCATTAACACCTTCCTAAATCTGACTTGGACTGCCTAGCAACTGTACACTCTTGTGTGTCCTTACAGAGCTGTGTGTGCTGTGTTGAGGGCACATGGATGCAGATGTGGACCTGGTAGGTAGGGACCACTGAAGAAATCTGCAGGCTTATCTCTTCATCTCATGCTGCAGAAAAAGGTTATATGAACAAGGCAACTGCCCAGGTAAGGAAAGGTTAAACATATGTCAAAAGGCAACCTAGAGCACACATTCCATCTAGGGTCACATTGCCCTGTTTGAATCCCAGCTTCAATTTTTACCAGCTGTGTGACTTCAGGCAAGTAATTTAACCTCTATGAGCCTCAGTTTCCTCTTCCATTAGATGGAGGTAATAGTAGTAACTGTGTCAATAGGTTATCATGAGCATTAAATGAATTAATATTGGTAAAATGCCTAAAACAGTATCTAGAACATAGTAAACACCATATTAAGTGTGAAATAGAGTATACTTTTTACCCAGTGTTGGAGCATCTGTAATTTGCTCTAAGATACGCTGGTATAGACAAACTATAGGAGTGTAAATTAACTTTAATCCACATCTTAGTGATGAGAAGTTAACAACGAAATGCCCAATTAAATAGTGAATTCTTTTTAAAAAAAGACTTTATTTATTCATGAGAGAGACAGAAAGAGAGGCAGAGACACAGGCAGAGGGAGAAGCAGGCTCCATGCAGGGAGCCCAATGTAGCACTCGATCCCAGGACTGCGGGATCACGCCCTGAGCCAAAGACACATGCTCAACTGCTGAGGCACCCAGGCATCCCAAATAGTGAATATTTGAATAGTATTTCCCAAACTCATAACTATTCAGAGCCTCGGAATATGACCCTCTTTGGAAATGGGGTCTTTGCTGATATAATAAGTCAAATAATTAGGTAGGTGGATTAGAGTAGGCCCTAAATCCAAGGGTGGGTGATCTTATAAGAAGCCCAAGAAGCCCAACCATGTGAAGATACAGAGAGAGGTGAAGGTCATGGTAAGACAGAGCGCCTGGAGTGATGCAGCACGAGCCAAGAAATGCCAAGGGTTACCACACCCACCAAAGCTGGGATATAGGCATGAAACAGGGTCTCCCTTAGAATCTCCAAGGAACCAAACTTGCTGGCACCTTGAATTCAGACCTCTAGTCTCCCAATCTGTGAAACATTACATTTCTGTTGTTTTAAGCCACCCAGTTTGTGGTAATTAGTTATGGCAGACTTAGGAAATTAATATACATCTCTTCAACTCTCAATCATCTTTCTGGCTTCCTCTTCTCATCTATACTGTTGGTGTGATCCAAGGCTTCCATCTTTGTGATACTCTCTCCTTAAATCCTCTCCCTGGCACTTACTGGCAAACAACCTTACTTTCTACCCTAGGCAAACAGAAAAGAAGTTTGGGAGTTAGCCAGGGCGCTTTCCTCTATTTCAACTTCCACATTCATTTGGTGACCAAGTCCCATAACGCTGCACCCTTTTTAAAAACTATTTTTCAAGAAGAATATGGGGGGAATACTTGCCTATTATTTTAAAAGATATAGCATGAACAGATAAATACTCAGAACAATGGAACAGACTAGACATTCCAAAATAGACCCAAGTATATATGGAGATTTAGTACATAATAAAGATGGTCACTAGGAAAAATATTAACTCAAAAAAAATGGTGCAGGGACAACTTATAGCCATTTCTAAAAAAGATAAATTAGATCTTTCTCTCGTATCACACATCAGAATAAATTTCAAATGGAGGCGTAATCTAAATGCAAAAAAATGCATAAAATGCTAAGAAAACATAAATGGGTTTGGAAAGAACTTCTTAAAGCTATAAAATGAGACCCCCAAAACAACAATAGAAAATCTTGATAAATTTGACTACATAAAAGTAAATTTTTTGGCAAGGTATAAGATATCACAAGCAAAGTCAAAAGGCAAATGACAAATTGGTGGAAATTTTTTGCAACTTATCTTGAGACTAATCTCTCTAATATATAAAGAGTACCTAAAAATAAAAAAGAATAAAATTCAAGACCTGAGAGAAAGATGTACAAAATCATAAACAGACAACTTGAGAAAGAGATACACAGGTGACTTTTTAATAAGAAAAATTTATTTAAATTTAATTTACTTAACATATACTGTATTATTAGTTTCATGGGTAGAATTTAGTGATTTATCAGTGTTCATTACACCAAGTGCCCTCCTTAATGCCCATCACCCAGTTACCCCATCCCCCAACCCACCTGCCTTCCAGCAACTCTTAGTTTGTTTCCTATAGTTAAGAGTTTCTTATGGTTTGTCTCCCTTTCTGTTTTCCTCTTATTTTATTTTTCCTTCCCTTCCCCCGTGTCCATCTGTTTTTTTTCTTAAATTCCACATATGAGTGAAATCATAATGATAATTGCCTTTCTCTGATTGACTTATTTGGCTTAGGATAATACCCCCCAGTTCTATCCATGTCATTGCAAATGGCAAGATTTCATTCTTTGTGATGGCTGAGTAATATTCCATTGTGTGTGTGTGTATATATATATATCTTCTATCTATTCATGTGTCAATGGACATCTGGGCTCTTTCCACAGTTTGGCTATTGTGGACCTTGCTGCTGTAAACATTGGGGTGCAGGTGCCCCTTTTAATAACTATGTGTGTATCCTTTGGATAAATACATAGTAGTGCAATTGCTGGGTCATAGGGTAGCTGTATTTTCAACTTTTTGAGGAACCTACATACTGTTTTCCAGAGTGGCTGCACCAGTTTGCATTCCCAGCAACAGGAACAAGAGAGTTCCCTTTTCTCCGCCTCCTTGCCAACGTCTGTTTCCTGAGTTGTTAATTTTAAGCATTCTCACTGGTGTGAGGTGGTATCTTATTGTGGTTTTGATTTGTATTTCCCTGATGCCGAGTGATGTTGAGCATTTTTTCATGTGACTGTTGGCCATTTGTATGTTTTCTTTGGAGAAATGTCTGTGTTTTCTGCCCCTTTAACGACTAGATTTTTGGGGGGTTTTGGGTGTTGGGTTTGATAAATTCTTTACAGGTTTTGGATACTAGCCCTTTATCTGATAGGTCATTTGCAAATATCTTCTCCCATTCTGTAGGTTGCCTTTTAGTCTTGTTGACTGTTTCCTTTGCTGTGCAGAAGCTTTTTATCCTGATGAAATCCCAATAGTTCATTTTTACTTTTGTTTCCCTCGCCTCCAGAGACATTTCTGGCAAGAAGTTGCTGCAGCCAAAGTCATGGAGTTTGTGGAAACTTTTCTTTTCTGCTTGTGTATCTCCTCTAGGATTTTGGTGAATTCCTGTCTCACATTTAGGTCTTTCATCCATTTTGAGTTTATTTTTGTGTGTGGTGTAAGAAAGTGGTCCAGTTTCATTCTTCTGCATGTGGTTGTCCAATTTTCCCAGCACCATTTGTTAAAGAGACTGTCCTTTTTCCATTGGATATTCTTTCCTGCTTTGTTGAAGATTAGTTGACCATAGAGTTGAGGGACCATTTCTGGATTCTCTATTCTGTTCCATTGATTTATGTGTCTGTTTTTCTGTCAGTACCATACTGTCTTGATAATCACAGCTTTGAATTGAACTTGAAGTTTAGAACTGTGATGCCTCCAGATTTTATTTTCTTTTCCAGAATTGTTTGGCTATTTGGAGTCCTTTCTGGTTTCCATACAAATTTTAGAATTGTCAGGGCACCTGGGTGGCTCAGCAGTTGAGCATCTGCTTTTGGCTCAGGTCATGATCCTGGGGTCCTTGTATCAAGCCCTACTCCCCCCCCCACCCCGCCCCGCAACCTGTGTCTCTGCCTCTCTCTCTGTGTCTCTCATGAATAAATAAATAAAATCTTTTTTTAAAATGTAGGAATGTTTGTTCCAGCTCTGTGAAAAATGCTAATGGTATTTTGATACGGATTGCATTGAATATATAGATTGCTTTGGGTAGCATAGACATTGAAACAATATTTGTTCTGCACTTCCATGAACATGTTATGTTTTTCAATTTCATTGTGTCTTCCTCAATCTCTTTAGTTATCTTGGTGAGAATATTTGCACTCATGTTCATCAGGGATATTGGTCTGAAATTCTCCCTGGGGTCTTTATCTGGTTTGGGCTTCAAGGGAATGCTGGCCTCATAGAGTGAGTTTGGAAGTTTTCCTTCCATTTCTATTTTTTTGGGAATAGTTTCAGAAGAATAGATATTAATTCTTCTTTAAATATTTGGTATAATTCCTTTGGGAAGCCATTGGGCCCTGGACTCTTGTTTGTTGGGAGATTTTTAATAACTGATTCAATTTCTTTACTGGTTTTGGGTCTATTCAGGTTTTAAAATTTCTTCTTATTGCAGTTTTTGTAGTTTATATGTTTCTAGGAATTTTTCAATTTCTTTCAGACTGCCCAGTTTGTTGGCATATAATTTCTCATAATATCTTCTTATAATTGTTTGTATATCTTTGGTGTTGGTTGTGATCTCTCCTGTTTCCTTCATGATTTTATTTATTTGGGTCCTTTTTATTTTCTTTCTGATAAGTCTGGTTATGGGTTTATCTATCTTATTAATTCATCAAAGAGCCAGTTCCTAGTTTCATTGATTTGTTCCACCTTTAAAAAAAATCTATATCATTGATTTCTGCTCTAATCTTTATTATTTATCTTTTCCTGGTGTATTTAGGCTTTATTTGCTGTTCTTTCCCCACATCCTTTAGGTGTAAGGTTAAACTGTGTATTTGAGACCTCTCATTTCTTGAGAAAGGCTTGCATTGCTATATACTTCCCTCTTAGGACTGCCTTTGCTGCATTCCAAAGGTTTTGAGTTATTGTGTTTTCATTTTCCTTTGTTTCCATGAGTTTTTAAAATTCTTCTTTAATTTCCTGGTTGAACCATTCATTCTTTAGTAGGATGCTCTTTAATCTCCAGGGATTTGTGGTCCTTCCAATTTTTTTCTTGTTATTGACTTTAAGTTTCATAGTATTGTGGTCTGAAAATATGCATGGTATGATCTCAATCTTTTTGTACCAGCTAAGACCTAATTTATAACTCAATATATGATTTATTCTGGAGGCTGTTCCATGTGCACCCTAAGAAGAATGTGTATTCTGCTGCTTTAGGGTGAAATGCTCTGAATTATGTTAAGTCCATCTGGTTCAGTGTGTCATTCAAGCCCTTGTATCTTTATTGATTTTATGATTAACAAGTGCTGTAAGTGGGGTGGTAAAGACCCCTACTATTATTGTATTATTATTAATGAGTCTCTTTAATTTTGTTATTAATTGGTTTATATGTTTAGCTGCTCCCAAGTTAGGAGCATAAATATTTACAATTATTAGATCTTGTTGGATAAACTCTTTTATTATGATATAATGTCCTTCATCTCTTATTGCAGTCTTTGGTTTAAAATCTAGTTTTTATTTTCTTTCTTTCTTTTCTTTTTTTAATTCATGATAGACAGAGAGAGAGAGAGAGAGAGAGGGAGAGAGAAAGAGGCAAGGCAGAGGGAGAAGCAGGCTCCATGCTGGGAGCCTGACATGGGACTCGATCTCGGGACTCCAGGATTGCACTCTGGGCCAAAGGCAGGTGCCAAACCTCTGAGCCACCCAGGGATCCCCTAAAATCTAGTTTTTATGATATAAGGATAGCTACTTCAACTTTCTTTTGATGTCCATTAGCATGATAAATGGTTCTCCACCCCCTTACTTTCAATCTGGAGGTGACTTTGAGTCTAAAATGAGTCTCTTGTAAGCAGCATATCGACAGGTCTTTTTTTTTTTTTAATCTATTCTGATACTCTCTGTCTTTTGATTGGAGCATTTAGCCCATATACATTCAGAGTAATTATTGAAATATATGAATTTAGTGCCATTGTATTACCTGTAAAGTTGCTGTTCCTATAGATTGTCTTTCAGGGTTTTGTGACTTCTGGGCTTTCTCTGCACTCAAAAGATCCCCTTTAATATTTCTTGCAGAGCTAGTTTAGTGTTTAGTGTTTACATATTACTTTAGTTTTTGTTTGTCCTGGAAACTCTTATCTCTCCTTCTATATTGAATGACAGTCTTGCTGGATAAAGTTTTCTTGGCTGCATATGTTTCCTATTCAACATCTTAGATATATCATGCCAGTCTTTTCTGGCCTGCCAGGTCTCTGTTGACAGGTCTGCTGTCAGCCTTATGTGTCTACCCTTGTAGGTTGAGAACCTCTTGTCCCGAGCTGCTTTCAGGATTTCCTCTTTATCTTTGAAATTTGCAAGCTTCACTATAATATGTCAGGGTGTTGACTTATATCTGTTAATTTTGAGGGGAGGTGTCTCTGTGCCTCTTGAGCTTTAATGCCTATTTCCTTTCCCTTCTCAGCTATAGTTTGTTCAAATAAACTTTCTGCCCCTGTCTCCTGCTCCTCATCTTCTGGGACTCCTATAATATGGATATTATTTCCCCTTATGGAATCGCTGAGTTCTCTAAATCTGCCTTCATGATCTAATAGTTTTCTTTTTCTCTCCTTTTCAGCTTCCTTATTTTCCATCATTTTATCTTCTATATCACTGATTCGCTCTTCTGTTTTGTTCATCCTCATTTTTCTGGCTTCCACTTGGGACTGCTATTGGGAATTTCACTTAGAAATGCTATTACATCTCAGTAATGTATTTTAATGCATTTTAAATTTCAGCCTGACTAGGTTTAAGTTCTTTTATCTCTACAGTAAGTGACTCTTTATTATTTTCTATGCTTTTTTTTTTCAAGCCCAACTAGTATCTTTATAATTGTTTTAAGTTCTAGTTCGGACATCTTACTTATATTCATATTGATTACATCCCTAACAATGAGTACTACCTCCTATTCTTTTTTTTTTTTTGGCGGGGGGGTGGGGTGGTGAATTTCTCTGTCTCATCATTTTGTCCAGGAAAGAGAAAAAACAACAATGACAACAGAAAAAAAAAACAAAACAAAAAACTAGATTCTGGATGCATTTTGGTCTGCTTGTTAAAAGAAACTAGATCCCAAAATAAGAAAGAAAAAAGCAGGAGACCTGGGTGGCTCAGTGGTTGAGCAACTGCCTTTAGTTCAGGTCATGATCCTGGGGTCCTGGGATTGAGTCCCACATCAGGTTTCCCACAGGGAGCCTGTTTCTCCCTTTGCCTATGTCTCTGCCTCTCTCTGCATGTCCCTCATGAATAAATAACTAAAATATTTTTTTAAAAAGCTATATACATATATATGGAAAGGAAACAACATAAAATATAAATAGTGTATATGTAAAAATAAAAATTAAAAGAGAATTAAAAAAATTAGAAAGGAATTGAAAAAATAATACCAAAAGACTAAAGAATAAAAATACAAAGAATGCTATATACTATTTTCCCCAAATGTTGAAGTTTTGCAGCCCTCTATTGATCAGTAAACTTGGTGTGGGTGAGTTGTTCACACTGGTCCTCTAGGGGCGGGGCCTGTTGGGCTAATTCTCAGGTGGATTTGCTCTAATGCAAATGTGCCCCCTGAGTGTAGAAGCAGGGCTCAGTGCAAGCAGTTCCAGAGTCCACTAGGTGGCGATGTTTTGCTCCCTAAAGGCTTTTAGCGTGGATGGGTGGGATGGATATGGTGGTGCCCTGGCTCTCTAGCCCCAGAGCTGAAAATTCACACAGAAAAGCAGTCAATCACACTTGTCTCCCTGGTTACTGTTAGAACTCTGTGCTCACCTGGCCTGTGACCAGGCATTTTTCTCTCAGGCTAGCAACTGAGTTCCCAAACTCCAAATTTTACAGGCTCTTGCTGTTTGGAACCTTGCTGTGCCTCCCAGGAGGGGGGTGGGTCCTGTCATGCTTTTGTCCTTTGCTGGACCCCTCCCAAGAAAGAGGTTGCCCAACCATGTAGCCATTCACAGTTTATGGCAACATCGAGCAGAGAGCCAGCACCTAGACTTGCTGTCTTCAGCCAGCTTCTTCACTCCCATGCCTGGGAATCCTGTCCCACTTGGGCACCACCCATTCTTCCTGTGATCCCTGGGATCCTGAGACCACACTGTCGCACTTGTGATTTTGTCCCACTTCACCACCTGAGCACCTTGACACCAGGGACATCCCCCACTGTAGCAGACTTCTGAAAGTTCTGATTTTGCACTCATTTGCTTATAACACTTGGCAGTAGCCTCCTTAAGCTGGCTTCCTCCCCCTCTGCTGTATCATCAGCTATATCACACTAGATTCAGGTCTCTGTACCTCCTACCTTCCAAATGGTGGTCACTTTTCTACTTGTAGACTTACAGCATTTCTTTTCTAAGGTCTCCAATTGATCTCTCAGGTGTTCAGAATGATCTGATAACTATTTAGTTGTACTGGAGGGATGAGACAAATGTAGAGTCCCCCTACTCCTGCCATCTTGATTCATCCTCTTCTTTTTCTAAAAAAAGATTTATTTATTTATTTATTTATTTGAGAGACAGAGTGAGAGAGCACCAGTGTTGAAGGAAGGAGCAGAGGGAGGAGAGAGAAATTCAAGCAGATTCTGTGCTGAGCACAGAGCCTCACGTTGGGGCTCCATCCCACAGCCCTGAGATCACGACCTGAGTCAAAACCAAGAGTCAGACACTCAATCAACTGTACCACCCAGGCGCCCCTAGAATTGACTCTTAAAATATGTAAAAAGAAGTTGAAATTTATTCCTAATAGTATAAAAGCTATACAAATTGAAACTACACAGAGATATTTGTCACCTGTCAGATTCACAATAATTCAAAACCTTGGCACCATACTCTGTGGGTGGGGCTGTGGGGAATTAAACACTGTCATACAATGCTAATAGGAATGCAAAATGATACAGTCCTTAGTGAAGGAAATTGAGCAACACTTAACAATAACTATTTTGTGTTTACTCAGGAAAACCACTTCTAGGAAACTACCTTTAAAGTAAACTTCCACAAATATGAAATAATGCATGTACAATATTCCTCATTACAATATTACTTGTAGTAGTAAGATAGTGCAAGCAGTGCAAATGGCCATTAATAAATTAAACTGTGGTACAGCTACGTGATGGACTGCTAAGCAGTCACAAACAAATGAAATATTTGTATAATCTGATATGGAATGATTTTCAGGATTATATTATTAATTGAAAAAAATGAGGTGCAAAAAATAAGGAAACATAAGAACATATATATACATATATACATACATATGCTTATTTTTGCAAAATAGGGAACAAAGGAAGGATTTCAATAGTCTCTTAATGAAAATACCTGCTTCTGGAAATGGTGGGAACAGAGTGAAGGAAAGGGAAGCAAGTGGCACTTCTTTGAATGTACTTTTTTATATTGCTCTAACTTTTGAACCAAGAAAAAGTCATCCATAAACCAATGTAATAAAACGTAATAAAAATATTCTAAAAATCAAAACCTAAAATCAAATATAAAAAGAAGCAAATGAATCTCTATCAAATTATTATCAAGATTTCTTTTCAGTCCCTTTATGTTCTTAGAATGTATCTCACTAAGGATGTACAGAGGACTATGTTCAAAGTTACCTGAATTACTCTGTTCTGTACTATACACTGTACCACGATTACACATCCTTGGTGTCCTGAATTCTAAAGAAAAGGGAGACTGCATAATGTCTAAACTCTACTTCATAGATTTATGATTGAAATTAATATTAGAATTGTGTTTCTAAAGCTATTTTATGTTTACAATATTGTACAATGCAGTGGGAAGTAAATATATGAATATTATTAGGAACCAAGGTTTTTACAGTGGTCCTGTAGAGCATTCTAAAACTTAGAAGATGCCCATTGAGGGGCACCCGGGAGGCTCAGTCTGTGGTTGACTCTTGATTTTGGCTCAGGTCATGATCTCAGAGTCTTGAGATCAAGCTCTGAGTCCGGTTGTAAACTTAGTGTGAGGAGTCTGCTTGGGATTCTCTCCCTGTCCCTCTGCCCCTTGCCCAACTTGCACTCTAGCTTTCTAAAATAAATAAATAAAATCTAAAAAAAAAAAAAAAGGAGATATCCATTGAAGTTTTTCCAGTGAGATTTCATGATGTCTGTAACTTTCTTTTAAATGATTCAGAAAAAAAAAGCACGTGAGAAACATAAAGCAAAGGGAGCAAAATATGAGCAATTGATGAGTCTAGCTGAAGAATAAAGAGCGATCTTTATATTAATTCTCAAATTTTCAATTTTTCTTAAATTCAAAATTCCAATAAAATTTTTAGACTAGGTGTATATCTTACATTTACGTTATGTTACGATATATCTGGCATTTTATAAGACACATGTTTTGGTAGTAACTCTAATTAGAAACACATCATTTATATCAATAAAAAAAGCTAGATTTTTGCTTCAGTAGGAATCAGCAGCAAAAATATCCAGGTCTTAGAAAATCAAAGGTTTCTTTCTTGCTTGCTCACACTACCTACCCATCACAGTCAACACAATCTGTGCAAGAGGAAAAAGCGCTGTGGAAGGTCCCTCTCAACTAATGAAATGCTTGACTAGAAATGACATGTGTAGCTCTTTAATCACATGACCCAATTCATCCCTAAGGGGAATTAGAGATTGGGAGATATCTGATGAGCAGTATTACTGATTATCACCTCGCTCGTTCATTGTTTCATGCCACAGTAAACCCTGATAGTTGTGAGAAGTTAATAGAGTATAGTGGGTAAGAACACAGATCCTGTAGCCACATCACCGGTTACTAGCTCAGTCACTTGCCAGCTAATCTTGGGCAGTTACTTCATCTCTTCGTGCCTCAGTTTCTTCAGGTGTAAAAATTTGGCTTAATAATAAAAAAAGGGGAAAAAAAGAAAAAAAAAACAAAAAATAATAATAAAAAAGGGAAAGATTGGGGAGAGATTATGTGAGTAGCTGAAGCATTTAGAACAATGCTGGCCTATCGCCATCATCAACAGCATTATTAGTTTAGAGCATGAAACTCAGAGTAATGTATTAAAGAAATTTCTCAATGTCCCTCCCCCAAATCAAGCAGTACAAAGATTTGCAGTGGAAAGTGAATTTCTCTCTCCCATCTGAGTCTCATGAGCAAGTTTTTCTCCCCAGATAAGCCTGGTACCAGTTGTGGCATTTAGGAATTCATTGCCTTCCAGCCCCCTCCTCCTGTTCATCTCTCTGCTTCTGATAAATGAAGCGTCTTTCCTTGCTCCCTGACACAGTGTGAAGCTTTGCTAGTAGAGGACACTGGTGGGACACTAGAGGAAAGATGAGCTTCTCTTCCTGGTTCTGGTGGGCTTTCTGTTCTTGTGCCTGTGGTGCTGAGCAGGTGTGTGGGAAACCCAATGATGGTGGGGGCCCCAGCTGGCTTCCCCAGGGCCAGCTCAGCAGCACTCCTGTAAGCAGCTTCCCGGAGGGTTTCCACTGTGGTCAGCCAGGGGCCCAGCCAGCTTCCCACCAAGTTTAACAGCACTCTCCATGGCGGTTTCCCAGAGAATTCCATCAGCAGCCCCAAGAAGTAATTTCTTTCCCACCAGCTTCGGACTATTGGTTCCTCACTGGGGTATTTCCAGCTTATCATCTGTCACCTGTCAACCGTGGACCAGCTCTGACTTGAGGCAACCCAGCAAAATGCTACACCATGGTGGGAAGATGGCTTCTCCCTCTCCAAGGACATCTGGGTTCAGCCTTGAGACTCCACCTTTCAAGTTCATTCACCCCCCCCCTCCTTTTTTAAGATTTTATTTATTTATTCATGAGAGACACACAGAGAGGCAGAGACACAGGCAGAGGGAGAAGCAGGCTCCCTGTGGGGAGACCAATGCAGGACTCGATCCCAGGATCCCATGATCACGACCTGAGCCAGAGGCAGACACTCAACGACTGAGCCACCCAGAGGCCCCTCAAGTTCATTCCTTTCTTGGATACTCTTTCTTGGCCCTAATGTATTCTTCACAGAATTCCCTTATTCTCACTCAGTAAATTCCCTATAAATAACGACTTTTTTTTTCAGGAACAATTTTGTGATTTATTCAGAAAATTGATTTCTAGATCACTATGGACATGGCCCAACTTGGCTGGAAGATGCAGTCCCTTGGCAGAGCTACATGGACAACTCAGCTGGCTAAATTTTATTCTCAGAAAGGATCAGAGAGGAAAATGCTGTTTTCCATAAAGCCCTGTTTCAGCAGTCAGGTGGATGCAACTCATATTGAAAAGCAAGTCATTTCAAGAAAAAGTCCCATTTTAGTGTAGTCTTTTTTTTTAAATTTATTTATTTATGATAGTCACAGAGAGAGAGAGAGGCAGAGACACAGGCAGAGGGAGAAGCAGGCTCCATGCGCCGGGAACCTGATGTGGGATTTGATCCCGGGTCTCCAGGATTGCGCCCTGGGCCAAAGGCAGGCGCTAAACCGCTGCGCCACTCAGGGATCCCCATTTTAGTGTAGTCTTATAATGTATTCAATTGTGTTATGCGAATTCAACTGTAGGCACCCAGCAGACTAGTAAAAATAACAATAATAGCATAATAAAGAGAGAAAAGACGGGACAAATGAACATTACGCACCAGGCAGGCTTTCTCCTGCCATTCTTCTCCCAGTGTGGAACTGGAGTCCGATCAGTAAGCCCCTGCTCCTAAGTGCCTCTCTGCCCCAAGCTTGAGTCCAGTACTTAAACATCTACTGTTCTCATATACTGTGGCCTCTAAAGCTGGCCAACTTCTTCAGCTGGTGCTCAACTGAACAATCAACAACCTTCTCCAACACCATAGACTACCTGGCTGCACTGGAGTGACAGAGAAAACACTACGGTCTCCAAGTTAATGTCTCTCCAAGGGTTTTCAGAGGTCCCTTCTGACCATAGGAATGTGTGTTCCTCCTGGGAGTTCCAGTAACTACAGAGCTGCCCTATCACATCAGATATGATTTCCCTGGAATCTCAAAGTTGACTAGAATCTGGTTTTGCCCATATGGTTAAAGCAAATATTTTCTGGAAGTCAAGTCTAACCCTATGACTGGGTTCAGGAGGGGCCATCAAGGAGATAAGACTAAAGGAAAGCAAATCAAACACGCTACCTCCCATTTCCCACTCCCTAGACACCCTTCCACCTATAAAAAAAAAAAGCCCTAGAGAAAATATTTTTAATCTCATTGTGCTACCTGAATGAAGTAGCTCTTTAATCTTCAGTAGGCTAGCAAGGATCAGTTTACCCTCTTAGCCAACAGCCCACTAAAGCTCAGGGGTGGGGATTTACAGATCCAGAAGGCTCAGCAGCCTGGGGAACACAGAACTAGTTCTCGCTCTCTCTCAGCTTTGTCTCCCCTGCATACAAACTCCCACTGCCCATAGGATGGTGTCCAAACTCAACAATCTTTGTCTGCTGAACCAGGATGAGCTGAGCCTCCCAAGACAGGGTCTGGTTCTCACTTATGTGCAGGTCTGCCCAGCACTAAGCACACAAAGGTGGTGGCACAAAAGCCAAATGGAGCTCAATGAATGGATGGCAACCGCGTGAAAATGTAACCCGTATAAAGCAAAAGTACCATGTGTGCAAGTTTCAGCACAATCTCACATCAAAAAAAAAAAAAATTTTAACTGGAGAGCCCTTTAAATTTTTGCCAAGTTTCTCAAAATTCTATTTATAGTGTAAAACAAAACTTACAAACTCATACCTCACCTCCATGGCAGCTGGCCCCCAAATCTCTCTCAAATTACCCCCGATTTTGCTAACTTTTCTCATTCCCTTCCTAGGTTCCTTTCCATGAGATACAGCTTTCACTCTTTCCTAAAAGTACAGGGTAGCTGGTTAAAGACCTAAGCTCTGGGGTTCATCTTGCTGGGTCTGAATTTCTATCACGTTTTAACTGACGCAGGCACCTGGCCTGTGGTACAGGGCTCATTAAACACAACTTGCCACTTAAATCCTACGGGCTTCTCCGATATCCTTTGTTGTTGTTGTTCCTTAAACTTGGCCCCTTTTTCATTAATGCATGAAGAAATGTTTAAGCAGTTTTCCAGGGCTGCCAAAACAAATCGCCACAAACTTGGTGGCTTAACACAACGGGAATTTATTCTCTCATCTCTGGAGGTCGGATATCCAAAGTCAAGCTGCTGGTAGGGCTGTGCCTCCTCCAGAGGAGGAGAGACTTCGTTCTTTGCCTCTTCAAGCTCCTGGTGGCTGTCAGCATCCCCGGGTTTCTGGCTGCCTCGGTCTCCATGGCCTTCCCCTGTGTGCACCTCTACTGTGGGTTTCACGGGAGCTTTTGTCATTGGATTTAGGGCCCACCCAGGTAATCCAAGGTGATCGCATTTCAAGATCCTGAACTTAACTACATCTGCAAAGACACTTTTTCTAAATAGCCTCATATTCATATATTCCAAGGGGTCAGGATGCGAACATCTGTTTTGGGGCAGCCACCATGCAACCCACTGCAAAATGGCTGTGGGTCTTTCCTCTTGGGGGTAGTGGGTGGGGAGAGGGCTGGATCCTCCTTTCATTTAATTTTTTTTTTTGTTTGTTTGTTTTCCCCTTGTCATGATGACTAGATCAAGTCAACAGGCAGTATCAGCTACTTGGGAACCTGGGAGGTCCTGCATTTGGCCAAACACAATTCAAAGTGATCCTGGTTGGCCACAAGTAGGTTCTGGAACATCAGGGCTGCCTGGCCGGGGAAGTCACAGGAGAAGTCACAGGCTGGGCTGAGGGCAGCAGAGCACACAGTCCTTGGAAGCGCTGCAGCAGCTGAGGTGCAAATGGAGCTCGGGTGGGGTTCCACCCCGGTGGCCAGGCCGGCCTGCTCTTGCCCACACACCGACTGCATCTGCGCTCTCCACAGGTTGGGGTGTCACGGTGTCCAACCTGGAGGAGATTCTGATCTCTCGCTGCCCTCTCCCTCTGCCTGCAGGTGCTGGGGAGGGAGCAGATGAGCAGGAGCCCGAAGACCAGAGCGAGCGCACCCCTCTTCTGGAGGAGCCCGTGCTGCACCCTGGAGATCAAGGTCACGATGCGGGGCGCTGGCCCCGTGGCCTCCGGCCTAGCCGGTGTCTGGTGGCCTCCAACCACTCTTCATAGTAAGCCTTTGCTAGTCAAATTATTGTGTAATTTCTGTGTCCTGAAGGGACCCTGACAAAACAGCCTCTGGTCATAGTCTTCCAGAGGTTTTCTGTGGCTATGCACTGTGTGTGCGTGGGTGCACGTATCACATCTCTTTTGTTGTATGATTAGTAATATTCTGCACAGTATTCTTGTTTTTTAAAATTTGGCCATTATTGTGTATCAGTGCACATAGATTTTTCTCATTTTTAACAGCTGTGTAGTATTCTATTGTATAGATGTACTATAATTTATTTAACTAGTTTCCTACCAATGGAAAATTAGATTGTTCCCACTCTTTGCTCCCCACAAATACTATAGTAGTATTTTTACGCAACAGGTCCATATGCCCATGTGCAAGCCTATCTTACCTGAAAAATCCCTTCCTGGAGAAGAGTCTACCTTCTTAAATGCTCTCCAAACTATCTCCGTGCTTACTGCTTCCACCATATTATAGGCATTCTTCATTAAAAAAAAAATAGTGTTTTTTACTAATTAGGATTAAGAAGGCATTTTGCATACATTTTAATTGTCTAAAAAACATGTAAAATAAGGCCCCCTGGGTGGGTCTGTTGGTTAAGGCTGCGACTCTTGATTTTGGCTCAAGTCAGGACGTCAGGATCCTGGGATTGAACCCCATGTTGGGCCCTGAGCTCAGCACAGAGTCTGCTTGCCCCTCTCCCTCTGCTCCTTCCTGCTACTAGAACACTCTCTCTCACACACACTTGAATAAATTTTAAAAACCATGTAAAATCAGTGAAAAACATAACCCAAAGATTATTATCAGATATTTCGAGACAGGAATGCCCATGCAGACACACACACACACACACACACACACACACACTTTCTAAGTCCCCAGAATATAAATTTCTTCTTGAGAATCTACTTTTTAAAGTTAATAACACTTTCCTCGTACTTGTGCCAAACTGGATGCTAAAGAAGGAACATAAAAATAGAACAAAATGTTTTAATACATTCCAAATTACTCCTCCATATAACTTGATTGATCATTCTTTCTTGAAGTAGTTCACTGACTGTTATCAGGTGCTATCCTCTGACATTTCCACTTCTTGTATCTGTTTTCTTGATTACCAAACCATCTTTCACTTTTCCTTATCCTACTCTCTATCCATTCAGTCCTCACATCCTGTTACTCTTTTTCTTTTTCCTTTGAAGCGAGGTATATTGAGATACCCAATTTCTGTATGGTGAAATTCACCCTTTGTTGGTGCATAGCATTGATAAATGTATGCAGCTGTAGAACCACCACCATGGTAAAAATACTATATAAAATATTTCCCTATTACCCCAGAAAGTTCCACATGCCCCTTTGTAGGCAAATCCTCCCCATACCCCAGTACTTGGTAACCACTGATCCAATTTCTATGCCACTAGTTTTGTCTTTTTCGGAAAGTCATATCCAGAGAATCATACAGTGTGTGGTTTGGCCTCTTTCCCATAGCATGAGGCTTTTGAAATTCATCCATGTTATAGTATCAGTAGGTCGTTCCTTTTTATTGCACCCCGTCCTATTTATGAATGTACACTTTATCCATTTACTAGTCAATACTTCCAATTTGGGGCACCTGAGTGGTTCAGTGGCTGAGCGTCTGCCTTTGGCTCAGGTCATGATCCCCGTGTCCTGGGATCAAGTCCCACATCGGGCTCCCCGCAGGGAGCCTGCTTCTCCTCTGCCTATGTCTCTGCCTCTCTGTGTCTCTCATGAATCAATAAATAAAATCTTTTTAAAAATACTTCCAACTTTAGTGATTATGAATAATGCTGCTCTAAACATTCCTGTCAAAGTCTTTGGGTGGACTTAAGATTTTTGTTTTCTTGAGTAAATGCCTAGTAGTGAAATTGCTGGGTTGTATGGTATAATATATTTAACTTTGTAAGAGACCGCCAAACTCTCTTTCAAAGCGGCTTGCTTTGCATCCTCCCCAACATTTGGCCATCTTTATTTCTGATGGAACGACTGCACTTGTCTCTACAATGATCTCTTAGCTCCAAGCCTTCCCAACTCTGATCCATCCTTCAACTGAGCTTTACTCTAAAATGCCCTCCACTCTTAAGTGGCTCTGACTTCCTCAGGATAAAGTCTAAACTCTTCAGCTTGACACGCACAAAACTCCTCAAGCTCTGAGCTCCTTCCTCACCCACCCTCCCCACCACATTCATTCCCACCAGGCATCTGGACACTGGCTCTATATTGCAGACTGGGCCTCTCTTTCCCAACTCAGTACTTCTGTGTAGCCTAATGCAGTTGTTTGGGCAGAGCATTTATTTTCTATGTTGAATTCCCAGCATGAATACTCTGTCTGCATTTTGGGTAGTGTTGGCAATTATGCAACTACACAGGGGTACGTTTTCTCCAACTATTTTGTATGAAAAATTTCAAAAACTCAACAAAGTTGAAAAACTAGTGCAATGAACAATCCAGATTCAACAATTATTGACATTTTGATATGTTTGACTCCCTTATCTACCTACCATCCATTCATTTTTCTCCCCCTCCTCCTTCTTCTTTTCTTCTGCTTCTCTTTCTCCTTTTCCTTCTCCTCCTCCTTTTGATAAACCATTTCCTAATTACATTTCAAGTGTATGTGTCTCCTAAAAATTAGAACAATTTTCTTCATTACAACACTACTTTACCCAAAGTAAATTTAAAATATTTTCTAATATTGTCTAATATTCTCTGTATTCATAGTTTTTTTATTTTTAAAGATTTTATTTATTTATTCATGAGAGACACAGAGAGGGAGGCAGAGAGACACAGGCAGAGGGAGAAGCAGACTTCCTATGGGGAGCCTAATGCAGGACTCAACCCCAGGACCATGAGCTGAAGGCAGATGCTCAACCACTGAGCCACCCACATGCCCCTGTATTCGTAGTTTTGCAATGTTCAATAGTGAATGTTTAACTTTGATTGAGTCTCGATTTGCCCTGCTTCTTCACTTTGATGACTCTGCCCTTCTAAGAAATCTCCCATGAGCCCCCAGCTCCATTCAAGTTCCCTGTGCCTTGCTGTACTTCCAGGAAGCCTATGGTTAAATCTATTGGACATTTGACATTTTGTATTACAAAACTTTTGTTGAACTTTCGTATGTCCCCAATTAGAATCTGAGCACCTCTAGGGCAAAAAAATGGGTGTTCTTTGCCTTCCTGCTAGATGGTAATTGCTCAATACATATTTAAAGAATAAATAATGGAATATAGTTCCTTAGTCTCTCATTGTGAAGAGCTGCAATAAATAAGAGGACTCTGAGGGCCAGAGCCAGGATGAAGAGAGAAGAAGGCAAGTAAAACAAAAGTATGAGAGGCCATTCCAAATACAGAATATTGCTTGGAGAGCTTTAAATGTGAATTGTATACTCCTTCCCCTCTCTCAGTAGGTGAAATACTAGATGTTAACCATTAATTAGAGAAAAACATAGAGTCTAGCAGCACCATAAGCATTTTGGCCAGATGATTCTTGAGAAAGAATTATAAAGACAAAACTCAAGGCAACTGCAACCAATGGTCCATTTTTGTTTACACAGCTGTTCTACTGCTGTTTTCCTAATGTGTTTTTAAGGAAATATCTACATCCGGTGGGTCCCTGGATTGGATCTCGACTAATGCTTTATGCCCATGGTCACTAGAGAAAATCACAATTCATCCATTTTGAACTTCCAGGATGAAATTTCTCCCTGCCTCTTCTGCAGTTAAATTTTCATCTTTGTGGCAAATTTTCCTTTGGATAAACTTCTTTCAGATACTTCCTTCTTCTCCACTTCTCATCACCTGTGGGATTAATTCCAGGATCACACATTAACTTTGATTCCAAAGTGACTCAGAGGCTGCACATCAAGACTATTTTAGGTGGAGTGTTTCCTTCTGAGTCATCTCGTCCCCTGGTAGCAAGCATCCTGCGGATTTCCTCAGCTCTGCTGTTGAGAACAGGAAGCCAAGGCCAAAAGCAGCCAATAAGCACAGCAGCCCAGTGACTCTTTCCAGTTCCTGGAGGACCAGCAAGAAAATCCTGATTTAGTAAGAATTCGTTGGCAAGAAAATTAGGAGTTTACTGGAGACAAATGGCTTCAGGAATCTTTTCTATGAGTTCACATATTTTTTTCGAGAGGCAAGTTAAAAAAAGAGTCTTCTTAGAAATGGAATTAAGTAAAAAAAAAATTTTTTTTTTTTTTTTTTTTACTTATCTGGGGAGACTTCATTAGATATTTTCATTAATGGGATAACCAAAATCAGGACATTACACAACTCCCCTTTTCACAATTGTATCAAGTTTTCCAGCCTGTCATATCCTTTTCATTTACTTCTGTCATCCTTACTGAGCAATCTTCCAAGTGACAATTGTCCCTGGACCTCCTCAAGTCTTCACAACTATGTGTGACGTAAAAGCATCATTAGAGACACCTTTCTGGGGTCATTTAAGACTGGGGAGTATTAGCCACACATGTTACCCTCCCCTGACCCTATCTCCAGAGCAGACAGCAATAATCTCTCTAGTTAACCTATCTGGCCTGGTGTCTCTCCCACTGAAACCAGTGTGCCTTGAAAATAACATTGTAGGCAGCTACTGCCAAGGAATCAGAATATCCACATTCAAAACCTATTTGCAGTGAAGAAGAGGGGGTTGATACATAGAAGTGTATCAGGTGAGGGCAGTTGAAGAGTCCAAAGAATATAAAAGTCTTGGATTTAACTTCTAGTTCTTGGACAAGTTGAAAGTTTTTTCTTAGTTCCATTTTTTTCCACATACATAATGAGATTAATAACGCTTTCACCACAGTGTCATTGAACTCATTTTTTGTTTTGATGCATGTGAAAGCTTCCAGCTTGGTTTCTAGCACAAAAAAAGATACTCATTAGGTATCAGTTCACCATGATTACTTGGAGGGACACCCTGATTGCTCATCTCACTGACGCTGAAATTTACTGGAAGCCACAGCACTGAGAGAAGTTGGAAAATCCTCAATGACTGCACTCTGTAAACTTTAACAAAAAGCAGTCACTCTCCTTCAAAGTACAAAGTATTAGCGATAAAAACGTTTGTAAAATCTCAACTAAACCCTCTCAATTCTCGTTTCCCATCCTCTTGCCTCCCACCCTCCCTCGCCTCTCACTCTCAGGGCCATGCCTTGTGTTAGTCTGCTGGAGCTGCTCTAACAAAATACCACAGACTAGGGGTTTAACAACATAAATTTATTTCTGAAAAGTAATGGAAGCTCCACGTCCAAGATCAAGAGGTTGGCAGATTTGGTTTCTCTTGAGACCTCTCTCATTGGCTTACAGATGGCTGCCTTCTTGTGTCCCCAGAGGCCTTTTCTCTGTGCACAGGGCATACTAGATCTCTCCTTACGTGTTCAAATTTCCTCTCCTTGTAAGGACACCAGTCAGATTGGATTAGAACCCACCCTACCAGCCCAGGTTTAACTTAATTGCCACTTTAAATATAGTCACATCCTGGGGTTATAAGGCTTAGTGCTGCAACCTAATGAATTTTGAGAGGACACAATTTGGCCCATAATACATCCTTAGATGTCTTATTCCATTTCTGAAATATTTCAATCTCAAATTCGAGCATCCCACTTCTCAATCACTAAATTCTATCTTTCCAGCTCTTTCTCTTTCTACTACCCCAAACCAGTAATTCTTCAACCACACTGGGACACACGGTCTCCTAATTCAACCCCTTGTTCACTGCCCCTTACGTTCTCTCATGCCTTTACTTGTTGTTCTCACACTACATTCCGCGGTCCATCATTGTAATCACTCTCTTACATTTAGCCTTGACTCCTTTGCCTCTCTCTCTTCATGGTACTTACCTGGCCAAGTCCCAGTCCTGGTGATTCCAGCTTTCTTACTACTCTGCCCACACCTCTGCAGCTGAACTTAATCAGGAAAAATACTCAATCATGTTTCCTAGGCTCCCTATAAATTCATGACTTCACTGAGACCTCAGTGATGGCTGGCAATCTTGCCACATTGTTCCAGACCATTCACTCTCCTAGGCAACTGTTTCATACCTTTCCTCTCTCTCTCCCAACTTTCAACGCTCTCTCCCCATTCTTATTCTCCACTGATCAACCTGCTTCCTGTTTCGTGGAGAAAACAAAAGCCATCAGAAATTCCCCCTCTCTTTCCTTTCCTGCCCCCCCTTTCCAATTCTGTCTGTCTTCCCTTCTGTGAAGAGGACTGAAGCGCCCATGCTGCTGAGACCAGCTCCTCCACCTGTGTACCTGCTCCCACCCTTTCTCATTTACTCAAGGATGAGTCCCAGCAATTCTCCTCCCTCCCTCTTGCGTTATTATTCCTCCTCTCCCCTCCCCTGCTCCCAAAAAGAACATTCCCATCAATGTGATACAATTTCTCCCATTAAATTTTTCCCCTTGATTTTCACTTGCCCTCCTGCCTCATTTTTCTGCTCTCCTTGACAGTAAAACTCTCCAAAAGAGCTCCTCTCCTCTCTTTTCATTCTCTCATGAACTCATTCCAGTTGGACTCCCATGTCTATCACACCACCAAAGTTTCTCTTATCAGGGTCATTGGGGACCTCCATGTTGCTAACTCCAACAGCCAACTCTCAGTCCTCCCATACTACTTGCTGTATAGGCAGCATTTGACTCAGTAGATCATTTCCTCCTCATAGAGAAACTCAAGTTCTAGGATAAGCCTCTGGTTTTTCTTCTAACTCACTGGCCACTTCTCAGTCAAATTTGCAGGCTCCCCCTCATGTCTCCAAACTCAATTCATTGGACTTAGTCCTTGGGCCTCTTTTCTGTCTGTATTTATTCTCAGAGTGCTTCATGGCTTTAAACACCATTCATATGCTGACAACTCTCATATACTCCACTCCAGACTTCTCCCTTGAACTTCATATTTGTATATCCAACTATCTAATTGGAATCTCCACTTGGATTTTAATAGGTATCTCAAAACTTGGAATGTCTGAAACTTACTACTTCACCTACCACCCCCAAACCTGCTCAGCCTGCTGTTTTGTTCATTTCAGTTAATGACAGCTTTATTTTTCCTGTTACTTGGGCTGTGAACCATGCAGTCATTCCTGATGCCCTCTTTCTCTTATACTCAATCCAATCTGTCACCAAATACCATTGATTCTATCTTAAAAATACATACAGGGGCACCTGGCTGGCTCAGTCAGTAGAGCATGTGACTTTTGATACCCATGTTATGAGTTCAAGCCTCACATTGGGTGTAGAGATTAGACCTAAAACAAAATATTAACAAAAAAATACACACAGAATCCAGCCTTTTCTCACCATCTCTGCTACTACTATCGTGGTCTGAGCCACTATAATCTTTTACCTGGATTGTTGAAGTGACTTTAGACCTCATCTCCTTTCTTTCAACTGGATCCTTTACAACCTATTCATAACACAGCAGCCATGGTGAACCTTTTAACATAGCAAGCCATGTTCCTACTCAGAACTAATCTCAAGAGTTACTACTTTTCCCTTCCTTCACTTGGCTCCAGCCACAATGGTCTCTTCACCAGAATTCACTTCTACTTCAGGACTTTTGTACACTTGCCATTCTCTGCCTGGAATGCTTTCCTCCAGAGTTCCCTGTATGGCTCACACTCTCCACTTCCTCAGATGTCATCTTCACTCTGATGTCATCTTCTCGTTAAGGTCATTCCTGACCACCCTGTTTGAAATGATATCCCCATCAGCAGTCTCTGGCACTCCTAGATACCCTTTTCTTGGTTTATTTTAACCATACTTACCACTACCTGAAGGCTATATATATATATATATATATATATATATATATATATTTTTTTTTTTTTTAAGAGCTCATGACACAGAACTCTTTAGGTACCAAGAGAAGTAAATGAACAGACTTTACTTCTGATATCTGTACTATTTTGACAATTATGTCCCTATAACTGTTCTTTTTATTGTTAATGATGGCTCCCATTCATTGCCTACTCCTTTTGTATCACCTGACACTGTGGTTTGTACACATGATCTTGTTTAACCCTCACATTATTCTTCTGGGGAAGGTATCTTTTTTTTTTTAATTCCCATTTCTTAGGTCTCTACTTCCTCATCATTGGTTCTGATGTTACCAATAGAAAGGGGTGGCAGCAACATGAGGCAACCCTTGAATTCCTTACCACCACTGTACACATCAACTTTAACGTAGTAGTATCAGCTCTCTCTCTCTTTCTCTCTCTCTCTCTCTCTCAAATAAATAAATAAATAAATAAATAAATAAATAAAGTCTTTTTTAAAAGGCAGGGGCATGTGCTTGGGTGGCTCAGTCAGTTAAGGATCTGCCTTTGGCTCAGGTCATGATCTCAGGGTCCTGGGATCCTGCATCGCATCGGGCTCCCTGCTCAGCAGGGAGTCTGCTTCTCCCTCTCCCTCTGCCCCTCCCTCCACTTGTGCTCTCTCTCAAATAAATAAATAAAATATTTTTTAAAAAGACATAGTAGTGTCAGGATGCCTTCCCTTAATCCTTTCCTCATGTCAACCTAATTAGAGAGGATCTGTGGCTCTTTCAATTCAGGGTGATCATTTGGAAGGGAGAATTCTTAAGTCCATGTTTCAGACTTATTACTTGTGAAATCTTAATCAAATTCCCCAAATTCTTGTACCCATTTTCCTAAGCAGTAGGAAAGATGTGAATTTACTCCTGTTATTATTTTTCAGAGAGGTAGAAATCACAGAGATGAACTCTCAGAAGGAAAGCTGTACCGGTATTGGCAACAGTAAACTCACCAACAGTGATGTCTTGTTTTTCTCACCCACTAGTCTGACCCTGTCTTTGTCCCCTTTGTGCCCCCTGCAGTTGGAACAAAGCTTGGTGAATAGTGAGCACAGAATTAAGAACACTGAATGAAGGGCAGATATATAAAGTCAGGATATCCGAGCAAACATACCACATACTCTGCTCTAGGATAAACTCCCTTGGCAGTTTTCTCTTTAACCCTCCTGTTCAGTCAGATGAAATTTGCCAGATTCGATTCCACACCGTACCCTGCTCACCCCCCACCCCCAACTTCCTTCTTAAAAATATGCTCACGGTTAAGGCTTTAGTGCTGGAATCCAGAGGAAAGTGACTTATTTTAAAATGCAGTAAAAACACCGCATTCCTTTGGCACAGGATGAAGACCAGCTCAGCTCTTCAGCCGTGGATCATTGTCTATTGTTCTCCAAACAGTAAACCACTATTTCACACCAGAGATTGTGTGGGCTGCAGTTCTATCGGAGCCCTGGGCTTCTCATGAATATGGAGTGAAGGGCTCTGACCCAGAAAGTGGAAGGTAATCTCAAAAAAGAAAAAAAAAAAAAAAAGGACAGGTAGGAAGAAAATTAAGCTTTATGTAATTCTACACTCTTGAAATCTCCTGCAGGTTCTGAGCAGGGTAAGATGGGGTCTCGGAAATGTGGAGGCTGCCTAAGTGGTCTGCTGATTCCTCTTGCACTTTGGAGCATAATTGTCAATATATTATTATATTTTCCAAATGGGCAAACTTCCTATGCGTCCAGCAATAAACTCACCAACTACGTGTGGTATTTTGAAGGAATCTGTTTCTCAGGTGTCATGGTAAGTGTGACTTTGGAGACTTGGGGCTGTAGGAGGGGCTGTTCTTACTAAGCATTTTCTTATTCCTAGCAGAAATAATGCCTGGTGGAACGATCACTGGACTTGGACTAATCCTGGGTTTGGGATTTAGAGGATGGGTCGGGGTGGAAGGGCAGGTAGTCGGTGAGGACTTGGGAGGGTGGCTTTGTCTTTGGTAAGCTGCCCACATATGTCGCTTCAGCAATGCAGGAAATTAGTCTGAACGAAATTAGTCTGTGGGACACTGGCCTGTCGAAATATTATGACCTCATGAACCCTGTGTGTTGGTTTAAGCTCTTTAATGTTCAGTGGTATTGCCCTTTTTTAGAATAGTTTCTACCTGGACTCACAATTTATCTAGATTGGAGAGGTATCAAGACCATGTGGAAAAAGCAGAGATTTGGAGATTCAGACAAATTTACATTCAAATATAAGTTCTGTCGTTTGTGCCATGAGACCTTGAGCAAGTTACTCAATGCCTCAGTGTTCTCATTTGAAAAATGGGAGTAATGGCATTTACTTTTTAGGGTAACTGTGGGGATTCAATAAAATCTCATGAAGGAAGTTCCTAGGACAGAGGTTGACGTGTAGTAGGTAGCCAGTGAATATTGTAATTAAAAATACTTGTTGAAGAATGAACCATATTATCATTAAATAGTTTGATATTATGCCTCTCATATTGGGGGGTGTTTTTGAAAAAGAAATCAAATTATTTACTGTAAGAATCTATGAATGTTTTCCTGATGGCTTTGTGCTCTTTGAAAACAAACCGATAGTAAATCATGTTGGCAACTCAGAGGAAAAACACTTTTCCTGATCATATCATTTCTAAAAACAGCACATTGTTCACTATAAGCTTACTATACCACCAATGCCATAAAAGAAAATGCATTATAATTTATCTCTACATCTTCGTGGGCTAAAGAATTATAAAATTTGAATAACTATGATGAAAAGCAGTTTTCATTTAGTTACTATTTTCCATATTAACTTAGTCAACTTTAAAGTATTGATACCCAATGCTATTGAAGTTGCTGTGTGATAGGTACATAATGAATGTTTGGTGCTCGTACCATAAGTGAATGCAAATCTTTTGGAGAAGATTTTGATATGCTCTATTAAGATCCATGAAAATGCCTATGTCTTTGATTCAGTAATCCTAAATCTGAGAACTTATTCTGAGGAAATAATCCATAATAAAGAAAGAGATGCATGCATAGATATTTATGACAGCACTATTTAGAATAGTAAGTAATTATAGGAGCACCGTAGCATAGAACTGGCCAAATATATTATGGTACATTCACTTCCCATGGTGATGAAAACTATAATGATGAAGCTGTAATTATGTGGAAAATGAATATTTTGTGTTAAGCAAAAGAAAAAAAAAGATACAAAAAAACTTGAGTAAATGACGATCATACCATGTAAAATATACATAGGTGGTAAAACACCGGGAGTAAATACAGAAAAACATGTGAGGATGGTGGGATTTGGTGTAATGTTCCTCCATCATGCTTGAGCCCTGTATTCCAGTTCTAATTTTATAATGAAAAAAGAAAGCAGTTTCTCTTTCAACATGAGCAGTGCCTGTGTTTGTTTCTCTTTTGACACAGGATTCTAGGCTCTAGATCTAATTATTTCTACTAATATTGTCACAAAGCCAATTACTGTACCTGGTGTACTGTGCCTTCTGTCATTGTTTCCCTCAATATGCAGCTGTAATAAATAGAAGAATTACAAGGCATTAGTGAGATTAAGCCAGAATCTTCTAAAATCTGTGATAACTAACAGTGTTGAAAGGAGGAGAGTATAGGACTCTTTTACTAATATTCTGTGTAAAAGAGAAAAGAACCTGTTCTCCATCTTCCACTGTTGAGGAATTCTTCAAAAACATTACTGTTACCACATCAAATCTTTTTAGGAGGAAGAAGAGGAATTTAGATGAATAAGTAAATAGACAAATGAAAGCTGAAGGAATTTGGAAAGTGGAAATATTGACTACACATAGTAAAAGAACGATGAACTCAGCTTCAAGATTCAGTCCTCAACATCAGGAGTAAAGGACAGGTGGAGAATTTGTTAGAAGCAATCCACAGTCCATATCTGCCCAAACAAGGACCTACAACAGTCAAGAAATCTATGTTCTTACCAGAACCTGAGCCCTTCCCTAAGATACCAAAGAAGGGAAATAGGATATATTGAATTCTCCTAGTCCGTTAGCTTAACAGAGACAAAGCACCCTTGAAAATTTGAACCTGCGATGATCTGAATGCTTGGGGAAATCAAACTGACCTTACTTTGAATGAAAACATGTGGTTTCAGATTAACCATCCCTCTCACCTGCATTCCCAAAGGGCAGTAAATGGAGAGAGGCTGGCAAATGGCAAAGTCTGGTGAATGATTTTCCTTTGGCCTCTGCAACTGAAGCCAGTGAGAAACGCAGATTTGCTGCCCTGGGGTGGTATTCCCATGTCCATACCATTTACTGCTTAATCATTAGCTTTTGATGACTGATAAGCATGATGATAAGAGCTCACATTTATCAATCACTTACTATAAATCAAGCACTGTGTTCAAAATTGTGTATATATTACCTCCTAACAACCCACCAAGGTGAGTCCTCAAACACCATTTTATAGGGAAGGACCCTCAAGTTCATGCAGCTAGAAACTGGCAGAGCTGGGATTTGAACCCAGGTCCACTTAACCCCACTCCTGCTCTGAGTCACTGTGCTCTGATTATGACTAGTATTCCATTTTTGATATTTCCTCTCTTCCCTACCACAGATGCTTATAGTAGCAGCAGTTCTTCTTGTACTGGAGAATGATAGCAACTATAAATGTTGCCAGAGTGAAAACTGCAGCAAAAAATACATGGTAAGAGCAATAGTACTTTGAGGATGCTTGAGTGGGCTCTGGCTCTCTTTCCTCTCGCTCAGAAACGTGAAAATACTGACACTATTGTCCACTTTCCACCATCCTTTCAACGCAGAGCCCAAGAATTTACTAAAAAAGAAAAAAATGTATCTTCCATTTTTGTTCACTGTCTTTCCTCCACCTTTGTCCCTGCTGATGCTTTTCCAGAAGGTCAGGATTTAAAGATACATGAGATGAGAAAATAACACTACCTTTTCCTAACGACGTGTCTGTGAACTTATTTTTTCCCCTTTTCAATTTGATTGAGGGCTAATTTACATACAACAAATGGCATCCATCCCAATTATACAATTCCATGAGTTTTGACAGCCAAATACACCCATGAAACCATCATCACAATCAAGACACAGAACATTTCCGTCACTCCCAAAAGATTAATCTTTGATCTGCTTCATGTCATTATAGATTAGCTTATATTCTATGTAGATAGAACCATGCAGTATTTCTCTTTTGTATCTGGCTTCCTTCACTCAGCATAGTGATTAGATTTCTCCATGTGTTGGGTACATGTGATGCACTTTTTTTTTTTTAACTGGGACTTGAAAAATAATTTAAATAGAATCAAGAGAGAACAATACAACCATATTCTCTGAGCCTGTGCTCAGCAGGCAGGTGTTGGGCTCCCACATTTCCATCATTATCCTTCTCCTCCTCAGGGTCATCATCTTTTAATCATTTTCATATAGCACTTCATAGTTTTTTCACACTTACCCAGTGAATTGCATCATTGTTATTCACACTTTATGTGAGTTACCTGTGGCTCAGAGAGAACACGTGACATATTAACTAAAAAGAACTTTCCTGGAGGCCTGGTAGGCATATCTTGCAGCAGTGGTTGCCTACCATTGGCTGCATATTGCAATCATCTGAGAGCTTGGAGTTGGAATCCCACCCCCAGACACCCTGACCTAGCTGGTCCAAGGGCCAAACAAATTTTAATGTGCAGCCAAGATAGCATGTCCAGCTTTCTTTGACAAATGAGTTGAATTAGCTGCTAAATTTGGAACTGTGCTCCTGGTTGGAGGAGACTTGAAAAATTGAAAGGCACTCTGTGCATGCGCATGTGCATTGTGTGCATCTGCCTTTCCTTAACCAATTGACTCAGACATCTCCTGGTAGTTGCTGGTATTATACTTATGGAAAAGCTGTCAAAATTGCCTAGGTGAAGCAATAAATTCTGGTAAACATTAACCTATGATTCTCAGGGGATCTCTAGAAATCAAATGTATGTGCCATTAAGTTCATAATAAAAATAAATGTGTTCGATTTGCCTTGACTCACTCTCAGCATCTCCAGCACAAATGGGTGCTGTAAACAGTGTGGAGTCTGGACAGGGTTTTATAATCAATTCGAATGAGATGACAGGCATCTGTATGGAAAGAACAGGAGGAAGGGAGAGGGGATTCCCCGCAGGGCTCTTTCAAGGTCTTTAGAATAGGGGTCCCAGTATATATGCTCCCAGGAGCTAAAGATCTAACGAAAATGAAAGAAGTGAGCCTGGTAGGCATTAGAGCAAAATTTCTGTTTAAGGAGGAGAGGGAGCTGCTACACCAGTCCAGCCAATTGTTGTCACGACAAAACTGGGTAGTGTTTCTCAGTTTTCAATAGAGTAGAAAGATGGAGCTTTAGGTACAACTTCTCAATCATAACATGTTGGCAATTAACTCATTTAAATTAAATAAAGCACATCTTGAAAGCTAAATGTGAGTCTGCCCTGGTTTGGAACTGCTGAAGCTCTGCAATGAAAATTGAGATCATCCAAAATTCACTATACAAAAGAGAAGAGGTTTTCCCCAAAAGTTTCCTTTTTTCCTTAACCAAAAGACCTTTAAGACTTTTAAGATTTGTATCTGCCCTTGACACATCTCCATAACTCATATCTTTTTCTTTTTTCTTTCTTTCTACCTTTCTTTCTTTTCTTTTCTTTTTTCTTTTTTTTTTTTTGGCCAAAACGCATGCCTTTTTTCTTGTCTACAGAGTTGTTCCCTTATTATTTCTAGTAGTTTTACTTTCTTTTCTTTAGGAGTTTGAATTACATATACTAATTAGAATTCTTAAGTCTTAGAAACTTTAATTTCCAGTGAAAACTACAAAGTTAGCAACTGTGGAGTGTTATAGATATCAGCATCCTGTTAGTTGGCAAATTCATTAATATGCTATTTCATAATTTCTAAAGCATACATTTCCTCATTGCACATTTTTTCAGTGTGGCGCAAGACACATTTACTAAGAGACCCAAATTTCTTTAGTTCCTCTTTAATGACAAAAGTGGGTAAGCTTATGTTCACCAATGTTTCAGCAATTTATTTTATTTGGAAATGACCCATACACTCAATGAATTACCATCATTTAACTTCACTTTGCATAATTTGTATAACTTTAAAGTTTCAAGTTAGCAAAAATATTTTGGGAGGTATTTTAAAATAAACATATTTTACAAAACCCAATGATTGTTGAAAAATTCACTTATAAACTTTTAGCACATGTGCATTTAACTCACTTGCTCTTAACAACTCTGTTTAGGTCACTCATGACAGTAGACAAAGTTAGCCATTATTTTAAGTTATTTTTCTTGTTGACAAATTTTGTGACATATATATCAGGTAAGCATTAAACGTCACAGAAACAAAGGACCCAAAAAGTTAAACATACTTTATCTCAACAGCTGTGCATGACATACATTCAGCAATTTATTTTTACAATATGCTTTGTTTTTAGGTTGAATTTATAGTTTTATTTTCTTAAACATCTAGTAGAGATATGGTTGACTAGCAATCCTAGGTAGAAAAAAATTGTATGACTACATTATGCTTAAGGCTGACAACTCTCAAGATACGCTTGTTGGGTTTTTTCCCAACAGTTTTTAAGAGACTATCCCAAAGACTGTTCCAGATCTTGTGAACTTAAAAAATTGTTTTGGATTTGTTTCTGTATTTCTGAGAGTTTTAAGGATACTTAGTTTATATGAGCACTCATTTATCTCTTTGTCAATTAGAATAGAACTCTTTTGAGAGATTTTTATAAATTATTTTGGCAATACCATCTAGAGGTAGAAAAATATCACATGTCTGTAGCATGTACATACAGACATAAATAGAGAGACAGACACAGAGATCTTACAGCCTTTGTTTTCAAATTTTAGCCATGTATCAGGTACATTGACAGAAAACTCACTAGTTTGTAAGAGTCCAAATCATGTTTCTGGCAGATAGAACAAATTTTGGCTACCCACTCAGATTGCTAAAGCTTTTTACTAATAGTTGCGGAGAAGACTTTTAAGATTTGTATCTGCCCTTGACATGTAATCTTATGAAGGTTGTGGACTAGATTTTGGCGAGGGAGTTTTTATAGCAGTTTATTTTTTTAAAAGACTACCCCACCCCTGGTATTTTTTCCCCTTTGGTTCCAGGCAGTTCAGGGTTGTGTTTTAATTATCTCCTAGAATGTTTACATTTCTAAGCAATGGGAAGAGTCGCATCTAGGGGGATAAGAGGGTGTAGGTTTCCTTTTAGAAGGAATTTTGGGGCATATTTGTCTATTATCTAGAGGTCTAGAATAATTACTATTTAAATTTTTTCTTTTTTCTGAAGCGCAGGGCAGTTCTGTTTCCTACATCCTGATCTATTGCAGCATTTACAAACATTTTGAGATGAATAGGGAAGCTTGGGGATTGGTTAAGGATAGGTAGGTGAACTTTGAATTGCTTTTACTGCCACATTTCTAGTTTGCATAAAGACTAGATTTGTTAAGACAAGGACGGTTGTTTTTTAATTCCTCAAAGAATTGGGTCACAGCCTGGATGATCTTACCTTACCCATCCAACCACATTATCTTTGATTTGCTTTATATTAGGAGAAGATTTCCAGCTAAGATGGAAGTCAGAAAATTTCTATGTTCTAGATTTACAATGGTGTATCTTTGTAATGTTCTCATAATCATTTCACAAAACCTTCCACATGTTTTCTTTTCCTCTGAGTTCAGAGTTCTATTTTAGCTTAGGAGAGAAGGCCTTATTTTAAAAGTTTCTGTCAAGATCTGAATATCAGCCTTCAATTTGGCCCACTTCTGACCATAGAGCTCATTAAAAAAATTGTTTCAAATATTTGAATTAAAAGTAAACCTATCAAGTGACTTGAAACCAAAACCAAAACTTAACCATGGGTGCAAGAGATGTCTCCAAAGAGGATGCACAAGATGCAGCCCTCCCAAGATCCAGAACCATTCCCAAAGGTAACAAAAAAAAAAAAAAAAAAAGACTTAGACAACTCTTCCTGAAAGCAGGCAATGGTTGGTAGGATGCTAGCCACAAAGTGGGGTGCAGCCCAAATCTCTGTAAGGTGTACTTTTGGAGGCCCATAACCTGACAATTGGCTGCCTCCAAGAACAGACACTTGGCAGGCAAAATGCCGAGCCAAGTTCTCCAAACACAAATAGAGACAAAGAGGAAAGCAGATAGCTGTCCCTGAGAGAGAAAGGATCAATAGCCAATGGATAACTCAAAATCAAATTTTAACCAGAGTCACAATCCAAAGAACTAATTCTTACAAATATTTTTGTCCTGCCCAGCTAAATCCGAAAAGGAAGACTCTTACCACTTTCCCTTGACCAGTGCCCCCCCGCTCCCAGGCAGTGGTCCCAGAAACTGACATGGTACAAATTCTTCTGAGGCTTTTGTCAGAGATCCAGGATCTCTAACTGTAGCTCCTGGACCAAGCAAGGTGTCCCAGCCAATGGTGTCCCAGATTGGGTGCCAGAAACTGTTAGGGAGAAAAAGTTTTACTCAACCCTCTTAGGTTCTCTGGCTCAGTCTGAAAATTAAACTGACAAAGGCAGATTAGCAAGAGAAAGGGGTACACATTTTATTGAACTTTTACGTATATGGGGGGGGGGCCTTCATGGGAGAATGAAGACCTGAAGAAGTGACCAGAGTAGCAAGAAACAGCAAACAAATTGTAAAGAATCGGCTAGAATGAAGGGTTTGGGCTAGGGGCAGTAAATGAAGAAGTAACTAGAAAGAGAAGGTTTAGTTTAATGAGGTTTGTTTATCCCGATTTCTTGGCCCCAAATCCCCTGTCTCTGCTGATAAGAATGTTTTCCTTCCTCCTTATACAGAGAGGGTACCTTGCACATGGGAGTTTTATGACCTGTTTCAAAGAAGAAGGGTGAAGGGGTTGGGAGGGGCCAGAGAGACCATCCTGCTTCTGTCATTTTCTCGAACTCCTTCAGTTTAAGATATTCAGTATGCTAAGGTGCCATATTTCAGGAATGACCTGAACCCCATTAATTTCTTGCTTGCTTTTCATTCCTCTGTGGACTCTCATTTTCTGCTGAAATCCTGTGGGGTGTTATCCCTGCAAAACAATTCTCAGCGAAGTAAAGGCGCTTGGAATAATAGATAATATTGTGATTATATTTAGATTTTTAAAATAATTTGTACATCCATTGTGTCCTTTAATTTTTGAAACATCCCTGTTATGTAGGTACTATAAACATCTACATCATTTGCAGTTTATAGAAAATGCTACTGTAACTCAGAGAGATTCGTTCTCCTGCTTTATTTTGAGGCTCAATTGTGCAATGGTATCCACTCACTAGACTGTAATTTGTATATATACACAAACATACACATTGTGCTATGGTTGCCGGTTTCACCAAATGAAGAAATTCTCCATTGATCTTTCCAGTGATCCGCTTAAGAGCACATTTGGTAAACAAGGAGCTCAATCTTTTCAAAACATCCTTCTTCCTTTTTGGAAAATGTCATTGGTGATTAGGTAAATTTTCTTTGGTAAGCATAACAAGCAGTAATCTACTATTAAAAAAAAGTAGCTGTGTCTCTCGTCCCTTGATAGGTCAAAATTCTATTAAAATCAATATGAAAAATATAATTAGAAAGATTTTTAAATCATATATGAAGATGTCAATGAAATAATATCAAATAGGAAAAAAAGCAGAATTGTTCTTTTCTTCTTAGTGATTTTAAAATATATTTTTCTGATTTCCAGTAATGAGCATGTATTAATGTTATAATCAGTAAAATAAATGTTAAATTATTAGAGAGATATATAATTTGAGATGACTTTTGTTCCCCAGATCACAGGTTTGTTGTTCTGTTTTTCTGGTCTCAATTTTTGAATTTATTATCAACCAACCTGGCTGTTCTACTCTCAGTTGAAAGCAAGATTTCTAAAATTAGATTAAATTGTCTCCCAGACCAAACTACCCTTCTTGGCATCCCTATTACTGGCCTTTTCGCTCAAGTCCCAAACTCCGGAATTTTTTTTTTTTTCAATCCATCTCGAGCTACTTATTTCCTCCCCAGCGTCTTTCCCTCCAGGGCACGTCTTTGTCACCGCAGTTTGAAGTTGTTTCCACATGGAATCCTTATTTTGGGCTCTCTCACTCTGGCTGGATGCCATTGCTGCCAGAGCCAGCTTTCAAAATTATATATTGGTTCATGTCACTTCCTTGCTCAAAAACCAAGTATATGGCTTCTTGGAAAAACAGTTATTCTAGTTCTTTATAAATTCAAAATGAGCTTGGTACATTCTGTGCCAGGAAGAAAAGAGGTGTTCAAAGGATGATAGGGATGTCTCAAAGGACACAGGATGACTTGACAGGATGTTCCCATTGGCCATATTTGGACCAAATGAGCATCTAAAAAAATAATAACAGTTGTGAATTATAACACATTGAATTAGAAAATCCATGAGTCCACAATGAGAGAGAAAGAGGGAGATGGGAAATGGAAGTTCTTCTGTGTAGAAAAGCAATAATTTATAAATGTAGAAGAAATGATGGGATGAAATAAGCAGCATCCTGTAACCAGTCATTGTGATAACTGGTAATCAGTGGATATGAGGATCATCAGTGGGTGGTAAAATCCATCAGTTGAAATGTTTTGGGGGGATAGGATATGACACAGTCTCAAAGTGTTACCTCACAAATTACTTACTAATTGCAAACTTGAAAATGTACGTTTATAGATCTGAAAGACACCACCTTAACGAAGAGATCAAAAGCATCACCAAGGGCAGCGAGAGCCGCCTAATGTACTCATGCCCAGCAGGTGTTTTTGTTAAAATGTTTAACCCAAGTCCAGTTGTAAGGAAATAATCAGAAAAGCCCAGATTGGTGGGACGTTCTATAAGACAATGGGCTGGGATTCTCCAAAAACAAATTAATGTTCTAAAAAACAAAAAGCTGGTAAGACTAATGTAGATTAAAGGAAACTAAAGAGATATAACCCTGTACAAAAAAGTAAAAAAAAAAAAAACATTTGCAAGATAATAGAATATCTTTTTGAGGAGAGATGTGTGCTGATGTGTTTAGGAGTGAGATATCACAGTTTCTACAACCTACTTTCAGGTGGTTCAGCAGCAAAAATGTGTCAGTAAATAATATATGTGCATGAATATATACATATATATATATAGAGAGAGAGAGAGCAAAAATGATAAAGTATCTCTCACAGAAGGTGTGTCTGGAAATAGAGTATACAGAGCTACATTGGCTATACATTCAATTTTTTGGTTAATTTGGAAAAAAATTAATGAAAGGCTATGGGGTGGGGGGGGAAGCTACTTTCCCTGAAGGATGAAATCTACTCTCCTTGATCCAGCATTCAAAGCCACCTTCTGCCTGAATATTCCAAGTCACACTCACTTTGCATGTAAGTCACTTGAGGACTGCGCCGTGTCCAACCACCCCATTTCCCCAGCATTTACAAACACGTCAATCTGGTCTTCATAAGCTTTTCTCTAATGCTCTGTAGGAACCCTCCCCCACGTCACATGAACCTACTTACCCTTACTACTCTTTGTACTGTTCTGCCTGTGAGCATTGCTCATTCTCTCTACTCCAGGGAAAATGCCCTCCTCCCCATCAATCCCATCCTCACTTGAACATAAATATGGCTTTGTAGGCTAACACCTGATACCTCCCCTCATATTCCTAAAGTGAAGGTATTCACATATCATCTTCACGTGAGAAAAGCAAAGGTCGTAGCTTATGATTCTTAGGGAACCCACCCTACCTAGAAAGAAACGTCTTCGGTATGTAAATATAGAGATTGGTCACGCTGCTTCACTGCATTAATGTGTGATCATTATTTTGATCACCGAAATTCCAGAAGAAAGGAAGAAATTTAGTAAGTTAACTAGTATCCTCTGTGGAATTCCAAACAAAAAGTTATTTTAAAAACTTACTTTAAGGATCAAGTGGGTTTGGATGAACTGTTTCTGTTTTTCTGTGGGCATTTACCCAGATTGTGTGCAGTAGGCTTGGATGAGTAGGGGGAGGTACCTAGTTGATCTTTTTTATCCACAATAGCCCCTTGTCTATTTTATGGAACTGACTGACCTCTTCCGCCTCCTCCTCCTCCTCCTCCTTCTTTTTTTTCTTCTGACCTCCTTCTTCTTTGTTTAATTTAGACACTGCTGTCGATGATCTTTTCCGCCCTTGGAATTGCTTTCTCTGGATACTGTTTGGTCATATCTGCTCTGGGCCTCGTTCAGGGTCCATACTGCCGCACCCTCGATGGCTGGGAGTATGCCTTTGAAGGCACTTCAGGACGGTAAGGAATAGTGCTCCACAAGTCAAGGGGCTCAGAAAGCCAGACAGCCTGGCTTCATGTTCATGCTCATGTTCCATGATCACTTTGGGATTCTGCGTGGGGATGTTGGTGCAGAATTTTCCTATTAGTTTAATGATACTCAGTCCAATTTCTTCCTACATAGATCTCTATTTAGATGTATTTTTGTTTTTGTTTTTGTTTTTTGCCAATCTTTTAATGTCATATGCATTCACTATTTTGAGGCTGATGTGGAGGTATCCAAATGAAAGGCGTATTTCTCCCAAACTTCAGAGCAAAGCTTTGTGGTTATTATGGTCTGGCAACTGCTGGAGCCTTGCACTTGAATGGTTCTAGCAACTCAGTCTTGTCATGTGGCCAATGCGGATGTGCGGTCTGTTATAGATGGGAAGGGGCTTGGCTTGGAGAGAATCACAGTGCCCTTGGCTGGTGTTACCCACGCTATACTGTCAGGGACAACACAGAGATTAGAACCAGGCAGCATGAGCAGCCAAGTGCAGAATGAGATCCAGGAACATGACCTGGTGCACGGATTTGTGGAGCAGCCAGGAGATAATCTGGTGTGTACTGAACAAGAGTGTAGGAAGGTAGACTTACTTAGAGGGGTGGTGGCTCAGTTAACCATCAAGCAACCCAATCCTGGATCAAGGAATACCCCACTGGCATTGTATTTACTAGTACCTGGGTTATTAGCCTGCCAGTCCCTACAGAAACAGCTCTAGAGGTAGCAGGGCCCAGACAGAGCTACAGGAGAGGTCCCCTGAATCTCTCCCTGTCTTGTCCTATGCTCAGAATTCTAATGGTATAAATTGAGAGAGTATCTCTATCACACCCCAGAGAAGTTCTAGTTTCTTCCCAGCTCCCTGTGACTGGCTCTAGGGCCCACATCTATTCAAAGTCTTGTGTGCTCACCTAGACCTGCATTGCAAAACTGCTTCTGTGCCCATAGCCACCTTCATCCTGAAGCTTCCACAAAGTACCATGTGCTGTGAGCAGAGCTCTCTCTTGGCTCAGGAGAACCTAGAAAATAGCAGGCATTTCTGAGCACTCCTGTGGGACTTACGGGCCTTAGGAAAGGGGACTCTAATGAAGAAAGTCTCACAGGGTGCAAAAATCATTATTTGGTGCCATCATCCCTGAACTTCCCCGACCCCAAAACCAAAGAGATTTCACTTTCAATGCAAGAATCTCAGACTGCCTACATGCCTCTCCATTTCTCTTTAAAGTTGCCCCTGATATTTGTATCCACTTGCTTCCAGCTACATACAAATGTTTGGAGGTGAAACATTGGAAGCCACGAGAAGTTAAGTCTCTGGTCTCTTAGAGAAGTTTCCAAGCCTTGCCAAATTCTGGGTAGAACAAGTTGGGGGGGGGCGTTGTTTGTTTGTTTGTTTGTTTGTTTGTTTTGAGAGTGAGAGAAAGAAAACATGAGCAGAGGGGAGGAGGGACAGAGGGAGAGGGAGAAGCAGACTCCCTGCCGAACAGGGAGCCTGATGTGAGGCTCGATCCCAGGACCCCAGGATCATGACCTGAGCCAAAGGCAGACCTGGATGGAACAAGTTCTACAAATTAGGTAATCATTTGTACATTTATTCAACACTTCATTGAGCATCTACTATGTCCAGGCTTTGAATTAGGTGCTGGAGAATCAAAGATAAATTACACAGTGCCACTTCCCTCTAGGGGCTCACCCAGACCTTACAGAATGTTCTGCTGAGGTGGAGCTTTCGAGTGAACGTTACCCTCGTAGCCCAGGCCCTCAATGCACAGGCCAGCACATCGGGATTCAAGTCTTCTCCATCTGCTACTGACAAACTGTGACCTGAAACAGATATCCCCGAGCCCCTGTAAACTGGAGATAATTAGTTCTACCTCCCAGAATTGACAATTAAATGGGAGGAGAGCATAAATTAGATTTAATATATTCTTAAGACATGCCAGATTTTATTATTAATGTCACTACCATGCATAATCTTTCATGCCACATGATGTCCTCCATCTGCCGGGTGGTTAGCAGGCTCAGCCCCTGGCATGGTGACTGGTGAGGATCCTGAATCAGTTCCATTCGACAAGCATTTGCTGATCCTTGCAATGTGCTAGGAATGGCCTTAGGTCTTAGGCCTGGCCATGGGGGGGGGGGTGCAAACATCACAGCAGGGTTCTCCAAGTCCACAGTTTAGTGAGGGAGTAGATATGGATGCAGATAAGACAGACTTACAATATAATGAAGTAAATGCTGTGATAGAGCCGCACATGGAGGTTGTGGAGGGAGGGAGCGTCGGAAAAAGCACCTCCCTTCCTTCCAGATCCTGCTGGTGCACTTACTACCCTGTGGTTTACACGAAGAATAAATAGCACCACAGTCCAGGAGAAAAATCAACACCCTGCAAATCATCTTGCTTTAGAGTGTTGGCCCATCTGTGCGGAGCAGGTAATGGGAACAGTCTAGAGGAAGGGTCTTGAAGACATTAGCTTCCCTGGTGTCCGAGACTGAGTCCAGAGTATGAGGGTGTATGGAATGGGTCTAGGGAAATGGTAACAAGAAATTATATTTGTATCATGCTTTATAGGTTCCAAAGTATGTTACACTCCTCTCCCCAAATATTCGTAAAAACCCCAGGGTTCGATATGTTAAGCCCATTATCTGAATAAGACTCTAGGGGTCAGAGGTGTAAATAAAGCCTCTTGTCCAAGATCCTACAGATGCAGGAGTTCCATATGGAACTTGAGAGGTAAAGTTGAGACATAAACTTGAGACATAAAGGCCTTTATTTAGCAAATCAAGAAATTCTGAGTGCTTCCTCTTCTTCCTCTTTTAAAAAACATTTTATATATTCATGAGAGAGACACAGAGAGAGAGAGGTAGAGAGAGAAGCAGGCTCGGGACTTGATCCCAGGACCTCAGGATCAGGACCTGAGCCAAATGCAGATGCTCAACCGCTGAGCCACCCTGGTGCTCCTCTCAGAGTGCTTCTGAGGGTTCTGGAGCATAGACAGTAGGAAATAAAGAAAGGGAGGAAAGAGAGAACTAAAGGAAAGGAATAAAGAGCGGTGGGGGAGAAGGAAAAACAAAGAGGAGAGAGAAGTTGTGGCGGTGGTGTTCCCCAAAATGCAGGATTCACCCTCTCCCACCACAGACACCAATGCTCCAGGCCACCTGTCCAGTAGCCAGCTTACCTTAGTTGCCAGCTCAAGAAAAAGCATATTGCTATTGACAAGATATTAATAGCTCTACCCTACAAACAGGTTTGATTATTTTTGTTTGGAGAATTTTCTGAGGAGGGCAGCTTTCCATTTTGATTCAGTTGGACAGAGTGTCACCCTTAGGAGAAAGTGCTGCTGGCCATGGCACACCTGGGAGCGGGCCCAAGTCCAGTCGCGTAGATTCAGTGTGGTTTTAAGATGATCTCGGGACTGGTTTAATTCTCACAATCCAGTGCTAAACTAGATTGTGAGACAAAATGCCATTTTTTTTTTGCATTCCCCACCTCATCACCTAAATCTTAACAGCAGTAGAGCAGCAGTGGTTTACACCAGAGGTCCTCACACTGTGGCCTTCAAACCAGCAGCAGCAGTAGCAACACTGGGAACTTAGAAATGCAAAATCTCAAGCCCCATCCAGACCTTCTGAATCGGAAACTCTTTTGGGGCGAGGTCTCTGCAATCTGCATTTTCACAAGCCCTCCAGATAATTGTTTTTGAGAGCCACCTTTCTAACGGACTTTGGGACAGAGTTGAGGAATTTCTAGCAGCATTTCCCTTTGCTATTTTGCCACATGTGTGGTTTTTATATCTAGCACAAGCCCAGCCTTGTCTCTACAGCCCAGGCTTACTTCTGGACTTCTCGGGAATAAGCAATCTATAGTTTTCTTGGCATTGACATGTGCTGACTTTTATTACTAGGGAACTCTTCAGTATGTGACTTGCCTTCTAATGGAATTAAAATCGTCTCTGAGGCAGGCACCATGTTTAAAATAAGTATAGCCCAATGCTACGCATACTATATACCCAATATATGTATCTGAATGATTTTTAAGTACTTTAATTCACATTTAATAATATTATGTATTTCAGTCAGATATATTAATTTCCCAAACATACAAGCCTTCTTACTTGGACCAAGTATTTAAGCTTGGCCATCAGTCTTGTTGACTATATTTCTTCTCTCTCTCAGTTTCCTTACAGACTCCAGCAAATGGACTGAGTGCCTGGAACCTGCACATGTAGTGGAGTGGAACATCATTTTATTTTCCATTCTCATAGCTCTCAGTGGGCTTCAAGTAATTGTTTGCCTCATCAGAGTAGTCGCTCAGTTATCCAAGATACTGTGTGGAACCTATTCTGTCATCATCCAGGTAATAGATCACCAGTAGTACCTGTACTGCCTCCACTTACCCCCCTGCCCAACGTTCAATGACTCTTGTTTAAAAGGTTTTTAGCCTCCTATCTTTTTATTCTATTCCTACTGCCCTCATCTTTACTCAAGCTCTAATAGCTTGTTTCTTCTTCTTCTTCTTCTTCTTCTTCTTCTTCTTCTTCTTCTTCTTCTTCTTCTTCCTTTTTAATATTCCAATGTGTCTGTTGGCTTGCCTACATGGATTGAGTCAATGGAATAATTATAAAATCTGCACTTGGTCCTGAATGTGAAAATAGCACAAGTGTTTTGAATGAGCAACAGTTTAGTTCTGTATAGAAATAACCCAAATCACAAAGTCTTACTATTCATTGAGAATTTCCCTGTTCATAAGATAACTGAAGGCTCACAACATTATCCCATTGGAATAATTTCTCTTCTGAATGCTGCTATATTAACCTAATAAGCATTCTTTATACGGAATCATTAGTAATTGGTTTTAAAGTAGAGAAATATGTTTTTGTCCCTGCAAAACTGCTTCTGCTCCATGTGCTAAAATACTAATGTTAATTCAGTTATGGTTGAAATTGCTTGAACTATCCAGCAAGTCCAGAGTGAAGAGAAATCATGATTGAGTTATCTTGTGTCTTATTCAACAACAAATAATGTATAACCTCCTAGTAGTTTCAAGTAGATATTTTCCTAATTCATCATGTTTTGAATATGACTATAAATTTAAGTTGCTAAATGTAATCATGGATAATTAATCAAGCCAAATTTACTACTTTTACTCACTTTCTTTTTCTTTTTTCATAGCCTGGAATCATTTGAATGAGGACAAGAATATTTTCCATTATCAAGATATACCATCTGTCTGTATCACATCTACTGTATAGACCTTAAGGCAATATTCAAATGATGGTGGTTTCTCCATTTGGTGCTTTTTTGCCTGTTTATACAATTTACAGTCCCCCCTGGAAGTGCCAATTAGGCTACCCTTCCATTTAGATTTTTTCCTAAGCACTATATATCAGGATCTTCAGAAAGTCCATACTCTTTGGTCAAACAAATCCATTTTCAATAATCTATACTATGGAAATACATGAGAAAAGAAGATAAAATTTTATGTAAATACAAATAATACAATATTATTTACTATTCTAGAAAATTAGAAATACCCCGAAGTCTAATTTTAGGGGAAGGATTAAATCAAGAGTAGTACATTAGTTGTAATATTATGTAGCCATTACAAATTATGTTACGCAGTCATTACAAATTATATCCTAGACATTAAGAATACTGTTAAATGAAAAAGCAGATTACAAACAGTGGTATACAGTGGTATAAACATAACCATATAGAACAAACATCAAATCTTCAAAGTTTAGGAGAAAAACTAAATCTAGAAGGATTTACAGAAAAATGTCAACTGTCATTGGTCTGGATCGTAGGTGACTTTTCCTGCTTTTCTCTATTTCCCAAGTTTTCTTTATCATGTTTTATAATTAAAACATATTTTAATACTCATATTTTTACTATTAAAATTTTTTGCTTTTATCCAACCTTTAAAGATATGTGCTTTTTCCCGCCTTGAGTATCTGTAAACATCATAATACAATGCTTTAATCAGTGTTCAATAAGGAAAGTATTGAGATACATAAGACATAAAAAAAAGTTTTATATAAATTTATATAATCTAACTGAGTCTTTAGCCTTATTTTGTCATTCCTAATGATGAGTGTGGTAGGCTACAAGAGGTAACCTTGAAATAAATGAGTAGTTGAGGACATGCTCAATGAGTTAAAGAAAGTGACCACTGACCAATTGATACCTATGTCATAGGGAGTTATCACTACCTGTATGTATAGAAAAAAATTTTAGTGAAACATCTAGAAACTTTCTGTCTATATACTTACCATGACTTCCTTGAGAACAGCAACCATGTTATATATTTTCCCACCATCCATAGGACATAGCACAAAGTGGGCATAGTAGACACTCAATGTTGGATATTCATGCCAGGCCCGTCTGCTCTTCATGGCTACTCTGCTGAACACCTGTCTCCATCATAGGCCCACTGGGCCATAACACTTCTGCCACTTGCCCATTGCTCTCCTCCATGAACACTGTCAACAATGCTCTGTCAACACCTGCTCTGTGCCAAAGTTGGGCAGCAGCCTGGGGGAAGAGGGGGAAAATGCTTCTCTCCTTGATATCTGACCTGCCCACATCCTTCTTTAAGGGAAGCTGCACTGTTGGCAGCCCTTGCTGTTATAAGTATCTTGAAAGCAAGCCATGTTGTATTTCAGATCTTCTCCATGCCCTGGACCCAGCTGAAAGAATTGGGATGGGGACCCAAGCCACGGGCAGCCTATTGTTGCCTATTAGCTCTGACTCAGCCAAGAGTGAAACGCCATCAAAATGAGATTAGTGGTCATTCTTACTTGAGAATCTGAACTCAAGGAAGGCAGGAATCAAGCAACCAGTCAGTGCTGTCAGGAAAGTAAAGGGTGAGAAAAGACGCCAACACACTCAACATACAGAGAGTATCTAACTACTCCACCAAGCCCATAAACTTGTCATATTCAGCACCCACTTCTTTTAGTTCTCCCAACCCCTTCTTAACCCTCTTGTAAACAGACTTCCGGCAGGTCAATCCCACCAGTTTGTCAGACACATTCAGACTGTCTCAGTCTTGTTTAGGTACAATATGGCACCATACCTTGAGTGGACCACGAGTAGAGGTCAGCTGAACCACTCCACCACAGAATTGGAAACATTGTCTAAGAACAGGGTTGCAGCCAAATGCAGTACAGCATATGTATCAGTAAATCAAATATTAACACAGCCACCCCAAATTTTGTATTTAAAGAGCACTTGCTAATGATGTGTTTTTAAGGAAAAAAGCTGGATACAAATATATGTGTGCAGCGTGAGCCCAAACTTTTAAATAACCTGTAGACACGCACAAACCTTCAGATACAGACAAAAAGGACTGAAGCAACACGTGAATGTTAATAGTTAATAATTATCCCCTAATGGGGGATTATGACTTCTGTTTGTTTTCTCTATATTGTTCTATATTTTCAAATTTTCATTTGAAAATGTGTTACTTGAATAACGAGAAAAAAATAAACCCCATTTAAAAAAGGAAGTATTCGCTCATCCTTTCTGTAAAATCTGTTTAAGGGGCTTAAAATAAAAAAGCACTAAAAATAAAGGTATGTGTGTGATATCCCCTTTTCTTATTCTTCTCATTTTCCCGTTCTTAGACTAAATATTGCTAATTTTAATTGAGAATGAATTCTATTTTGTGCATTTGTTTTTATGTTTCCCATTTCTCTCTTAGTTCCCTTGCTTCTATCTCATTGTAATTTTCCTAACTTCTTAAATTTAATGCCTAGCCTTTTAATTTTCAACATTTCTTTTTCTTAAAATAAAGATTTAAGACCATGCACTTTTTCTTTAAGTACTACTTTGGTTTCAACTCCTGAGTGTTGAAATGTATTTTCCCTATTATCTAGTTGTAAAGTTTTCCACTTTCCTTTATGATTTATTTTTCCATCTGTGTGTTTTTATTTTTTTTAAAGATTTTATTTATTTATTCATGAGAGACAGAGAGAGAAAGGCAGAGCCATAGTAGGAGGGAGAAGCAGGCTCCTGTGCAGAGCCTGATGAGGAACTCGGTCTTAGCCTGAGGATCATAACCTGAGCCAAAGGCAGACACCTAACCATTGAGTCACCCAGGTGTCCCCATCTATGTGTTTTTAAATGTGATTTAAAATTCCCAAATATGTGAGGTTTTTTTAAATTGATTTACAACTTAATTGTATTGTGACTACACAATATGGTCTCTATGATTCTGACACTTCGAACATTTTTAAAACATGTTTTATGGTTACTACTTGTAAATATTTTATGTACTTTAAAAGTATATATTTTTCCAAAAATTGGGTGCAAGATTCTATAATGTCCATTAGATGAAGTTGTTAATTTTGTCTTTTAGATCCTCCGCATTTTTCCTTACAATCTTAATTACATCAGGAAACAGTGTTTGGCACATGAATGTGTTTATAAGTCTATAACACAGTGGTTAAAGATGTACTCTGGAGTCAGAATGTTCAGATTCAAATCTGGACCCTGCCTTATTAACTGTATGATCCTGGTCAAGTTTACTTACAGTATCTGTACCTCAGTTCCTAAATTTGTAAAGGAGGTTTAAGAATTGCTGTAGGGCACCTGGGTGGCTCAGTAGGTTAAGCATCCAACTCTTGAATTCAGTTCAGGTCGTGATCTCAGGGTTGTGAGATCAGCCCCACATCCTGCTCCATGCTGGGCATGGAGCCTGCTTAAGATTCTCTCTCCCTACCCTTCCCTTTGTTCCCCCTCCCCTTCTAAAATATAAAGATAAAAATAAAATAATAGAGGCGTGCGGATTGTGAGTTGGTACATAAAAAAACTCTTAGAACCAGGGTGACTTGGGGGCACGTGGGTGGCTCATCTGCCTTTGACTCAGGTTGTGATCCCAGAGTCCTGGATGGAGTCCACATCAGGTTCCCTGCAGGGAGCCTGTTTCTCCCTCTGCCTGTGGCTCTCCTCTCTCTATGTGTCTCTCGTGAATAAATAAACAAAATCTTAAAAAAAAAAAAAAACCCAGGGTGACTAAAATCAGAACCCAGTGTAGTTGGGGCAGATTTGGGGTGGCAGAGGTAAGAGGCAGGCAATGCTAGGCTAGGTACAGTGCAAGACAGGTCTGCCCTTCCTTTCATCTCATGCTTGGAGAGGGCTAACATAATAACCATCAGAATCCGGTTTCTAAAACCTCAGCCTCTGCTCTCTCTCTATATTTCCATCTCACTGAAAAGCCACAAGGAAAGAGGGTAATTCAAGGGTACTATTATGAAAACCCCAACTATTTATATTCAGAATGACTCCTACCAGTTCTGCTTCCTGCTTTGTGAGATGAAGCCAGGAATTAGGGACACGATTCCAGTCCCAGAGGAACTGGGATATCTAGTAGGAAACCAAGTCAAGAAGTCAAGCTTTAGTGTGTGTAATTGGGTAGGGCAGGACACACAAACCCGGCCACTAAAATCCTTTTACTAGATGTGATGCCTGGCTAGTCTCGTCAGAGGCAACCCCTGCCTGACACAAAGAATATAACCAATTCAAATTAAATGCTTTTTCTGCATTAATATGAAAACACGTGTGCACACCCACATCTACTTTCACTCCTGCCCCAAATCACACTAAATTTATAATGAAGTTTTTTTAAAAGACATAAACCAACAAATATGCAGAGATTAGGAGAAGAGACAACAGCAATAAGATTGTGGAAGCAAAACATAACTGACAAAACCAACTCATGAAACATGAAAATCCGGAGTTCTGGAAGGGAGGGTGGGGAGCAGAGAGCCAGAGTAATTTACATGTCAGAATCTTCAAAAGATTCCCAAATGGATAGCACCAGGGTACATGGGGAGCTAGGAGTAAAGGAAGACCACCGAAACAAGGATTGGGTGACTTCCTGATATCCCTTCTCCTCTCTATGTTATTGGAAAGCAGCAGACATTTGAAAGTTTATTCCCTGGAAAGGGTAAAATAGAGGGTCTCTGAATTGGAGGGAACTAGATTCACCAAAGACATGGACACTGCACCAAAACCAGAGACATTAAGTGACTAGTACATTCTGAATGAGGAATACTGAGACACAACTGCTCCCAAGCCCTTTTAATCCACTCAGATCTCAGAATACTGGTAGCCAAAATTTTACCTTCCACATTGGAGCCTCTTGTAGGAAGTCTGGCCAGTGCATGAGGGAAAACTTAGAAACTGATTGTGGTAGGCTGAGTAATAACCCCCCAAAATGTACATGTCCTAATCCCAGGAGCCTGTGAATATGTTACCTGGAAAGAGACTTTGCCAGCGTGATTAAATTAAGGATTTAATTTAATTTAATTTAAAAACATTTTTAAAAATATTTAAAATATTTTATTTATTTATTCATGAGAGACACACAGAAAGAGCGAGAGAGGCAGAGACATAGGCAGAGGGAGAAGCAGGCTTTCCAAGGGGAGATTCGATCCCAGGACCCTGGGATCACACCCTGAGCTGAAGGCAGATATTCAACCACTGAGCTACCCAAGTGCCCCTAAATTAAGGTTTTTAAAATGAAGAGATTATTCAGGATTATCCAGGCAAATCCAATGTAATCACAAAGGTCGTTACAGGAGGAAGACAGGAATATCACTTTCAGAGAGAGAAGACAAGGACAGAAAGAGACATCAGACAGGAGAGAAGCTGCTACACTTCTGGCTTTGATGATGGAGGAAGGGGATCAATCAAGGAACACAGGCAGCCCGTGGAAGTGGAAAAGTCAAGGAATTGGATTTTCATCTAGAACCTCCAGAGGAACTCAGGCCTGCCAATGTCTTGATTTTAGTCCACTGAAGCTGATTTTGGACTTCCACTCTTCAGAACTGTAAGATAAATGAACTTGTGTGGTTTTCTGTCACTAAGTTTGTAGTTACTTGTCACCATAGCAATAGGAAACGAATATAGTGACATTTGCAATTCTTCAACAAATAGCTCACCCAGTTTACCCAACAGTGAAGTCCAGGATCAATAAGCCCTACGCATACACACTCAACTTGCAATCAGCTCTTCCCTTCATTCCTAATCATAAGCAGATAGACAAGAGTCCCCACACATCTGAGGAATGCTTTTTACATGAAAGATAGAAGCTAAAACAAATGTGAATAAACACTGATTTGGAGGAGACAAACTTGGAAAGAAGACTTTAAAAAATATGTATCGTGAATTCCTCACGAAGATAAGGTTCTGTGTTCATGAAAAAAAGACAAGAATGCTACTTAAGGATACCTGGGTGACTCCCTCATTTAAGCATTTGCCTTCAGCTCAAGTTGAGATCCCAGGGCCCTGTGATGGAGTCCTGCATTGTGCTCCCTGCTCAGAGGGGAGTCTGCTTCTCCCTCTGCCCTCTCTCTCTCTCTCTCTCTCTCTCTCTGTCCCCTTCCCCACTAGTGCTCATGCTCTTTCTCTCACAAAAATAAATAAATTTTTTTTAAAAATGCTATTTGAAAAGAAACATTTGAAGAACAAAAACAACAAATCTTAGAAATCAAGAATAAGATAGCATAAATGAAAAACTCAATAGACAATTTGGCAAATGAAGTCAAGGAATCACTTGGAGACTGCAGCAAAAAGAATAAGAGTTTTTTTTTTTTTAAATGGGGCAAAAAATAAGGAAAATCAGAAGACCAGTGAGTCTGGGATGCCTGGGTGGCTCAGCGGTTGAGCATCTGCCTTCGGTCAGGGTGTGATCTTGGTTGGAGGACATCAAGAGTCCCACATCGGGATCCTTGCAAGGAGCCTGCTTCTCCCTCTGCCTGTGTCTCTGCCTCTCTCTCTGTGTGTCTCTGTGTCTCTCATGAATGCATAAATAAAATCTTAAAAAAAAAAAAAGAAAACCAGTCAAAGAAGTCAAACCACATAATATGAATTTCTAGAAAGAGATAACAGACAAAATGGAGACAGAAATAATTTTAAGATTTTATTTATTTACTTATTTTAGAGAATTGAGCATGCAAGAGTAGGGGAGGGGTAAAAGGCAAGGAAGAGAATTTTGAGCAGACTGTGTGCTGAGCATGAAGCCTGACATAGGGCTGGATCTCATGACCCTGAGATTAGGGCCTGAGCTGAAACCATGAGTCAGACATTTAACCGACTGAGCCACCCAGGTATGCCTGGGCAGAAATAATTTTAATGCAAGAAAATTTCATGATATTGAAGAGCATGAGTAACGAGATAGAAAAGGTATACCAAGGGAAGTTTTGAAACCCCTGACTGAAAGAGGATATTCTATAACCTTCCAGATAAAAAAAAGAACAGGTCACATAGAAAGTATCAGGAATCATACTGGCTCTAGATTTCTAAACAGCTGGATTAGAGAAAGACTGGAGCAATGCCTTTTAAATTTTGAAGATTACTTCCATGACACCTGACATTTTCTGATGAGTAAGTTCTCAAAACAATCACCTTCCCAGGAAGCTCCTGGAGAATGCACTCCACCAAAACAGGAGAATTCTCCCTCCACGAAGAGGAAGAAATAAGATTCAGGAAACAGGAGATAGATCACAGAAGAGAGGTAAGGGGAATTCCCAGAAAGAAGGAAGAGTGTCCCAGAATAACACCTGTTCTCCAGGAGTAGAACAAGCAAGTCCACTGGAGCACTATGACTTGGGAGACAAGTTGAGGGCAGTCGTCACCAAGAGCCCTGGTCCGAATGTCCTATCCTTTTACCTTGAGGATAGCATGACGGGGTGAGATTTTAATCTATACTCGGTCAGGCCTAACCATGTGCTGCTGATGTTCCTGCTCTCACTTCTGTTGGCCACCATTTGAATCGTCTGAAGACACTCACTTCACTCTCCAGGAATGCCCCTCTGTCCACATCTGAGGGTTGACAGGCCACAACAGGAACCAAATTGTTCTATTTACCTTCTCCCAGGAGCCTTCAGCCAACCGTTGCACGGTTGCCTCTTTCTTAACACAGACAGGTTTATGTTTGCTGTTATTTTTTTTTCTTCAAAAGTAAACAGCATATTGTTTGGGGATAGAGATCTAGATAAAATGATACAGGACAGAACAACTTGTTTTCCAGGGAAAGTCCTGGTGCTCACCGAGGTGGATTCCAGTGTCACCCTGGCTGTTCCTGGGTCTTTAACAATCAGTTCTGGATTTCATATAAAGGGCTTTTTTGGGAAGGCCTGGGGAATTCTAACTCAAGGAAAGTCTCAAGCACAGCAGTGCAGGAACTTGCATTAGTAGGGAGGTTTGGGGGCTTTTTCGATGTTCTCCAGATTTATAAGCAAGCCTCGGTGCAGCCTGGATCTGGTCCTCTGTGGTCTCCGTGGCCCTCCATGGTGGCCTCAGCTGCTGGAGCACCCAGAGGAACTCTGGTTGTGGAATACTTCATAACTTGTCACTCCAGGCACTAGGGTTAATATATTTGAGTGATTCTAAAGATGTTTAGAGAAATTTATTTTTACTTACAAACTTGGGAGCCTGAGATCTTTAGAGAACAACTCAATATAGCTTCTGGACTCCCCCTCCTCCCTTTTATTTTCCATGAGACTCCAGTTCTCTGTTTTCAGAACCACTGTTATCTAATGTAGAGATATAACAGAAGATACTCAGTGGAAGCTGGAACTCCTTTAGGTTGAGAGTTGAGCTTTCCTCTGCAAACCAAGGATGCAGAACTCTGCTGAATGAGTACCACTGAGCAATCTTAGCCTCAGGGCATCCAGATAAAGCTGATCCTGCAGGGCCTAGAAAAAAGAACCCTAGGAAATGAGTAAAATGTGGACATGTCCATTCCAGGGAGCAGGAAGAGGTACTCTGGCCGAGTCCTGCAGCGTTAGGGAATCTATCAGCTCCAGCACGGTGGAACTCTCTAGAAGTACAGATTCCACCTGTCACGCTGGAGTCTTTCATTAGCTTCTCTGAACTGGAAAACGAGGCTCTTGGGAGCCTTTTGGTATTCTTGGGTATGATGAGGCAAGTCTCACTGCCCTGCATCCGAGTTCTAGGCCGACTCTTCGCCTATCTTGGCAGAGGCAGTAGCACCCAGCCCTGGGGTAAAGGCAGGAAGATTGAAGAAAAATATTTGCAAGAATCCTGGAGGCAGTTCCTGGTATCTTGGGTCAGTTTCTATAATGCCATAAACCCCTAAGGATGAGCTCCTTTGGATCTGAAGATCTAAAAGGATAGCCAAGGGGAAAGATTAAGGCAGGTTCAAAGAGTTCAGAGGCCCAGGTGAGGTTACTTTCATTAATTCTAGGTTTTCTGGAACTCAGTAATCAGAGATAGGCTTTGATGCCTTATGTTAATAAGAGCTATGAGTGGGGGGCCCTAGGTGGCTCAGTCAGTTAAGCACCTGCCTTTAGCTTGGGTCATGATCCCAGGGTCCTGGGATCCAGCCCCATGTTGGGCTCCCTACTCAGTGTGGAGTCTGCTGCTCTCTCTCCCCCACCCCGCCACCACCCAGCATGTGTGCATGTGCTCTCTTACTCAAACAAATGAATAAAATCTTTTTAAAAAGAGTTATAAGTTAATAGTAAAATCGTTGAGTAAAAGTATGTTTGGGGAATAAAATGTGTACTTGATCTCAAAGATCACCTTTGAAATTCCTCATAAATTACAAAGGGAAACAGATACCTTTTCTTCATGGAGATAGGTGACATCACCCTCTCTGAGTGACCCAACTGAACGTAGTAGATATGTCAGTGCCTCTCTCATTTCCCCTCAGTCCACCCTGCAGGGCTTCTGCAGATAGTTCCAGTACAGACAGATGACTTTCTGCATTTCTCTCCCTGAATATATTCTCTCTGGGTGTAGGAGCATTGCTTGCACAGCACAGAAGCCAGAAGCCAGAAGGACCTGGGAGTCAACAGCCCAGCAGAGGCCTTTAGGTCAGTAAATTCCTCCTTGTTCTTTGATAGGGTAGTTCTCAGGGGGTATTATCCAGGTTCTCAAAGAATTCCCAGTCTGACTGAACCCCAGTTACCCACGGCATTAACTCACTCACTTTATTGGCCTCTTTCCCTGCCCTGCTTCACTTCCCAGTGCCAGTTAAATGTATATATTGCAGGACCAAAAAGTCACTGAAAGTAATTGGGAACTACTCAAATACAGTAGGTGATTGAGTAGGTCTTGACAAATAAGGACCTGGCAGGGTCAAGTTAGCACATGTTTGAAGAAAAATCACAGAATTGTGACAGGCTAAATGTGTCAAAAGAGTGATTTGAATATTATGCATTTAGAGATGCCTTAGGGGTCCCTTCAGTATGTAGGCAAATGACCCTAATTGTGAGAGTGCTACATGTATCAAAAGTGAAATGAAGGAGTCTCTATTGTGCTCCCTAAAAGAAAAAAAAAATTGTCGACAAAAATGATAACATTTAAATCCAAGTACAACTTGATTTGTTTTGGCTTTATCTTAAGATTTGGCACAGACTTATAGGCCTACTCAAAATTGTGTTAGGTGTGAGATGAAACCATGTGTAACTCATTTTTATAAATAAAAAAAAGATTTCAAGTGATGTAAAATAAAATAAGCCGTTTTTCTTAATTGGTTTCATTTCTAACAATAAAATCCTAATCAAATATTTTGTTCTCAGTCTCAAATGGATTTAGTTTAGGTGGCCATTTTTCAGTAACAGCGATCTTTGGTTATTTTATCTACATTTGGGTTTACAATGTCATTTGGAGGGCAGGGGTGGAATTCATCTGCCACTTGAAACCCTGCTTCATTGGGAGAAAAGTCATCAGGAGGTTCAAAGGATGAATTATAAATCAATTTTTGCAATCTATCCATTTTTTAAGCCAATAGCAGCTAAAGAGAAACACACAGGAATGTGAATATTCTAGTAAATGTAGATATTCTCAAAGTCATCAACCTGGGAGATTACACAGACATTTTCACGATTAGGTCATGGTTCCAAATCATTGTTGGGTCTTCTCTTCTGGTTGTCCTGAAATTCTGTGGCAATATATTTTTTTTTAATGTCTTTTAAAATGGCAGATACTCATCCACCAAAGTTGGGTTGATTTTAGTAATGTGATAAGTAAACAAGCCAGGCAATATGTTTGAGACTACATATAAGAAATGAGATTTCTGTTGTCTGGCCATATTTCATGTGTGGCTCTACCATCAGCAACAGACCCTCATTAAACTGCTGTATTTTATAAATGTTATTACTCTCTTAGTGATTGGCATAGACTGGGCACAAAAAAAAATCTCTCCATGGGTATCTGTTGAATGTTGAATAAATGAGTGAAGACATGACTTCCTATTTATGAGCCATTCACACATACAGTGAAGTAGAAATGGCTCATAGTTGGTAAACAAAAGGGGCAAAAGAGTTTCTCCAATACAGTTCTCTATCAATCCCTTCACCTTATATCCCAGTATTTCTGGCCAGTTGAATATCTCTGAGCTGTATCAGACCCCCTCAGTCCCTCCCCTACAAAAGTCCCCATTTGCTCCTGAAAACAGGAGTGGAGGCTCTGCTAATTTTGATTAATCTGGCTACTTAAAATTGTTCTGTTTTCTTTGCAGAATTTTCATTTACAAAATCACTGTTTGCTCATCATTACAGATACTAGGAAGAACTTGGACAGGCAGGATTAGCCAGCACTGTATTGTCATATCAGGAAAAAAAAAAAGTTTTCTCGTGCACCGTTGTGTCATATTTGCATCTGAAAATAGGAAGTGGGAACATGCTAAAGGACCTGCAGCATGATGTCCACAGAGCCACCAGTTCCTGGTTCCATCAAGTCATTATCTTATAACTTAGTGTGAAAACCACCAGCAAAGTAGATAAAATAGTGAAGCAGAGCGACATTCGGGTTTGTGGACATGGAAGGATCCTTTAAAGTAATCTGGCATGACAGTTTGTAACGAAGAGGAAAATGCTTGGAGTACAGAGAGGATAATTTGCTTTCCCAGCATAGCACCACGTTACTTATAAACTTGAATTCTGGAGCCCAAATGCCTGGGTGTTCCAATTCTGGCTTTGTCTTTTGCCAGCTTCGTAGCTCTGGGAGGGAGTTTTACCTTCCTTCTTGCTTTAGTTTTCTCAGTCTCCAGGCTGTAGAGATTAAATAAGTCAAACTCATAAAGTGCTTAACATATAAGAAAGCACCCCACAAATTGTCATCATTGTTGCTGCTTCTGTTTTTCCAGGTCACTTGGCTGGTTTTAGGGTATCCTACAATGCAGCCATTCAACAAATATTTATTAGGCACATACTTTGAGCCAAGCACTGTTCTCATCACCAACAAAACCAACAAAATTTTGTGCCCTTATGGAGCTTACATTTTAGTAAAAAGAGACAGACAATAAATTATAAACCTGATAAAGAAGATTTTATAGTAAGTTGGAAGATACATGCTATGGACAAGAGGAAAAGCTGGGGGGAATCCCACGTGCTAGGGAGGACAGAGGTGGAGCAGGTGTTGATATTAAACCATATGGTCGGGGGACCCCTCACTGAGAGGGTGACATTTAGATCAAGGCCTGGTGGAGATGAAGAAGGGAGCCCCGAGGATACCAGAGGGGCAGCGTTCGGGCAGAGGAGAGGTCAGTGCAGAAGCCTTCTGTTGCAGGTGTGGCTGGTGTGTCCGAGGAGCAGCAAGGAGGCAAGCCTGCTCAGAGCAGAGCGAGCGAAGGAGAGAAGAGTGGAGATGGGAGAAAAGAGGTAATGGGAAGTGAAACCATTAGGGAACTTTGAAAGCCATTGAAGGGACTTTAGATCTTACACCACAAGAAATAGGGTGCCTGTGCAAGGCTTTGAGAAGAGAAGTGGCCTGATGGAACCTAGTAATGTAAAGGGTCACTCAGGCCTCTGATTAAGAACAGATTGGAGTGAGGCAAGAGTAGAAACAGGGAAACTATTTAGAAGACTCTTACAGTTCCCTATCGGGGCACAGTGGTGGCTTGAGCCAGGGAAGTGTCAGTAGAGGTGGTGAGAAGTGGCTGGATCTTAGGTTATACTTTGAACAGGTGACAGACTGGATGTGAAATGTGAGAAAGAGAGGAGCTATGGATGAATCCCAAATTGTTGGCCTGGCTTTTTAGAAGACTGGAGGTGCCATTAACTGAGATGAAGAAGGCCGTGAATGGAATGGCTTTAGGAGGTTGAGCAAGATCAATCTGGTTTTATAATTCTTATTCTTGTTTTTCCATAGGGGAGATGCTTTCCTTTTTCTGACTTCTTTCAAGATTTTCTCTCTAGATTTGGTCTTCTGTAGTTTGATGGTTTTTTGATATTTACTCCAGCATTTGTTCTCTAAGCTGCTCGAATTGGTAGTTTGGTATTGGTCACTAATTTTGGAAAGTCCTTGGTCCTTATGAGTTCAAAAATATATTTTACTCCATTTCTTTCATACTTCTCCTTCTGGCACTCCAATTATGTTACATCTTTTGAAATTATCTCATAGTTCCAGGATATTGTGGGTATGCGTGTGTTTTTGTTTTCATTCTTTTTTCTCTTTGCATTTCACTTTTGGAAATTTCTATTGACTGATCCTTAAGCTCACCAATTCTCTCCTTGTATGTCTAAAGAAGCATTAGAAGCACTTTTATTTCTGTTACAATGTTTTTGATTTCTAGCATTTTCTTTTGATTCTTTTTTTAATTTTTATCTCTCTACTTGCATTACTTTTCTAATAGGTTTAAGAAAAGTTGTCAGGATGCCTGGGTGGCTCAGTAGTTACGTGTGTGCCTTCAGCTCAGGGTGTGATCCTGGAGTCCCGGAATCCAGTCCCACATCGGGCTCCCTGCATGGAGCTTGCTTCTCCCTCTGCCTGTGTCTCTGCTGCTGTCTCTCTCTGTGTCTCTCATGAAAAAATAAATAAATTTTCTTCTTTAAAAAAAGAAAAGTTGTTGATTGCTGGTTTGTCCAGTGTTTCTTGTTATAAGGATGGCAGTGATGACTTCCAAGCTCTTAACATGTTGGACCTAAGAATGAAAGTCTTAGAAGTTCATATTTGGGCATGTTGAGTTTGAGGTGTCCATTAGGTTGTTGCTATTTCAAGTGTGGCTCACGGGCCTACAGCCCTGGCATCACTAGGGGGGCAGCACAGAAATGTAGAACATCAGGCTCTACCTCAGACCTGCAGACTCAGAATCTACATTTTAGAAGACCCTCAGATTTTGGGGGGATTCATCTACACATAAATGTTTCCCAAGTGCTGTATTAAACAACCAAGTGAAGATGTCAAGTAGACCACCATGTATACTGGAATTAGGCAGGGAGGTCCAGATTGGAGACATACATTTCTGATTTTTTGTCATGTTGATACTATTTCATTAGTAGCCATGTCATGGATTTCTTTTCCTAGGGGAAATAAGTGCCAGTGCACTCCAACCAAACCACAGGAATACACTTGTTATTGAATAAGTTGTGTTTATTGCTTGTTGCACTGAAAGCCAACACATACCATGGAGAACCATGAAATATCTCAGAAAAAGGATTACAAAAGGACTTATAGGATTGGTGCTTGTGTTAGGTGACTTGAGGGATGTTTATAGAAGCAGGGCTTTGCTCTGGATTGGATGTGTTAGGGTTGATTCTATGATTAGATGTCTTAATAAATCTTATCTAGAAGTCAGGAGGAAAGAAGCAAAGCCAAAGTTATAACTGGTGAAGAAGCAACAGTTAGTTATTGTCAGGGTAAGGGAATACTTGATTATTTTAAAGGTTTGGACTATGTTCCTATTCCTCATGTGTGTTCAGACATTATTCCGGAGTGGACTTTTTTTTGGTGGGGGGGTCTTGATTCAGTGTGGTCACAGTGGTGTTGTCTGATGTTACAGTTCTGGAAATTTTATGTATCCGATAGAAGGAAAACACCAAGATCTAACTGTGATTCCCAGGACAAGGCCTACCTGATAGTATCAGGCCAGCTCCAAATAACAGGGGCTGTTTTTTTCTTTCTATTGAGCTTCAGCATCTTCCCACTATTTCCTTCTATGCCTTGTTTTGTGGGCATCTGGTCCCTTATGGAGTCTACCCCATACTGTAAAAGCTTGCAGTTTACATAGTTCTAAGTGTTTCACAGTGTCCTGTGAGAAGGGCACAGGGCTCTAGCTTAAGTGTACCTATCTGCCCCAGCTGCCAGTTGCTCTACTGATTTAAACTCTTCTAATCTGGTTGATGGTTGCTCAGAGTTGCCCAGAGTAGCAGGTAGGGAGTTTGAATGTAGTAAGAATGTAGGTAGTAAGAATGTCCACCAGGCTTTAAGGTCTGGGTTTAAATTGGTAAGTTCTTTAAAAGCCCCCAAATTTTCATTTCCTCAACTCTAAACATCCCTTTCACAATTTGCTGACACAATTAAAGCTACTGTTTAGAAAGTGACGATCTGACTTTTAACAAATAGTGGTTATTGCTAGAAGAAATAGAAAGACTGAGAATGGATGTAAAAGTTGATAACATCTTTCCCATTGTCTTTAAACCCCACATCATTGATATCCCGTTGGTCTGCCTTGTTGGAAGATACAATTAAAGTTATATACTCTGATGAAAACTTAGCATTTATTGGTAATATAGAAGTATATATACTTAAACTATTGAAGCCAATTAATAAGATCACATGGAAGAAACATTTGACTTGGAATCCAGTGATTTCTGTTTGAACCCTGGCACCATAACTTGGAAGCGTACATCCTACAGTGAGTTACTAGACCCTCTGAGCTTTAGATACTTCATGTATTAAACAGGTATAAGAGTAAGGGTGAGGGAGAATGTTCTGAAGATTACATTTTGAAGAATAATGGTATTTTTATATATTATAAAGCTTTTTACAAACATAAGGTGCTAGTATCATTAGATCCTTATGCATATTTTTGTGTGCTCTCTTTCCTCTTAAATGGTTTTCAGCTGTGGAATGGAAAAACCAGGAAGGAATCCAAATTTTCCTCCAAGGTGTTTGAGCTTACACCTTTGGGCCAAATTCAACAAAGCTTAGCTAACTAAGTTGCCTTATGTTCTCGGGCTACCAACCAAGAATATAGTCAAATAATGGTGACCAACTTCAAATACTGCTGTCCCAAAAGACGGATCTATTGAGGGCTATGCAGGAGGGAAGGACAGAAATTGTCATCTTGCCAAGCCATATTATATAATATTAGAGAAGAAAAAGTGCTTCCTTCCAATCTCACCTACCCACTGACTCACAAAAAAAAAAAAAAAAAAAAAGGAGAAGAAGAACAAAAACAAGAACAACTAGAAGAAGCCAGTCTCCCTAGTCATTTTTTGAGAAGAAAAACACACAATGAATGTTTATCAACACCATTTTCATTGTCTGGGGGGAGGATGCTTCCCTTTCTTTAATAGGCTGAAGGTAAGTCTTCATAGCAGCCCTGAGCTTCAATTGTTATTATCTTTGTGTTACAGATATGGGGACTGGGTTCAGAAGGATTATTCAAGTCATCCCAAATCACATAGCTAGTATACAGTGGAGCTGGGAACTGGGGATACATCTGTTTGATTTGAACAATGTAGACGTTACACTTCTTGGGGGTACTTAAAAAAAAAGTCAGCTGAGTGGGTCTTCTATTATCCACATTCCAGAGTAAAATTAATGTTTCTGGGAGGATGAGGAAAGAAGTCACAGAATTTCAGGACAAAGGGATATTGGAAAGCCGATTTAAGGAATCCCGCCCTCCTGCCTGATGGATTCTTTCCCAGTTGCTGGGTAGGCCACAGTGATGAGGAAGGTGATTAGGTTGTTCCATATACAGAACTAAATATGTGAGACTGTAGCTTCCAACTATGCAAATCCATGGATCTCCTCCTTGAGTCTAGAGAGCCAGTTTCTAACCCCTCTCTCTTGTGAGATCCACTGTGTCTGATCTGGGTCTTCTTCTCAACCCTTTCAACTGTTTTCCAAAGGGTGCCATTTGTGAAACCCTTCTTGATTTACCTGTGGGTAGTTTTTCCACACACTAAGGTCCTTCCAGGCCTAGGTTTTCTGAATTCCTTCCAGCATCTGCTGGTGACGTTAAGACCTGCCAAAGCAGTGGATTATTTACCTAACTTCTTTTTAAAACTCACCTACGAATTCACAAATGTGAATTTTTGTGACATAACAGCCCAGAAGTTTTTATTTCTTTTTTTTCCATAGTATTTATTCTTAAATTTAATGCCAAACAATCTCTTATGGGGAAACATAGATGGATAATGTCTTTGTGCAGAAGTTTTTATTTCTGTAGAATTTAGTAACTGTTGCTTATAGGGAAGAGTCAGAGCCTCATTATTTTTTAATCCAAGAAAGAAAAAAATGCAAATACTTTGTTGATTTTTAAATCAAGTAATATAGAAATGTATTCTCCTTATAAATAATAATTTAAATATTTTCCTTTAAATATAATCCTCTCTCTTCTCAGAGCTGTTTTTAATTTGATATGTGCCCTTCTGGGCACTTCCTTAAGTGTGTATAGACATCTGTATGCATACCAGGAAAAATATTTTTTAATTTTGTGTTTTAAAACATAAATGAATTATATTCATAATAGAAAAAAATGCTTCAATTAAAATGAAGGAAGTAGACTTCTAGGCAATGATATATAATATAAAGGTCTCTAAGAAATGTAGTTGAGGAATAAAGGCAAGCTACAAAATAATACATGCTATATGATAGCCCTGCCTTAACATTTCTAAATGTGGATTTCAAACCTAAACAGAATACCACTCTAACTGTTGAAAGGCATTGTGGCTTTGCAACTGTAAAGTCTCAAACAAGACCTAACAGTGATAGATATCCCAGTATATGATGATACATAAATCAAAGGCAAAGATTTTGTGTACTGCAACTGTAGCCAAGGTACTCTATTTGTTTGTTCCAAAAATTTTGACATTTATTCCTTGACATTTCTAGAAGATATATAGAATAAAAAGAAGTAATTTCTAGGATTTATAACCTACTGAGTGTAGAGAAAATATATGAAAATTTAAACAACAGTACAAAACTGTGAGGTTAATTGCCAGACCTGGACATAGCTGGTGAATTCAGAAACAGAAAGGTGTCTATAGGCTGAAATAATCAAGGAGAATCTACTAAAGAGGTAGAGTTTCAGGAATCTTGAAAAATGGGGAAAATTTGGCTTAAACAAGGAAGGGAGAAGGAGAATGTGGAAATATCAGGCTGGGGAATGGGTGTGTATATGATCTGATGAATTCAGAAAGTTCACAATGTGGAGAAAGGAGGTAAATAATATTTATTAAATGCTGACTGTGTACCAGACTCCTTAGATGTCCCTGAGCTCCTCTATAATGTGTGCTGTTTTGTCTAATTTTCACAACTTCCAAGAGTGATTATCTTTTTATAAGTGAAGAAATTGAGCTCCACAATTACACACAGGTTACACAGCTGGTAAATGGCAGAGTTAAGTTAGAGCTCTCTGATTCTGGGGTTCAAGTGTGGCCCCCCCCACCATCCTGGCCCCTCACTGTATCCACAATAAGTCAACTTCCCAGAAGGAAGGAGTCCTGTAAGTGAATTATGGAGATGAACGTGGAATATCAGATTGGGGCCTAGATTATGGACCATCTTGAATCTCAACTAATTTGAGAATAACTTAAAGTATTAAATGGCAAAGACTTTAACATCTAGAGAACTGAATCATTAAAATTAACATGTAATGAAGAATCTGGGAATGGCATGTAGTAGAATGGACTGGAACAGTGAGAAAGGAGAGTCTGGACAATAAACCAGAGATGATCCCTATAACCTAGGAAAAGATAATAATTATCAGGGGATGATGGATGATCTGGGTAGCCCATTTATCCAGTAATTCAAGCAAGCTCTAATCCTAGCCAAGCACCCGTATTCTCTATGGGTTGGTTGCGAAACATTTCACCCAACCTGACTCAGAAAAACTAAATGCATTCAGAGTGGAAATGACGTATGTGTAGATGAAACACATGATGGGCTCTTATGCAACTCTGATTTATGTAAATGGACACAAACAAAGGAAGATAGCCTGGATTATAAAAGAAAGGCAGACATCACTCACTTAGGCTGTCCAGGCTTAGGGCTTGAAAATGAAGGCCCTTTTACCATTATTCTTTCTGGCTTTTATTAGTTCTCCAGGTTGGGCAAAAGATAGGCACTACAGTATAGGCATCAAAGAAACCACTTGGAACTACGCTCCTACTGGTAAAAATATGCTCAATGGGAAGCCTTTTTCAGAAGATCAGTAAGTAATCCCTTTGCAGTGAAATGGTTACTATCAGAAACAGGAGTTGGTAATGATTATTCATAAAATGCTGGTGAAGAATTTCCCACGATTGACCCTTTAAGGACACATTTGCTATTAGAACTGCTTCCTTTGTTTCCTTGTAAGCATGGCATGGAAAGCAGATGTCGTTAGAAATCAGAAATTCTTCCTTCTTAGAATTGCTGCCACTCTTGTCATCATGACACGTTATTTTAGGGATCATCTCTACTTCTGCGTTTTCTCATCAATTTTGTTTGTGTGTGGGTCAAGATATAAATCAACACTCTTCCTTCTGAAATGGAGGGTATGACAGAGATTCTAACATTGCAGCTGTGTTTCTTGATTTCTTTTTTCAAATATTTGGGAGGGAGAAATCTAGAGGTTACGCGTGGGGTTTGGATTTATCATGTTTGTTGGCCCAAATGACCCTAAGTCTACCAGCAAATCCACAAACCCATTTAAATGTGTAAACAATTCTAAGTCATGGGGATCAATCTAATGCTCGAGATCTAAAGTCCCCTTCAAGTGGGGTTAGAAGCCTTTTTTTGTGGCTCCGTATGAAGAATTTGGTAAGTCTTGTAAACAAAAATGCCAAATATATCACTTGCTACATTTGTATTTGATCCCTTCATCACAGACTCCAATGTTCTCCTTGCCTATGACACCTTTTTTGATTCCCTTCACATTTTCTCCAGCGGCTGAGACTGGAAACAGTCTTTAGTCTTCTAGTTTCAGTTGATTTAATCGTTTTGTTCTTTCCTGTCAAACTTTGTTAAAGTTCTCCCTTTTTGTTTCTTTGTTGATTTTTTACAGAGAGTTTCATTCCCACATATATCTACAACGAAGCCAAGACAGGATAGGATCTGTCTATAAAAAGGCTTTGTATTTTCAGTATACCAATGACACATTTCAAACAATCATTGAAAAGCCATCCTGGCTGGGATTTTTAGGTCCAATAATTAAGGCAGAGACTGGAGACGTGATTTACGTTCACGTAAAAAATTTTGCTTCAAGAATATATAGTTTCCATCCTCATGGACTCACCTACACTAAAGACAATGAAGGTAAGTGGATCCTTTTTTCTTAAATTCCTGAGCCATTGCTAATGGGAAGAAGTATTGACCCAATACCTCAGGGAAAGCAGGGTAATTATCAACTGGGAGTAGTTTGGGGTGAATGCAGACTCTTCTTTTTGATGTCTTTAAAGCTTCAACCCAAGACAGTCCTTCTCCAATTTCTCATCTTGGGTAAGTACCCACCTTTGTGCAATTCCTAGGAAAGAAAACACACTTTTCACCAACAATAATAATAATAACAATACAAACTAATGTAATTCATGGCTTAATGGATAAAGCATGGATCACATTCAATTTTTTTTTTTTTTTTTTTTTTTTTTTTTTTTTTTTTGTGGAAGACACTCATGAGCAAATGTTAGGTTGGCAGAAATCCTATTCTACCTCCACCTCATTTCATTTTCTAATGGATGGGGATTTTCCTCTTGAAAATATCAGTGTCAAGAGAAACCATTATTTTCCAGAAATACTATTCTACCGCCACCTCACTTTATTTCCCAATGGGTGAGGATTATCCTCTTGAAAACATCAGTGTCAAGAGAAATCATTATTTTCCAGACAGTTTTTGTCTGCTACACATCTACACTCACAGCTGCCTAAAAATATTGGGAAAAGAAAGCCAACAAATAAGGTTTATGTTCAACATGGAGCAGAAGCATCCTGAAAGATGGGTAGATACGAGAGGTTGGCCATGCTTCAAAGTGTTCTATTGAATGTAGGAACTTTATTCATAGTTATGAAGACTCTAGCCTCAAGAGATAAAGATCTGAGGCAAAATTCTAGGAAAAGAAGAAAGAAAGAAGAGAAAGGCCCCAGACTCAGAACTGGGGTAATAGCTCAGGGTAACATATGCAATGCAGACGGCCACTTTTGGTTTCCAGTGGTCTACTTGGAGGACACACGAATGTCTCTTAACGCCCTGGGTCCCAAGTCTGAAGAAAATATGGAAGGCAACTCTCGTGCCTAGATTTATGTATGTGAAGTCTAAGTAGACAGTACACAAACAGTAAATATTTTTGGAATCCATCAATGGTGGATCCATTGATGGATCCATTACATCAACAGTCTGTAATGATACTGCCTGTCTCATTCCAGTTTAGTCTAGAAACTAGACAAGCTGGGCATTCATGTGGAAGTCAGCTAAGGAAGAAGAGACAGGAGGCAGGAAAAAAGGAGGGAGAAATGCACACTTGATTCTAAAGATACAAATTAGCCTACACTTATGGCTTAATACAGAAAGCATGAGTCACATTCAAAATAGTGTTTGCCCAGTGGTTACTGTGACCACAGTGTGGATTATGTTCTGTAGGCGCTCTCTATCCTGATAACACGACGGACAAGCAAAAGGAAGACGACCGTCTGCAGCCAGGGGCACGATACACTTACAAGTGGTATGTAGAAGAAAATCAGGGGCCTGGACCCAATGACAGTAATTGCGTGACAAGGATTTACCACTCCCATGTAGACACTCCAAAAGACGTGGCTTCGGGTCTCATTGGACCAATTCTGACTTGCAAAAGAGGTAAACATGTTTTAAAAAATCTCATGGTAGCAATAGAACCAGAATAAGTGGGCTCTCCCCTGCTCTCCTAGTGGAGATGTTATCTATCAAATAAGCTCCATTTTCCACCTTGATCTTGATTTCCAGTCAAGAAAGTAAAGTTGCCCTCTCAGACTCTGAGCAGCGGATGGCGATGGTGAGTCCAAGACCTCTGTTCAAGTCCAGTGATGCAGGTTGGTCACTAGGTGGTAGTCCAACCCAGCAGACTTCACTTTAGCCAACTTCTCCCCAAATGACTGACCCCTTTCTTGTATAAAGGAGCGTTGAATCAGCAGAGTAGAATAAAGTAGGAAGAGGAGAGAGGCCGTGGGCCTGTTCCTTAGAGTTCTGTCCCTCGGTGTGCAAGATTAAGTTGAAGCAGTTAGAATCACCGGTTTATTTCATAGCAGAAATAATTGGTGCAAAGAGCAAGTTTTGTTGTTCTTAATGTTTCAGGCACGCTGGATGGAGACATGGAAAAAAATATCGACAGATCTTATGTTTTGCTGTTTTCTCTAACTGATGAAAACAAAAGCTGGTATATCAATGACAATATTAATACATATACTGAATCCGGCAAAGTTAATGCCAGTGATCCTGACTTCAAGGAGAGCAACCTCATGCCCTGTAAGATTAAAGAAAGCTTTCCTATTCAGAATATCCTATAACTCTAACTTCTGTGATTCTACTTAGTGATTTTCTTTTGTTCAAGTTTGTATGGTTGAGTTTACGTTTTCCGGTCTTTCACTCAGGTTATTGCTGGTTGAGTTTACTAGTGCAAGGCACCTAGTAAATCTTGCTGGTTTGCAAAGTTTCGTAGCATGTAAAGTTAGGTAGATGCATTAGTTTTCTAAAGTCCGATCTTGATCAAAAGTAGATGGTAAAAACAGGAAAGATGTAATTTTAAGGTAATAAAATCTTATGGAAGAATAAAAACATAATGGAGCAGATATTCAATGAAAATGTGTTTCTAAAAGAAAAATGTATTTCTATATAGGTTTTTTCAGAAAAGATACTCTTATTCTCTCAGTCATCCATCCTTGTTCTCTGCTTTCTGGGACTTAGATTCTTTTTATTCTTTTCCCCTCATCTCTGCTCCCTGCCTTTCAGCTCACTTTTCCTCCTCTTGCCTGTAACTCTTTATGCTCTTAAGACTTCTAATTAGATACAAAATTATGGCCTTTTCTTGTTGTGAAAGACCAATCAAATCCCATGGTAGATTATGTATGAGAATAAAGTTGACATTATGAGGTTTAAGAGGAAGTGTGCAGAATGTGCAGCATATGGTCCTCATCTACTGTGAAAAATTAGTCATGTCTGTTTCATGGGCTCAGTCAGTAGAGCTTGCGACTCTTGATATCAGGGTCATGAGTTCAAGCCCTGTGTTGGGGGTAAAGTTTACTTGAAAAATAAATTAAACAAAACATATATTTGTTTTCAGCGGTAAATGGATATATGTACGGAAATCTGCCCAATCTCACCATGTGTGCTGAGGACAGGGTCAAGTGGCATTTTGTTGGCATGGGTGGTGTGTTGGACACACACTCCATCTATCTGCACGGACAAACTCTGATATCTCGGAATCACAGAAAGGACACCATTACCGTCTTCCCTGCCTCGCTGGAAGAAGCCTTCATGGTAGCCAAAGGCCCTGGAGAGTGGAAGCTGAGATGTCAAATACATGGTAGGAATTTATGACCTTTACACAGAACTTTCAAGGTTACAACCCATCACAAACGCCTTGTCTTCCAAATGGAAAAACTGATTTCTAGGAAGGTGATGGGATTGCTTTTTTGGAAAGTCAGTGATGGGATCAGAAGTGGAACCCAGGTCTCTGACAAATAACTCCATAATAATGAACCCTTCTAGGTATATCAGGGTGTTTTGTTTTATTTTTACAAAAAAAAAAAACTTTTATATTTTTTAGCCGGTGAGCCCTACAGAAAGGCTGAATGTCAGAGCAGGTATTATTACTGTTTATTTTTAGGTGAGGTAATGAGTTTCAAGAGGTTAAAACACTTGTCCAAAACCCTATAAGAAGAATTGCCAGGATTCTTGCAGGACCAAACGATACTAATCCAGAACTCAAGAAACCTCTGTATTTTCGTTTATTTCCCTCTTCAGTCAACACCCTCCATTGAATAATACAATGGCCAGTTATGAAGTTATTAATCTTTTCTAAACTTAAATGTGACCAAACTCCACATACAATCATGCAAATGTTTCTACATACAATCATGCAAATATTTTCTTACCTTTTCAATAAAAAAAAACATGGTTTTATTAGAACCGAAGAATTTAACTTTTTTGCGTACAAAAATGGGGTTTACTTCTGTGATCAAATCTGTCTTCTTAGTCCCATACTTTGGTTAGAATCATGCTTCCACTAATTATTTAAATAAGTACACAGCAAGTAGTTATCAGGACTTCCTGTGTGCTGGAGCCCTCCCAGGGCTCTGGGAAAAGGAGAACCCCTTGCAGCTACTGCAACTCAAGGACTGAATTTAATAGTAAAAAATCTCTCACTTAAAAAGGAATATCATTTTCAGGTGAAAATGCGTGCTCAGCCCGACTCTTCTGATTTACTTACTTTGCAGATGGTGACTTCACGCCAGGTCTGGCCCTCAACTCTGCAGAAAGAGTAGGGTCAGCCGTAGGCACAACTGAGAAACTTCTGAGAGTTCCTTGGCTGATCTTGATTGACTCCATAGCGTTCTCGTGTGTTTCATTCTCTTCCTCGAGTATCCTCGAGTTGTGTGTGGTTTTTCAAATTTACTTCCACCCTGTTTAAAACTTTTATTTAAATTTTTTTAATTTTTTATTTTATCTTACTAGTAATCACAGGAATACATGACTAGACTTTGCCTGGAAAGAAAGGAAGGATGGAAAGAGGAAGGAATAAGGTGGGGGGAGAAGTAGGAGGAGGACAGAAGACAGAAGATGTAAACATCTAATGTGATGTGTGAGAGCCAGCTCACATCAGCGCAAGAGGGCTGATAGTTAAGTCAGTCAGCTGGTAAACTCTTGGGAACTTCAAATTGGCCACGGTGGGAGTGTTTAGACCACAAAAATTAGCAAATATATCAAATATTGTGGGGTTTTTTGTCTTTAGAGAGCTGGTTTAAGAAAAATACCATTAGTCCAACCCTCCCATCGCCATCCTCGTTCCTCCCCAGAGAGTAAATACTGGGTGTGAGTACTTGAACACCTGTTTACTATGCATTCTCACATAATATACATGAACATATAGAAACAAAAACACATTGCTATATTTCGTTTTGTTTTACATAAGTAGATCACTCTGCATATAATTTTCTGCTGTTGCTTTCTTCACTCCTCATTATGTTTTGAAATCTTTTCCATGACATTCCCCATACATCTAACTTCTTTTACACTGTTGTATAGTTTTCCACATTGGGGATGTATCCTGAGTTATTTACCCATCTGCCTACCGATAGATATTTAAATTGCTTTCACATTTTTTGCTTATTAACAATGTTACAGTTAACATCTTTTTATTGGATCTTTTTATATATGTGCAAATATTTCTCTTGGTGACTACCAAGGAGTGAAATTATGTAATGGAAGGTTTGTAGTTTTAACAAATGCTGCCAGATTGCCTTCCAAAACGTCTATCCTAATTTAAACTCCCACCAACAGTGCTCTGAAATCAAAGCACAGGACTGATGCCCTCATGGAAAGGTACCTGCCTTGATTTTCTTCCTGTCTGCCGACTAGTTAATCTAATAAATCAGCTAATTCATTAGCGGCCAATGGTAGTAATTTCGTATCCCTGAGGAGAGTTGTTTTTGGCCAAATAGACTCTAAAATTCTTCATGGTAGACAGGCACCGTCTTCATCTAGGGACTGGTCCAATGCTGGTGATTATTCTCCGGTAATATGTATTCCTCTAATGTTCATCTTCACATCGTGCTTTTCTGTATTTGTTTCATACGTTTTAGGTTATTACACAGATTCCGTAAGTAAAATGCATCCAATATCTCAAAAAAGAAAAAGTTGCAATATTGTTGGTTAAAATATAAAATATGTGTGGAATAAGAGAAATGTCTTAGTAACAATCTCTACTTGGGTTTACTGTTTTCCAGAGAGTATACAGGCCTTTTTCAACGTAAGGAATTGTCAAAAATGTTCAACACACACTACTGCGACACATGTTGTATATTACTATATTGCTGCTGAAAAAATTATTTGGAACTATGCTCCCTCTGGTGTAGACTCCTTCACTAAAAAAAATTTAACAGCAGCTGGAAGGTAATAATTCAGTGATTGAAATATTTATGATTAAATAAAGATAATGGAACTTTTTTGTAACCAGCTACTCCTGAAAAGGATTTAGGCGTCTTATAATTAAAATATATTGATAAAACAAGGATAGAAAAATAATTATTTTTAGTTTTTTAAGATTTTATTTATTTATTTATGAGAGACACACACACAGAGAGAGAGAGAGAGAGAGAGAGAGAGAGAGAGGCAGAGACACAGGCAGAGGCAAAAGCAGGCCCCATGTGGGGAACCCAACCCAATGTGGGACTCGAACCCAGGAATCTAGGATCACGCCCTGAGACAAAGGCAGCACTAAACCACTGAGCCACCCGGGAACCCCCAAAAATAACTATATCAATAATTAGAAAATACCGAATCTAAGGATCATTACCACACACAATTTTTCTCTAAATGTCTCAATAGCCAGTGCAAAATAAAACATACTGCTCATTTTTTTCCTAGCAATAAATTAATTTTATTAAATTAAATTTAAATTGATTTATTATATATAGTTCTGAGACATAGTGGATAATGTTATCAATAACAATTTTATAAAAATTCAAAAACATTCCTCATGCATAATTTATGCTTTCCTGCTAAGATCTGAAGATATAATTAATTTCCACTGATATTTTTTATTACTTTTTTTAATCTTTCCTGTGACTATTTTAGTAACTAAAAACTAAGACCAAAATATATTACTGTGGCATCAGAATTTAAAAGTGCTCAAAAAGTTTTTCTGATAGTCCAACTGTTATAATTATATCTGCCAACTCAAAGATTACAAGAATTTTAATCCTTCTAGTCTATTGTATGAAAGTTACATGTCAGAAAATATCAAGTTCTAAAATCACCAAGCAATGTTTCCCATGGTATTTATTTTTCTCTAATTTACCCACAGAAAATTTGAGAAAACTGAGAATGTTATATCAAGTGAATATTTATTCTCTTATATTTTAAGTTCATCAATAAATTTTTCATTCTGTGTGATGGAAATTTTGTATTAACTGTATGAAGGGTATCTGGGCTTAGAGCAAAAATTAGATTCAGAGTTAGGTACAACTCTCATTTTATATTGACTGAAATAAGTATCAATTAATAGATTTTTTTTCAGCTTGCTTGATCGTCCTGGCTATGAAATTCTGCTACTACTTCACTGCCAGGGATCACTTTTTCTCAGGGGACTCCATTTAATTTTATTGTAATATAATTTTAAAATAAGAATAACATCTCCGATCTTAATATTCTTGGATCTCAGCACCTAGTTGTTTTAGAGGTGGTGTTTGTTACTACCTGACTGAAAAAATACCTTTTGCTTCAGAAGAAAGTATGTGGATAAACCACCAGGTAGACAGACATGAGTTCTCGTGTACACATGCATAGATAAAAGACTGAAAAGAAATCCACAGAAACTGTTGCAGTGGTTATATGCAGATAATGGGATTATGAAGATTTTAATTTTGGGGGGGGTCAGTTTTCTTCTTATTTTCCAAATTTTCAATGATGAGCATGCACTGTTTCTGTAAATAAATTACAAGATGTATGTAGATTCTGGCCTTCCTTCCGAATGATCACTGTTAATTGAAAAGTCCTTTGCCTGTTTACTTTCTCTGCACAGTGAATCTCAGCTGTATTTTGAAAAAAGCCCAACTAGAATTGGAGGAACTTACAAAAAACTAGTTTACCGTGAATACACGGATGCTTCCTTCCAAACACAGAAGGCGAGAGAAAAGCACCTTGGAATCCTTGGTAAAATTCTCTTTATAGCTTTGTAGGGTTATAAACACCATTTATACATATCCTGTGCAATCAAAATAGTGTTCACATCTCACAGTTTTAGAGACTTCAGCTGTCATCTTATAACCTTATGGAAACAATACACTCTGAACTACATTCTTTTGTTCCTATACATCCAATAAGATTAAGATATTCATGTGATCTCAAGTGATATCCTAAGACCTGGAACCATCTAGAGCTCTTGCAGTTGGATGCATCTCTGGTTCATGGCATCATCTCTTTATTCCTAGAAGAAAGTCACTCCAGTAACACACCTGACAATTATGTCTGTGAAAACTGAGCACAATTACCAGTTCTGTTTGTTTCTAGGCCCTATTATTAAGGCAGAAGTGGGACAGATCATCAAGATCACTTTTTATAACAAGGCTTCCGTGCCACTCAGCATTCACCCTCATGGACTACGTTACAACAAGAACAACGAGGGCTCATTCTACAAAACCCCTGGAAGACGTAAGTAGCACTCGAGGGAGCCCATGCAAGCCACACTGCAATATGATGTCAGCTAGAAAGTAAAATTCCTCCTCAAGTCGCTATGCAGCCCACTTTTCAATTCATAACAGCTCTGTGTCCTTATTATGGTGGTAATTTCTTCAGCCCCTTTCAGCTGTCACCCAAAGGTGCTCCAAGGTGAGCAAGATACAGTGCTTGCTCTCAGAGATCTCACAGTCTAGACTAGGGCACTTCTGGTCCTAGGTCCTATTTTAGAAATATTCATTTCTTACTAGGTACTCCTCCACCCTCCTCACATGTAAATCCTGGCAGGACATTTGTCTATACGTGGGAAATTCCAAGAGACGTGGGTCCTACCTCCACGGATCCCAACTGCCTGACCTGGTTATACTATTCCTCAGTAAATATGACAAGAGATGTCAACAGTGGCCTTGTAGGGCCTCTCCTCGTGTGCAGAAATGGAACTCTTGGAAAGAATGGCAAACAGGTGAGTCATGGACCTATGTCCAGATATGCCTTGGTGAGAGGTTGCCTGAGACAGAACTACAGAGGAAAAACAATGCGGCAATGGGCAGTTTCCATTTCTTCCGTGTGCTGATTCTCACGTTCTCTCGTTTTCTCAACTTCAGACCTGTATCTTTCTCTACCCAATGAGCCCTCATCCTAGCATGTTCCAGACACCTTGAGTTCCACCTGACTGCTTGATCTCTTCCTCTCCCTCCAGACAACCACTGCCTGCCTCTCTCTCCTCTACTCTGCCTCTTAGTTGATGACTCCACCCAAGCTAGGACTTCCATCAACAACTCCTTTCTCACCTCCAACAGTTAGTCACCAAACTCCCAATACCATTGCCTTATTTGAGGGACCATCACCTCTTTCTGAATTCCTTTAACCTTCTGACTCCCATTTCTACTCTCACCTTATGTCAACATAGCTCCAGATCCCTTCCTTTCAAATCCAACAATTTTCTACACGAAAAATTCCTCTGCAGTTTGTGGACTCTGAAGTCAGCACATCAGACCCTGTTGATCCCTCCAGATTCATGCCTTGTTCCCTGCTACCCTGTGTGTGCAATTCTGGTTCTGCTGCAGAACTGGCTTGTTAGTTCCTGAGTAAGAAAGGCTAATTTACATCTCTTTGATTTTGTCCTCTTCTTTCTCTCTGGACTCACCTTTCCTCACTGCTTTTGCCTGTTAAAAGAGGAGATGTTTTTATTTTTTATTTTATTTGTTTTTATTTTATTTATTTTATTTTATTTTATTTGTTAAGATTTTATTTATTTATTTGAGAGAGAGAGTATAAGCAGAGGGAGGGGCAAATGGAGAGGGAAATATACCATGGAATCTTTTTTTTTTTTTTAAGATTTTTTTTTTATTCATGAGAGGCACACAGAGAGAACCAGAGACATAGGCAGAGGGAGAAGCAGGCTCCCTGCAGGGACCCCAATGCAGGGCTCGACCCCAGGACCCCGGAATCACAACTTAAGCCAAAGGCAGATGCTCAACCACTGAGCCACCCACGTGCCCCAAAAGGGGAGACGTTTTTAAAACTCCTACTGAAGGTCCCTTCCTGCCCTTCAGACAATATTCACTGACTAAAGTGGTTTCTGCAGGTTACCATAGTTTCCTGTGTATTTTTTCTATTGGAACACTTATCTATTCAATTATATTTGTCAGCCTTTCTGTCCCACTAGACCATAAATTCCATACACAAGGTTTTATTAATTTTTTGTAATAATCACAGCCCCTCTCTGGCATGTAGTAGGTACTCAATAAATGTTTGAGGAATGAATTTCCCTTGTTCCCCATTCACAAGTGATCTAATATCCAATTTCTTTTTTGCATTTGTAATTTATAAGTTAATAAACCTAATAAATCTCCCCAAATAAATATATATATAACTGAATGTATATTTTATTTGAAAATGACTGGGTGGCGGGCACTGAGGGGGGCACTTGACGGGATGAGCACTGGGTGTTATTCTGTATGTTGGCAAATTGAACACCAATACAAAATAAATTTATTATTAAAAAAATAAATAAAAAATCATAATCAGAAAAAAAGAAAATGAGATGATATATTAATAGGCATCCACAGAATAGAAGCATTACAAATCTCATAATTCTTATAGTACATATTTAATTTCTTCATAAATGCTAAAAATGCAGACTTTCTAGAATTGAAAACATTTTATTTAACTCACTTTCTACAAAGCCTATGAAAAGCCACTATAAACGCCTATGATCAAACAGTTTAATGAAGTTCAGCAGTATGAATTCCCAGAGTAAAAGCTTTATATGAAAAGAGCTGTAGATAATTCTCCTAACTTCATTCTGTGATCAATCCATTCAGTGGGATTCATGCCTTTATCCATGCTTGTGTTTTCCAGGAGTATCAAAAAACTTTGTATAGGAAATCCTGTATGCAGATCAACTATTTGACTAGATCTTGTATACAGAGCATTAAGATTTGGGGGCTATTTCTTTTTCTATTCTTATTCACAGAAAGGAAAAGACAAAGAGTTTTACCTGCTTGCCACGATTTTTAATGAAAATGAAAATTATCTCTTGGATGAAAATATCAAAACATTTATCAAAAAGCCTGAAAATGTGGATAAAAAGGATCCAGACTTCCAAAAGTCCAACAAGATGTACTGTAAGGGAACATACAATTTACAAGATACACATATTAAGCACTTGTTTAATTTCCTTATGTCTAAAGAATTACAGATTAAAAAAGACCTACATTTTCCCCCCAAGGGCTGACTAATATGTTTCATGTTTCTTTTAAAGATAATTTCTGAATAAAAATATTATCTACTAGGATGATTAGGTTACATGCAATTTACTAAATATTTAACAATGCCTTGTTGGTGCACTATATTGTTTAGCTATTACTAAATGTGAGGTAGAAAAGTCATGTATTTTTCTACTGTCAAATTAATGACATAGGTGGGTGGAATGTTTATTGAGTTGGTTAGTTAGCTGACCGGTTGTTTGGTTGGTTTTTGAAGACTGCAAATGTAGGGGGAAAGGACTGGTCTAGAGTCTAGAGACTCGGACTCTGATCTTAACTGTTCCAAGTATTAGCTTAATGACACTGGACAAGTAATTGCTTCTTTGGCATTAGTTTCTTCGTATCCAAAAGGAAGGGGTTAATTCAGATAATTGAGATTCTTACGTGATTGAGCTGCCTTATGATTAATCCTTTGTGGAATTTGAAGGGATGTCAATTATCAAAAAATTAAATATTCTTTTCTTTGTCACAAATGTCTTGTAGCCATAAACGGATACATGTATGGAAATCTGCCTGGATTGGATATGTGCTTAGGAGACAACGTTTCATGGCACGTTCTTAGTGTGGGATCCGTAAAAGACTTACATGGGATATATTTTTCAGGAAATACCTTTACTTCCTTAGGATCAAGGGACGACACCATAGCTCTGTTTCCCCACACCTCCCAGACACTTTTTATGACACCCGATTCCATAGGTAAGTAGTAGATCTTCTCTTTTAGATTGAAACATGTCAAGATTATGAAAAGCAGTGTCTTTACATGTGCTGAATATTGTTTGTACAGAAAAAAAAAAGGAACTCATATGTAAGCAATACTTAAAAAGCCTTTCCCCTGCTCCATTTAATTTATAGGAGCGGTAGTATAGCATTTCCCAGGTCACAAAAATCACCTTCACTGCTCTCGGTTTTCTCTTCCTGGCCTCCAGACTCTAAATCAATCCACACTCCTCAAAAGTGATGAAGATGTTTTTTTTGTTTTTGTTTTTGTTTTTGTTTTTAAGCTGCTTTCACTCTATTATCTACTCCATTTCTTATTCTTCTATCCATTTGTTTCCCAGACCTGCCTTCTGCTTCTGCCTTTTCTCTAGTCCTCTCCTTGCTGGCTTAGCTCTCTAGGGAAATGTTCTCATTTCAGTGAGGTCAATTGCTGGGGCAAAATTTTTTTAAAAGGCACCCCCTATCAGAAAATTGCTAGAGGCATCAGAGGAGACTCCCCTCTGCTCTGAGCCTAATACCTCCGTTTGTAAAATAGTTTTTGTAAAACTATTGTAAAATTGCAATAGTTTACAATCCACAAAAAGGAATAAACAGGGAGCAGGTGAGATAGATGTAGCACAAAATGCTTGGCATATGTTAGATGTTCAATAAAATCTTAGTTCCTTCGTTTATCCTGCAGATCCACCTTCACCAAAATCAAATAAATAAATAAAATAAAAGTCCATTCATCTTGGTCAAAAGCTAGTGGCACCAAATCAAAGGCTGGCTATACAATAAGCTAGCTACTCCATAAATGCCACAGATTGGTATCTGAATTCTTTGTGACACCACAGATTCATTTGATTACACTTCCTATGTTTAAAAAGTTTTTCTTTTACTTTTCAAACAAATAGAACCTGTAATTAAGAGCACTGGCTCTCCTCTCTGCCCTGTGTCCTCGCTAGGTGGCAAGCAGTTTCCTGCCTCTGCCCGCCCCACTTCTTCCTCTCCTTTCCCCTGGAGACGTTTTCCTGGACTTAAAAAAAAAAAAAAGAAAAAATATTGCTGTGTTCGTCATCTCTTTTCTTAACAATATCAGTTGCAGTAAAAGTGTGGAGACACCTGCTATGTGTTAAGTGCTGTGCTACATGGGCGTCAGTTCATTCTAAACAAATCTTCCCAAACCCTTGAGTCTGACGGGTTGATCCTTGCCAGTCTTCCTGAAAGACAACCTGAATTCAGGTGGAGTTTACTGGTCGGAACCAGGCTGGAGTTTTTTCACTGTGGTCATTGCCTGGGGATTTGAAAGTGTGATTCTGATGACTTTCTACTTCCTGTCACCACCCCACTGCTGCCACTCCCATCCAAGCTGCACCATCTCTCATGGATTACCCTCTCGGCATCCTAACAGGTCTCGTTCCTTCCACGCTTGCCCACTACCATCCGTTCTCAGCACAGCTGTCAGTGTCCCTATCACTCATCAGCTCAAAATCCCACAATGGCTCCCCATTTCACAGAACCACAGACTTTCAGTGGCCCCCAGGCCCACAGCCCTCCCACCTGCACCAAGCTTGTCTCCTCTCCCACTTGCTCACTCCACTCCAGACACACAGGCCTCTTGAATGGTCTGCACACACGCCAAGCAGGCCCTCAGCTTGGGGATTTTGCTGTGTGTTTCCTCTACCTGGATTGCTCTTTCCCTGGGCCCAACACTCACTTCTCATCTTTGTCCAAGTGTCACCTCCTTGATCATCCCGTAATATATTGCTCATTGCTCCCTGGAACTTCCCCCCGCCCCACCCCACCCCTCCCAGGATTCTCAATCCTTTTGACATGGTTCTGCCTTTCTCTTTAATCCATAGCGCTCATCAGCCTCCAACCTATGAAAACATCACCTGCTATGTCTTGTTTATCTCGACAATACCCACCATGCAATATAAACCCTAAGGGCAAGGATTTTCTTAACCATTTTGCTCACTGGTGTTTCCCAAGTGCCTAGAATAAGCCTGGCATGAAGAAGTATCTGTCAAATTAAGGGAAAAAAGAATCAATGGACTATCCTACTATATTACATTTGGGAGTATATGTCTTACAGATGACTTCTTAGAGAAAAGAAATCTCAATGCAAAGCTTTATGCATTCTTTTCTTACTCATCTTTAGGAACTTTTGATGTGGTTTGTATGACGACAGAGCACTATGAAGGAGGCATGAAACATAAATATCACGTGAGGCAATGTGCGGAGTCAAACCCTGATCAAACACAGTATGAGGAAGCGAAAACCATTTATATCGCTGCGGAGGAAATTGTGTGGGATTATTCTCCTAGCAGGAAGTGGGAGAAACGACTGCAGCATTTACAAGGAGAGAAGTATGGCAATAACTTCCGTCTCTAACCAACAAGAGTTCTTTCTGGGAGTCCTCCACCCTCTCTTTCCAACCTTATAAAAATGTGTGAACGTGTGTGCATGTGTTGTGTATTTGTTTGCTCTGTGAGTGATGGGTGTGTGCGTGGTAGGTGTGAGTATGCTTAGGATTCATCCCATTACAAATAACTTCACAATGGATCTGTGTGTCTTACCTTCAATTATAAATGGCTTCAATTCTTTCTAAAAATCTGCGTCACTTACTTCTGTGCTTTATTTCTGGCCGTCTTTCTTTTCATTTCTTGCATCCAGTCTGGCTGGTGTGTGATATCATCCAACCTGACCACTCTGAGGTGTAATAAACATCACTTCAACTACCTTTAACATTTGGCAGCAGTCAGGTTTTCCTTTTGTCTTCGTTTGTTTCTGTCAATCTCTCTTCTAGGAGCCTCTATTGGCAGACCCTTGTTTTTCTTTTTGTAGCACTTGATTTCTTTCTCTGATTTTCACTTTTACTATTTATTCATGTATCAAAACTAAAATTTCATCCACAAAAACATGTTTTAAAGTACAGAATGAATATCCAACAGTCTTACCAGTATTGATAAATTTTTTTAAGAAGAAGAATTACTTTCCGAGGTAAAGTAGCCTCTAAATATTAATCGATTGTGTTGTTTCATTAAGGAGTTCTTCCAAATGACAATTTGCCTAACTTAATGGTTAAACTAGTTCTTCTATATGACAGTTCCCTAACTTAATGGTTAAACTAGCTAACTTTGTGGTTTTTTTGGTTTTGTTTTTATTTCCTTAAAGTAAAACGAGCATATATTTGGATAGAATTGGAACGTATCTTGGGTCCAAATACAAGAAAGTCATATACCGTCAGTATGATGATATCACGTTCAAGAATCTAACACAAAGAAATGAAGATGAAAAACATCTGGACATACTAGGTATTAATATACAATCAGACTGATCTTCACGTTTTTCTTCTTGTCCTCAGCCACCAGAGACTGTTGTACACATTGGGATATTGTCAACCTCCATCTTAACAGAGGAAAGTGCCTATAATGCTAATTCTAATTTGTTTGCTGATAGGCACTTTTAGCGTGAAAAGAGAATTGATTTAAGTGTTGCTTCATGGAAACTGAAAAGACCATAGGAAGTCAATGTGGTCAGTTTCAGATTACCTGGCTTCTTAGCCGCAGGACTCAAGAACTCCAGAGAGCTTAGAAGTAGCATTTTGAGATCATTTCACTGTTAAAACGAAGCCCAGAAGCCCTGCTATAGTGAGGAGAGGGATCTCTTTGTTTAAATTTAAGTGTTTAATTTAAACACTTAAAGTTTCATCTTCTTTCCAAGAGTGAAGAAAAGTATAGCCCTTTCTTCCACCCTTGACAGGTCAGCTAGGAAAATCACAAGTCACCCCCAAGCACCTACATGTAACATTTCCCTAAATCACACAGCATTTGCAGAGGTCACATGATGTGTTCATATGTCAGTGACATTTCTGTATGTTGCATGGTATTTCCAGAAGTCATATGGCATTTCCACATGGTCAAATTTTATTTGGGTCTTGATATTTGTGTGTCTATTGTGTCTTCTTCTTTTTTAATGTTTTATTTATTATTTATTTATTTATTTATTTATTTATTTGAGAGAGAGAGAATGCAGAAGCATGCATCAAGGGAGGAACAGAGGGAGAGGGAGGGGGAGAGAATCTCAAGTAGATCCTGCACTGAGCAAGAGGCCTAACACAGTGCTCAATCTCAGACACTGAGATCACAACCTGAACTGAAAAGCAAGAGTCAGATACTGACTGAGCCACCCAGGTGCCCCTATTGTGGACTGTTTTCTGGTGTGGGACCCTGAGAAGATGGATTTACATGTTGTTGAGAAATTCTTGTTCTTCTTGGATCCTCATTGGCCCCTTGAGCTTGTCTCTTTGGAACCCCCAGAAAGAAGCTGTGCTACCCAATTCCCACTGCTATTGGGTGTGAGTCTATCTTTAATAATAGCAGGATGTTAGTTTTCACTAGGATTCTAGCTGACTGCAACAAGATAAATAATACAATGTGACCCTCTAGATTCCATTATGATTTATCCAAAAAAATAATGAACCACTTTATGGAAAAGGTAAAAACAATTCTCTAGTGTTTGGGAAGATGGAATGGCCATGCGGACAAAGAGGGGATGTCTCAAGCTAGCATCTAATGTCCAATAGGTATCTTTAGGGCTCTTATTTCAGCAATTATAGTGCAAGTTTGAAGAGAATTCTTACTGCTTAGTTCATATCAAAACCATCTCTGTTTCAGAATTTTTAGAGTCACTGATATAACCTGCTTCTAAATAGAAGGAAGAAAAAAAATAAATAGAAAGAATATTTAAAACAGTTTTTTTTTACCTCCAGTTCTTGGCCTGGAATGGTTGGGAGAGAGAGTACAATGAAGGGGTCTTCAGTCTTGAGAGAAAAAAAATCACTTTGGGTCAATAAAAAGGCCTTCCAGTTCCTCCTAACTCTCCACTAGGGTGAAAGGGGAAAAGGATAAGTGATAAGTGATAAGATTGGTCATGAAAGAAAAGAAAAGATTTCATCTCTAAATTGTGTGTTTTCCTAGGCATTAACTGATGCTCATCAAAGTTAAGTTTTCTAGAGACTTAAGTTTTCAAGGCAAAAACCATGTTTCATAAATCATCAATAATCCACTTGTTTAAAAGTATGTTTTATTTGGCTGCATGTTAAGGAAAAAGGATAAAAATAAGTTGCGTAAATACTTAAGAGGACAGATGACTCATAATTTAAAATAAATAACAATTTCCACACGTTTTCCTTTTTATATTCCCCAGGTCCTTTAATATTTCTCACTCCTGGTCAAAAAATCAGAATTATCTTTAAAAATAAAGCCTCAAGACCATATTCAATTCATGCTCATGGAGTGAAAACAAGCTATTCCACTGTTGTTCCAACACAGCCAGGTAACTGCTTTGGGACAGAGAAAAGCTTCAAAGTTTTGAAGCAGGACTGTGTGCTAATATTCTTTCTTAAGTATGGGTGTGGTTCTAGATGACAGAGACCAGTGGACTAGTAGGAAGGGTCTAAAGAAGGAGTTTGGGAGCAAGGTCCTTTTGCAAGTCTTGAGTTTGCTTCCAGGATGGGTTCCATGTACAAAACTCCCCAGTGTCTACAATTCTTTTCTAGAACCACCTTCCTTCCCATCTCTCCACTGTCCAGCTGCTAGGTATTCTTAGGCTATGCCCCATCTCTCCAATTCAAGTGCTAAAGTAGGAGTTGAGTATAGGAGGCAGCGTGTGAAGAAGGGAGCGGGGGAAAGAGAGCCACTAAGAGAAAATAATGGACTTCATGTACTAACATTCCTATGGCGTCACCACTATACAGTATGGCATTCCACAGACCTCAGACAAAAACAAATACTTTTTAATATAAATGCCCAGGGAGGGATCCCTGGGTGGCGCAGCGGTTTGGCGCCTGCCTTTGGCCCAGGGCGCGATCCTGGAGACCCGGGATCGAATCCCACATCAGGCTCCCGGTGCGTGGAGCCTGCTTCTCCCTCTGCCTGTGTCTCTGCCTCTCTCTCTCTCTCTCTCTCTCTCTCTCTCTGTGACTATCATAAATAAATAAAAAATTTTTAAAAAATGCCCAGGGAGTAGACTCTGAAGCGAAAATTTGTGGGCCAATAGTAGTCTTGAGATCAAAGCCTATGGAGAGAAAGACAAGGAAACAGAATTGGGCAGGGGGAGAGCTTAAGCAGAGATGTAGCCTAATAGAAATCACAGCCACCCCTAGAAGTTCCAAAGAGAGGGTAGCACTCAGCTGTCCTGAGTTGGGGTGAGGAAGCTGGGCCTCTCTGTCCATGAATCTGTCATTGGATGTAAGCTTGGGTGAGGTGGCTCTCTTCCACCAAGGCTGTCTTGGAAGGAAGTGGACAGCCTGTGGAGCAAAGATTCCTTCATTCTTAAATGGGGAACCTGAGAGGGGCATCCAGAATGTCTACCATAGTTGCCTACCGAAACAACTAGTTCTGGGAGTTAAGGGTATCAAGGAAAGACCCAAATTCAGAAAGAAAAGGTGTGTGGGGCAGAGGGATGGAAGAGAGATTTTGATGGCAAGTGAAATATTCCCTTTTGATTTTAAAAGAGAGACAGTCCCACAGTAGTACCAACATGAATCTCCTATCAAGGGAGTTTGCAAGTCAGCACTCTGTTCTCATTAGTCAGAGAAGGATCGCATTGCTTACATTCCAGAAACACTTCTGAGTACCCGCTGTGCCCAGGCACTGTGTGGTGCCCTGGAAGGAGAGGGTTGGTACTAGGTAGATTGATTGTTAAAGATTTGGAAGCAGGGAAGTTGGGGATAGGATCAGTTAGTGGAAGCACTTAGGAAAATGAATTTAAGCCTCTGGAAGTGGGGGGAGATGCAAGATTATATAGCAAGGGGCAGGAGTGGAAGGAGGTATCCAAAAGACCTTTTCCGAAATAGGCATAGAATTTAGATTCAGTGGGGCTAATGCAAATGCTTTGGGAGCAGGGAAGAGGCACATGTGATCTATACATTGGAAGGTTCAGCTGATATTCAAAACAAATCTGTCACGTTTCAAAGCCTGAGATACCTTCACTACAATAAATATTTGTTGAACAAATGAGTTAGATATGTAGTGACTGACATTTTTCAATGGCAAAATCATTCTAAGGTTTCCATTCAATAACCCTGGGAACATAATAGCCAGCAGTGATGGTTACATCAACTTCACCCTGTGACCCAAGTAATGCTTTATTTGTACTATCTTATCTAATCCCTAAATTCTCATTTTATGTGCGGCAGGAAGCAGAAACTCAGAAACTATAAACACATGGGCAAAGCTAGGAGCAGGAGAGCCAGAAGTGAAAACTAGGACTGTGCTGCTCAATATCCGTATGGCTTTGGGGTTTGCTCATTATCTGCTTCTCCATAAAAACAAGTGCTTTCAAAGATTCTGTTTATATACACTGCATTTGTCTATTTTAGGAGAGCTCCAAACATACATTTGGCAGATTCCTGAGAGAGCTGGTCCTGCCTCAAACGACTTTGAGTGCATACCTTGGTTTTACTATTCGACCGTGGATGTGATTAAGGTACACTTTAAATCAAGTCATAGTTTTTCTCCTATCTCCTCTTAGAAATTATAATAGAAGAAAGAAGGAATTTATGTGTGTTAAAAAAAAACTTAGTTCTATGTAATCTTTCCTTTATGTAATCTAAATACTGCTCAGCTTTTAATTCTACAGAGATTTGCATTTTTCCAAGAGCAAAGTCATTGCATTATGATTATATCGATTCATGACATTTTCCAAAGTGTCACTGTGAATAGGAAAATGTAATAATCCTCTCTTTTGTCTTGTTGGATTTGGATTACAGAAAACAAAGCATGGAGTTAAAAGTCTCTAATTAATGAGAAATAAACACATGTGTATGTATATTTTTTTAAAGCGTCAACTCTGGAGTTCAGTTTATTTTCATTTAGCAACAACAACAAAAGTTTCATCTCCAAACTTTTAGTTACTTTGGCACACTCTCTGCCCAGAACAAGAATCTACACAGACATTCAACTCAAAACCAGAATGAGTACAAACAAACCAAGGCTCCCAGCTGAAAGCGGCTCTGGGGGCAGAGGCATCACAGGGCAAAGGATTTAAGACCTTTAGACTTTGCTGCCAACCAACTCCAATGCCAAGAAATTCTAATTAAAAACAAAACCCTCGGCTTTGTTTTTGTTTTCTTTTTAATTAAAATTTCAAAAATAGAGCTAAATCCACCGAGGAATGTGACTAAAATCTCTCTTAGGAGTTAGCTGTTCTCTTCAGACTTCAAATCGAATGAGTGAGATGACAGTTTCCTTAGTCAAGGATTTAACATGTCAAACATTTTCTTCCTCACTCTCAGAATCCTAATAACTAAAAACTCAGGATCTGAAACTTCTAGAACTCAATGTTGATTCTCCTCATTTCACTGGTTGGGGGAAATTTTTAGTTGGGGGCACAGCGGATAATCTTGCTTTGCCTCTCCAGGATCTGAACAGTGGACTGGTAGGCCCTTTGATCGTATGTCGCAAAAACACCAAAGCCAGCATAGTTCACCGTGTGCTCCACTTTATGATTTTTAATGAGAACAAATCCTGGTACTTTGAAGAAAATGTCAATACCTATTCTTCAGCTCCGAACAACATAGACAGGAATGATGAACAGTTTGACCTCAGCAACCAAATGCACGGTAATGTTACTAGCTGACTCGGCAACCATAGCCAGTAGGTTGTTTCACACAAAAGGAACGAATGAAGGGTCACACTTGTCAAACTCAGTAGCTGAGAGAAGGCAATTGCATAGGGCCATTGTGTAGATCACATGGACCAAGTGTTGGCAAACTTCTTCCATACGGGCCCAGATAGTAAAGAGTTTAGACTTGTAAACCACACAGTCTCTACCATAGGCTCTATTTCACTCTGCACAAAGGCACCCACAGACAAGATGTAAAGAAATGCAAGTGGCTACCAGCCAGTAAGACTTCTTTTATGGACACTGAAATGTGTATTTCATGTAATTTTCATGTGTTGGGAAATACTCTGTTTTGTGTGTTTCTTTGTTTTCAACCACTTAGAAATTTAAAAACCACCCTTTACTTTTGGGCCATAGAAAAATAGGAGGCAAGAGGGCTGGATCTGGCCTAAGGGCTGTAGACTTAGCAGCGAGGCAAATTCCAATGCTTCTGGAACCATGCGGGTGATGTAAAACTAAGAATATCAGCTATCATTTCTAGACAACTTTCCTACACACTTTTCTAAGTATTTTACCTAGGTGAACTTAGAGAGAGGTGGAGCTTGTGGCAAACTGGAGAGCACATGACCCCATCCAATCTTCCCACCAGGCAGCACTTCAAAAAACCCCATGCTCATCAACCAAAGTTCTTTGATAGGTGGTTTGTGACTAAGCACGTCCTGTTTATGTCCTCCCTCCCATCTAGAATTATAGTAATGAGACAAGTATTCAAAGAGAAAGCACATAAACAATTTCACTTAGCCACAGTCACATTCAGTTGGACTTTGAAGGTCCCAGGCCTTTCACCTGAGGAAGCTAGATAGACTAGATAAGGGATCCTTACGTAAGGCAAATGCAAATGTGACCTTTTTCAACTTCTTCATTTTTTTCCCCCAAGACACATATAGTAAATTTGAAATTAATTCAAGGATTGCATCCTTGTTACACATCACCTTTTAATAAGCCTTGTAGAGGTCACAGAGCACCATACTGGTGCTAGGGAGGTAAAAAGGCCATAAGACGAGGCATCTTCCCTCAAAGTGGTCACAGCACAGGGCCAGCACCCTTCTGCTTTGCTATAGTACAAGGCCGACTTGGGGTGGGAGTGGGGATGCTGTCACAGAAACATAAACACAGTGCTGCGCTTTAAATTCTTATTTGGAAGAAAGTTTTCATGAAGGGGAGGGAACTTTTTATGTATTCATTTTATTTATTTATTCACAAGAGACACACAGAGAGAGGGAGGGAGAGAAGACCTAGTAAATCATAATCTGCATGTGAACAAGATTCTCAGGCCACAAGCATATTAAAGTCTGGGAAGCAAGGTCTAAGGACAAGTCTCCTAGTTTGTTTGTTTGTTTGTTTACATCCTTCCATTGGCTTAAAGTGTTAGAACCCAACCTTCAGGGATGCCTGGATGGCTCAGTGGCTGTGTCTGCATTTGGCTCGGGGTGTGATCTCAGGGTCCTGGGATCAAGTCCCACATTAGAATCCCTGCGTGGAGCATGCTTCTCCCTCTGCCTGTGTCTCTGCCTCTCTCTCTGTGTCTCAAATAAATAAATAAATAAATAAACAAATAAAATGAACCCAACCTCCGATATATGGTTATAAATTATATATTTGTACCACTACATTAATGCATTTTTTAGTGCTTCGAAAGGTGAACACAAAATAAAAAAGTAAAAAGGAGAATATATATATAATTATATGTATTTTATATATATAATTAAATTAATATTTTCTTCCTATTACCTTTGGGAAGCCATACTTACAGAGGATTGGAGAGAGAGAGAGAGGGAAAGACAAAAGGCCTGGACCTCAGCTAAATGGCCATTCTAGCCATACCAGTGACAAATCACGAAGGTCTGACTTAGAGTAGTTAGAGAGGAACACATTCAATATCTAAGCTTCTTGTGATCACTTTAAATATGCTTTAAATATGCAGACACATTTAAATATCCATCCATTTAAGTCTCTGTAGTTGTGAAATATTCTACCCCAACCCAATTATGTTAAACCAAAGTCAATGCCTCATTTCCTCAGGCAAGATAAACTCTTCTAGAATTAGACTCATCCGTGAATGGTTGGCTTGGTCACGTTTAACAGCTTCCTTACGCTGACTTGAAAATCCTCATGGACTCTGAAAACATCTGTGATACTTTCTATGAGGTGTTGCTTGTTTGTTTTAAAACCTATATTATTTTAAATCTTTGTTGAATATAACAAATTGTGTCCCTCCATAGCAATTAACGGAAGAATGTTTGGAAATAACCAAGGTCTGACGTTCCACGTTGGGGATGAAGTGAATTGGTACCTGATTGGCATGGGGGGTGAATTTGACCTGCACACTGTTCACTTTCATGGCCACAGCTTTGAATACACGGTAAGAGCCTTGGGCAGCTTCATTTCATTATTGTCGTGTCTTATAAAGCAGTTACTGGGGCAGCATGGCAGGATAATAACTAGAAAGTTCTGGGTCAAGCCAGCCAGAACTGAAGTTCAATACCTACAATCTATAATATATCAGGTGCATGTACATAATTACAGCTCTTTGTGTCCCATGGACACTTAGTAAATGCTTTTGAATGCATGAAGTGCATTTCTCACTCTAAGTATTACTTAATAGGTAAATAAGACTTGTATGATCATCTTTAGTTTTATTCTTTCTACCCCAACTTTTTTTTCAAACCTTTAGTAACATAAAAGAAAAACACTTTGAACACTCCTGTACATTTTGCCACATTTTCTTTCTTTCGCTGTCTTCTGAACCTAAATTAAATTACATCATGCTTCTTCACCCCTGTATAGTAAAGCCATGTGCATCATAAAACTAAGGCGAATCTCTGTCCCACATAACACTATCACACCTCCAATGCTAACATTAATTCAAAAATATAATCTATCATATAATCCATTCAAATAGCCTCAGTTGTCCCCAAAATGCCCTTTATAACCATGTGGATTTTTTTTTTTAAACCATGTGGGTTTTAAAAAAAAATCCAGGATCTAATCATTTATACTTAGCATTTGGTTGTCATTGTCATATCTCTTTTTTTTTTTTCTTGATCCTTCATGGCATTTCATTTTTGAAGAGTCCAGGCCAGTTGCTTTGTAGAATGTCCCATAATCTTCCTTGATCTGATAGTTCCCTCATGATTGGATCCACGTCAAGCATTCTTGGTATGAACACTACATAGGTGATATTATGTACTTCCCATGCATCACACCAGAAGGTACATATGCTGTGAACAGGTGCTGATGTTGTTGGGGCATTTGGATAACTTTATTGAGGTGATGCCTACCATTTCTCCTCATTTTAAAAGTATCTTCTTGTAATTAAAAAACAATCTCTGAAGTGATTTTTTTTCACATATTTTATTCTCCAACTCTGTTTCACCTTGTAGTTATAAAAAGGATTCATGGATGATTGTTGCTAGAATCAATTTTTTTACAGTAGAAGTTACAAATGATAGCTTCCCAATTTTATCATTCCTTCAGTATTTTTTATAAAATAAAAATGAGGCATTAGATGACAATTGGCTTTATTGGTAACTTTTCTATAATTATCTTCATCTTTTTCTATTTTAAATATTCTTAGTCTCTTCATATCTCTGAATTGCTTTTCCATCACTCCACCATCATACTCTTTACCATTGTTTTTTTACTGATCACATTTGCCTGGCCATTTCTCTAATTTATTACATGTATTTTAAGTTTTATTCTTCCCCTTTTCAGTATCTGGGCTGTCACTTATTTACTTGAGGAGTATTTTCTAATCTCTTCATCCTAATCCCTTATATAAACATTTAATGTATAATTGATGACCAATTATATTTCATGCATTTGACACCTCAGATGTTCAGTCCAGCCACTTGGCATAATACAGTCCATCTTTTGGAACAGATGAAAGTTTCACATAGAGCTTTCCTGGATTCTAGACTTATTATGTTCAGAGCTTCTGTAATGCTTAGGGCCTATCTTAGATAAATTAAATGAGTGTGCATGACTTGATCTGTACAATGCTTTATCGGTAGGCTGCTTTCTTTTCTATCCTTTAATAAACAAATTCTTTCCTCTTAAACTTATTTGTTTTGGCTTAAAAACTATTTTTAATATTCTAGGGAATTTTATATGACAAAGTAGACAGAATAATATAATGAACTCCTTTTCCCACCACCCAGGGCCAACAATCATGACCTTCCTCCTGTACTTCAATCTACATTCCCCATACTTTTGAAGGAAAAGCCTTGATATTAGAGTTGTCATTGATAAGTGTTTACAGTAGACTTTAAAAATTAGAACAAAAGAGAGAGACCTAAACTTTAGTTATAGCATTTCACAGTATATTTGATGTTCAGTTCTGATCAGTTCCAATCAGAAAATGCCTCTGACATTCCTAGAACCATGCCAAGCATTGTGTGGTGATGAGAGGGAATCAAAGAGTTAGCTTTCAGGAGCTAGTTCTACATATGGGATTATATTATAAGGCATCAAATTAAGTGGAATTAAGGTAACATTTCTATAATGTTAATTAAAGCCAACCTTTATTAAGTACTTCTTAAGTGCCACATCCTATGCTTCGCTCTTACATGGATTTCTCATTGAAACTTCCCCGAGCTAGGCACTATTTTATCACTGTTTTATAAGGGAATGAAGTGAAGGATTAACAAGACAAAGAACTTTCCTGTAAACAATAATGGGTAGTAGTAGGATTTGGATCCCTGGTTCTCACTCTAGAGTCCCTCACTCCTTTTTTTTTTTTTTAAGATTTTATTTATTTATTCATGAAAGACACACAGAGAGAGGCAGAGACATAGACAGAGGGAAAAACAGGTTCCCTGCAGGGAGCCTGATGTGGGACTCAATTCCAGAACCCCAGGAGCATGACCTGAGCCAAAGGCAGACGCTCAAATGCTGAGCCACCCAGGCGTCCCTAGAGTCCTCACTCTTAACCTCTTCACAAAACTGCTCTTTTCAGAACAATCCTATTACATTTAAGAAACAAAATGAACAAACAAAGAAAAAAGGCAAACAGACTTAATACAGAAAACAGCTGGTGATTGCCAGAGGAGAGGTGGGTAGGAGGATGAGTGAAAAAAAGGAGATTAAGAGCATTGAGAAAGGTATAGAATTGTTGAATTGCTATATTGTGCACCTGAAATTAATATAACACTGTATGTTAACTATACTTGTATTTAAGATAAAAAGAATAATCTTATTAATACCACAGAGCCTAGTACCAGCATGTCAGCTCTAGCCACTTACCCCAAACTTATCTCAGATGATGATGAGTAGTCTTTTCCCTTGAGGTGGAATTTAATTACTCCAGCGTTAATGCAGCCTCTGGGCTCTGCTCTCTGGAACTCCCGGGTACAGTAAAGCTTCCCTGTAGGGTTACTCACTTGGTCTTGGAATAGCCAGTCCCCTGTTCCATAAGGTCATGGTATCCCTTGATGCCATGCTCCAGGTACATAGTGCACATCTACTGGTGCCTTCCTTGAACATGGTCAATTCTTAGTTAAAATGATTTTGTATTGTTCTCTACATTTTCTGACATCTTAGAAATGTATCCAGGCCACCCATTTTGTTGTCACTGTAGATGTAAGATGAATATTCCTAAATAACAGTGACTGAGGCCCCAATCTGCAGCCAGTGGAAAACCTTACTCTCTTCTCTCCAGTAACTCCAGGGTATCTTGAGAGCCTGTTTCTCCCACTGTCACTTTCTGCTTCGGCTCATCTCCCTTACCTCTTGCCTCCCCTGGCTGGTGTTTTCTTATTTTTGTGCATCTCAGGAACGGAACACAGGCTCATTTCCTCTGACTCTCCTTAACAACCACAAAAACAAGGCCATAGACTCAGTGAAAGTTTGGAGGTAAATGAAGGCTCTTTTTCCCTTGATATTACATGGTGAAAGTGTTCACCATTTGACATTAGACACCTCTGTCTTCAGGCATCTCTTCCCCATGCCTCACCGAGAAACACTGGCTCTCCACCTTTTCTACTGACACTCAGGACTTCTTTTCTCACACTCTTCCTCTCCATTCTTGTTTGACATCTGTCCTCTCCTTGAATCATCCCAGATGCCATCTTGAGCTACACTCTTCAAAACACCCCCACCCTCCAAATACATCCCATTGCATTATTCAGAGCAATTCATCTCTCTCCTATGCTCTTCCAAATCCATCCTAATCCAGCCATGCCGGGCTCTGGGGCTTCATCTTTCAAAATCAAAAGCAGCCTGCAGAGGAGGTAGTCTCCTGAACATCTGGTTCTTTTTTAAGAGAATAAATAGCCCTTGAGGCCCCCAGTCTTCAGGCCTGACCCCAGAAGGCAGATGAGCTCCTGTCTTTCCTGTAACCGTGAGTTTTTTTGATTAGTTACATCTCAAGAATGATCGTTTTCACACAACCAACATCCTTAGTAAGAAATACTTCAGTTAAAACTTTTGGGATTTGTAAAACCAGATGTCTGAAATCTAGAGCATTCTTCTGCAGGAGGTGCAGACAAGGTATCTACACTGATTATGACACAAGATCCCTTTAGAGTTGAGATGTTTCTCTATGGCCTCTCCCTAAAATGTTCTCAGGTTTGCTTCTCCTCTAAACCTTCGATTGAACTCAGAGAGAATGCAAGGGCACCTAATGCTTTCTCATTGTTGTCTTACAAAGTATTTTAGAATTGATAGGATATATAAATGACTAATGCCTTTTATAAATTATTTAATGGTGTTTTGTCTCCTTATTGAGGATATGGGACTGTATCGCTCTGACGTTTATGACCTTCCTCCTGGAGTATATCAGACTGTAAAAATGTATCCAAGAGATGTTGGAACCTGGTTATTTCATTGCCATGTTAGTGTTCACATTGAGGGTGGAATGGAAAGCACTTACACTGTAATTGAATGAAAAGGTAAGCCAAACAAATCTGAAGTGATAGTATTGAAATAAATTCGACGTTTATATAAGGATATCTGATCCACTGAATATTTACATGATCTGACACATTACTCATTTATTCAAATAATACTGTTTTGAGAGGTACCTGGGTGGCTCAGTTGGTTAAGCATCTGACTGTTGATTTCAGCTCAGGTCATGATCTCACGGTTATGAGATCAAGCCCCATGCTGGGCTATGTGCTCAGCTAGGAGTCTGGTTGAGATTCTCTCTCTTCGTCTCTCTTTGCCCCTCCCCCACCATGCTCTCTCACATTTTCTCTCTCTCTCAAATAATAAATCTTAAAAAAAAATTACTGTTTTGAGATGACCAAGAAACTGGTTTTATCTTCTTTCTCAAACTTAGATAACTGTTTCTGATGTGATAAAAGATACTCTAGAGTTAAATGCATTATTTCCAGATTCATATAATATATGCATAAGGATTTGAGCAATTTATAGAAGATGAACCACAAATGCCTATTGAGCCTATAAAGATATTTAGCATTGTTAATAAGAAATTACTTAAAAATTGCATTTAAACTACAGTCAGATACATTTTTTTGAGTAAGGAAGCTATTGATTTGGCAAAGATTTATTTTTTTCAAAGATAATGTAACAGTGTGGTAAGATGGGTGCATTGCATATGCAGTGGTAGGAAGTATAAAGTGTTTCCACAGCTCTTGAAAGAAACTAAATAATGATTACATGTTTTTTCATATTCAAGTGACACTTTTTTCCTTCTCATTCGTATCTCCCTTTTCTTCAACACATTTTATAACAACCTTAGGATGAAAATACTATCTTTGTTTCTGAGATTTTCAATAGCTCCTTCATTACTTAGGCTATCCATGAAGTCATTACCCTTTGGTCTCTTGGAACAATGATTGTAATATTTTGATTCAGTTACTCCTTAGAACATCATGAAACTTTCTTTTCCAGAGCACAAATATCTTTCTGATGTGAATGTTGACAAGTCCATGAGCAGAGGGAAAGTTGCTGAAGAAGAAAACCAAGGATGAAGGAATTTAGGAGGGCCTGGCTAAAGACTTTCATGGCAATCTCCCAGGAAAACTAGTTTGAAATAAAGTTTTGTTTTTGTTTTTGTTTTTGTCAATTTTGTGTGCAAGCTGCTTCCTCTTTATGTAAACTGTGCCACTGGAGTAGAGTCTGTAGTGGTATAACAAAGTTTACAACATCACAAAGGGGGTGGCAAAAGGAAAATGAGGGTAGGTACAATCTGAATCTAGCTCAGTTAGAAAAAAAAACACACAATCTAAACTGCAACATCAGCAAACAAAAAAAATGAAATTCTCATAGCATGGATGAGAATCTGAATCAGTCTTTAAAATGCAAATCCATATATTACTGTTAGACTATAATACAGATTAGAATGTTTAAGTGTCAGTTTTCCAGAACCAAAAATAAGGACTCATGCTCTGACTCTGTATCTAGCAATGTTAACATTTGGGATGTGTTCTACAAGTAACTGAAAACCCAGCTAAGGGGATTATCAATGGTGTTTGTCTCAAATTTTAAGTAAATCAGGAGGTTGCTAGGATTGGTTCAGCAACTTCATGGTGCAAGGGCCGGTGTCTTTAATGCCCTTGGCCTTTCCCTCATGATTGTGGCCTCATGGTTGCAAGATTGTTGCTGCAACTCCAAATATTGCATCCACATTGAAGGCAGAGAAGAAGGAAGAAAGAGTAGCATCAACCATACATTCTCCTTTTATCAAGAAAGCAAAAAATCTTCTGAGGAAACCCAGCCAACTTCTGCGTCTCACTGGTCAAACCCCTATCATCTGGCTATTCCTAACTGCAAGGAAGGCTGGGAAAGAGCTATGTAGCCTTTGTAGCAGAAATAACAACACAGAGATACTGGGAAGCCCAACTGAAACATCTGAATCCATGCTCCAATGCTCTCAGGATTGCAGTGCATCTCTGGGTCAGGCAGGCCAAACTTGAACTCCATCTGTGCCACTTACTAGTTACGGGGTCTTCGACAAGGTATAAAATCTCTCTTACCCATAGTTTCCTCATGTAAAATGAAGACAATAATAAAAATAATAATATCTATTTGTGATATTCTATAAGCAAAATAATGGCTCCCTAAAGATGTCCTTATCCTAATCTTTGGAACCTATGACTCGTTATTGTCTATGGCAAAGAAGAATGAAGGTTGCAGATGGAATTAAGGCTGCCAATCAACTAACTTTAAGATAGGGAGATTATTCAGGGTTATCATGGTGGGCCCTTAACAGTAGAGGAGGGAGGCAGAGGAGAAGGTCAAAAAGATGCCATGTCAGGACTCAACCTGCCATTGTTGGCTTTGAAAATAGAAGGGCGCCACATGAGCCAAGGAATGTGGGCAGCCCCTAAAAACTGGAGCAGGCTAGGAAATGGGTTATCCCCTAGAGCCTCCAAAAAGGAATGCAGCCTCACTGACACCTTGATTTCAGCCCGGTGCTATAGGTGTCAGGTTTCTGACATATAGAACTATAAGGTATTAAATTTATGTTGTTTTAAGCAACTGAGTTAGTGGTGATTTGTTAAAACAGCAATAAAAAAGAACACTACTACATCTACCCAATTGGTTGTTGTGAGGATTAAATGAAATAAAATTTACAAAGCTCTTGGAATTGTGCTGGTACACAGTAATCATTTAATAAATGTTAGTGACTCTTCCTAGAGTTAACATTTCTTCATTCTTTCAGTTTTTATTAAGCCGTGTGGCAAGAACTGTGCTAAGTGCCTGGGATTTAAGACAAAATAAGGCGTAGTCATTGGCCCCAAGAAAGCCCAGTCTAGGGGATCCCTGGGTGGCTCAGCGGTTTAGCACCACCTCTGGCCCAGGGCGTGATCCTGGAGACCCGGGATCAAGTCCCATAGCAGGCTCCCTGCATAGATCTGCTTCTTCCTCTGCCTGTGTCTCAGCCTCTCTCTCTCTCTTTCTCTCTCTGTGTCTCTCATGAATAAATAAATAAAATCTTTAAGAAAAAAAAAGAAAGAAAGAAAGCCCAGTCTAATTGAGGAGGGAATAGTCACATAAACAGATCATTCTGATATGAAATATGTCTTAATCATGTTTTTAATTTTCACTATTTAATGATGCCTTGACATATTTGAGGACCTTGCTAGCTGAGAAAAGACTGCCCCTCCCAGAGCTAGTTAATTCCTAGAGATAGTGAACAGCTTGCAGGTGAGTGAGCCAGACTTTAATATGTGAACCCACTCATCCCCGAATCCATACCCCCAACCATCTCCTTTATGTAAATCACACACCAAACCATATTTCCTCTGCCCTACCTCAATCTGAGCCAAGTTCCAAACAGCTAGAGACAGTTCCTATGTCCCAAAGCCCTCTGAGATCATTTAAACTGATCAGTCATAAGCTATTTACTCTGCCCTACCTTGCCTTTCCTACACAAACCTCAATAAAGGCTGCGGCCTATCCTTTCCCCAGTATCTGCTTCTGCCTCCTGAACAACCAGCCCTGCATGACATGTGTGCCTCTTGTTTCTAGGGGAATTATAATTTTTCTTTCCATGGCATTGGCCTCTTTGTGTCATCACGGAGTCATCTTTTATAAATTAAGACTCAGGCACAAATCAAAGTGTCAAGAGCTATACCGAATGTATTACCCCAGCATGGAATAGAGGCAAGAGGGAATGAGGCTAAGCACAGCAAGAGAGAAAAATGTTTCAAGAAAGCCACACATTGAGGGGTGCCTGGGTGGCTCAGTTGATTAAGCATCTGCCTTCAGCTTAGGTCGAGATCTCAGGGTCCTGGGATGGAGTTCCCTACAATGGGCTCCCTGCTCAGTGGGGAGTCTGCTTCTCCTCTCCCTCTCCCCCTCCCCCTCCCCTGCTCCTGCTTCTCTCCCTCTCTCAAATAAATGAATAAAATCATTTTTTTAAAAAGAAAGTCACACATTGAAGTTGTATGCAATCAAACCTTGTGAATAGGTTATTCTTTAATCTTTTATAAAAAATAACTCTACTATTTCAGTTCTCTTTCATTGCTAACAAATCATATACTTTGATTTCTACATTGCTCACAGCATAACAAGGATGGAGGAAATGGAATCCTTAAGCTGTTAGAAAACAAATCTTTCCCGTTGTGATGGGGGCATCAACACCATCGAGGCTTTTGCTAGATTGGAATCTAGACTTTTCTCTTTTCCTGCCTGTGACATATTTTGCAGAGGGTGATGAACAGAACCTTGACCCGTTAATGGGCAGCCAAAGGGGATATGGAGCAACCAAAGACCAATCTGTGTGATCAGTCCCTAAACAGTCATGAACTGAGTAGTAGAAGAGCAGAGGATCAGTCGAGCTTGTGTTATACTAGTTCAAGTCAGGGGACTCATTATCAGAGTTCTGTACATAACCACACTCACTGATAAAATTCCAGAGTTACACAATTTCCTTTGAAAAAGATAACATCGTGGTGGTCTGACTGGTCATGTACAGAATGACCTGCTGTTTTATACTCAGCGCTTCCTGCTGTCACAAAGTGAAAGACTGTCCTTGGCTGCGAGTTTCTTAGTAACTCTGGTAAACTAGGTTAAAAGCCAGTTTTCATGAATCAACCAAAAAGAAACTTGAGGGTATAAACAGGAATTGTGGAGGTAAGGAGAGATTGAATCTTGCCGGACAGATATAAAGCTAAAGCTTCCTTGACTTTAGCCATTATCAGCCTCAGGATCTTTTTCTTTTTTAAATCTTTTTTTTTTAAGGTTTTCTTTATTTATTTGAGAGAGAGAGCGCGTGTGTGGGCACCAGCACCAGTTGGGGGAGAGGGGCAGAGGGAGAAGTAGATGCTCACTGAGCTGGGAGCCCAACTGAGGACTTGATCCCAGGACCCTGAGACCATCACCTGAGCTGAAGGTAGACCCTTAACCGACTGAGCCACCCAGGAGCCCCCAGCCCCAGGATTTTAATCGCTAAACACAGGTAAGACTCACTCAATCCAGAAATCTTTAAGACGACAAAGAAAGAAATTGTGGAAAATGATGAAAACGTGTGCTATGTCACTCTGCTCAGGTTATAAACAGTTACCTTGGGTGTGCAGTAATTACTTATAACAAACTACAAAGGTGTCCCCCAGGGTTCTGAGGTAACAACCTTCTGACAGCTGCAGGTAAGTGGATGAGCTATTTGGTCCCATCGGGGTTCCTCTCTTATTTCTTGCAATGCTCTGAGGCTGCTGAGCCTCTCCTGGTGGGCTCCCTGCCCTTCCCGTCTCACCCCAGCTTATGCGGAGGCTGGGACACATTTCTTGACCACAGGAGTTCTCAATTGCAACATTATTCAAAGTTCGCTTTTGAGTACCAACTCTGGAATCACTGTAAGGGGGTTTGCAGTAAATGACCCCATCAATGGCTGGTTGCTCATTAGCCCACAGCGGCCTCTTTTATTTAGACAGTCCTGAGGCTCAGAGCATTCCCCCTACTCCCAGCCATTCAGCAGCTCTCTGCCTTTTAGTAGGAAAGGTAACTGTCACAAAAGAGGACAGAAATATGGACTTCTTGACTCCTTCTGCATTGCAACATAAAATATTTACTCCCACTGGGCAGAGGTGTTACTATTTAACCATTTCATTTCACCACCAATATAAGGGATGCTATAGAAGACCTCAGTAACTACCTGTTAACGTTTTTTAATTTAATTTAATTTAGTGTGTGTGTGTGTGTGTGTGTGTGTGTGTGTGTGAGGTAGATGAGCTGAAAAAAGTGACGGGACTATTGCTGTGATCTGATCACTGTCCTCACATCCCTCGGGGCTGAGTTTGAGCATGGAGTAGACAATGAGAAAGACCGAAATGCCCAGCAAGTTGCTGGCCCATATGGTGGCTTTGTGCCATTCTTCCTTTGGGGGAACGAACTGCTAAAAGATGTCCCCTCTGAGTAGACCATTTGGAAATAGGAGCCCTTCTGAGGTTCCAGTATTGAAAGGGAACAGCATTTGCTGTAGGGGTAGATTTGGGGCAGTGGTCCTCTCAGTGGGCATGGGGGCACAATAGTTAAAGGTGGCTCTAGAAGGAGGTCTCAGGACATCCTGGGCAATGTGACTCAGCTTTCTGTATCAGGGCAGTTAGTTACCATTATTAGGACCTGGTGAGAGAAGCATCTCTACTATGTGCCTTAATATGATGGATCATTTCAATTACCACCTGGATATCAGTCTCCTGGGCCTGAGATTTTACAGGTGAGGAAACTGAGGCCAAGGTTAAGTATCTTGCCTGATGTGACATGGTGCCATGAGATTTTGATCCTCATCCCGCTATCTTCCCTGGCACTCATTATTGTCCCTCTCTGATTGGTTTTTCTCCATAGTACTTGCTGCTGATACTAGCTATTTCACTCTTCATTTGTACATTATCAACAAGTAGAAGGTAAGCTGATGAAGGTAGGGATTCAGGCACTTAGAACAGGGCCTGGCACACAGCAGGCTCTCTCTGTAATACTTCTTAAATTAACGAATTGTCCAAACATCAGGATCCTTTCTCCTATACCAATCTATTTCTATAAACTTTGGGCAAATAATAGTGCGTTGAAGGATTCTGGAGGCAAAGGTCATATTAACACAAAGTGTGCAGTGTTACAACCAGGATTTTCTGCTAATAAACTTCTGTTTACTCTGATAATAAACTACCATTTGCTAAGACCAACCTTTGCCTTTGAAAACTGATTTACTGATGTCTGATATCTTTAATGATAAAGCAGAATTAGCAACCCCTGTTATGCTCTGTTGGTTATTTGCATATAGCAAGGCAGAATAATCTGGTAAAATTTCTATGCAGGTGTGTTCAGAGCATACAAAATAGATAAATCCTTCAAAATAAGATTCTTGTTGTGGGGTACTTAAATTTGGCATGCTAAATACCATGTTTTGTATCATCAAGTTGTAACTAAGTATTGTTAGCCATTTCAAAAGTAAAGAGTGACCTGTTTTAAACCATTTTGCATAATTTCCTCCCAATTTATTAAAAGTTCACTGCGTGCAGGGCACTGTACTGTGGCTTATTGTTCAAAGAACAAAGGGAGCATTTAGAGATGATTTTTGCCCTCCTGGAATTTACACAATAAATGGAAGAAAGCAATGTTATGCACACTCTAGTGGCTCCAACAATAACTGTTGACTTTTTATTTGTAATCAGAGAAGCCTGGCAACAGAAAACTTTTCTTTCTGGGTTTACGAGAACTGAGCCTAAGTGGGAAACGTTATTTGCTTTGACGAAACCATTTACTTTTGTGCAACATTAAGTTGTGTCAATCAAGCAAATAAAGGAAGAAAGCCTTATTTATAAAATTGTCTGCTTCTGATTTCACTTTATTGCTTCTCAGGCTCCACCAGGAGAAAAATAATGAAGATTTTGCTGCTGGGAATTTTTCTGTTTTTATATAGTAACTCTGCCTGGGCAAAAGAGAAGCATTATTACATCGGAATTGTTGAAACAACTTGGGACTATGCCTCTGACAACAAGGAGAAGAAACTTATCTCAGTTGACACGTAAGTCACTATTTTTATTGTTTACAGACCGAATTTATAAGCTGTGAATTAAAAAATTGAAACAGTAAGATAAATTATTTTATTAATTTGTTGTCTACAGAAACTGCAAAATGTGGACTTGGAATCCAGGAAACTTTAATAAATCTCCTCTAAATTCCTGGGCATTTTTTGTCGAGGAGGAAGGCTTGTCCTACTTCTTTCCCTTTGGTCCTGGGGAGTCTGCAGGGGCTCCTTATTACCTCCTCTGGTTATTATTGCATCTTTCATCAGGGTTCAGTCTTCTTGTCTGTTTATGCAGAAGTTCTTTAAGCAATGGCTATGTAAAATGTTATATTTATTATACCGTTTATTGATTATTAGTACATAAGAATACAATGTTTTTTTTCATTCCTTTAAAAGGTCATTCATAGAAATAAAACACAATTTTAACAAATATAACTGTGCCCAATACCTGTTGGATGACTCTGGACAGTTAATTTAGTTTGTCTCTCTCAGACTCAGCTTGCTAACCCGTAAAATGGGGATAAAGAAGACCTCATAGGGTTCTTTGAAGAGTGTGTACATAAAGCTCTTAGTACAGTGCTTGGTACATCACACATGAAGAAAAACTGTGAGTTAATCTATTGCAATGGTCCCCCCCCAAAAGACTCTGTGTAACTTACATGTTTTCATGTTTTAGGTGAAAGGCCCCTTATTTTAAGCAATAGTCACCATATAGAGAAACAAGAGTATGATTCTCCTTGACATTTTTATAATGGAAATTTATACTGAGGTCATTACTTTTAATGCTAATTATTTTTCACCACACCCAATGCTCACTACTTTAAAAAATGTATTTTAATTGTGATAAAGCGCAAATAAGCCCAATGACCATCAGCTGGTAAAATTATATCTTTAAAAATAGCTAAGCAAGTATGCCAATTTTCTTAATTGTTGATTCTGTTGACGGGGTATATGCTGTTCTCATTCATTTTATGTGTGTTTGAAATTTTTCACAGTAAGAAATAAATGCATAGCTGACAATAACATCTAATTGTTAAATAATTAATTTCATAATATGCTGTAAGAAAAGTTTCTGGCCTAAAAATTACTGATTGTTAACAAAACTAATACCTCTTGCAATAATTTTTTCTTAAATCTGGTTTTGAGGTAGTATTCTCTTCTTAGGAAAATGACCTATTTTCATGATTTCACCAAATTATTTTGTATGAATGCAGTATTTTCCCTGATTAAATACAATATAAATTATATTTCTATAAGGAAACAAAACATAAAAAAAAAAAGCACTGCTATATTCCATGCCCCCATCCACCATTCTTCTGCTGTTATTCATGATCAAAAATCCAATCAGCTTTGCTGGGCATAAACTAAGTGCAAGACATTGCCCAAGCAACCTTTAATAAAGAAATCTGTAACTCCAAAGGTGAAAGAGGAGAGAGTTTATTAAGAATGGTGGGAAATGGGGTTGGGGGGCAGTGAATTCCTTCGGTTTTAAATATTCTTTTGTCTTGTCTGTGCTCAGGGAGGTTATGCAACATTGGTTTGGTAACCTGTGGCTTCAACAACAGCCTAGAGTCGTACGAATTCTAAATGGCACTGCTCATTCTGCCTGTGATCTTTTTAAAAAAAATATCTAAACTGTGACTATTTAACAGAGTTTTAGAAATTTCACCAATAGCATACTAAACTTTTTGTATAGACAAGTGTAGGTAGCAACTTGCTCTCCCTTCTTTGTCTCCAGTTACCAGCATGTCTTAGTTTGTTCAGGCTGCTATAGCAAAATATAACAGACTGGGTAGCTTATTAACAACAGAAATATATTTTTTAGTTCTAGAGGTCAAGAAGTCCAAAGCCAAGCTACCAGCATGGCCATGTTTTAGTAAGAGCTCTCTTTCTGGTTCATAGCCTTTTCACTGTGTCCTCACATGGTGGAAGAAGCTATGAATCTCTCTGGAGCCGTTTTCAGAAGGCACTAATACCATTTATGAGGGCTCCATTCTCATGACCTAGGCACATCCCAGAGGCCCCATCTCCTTATCCATCACATTAGAGGTGGCCTTAAACCTCCAGAACCTGTGCATATGATGAGTTATCACTCTCATGATCTATACTAATTCAATGGTGCAGTTGACTTTAAAATAGGATGATAACCGAGCAAAAACAAAACAGTTAACAAAATTAAAAGGCAATCTAAGGAGTGGGAGAAGATATTTGCAAATGTCTTATCAGATAAGTGGCTAGTATCCAAAATCTATACAGAACTTACCAAACTCAACACCCAAAAAACAAATAATCCAATCAGGAAATGAGCAGAAGACATAAATAGCTATTTCTCCAAAGAAGACAAACAAATAGCCAATAGACACATGAAAAAATGCTCAACATCACTCAGTATCAGGGCAATACAAATAAAAGCCACAATGAGATACCACCTCACACCAGTCAGAATGGCTGAAATTAACAACTCAGGAAACAACAGATGTTGGCAAGGATGCAGAGAAAGGGGAACCCTCTTGTTCCTGTTGGTGGTGCAACCACTCTGGAAAACAGTATGGAGGTTCCTCAAAAAGTTGAAAATAGAATTATCCTAAGACCCAGCAATTGCACTACTATGCATTTATCCAAAGGATACATAGTGATTTGAAGGGGCACATGCACCCCAATATTTATAGCAGCAATGTCCACAATAGTCAAAACATGACAAGAGCCTAGATGTCTATCGACAGATGAATGCATAAAGAAAAGTCTATACACAATGGACTACTACTCAACCATCAAAAAGAATGAAATCTTGCCAGTTGCAACCAGGTGGATGGAACTAGAGGGTATTATGCTAAGTGAAATAAGGCAGTCTAAGAAAAACAAATACCATATGATTTCACTTAGATGTAGAATTTAAGAAACAAAACAGATGAACATAGGGGAACGGAAGGAAAAATAACATAGGATGAAATCAGACAGGGAGGCAAACCATAAGAGATGCTGTACTCTAGAACTAAAGGGTTACTGAAGGTTGGGGGGGCACTGGGGTAACTGGGTGATGGGTATTAAGGAGGACTCATGATGTAATGAGCACTCGGTGTTGTATGCAATTGATGAATCACTAAATTCTATCCCCAAAGCTAATACAGTATATGCTAACTACATTGAATTTAAAAAAAAGAAAGAAAAAGAAAGAAGAAAGAAAGAAAGAAAGAAAGAAAGAAAGAAAGAAAGAAAGGATGTGCCTAATCTAAACCAGAGAATTCTTGAAGAAGAAGAAGAAGAAGAAGAAGAAGAAGAAGAAGAAGAAGAAAAGAGATTTGAGGTGATTCAACAAACTGCTGCTGACTTGCATATAGAAGAGGCTACTTGAGAAGGAAAATGGGGGGGCCATGAAGAGCTGGTTAAGGCAAGGTCCTCATCTTACCACCAGCCAGGAAATGGAGATTTCAATCCTACAACCACAGTGAACTGAATTCTACCAATAACCTGGATGAATTTAGAAGTGGATTTCTCCAGTGCCTCCACGATGAGCGCTCAGGCCAGCCAACACCTTGATGTCAGCCTTGTGATAACCTAAGCTGAGAAGCCAGTTATGCCGTGCCCGACTTCTGACCCACAGAGCAGTGAAATAATCCATGGGTGTTGTTTTATTTTTTTTATTTTTATTTTTTTTAAGATTGATTGATTGATTGATTGATGATGATAGAGAGAGAGAGGGAGAGACACAGGCAGAGGGAGAAGCAGGCTCCATGCAGGGAGCCTGACGTGGGACTCGATCCCGGGACTCCAGGATCGCGCCCTGGGTCAAAGGCATGTGCTAAACCGCTGAGCCACCCAGGGATCCCCAATGGGTGTTGTTTTAGGCTGCTATGTGATAATTTATTATTTGTCAATAGAAAACTAATGTTCTGTGTCTCAACTGATAAAGCCAAGAATCCAGAAACTTTTCCCATGTATTATCCACATTTTAGTAATCATGTTTAAACATAAACCAAGACAACCCAAGTGCATTCTGAATTTATGGAAGGATGTAGCATTATTACCATCTTAATAAGTCAGTATAATTTTTTTTTTAATTCCACTACCGTTAAAAACTCACTTCTGAGTCTGAATCTACCAACAATTATAAGAGTTGGCTATAGGATTCTAGAAGTTGGGGTGGGGGGATAAAAAAGAGGGATATGATTACTGAGAGGGAGACTATCTGTTGTAATGAGTAGAAAAGAGCATGTTACAATTGTCAACAGGAAGAACTGCAATTAATGTAAATTATCTGGTTCAAAGATCAACTGTAATGGATTCGTTTGACTGAATATCTGACTGTCAAACTTCCTGCAAGCTTCCAGTAACTGACCCTTGTCCCAAGCTGTGCTCTTGAAATTAAATAGACATCTTCCATCTTCTAATGATCCTTTGATGTTCCTTTGGAGACAGAACATAATCCAATAGACCTCCCCCAGAGTTATCACGTGATACAAAATATTTCCCCATTTGGTTAATTTTATTTAAAAAAAAAACAAGATGGGAAACATTTTGCATATTGCTATGAATATAAAAGGAGTTTCAAATGTTAACAACCCCGAATGTGTTGTAACTCCAGATCAATTATTTCAAAAACAGTTTTTGCCTCCCCCCAAATCTCTGTGTACAAAGAATGAATCCCGAAACTTTGGCAATGCTCCTCCTGTATGGAGAGGTGATTAGTACACGGGGGAACTTCTTGCAATGAAGGCATTCCAACAAAACCCACTACATTTTATTGAAATGGGATGTGACATATTCCCAGGTGTTTCAGAGTCACATTCAGAAAATAGAAACACCCAGTGTATTGGAGGGAAGCCTTAAGAATTTGAGGGCTAGGGATCCCTGGGTGGCGCAGTGGTTTAGCGCCTGCCTTTGGCCCAGGGCGCGATCCTGGAGACCCGGGATCGAATCCCACGTCGGGCTCCCGGTGCATGGAGCCTGCTTCTCCCTCTGCCTGTGTCTCTGCCTCTCTCTCTCTCTCTCACTGTGTGCCTATCATAAATAAATAAAAAAATAAAAATTTAAAAAAAAAAAAAAAAAAGAATTTGAGGGCTATTTTAAAACTTTGGCCTATGTAAAAGTGTATCAACAGGGCATTTCAGAGCATGGATTTGAATCTCTAAGTATCACCAGGATGAATCTCTACCAATAGGAGACACCGGAGAAAATTTACCCTCAGATTCAGATGGGCCTGTGTGAGACCACGTGGGCCCGGGCCTTCTGGTGTGATTGGGGAAGAACCTATCTCTGCCCTGGGAGCTGTGCTCCAGCTCTTGTGTGTCTCTCTCAAACTGTACTCGTGCACCTCCTCGCAGCAGGATGGGCTGGTTGAATCTGCTTTTAATCTCAGCGGCCTTCAGTGCCTCAGAATTTTGCTGCTGTTAAAACATCTGCTTATTAAGACTGCTCTCGTTCATACCAACGCTGCAGTGTGAGAGGAACAATTCACACCCCTGGCCTGCTGTTTTCCTGTGCATTTTGATGTCCCTGAAGTCCCTCTGAGCCTCCCTGAATTCGTTTTTCTATTTTGTTCTAACGAAATGGAAACTCCAACAATTAGAAAACGAAGACAAATTAGGAGAAACGAAGCAAAAGATGTCACTCCTTTGTTTTCTGACTTCTAGCTTGGCCCCCTTTCCGTTAAAAGGGTTCATTTCTCAGCCAACAATTTGAGAATCCTGGAGTTCACACAATCTGGAAAAAGTGGGGTCCTCGGTGTATGGTGACAATGATGAGATACTCATCAAAGTCCTCCGCTCAACTCAGGGCAGGGTGCTCTGCTATTTTCTTTAGGTTTTTTGTTTGTTTGTTTGTTTTTGTTTTTGTTTTGTGTTTTTTTTTAGATTTTATTAATTCATGAGAGACACAGAGAGAGAGGCAGAGACACAGGCAGAGGGAGAAGCAGGCTCCACGTAGGGAGCCCGATGCGGAACTCGATCCCGGAACCCAGGATCATGCCCTGAGCCAAAGGCAGGTGCTCAACCGCTGAGCCACCCAGACATCCTGTGCTCTGCTGTTTTCAACACCTGCTGCTGCCCAAATTCAGCCACCAGAACCACTGTGGGGCAGCTGTGCTCCCTGGCTCCAGGACTCAGCTTTAATCTGATGTCCTCATGCAACTATACCAACAGGGGTCTGGCCATTGCCAGCGTATGTTCTGGAAACAGAGCCTGCCACCTTCCTATCTCACAATCCTGAGAAATCCCACTGCCTCTGGGATTAGGCTGCTCTCTTCCCCTTCATTTTGGAGCCTCATGTTACCCAGGGCCCAGAGCTTCCTGCCCACAACAGAACACACTGGGGTGTCAGTCGGTCACTACGAGTGCCTGAGCCCCAGGCCCATCGATTCTGATGGTGCGCATCTGGGCTGGGCTCAGGAGCTTGCATTTCACCAACGTCTTCAGTAGATTCCCATGCACATTAAAACTTAAGAAATATTAGGCTGTAACCCTAGATTTTTTAAAAACTAGCCATTTAAGTTCTGCAGCAACAGAAGTCCAGAGCTCCCAGGCAAGCGCTCCTCTTGTCTTGAAGAAAAGAAGCAAAAGTATCTTTCACTCTTTCCAATGAATTTAAGCTGAGAAAAGAAGATGAAGTTTATTTCTCAGTCAGATCATCCGGCTCCACAGGGATTAAGTAGAAACCGTAAGGCATCAAAGGTCACTGAGGTGAAAGTTAGCAAAATACACACATACACACACACACAAATACACTCACACAAAGAAACACAAACTCCAGATCATCAGCCTGAGTGTTAGCATTTTTATTCCACTGAGGGAGATCTCATTTGTGGTGGGAGCTTGCCAAAATCCGGGTTTAAGTGGGTCCTCCTAAATGGGTAGATGGTGTTACAAACATCTCACTGAGCTATCCAGAGCCTTCTGTTAAGGACAACATAAGAATCACTTTAAATGTTTGAATACCACTACCTGAATTTAAATTTTTAAAGAAGTCTGAATACCAAATTCTCCTTCTTTTCCTTTCTTGTCCTTCTCGTCCTCTCCCCTCTGCTCCTCCAACCTGGCTACCATTTACTTTGCGAATATTTTCAGAAAAGTTTTGAGTGACTATTAATCAGCCGTGAAGCAGAATATAAACATTCAGTGTTCAAGTATTTTCAGTAGCAAGGGATTAAAAGAACATAAGGGCAAGATAATTTTAAAACCCATACATATTGCACGCATCAATTCCAATCTTTTTTTTTAAAAGGTTTTATTTATTTATTCATCAGAGACACACACACACAGAGAGAGAGAGAGAGAGAGAGAGAGAGAGAGAGAGGCATAGACACGGGCAGAGGGAGAAGCAGGCTCCATGCAGGGAGCCGGATGCAGGTCTCGATCCCAGGACTCCAGGATCATACTGTAAGGGCTGAAGGCTGGTGCCAAACCACTGAGCCACCCAGGGATCCCCAATTCCAATCTTGGTTTAGTACTTTTCTTTAGAAAGAAAAATGGTAGAATTAATTTAGCATCATTAATTTTATTTAGGAAAACAAATATATACACGTGTTGAAGTCTCAAATATCCAGATTAACTGCTTATAAACTTTTCTTTTCTAGCAGCTGAAAGAGGTATACCCTAAGTGAGTAATGTCTTACCTGCTTTATCTTAATATTTCACTTTAATTTCGTCTTCTATTTCATAATGCCTCTGTGTTTTAACATAAAAAACCTGTAAAAAGGTGTATCTTACCAGAGTAAGATACCACATGATTCTCTGCTACACACCTGACGTGGGAGGCCTCACATAATTAAAACAGCACGGTAAGTGCCTGTTCACCTCTTCATCTTTTGGAAGCATCCCTACAAATGATAGGCAAACATTTAATGTGATATAGTTATTAATTTCTCTTTAATTACATGAGGTGTTATAATTACAATGTATCTCCAGAAGTGATGGCTCCTGATAGAGTTGTCTTCTTTTCCTTTTCAGGGAACATTCCAATATCTACCTTCAAAATGGCCCAAATAGAATTGGAAGGTTATATAAGAAGGCCCTTTATCTTCAATACACGAACGAAACCTTTAAGACAGTTATAGAAAAACCTGTCTGGCTGGGGTTTTTAGGCCCTATTATCAAAGCTGAAATTGGAGATAAGGTTTATGTACACTTAAAAAACTTCGCCTCTAGGCCCTACACTTTTCATCCACATGGAATAACTTACCGTAAGGAATATGAGGGTAAGTTCAGCTCATATTCTAGCTGGAATTTCTTCTTAATTTTCAGGAGGAGCATTTTTTTTTTTAACTCCTAAGATTATGTCCTCCCCTCCTGGATAAGACCTGTAACTATGTCGTTTAGCTCGAAACTATTTCATTAATAAGTATTTTGGTTCATCATAATAATGCCATGTTTCCCTTGGTGGTGCTTGCTTGTGTGCAGTGTGAACGTGGTAAGGTAGTCAGTGAGAACTGGGACTTCCCTCCCAGTGGCCCACAACTCGCCAGCTAAAGAGAATGAGAGAGCCGGGCACTGTGCATTAAGGCCTAGAAAAGGCAAAGATTCAAAGGGAGGAAACAGGTCTCGAGATCAGGATCGTCTCACCTCTGAAATTCCTGTGTGAGAACACGATGTGGCCATTGTCACGTCCCAGGCTAACTGGGGATAAACTCTATCTCTGCTAAGGCGGTCTGGGTAGTCTCCCACGTCAGCCAAATGGTCCATGTGTCTGCATGACCCCAGAGTCACAGCTGAGATACAGGTAACCAGAAGGCCATTGGAATGTAGGACTTAGAAACGTTAATGATGGTATAGGAAGACACAGATTAGATTTGACATCTCTGATCTCATTTTTAGTACTTGATGATGGTAACAATGATGAAAAGAAGTGGTGTTTTGTTGTGGATAAGAGCAAAGGCTTTGAGAGCAATAGACCAAACTTGGAAGACAGCCTTGCTTTTACCAGCTGAATGATCATAGACAAGTTTCTTAAAATCTTTGTGCTTCAGTTTCCTCACCCATAAAACAAGGACAATAATAGTACATAGTAATAGCTCAATCGACGTCAGGTATTATCATAGCGAAAATGCGGAGGCTATGCTAATTGAAATTATAAAGATTAAATCTGGAAATGAAAATAAAATTAGATTTTTAAAATCAATTATTAACTTTTTTAAAGAGGTATTGCTTTAGAAAGTGGTTGTTTTGACCATATATTTCTGTTTGTTCCTCTGACACAAACACATTCATAGCATAGAGGCTGACTGCTATCTTATTTCTTTTTTTTACAATTTCATGGTATATTAGGGCATTACTCATTTTTCAGATATGGTAGTTACATTGTGTTTCTGTTAAAAGAAAAAAAAAGAGTTCTTATCCTTTAGAGGTACATATTCAAGTATTTATGAATGAAATTATATGATTCCTGGGATTTGCTTTAGAATAATTTGATGGTGGGATGCCTGGGTGGCTCAGTGGTTTAGCATCTGCCTTTGGTCCAGGGCGTGATCCTAGAGTCCCAGATGGAGTCCCATGTCGGGATCCCTGCAGAGAGCCTGCTTCTCCCTCTGCTTGTGTGTCTGCCTTTCTCTCTGTGTCTCTCATGAATAGGTAAATTTTAAAAAAAAAAAAAATTTTAAAGAATAATTCGATGGTGATGGAAATAAGAGTGGGGGTATAGATGAAACAGGATTGCCCTTGAGTTGATCATTGTTGAAGCTTGGTTGATGGGTACATGAAAGTTCATCGTATTATTTTCTTAACTTTTACATATTTTTGGAAATTTCCAAAATTAAAAGTACAAAATTTTTAAAGATCCATAGTTGCTTCATGGGCAAAAATTTGATATCACATAAGATGTTTCAAGTTATGAGAGTGTAGCCATTTTGCTCATACTTCCATACCATGACCCCAGAGCAAAAGTGGTTCTTTAAATTGTAAACCAAAAGTCACTATTCTCTATTACTCCTCCCCTAAGATTCAGTATGTATAAAAAATAATAACCAAACTGTAAAACTTCCAAACCCCCTAGTCATTAGCCTCTTACTCTTCTCTGTTCAAATAGGACATCACTACACCCCCAAGAGGGCACATACTAGAAATTGAATAAATGTTTGCTGAGTAAATTAATGGACCATCTATTCTCTCATTTAAGTTCAAATACATTCACTTTATAAATTTTTCCCATCCTAGGGGCCATCTATCCTGATAACACCATAGGTTCTCACAAAGCAGATGATAAAGTGCTTCCAGGTCAGCAGTACACATACATATTGGATGCCAGCCAAGATCACAGTCCTGGTGAGGAAGATAGCAATTGTGTGACCAGGATTTACCATTCTCACATTGATGCGCCAAAAGATATTGCCTCAGGACTCATCGGACCTTTAATAGTCTGTAGAAAAGGTACATTTTTTTCCTTGTTCATTCTCATGTATGACCAAAAGACAAGTGCCAGGGCAGTTTGTTTTTAAAACATAAGCCAGGTAAGTTGGAAAGGGAGTGAATCCAGAAAAGGAAGAAAGAGCAGGGCAGGAAAAGAAGGGATAAGTGGAATAAGCATTCACTACATTGCGAAGCAGCAAGAAACATGCTTTCCTGGAAGAGAGGTTTGCTGTGTCCAATTTCCAACAGTGGTGTCGAAAAGACGTGTGACTTTACTGAATGTGACCCCCTTAGCAGCACTCCATGGTGATAGGTCTGTAGTTATCCATATTGTGTTGGTAAATATAAGATCACAGTCTCTATTTCTAAATAAAAAAGACAACATAGCTCAAGAGTTTAAAATATAAATCTTTCTTGAACAATAATGAGTTATCTGCAAAGACTTATTGTCTCAGCTTATGGCTATATGCACCAGAAGAAATACACATGACTTTGAATTCCAACCTTTTCATTTGCCAAAAAGTGTTAAATAGCTATGTGGTCAGTGGACATCCAGGTATATAAGTATCTCCAATTCCAGGATACTTAACGTAAAATTTCCAATTTCCACATCTGTAAAATGGAAGTGACTAATCCAGATTTGACTATAAGAAAAAAATCTTTAAAGCTGTAAATCATCTACTAAAAAATACATGCTAAGGATTAACTTCTACTAAAATAGCAATTTTCACTTCAGATACCCTGGATAATGAAAAAGAAAAAAATATTGACCAAGAGTTTGTGGTGATGTTTTCTGTGGTGGATGAAAATCTCAGCTGGTACCTAGATGACAACATTAAGACCTATTGCTCTGAACCAGAGAAAGTTGACAAAGATGATGAAGACTTCCAGGAGAGTAACAGAATGTATTGTAAGATCATAGAAAATGTGTTAACTTTATCTTATTTTTCTTGATCCATTAAGTCTTCTAGGTTTATTCCTTCACATGAATAAGTAGTGTGTTTCTAATCTCTGGCCCTGAGAAGGAGGCATATTAAACATACAACTTCATATCAGCTAAACAGATCAAATCAAAACTCTGTGTCAGGTAAAACTAGGAATCCCAAACTGGGGCAGCCCTGGTGGCTCAGCGGTTTAGCGCCGCTTACAGCCTGGGCATGATCCTGGAGACCCAGAATCAAGTCCCACGTCAGGCTTCCTGCATGGAGCCTGCTCCTCCCTCAGCCTGTGTCTCTGCCTCTCTCTGTGTGTGTGTGTCTCTCATGAATAAATAAATAAAATCTTTAAAAAAAAAAAAGGAATCCCAAACTGTTCCCAAACTAATAAAGATAAAACATCAATTATGGTTTAATGCATATGCATGTCATATTTATTTATAAATATTTGTTTATCCTCTAATCTCATTCCAAAAATTATTTGAGGCAGCCTAAAATTATTAAACTAAATGTTTAAAATTATACTTATATCATAAAGCATCGAACTGCATTTAGGAACATAGTTCTAAAAGGTATTTCTTTTACATATACACTGTCCCTCTGCATCATTTTTTTCTATCTTTTAATTCACTTTATTTCTTTTAGAAATGCTTTCTTTACCTCCTAGGCTTCTCTTTAATTCTTAAATCTTAAGTGTCCCCAGACACAAAATGATGAGCTTAGTAAGATTGTCTATCCCTAAGAATTTGCCTAAGAAATCACATCTGTTAACATCAACTAGACCAATAAGTATAGATTTTTATTTGTGTTTAGCTTCTTCAAAAACAATCTTTACTCAGAAATCAGGAATATAAAAACAATGACCAAAGCAGAAAAATAAACTAATTAACGAAGCATACAGATTTTTTTTCCCCCAGCTTTTGTTATTTCTGGCTAGAAGGCCCTCTTTCTATACTTCAATCCTGCCTCTGTTATGCACTAATCATAAATAGATGTTAGAAAAAGATACTCAAATGTCTAGTCTGGGGAGGTCTGATTATACTTCTATTGTATCAGATACATTCACGGTGCTTTCCAGAACTAATTTCCACCTTACTTCTAGACCACCAGGTTTAAATAGTGATACTGTTCCTTCAAAGGGTCTTGCTTGGGTCATCCTGCCTTTGAACTTTTAGAGCTTTGTGGCTCTGGTACTGGTCCTTGGGATCCTTTTCCTGAATTCCTTTTTTCCTCCTTCATATCTCTTCCACTTTTGTCTTCCAATATTTAAAAAAAAAAAAGTTTTCCTCATGTTCTCATTACAAAAGTAATTCATATTCACTGTAGAAAATCGGCAACGTTCTAATAAGCAAAAAGAAAACATTGAAATCATTTGTATTACAACTATCAACATGATACATGACTGATTCCTAAACAACCTTCAGTCTTTTTACAGTTTATGTGTGTACATTTTGTATATATGTATGCATAAATGCACATATTTGTATTTTCAAATACACATACACATGTGAACAAACTAATATGTATAGCTTATAACAGAGAGAGAAAATAGGTTTCATCTTCAGTATTGTGTTCATTTGCTAATGTTGTGTTGAAAAAATTCCTGAGGCTGAATTCAGGTCCAAAATAAGGGTGCTACAATTGATTAGCAATGTCTGATGTGGGTATAGGAGGGAGGAATAGCAGCAGGATGTGTGCCCGGTGTTTTCCACCCCAATTTCATTCTGTTTCTATAGGGGTGACTATTATCCCAGGTATTCGTGTCTGTTAGTCACAATCTCTGCTCTTGATTCACAGCTGTGAATGGATACACTTTTGGAAGTCTCCCGGGACTCTCTATGTGTGCAGAGGATAGAGTAAAATGGTATCTTTTTGGCATGGGTAATGAAGTGGACGTGCATGCAGCTTTCTTCCATGGTCAAGTGTTGACTAATAAGAACTACCGGGTTGATACAGTCAATCTCTTTCCTGCTACCCTCTTTGAAGCTTTTATGGTGGCCCAGAATCCTGGAGAATGGATGCTTAGCTGTCAGAATCTAAACCACCTGAAAGGTAAGGCATCTTTACCTACAATGAACTGTCAGCTGAAAAAAGAGTCATGTCTCAGTTACACTACCAATGGGGGTGACTATTGGGGATCAGAATGTAAAAGTTCAGTGTCTTTGGAATAATCTGAACTTTGAACGGATAATTTTATTCCTATGATGATATGCCTCATAATGCAATAAAACAAAAGACTGAAAGACTGGAATTTTATAAAGTAATGAAATCTGAAAACATACTAATTTTGGGAAAAGTACAACTGGTCCTGAATGTGGAGTCCTGTCCTAAAGTATAGTGCTGTATAGAACTTCTCGGCTTTGTAAAATACACAATATTGTAAACACCAGAAGATCTGCATGTTGTGAAAAAAAGTAGCTTTTCTTTTTTACTTGGTTCTGTCAAATATTACCAACTTTGTTCTTTGAATCCAGCTACTCTTTAACTTGCTAAATCCCTCCTCCATCCTTCAACATGAGAACATTCCTAGCTCTTAAAAAATATTAGTTTGAAATAATGATCTCCTGAAGAAATTAACTCTAACCTGGGTCTTTTAATATGTTAACTCTGACCTCCAAACATAACCTCGCCCATTAAATATGACTTTGGCCTCAGAAGACCCAGGGCAATGGGTGCGTAACCATTTTTATTTTGTCTGAGAACAATAATCATATATGCTCATTCAATTCCTCCTACCCCACTCTACCCTGCCCCTTTAAATATGGCCAAATCTCTCTTCATTAACTTATCTATCAATGTGTCTTTTTTTTCTCATCAAAAGACCTCCCAAGTGAAACTCTACAGAGATTGGTTCCTTATTTTTAAAAATACTAGTATTTTTTTTTTAAACTAGTGTTTAAAATCTCTTCTCTGAGCCATATAGAGAAGTTTTACTGCTTGAATTTTCCATCTACAACTGTTTAATTTTTAATGTTGTTTCTAGCTGTATATTTCTTCAATTTCCATCTGTGATTTCACCAGCAGTGTTTACAAGGCAGTAGGAGGGGAAAACATTGGCTCCATTAACCAATGTCTCCTTCCATGTGGATTTTCAGCTGGTCTCCAGGCCTTTTTCCAGGTGCAAGACTGTAAGAAGCCTTCATCAGAGAAAAAAATCCGCTGGAAATATGTTAAACATTACTACATTGCTGCTGAGGAAATCATCTGGGACTATGCACCCTCTGGACTAAACAACTTCACCAAAGAAAACTTAACAGCACCTGGAAGGTAGTTCAGAAAAAGAACATTTATTTTAAAAAATGCCTCCCTAAAAAAAAGAAGGAAGGAAGGAAGGAAGGAAGGAAGGAAGGAAGGAAGGAAGGAAGGAAGGATAAAAGATGGATTCAGCAATTAGCATTTTAATTGGTACCTGCAACTGAGTAACTAGACCGCTAAATATTTATTAAGGTGTTTGCTATGACTCTCAGTTTGAGAAATATGACTTTTGAGTTCATGAAAGAAAATGGGTTTAAAAATTATTAGATCATCAACAAATTCCTCAGAAAATACTGAATATAAGTAGACTGGTTGATGCATTTGCTTTCCTTTCATGAAAACACAGCACTGTGCAATCCTGCAGCATTAAGTACATTCACAAAGTTGTACAATCATCTACACTATCCATTTCCAGAACTTTGTCATCATCCTGACTAGAAAGTCTGATTCCACTAAATAGTGGCTTACTAATCCCCGATAACTCCTACTTTCCATCTCTATGAATTTGCCTATTCTAGGCACTTAATACAAGTGGAGTAATGCAGTGGTTGTCCTTTTTTTGTCTGCTTTACTTCACTTAGCATAATGTTTTCAAGGTTCATTGATGTCGTAGATTCATTTCTCTTTAAGGCTAAATAATATTCCATTGTATGCATAAACCACATTTTATTTATTCATCTGTCTGTTGATGGAAATTTGGGGTGTTTCTACTCTTTGGCTATTATGAATAATGCAACTATGACCTTGGAAGTACAAGTATTGTTTATATCCCTGCTTTTAATTGTTTTATGTACATACGTAGGAATGGAATTATATTTTTAATTTTTTGAGGGGCAACCATACTGTTGTCCACAGTGGCTGTACCATTTTACATTCCCACAAGGGTTCCAATTTCTCTACAACCTTGCCAATATTTATTTTCCATTTTTTTATAATAGGTATCTCATTGGGTGTGAAGTTGTATCTTATTGTGGTTTTGATTTGCATTTTCCTGATGATTAGTGATGTTGAGCATTTTTTCATGTTCTTGTTGGTGATTTGGAGAAATATCTGTTCAAGTCCTTTTCCCATTTTTAATTGGGTTGTTTGCTTTTGGTTATGGTGGTGGTGTTATTAAAGTATATGACTTCTTTATATATTCTGGATATTAATCTCTTATCACATATATGGTTTGCAAGTATTTTCTCCTGTTCTATAGGTTTTCTTTTCACTATCTTGATAGTGTCCTTTGATGCACAGAAACTACTCCTGGACATGTCCAATGACCTCCACAGCCTCCTAGTCATTCTTCCCCACTCAATCTTCCTTTACTACTGTCCATTCTCCATGAAGCACCCAGTCTTTTGAAAATGTTGATGAGATTGTATCACACCCTTGCTTCAAGCCTCTGCTCAAATATCACCTCCTAAGGAAAGCCTTATTTGCAACCTATCAACTTAGAAAGGTTTAGTAACTTACTCAATGAACCCCAACAGGTCAATAGCTGGGCCTGGTCCTACCCAGGTCTGTGACTCGTGAAGCATAAGTTTAAGTCCCAGTCTACACTGACATCCAGATGCAATGACTCCAAAGCTGGATCTCCAGCCCAGAAGGGTTTTGTAAATTTCAGGTTTGCATTTCCAGTTGCTTAAAAGACACCCCACTTGGATGAGGCCCCTCCAAATCAGTATGTCCAAATCTGAACCTATTGTCTTCTCTGTATATCTTAGTTTCCTCCTCTCTGTGAATAGTATCACTATCCATCCATTACTCAAGCCAAAACCTGAGTACCATCCCTGACTCCCCAGTTCACCACCCCCTCCTTTCCTCACCAAGCACTACCTCGTTATACCCTAAATGTCTCCAAAAATTGTCTACTTTTTCCTCACATGAGGGATCCTCTCAAAACACTACTCTTGAATGCTCACATCTTTCTAAGCTTTCCCACTGCTCTGGGATGGAGTAAAACTTTAACTAGGTCCTGCTGCCCACCACCCATTTCTCCAAGCCTCATTCTCTCTCTTCTGCTCTTTTTGCTCTGCCCTGTACACTATGCTCCTGTCATATCTTGTCGAACATGTCATATTCACTCTTTCCTTGGAGCCTTCCATAGGGTACTTCTTCTTTGTAAATACCCACCCCATCCTCCCCACCACATATACCTTATCTTTTTAACTCACTTTCCTCTCAAAAGTTTTTAAAAATTGCTTTCTTTGGAAAGGTTTTGGGGCCTCTTCCCACCACTTCCTCCAACCCCAGGAGAACTGCTCCATAACACCCTGTGCTTATTTCATGTTTTTAGATGGATTATATTGATTGGTTCATAGCCTGTCTTCTCTGATAGATGTACAGTGGACAGGGCTGGGTCCAGCTTGCTTATGGTTATGCCATCAGCACATAACAAGGTTCCTGGCAAGAAGCAGGTGTCCAGTACATTTGTCAAATGGGAGGAGAGATGAATGGGATAACTTTGGCAAGTCAAATAAATGCCTTTCCGAAATTTAATTTCTTCATTTGTAAAATGGAGAGAATAATGCCAACTTTGTTACCTTATCATGTAAGTTTCAGATAATAAAAGAAAGCTCCTAAGTACCTGGCTGTGTTAATATGCAATAAACAATAGCTACTGTATTTTTAAACCCTTCATAATTTGTTTAAAAGAGTCTATTGTAGAAAGAGTAATAACTATCAGAGAGAGGTTGGCATAGGCCATCTTAAAATTTTTCACTTCATTTGAAAAAGTGAAACTTCTACACCATGATACCCCACTCATGTTGAACATCTTTCTATGAAGTGCCTAGTACCATCTGCTTCTGTTTGAATATTTGGCAAATCATAAATATTTGGCACTGGTCATAAATTTTCTCTTCAATTTCTCCTGTGTGAATACTTGCTTTCTGTTCTGCTTTCAACTCCAGTGTTAAACTCTTTTTCTTTTGGCAGTGCTTCCGAGGTATTTTTTAAACGAGGTACTACAAGAATTGGAGGATCTTATAAAAAGCTGGTTTATCGTGCGTACACAGATGCCTCCTTTACAAATCGAAAGGAGAGAGGCCCTGAAGAGGAACATCTTGGCATCCTGGGTGAGTCCATGCAGAACATTTATGACTATCTTGTTCTTGTCCTGGGCTACCCAACTTCAGAAAGAACAGAAACTTCAGGACCTGCAGTATGATTTCTACATATAAACTAGGGATGTGGAAGGCCATTCTATAATTAAATGCAGCAGCTAATTACTTTCCCAGTGCAAATTACCAATAGTAAATCTTCATCACTAAAACCTATGCTGACTTCAAATGCTGATTTTTTTTTCTTCAAGAGGCAAAGAGAACTGTGTGTTTATGACTTGGTTTAAATAGACAACAAAACTGTTAGCCTCTATTCTTAGCTGAAGGTACATTCCTGTAGAAATAAAATTCAGGCTACTAATAAAAAAGGCTGGGTCTGTCCTAGAGCCTTGTGAACAGCCCAGACACCTGTTCTTGCTCAGGCCTTCAGACAGAATGTAGTGGATGAGAACACAGAGTCTGCATTCAGACTATCCTCACTCCTCTCCTATTAGCTGTGTGATCTCCAAAAGTACTCGGTTTGCTGTGCCTGTTCTATTTCTGTAAAATGGGGACAATAGTAACAATAATAGGCCTTACCTCATAAAGGTGTTTTTAAGGATTAAAGGAGTTAATACACGTAAACACTCAGAAAAGCACATGGGAAGCTCTCAATAAATATCATTTTATATATTACATAAAATATGTACTATACATCTATGTTTTCATTTTGTATTTGGTAAGAATATTAATTTTGATGATGGAAAATCCATCAAAGTGTTACTGTTCACCTCCAAGACAATTTAACGTACCCTCTTTGAGTGGTCAGGGTTTACCTAGCAGCCCCTGACGCTTGGGACAAATATCACACATCTGGCAAACAGAAGACTAGGATGAGGAGAGTATAGACATTGAATAGTTTGTATAAAGCTGGTAAACTGACTTGGATAAAAATGATAGCCGATTTCCTTAGCCTGAATTTAAATAAAAAAGCCCTTCTTACCTCTTTCTAGCCTTGCCATGTCAAGTTGATAACGGACTTTAAAAAAAACAGGTCTTCCACAAATAGGATGTTGTTCCCAGCAGTTTCTGCCAGAGGATGAGCCAAAGAAAATAACTATCTTGTGTATTTTGTATTTTTTATACCGAGGAAGGATAACAATTCTCTCTTGTTTCCTAGGTCCTGTCATTTGGGCAGAGGTGGGATTTACCATCAGAGTCACTTTCCATAACAAGGGAAAATATCCCCTCAGTATTGAGCCAGTTGGGGTGAGAGTCAGTAAGAACTACGAGGGCACATACTATTCTTCACATAACAACACCCGGACTGAAAGTGAGTACAATGTTCTGTAACCAAACAACATTTAATAACCCACGCTGCTGGTCGCCCAGGGAAAACTGCCCTGCAAAAACCGAAGGCAGAAACTTCCAAGGAAACTGCTCCTATATCATTCCTAGGCACCATGCCAGGAGGCAAGTAAACCTCTTCTTCCATTTCCAATTGGTGTATGGAATTTGGTCCTGCCTTAATTGCATGATTTTTAACAATGCTGGTAGTAACTTATGGGGATTATATCAACTATACATTTCTAGAGTACTATTTGGGTGATTTTTAAATTTGAAAAATGTTCTTGCAAAATGATAAGGTTAGATGCTCGTTTTAGAATATTTGAAAAATATAAAAAGGTACAGCAAAAAATATTACCTATAGTTCTATAGACAACCCCTATTACATTCTTAGATAATTCCTCCACTCTTTCATCTGTGTACATATAATATATATTTCAAATGTGGTTGAGATCATACTGTATAAACACTTATCATTGAAATTGTACTGAGTTTGTTTTCTTAGCATTATAACATTTTGATATAACTTTAATATACAATATTCCAGTATGCATGCTTTTAGGTATTTTTATATGTCAGGCTGACTGATGAAGCCTAGCGCCTTTGCCATCCTCTGCAGTGTGACCGTGGGCATGTTATTCAGTCTTTCTGGACTCAGTTTACCCAAGTATAAAATCAGGATATTTGAACAGAATCATCTGCAGTTACTTTTTTTTTTTTTAAAGATTTTGTTTATTTTTTCATGAGAGACACAGAGAGAGAGGCAGAGACATAGGCAGAGGTAGAAGCAGGCTCCCTGTAAGGAGCCTGATGCAGGACTCAATCCCAGACTCCAGGATCATGCCCTGAGCTGAAGGCAGATGCGCAACCACTGAGCCACCCAGGTGTCCCTGCAGTTACCTTTTAGTTCTGAAATTATTTTCAGTTCAGCTTTGTTCAATAGAAAATGTATGGATTACCCTCTGTTTTCTGTTGTTCTAACAAAGGAAATGTAGGGATAACACTTGCTTCAAGAAAGTGAAGTTCTGTTTGTGGGGGAAGTACACATAATCTAACATGAAAGTGTTGGGGACATCCTCAGGCGCTGAGAGAGCAGCCCTGTCTTAGTCCGTTCAGGCTGTTATGACTAAATACCACAGACTAGGCAGCTTATAAACAACAGAAATTCATTTCTCACAGTTCTGAAGACTGGAAGTCCAAGATCAGAGGGCCAGCATCATTGGATGAAGACCCTTTTCTGGGTCTCAGACTTCTTGCTGTATTCTCACGTGGTGACAGGGCCTAGGGAGCTCTGTGGGATCCAATCTCTTGTAAGGGCACTAATCCTATTTGGAGGAGCTCTACTCTCATGGTCTAATCAGCCCCCAAAGGGCTCACCTTCTAACACTATCACATTGGGCATTAAGATTCCAATATGTGAATTCTAGGAGGACACAAACATTCAGACCATAGCAGGCACCAATCGTGGTTAAGAGGAAGCGTCCTAAAGGAAATCACCCCCATCCATGACCTGACATAGGAGCACATGTAGGTCTCCATCTAAGTAGGATTTCATTGTAATTCATAATAAGGAACTGAGAAGTGGGTCTTAGACTGAACCCAGTCTACTCGGTGGCTCAAATGACCACCTCAGAAAGCCTGCCTAACCTCTGCAATGTGACATATCTCATAGGTACGCCTCCTTCAGCTTCACATGTGGCACCTGGACAAACATTCACCTATGAATGGACTGTCCCCGAAGAAGTGGGACCCACTTACAAAGACCCTGTCTGTCTATCTAAGATGTATTATTCTGCTGTGGATCCTACCAAAGATATATTCACTGGGCTTATCGGGCCAATGAAAATATGCAAAAAAGGAGGTTTACAACCAAATGGTAAACAGGTAAGTCCCATAAGGGAAAATAAAAATGATTTCCCAATCCCTGTGAATTATCATTATCTCTTTTAAAGATTTTAATTTATTTATTCATGAGAGATACAGAGAGAGAGAGAGGCAGGGACACGCAGAGGGAGAAGCAGGCTCCCTGCGGGGAGTCCAATGCAGGACTCGATCCCAGCACCCTGAGATCACTCTCTGAGCCAAAGGCAGACACTCAACCACTGAGCCCCCCAGGAGTCCCTGAATTATCATTATTGTAAGGAAAATTCTGGGCTTTGAAGACACTGAGGATTTAACACATGATATTTATTATAAAGTTTTCTCAGGCTCCTGAGAGCTATATTGTGCAGAGATTCTCTGGCTAACATGATAATTTCAAGATGAGCTGGAAACAGACTTTCCTTGGAATCCAAGGTCTTTTATGATACATTTAGATGTCAACACACAAATAAAAAGTGATAACTGGTCACTCAACATTCACTGAGGAAAATATTGCTTAAAACATTTTTTTAGAAAGGAAGAAATGACCTTTGACCAGGAAATAGAAATACCTAGCTCCATCATATTTTTATCTCTAAATTAAGTATTCAATATGAACTTTTAAAAAATAAGGACTCTTTTAAAAATACCTTCAGTATAATTATCATACCTTAAAATCATCATCATAATAATCTTAGTATCATCAATTTTTTAATCAAATTTTATCATCAAATTTCCAATCAATGTTCACATTTTCCGAGTTGCCTCTTAATTATTTCAAGTTTGTTGTTTGAATCAGTACCCAAGTAATTACACATACATACATTGCATTCGGTTGATATGTTTCTCAAGGTTATTTCCTTGCATTTTTCTCTGTTGCAAGGGTCATTTATCCTCTGGATGTTTCCCAGGTCTAGATTTTACTGATCGTATTCCTGTGGTGTCATGAAACATGTTCCTTTCCCTTTCCCTCAATTTCTTATAAATCAATGGCTAGATCTAGAGGTTTGATCAAATGCAGGGTAAATTTTTTTTTCAATACTACTTCGTGTATGGCACTGGGTATTTCCATCAGGGAATATATAATATATAATTGGGAATGTTAAGCATTTCCTAGATTTGTAATTAATCTTACATCTATATCTCCCTCCAGCTGCACTGAAAAATCTTACTTCTGAATGATACAACATAAACATTCACTCAATTCATCCCACACTATACATATAACAACCTCAGAATCATAATTACAACATTACAGCCAGGAGTAGAATTACTGAAAACAATGTAAGATTTGTTTGCAGCCCTTTTTGTCCATAGAGTAGATCTCACTGGGAATGTTCAGTCAAATTACAGAGTCAAAGCCACTTGGAATAGTTCCTCTCTGTGTAGTTTTGCCACCCACCAGATATACAGGTTTATTTAATTAACTTTATTTTTATTTCTTTTAGGAACTTCCTTAAACATTGTAATATTATTTTACACATAATGTAAAATATTTACCTGGTTCCAACATCAACTCTACAAAAAGAGGCATATTCAAAGAAGTCTAGCTCCTATTCTTTCTCCCCTCTCACCTATTCCCTTAGTAAAAGTACCTTTCATTTTTAGCTTTATAGTTTATTTTTTCATTACTATTTTTGTCAACTTAATTTCCTAGAGCACTTTAAGATTAACAGCAAAATTAAGAAGAAAGTACAGAGATTTCCCATATATCCCCTACCCCCCACACCCACAGCCTTTCCCAATATCAACATTTCCAACAGAGGGGTGCATGTGGTACAATTGATGAACTTACACTGACACATTGTTATTATCCAGAGTCCATAGTTTACCTGAGGGTTCACTCTTGGTGTTTACATTCTGTGGGTGTAGACAAATGTATAATGATAAGTATCCACCGTTTTGGTATCATATAGCATATTTCCACTACCCTAAACATCCTGTGTCCTGGGTGGCTCAACAGTTTAGCGCTACTTTCAGCCCAGGGCCTGATCCTGGAGACCCGGGATCGAGTCCCACGTCGGGCTCCCTGCGTGGAGCCTGCTTCTTCCTCTGCCTGTGTGTGTCTCTGCCTCTCTCTCTCCCTCTCTCTCTCTCTGTGTCTCTCATAAAAAAAAAAAAATCCTGTGTTCCACCTATTTATCCCTTAATCCCAATCCCCACCCCCTGGTAACCACTGGGTTACTGGTTTTACAGTTTTGCCTTTTTCCAGAACATTGTATAGTTAGAATCATATAGTATATAGCCTGTTCAGTCTGGCCTCTTTCACTCGGTAACTCATGCTGAGGTTTCTTCCAAGTCTTTACATGGCTCAATAGTTCATTCCTTTTTCTCACTGCATAACGTTCCATTGCCTGAATGTACCAGATTGTCTATCCATTCACCTACTAAAGAACATCTTCAGTGCAGAGTGGCCAAAAACAAGTTGTATTGGAACACGGGGGAGTATCACTGGTCCCTCTAGCTGGTCTTCTGGGGGAGGGGCCTGTTGCGCTGATTCTCAGGTGTTAGCACTTGAGGGAGCTGCTCTGCCCCTGCCTGCTGCAGGGCTCAGCGGGGGTTGTTTACCCCGTGGGGCCCCAGGAGGAACAGCCGCAGTTGCTATGGCAACTCTGGAAGCCTGGATTCAGCCTCCGCAGGAACTACGGGGCTCGGGGCTCTCGGTTCTCCGTCCGCAGGGCCTGGAGGCTCCGGGGCGGGGCCGCTGATCTGCTCAGCTCGGGGCAGGAGCGTCCTCGCTGTCCTGGGCCCTCCCGGCCTCTGCCTGTCCCGGGGGAGGCCGGATCCTGGGCTGTGTCCCGGCGCCCTGTGCTCCGGGGCCTGCGCTGTTGGATTCGCGCTCCCGCCCCGCAGCCCCCTCCACAGAGCCGCCCCGAGCCCCTCCGAGCTGCTCCGGTCGGTCCCCGCCGTGCGCGCTGCAGCCCTTAGGGAGCTCGGAGCACTCCCCTGCGCTCGCAGGTGCCTGTTAGTGTCCCCGGGAGCCCGAGGGCATCCCCGCTCTCCTGGGTCCTGCTCCAACTCCCTGCGAGCCCCTTTCCGCCCGCCCGGGAAGGTTGGTGCAGCTCCTGCTCCTCCGGGACGGGGACGGGGCTCTCCTGTCCTGGGGACACTCGCCCCGGCCTCAGCCCGGCTCCTCGCGGGGCCCCTCCCCCTCGGAGGCCTTTTGTTTCTTTATTTCTTTTTCCCCGTCTTCCTACCTTGATAGAAGCGCGGACTCTTCTCACTGTAGCATTCCAGCTGGTCTCTCTTTACATCTCAGGCCGAATTCGTAAATTTTCAGGATGGTTTGAAGGTTATCTAGGTAATTTGGTGGGGACAGGTGATTTGGGGACCCTGCTCTTCCGCCATGATACTCCCCCGTGTTCCAATACAACTTGTTTTTGGCCACTCTGCACTGAGCAAAATGACTAGAAGGAAAACCTCACTTCAAAAGAAAGAATCAGAAACAGCCCTCTCTCCCACAGAGTTACAAAATCTGGATTACACTTCAATGTCAGAAAGCCAATTCAGAAGCACTATTCTACAGCTACTGGTGGCTCTAGAAAAAAGCATTAAGGCCTCACGAGACTTCATGACTGCAGAATTTAGATCCAATCAGGCAGAAATTAAAAATCAATTGAATGAGATGCAATCCAAACTAGAAGTCCTAACGACGAGGGTTAACGAGGTGGAAGAACGAGTGAGTGACATAGAAGACAAGTTAATGGCAAAGAGGGAAACTGAGGAAAAAAGAGACAATCAATTAAGGGACCATGAAGACAGATTAAGGCAAATAAATGACACTCTAAGGAAGAAAAACCTACGTTTAATTGGGGTTCCCGAGGGCGCCGAAAGGGACAGAGGGCCAGAATATGTATTTGAACAAATCCTAGCTGAAAACTTTCCCAATCTGGGAAGGGAAACAGGCATTCAGATCCAGGAAATAGAGAGATCCCCCCCTAAAATCAATAAAAACTGTTCAACACCTCGACATCTAATAGTGAAGCTTGCAAATTCCAAAGATAAAGAGAAGATCCTTAAAGCAGCAAGAGACAAGAAGTCCCTGACTTTCATGGGGAGGAATATTAGGGTAACAGCAGACCTCTCCACAGAGACCTGGCAGGCCAGAAAGGGCTGGCAGGATATATTCAGGGTCCTAAATGAGAAGAACATGCAACCAAGAATACTTTATCCAGCAAGGCTCTCATTCAAAATGGAAGGAGAGATAAAGAGCTTCCAAGACAGGCAGGAACTGAAAGAATATGTGACCTCCAAACCAGCTCTGCAAGAAATTTTAAGGGGGACTCTTAAAACTCCCCTTTAAGAAGAAGTTCAAGTAACTCTGAACGTGAATGGGCTTAATGACCCCATCAAAAGGCGCAGAGTTTCAGACTGGATAAAAAAACAGGACCCATCTATTTGCTGTCTACAAGAGACTCATTTTAGACAGAAGGACACCTACAACCTGAAAATAAAAGGTTGGAGAACCATTTACCATTCAAATGGTTCTCAAAATATACCCTAAAAACTACAGAACACTTCTGAAAGAAATTGAGGAAGACACAAAGAGATGGAAAAATATTCCATGCTCATGGATTGGCAGAATTAATATTGTGAAAATGTCAATGTTACCCAGGGCAATTTACACGTATAATGCAATCCCTATCAAAATACCATGGACTTTCTTCAGAGACTTAGAACAAATTATTTTAAGATTTGTGTGGAATCAGAAAAGACCCCAAACAGCCAGGGGAATTTTAAAAAAAGAAAACCATATCTGGGGGCATCACAATGCCAGATTTCAGGTTGTACTACAAAGCTGTGTTCATCAAGACAGTGTGGTACTGGCACAAAAACAGACATATAGATCAATGGAACAGAACAGAGAACCCAGAAGTGGACCCTGAACTTTATGCTCAACTAATATACGATAAAGGAGGAAAGACGATCCACTAGAAGAAAGACAGTCTCTTCAATAAATGGTGCTGGGAAAATTGGACATCCACATGCAGAAGAATGAAACTGGACCACTCTCTTGCACCATACACAAAGATAAACTCAAAATAGATGAAAGATCTAAATGTGAGACAAGATTCCATCAAAATCCCAGAGAAGAACTCAGGCAACACTCTTTTTTAACTTGGCCACAGTAACCGGAGAAGGACAAACAGTGTATGTTCTCATTCATTTGGGGAATATGAATAATAGCGAAAGGGAATATAAGGGAAGGGAGAAGAAATGCGTGAGAAATATCAGAAAGGGAGACAGAACATAGAGACTCCTAACTCTGGGAAATGAACTGGGGGTGGTGGAGGGGGAGGAGGGTGGGGGGTGGGGGTGAATGGGTGACGGGCACTGAGGGGTACACTTGACGGGATGAGCACTGGGTGTTATTCTGTATGTTGGTAAATTGAACACCAATAAAAATTAATTTATAAAAAAAAAAAACTTAAAAAAAAAAAAAAAAGAACATCTTCTCTCAAGTTTTGCCAATTATGCATAAAGCTGCCATAAACATCCATGTGCAGGTTTTTGTGTAGACAGGTTTTCAGACCCTTTGGGTAAATACCAAGGAGCCTAATTTCTGGGCTATACGATAAAAGTGTAATTAGTTTTGTAAGAGAATGCCAAACTGTCTTCCAAAATGGCTATACCATTTTGAGGGGTTTTTTTTTACATTTAAAAATGTAGATTCAATCAATTAACATATAATGTATTATCAGTTTCAGAGGTAGAGGTCAGTGATTCATCAGTTGCATATAATACTCAGTGCTCATTATATCACATGCCTTCCTTAAGGCACATCACCTAGTTACCTCAGCCCCCTCACTCCCCTCCCCTCCAGCGACCCTCAGTTTGTTTCCTATGATTAAAAGTCTCTTATGGTTTGTCTCCCTCTCTGACTTCATCTTATGTTTCTCCTCTCTTCCCCTATAATCCTCTGTTTTGTTTCTTAAATTCCACGTATGAGTGAGATCATACGATAAATGTCTTTCTCTGATTGACTTATTTTGCTTAGCAAATACCCTCTAGCTCCATCCATGTTGTTGAAAATAGCAAGATTTCTTTCTTTCTTTCTTGTTTTTTGTGTTTTGTTTTGTTTTGTTTTTTTGATGGCTGGAGTAGTAGTCAGCCAGATTGACATACATATCTTTATCCACTCATCTGTTGATGGATGTCTGGGCTTTTTCCATAGTTTGGCTATTGTGGATATTGCTGCTATGAACATTGGGTGCAGGTGCACCTTCAGATCACTATATTTTTATCTTTAGGGTAAAATACCTAAAAGATACCCTCAATTTGTTTCCTAGAGTTAGCATCTCTTATGATTTGCATCCCTCTTAATTTTCATCTTTTTTTCCTTCTCTTTCTCTATGTTTATCTGTTTTGTTTCTTATGTTACACAAATGAGTGAAATCATATGGTATTTGTCCTTCTCTGACTGACTTATTTTGCTTAGCATAATACCTTCCAGTTCCATCTTTGTCATTGCAAACTACAAGACTTCATTCTTTTTGATGGCTGAGTAATATTCCAGTGTGTGTGTGTGTGTGTGTGTGTGTGTGTGTGTGTGTGTGTACCATCTCTTAATCCATTGCTGCTATAAACATTGAGGTGCATGTGCCCCTTTGAGTCACTATGTTTATATCCTTTGGATAAATACATAGTAGTGAAATTGGTGGGTCATGGGGTAGCTCTATTTTCAATTTTTTGAGGAAAATCCATACAGTTTTCTAGAGTGGCTGCACCAGCTTGCATTACCACCAGCAGTGTAAAAAGGTTCCCTTTTCTCTGCATCCTCAACAATATCTGTTGTTTCCTGACTTGTTAATTCCAGACATTCTAGTTGGAGTGAGGTGGTATCTCCTTGTGATTTTGATTTGTATTTCCCTAATGCTGACTGATAAATTGAGAATTTTTTCATGTGTCTGCTGGCCGTGTGTATGTCTTCTTTGGAGAAATATCTGTTCATGTCTTCTGCCCATTTCTTGATTGGATTTTTTTGTGGTTTGGGTGTTGAATTTGATAAGTTCTTTATAGATTTTGGATACTAGCTATTGATCTGAGAAGACATTTGCAAATATCTTCTCCCTATCTGTCGGTTGCCTTTGGTTTTGTCAACTGTTTTCTTTGCTGTGCAAAAGCTTTTATCTTGATGAAGTCACAATAGTTCATTTTTGCCTTTGTTTCCCTTGCCTTTAGAGACATGTCTAGCAAGAAATTGCTGCGACCAAGGTCACAGAAGTTGCTACCTGTGTATATATTCTAGGATTTTGATGAATTCCTGTCTCACATTTAGGTCTTTCATCCATCTTGAGTCTATTTTTGTGTATGGTGTAAAGAAATGGTCCAGTTTCATTCTTCTGCATGTGCTGTCCAATTTTCTCAACACTGTTGAAGACTCTGTCTTTTTTCCATTGGATATTCTTTACTGCTTTGTCAAAGATTATTTAACCATAGATTGAGGCCCATTTCTGGGTTCTCTATTCTGTTCCACTGATCTGTGTCTGTTTTTGTGCCAGTACCATACTGTCTTGATGATCACAGCTTTGTAATAGAACTAGAAGTCTGGAATTGTGATGCCTCCAAAGCTTTGGTTTTCTTTTTCAACCTTCTTTTGGCTATTCAGGATCTTTTCTGGTTCCATACATATTTTATGATTATTTGTTCCAGCTCTGTGAAATAAGTTGATGGTATTTTGATAGGGATTGAATTGAATGTATAGATTTCTCTAGGCAGCATAGACATTTTAACAGTATTTGTTCTTTCCATCCATGAACATGGAATGTTTTTCAATTTCTTTGTGTCTTTCTCAATTTCTTTCCTGAGTGTTCCATAGTTTTCTGAATACTTTGCCTCTTTGGTTAGATTTATTCCTAGATATCTTATGGGTTTTGGTGCAATTGTAAATGGGATCAACTCCTTAATTTCTCTTTCTTCTGTCTCATTGTTAGTGTATAGAAATGCAACTGATTTCTATACATTGATTTTATATCCTGACACTGCTGAATTTTTGTATGAGTTCTAGAAAAATTTTGGTGGAGTCTTTTGGGTTTTCCACAGAGTATCATGTCATCTGTGAAGAGTGAGAGTTTGACTTCTTCTTTGCTGATTCAGATGCTTTTTATTTCTTTTTGTTGTCTGTTTGCTGACACTTGGACTTCTACTTCTATGTTGAACAAAGGTGGTGATAGTGCACATCCCTGCTGTGTTCCTGACCTTAGGGAAAAGCTCTGTTTTTTCCCATTGAGAATGATACTTGCTGTAGGTATTTTTGTATATGGCTTTTATGGTATTGCAATATGTTCCCTCTATCCCTATACTGTGAGGACTTTTAATCAAGAAAGTATGCTGTGTTTTGTCAAATGCTTTTTCTGCATCTATGGAAGGGATCATATGGTTCCTATCTTTTCTTTTATTAATGTAGTGTATCACATTGATTTGCAGATGTTGAACCATTTTGCAGCCCAGGAATGAATCCCACTTAGTCTATGGTGAATAATCTTTTTTAATGTACTATTGGACCCCATTGGTGAGAATTTTTGCATCCTTGTTCATCAGGGATATTGGTTGGTAATTCTCTTTGGTGGGGTCTTTGTCCGGTTTTGGAATCAAGGTAATGCTGGCCTCATAGAGTGAGTTTGGAAGTTTTCCTTCCTTTTCTATTTTTTGAAACAGCTTCAGAAGAATAGGTACTAATTCTTCTTTAAATGTTTGGTAGAATTCCTCTGGGAATCCATCCAGTCCTGGACTCTCATTTGATTTGGGAGACTTTGACGACTGCTTCAATTTCCTTGCTGGCTATGGGTCTGTTCAGGTTTTCTATTTCTTCCTGTTTCAGTTTTGGTAGTTCATACATCTCTAGGAATGCATCCATTTCTTCCAGATTGCCTAATTTGTTAGCATATAGTTGCTCAGCCATACCATCTTGTATTTCCACTGGAAATGAATGGGAGTTCCTGTTGTTCCATATCTTTGCCCATATTTGGTGTTTTCAGTGTTCCAGGTTTTGATCATTCTGATAGGTGTGTAGTGGTATCTCATTCTTGTTTTAATGTGAATTTCCCTAATGATATATGAAGTAGAACATCTTGTCATATGCTTATTTTCAATATATGTATCCTCTTTAGTGAGGTGTCTGTTAAGGTCTTTGCCTATTGGTTAATTGGGTTGTTTGTTTTCTTAATGTTGAGTTTTAAAAGTTCTTTGATATTTTAGAAAACAGTTCTTTATCATATGTGTCTTTTGCAAATATTTTTTCTCAGTGTGTGGCTTGTCTTTCATTTCTCTGGACATTATCTTTTACAGAGCATAAATTGTAATTGTAATGAAGTCTAGCTTATCAATTGTTTCTTTTACGGGTTGTATCTTTGGTGTTGTACCTAAATAGTTATAGCCAAGGTCATTTGGATTTTTCTTGTGTTATCTTTTATAAGCTTCATAATTTTGCCTTTTACATTTAGAACTGTGACCCATTTTGAGTTAATTTTTGTGAAGAGTATAAGACATGTGTCTAGATTCATTTTTTTTGTATGTAAATGCCCAGTTGTTACATCACATTTGTTGAAAAGACTGTCTTTGTTCCAGTGTATTGCCTTTGCTCCTTTGTTAGAGATCAGTTCACTAAATTTATGTGAGTCTACTTCTGGTCTCTGTTCTTTCCATTGACCTATTAGTCCATTCTTTCACCAATGCCATAGTGTCTTGTTTGCTGTAGTGTGGTAGTAAGCTTTGAAGTTGGAAATGTCAGTCTTCCAACCTTGTTCTTCAGTATTATGTTAGCTATTCTGGGTCTTTTTGCCTCTCCGTATAAACTTTAGAATCATTTTGTTGCTATCGACAAATCATTTTCTGGTATTTTTATTGGGATTGCATTGAATATATAGATCAAATTGGGAAGAATGGACAACTTGGCCATATTGAGTCTTCCTATTCAAGAACATGGAATTTCTCTTTAGGGTAAATAACATTGAACAGCAATCCTAGTTTATATAAGGTGGATATACTGTTTGAGATGAGATCTAAATTTCAAGGAGGAAGGCTTACAAAGATCTAGGGTAAAGTGGAGGGAAGAGCTAGTGCCAAAATGTGTAATTTAATTTAAAAAAATTTTAGATTACCTTGGAATTATTATATATCTCTTCTCCTTTGACCTGTAAGCATGACCAACTACATGAAGCATTTCCTAATGTTGAACCAGTTTAGCACTTCTGAGGAAAAACATTATTTCACCACTGTAATTTTTTGTTTTTTCTTGTCGAAATTTTATTTAAATTTTAATTAGTTAACATACAGTAAAATAATGGTTTCAGGAGTAGAATTCAGTGATTCTTCACTTACAACAACACCCAGTGCTCATCATAAAAGTGCCCACCTTAATACCCATCACCCATCTAGCCCACCCCCCACCCTCTTCCTTCCATTCACTCTCAGTTTATTCTGTATCATTAAGAATCCTTCATAGTTTGTTTCCTTTTCTCTTCCTCTTTCCACATATGTTCTTATGCTTTATTTCTTAAATTCTGCACATGAGGAGTTCTCATGGTATTTGTCTTTCTCTGATGGACTTATTTCACTTAGCATTATATACTCTAGCTCTATCCACAACATTGAAAATGTCAAGATTTCATTCTTTTTTAATGACTAAGTAATATCCCATTATGTGTGTGTGTATATATATATACATATATATATATATACATATAAAATACATCCTCTTTACCATTCATTAGTTGATGGACATTTGGGTTCTTTTCATAGTTTGGCTATCATTGATAATGCTGCTATAAACATTGGGGTGCATGTACCCCTTCAAATTTGTAGTTTTGTATCTTTTGGGTAAATACCGAGTAGTGCAATTGCTGGATTGTAGGGAAATTCTATTTTTAACTTTTTGAGGAACCTCTGTTCTCAAAAACCAACTGTTTTTGAGAGTGAATGCACAGTTTGCATTCCCATTAACAGTGCAAGAGGATTACCCTTTTCCCACATCCTTGCCAACACCAGTTTCTTGTGTTGTTAATTTTAGCCATTCTGACAAGTGTGAGGTGGTATCTCATCATAGTTTTGATTTGTATTTCCCTGATGATAAGTGACATTGAGCATCTTTTCATGTGTCTGCTGGCCATCTGGATGCATTCTTTGGAAGAATGTCTATTCATGTCTTCTGCCCATTTCTTGATTAGGTTATTTGTTTTTTGGGTGTTGAGTTTGATAAGTTCTTTATAGATATATCAGATACGTCATTTGCAAATATCTTCTCCCATTCCACAGTTTGCCTTTTAGTTTTGTTGATTGTTTCCTTCAATGTGCAGAAGCTGTTTATCTTAATGAAGTTCCAATAGTTCATTTTTGTTTTTGTTTCCTTTGCCTCCAGAGACATGTCTAGTAAGAAGTTGCTATAGCTGATGTCAAAGAGGTGGCTGCCTGTGTTCTCCTCTAGGATTTCGATGGTTTCCTCTCTCACATTTAGGTCTTTCATCCATTTTGAATTTATTTTTGTGTATGGTGTAAGAAAGTGGTCTAGTTTCATTCTTCTGCATGTTGCTGTCCAGTTTTTTCAAAACCATTTGTTGAAGAGACTCTTTTTTTTTTCCATTGGATATTCTTTCCTGCTTTGAAGATTAGTTGACCATAGAGTTGAGGGTCCATTTCTGGGTTTTCTATTCTGTTCTATTGATCTATGTGTCTGTCTTTATGCCAGTACCACACTGTCTTGATGATCACAGCTTTGTAATAACAGCTTGAAGTCTGGAATCATGAATCCTCCAGCGTTTCTTTTCTTTTTCAGGGTGCTTTGACTATTTGGAGTCTCTTGTGGTTCCATATAAATTTTAGTATTGTTTGTTCTAGCTCTGTGAGAAATGCTCGTGAGCACTGTGGTTTTTAAATGTTTTTAAAATTACATTTCTGTATTGAATTTGATAGTGTTTTATTAGAATTTCTCACCTAAGCTATAAGTGATATTATTTTAGATTTTGTGTGCTTTTTAAAAGTATTATATTATGGTTATTCTATCTTCATTAAATAAATTGGGACAATTTCCATGTTTTGAATACTTTGGAACTGTTTAAATAGATAGGAATTATATACTCCTTAGAGATTTGAAAGAAATCGCTTGTAAAATTATTTCAACTGTGTGATTTTTTTTTTAAAAAAAAAAGTAGTTTGGCATTTTTCTCTTCTTTTTTTTTCTTTTTGTCTCTTAAAATGTGTTTTAATTACACTTTTATTTATGCTTTTGCCTTTATGAATTCCATTCTCCTTTTTTCATTTTATTTTTCTAAAATTTTCAGATATTTAAAAACATTTATTTTTATTTGGTTTCAGTTAAAATAGAGTATTTAAGGGGTGTCTGTGTGGCTCAGTTGGTTAAGCATCCAATTTGATTTTGACTCCGGTCATGATATCAGGGTCATGGAGACAACCCCATGTCAAGCTTCACACTGGGAGTGCAGCCTGCCAAGATTCTCTCTCTTCCTGTGCCCCTCCACTCTTCTCACTCCTGTGCACACATGTCTGTGCACTCTCCCTCTTCCTAAAAGAAATTTAAAAGATATTTCAGACTCTTAGGTTATATGTTTAGTTATATTCCACACATTATGCCTTGTTCTCATGGACATTGCTTACTAAATATTTAGTAATCCATGTTTGCTTCCTCTCTGATCTAAGATTATTTAGATCAAATACGATCTTTTTAATTTTATTGACTTTTTGTCCCTTTATTAGTACTTTTTAGTTTTGTTGCATTATGATCAGAAGACATGGCCTGTAAACTTTTCACTGAAGTTTTCTCTATAGATCAGAATACAAGTGATTGTAGCAGTCCTCTAATTAGAATCCCTACACATCTGAGAATGTATTTCTGTTGTTTGCTAGGTTTAGAATTTTTGTATCATAATCTGTTTTCCCTCAAAAACATAAATGCTACTCCATCTTCTTCTAACATTTATTGTGCTAAAGAAGTCCAATGTTTGTGATAATACTTTTTAAATGACTTATTGTAGAAACTTGTCTATGCCTGAAATTTAAAAATCTTGTCAAAAATATTTTTAAACATAAATCTCTATGACTACTTTTGCTTGTTTTCAGTGAAGCTTTTGAAACTGAATTTTCTCTTTATGGTGGTAAACATTTCACTATTACTTATTATCATTATGTCTTCCCCTTTTATAATGTCTCTCCTTATGAAATCATTACTATATATATTTTTTTCATCTTTGAATCTTTTCTTCTGATTTCTTAAAATTATCTCCATCAGAGGGGCGCCTGCGTGGCATAGCCAATTAAGTGTCAGACCCTTGGTTTCAGCTCACGTCATGATCTCAGGGTCATAGGATCAAGTTCTGCATCAGGCTCCATTCTCCATACAGAGTTTGCTTGAGACTCTCTCTCCCTCTGCCCCTACCCCCACTCTCTCTTTCTCTCAAACCAATCAATACATTTTTTAAAAATTATTTTCATCACTGATTCAGTTTTAGAATCTAACCTTCAGGTCTCTGCTTTAGTTAGATTTTTAAAGTCTGATAATCAGGGATATCTGGATGGCTCAGGGATTGAGTGTCTGTCTTCAGCTAAGGCCGTGATCCTGGAGTCCCTGGATCAAGTCCTACATCGGGCTCCCTGCATGGTGCCTCCTTCTCCCTCTGTTTCTCATGAATGAATAAAAAAAATATTTAAAAGTTTGATAATCATGTTTCTCATCTGAAAAAAATATCTCAGAAGAAAGACATGCAATAGTCTCTAAAGTTTTCTCTTCTCTGAGGGAGCATCTAGTTTTTAGGGGCTCATATGCTTTGATTTCTTAGACTGATTGCCTTCTTCTGAACTACTGAAACATTTCATAGACCAGATAGCATTTCTGCCTGCTTATTTTTCACCAGGGACAGGGGCAGAGGAAGTGAGAATGTTTTTCCAGATGACTGGAGATTGTGTGAATTCCTGGCCCCCCTCATTTGGCAGGCTATGTCTTTACTTAAGATGGTTCCTATCTTACAGAAATTCTTCAAGTTTTCATGAACGCAGATGTCACTTTCCTTAATTTCTGGCACAGGCACCTATTCTCTCCACCTTAATCATTGTTTTTGGTGTGTTCACTTGGTTTGGGCAGAACTGGCAGGAAGGTGGGGAAAGGAGTCAAAAGTTATAGGTGCCAAGAGAGACTTAGATCATGTTGAACCAAAAATCTTCTACACAGATAGTAGTGAAAACTCTGGTAGTCAGCTGGACTATTTCACGAGCCCCATCTACAAGGAGGAATGGAAACTTCTTATCCTTCCTTTGGTGAGTTTGTGCACAAATAGTATTGTGTACAGGGAGGTCTTTCTGCTTCGCTTATCCTATCTTCACCTCATTGTTCATGTTTTACAGAAAGATGTAGACAAGGAGTTCTATCTGTTTCCCACAGTCTTTGATGAGAATGAAAGTTTACTCCTGGATGAAAATATTAGAATGTTTACAACTGCACCTGATCTGGTAAATAAGGAAGATGAAGACTTTCAGGAATCCAATAAGATGCACTGTAAGTATGAATCGTCCGCCAATATTAGGTTATTTCAGTACTGCACGTGGAATGCTTTCAATGAAACCCAAAATGCTAATAGCTTTGCCCATTGCTTAATTTTCAATAAATGATTAAATACAACTTTGAGGGTAATGTTGATATTTAAGGTATCAGTCAAATATTCTTCATTTTGCTTAATCTAGAATAATAAAACATACAAAATAGAGCAATTAGATGCATGGTCCTTAAAATGTAGCCCCTGGATCAGCAGTTTCAGCATCACCCAGGGACTCGTTAGAAGTGCAAATTCTTGGGCCCCAACTCCTACCTGTTGAATCAGAAACTTTATTTTTTATTTTTTTTAAGTTTTTAAATTTATTTATTCAGAGAGAGAGGGGCAGAGACACAGGCAGAGGGAGAAACAGGTTCCATGCAGGGAGCCTGAAGTGGGACTCAATCCTGGGTCTCCAGGATCACACCCTGGGCTGCAGGCAGTACTAAACCGCTGCGCCACTGGGGCTGCCCGGATCAAAAACTTTATGTGTGGGGCTAGCAATCTCTATTTAACAAACCCTCTACATCATTGTGATACTTGCTTAAGTTTGAGAACTACTGGATTAGATGCATGTCTTGCCTGTGGTTCAATGGTGACAGCTTCATTTTATTATTCAATATGAGGAAAGATACGGTCTCTGTTTTCAATGAACTTCAAAGATTCTCACCCTTGTCTACAAATTAGAATCCCCTGGGAGTTTTATTAAAACTGTTAAAACTATTTTTTAAGTGCTCAGGGTAACCTCCAGGAATATTTACTTCATTAAAAACCTAGCACCAGATTTTCTATTTAGTTCCCAGGGTAATTCTAAAGGTCTAGAGACAGTAAGCTAATTGTTCAGAATGTCCACACTGTTAATGGCCTACATGTAAAAATCACTGTAGTAGTAAGAAGAAACAAATGTAAAGTTGGGTTACAGACTGATGTTGTTTTTCTTTTTTTTTTTTTTTTTTTTAAAACATAGAATATTTTTATTTTTTATTTTTATTTATTTATGATAGTCACAGAGAGAGAGAGAGGCAGAGGCATAGGCAGAAGGAGAAGCAGGCTCCATGCACCGGGAGCCCGATATGGGATTCGATCCCGGGTCTCCAGGATCGCGCCCTGGGCCAAAGGCAGGCGCTAAACCACTGCGCCACCCAGGGATCCCCTGATGTTGTTTTTCTAATTGGATCAATACTAGTCGCAATCATTAAAATATTCCTTTTGGGTTTGCATTTTTGCATTTTGGAGAAGTTGAGACTATTACCTATTAGTCATAGCAGTGAGAGAACACTTCCTGTATTCACTCTTACCTGTTATTCAAGATGAATCAGAGAATTTACCATCCAAAGCGACAAACACATTCCCAGTCCACAGTGCCCAGGAATAGCTGTTATTATTCATACATTTGGGTGCTTACAAATATAACTGTTGAGAGAACTAAGAAGTGGCTAGCTGGGAAGAACAGTGAAAAACTTTAAGAACCCCACATTTGGCTCTTCCCCTTCCAGTCAGGAACTGTTCTGGGGTTGCTGGGTACAGCAAGGAGTTGCAGAGACACTCCTGACACATAAAGAGGTGGGGCAGGCATGAATGAGTCTTTCAAAAATTAAATAAACAAAGTTGGCTCTGGAAAATCTGGGAGGTTGTCATGTAGCAGAACATAAGGTAAACCACTTTTAAAATATCATTTTCCAACTTTACAGCCATTAATGGATTCATGTACGGGAATCAGCCTGGTCTCAACATGTGCCGAGGAGATTCAGTTGTGTGGTACTTATTCAGTGCTGGAAATGAGGCTGATGTACATGGGATTTACTTTACAGGAAACACATATCTGTCAAAAGGAGAAAGAAGAGACACAGCAAACCTCTTCCCTCAAACAAGTACTACACTCGTAATGCAGCCTGATACTCCAGGTATATTTCTTTAAAGTCAAGACAAGTCTCCATTGAATCAATTCATGTCATTTTGGTTTAAAATTTTGTGTTGGGTGATAAACTCATCTCTTCCCCAAGTCTCCCAAATGCCCTTCCTTCCCTTGAAGAGCACATCTGGGCCACTATTAGCTAAGTATGTGCCAGATAGGTCCATTTCCTTCCTGTTGAGAGGAAAGGAGTAACAAGTGAAGAGTAAACTGTGGTTTCTCCCATTTCCACATAGTAGAATCCTCAAACTGTTCTCTTTTTAAATTATGGTCATTTTAAAGATAGCTGGCAAATCAGACTAGAAAAGGAATGACTTTCCTAACAGCTCTGCGGTTAAACTTTTTGTCATCTCTCTGCAGCTTACATGTAGTGTTGGCTTGTTGGTGGTTTGCAATTGAGTGTCCTATACTAGAAATATAGCCATGCAAAATGAGAGATACCTATAGGCCTTGTTCTGAATGAGTAAAGCAAACTAAAACAAAAAAGAAAGAACTTTAACCAAAACATGAAACATGCTAACTTGCTTCAGGCCCTATCTGGTTCATTCTATGCCACTGCAACATAAAACAAGACCTATGTCATCTCTTCCATTATTCATTAGACAAGTATAAATAGAAGAGTGAAACAAAAATGATAAACTGCTCTTGTGAAATGGAAATTCTAGTGCAGGGACACAGACAAAAGCAAGCATATTAATATATATAGCAAGTAGGGTTATCAGTACTACAAAGAAAAATGGCAGAAAAGGGGCTAGTGACTGATGTGGGAAGGTGAGTAAGAATTCTCTGAGATGGTGACAATTAACCAGGAGGCTAAATGAAGTAAAGATGTGAACTATATGGATATTTTGGGGAAGAGTGTTCCAGGCAGAGGAAACAGCACATGCAAAGGCCCTAAAGTAGGCACATACTTGACTTGTTCTAAGAACAGCAAAGAAGCCTCTGTGACTGGAGCAGTGTGAGTGGTAGCTGATGTGATCATCTAACCAAACCATGTTAAGGACTTTAGTGTTCATTCTGAGTGAGTTGAGGAGCCATAGAAGGAGCTGAGCAAAGGAGTGACATGCTTTCTTATCTACCATTCCAGGGACTTTTGACGTTGAATGCCTAACAACCGATCACTACACAGGAGGCATGAAGCAAAAATACACAGTGAACAAATGCAAGCAACGGTCTGCCCATGTAGGCCACTACGGGTCAGAGAGGTTCTACTACATTGCAGCAGTGGAGGTGGAATGGGATTATTCTCCAAGTAGAGAATGGGAACGGGAGTTGCATCTCTTACAAGAACAAAAGTAATTATCTAGACTCTGATTCCCAATTTTAAGTTTTCTCTTTCAGAGAATTAAGAATTAGGCTAAATTTTAGGAAAACAAACAGTTGCGTTAAGCAGTAACAACAGAACAATGACAAAATGCTTCCCAGCTGGGAACCTTTCCTTATTAATCTCTGTTCTCACAATTTTCTCATAGGAAAATTTCCATCTCCCTCATTTGATTCTTTTTTTTAATAAAGATTTATTTATTTACTCATGAGAATACACACAGAGAGAGAGAGAGGCAGAGACACAGGCAGAGGGAGAAGCAGGCTCCGTGCAGGGAGCCTGATGTGGGACTCGATCCTGGGTCTCCAGGATCACAGCCTGGGCTGAAGATGGCGCTAAACCCCTGAGCCACCCAGGCTGCCCCTTCATTTGATTCTTTATAGTCACTCATCTTACTTTCTTTTCTGTTGGATTATCTTCTTATATTCACGTGCCATTATCTTGCTATCGATTTTCAAACTTAAACAAAAATTAATGCCTATATTCAAAGCTAAAATATTATTTTCCTAACCAGCTGTTTGCTGCTTATCTTATCTTTCCTCCAGAGATTTCCTTATCAGTTCAGTAATCCATTCTTTTGCATTCTTAAAACTATCATGTGTGAAGAATATTTTAAATTCTTGAGGGCAGTGAAGTAGATATGGGCTCTGTCCAAGAACTTATAGAGAAAATATGCTTCAAAACCACCAATTACATGTACATTATGGAAGTGTTAAAAATAAGTTCATTGTGAATAAATATAAGTGCATCAGTTCTGGAGCTTCAGAAACTACATGTAGAGCAGTATCACTAGATACTTCTAGAAGATCTTTCCAACCACTTTCCCCTCCCTCATCTTATACAACATGGATATGATTTGAGAGATTGGGATGGACATGTGTTCAGATCTGGGATGTACAACATGCCTGGTAACCTGTAGCTAAGCTAAGGTTAGCTGGTTAGTTTGACTGTGACAGGGAGTATGATTTGTAGCATAGAAGAGTAAAAGGTTATTTCAAGTGATGGAAGTAAAATAGTCAAGCGTCTACAGGAGCCATGAGGAGTCAATGCAAACTTTAGGGAAAGGGAGTGGCTGGAAACACAGGGCCATTTCAGCTCTTATAAACCAGAAATACTACATCAAGCAGGGAATTCTTCATCCATGAGATCTGGGCTCAGAATTTTGGAGCTGCAGAGAAACCTTAGAGATCATGTCATCTCCTACTTCATTTTAGGGGTGAGGAAACTGAGGGACCACTGGTCAATGACTAGCTGGAGGTCATTTTAGCTAGTGGCAGAGTCAGCACCAGGTCTCAGATGGCTTTGCTCCCACCTAGAAGCACTTTCTACCAAATCTTTCTGTTTCTAAAGTCTTATTCTTTCTTGCTGAAATAGGAGAGTACTATTAAAATTAGCATAATTACTTAAATGAAAACTGTATTTTTATTCAAAATTTAAAACTCAACTTCAACTTCCTTTGAGACAGATACTAACCTTAGTCATGTGTCTGTTTTGTTTAAGTGTTTCGAATGCATTTTTAGATAAGAAAGAGTTTTACATAGGCTCCAAGTACAAGAAAGTTGTGTACCGGCGGTACATGGACAGCACGTTCAGAGTTCCTGTGAAGAGAGAAAATAGAGAAGAACATCTGGGAATTCTAGGTACTTTAATCATCGGTGTGGGGTAGCGATGTGATACTATGTGCAATAAGAGTACAAGTCCACAGGTTTAACTTCCCAGTTCATTGTCAAAGGTATTCAAATAAAAATAAAAGTTATACAATAAAAACAAGAAGCCTATACTTACTAAAGAATATGGCATAATAAAAATATTGCTTACCTCTCTTAGAAACAAAGCATTATCCCATATACTAATGAAATTGTATGCATTTGGTGTTCGTCAAATTGATGCCTATAGTTTTGGTGAAATTCCTAGAAATTATTTTCTAATGAAAATCTTAGAGTCTCCCTGTTATTCTGCCCATCTCCCCCTCCCAAGTCATAGCTATTTGTCTTTAAAATAGCCATGTGAGTGATTAACTCCAAGAAATAAAAGTACATATAGACAAGGAAATATAGAAAAGAAAAATTGTTGCCGTACACAAGGCATGGAAGAGTTGCTTTCCTTTTTTCAGAAATCCTTTTAAGAGAGAATGTCTAAGAATTTGACCAACATTGGTCTTGGGAAATTTCTTCAAGATTACCAAGTGCAAGGGACATCATTCCCAGCCCCTCTGTACTAACAGAGTACCCTGGGGCTTGCCATCCTCAACCCCTGGAAGAAGACATGCGAGGGAGAATGGCATTGTTGCTGGGTCTCAGAAATTCTCTTAGCAGCAGACAAGCTAAGATTGGCTAGAGAGAGGGTAGAAATGGGAGGGGGTGGCCCCACCCACTCTTCCAAATGCAGTACTGCCATAAACTCACACTCAAGAAGGTCTGGAAGTCCAAATGCTGAGAAATGAGAGCAAGGGCTATACAATGACTCTTGGCCAGGGTAGGGTCATAGTTGACTCACCAAGATTAGGGCATTGACCTGCAGGGGACTTTTAGGCCAAAACCTCCCATAGGACTCTTGATGAGAGATGCACCCTGGGTTTCCATTTATAGAGGCAACCATTACTAGTGTTTTTATTCTGAATCTTCTGAGGCCAGGTGTAAATCCAAGAGTAGTATAGTATGAAGCCAAAATTGGGGGGGGGGGGGGGAATAGACTCTGGCCTTAATGCTAAGAAAGTTACCTGATATTTGCTTCCATTACTGAGTTAGAATTTTGCATCTGATAGATATAAGCCACTCTTCTTTCTTACTTTTGCCAGGTCCACAACTTCGTGGAGATGTTGGAGATAAAATTAAAATTACCTTTAAAAATATGGCCACAAGGCCCTACTCAATACATGCCCATGGGGTGAAAACAGACAATTCTACAGTTATTCCAACTTTACCAGGTACTCATGCAGGGAGAGGGGTTGCATTTTATTAAGCATTATAGGCTTTCTACAAATGACTGTTATCATCAGAGAGACATTCTTTCCAAATGGATGGTGGTTAAGAGGGCATGCAGGGAGGTGTATCTGTGTGTATGTCTCCATGCATCTACAAGGAAAGGGAAGGGAAGGGAATGTTAGGGAAGGAGGAGTCAAGGACAGTGCTAAGGTTTTGGGAGTCTGCTATGGGTGGCTGAGCAGGCTGGGGAATGGAAGAGAAGGAAATGTTATTTTTTTGGTTTATGAAGTTAAGAGTATAGATGAAGAGATGATAATGTTCAGGTGGTGAGTCTATGCTTCATATTCTCAGTGAAATGTTCTGCTTAGAAAAAGGGTGATGAGGTAGGGGTAGGTAAGATGGAGAATCTGAGGAAAAAGTCTTATCACATCCCTTGAAACCACCCTTCCTGTCCTGCTTGATTGTCTAGAAAGCATTTGTCAGACTCTGGCTAATGAAAGTCTGACAGCATGAATATGTAACAGTGAGGCCTATGTAAATGGAGTGGATGGTGAGTGCCCACAGCTAAAAGTCAAGTTGGACAAACTTGGACAAAACTCTAAGAAGACTGGAAGCAGAGATCGGCCTGGAGAAGAGCCCACAGCAAATGGAAGACAGTAAAGGCCTTGACAAATTGGAAGGGTGGAGCCACTAGCTATCTTCAAGTGTCAAGGTCCAGGGTATGGCAGTGTCCTATATTTGACAGAGCTGTGACGAAACAGTGTATGGTATGACAGAATGGGACAGACCAGAGAGGGGGTCACTGTGATGAGTCAGTGACCCCAGAGATCACAAGGTCTAAGGGCTCCTCACCAGGAATTGTGGAATCACTAGGGATAATATTGAAAAAGGAGAAAAGGAAGGCCCTGGTATAGCACGGGAATTACTCCGGGCAGTCCAGGTATAAGCACAGAGAAGACTTGCACACGTGACTAGGGGACATCACTTGACAGCTGAAGACAGTGTTTTACAGAAACATACTTCAAGCTAAAAAAAAGATGTGTCACAAAGTTCTTTCAAATTATAATATTGATATTGCCACCTCCTGGTTTGGTGGTATTGTACGTGTGTCATGGCTAGGTAATTCATAACTGACAAAGAAGATCTAAAAGTATGTCTTAAAAATAAATAAATAAATAAATAAATAAATAAATAAATAAATAAGTCTTACAGTTTGTCTAAAAACTGAATTCCTGAAAGGAATTTTGAGTTCCACTACTTTTTAAAACTAATTACCAATAAATAAATAAATAAATAAAAATAAAAAATAAAACTAATTACCTTGACATTTCCAGTTTCTAGGTCACTGGTTATCAAGGCTTACTGTGTATATTTATATGTATATCAAATATGTACCAAATGTAACCTGATGTGTTAACACTCGATTAATTTAATCTAGGTAAAACTCGCATTTACACATGGAAGATCCCAGACAGAGCTGCAGCTGGAATAGAGGATTCTGCTTGTATTCCATGGGCTTACTATTCAACTGTGGATCAAGTTAAGGTAAACTTTAAATCATTTATGTTTTGTGAAAATCCCCAAGATAGACACACAGTTGAGGAAAGATGAGATTAGAGTTTTCCTATGATCCAATTCTATCTTAAAATCCCAGCAAAGTAAGCTTCTCTACAATTCACTTTGGTTTCATTTTTTGGTTTGTTTCTTTTTAAGGATAGAGTTATAAACATATTAACCCTATGACTGCTGATTATGGGTAACAGAATCAAACATTAATCAAACCAAATATGAATCTATGATTAATATGAATATATTAATATAAAAGTATTTCACCTCCCTTTTGACGTAAAAATACATTAAACCAAAGAGCTGAGGTACATGATTTCAGAGCTCTGTTATTGTATGATAATAAAAGTGTTGATCTCAGTAGTCAATCCAGCACAACTAAAGCTACTTGATTGAATATTTCAAAGCCACCAAAACACTCAACAACTGCAAATCAGAACTTGTTCCAAGATTCTTTTGCAGAATTAAATCTTGAGTCCAAATCTCTCTCCAGGACTTCTATACACCAGCCTACTGATCATCTCCACCAGCATGTCCCACCAGCACTGGAAATACAACAATTCTAACATGGAATTGAGATCATCCTCCGCCTCTTGTATTTCCTATTGCAATAAGTAGCACCATAAATTCCAAATCTACTCATTTGTTCAATCTAGAACCCTGGATATGAAGTATCTAATTCTCCCCCCTGGCTCAGACAGGCAATTCAGACACCTACATATAATAGTCTATTCTTTCTATCTCCATAGATCAGGTTCTTATAATTTGCCTCACTACTGCAATGGCCTCCCAGGCTCCAGCCTCTTCCTCCTTCAATCCTTCTTTCACTCCACTACCAAGATGACTGGCCTAAAATGCAAATCTGCTGCCATGCCATGTTCAATTTTTCAATGGCTACCTATGACCCATAAGATAAAATCTAAAATTCCTGAACATGATATGGCTCAAAGGCTCTTCCAGACTTAATCTGCCATTGCTGACACCCAGCCAAACCAAACTTCTCATAGATTTGTCAACTATGGTCTTTCTCCTCTGTATTCCTCCCATCGCAACAAGTGATTCATTTCTTCCATCCTCTATTTCCTCTACTAGCCTGAGTTCCTGGAGGGCAGGGGCTTTGTTTGATTCATCTCTGGATTTTTAGAGACTGGCATAGTGTTTGATTTATGGAATAGGCAAATCAGCACTATTCATTTGGGGTTCTTTTAAATGGCTGCTCACTAGCTGAGTCAATATTTGGCTCCGGCACACATTTCTATTACTTCAGCATCACCCATTCGACCTACCTACTACTCATCATGAGTCCAATTTAACTACAAGTGGAAAGTGACTGACCCAACAGCACTATGGTAGGCAAAGCCCATTATTTAAATGAGTCCTCTTAAAATTCCCAAGGTCCCAGTTCTCTGAGATGCTGACTTACATCATGAGGATGACTGAAGTTTTTGCTTGTTTTCAGGATCTCTATAGTGGATTAATTGGCACACTGATTGTTTGCCGGAGACATTACACGGAATTCTTCCATCCCATATTAAAATTGGAATTCTCCCTTCTGTTTTTTGTTTTTGATGAAAATGAATCCTGGTACATAGATGACAACATCAAAACATACTCTAACCACCCTGAGAAAGTAAACAAAGATGATGAAGAATTCATAGAAAGCAATAAAATGCATGGTATGATACATTATTTTAAACTATTTTTTCCCTTCTTTCAAATAAAATTAGCTTGGAGACTACTCATTTGTTTAATTTTTCTTCAAGATTTTATTTATTTATTCATGAGAGACACACAGAGAGAGGTAGCGATATAGGCAGAGAGAGAAGCAGGCTCCCTGTGTGGAGCCCAGTGTGGGACTCGATCCCAGGACCTAGGGACCATGCCCTGAGAGATGCCCAACCAACTGGGCCACCCACACACCTTCATTTAATTTTTTAATAAACCAGTTCTGCTTCACTGTGCATGTGAGAATTCTGTTCAAAGCAAAAACCATCTACTAACTTCTCTCCCAATTCCAAAGTCTCATTCCATTTTAAACTCACAATTAGGATTAAGGCTTTTGGTGCTAAGTGACTAGAAAACCAGTGTGACATTATTGACCTTAAAGTATTCATTTCCTTATCTGTAGTGAAATAATTTCCATTACCTCAAAAAGATCCCATACATTAACCTAGTAATTATATTGTCAGTGAAATTGCTATTGATTTAAAATATCCTAAAAGGTAATGCAAAAACCATGTGCTTTCCCCAGCTATTAATGGGAGAATGTTTGGGAACCTACGAGGCCTCAGGATGAATGTGGGAGATGAAGTCAACTGGTATCTGATGGGAATGGGCAATGAAATAGACCTGCACTCGGTACATTTTCATGGCCACAGCTTCGGATACAAGGTAAGAGTGATCCATGGTCATTAGTCTTGCTCTACTGGAAAATGTTTTAATTCAAATGAAGAAAATATTCATTAAAAAAAAAAAAACGTTTTAAGAGACAACTATATTATTTTCAAAAAGTGAACCACACAGCAACTTCAATTGCAGTTACCAACTTCTGTACACATTGGGTTCTTTCTTGGATTTACAGGCTTTCATGGGTTTTCATGGAATTCTGCTCACATATTGCTAGGCAAGGTATTTGGATAGAATTGTTAGCAGTGAGGTTAAGAATGTTCATATAATGATGAGTCAGTAGAGACAAGACTAATTTATAATCTCTACCTGTTCTAATTTCTGAATCTTAAATGGCCTAAAGTGAAAAATGTTATCATTTTGGTGTCAGGCAACTGATTGGTCCCCAGATCTTAATGCTACTACTTCTACTTCTCACCCAGTGCTGATTTCAGCAGAAGTCAATAGCTCCCTTTCTTACCTTGAGTTAATGTAGAAAATTCAGAAGCAATCACACAGCCCATTGCAGGAAAGGTCATTTTGCTACCTGTATTTTGGTTTACATAGATGTTATATTCTTAGGGGGCTCTCAATTTTGTCCCTGCAGAAATGCCGCCCAAGGGCTCCATGTCTAGTGTAGACTCTCCCTGAACTGCCCCTGGTTCTGACTTCTCCATTTGCCTCCTTTTCTGCTCCCTGCATTACCATCCCTGCCACAAAGTTTCACAGGCCAACTAATCCAGGTTAGGTTCAGCAAAAGTGAAATTAGGACTGAAATAAGGTCAGAGCTAAATTCCCTTGCGTAACTCAAGTGCTCTGATAAAAAGGCAAACGGAGTGTAAGAGGAGCCAGGTTAGACCTAAAGGATGAATGACTCTCATCACATCTTTCCTTCACACCCACTTTGTGGCCCATACTGCCAGGCATTTAGCAGGAGTTCAACGACCACACATCTCACCGTTTGTATTGGACGCAGAAATGTGTAAAGTCTCTCTCTCTCTCTGCCTCTTTTTTAAAACAGATTTGTCCATTTTCCCCGTATCCCTAAACTGGCCAATGAAAAAGTATTTGAATGAACTATTACATATAATACACATTATATAATATTTGTCATTTTTCTAATCAAGCACAGGGGCATTTATAGGTCTGATGTCTTTGACATTTTCCCTGGGACATACCAAACTGTAGAAATGTTTCCAAGAACACCTGGAACCTGGTTACTCCACTGCCATGTGACCGACCACATTCATGCTGGAATGGAAACTACTTACACGGTTCTATCAAATGGAGGTGAATATCGAGTTAGTAATTCTAGAAGTCGTGTATCATGAATATAATCAAGATGTGCTACTTTGCCTAAATACTTCACCCAGTGTGAAGCACCAGCTTGAGGCAGTGTAATTATTACTAAAACTGATATAAGATAGTGGTTGTGTTATATACAAAAGACTAACTGTGACTTACAAAAGATGTATTTAGAATTTAATTTCTTTCTTAATAAAAAACATTTAACCTTTTTTCTAGGTAGTACCTGATATACAAGGAAGTCTCCCCGCCTCCCGCCCCGGTCCCCCAAATCAGTATAATTTCAAATAGTCAATTAGGCAGAAATGTCTTTCTGCACTTCTAGGGGTGAGGGGAAGTATTATTGATTATTTTTGTCAGAGATTATCTAGTCCATTCAGGCTGCTGAACAAAATACCAGACTGGGTAGTTTAGAAACAACACATACTTATTTTCATAGTTCTAGAAGCTGTTAATCTGAGATCAGGGTGCCAGCATGGTTAAATGAGAGCCCTTTCCCAGGTTGCAGACTAGACTTCCTATTATACATCCTCACATGGTGGAAGATAAGCTAGCGCTCTGGGGCCCCTTTGATAAGGGCACTAACCCCACTCATTAGGGCTCCACCCTCATAACCTCATCACTTCCCAAAGGCCCTACCAAGTTACTGTCATCATGGGCATTAGGTTCCCACATATGAATTTTGGAGGACACAAATTGTTCAGACTATAGCCAAGATCCAGGAAAAAAAAAATAGAATCTAAATTTCCTGTTTCCCCCACCCCAGCACTAATACTCTTTCCTATGTACATACACATGTGCACAGGACACACAGGAAAATGAACAGCCCTTTAATGGGTAAATATTCACAAACTGTGTTCTACAGAGGGAAATTCCTGGTGTGTGGTTGCAGGCTTTGGGTGTTTCCTGGGTCTTCTGAGTTCAGAATTCTTGGAGTTGGCAAAAACATCCAATAGGGGGAAATGATGTAGAGAAAACAACTCCTTGTGTTTCCTTTTCAAAATGGGCATAAATGGGAACAAATAAGTGGAGGAAAATATAGAAATAAATCTCTTAAAAAAAATAAAAGTCACTGAAAGATCAACTGTTAGTGCAAACAACATGTTTTCATGTCTGCTCCCGCGTTTTTACACAAACACCTCATAACATAAAAAAACTATTCTATTAAAACCCTTTATTACAAAGGGTAGTACTGAGAGTACTGGAACACCAAATACAGGCAAATAAACCACTGAGTTTAATACCGGTAACTACTAAATGAGGTGGTCAAACATGAGAAAGAAAACTTAGTGTTTAAAAGAATATCAGCACACATGTAAACCACCACACAGCAGGATGGTCCTGCTCAGAGTAAAAACCAAGAGTGAGGGAACACGGAGGCAGACATTCTGGAAATTCATGTGTGCAAAATGCATAACCTGCAGAGGATGCTGCTGCAGGGTGATCCTACACAGTCCGACACTGAAAAGATTCCTGCCATAGAATAGCCTGGAGGGGGAGGGAGATGATTGCTTGGTTAAGAAAAGGGAGATTTTTTTAAAGCCATAGAGAAAACTATAGAACAAATAGCAAATGTAAGGGAAATATACTTACACTGGGTAAGGGAAGAAAGAGAAATTATCTTTTATAGAAGGAAACTGTAAACTGAAAGAAGCAGTAATGAACAAAAAAGATAGTTGGAACTATAAACAGGAAAATGGGGAGCCATGTTTACCAGTCAAAATTATCTTTAAAGTTCGATAAAGCTTTGAGTAAGTCTATATTAATTCTGAATCTTAGAAAATTTTCTGGCTATCCTGACATAGAAAAGAAAGCACATCAGGTTAGAGTAAAATTCTTCAATATTATGCACCAGGAGACAGGCGATTTCCTCCACAACGAAAAAATATCACTAGAAAAGAATTGCAGATATCCTGTCATACTTAATGTAATGCTTCATTTCCCTACTGGAGGAAGGATAATAAAGACCTCCTCTGACAAACTGAAAAGGTATTTTTTTTTTTTTTTTAGATTGTGACATTTCTACTATAGTCAGATAACCTTTTGGAGGAGTCTGTAGGAAAAAAGCTTTAAGTTATTTATAGGCAGGGATGGTATATTCTGTACTTCTTCTATTAAGTACCCCAATTCAATCCAATATTCTGCTTGGTAAATATCTAACCACCTGTTAATTCAACAACAACAAAAAAAGAATTTTAAAAAAGTTTTTTGGACAAAGTATCAGACTTACAGAAAATTTGAGAAAACAGTACAAAAAATTCCCATATACCCTTCACCCAGATTCCACAAATGTTAACATTTTAGATAGCCACATTTGCTTTCCCATTCACCTGACCCCCACCCTCTCTAACACACATACAATGGTAAATATATATACTCACATTTTCTAAAACTAAGGATATTATTATATATAAACACAATAGACCTATCAAAATTAAGACATTAAAGATGATTCGGGGCACCTGGGTGGCTCAGTGGTTGAGCATCTGCCTTCGGCTCAGGTCATGATCCTGGGGTCCTGGGATCGAGTCCTGCATCAAGCTCCGGCAAGGAGCCTGCTTCTCCCTCTGCCTATGTCTCTGCCTCTCTGAGTGTCTCTCATGAATAAATAAAAATCTTAAAAAATAAAGAAATTAAAGATGATTCAATACTACAGACCCTTTTCAAATTTCACAAATTATTCTAATCACGTTCTTCACAGAAAAAGAAAATCCCACTCATATATTATGTTTAGTTGGCTTGTCTTCTTAGTCTGGAACAGTTTCTTGGTCTTTTATAACTTTGACATTTAAAAAAAAAGATTTATCTATTTATTGAGAGAGGGTTGTGCAGAAAGGCAAAGGGAGAGGGAGAGAGATAATCACAAGCAGACTCTCTCCTGAGCATGGAGCCCAACTTGGGGCTCCATCTCATGACCCTGAGAACATGATCTGAGTTGAGAAGAGTCGGGTGGATAACCAAATCAGCCACCCAGGTGCCCTGACTTTAGCATTTTTAAAGAATACGGGGCAACCACTTTGTAGAATGTCCTTCAATTTGGGTTTGTCTAATGTTTCCTCATGATTAGATTCAGGTTATGCATTTTTTGGCAAGATTCTTACAGGAGTGATATTGTTTTTCTCAGTACACATAACAAGAGGCAAAAGATGTTGATTTTTTTTCCTTTACCAATTATGTCAAGTTTGAGCATTTGATTAAGGAGATGACTGTCAGGTTTCTCTACTATAAAGTTACTATTTTTCCCTTTATAATTAATTCCCTTTATAATATAATCTTGCAAGGAGGAAAGCAATTTTTCTTTAAATAAAGCAGTACTAGGATGAGATGTATTTTTAAATGTATAAAAAATGGACAGATGTCCATTGACAAATAAATGAATAAAGGAGATGTGGTATATATATTTGCAATGGAATATTACTGAGCCATTCAAAAAGAATGAAATCTTGCCATTTGCAATGACATGGATGGAACTAGAGGGTATTATACTAAGTGAAATAAATCAGTCAGAGAAAGACAATTATATGATTTCAGTCATATGTGGAATTTAAGAAACAAAACAGATGAACATAGGGGAAGAAAAGGAAAAATAAAATAGAATGGAATCAGAGAGACAAACCATAAGAGGCTCTTAACTATACGAAACAAATTGAGGGTTGCTGGAGGGGAGGGGGTGGAGGAATTGGGTAACTGGGTGATGGGCATTAAGGAGTACATGTGATGTAGTGAGCACTGGGTGTTATATGCAACTGATGAATCACTAAAATCTACCTCTGAAACTAATAATACACTATATGTTAGTTAATAGATTTTAAATTAAAAAAAAAAAAAAAACAGGGATCCCTGGGTGGCGCAGCAGTTTAGCGCCTGCCTTTGGCCCAGGGCGCGATCCTGGAAACCCGGGATCGAATCCCGCATCGGGCTCCCAGTGCATGGAGCCTGCTTCTCTCTCTGCCTATGTCCCTGCCTCTCTCTCTCTGTGTGTGTGACTATCATAAATAAATAAAAATTTTTTTAAAAAAGTGGAAAAATAGAAATGAATCAAAAATAATTAAACAAAGTAACTTCTAAAAATTAGAATATATTTAAACCATATGGTATATATAGTAGTCCCCCCCTCTTATTAACATGGGATATGTTGATCCCCAGTGGATGTCTGAAACTGCGGATAATACTGAACCCTATATATACTATTTTTTCTCCTATATATCCATACCTATGATAAAGTCTAATTTATTAATTAGGCCCAGTAAGAGATTAACAACAACAATAAAATAGAACAATTATAATAATATACTAGAATTAAAGTTATGTGAATGTGGTCTTTTTCTCTCTTGAAACATCTCATACTGTACTGATCCTTCCTGTTCTTGTTATGGTGTAACATGATAAAATGCCTACATAACGAGATGAAGTGAAATGAATGCCATAGGCATTGTGACACCGTGTTAAACGACTATTGACCTTCTGAGGAACATCTGCCTCTAGACACAGTTGATCGCGGATAACTGAAGCCATGGAAAAGGGGGGACTACTGTACTGCTTTTAATAATGGTCTTAAAATTTCTTTTTCTATAGACCCCAAGTTTGGCTGAAAGAAATAAATTGGTGATAAGTGGAAAAAAATGGAAAAACAATGATTCATAATAATGTACATGAAAGTGCTGAAGAAAAAGTTTACTTTGGAATGGCTATAAGCATTAAAAAAAGACAGAAAATGTATGCTTTCATGAATTTGTGGGGGAAACTGTTACCTTGTTTCATATGAAAAGATCAACAGACACATGACTGACTCTAATACACTTACAATTGATTTATATAGGTCCTTCATATCAGCACCAGAACTTTATAAAACTGTATTCTCCACCCCTACCCCCAAAATCTATGACCAGATGTTGTTCTTGATGGTTCTTAAAGGATCCCTATTAAGATTCATTGAAATGTTCCCAACCATTGGCTTCCCACATAAATCTCTCTAACATGGTGCTAACATTATTCCTAATGCATCAGGTGCATCAGGACATGAGGGCATAGGTGTAGAGAAAGTAAAATGTAAAAAAATCATTTTTAAATAATAGTAAATTAGGGATGCCTGGGTGGCTCAGCAGTTGAGCATCTAACTTTGGCTCAGGGTGTGATCCGGGGTCTCAGGATCGAGTCCCACAGTCCCACGTCAGGCTCCCTGCATGGAGCCTGCTTCTCTCTCTGCCTGTGTCTTTGCTTCCCTCTCTGTGTCTCTCATGAATAAATAAATAAAATCTTAAATAAAATAAAATAAAATAAAAAATAGTAAATTATTTTTTAAATAAATTTTTAAAATGAAATAAGATAAAACGAAACAAGATAAAATTTTAAAAATTAAAATAATGCCAATCTATCTGGATTCTGTGAACCCTTGAAGAGATGGTCAAAAGGTGAATAATCTGGAACTGGAAAAAGCAGAACTGACAAAGAGTTCTACAGATTAAATCCTGTAAAGATGAACACTGACATCAGGTGAAAAGTTTCAAAAGACAGCTGTGGCATGGGCAGCCCAGGTGGCTCAACGGTTTAGCGCCGCCTTCAGCCCAGGGTGTGATCCTGGAGACCTAGGATTGAGTCCCACGTCGGGCTCCCTGCATGGAACCTGCTTCTCCCTCTGCCTGTGTCTCTGACTCTCTCTCTATCTCTCTGTGTCTCTCATGAATAAATAAATAAAATCTTAAAAAAAAAAACAAAAACATAGCTGTGGTAGATGCTGGGTGAGTAGCATTTTTTCCCAGCTTTAACTAATGTCAAAGCACACTATCAATGAGCTGAACTTGGACTCAAAATTGTTTAATAAAAGATTAAAAAAGAAGACACAACTGTGAATGCAATGATATATTTCTTTATTTTCACATATACTCTAGCTAAAAGAGTAAAAGTACACATCAACAAGAAATAGAAACAAGGCTTTGGCTGAAAAACATGCATCCAACAAATTACATTAATGGCCAGACAAGAAGAAAGTTGACTTTGTAAATTCTACTTCATTGACTCAGAGAAAAACCACAGCATAAGTTTCAAAAGTAACAAAAAACTTTGAAACCTCTTACTGTGGGAAAACATTAACCTCTTTCACAAAATTATTCAAAAAGAAGAAGGAGAAGAAGAAGAAAGGAGGAGGAGGAGGAGAAGAAGAAGAGAAGGAGAAGGAGAAGAAGAAGAGAAGAAGAAAAAGAAAAAGAAGTGACCTAATTGAGAATCTGGGAAAATCAAGAATAAATTCTGGACAACTTGGAGTGACATTCTTTCAAACATACCTACAAAATGGTTCTCTCACTGATTTGATGTTCCTTGTAATAAAAATCAGGGTATGTCTTTAAAAACATATGCCTTCTTTGAGAAAACTGTTTTGTAACTTTTTTACATTCTGGACAATTAAGTGGATGCAGATCATAAAGTACCAAACTAATATTACCACTACATAGTAAGGTAAGCATCCAGAAAGTATCTGCAAGAAATGCACATATTCTATATGAAAATCTTTTATTTACATTTTTACCTGACATTCAGTTTTTTTTTTTTAAGTCAGTCTCTTATGGCATTGTAGTATTTTTCAAATGATACCTTCAAGTCAAAGATTTCTTTCGACTGCAGTAGAGAAGATACGGCAAGAAAAAAGCTGCAGTGCCATCTTCTGGGAGGACGTTCAAGAAATCCCTCAGTTCTAGTTCCACAGCAACAACTGACAATGTTTCTGTTGGTAGGACAGAGTATCTGAGTTAGAACTGAAAGTCTTTCATCCAACTTTCTTATCACCCAACCAATTCGAAGCTAGTTCAGGCAACAAAATGTTATAACTACGAAGGAAAAAAAAAAGATCAGTCTTTAAAATCCACAGACTGCTTATGGTTTTAACAACTTCTTACTCATTCTTTCTAAAATGCTTGGAGGCTTATTTTATATTAGTTCTATGCAATTTTGACTATTTCATTGCTGGATTATCACATTATTTTTCAGTGTACGTCTATTAGTCTCTAAGGAAAAATAAAATCATTTGAATACTATCTTTAATGTTAGGGCTATGTTGCAGCTAATTTATAAAGACTGCTAGGACAGGAAATACTGTTAATTGATGGATGACATCTTCCTAAATCAGCTCCTCTCCATGAGGAGATTTCCATGTTATTAATAAGTACAAATCTGTCTTCATGACCAATTTTTCCAAACTGTAAAATAATGTGCTCTAGTGTAGACCTTCAATTATGAAGGGATTTAGTAGACATTTTTATAGAGAAAGATGCAATTTTATGATTCTGTTTCTTGATACATACGTGCTGCCCTCTGCTGGGAAGAGAAGGGGGTGATATTTAAGAACAGTGTTGGTAAAAAACACCGTTACATTTCCTGTGTGATCCTCACTGGGCCACCATTTATTCTATTTGCAGAGTGACAGAAATATAAAATCTCCTGCTTAGACGTGTGTGCATATATTCAAAGTCATCTCTCTAATATTCAGCAACCTATGTCATCCCTTACACAAAGGTGACGTGCCCATGTTGCTAAAATGTTAATGAACAGATCAGCAGTGATGCACGGGAAAGATCCCTAGCTCTGGAGTCAGATTCTGTGACTTTAAGAAAGTCACTTAACCTTGTGAGTCCTAGTTTCTTCATCTATAATGGGGTGGTACCAATTGCTAGTAGCTTCTAGAGTCCTTTGAGAATTAAATAAAATATAATGATGCATATCTAAAGTATTAATAGAAACTTAATAAACAATGACTACTAACTACTTTGCAAAACCCATATGAAAAACAAGAATTATCAATACTTTCCTATCAAACCAGTTTATGTAGTCTAAATGTGGAGCCTAAAAACAGCATCCTAGGTATTAAAAAACAGAGTTGGGGGCCAGTATTGATGTTATAGAGCCAACAAAAATCTTGCCACTACTCAATGCTCCTCTTCTGCCAACCAGTAAGGGGCTAATATAGGTTATAACTTCAAGAATAAGGTCAATATTTTAAATCTGTAAAGGACTTTAAATCCTCCAGTGTGTCTAGAAAATATTCATCAGATGCTGAAAATCATTATTTCTGGCTGATGGGATTTTAAATGACTTTCTAAACTTCATTTTTGTAATTTGCTACAGTGGTAAAATTTTCAATAATAAGCACAGTTCATTATGCCACAAAAACAGTAACAAATATTTCCTGGAAATAAGCCAATCACTAGCCCCAGTTTCAATGGCTCTGCATTAGCACAATGGTTCTCAACCCGCACGATTTGTCTCCCCAGGGACATCTGGAAATGTCTGGAGACATTTTTGTTTATCATAATTGGGGGGGGGGCGCTATTGGTATTTAGTGGCAAAGAATGCTGCTGAACATCCTAAAACACACAGGGGACCACTACACATAAACGAAAGAATTATCAGTCCAAAATGTAAAATACTGCCAGGGTTGAGAAATACTGCATTAGATAGAAAAGAAATCCAAACTCCTAAGCATATTATATAGATTCCTGACCTCCATCTCCAACCTTTCCATCTTATGATTTTGCCTAACGTTTATTTTGGAGTCAATCTTAAATTTCTCATTAGTCTCGGGATACTAAGGCACTGGCTTGTTTCTGGTCACTCAGTAGCAGACCTGGAACTAATCTTGATCTCCTCTCAGTGTACTACAGCTGCTGAAAAAAATACTTCCTTTGAAAATGGACCTGAAGTTATTCAGGTGTCTCCTCTTCAAATCAATAAATACAGAATGCTTCCTAGGAGAGGCATACTGCTGGTGAGAAGGGCACAACGGGAAAAGTGAAAAAAACAAACAAACGCTATACAGTTCTTGCAGTTCTCAAGTCTAGTAAACATAAGTTACACACAGCACTTAGTCCTATGAGCCACACACGTACACACGTACACATATCTATGCATACGCACTGACATTTTGATGATACGGGAAAACAGAACATTTAGAGGAATGATGATGCATAGGTTAGGGGTAGAGAGTATGACGATGTGGATGAGAAAAGGATGAAGTCTTTTGACTAGGTAATGATGCTGCTGAGGTATGAAGATGTGGGATAGCTTCACTGGAAAGTGATCCATCCACACAAATAATCAGTTCCAGGTTATGTGATAAGTGTGACACAAGTAGGACAAGGCAATCAAATATCTGAAATTTCCACCTTCTGAAGACCAAAAAATCACCCAGAGAGATAAGTAGGACAAAAAGTTAGTATCAAGTCACCACAGCTTCACAGTCACAAGCATACAATTTCACTTAAAATGGGCAACTTCAGAAAAACACCCTCCAACGGCCACTCGTTCTGCCTAACACTTTAAAAACCAATTACGTCAGTTGGAAAATACAGTTCCAGCACTGCCAGTTTCTAAACTTTTATGCACAGTGAAATCAATATAATCACAGCCTTTGTCATCAGGCCAATAATTAACTGGTGATATTAGCATATAAGACTAGAGAAATTGATAACCTGTCCAGATTGAAAGGTGGATTGATACCAACTTGTTGATAAATCTATCAAGATTTACAAGTAACGGGATCCCTGGGTGGCGCAGCGGTTTAGCGCCTGCCTTTGCCCCAGGGCGCGATCCTGGAGACCCAGGATCGAATCCCACGTCGGGCTCCCGGTGCATGGAGCCTGCTTCTCCATCTGCCTGTGTCTCTGCCTCTCTCTCTGTCTCTCTGTGACTATCGTAAATAAATAAAAATTAAAAAAAAATTAAAAAAAAACCTTAAAAAAAAAGATTTACAAGTAACTATGAATTATGAAAATTCAAACAATACCTATTCTGTAAAACACTGCACAATTTATAGATATCTAACTTTTAAATCCTTGAGAATCTTGTTATTCCTTAGTATTTGCTTACAATTATAATTAATAATAATAATCTTAATTTCCTATATCAAGTAAACTAAGCACTCAGATCATCAATAAAAAATGTAATTGTATTAATGGCTATTCAAGTTTTAAAAATACTGAGGTTGTGCATTTCTAGGACTATGATAATTTGTTAAGTGTTTGAAAAGATTGACTTAAAAGCATCAGCTCCATGGTTAGAAGAGATAAATGAATATCCAACGTGATGGATGTCTTGAGATGATAATGCTAAGACAGCGTCACATCATTTGAGAATCACATGAAAAAAACTAGAGAAAGCAAGGCTTCTACAAATTGTGGGAACTAAAATTAAGACCCAAAATTATAATCAAGCAAAAAAGATTATTTTACCTTTTAATGATGACAAGTAAAGTTGACCTTTCTCTCCACCGCATTTTATTCTGTGACAAAGTTCAGGAAGCAGTTTTTTCCACCATAAAGTCTATCTTAGGAAAAAATGAATAAATTTTAAGTTTGATATATTTTACATTCAAATTTCCAATGAGAATAAGATTGTGCAGGAAAGCACAGGGCAAAAATACACTATTTTGATTAAGGCACCAAACTTTGTTACAACAGAAGTTATATCAGCAGCTAGTCTTCTGCTTAAATTATGACATAAATCAGGTCTGTAACTTGAAAAATCTAATGATATGTATGTTGTACATATGTACTTGGCTATTTTCAAGAAGAAACATAGACATGTCCTATTATCATCTCTTAAGTGACAGGAAGGAAGGAAGGAAGGAAGGAAGGAAGGAAGGAAGGAAGGAAGGAAAAGTGGGAAGGAAGGAAGGATGTGAAGGTAGGGAGGGAGGAAGAAGTACTAAAAAGTAAAACTCTTCTAATTTCTAAGCTAAGGACCCCATAGCCCAGAAAATATTTTCCCATCACATATTGTTTCCCAAATCTTCAGGTAATAGCCTACTTTATTTCCAAACAAGAAATTTTTAATGAAGATAGCATACAATTACCATACTTTTTAAGTCTCTAACAGTATTCAAAGCCCATAACATATTAAACATATATGGTCCCACCCAGACCTGTGAGGTTGGATTGATATAATTTGTCTCCGTTTTACAGATAAGGCAACAAGGCTATCAAATGTGATTATCGCTAATCAAACTTAAAAGACATAAACTGAAAAGCATACCCGATTCTCTTCTTTCAGTTCATGATTAGCATATGGAATGATGGCCTCTGGGCATCTTTCTAACAGTGTGTCTATACAGTGTTCATACTCTTTCAAACGCGTATGACACAGAACATGGACACTGAGGCCAGCAATAGTGTCTTCTGAGAGTGGCTCCAGGAATGGAATAATGGAAGCTATGTCAAATGAAGGACCACATATAAGAGACTATGAACAGAAAAGTGAAATGTTACGGAATGAGGCACCCAAAAAACTAAAGCACAATATACAGAATACAATTTTTTTTAAAAAAGACCAAAAAAAAAAAAAAAAAAGACCAAACATCACTTTCCAAAAAAAAAGGAAACAAAAAGATGAATGCAGTTTTAGAGCACATGCATACAGTATTTATTTATATGTCTAAGAGGACTGAAGTATTAAATAATCTTGAAACCCACCTCTAATTTAAAGAATGAAAATCTGTTTAATAGAAAGCAATTATTTCTAAACTAACATGATTTTAGTTGCTTTGGAAAGACTGCCAATGAAAACTAATGGGAATGTTTTAGGACTCTTTTTTTGTTGTTGTTTTAGGACTCTTATCCTAAGGAAATAATCAACAATGTGGTCAAAATTTATGTCCAGTGATGCTCATTTCAAGAGTAGTTGTAATACTGACCAAGTAAGATCTATGTTAAATAAGGAATAAGTAGATGACAGTACATTCATATGGTGGAATATTATATAGCCATCAAAATTATTTTCTAAGGCTAGTTAATGAGAAAATGCCCATAATAAAATGAGGAGTAAAAAAAATGTCAATACAAAATTATATTCAGAGCATGATCAGTTTTGTAAAATCTACATAGGTACATGCACATATAGAAATGCCTTTGGAAAAGCACTGAAATGTGAAACAGACCAGCTTACTGGATGGAAGGACAGTAAGACACAGGACACTTTCCTGTGTCTTCCAAATTTTCTATAATAAGCATGCACTGCATACATAACCCAAACTAAAATTTAACATTTAAGAAAACTAAAGCAATTGCTAATAACCTAATAATTTGTATCAATGCTATTTGCCACAAGCTGAAAGACATAGAGAAGGTAGTAGGTGAGTATTCGGGACTTTACTAATATTTTACTCTTAAACATTTAAACTAGAAACACTACTTTTGATTCTACCACCAAAAGATTCTCTGCTCTCCCTTTCTTCTGGATAAAGATGAGATGGTCATATCCTGACTCTTTCTTCTTGTATCCTTTTTACTACAGCATCTTCTCAGACGCATAAGAGGATCTGGAATGTGAACTATTCGTTTATACTCAGCGCGATTATTTTATTCCATGTATCTACCAAGGAATGGACAAGAGCATAAGGTTGGTCCCTTTCCTTCCTTGCAAGTTTAAAAATCACCTTCATCTGAATAATTTCCTGACAAGAGAGCAAACATGACCATCTGCCACTTGTAGGATTTCCCATGTGAAAAAAAAAAATTATTTCTATATTCAACTTTTGATTAATTTGGATCGTGGGGAGGGTAGAAAGGAGCAAGGCATGAGTAACCCAAATCATGGTTAAATGAAACTAGTAGAGGCTTGGTACAAAACTGATTACCCAGGAACTTTTACTTAGTTGTATCCATACCATCAAAAAGTTTAACAAAATAAGAAACACCAGAAAACACATATATCATTGAATTAAAAGTGGTCCAAAGGTTACTACTACTCTTGAAAATACTGTTAATGTTGTCTGCTTCTTAGCAGAGTGCTTCTTTTGTTTCCAGTATTGAAAATGGACTCCTTTCCACACCCAACACATACACTATTCATTTCCTTCTCTGATCTAGATCCCTCATCCTCAGCCAACGATGCAGGGCTAGAACCCACACTCTGTCTTCTCTACCTACACAATCTAAGGAGTGGTGATTGGCAAGGAAGGGGGACAGGAGACCAGGACAATTATGACAAAAGGCAGGGCATTTACTAGTTACTGTGTCTTTCCAAATAGCAGCTTTTTGACATGTAGATAATTTATAGATTCTTTTAAGTTTGGCACAAATACACTATTACAGTGATTGAGGACAAGAGACAGACACTCATCAAATCTGCGTGGTGATGGTGGGATGCGGGAGATAGAAGAATCATACAATTTTGGAAACGTTCTCCAGGTGATTCTGAACCTCCTATTCCTCTAGGTGAAAACAAATGAGATCTTTTTGTTCCTTGATGGTTATTTTTTACTTAATGATTAAGACTAATCAACCCACAGAGGATCTAGAAAGAGATACAATTAGGACAATAATTTCTTAAAGTATAGGTTGGTTACATTTCTATCTTTTAACAGCAAAGATTCCTAGAAGAATGCATTCTTTTTAACTACTTTAAAATGAACTTTTAAAGATCACCAATTACACTTTTTCAAGTAGTGATTATAAATATGCTTAGAAGCTTTATCAGGTGAGATTTAACAGGACTTGTTACAATTATGATCTTAAATATTTAATACACATAATCTGGGAGGGCAAGGCCCTGCCTGGCTCATCCAGTGCCACAGAACACATTCACAGCACACGTTTGAGGAATATTTGCTGAATGAATGTATCTGAGGCTAAGCCCTATGGAACCTCTGTACCATAAGGGTACTAGAATATACGGACCAACAAGAATTTTCTCTGGCAATATTTTATGAAACTCCATTTCTGGAGACAACTCAGGCCTGTCCTGTCTAAAGGCTGAGTCTAAGCAATATGGGCTCTTGAGCTGCTCTCCCTGACCTCATCCCCAACTTGACATTTTTGGTTTCTATAAACAGTAACCACACTTATACCAGTTCCCAGTGTAAATCAGAGGTTGCAAACTCAAAAACCTAAAGAGGCCAAAGCAGATAATGAAAATGAGTGAGGGCAACTGGGTACAAGAAACATGGACACCAGACATCGTGTCTGGACCAGGAAGACCGAGAGATAAGAACTGTGGCAGACAGGACAACCAGAGCACTGACCAGAGGGGAGCCACTAGTTCTCTCCAACTCTCAGGTCTCAGAGGCAGTGAAAGCCCAGGGTTACCAGTTCTGCTGAATTTTTCAAGAAAAACTTGAAAATCAGAATTCTTCATTTGAAATTTCAATTTTATTATATATTGGTACTACATTGGATAGACCAGACAAAGCAGGTGTGGGGGTTATATACTCAGTCCCTGGGCCACTGAACTACATTAAATAAAATCATACACATATCTAGCCCACCTTGTCCACCAAGTCAGAGAAGGACTTTATTTCTCATTTGTGGTCAAGACACTGTCACAGTCAGAAATCCTGCAGGATGATCTACATTTTCTGATATTTATTTATTTTTTTAAAACTCCTCCTCAAGGAGCCAGATAAACTGGCTACTTTAACCTTTCTATTAGACAGTGGTGGTGGGCTTGGGCTGGAGGCCTAACATGTATGAGTACTAAACAAACAAACAAATGCCATCAATAAAAACACCGCTAAATATTTGCCATACTTTCATTTCACAAAGTGTTTCCAAGCACATCGAAAATGAGGCAAGACAGTCATGAGACCTGGTGAACTCACTCTCTACAGGCAACAGAACCAGCCTTGGGAAGCTGCCAGCCCTACTCTCAGCAGTTTCAGGCTGAAGCAGGAATGTCCTCCAGAGCTCCTGAGTATGCCCAACTACGGATTTTGTCCCCCATTCTCAAAAAAATATATACCCTCTAGATTAACAGGACACCCAAGGTCTTGCCAGGTTTAAATCTGACACTATATTGAACGCATATTCGTAACAAAGAGACATTTTTATTTACCTGTAATTTTGAAAGGTCTTCTCTGTAACTTTTATCCACTAATGAATCAGATGATATTAAGACACTAACCCATGGATAGATTAAGCCATAATGACTACAGGCATTTATCTAAAATGTAAAAGAAATTTATCATAAGCAAAACACAACAAAACAAGATTCTCTTCGCCCATTTCACAAAGAGGAGGCAATTGCTAATCTTCCACCATGTCACAGAGTAAGGTATACACTTTTCTGGGAACAGGAAAAAAAATATTTTAGAAAATATTCCCCTGGAAAAGTCTCGGCCTTGCTGCTTGTCACTGAATAAAACTGCACCAAAAATGGAAAAGGAAAAAAAAAAAAACCTGCACTAAATATTTCCTTATATATTTTTAAATTTTTTATTTCTTTTTTATAAAGATTTCATTAATTTATTTCAGAGAGCAGGTGCCCATGTGCACATGAGTGGCAGGGAAGGGCAGAGGGAGAGGGAGAAGCAGACTCTTGGCTGAGGGTGGAACCCAATGTGGGGCTCTATCCTAGGACCCTGCGATCATGACCTGAGCTGAAGTCAGACACTTAACCAACTGAGCCACCCAGACACCCCAAGATCTCCTTATATTTTAAATTTTCAAATATTCCTAAGCAATAGGAATTTCTAGCAAAAAAAAAAAAAAAAAAAGCCAAATCTGCTTTTAAGCTAATTTTACTCAAAAAAAGTTAAGAGTAATATTAGATTTTTTTTTATTTCTACTATTTTCCTTGTTAGGCAAAATCTCTTCCATAAGTTTGCAAGATACTTCTCATAAAGGCCCCTTATTTAAGAAGTAGGTAACTTTTCCAGTGAACACACATTAGGTACAACAAAAAGGAGTAGAGGGGGAAGGGGACAGGAAGTGGTAAAGAGTTGTTAGGGCTCCTGCAAGGGCTACAGAACAGCTCTTCTGTGTGCAACTGACAGGAAATGAGTCCAGGAAAGGAAGTCTCTCTCCCACAAGCCTTCTGAAGTTCTTCTCCCACCATGAAGGTCTGCAAATGGGTCTTTTCTGTGTTCCACTTTGTAGCTATCCCCTGAGGGAGTACAGATGTGTTTTTGGGAAAGCTCCTCCCCTTTGCTTTGTCTACTGCGTTACCAATGTAAGTAAGTAATCTAAGAGCAGCAGGGGGCATTCTTTACAAAACAAAATTATTTAACATGCAAGGAATTTACTCATGGACGAGTTTTAAGTGTATCTTTAATTCCTGTCTATAAGATATCTGGTAATATAAATGAGGTCTGCTACTAAACCATTATAAATAAGAAGGTAAAGTATTGTAATGTGTAACGTATAAGTTTAATTTAACTTATTCTATTTTCTCACCAGATCCTCTGATGTTCGCAATGGTATGGTGTCAGGGGGCTGCCTCTTGGATAATCTCCAGATGTACTGTGATGTGAGCTTGAAAAAGAGTTCCTGGAGAACCACATCTGGGAGACCTGCTACAAGCTGAGCTTCCCAAAGGTCTACCAAGAGCTGAGGAATTATATCTTCATCCTTGCCACAAAGCACCTTGAAAACAATGGAACAACCCCCCATATCCCAGATAAATATAGTATTGATCAAGTTACACCTAGTCTGAATAGCACTCCATCGTGTGGGCAATGCACTTAATAATTTATCATTAGCATTAATGACAAGGGGAAAGTAGATTCAGATATTTGAACAGAAAATAGATTCTTGATGACATAAATGGAATTTTCTAGATACATTCTTTTAATCTGTACTTTTATAAATTTGTTATGGGTAAGTCTTTTTTTAATAAACAAATGAAAACTCAGTCTCTTGTTCTGCTTCTGGTCCCCCACCAATTTTATCGGCCTATCCAGAACCATTACATTTTGAAAATGACAAACCTTAAAAAAGGAATCTGCTTCTTCAATTCCAATTTTGTTGTTCTTCTGTAAACCCAGAACTGCAGCCACAAGCAGTCCAGGCTGAGTGTCCTTCAAGTGCGCTGCAAGCTCAGTTGGAACAATCTGTCCCTTTCTCTGGTGCATCAGTAGCCGAGGTTCCAGAATAAAGCCACATACCAACTTCTTCTTCAGATAAACAAGATATTTAGGATCAAAATGTGCATTGCAGTCATCTTGAAAATATATGCCACTGCGCTCAAGGTTCATGGTTAAGCTATTAATATTTCAATGTCAACTTTTTCTTTAACTACAAAGCTCTTGCTTTAAGGACATCGCTGTTAACTGTCTTTGAAGAAGTTATTAATATTTAAGCATCAGGATATCCTATTTTTTTTAATTTTTTTTAAAATTTTTATTTATTTATGATAGTCACAGAGAGAGAGAGAGAGAGAGAGAGAGAGGCAGAGACATAGGCAGAGGGAGAAGCAGGCTCCATGCACCGGGAGCCCGACGTGGGATTCGATCCCGGGTCTCCAGGATGGCGCCCTGGGCCAAAGGCAGGTGCCAAACCACTGCGCCACCCCGGGATCCCAGGATATCCTATTTTTATAGAGAGCCTTATATTTAAGTCTAGCTGTTTAAAAATAATATACCTTAAGAATATAAAAAGAATATATCCTAAGAAAATTTATCTTTCTAAAATTGTACTCTTCAAAAGGAAGAGCACACCTCAATGTTGACTTGCTCTCTTCAGCATAACAAAACATGTCATTTGCACAATGATAAAGCACTTCTGCTTTCTTGTTTTAGAAACTAAAGTGATACTGTGGGCATTTGATCACAGGCAACAAAACAGCAGTATAGGAGCACAGGATCAAATGTCATATTACCCGCTCCAAATCCTGGCTCAAACACTCACCAGCTATGTGATTTTGGACAACTCATCTCATTTATCCTCTCTTTGTCTTAGTTCCCTCATCTGTATAGTAGGTATAATAATAGCTTCTAACTTAGAGCATTGTTGTAAGAATTAGGTAAGATAGCATATGCAAGAGGGTCAGAATAGACCTAGGAAGTAATAAGTGCTCAATTAACATTACCTTTTAATTTCTTCCCTTAATGTTTAACATCTTTGGCACATGGCCCTACATGGGCTCTCTTTGAAAGAAAAACTTCCTCTTCCTTTTCTTTAATATATCATTCAAATACAAATGTTCCATCACGTAATTTGTAATTTTCCCAAGTGCAGGCCATTTCCTCAACTATTAGACTCCTAAGGCTCATGGTTAACTCACTTGCTGTACTTGAATACACAACACTCTATTCTGTTTCAGTGCACATACCATATCCCTCATACTAGACTAGACTGTCCCTTAGGGCAGAGCCTGTATATTCTTTAGTACCAAGTACTGTGCTCTGAACCTAACGCAAAGTTGAAAGGTCTTTGGATACCCATTGCTCCCACTGATCATTCTTATTTCTTTTCCATTTACCAGATCCAAAGCCCAAGCACTCCCACTCTGGGTCACTTCTTTTCTAACATTAAGTCTATTTTCCTTTATGACTAAGAAAAAATGAACTAGGCAGAGGCCAGAAGGAAACACCTCAGGACTACCAGGTCCTGTTTCATCCTGCTGTTAATACCAAGCAGGGCACTGTACCTCTGGATGGCTTTTCATTTCATTTCTGTGCATGTCAAGATCTCCCATTTTCAGAGCCAGCGCTGCTTTGGTCAATGTCACTAAGATCGATGAAAACCCAGAAGTATCCAGCTTTCTTAGATAGCTCATGGCAGTTAGAGGATTAATATTCTTCATAGAAGGACTACAGAGAATATGGGGCAGTTGCTTTGGCTCAGCCACATGGAACATTTGAACGACTTTTGCTGCTAATTCCTTTGTGAACATAAATAAGAAATAAAAGGTCAGTTAACCAACAGAAAGCAACAAAGTCAGGGGAAAAAAAAAGTGATACAAAGCCAAGATATAAACTTCCAAATAAGATAAAATTATAACATTTGGATTAAAAAAAGACAGAGTTCATGGTGATAATGTGGGAGACCTGAGATGACCTGAAGTGATCTCTTTGCTGAGTTATAATGAAGAAAAAGCAGTGAAAATATGTACCAACTTGTGGCTAACATTTCTAATTTTAACAGGAGTTCAAAAGAAGAGAATAATTTGATTAAATTACACCTAAAAGTCCATTAAAAAATTACAGCTTATTATAAAATATACTTAATGAAGTAATTTATACAAAAAAGTTTCATTTCTCTCAAAACCTTAAAACATTTGGGTCTTACAACGTCCAGCTTTATCTATTTGCGCTCAGTTCTTTTTAAAAATACATAAGGGGCTAAGAATAAGCCTAAAGATCACTGGGCCAGGATTTAATAAGTGAAGGTTTGGACATTTGGGAGTTTGGGAGAACCAGGGTTGTACAAAGGGCTGTAGATAAGAAGGAAGGCAAGGCCCTGGGTGTGTGTCATTCTTCTAAAAATATACTCCTGTCACATTGGGCAGGTCACTCAACCACAATGGACTATGTTCCTCCATCTATATAATGAGAAAGTAGGAGATGGTGATTATAAGTTCTTTTCTAAGCTATAATTCTAGGTTTATTAATGAAGAAAAGGACACATTCATTGCCTTTTAGGAACAGGAAAAAATAATACCAAAGAACAATATTTGGAAACTGACTTCTAAACAGTACTACATAAAATAAATTGCTAAAATGAAAAGTTAGGAAAGTTATGTATAAGTAAATAGAAAACTATATTAACTTCACTTAATTCTTCATCCAGGTTTTCATAAAGTGAATGATTAATGTAAAAGATTAACCCCCTCTCGTATTTTTGCGATCCATCCTCTAGTACCCAGTCTGCTCGGGTTAGAACTTCAGCCATGGACAAACCAGACATCTTATAGTAGGGCAAGGCGAGGTGGGAATACTGGGTGTCAAGCCTAAAGGGAAGGAAGTAAAAAAAACCCTCAAATTTGACATTTTTAAGCCTGGATGTCTAACATTTGATAATAAAACAGATAATGTTTTCCAGACGACATAAATCTCAAAATACTCTTCTACTGCCATTAGCAGTTGGAACAAGTTCCCAAGTTTTATTCTATAAAGTCATTCTAATTACAGTTTCTTTTTGCCTGCTTATAATTAAAAATGGAAAAATAATTCATAAGGTACATTTCAGTATTTATAATGTGGCTCTAAAATAATGGTATTGAGGGCAGCCCCGGTGGCTCAGTGGTTTAGTGCTGCCTGCAGCCCAGGATGTGATCCTGGAGACCCTGGATCGAGTCCCACGTCAGGCTCCCTGCATGAAGCCTGCTTCTCCCTCTGCCTGTCTCTGCCTCTCTCTCCTCCCTGTGCATTCTCATGAATAAATAAATAAAATCTTAAAAAAAATTAAAATAAAATAAAATAATAGTATTGATAGGCACAAAAAGTCTGTTTTATTAATTTATAATCATTCCCATGGGTCAAGTAAGCCTCTGAAATAATCATATATAAAAAAATCTATAAAGATCATTCTCAAAAATGAAAACCACTATTCATCCCAGTCCTTTTCTGAAATCATAAAAGCACTAACTACTAAGATTAAAATCACAGGCCATCCAACCAATATCTTTCCCTTAAGGCTAACAGGCAAGGGATCCCTGGGTGGCGCAGCGGTTTAGCGCCTGCCTTTGGCCCCGGGCGCGATCCTGGAGACCCAGGATCAAATCCCACGTCAGGCTCCCAGTGCACAGAGCCTGCTTCTCCCTCTGCCTGTGCCTCTGCCTCTCTCTCTCTCTGTGTGACTATCATAAATAAATAAAAATTTAAAAAAAAAAAAGGCTAACAGGCAATAAACTAGTAATAACAGCTGTTTCCAGGATTTTCATGGTCATGAGCATGTCCAGAAGGCCTGAAAGAAACTTAATTCCTAAATTAAGTGGAGGGAGACTCATGAACTAGAGATTCATAGTTCATCTAATAAATTATAACTCCTTGAAGACAGGAAAAAGTCATGGTCATCTTTGTAACCCCAAAGCTTAGCATAGCACCTGGCAAACGGTATGTGCTCAACAAATGCTTGTGGAAAAAATATTGAATAAATGAGCCACCTCCCCTCATGGACTCCCCCATTTATCAGGTAGCTACACGGAAAAGCTAGTACGTACACCCAAAGGTCAAAATGGCTTCTTTAACGAATTTCCAAGAAGCAAACCAACCTGCTATAGCAGTCTCCAAGGTGCCCACAGCTTTCTTTAAATGCTTCCAAAAGCTCTGCTTTTTCTCCAGGTTCCAACTGACTGGCATCCATCAAAGCAGCCCTTACTAACAGATGAGCCTCACTAAGAAGGTGGATGCAGCTCTGGGTTTTTGCAGTCTTGTAGGTATTACTGTAGTCTACCTGAAACAAAAAAAAAAGGCCAATGGCTAATACCGCTGCAGAAAGACACTCAAAAGTTTCCTGGTTCTTAAGAGTATCTATATATTCTGTTAGTAAAGTTCATAGACACATTATAATCTAAAAATTAAAAAGTGGTTATTTAGCATCCTGATAGGGCCTACCTGAGGTGTTCTTTTCCCCTACAATCCAAGAGTCAGTTTAATATATGATTGTAAACATTCCCTTGTTAAACAGTGCTAATCACTAGAAAAGGTATAAATAACATTGTAACACTGTTAATTTAGCAATAATTTGGTCATAGGTCGATAAGGCTAACAAACATATATGAAGAAGTTAACTTTTTTAAGTTCTGTGATTTAAATCTTTCTTAAACTCAGACTGAGTATCCTTCCTCTACTGTAGTTTCAGGTGATAAATTAGGTGCTACTTGGTCTATTTCTGTAACCCACAGTGGACTTATTAAAATTATCACTAGCTAATCTAAGTCAATCAGTATTTTCAGATTCCAGCAAGCAAATCATCTAGACGAAGTCTTAAGACTTTCAATTAAGCAAGATTAAAAGGACAGGGCAAAGCTGATACAATTATCAGCATTAAAATGCCAGGGACAAATCAGGCGAAAGCTTGACCTGATGATCAAAATTAACGTCACCAGTGAGAGGCCCGGATCTCATGTGCTTCCTGATGTAACACCCTGAGAAAGGCATAATGTTACCTATGCAATATATTGGCTGAGAATGAGCATATGTAACCTGAATCTAAATAAGAAAAATAAACAAATAATAAAAAATTGTAAAAAGGTGGAGGGGCAAAAATTTATTTTAAAAAAATGTCTATTCCATAAAAAATAAAGGCTTTGAAATTATTCCAGATTAAAGGAGGCCAAAGAAACATGACAATTAAATGTACTACCTGATGTTAGACTGGCCCCTGTACTAAAGAAGGGAAATGCGGGCAGCCCTGGTGGCCTAGCAGTTTAGTGCCGCCTTCAGCCCAGGGTGTGATTCTGGAGTCCCAGGATCGAGTCCCACGTCAGGCTCCCTGCATGGAGCCTGCTTCTCCGTCTGCCTGTGTCTCTGCCTCTCTCTCTGCGTCTCTCATGAATAAATAAATAAAATCTTTTTTTTTTTTTTTATAAATAAAATCTTTAAAAAAAAAAAGGGAAATGCTGGTAGTTTGTTACTGAGTCAACTGACAAAACTGGAATGTGTGTCATGTTAAATGTATTAAGCATTTGATTGTTCTGCAATGATGTAAACAAATACCTGGATTCTTAGGAAACATATAATGAAGTATTTAGGGGCATTAGGCTCCAATGCATACAAATTACCTTCCAATGAACTGCGATGGAGGCCGGGGAGGGGGGATATGTGTGTGTGTTTAGAAAGTACAAGAGTACGGGCAGCCTGGGTGGCTCAGCGGTTTAGTGCCGCCTTCAGCCCAGGGTATGATCCTGGAGACCCAGGATTGAGTCACATGTCAGGCTCCCTGCATGGAGCCTGCTTCTCCCTCTGCCTGTGTCTCTACCTCTCTACCTCTCTCTCTCTCTCTCTCTCTCTCTCTCTCTCTCTCTCTCTCGGTCTCTCATGAGTAAATAAATAAAATCTTAAAAAAAAAAAAGCACAAGAGTACAAAAAGAAGCAAAAGGGGTAATATCTATGGGTCAATCTGTGTGTAGAATTTACAGGGCTTTATTTCTACTATTCATTTCCTTGCAACTTTTCTGTAAGTTTGAAATTATTTCAAAATAAAGAGTTAAAAAAAATTGCCAGTGATGAGTAGGCAGCCGTCACTCTTAAAAAAGGAAGAGGGGTGCCCCCTCTGGGCTGTACCCACAGGACAACACTGCAGGTCCACAGGGCCCTAAAATAATCTGCTAATATTTCAAAGAGTGAGACAGGGATAAATGATCTAAGATTTCTCTCAGCTCCATTTTCTGGTTCTCTTTGCTAGGGTTCAAAATAAAGGTCAAAGGCTATTTATGTTTAGACTGGTTAATCGATCCTCTTTGAAGGGTGAGTATAAATAAAGAAGTCTTATTTTAGTGAAGAGAATTTCTACTGGCTCCTCAAATGTCAGGAGCTGTGAAAACGAGAAGGTAACAGAAAGATATACACTCTACTGTGAGATAGAGCTTGCAAGCTGGTTGGCTGTGGCATTCTGAATGTGTGATAATTAAAATCAATCTCTGGTCATGAATTTCACTTCAAATTTCTACAAATAAGAGTTGGAAGTCAGAAAGGAGTACCATTTCTTTGTACAGTTGCACTGGTGAGATCGTATCCACAATATACAAATTCCACCCAGCCTCAGCTATAGGAGGTGTCTTAAGCTTAACACTGGTTCCTTTTCTAGAACTAAAAGGCAAAACAAAGAACAAGAATTGTAAGATATGACATGGCAATTAATAAATGGCAATTTTAAATGGTATTAGATACCTAAAAAGAACTATGCAATCATTTTCATTTAGTGTTTTCTTCAGTGATTAGCTGTACACTCGATTTTTCTGTAGGACATTAATTAGTTCACAATGCTATATAGGCTTACAGCATTTAATATTCTACAGCTCTCATTTACTGATAAATTAATTGCTTCCAATTTACTCCACAAGAATTCTTAAATGGGCAAAATGCTCAAAGAACAGGCAAGACCCTTCAAAAGGAAGAGGGACTTGGCTGAGAAAGTGCCTGTGCCCAGTATCTTTCTTGCAGATGGCCTTTATGAGTCCAGCATGCCTCATGCCACCTATCTAAGCAGAAGCTCCAGCAGAATAATGGGCAAAACACTCAGGGCTGCTGGGAAAATGCAGAAGACACATATAACCATGGGTCTGCTTAAAGTACTATGTTATCTCTTGCTTTCACTATGTGATACATTTTCTTTAGTATACAATCTTTCTAAAATGTAGACCTCTGACCAAAGAAACCTTTGAATAAGTTAGAGTTTTAAAAAATCATTTAAAAATAGAAAGTTTAAAAATGTCAAATGTGCAAGATTGAAAATTGTTCTTCCTCTTGCCAGAAAGCTTTTAGAGTCAGTCAGTCTCAGACCATTCTGTGCACACTGAGTGTGCACTCCGAGTGACCAGTTAGACCAGTTACCCAAATCAACCTCTGATTATTCCTGTTGGGGGCACAAAGCACAGACACAAAAAATTTGAAAAAGCGAAAACAAGTTAAAAATAAAAACTAATGCTTGACTAGAAATACAGCTCTTCTTTGACTCATGATTAAGCCACATCCCAGTAAACCTACAAAAAACTGAAAATATCATAAATTGAATACACCTAACCTCCTGAACATCAGAACTTAGCCTAGCCTACCTTAAACTTGCTCAGAACATATACATTAGCAATCACCTAACACAAAGCCTATTTTATAATAAAGTATTGAATATCTTATGTAATTTATTGAATACTGTACTGAAAGTGAAAAATAGAATGGTTGTATGGGTACAAAATGGATGTAAGTATATTGGTTGTTCACCCTTGTGATCATATGGCTGCCTGGGAGCTCCTGCTGCTGCTGCCACTGTGTAGCATCACAAAAGAATATCGTACCACATGTTGCCAGGAAAAGATCCAAATTCAAAATCCAAAGTATAGTTTCTTTTGATTGGGTATTGCCTTCAACACCATCATAGTCGAAAATTCGTAAATCAAACTATCATAAGTATGGGGCCATCTGTACACTATCTGCTTCTCTTCCCCCAGACAGATTTCTTTCCTAATTAAATTATTCATAGGAGAACATAAAAATCATCATCTAATTTCTACCATTAAAGTTCACAGAACAGAAAATGTTGAACAGAGGCATAACTAGTCTGAAACTAAGCATTCTATTCCAAAACTGTAAAAGCAGAAAACCTAAGAGTCAACCAGAGATTAGTGTTACCAAAATGCAATTTTATCTTAAGGTAGATCATACATACCTATTCTCCTGAATGTGCTTTAAGATAAGAAATGCATTATTAATTTCTTTTGAGTTGAAATACTAGAAAATAAAACTTGGATAAAAATATAACCCCTGGGGGGAGGAAATGTAACCACTGAAAGGTCAAAGAAAAAAAGTAGTAAAGAGCCTTGTAATTTGGATTAGCATTAGAGGCTCTGTCTTTCTTATTAATTACACCGAAGAGCATGTTCTGGGGCGCCTGGGTGGCTCAATGGGTTAAACATCTGCCTTTGGCTCAGGTCATGATCTTAGGGTCCTATGATCAAGCCTCTTATTGGGCTCTCTGCTGAGTGGGGAGTCTGTTTCTCCTTCTTCCTCTGTGTGCTCTCTTGCTCTTTCTCTATCTCTCTCAAATAAATATAGTTTTTTTTTTTAAAAAAAAAGAGCATGTCTTTGAACTTATCTAAAATGCCACAGGTTTTGAGAGGGAGAGGCAAGATGGCGGAAGAGCAGGGTCCCCAAATCACCTGTCCCCACCAAATTACCTAGATAACCTTCAAACCATCCTGAAAATTTACGAATTCGGCCTGAGATGTAAAGAGAGACCAGCTGGAACGCTACAGTGAGAAGAGTTCGCGCTTCTATCAAGGTAGGAAGACGGGGAAAGAGAAATAAAGGAACAAAAGGCCTCCGAGGGGGAGGGGCCCCGCGAGGAGCCGGGCTAGGGCCGGGGCGAGTGTCCCCAGGACAGGAGAGCCCCGTCCCGGAGGAGCAGGAGCTGCACCAACCTTCCCGGGCGGAAAGGGGCTCGCAGGGAGTTGGAGCAGGACCCAGGAGGGCGGGGATGCCCTCGGGCTCCCTGGGTCACTAACAGACACCTGCGAGCGCAGGAGAGTGCTCCGAGCTCCCTAAGGGCTGCAGCGCGCACGGCGGGGCCGGAGCAGCTCGGAGGGGCTCGGGCGGCGGCTCCGCGGAGGGGGCTGCGGGGCGGCAGCGCGAATCCACCAGCGCAGGCCCCGGAGCACAGGGCGCCGGGACACAGCCCAGGATCCGGCCTCCCCCGGGACAGGCAGAGGCCGGGAGGGCCCGAGACAGCGAGGACGCTCCTGCCCCGAGCTGAGCACATCAGCGGCCCTGCCCCGGAGCCTCCAGGCCCTGCAGACGGAGAGCCGAGAGGCCTGAGCCCCGTAGTTCCTGCGGAGGCTGAATCCAGGCTTCCAGAGTTGCCATAGCAACTGCGACTGTTCCTCCTGGGGCCTGACGGGGTAAACAACCCCCGCTGAGCCCTGCAGCAGGCAGGGGCAGAGCAGCTCCCCCAAGTGCTAACACCTGAAAATCAGCACAGCAGGCCCCTCCCCCAGAAGACCAGCTAGAGGGACCAGTGATACTCCCCCGTGTTCCAATACAACTAGTTTTTGGCCACTCTGCACTGAGCAAAATGACTAGAAGGAAAACCTCACTTCAAAAGAAAGAATCAGAAACAGCCCTCTTTCCCACAGAGTTACAAAATCTGGATTACACTTCAATGTCAGAAAGCCAATTCAGAAGCACTATTATACAGCTACTGGTGGCTCTAGAAAAAAGCATTAAGGCCTCACGAGACTTCATGACTGCAGAATTTAGATCCAATCAGGCAGAAATTAAAAATCAATTGAATGAGATGCAATCCAAACTAGAAGTCCTAACGACGAGGGTTAACGAGGTGGAAGAACGAGTGAGTGACATAGAAGACAAGTTAATGGCAAAGAGGGAAACTGAGGAAAAAAGAGACAATCAATTAAGGGACCATGAAGACAGATTAAGGCAAATAAATGACACTCTAAGGAAGAAAAACCTACGTTTAATTGGGGTTCCCAAGGGCGCCGAAAGGGACAGAGGGCCAGAATATGTATTTGAACAAATCCTAGCTGAAAACTTTCCCAATCTGGGAAGGGAAACAGGCATTCAGATCCAGGAAATAGAGAGATCCCCCTCTAAAATCAATAAAAACCGTTCAACACCTCGACATCTAATAGTGAAGCTTGCAAATTCCAAAGATAAAGAGAAGATCCTTAAAGCAGCAAGAGACAAGAAGTCCCTGACTTTCATGGGGAGGAATATTAGGGTAACAGCAGACCTCTCCACAGAGACCTGGCAGGCCAGAAAGGGCTGGCAGGATGTATTCAGGGTCCTAAATGAGAAGAACATGCAACCAAGAATACTTTATCCAGCAAGGCTCTCATTCAAAATGGAAGGAGAGATAAAGAGCTTCCAAGACAGGCAGGAACTGAAAGAATATGTGACCTCCAAACCAGCTCTGCAAGAAATTTTAAGGGGGACTCTTAAAACTCCCCTTTAAGAAGAAGTTCAAGTAACTCTGAACGTGAATGGGCTTAATGACCCCATCAAAAGGCGCAGAGTTTCAGACTGGATAAAAAAAACAGGACCCATCTATTTGCTGTCTACAAGAGACTCATTTTAGACAGAAGGACACCTACAACCTGAAAATAAAAGGTTGGAGAACCATTTACCATTCAAATGGTTCTCAAAATATACCCTAAAAACTACAGAACACTTCTGAAAGAAATTGAGGAAGACACAAAGAGATGGAAAAATATTCCATGCTCATGGATTGGCAGAATTAATATTGTGAAAATGTCAATGTTACCCAGGGCAATTTACACGTATAATGCAATCCCTCTCAAAATACCATGGACTTTATTCAGAGACTTAGAACAAATTATTTTAAGATTTGTGTGGAATCAGAAAAGACCCCAAACAGCCAGGGGAATTTTAAAAAAAAGAAAACCATATCTGGGGGCATCACAATGCCAGATTTCAGGTTGTACTACAAAGCTGTGTTCATCAAGACAGTGTGGTACTGGCACAAAAACAGACACATAGATCAATGGAACAGAACAGAGAACCCAGAAGTGGACCCTGAACTTTATGCTCAACTAATATACGATAAAGGAGGAAAGACGATCCACTGGAAGAAAGACAGTCTCTTCAATAAATGGTGCTGGGAAAATTGGACATCCACATGCAGAAGAATGAACCTGGACCACTCTCTTGCACCATACACAAAGATAAACTCAAAATAGATGAAAGATCTAAATGTGAGACAAGATTCCATCAAAATCCCAGAGAAGAACTTAGGCAACACCCTTTTTGAACTTGGCCACAGTAACCGGAGAAGGACAAACAGTGTATGTTCTCATTCATTTGGGGAATATGAATAATAGCGAAAGGGAATATAAGGGAAGGGAGAAGAAATGTGTGAGAAATATCAGAAAGGGAGACAGAACATAAAGACTTCTAACTCTGGGAAATGAACTAGGGGTGGTGGAGGGGGAGGAGGGTGGGGGGTGGGGGTGAATGGGTGACGGGCACTGAGGGGTACACTTGACGGGATGAGCACTGGGTGTTATTCTGTATGTTGGTAAATTGAACACCAATAAAAATTAATTTATAAAAGAAAATAAATAAATAAAATAAAATGCCACAGGTTTTTATTGGAACTATTTTATAATTCCTTTTCTTCTAAAATTCCAAGATTAATATAAAGAATATTATAGAGATCATTGGAACCTTCTTTTCCTTCTCTGGGGAAAAGAATACATAGACAAACCATCTAATCATTCAAAGTTTTGATTTTAAAAAAGATAAAGTAGGACACACACAAAATATGCCAGTAACAATTGATTCCAGAAACTTTGGCAGGAATGTGGGGAAGTGTGGGGATGCTTACAGAAGCCTCTTGGATGATTCTCTTCTCTCTGGAATGGTCTCAGGGTCTGCCTTGGTCAAAAGTACGAGGTGGTTTTTAAAGTGACAGATGGCTTTCAAACCTATGAAAAGCTGTATTCTTAGAGCACAGACATCCATATTGACAGGTGGGCAAGCCTAGTAAAGGAAAAATCAAATTTAACCAAGGAATAAAGGCACATGAACTTTAATCTTCAAAAATCAGTCTGTTTATTTGATAAAATCCTGCTCCCCATCTCGGCCCCGTTCCAAAGAAACCATCTAAATTCCTATTCTTATCAGAGCAGGAGGTTATCCTGTCTAAAGTTATGTAAACAACTACTTATTATATATGTGCCTGCCAAAGAGCTACTCAGTATTTACTGAGTGAGTGCAGACAGCAGGTACCCTTGAGCCCTTGACAGCTGTGGGAACCCCTGTCTGGCTTAGAGAGTAGCTCTAGGAGTACAGCTATGGGCTGGTAACCTGCACCTAGAGAAATCCCCACTAACAGTGGGCTGGTTCAGGGATATGCCCCAAAGTAGTTTCTAGGAAAACTCAGACAATATAAAAGATCATTCTACTGCACAGAGAGAACATAAATGGTTTCTTAATGGATGGGTGTGCAGAGGAGAAATGCTTACATGTTCAGAAGGACCTTGACTGTTAGCTCCTTAGGTGCGAACATTGCCTGGAATGGATGACACACAGTGGGTGTGTCAGGTAAACAGAACAAAATCCTGGACCAGGAAAGAGGCTCCTGTCCCTGTAAGGGAGCACTAACTCAAGCAGAATGGATAAGCTAATAGAAGAGCCATTTCTGGAAGCTCACAAAATGACCTGCCAGGCCTGTGCCCTTTCTTCCATTAACAATATTTTGGTTCTGAGGTCATCTTCATTGTCCCTTTGTACAAAGCGATTGGGGAAACACCTCCATCTACTTTTTCATTCCTAAGAATAGATAAGATGGCCTTAGCTAGTGCTGAGGAGCCAGAGTCTCAGAGGAAAAGGAGATAAGATGTACACTTTGGATCAAATTCTGAGATTGTGAAATTTTTCTCAGACACCATAGCTTCCAAAGTCTGAGTGAGCAAGAGGGCTAGATATGTGCTGGTTCAACTGGTACCTAGAATTTAAAAATGGCAGAGTCACAGGAAACAGGGAGCCATGAGGTATGACTATTACTGTCCTTCCCTCTGCCACTTTCAAGAGGACTGGCCTCAAGGACAGCATCCCCCACCAGCTAACTGCCCATCTCACTGCCTTTCTCTCTTCCTTGTTCCTTCTCTCTGGTTTTAGGAGACTCTGAGAAGATCTGCAACATGATTTCATTTCAAATGTAGATTGATCCTACCTCGATCTACTATGTACCCCTCACTCCAGCATCACCACCTATGTAAGCCTACGTCTTTCTGGTTTGAAAAACAAAAAATAAAAAGGCAAAGCAAAGTGTGGAGAGAAGAGAGGGACAAAGAATCTGTTGGCTTTCCATCTTTACTAGGGAAATAACCCTTATTTCTAAAATATACTCTTGAAAAGGCTATGTGTGTATCCTAAACACAGACAGAAAGGCATGGGAAAGCTGTAATTCAGATTTCTTAAGAGGTCAAACATAGGCAGTATGCCTCATCAGTAACAGAAAGCTATAGGCAAGCCATGCCATGAAAGAGTTACTGAAGAGAACTCAGATCACATAAAACGCTATCGTATGTCACAATTGGGGTGGTGGTGATAGTGGAAGAGGACCTTGGATACATTAAGCACTACAAAGTGCTGGCTTGTTAACATAACCATCAGTACTGAACACTTATTTTTCTAGGAAAAGGTGTTCTAGGTACCAGATATACATAAACTAACTTATTAAAATATAGGCCATCATAATTTGGTAGTTTCCTGCAGCATGTAACTTTATAACACACATCTAGTCAAGTAGTTTATACCCGAGAAGTGGAATAGCATATGATGACTATCACACAAAGGATCAGTCTATTTCTGAGAACAGAAATTCAAGGTCAGAAAATAAAGAATTTCATCATAAAGCTGCCTATGGTTATTCTGTGGTCAAATGCTTTTCAGAGAGGGACAGACACCTGGATGGCTCAGTGGTTGAGCATCTGCCTTTGGCTCAGGTCCTGATCCCGAGATCCGGGATCGAGTCCGCATGGGCTCCTTGCAGGGAGCCCGCTTCTCCCTCTGCCTGTGTGTCTCTGCCTCTCTTCTCTCTTTCTGTGTCTCTCATGAATAAATAAATAAAATCTTAAAAAAAAAAAAAAAAGCTTTTCAGAGAATAAGCATATTACTTCTCACTGAAAATAAGATTCATAATCTAGCACATCCATTAACTCTTAGATTAAGACTACAGAAATGCATTATAGGCGTATCTGTTAACAGTATGAATAAATAATTTTAATGCATTTGTGGTCTTGAACACACTGATTTCTGTACTGCTTTGTTAATAGCTATATACAACTGCCATCAGTATTTCCATTAAAAAAGAATAAAATTGCAGTATTCTATATTTGTAAAATACTCTGATGTTACACTACACATATTCTCCACCAAATTTTACACTTGATCTTAGCCAAAAGGCCGAGAAGCGATCTCCACCAAATTTTAAAAACTATGCACTCTACCTAAATTCTGAGTGAAATATCTTCAAAGTAATCTTAACAATTGTCGTTTAAACCATGAATCATAAAATGCTTACAACTTTATGTCCAAAAGTTCTATTTTGATAGACAAGATATTAAGACCTTTAATCTTTAATATTCACCAACTTAGACCCAAGAGCAAATTTTCAAGCATTCACATATTCCTTTTTGATCTTAAGATTTTGTCATCATCATAAATAAACCAGTTCTAACCTTCAGGGTGGTGTCCACATATGGGTCTTCCTCACGAGCTGCCGCTGCACTGCACCGCACTGTGAAACACTGTAGGTTGTTGCTAAGGAAGAGGACAGATAGAGATGAGCAAAGCAGAGGACAATAACCAACATGGCCATAGCTGGGAGGATTTCACAGAGGCAAACGGAGCAATGGTGGGGGTGAGGGAAGACACAACTATTTGCCACAGGTTGATGATTAGTCTACTTCCTAACAAAGAGAGCACTTCAGAAACTCTGTGGAGTGTTTTTAAAAATATACGACTGGAAAAAAATATATATACAACTGGTCCCCACCCTACTCCTACTGAATCATAATCTCTAAGGGCTGAATCTGGATATGTATATTTCTACAAAGCGCCATGTGTGGCTCTGTTGTACACTTCTAGTTAAGAACCATGGATCTGGAGGGTTGGGGCATGGGGTGACTGGGTGACGGGCACTTGATGGGATGAGCACTGGGTGTTATATGTTGACAAACTGAATCTAAATTTTTTAAAAATCTCATTTTACAGACAAAATGATGTCTGTAGGATCTGCTCAAGGTACAAAGAGGAAAGAATCAAAGCCAAGATTAGAACCCAAGTTTCCTGATTACTACCTCAATCTCATTCATCTCAGGATGAAATTGAGCCTGGATTAAGCTGGATAACACACTTAGACTATGCAAGCACATATCCAATGGTAGAATTGAAAACCACAGGCCATCTGAAAAAATTTTGAGAATTATCTACCCCAGAAGCTTGTTTTAAAGATGAGGGCATGGAAGTCTTATGACTGGTTCAAGACATCTCTGGAGAATGGAGCCAAATAAGATCCCAGATCTCCTTATTCTTCACACTCCTCTAGCCTTTCCATAGCCTCAGGCTGCTTTGAACTGTAAAATGACCTAAAGAACCCACAGTCAGTACACTAGTGACTAGTGGATAAATCAACACTCCAACACTGACATTAAAAACAGTTAACTTAGAAATTGCTACAAAACCCATCTTGCAGTGGGTTCACAGGAATAATTTTTATTTTTTTCCCATAGGAATAATTTTTTAAAAACAAATTTTAAAAGTAGGAGAACTAAAAATGAACTATGTTGAAATAAAGCAAACCTAGCACTGATCTTATAATAGAAGAAATACTTCTTGGGGTGCCTGAGTGGCTCAGTCAGTTAAGCATCTGCCTTCAGCTCAGGTCATGATCCCAGGGTCCTGGGATGGAGCCCCATGTCACGCTCCCTGCCCAGCAGTAAGTCTGCTTCTTCCTCTCCCTCTGCCCCTTCCCCTGCTCATGTATTCTGTCTCAAATAAATAAAATCTTTTTTAAAAAATAGAAGAAATACTTCTTTATAAGGAAGGCATTCTGACATTTTCACAGTTGGGAGATTTTGTACTATGGAAGTAAGAAGTATCACTTAGGGCATTTTCCCCCTGTTTTGGGGAGAGACAAATGGCAGCTTCAGCCCACTGCCATCTCTATTTCCAAATGTTCTAGGACATGACATCTGGAGTCATAACAATCACTGGAATAGTAGCACCACCACTTAGAAATCTAGAATAGAGAGTTAGCACCAGGAAGTAAAATGAGTAAAAGGGACTCTGAGATAGTGAGAAGCAAAAAAGCATGTCAGGTGGGGTCAGAATGACAAGTAAAAGTAGCTATGGCTATAAAAGTAAATGACCGTTAGGTTCCAGAGATAAAAAGGCTGGTCCTCTGACTCACCTCCACCTGCAATAATCCAGCTATTGGCTATTGCTGGAATACTAAGCAGCATTATAAGAGAAAAATGAACTGAACTGAAATGTGTTGTCATGGAAAGATGTCCAGGATGTGCTGCTAAGTGAAGCAGCAAGTTGCTGAATGGTGGATATATGATCTACTTCTACAAAAAAAAAAAAAAAAAAAAAAAAAAAAAAAATCATAAGTAGTAAATGTACTGTTTTTTAAAAAGTTGAACGAATATAGACTAATTTTTTTTAAGATTTTATTTATTTATTTGAGAGAGAGATAATGAGTGAGAGAGCACAAGCAGGGGGAGTGGCAGAAGAAGAGGGAGAAACAGACTCTCTGCTGAGTGGGGAGCCCAATGTGGGGCTTGATCCCAGGACCCTGGGGTCATGACCTGAGCCAAAGGCAGACATTAATATATACCAATTGTTGACATGGTTGACTCTGAGGACTAGGATTATTTCCCATTTATGTGTTTCTAAAAGGATGATATTTACATGATTCTATGTTGTTCTTAGAGTCTTAACAAAGTTTTTTCTGTTGCTTTTTTTTTTTAAACATACTAATCTTCGAGAAACTTTTCTTTTTTTTCTTAAGATTTTATTTATTTAACAGAGAGAGAGAGAGAGAGAGAGAGCAAGCACAAGCAGGAGGAGCAGCAGGCAGAGGGGGAGGGAGTCTTCCCTGCTGAGTAGAGACCCTGACGGGAGCTTGATCTCAGGACCCAGGGATCATGACTTGAACCAACTGAGCCATCCAGAAGTCCCTAAAGAAACATTTCGAGACAAACTTATGGGTCAAGATATTTCTAAAATATGTATTTATCGGGTAAAATAATATGTAAAAATAAGTTTAACAAAATAGGATTGTAAAAATAGGGGTGAGGATCCTTATTAAGAATCTGAATTTACATATAACAACGGCTATTCTAATGTCTACTGCTTCCACAGTCAAGCTAATGGTGTCAGAGTGTATTTTAGTGCTGATATTAAGAAAAGCTTCAATAATTTCTTACCCGGAGACAGGCAAAACCCATGCATTTTTAAATCCCCATAACCATATTTTTAGGACTCTACATTCCAAACCAATTCATGACTTACATTTAAGAGAGATGGGGCAATATATTTAGGAAATCAAATCACTAAATTCTCAGTATCCTTTATGCAATAGATAGAGAAAAGATTAATATTTTGGGACAGTAATTAATATTTTATTCTTTCTTTCTTCCTCTAGTTTTTCCTTGGCTTCTAAGATGCTATAGTTCCATGGGTTCTTTTGCGTCCTTGAAAATCCTTCTGTTCCTTCCCTCCCTTCCTAAACACAACCTTCAGCAGAGTTTAGTTTTCCAACTACTTTCCTCTGCTACATAGTCTTGGAGCCATGATCGCTACTATGACAGTCAGCACTTTTTTGCTGGTAATAAAACGTCTACATTTTCCCTTTCTTTTCTAATCCCCAGTTCTGTGTCCAAAAGCCTATCTTACATTTCCCCTTGATATTCCCTAAGTGCCTCAAACTCAAATGCCTAAACCAAACTTCTTTTGCCCCACACTTCACCAGCCTCTATTCTTTCATAAAAGCAGTCTCAACATTCCAGTGGGGTTTTCCAGGCCTCCTCCATTCCCACCATCCCATCAGACACTACTAAGTCTTGTCATTCTCTGCTGAAGCCTCTCCCATCCATTCTTCCTCATCCTCTCACTGCTACAGCTCATTATCCTTCCCTGAACCAATTTACTCATGTTCAATCCATCCTGCATGACAGCCACCACTAATTTTCCTAAAGCAATGCTTTTACTACACCACTTTATTGATCAAAACCTTTAAAAGTCATTAATTTTCAAAGCCCTGAGCTCTCTCTTCAAGCATTACTTGCACTACTTCTCTGCATTCCAGCTGTTTCATATGAAGTTAAAGAACATCACTGTGTGCAAAAGATTGGAAATTACAGACTAGCTATTTTCACAATGTTCACCTAGGAGACATACAGTAGGATTTCTCCTTATACCAGACAACGGGAGGAAAGGGCAGCAACCATGCTATGAGTGAGTAGCAGAATCTCCAGGGGAGTTCAATGTAGTCTGAATACACTGTAGCACCTGCTGTAGCTTCTATCATCCAGTTGAAAAAAGTTAAAAATCATTGTCGTATGCAATTAATTATTAGATGCTTCTCCAAAACTAGACATAGACTTTGTTCCTAATCTTCCCTATATCTATAATGCTCTTCTCTTCTAATCTACTTCTGTAGATTCTAACTTGCTTTTCTCACTTCAAGCACAAAAAACTTCCTGAATGACTCAGACAAAAGTGATTTCCCTCCTCGCAGTTCATACACCACTTTCACAAAGTCGTATTTTTCACAAATCCCCTAGTGTTTGTGGCCCATGTATGTGTCTCTGGCCTTCTTTCATGCTGTTGCTTTAGAAAGCAGATGGTGTACCTTATTCACAGTTGCTTGGCCAGAAGGCCCAGTGTAGTGGCTTGTACCTAATCTATTCTCAAAAAAAACAGGAAATAGAACCAGAAGCATCGGTTACTGTTAAGATAAAAGGAAATGAGATCAAAATTCTGCTCAGGAACCCAGGTTACATGCCAGCATATTAAGATAAGGCAACTCAAAAGGCATCTGCCACCAATTAGCCGCATGACCTCACCAATCTCAACCTCTGGATTATTTCCCCATTTGTACTAGTCAGAGGTTAGAATCAGATAGTCTTTCTGGCTCCTTCACAGATCTAAACCATTATGAAATAACTCAACTCATAAAGAAAGGATAGGACAGAAAAGAAAAAAAAAAAGGAAATCCAGAGGTGTCCTGACTGGCCCCACTGACTTATCATTAAAATTCCTTATGAACATTTTTCCTCATTAATAACTGTATTTACAGAGGCCCCTATTCAATCTAAGGAAAAAAAAAAGGCAAAACCATAATCTATATCTTTGATATTGAAAAGGTAGATATGGGCCATCAAAAGACAAATATACATTATTAATTTATAATGCTATATGCTGGTTCACGCAATTCTCATTTAAGATTTCGGAAGCACCCCCAAGAATTTACAGAAGAAAAAGTGACTTAAAGGCAAGCAAGTAACACTGTAACATACCTTGCGATGACATGCAAAAATTGTGGTGTGAGCACCGCCTGCTGAGACTTCTCAGGATACTGGTAAACTGACATTAATTCAACAGATTTGACAACCATGTAGAGATAGCCCACATGAGGTAATGAGAAAAAACAGAAGAGACTCAGTAACTCTTTTTCCTGAGACAAATTTTTTCTACCAGAAGTAAGAGAACCTGCATGAAAAAAAATGGGGGGAAACCCATGAAACTAGTAAATAAAAGAAATTGGTATCTTAACTTTTCCAAGCAAAAAAGTCTATCAGTGGATAACCAAAGAGTTGCTTAGGAAAAGCTGCTCTTCATAGAAGAATAACAGTAAAAAATGAAAAGGGAGGGGCACCTGGGTGGCTCAGTCGGTTAACTATCTGCCTTTGGCTCAGGTCATGATTTCAGGGTCCTGGGATTGAGCCCCACATTGGGTTCCCTGCTCAGTGGGGAGCCTGCTTCTCCCTCTCCATCTGCCTCTCCCCCAGCTCATGCTGTCTCTCTTCCTCAAATCAATAAAAATCTTAAAAAAAAAATAATGAGAAGGGACTGATACAATTAAAATATCACCATTTTGGGATCCCTGGGTGGCGCAGTGGTTTAGCACCGGTCTTTGGCCCAGGGCGCGATCCTGGAGACCCGGGATCGAATCCCACGTCAGGCTCCCGGTGCATGGAGCCTGCTTCTCCCTCTGCCTGTGTCTCTGCCTCTCTCTCTCTCTCTGTGACTGTCATAAATAAAAAATAAAAAAATAAAAAATAAAAAAAAAATCACCATTTTGCAACCTCTAATAAATTAACAGATCTAATAATCAACAGTGCTATTAACATCACAAAAAAGCCAACCAGATACCATGTACCTTCCAAGAGAAGTCAGCACTACTTGTGCTACCAAATCATCTTCATAAGCATCACTACCATCATCATATAATCATAAACTAAATCTAGACCAGCATTGTAGAAATATAACATGAGCCACATATGTAATTTAAAGTTTTCTAGTAATCACATTTTAAAAAAGTAAACAGAAACAGGCAAAATTTTCAGAGTATATTGTATTAACTCAATATAGGTTAACTCAATATATTGTATTAACTCAATATTTCAATATATTCCTATTACCGTTTCAACAAGTAGTCAATGAAAAATTGAGATATTATATATATATATATATGTATTTCTGTACTAATTCTTCAAGATATGGTGTGAATTTTGCACTTAACAGTGTATTTCAATTTGGATTAGTCACATTTTAAGTGCAGAAGAGCAGCAGGTGGCTAATGACTACCATACTGAATAAAAAGCTTTAGATCAAGCTATCAAATCACAGGAAAATATAGGGGATACAGGAACATGCTAAATGATACTGCGGGGAGTCAATTAGCAAAAATCCAGATTCTGGGAAATTCTATAGTGTTAGTCTAGCTTCTTGCTAAATAGACTGCAAAGAAAAGAGAGAAAAAGGGAGAAGCCATTAGATAGAAGCCCTCTAACATGGCTCTTTGGTCTCCAGCGTTGTCTCATGACCCTCTGCCTTGCTCTACTGCTAGGTCTTGACTCTCTGTTCCTCAAATAGAAGATTCTTCCTCTATCACAACGCCTTTGCTGCTTCCTCTGCACCAACCGTATCTCCAAATCAGCCCTGATTCACTCTTCAGATCCTCTTTCCTGGGAAGCCTTTCCTGACCCCTAAATGAGGTTAATATCTTTGTCACAGACTCTCAAGGTAGGGTTCTTTTTCCACAGAGCACTCATTTTGTATGTAATTGCATATTCCTTGAAAATAATCGAATGTCTGCTTCCTCCCCCACAAGACAATAAGCTCCACGAGTGCAAGTACTTTGCCTACTTCTGCTCATTACTGGGCCCCTAGTATTCAGCACAATACCCAACATACACTGGGTGCTATACTATATGTTGGCAAATTGAACTCCAATAAAGAAAATTAAAAGAAAACAATACTCAACATAGTAGGTAGTCAATAAATAAATGTTTTCTAAAAAAAAAAAAAAAGAAAAAAGTAAAAGAAGTTTATAAACATGTTATATCAGAATAATATTTATATTGTCCCTAGGCAACATCTAAAGATGTTAGGCAGGCCAGGACTAAGTATAAAACCCAATGGTGATTCTCAATCTTGGTTGCCCATTAGGTTCCAGGGGAGCTTTTAAGAAACTATTGATGCCCAGGCACCAGAGTTGACTATCAAGTCAGATTCTCCAGTATGTAGAGCCTGGGCATCAGTATTCTTTAAAGCATCCAAGTAAGTCCAATATGCAACAAGGTTGAAAACTACTGCTTTGAATGAATTTCCCATTCAGTCAAGATTTGCCCACCTTGCTCATAAGGCCATCAGAAAAAGCTTTGCCAAATAGCCAGCTAAAAAACCCCAGTTGTAACAAGGTTCAATTTCCCTTTTTGAGCCAAGTAACCATTTCAAAAAGGGAAATGCATTTCTTCTGTCGTGTCCCCTTCATGGCTTCTTCTAGCAGAAACAACTTCCCTTTCTATGCTCACAGGAGCACTATTTAGCATTATTTGCTAAGGAACCTGTTCAAGGCCACAGGAGACTCAGTAGAGGAACCTAACATATTACCCACATCAGACTCCCCTCCAGCCCAGGCCTTTTCACCTCACTGCACTGTAGCACTGCCATACTTACCTGTTTGGTAAATGGGTAGCAGCTGAAGTGAATGTAACTTGATGTCATCAGCTAAGACATATGATGAAATATCAGGAGCAAAACGTCTGTGAGTTTACAAAAAGAAAAGAAAGAAGAGATCTAACTTCTATGTACTTCTAAGCCGGCAAATATATATTAAATGCTGGCGAATGAAAAGCTTTGTAATACTTATAGAGCAGGTGCTGAACGTGGTAATATTTTATTTTTTCATCAGCTAATCCCGTTGACTCCAGTGTAACAGATATCCCAGATTGGCTACTTTTTTCACCAAGAAGTTCCATGGGCTTTTGACAGATAACAAAATCATCTGACTCAAGCTGCAAAGTTTCATTACTGGCGCCTTAAGAAATAAATTTTGAGAAAAGAGTTTAATACCTCCAAGTACTACGTGAATGAAAATTAAGTTTCACAACACCCCTATACAAATTAAATAGACATATAGAAATTTTATTTATTTACACACATAGACATCTCATATATTTGCAAGCCACTATGGTTTTGAAAAGCCTTAGCACTTCCTCATTTATTCCTCACAACCGGTAAAGTACAACAGGATATGATCAACCTAATTTTACACATGAGGAAATTGAAACTCAGAGATGGTATACCTAACCCAAAGTCCATCCAACTTATGAGAACTGGGGCTAGAAACTCCCCTAGCTCTTCTATTATTTCTATTGACAAGTATATGCTGAAACACGTTGACATGTTACAAAATAAGATAGGGGCAGCCAGATCGTAAACCCAGATCTCATGTATCAGGAATAACTGGATCCATAGATTATACACACACACACACACACACACACACACACACACACACACACACACCCTTCAGAGATCGCCAGAAGTAAGAGTTTTCTCTACACCTAAGAAATTAAGTTAAATTTATCATTTACCTTCTGTCTGTTTCATTGGATTGTTGGTCTTATGTGGCTGGTGGCTGGTCTTATGTGGCTCCCCATTTTTAGGGTCTGACTTCAGTTTTAGGATTAAGACTTCTAAGTCCGACATGAGACCAATATAACCAACACAAAAAGAAATTTCAACAGGAATGATATTATTTATGTGTATAATTAAAGAACGTTCAAAGTCCAGTATTGAGAATTCTTCATTAATGATCTGACACTTCAAACTAAATAAGACTAACTTATTGGTACAACCAACAAGAAGGTCTCCTTTCGCTGGGCAACAGGAGATGCACAATGGGGCCTCAGTAAGCGGCATTTCAATAATCGACATCTGGTCCTTGTAGGTGTCATTGAAGGGCGCCTCCACATTATGTCCCACCATCCGGATACACACACGACAGTTTTCGGTCCTTTTACTTCTCCAGTTCACATATGCACGTAGAAATGTTGCTTTGTTTTTCTCTTCAATTGCTGCCAAATAGTCTCCTGAGGAGGAAATAAGATTATACTTAGAATTTGTAATTAGAAACAACCACTTTCTTTGTGCCATAAAAAGGAACTATTAGTGAATCCTCCTGTAAATGGTTAAAGATTGATGAGAACAAAACCCTAATTAATAGGATCTTAGGCATATATATATTCTTCAGGATTTTATTGATTTATTTGACAGAGAGAGAGAGCAAGCACAAGCAGGGGGAAGAGCAGAGGGAAAAGCAGACTCCCTGAGGAGCAGAAAGCCCGAGCAGGACCCCCAATTCCCAGGACCCTGGGATCATGACCTGAATCAAAGGCTCAACAGACTAAGCTCCCAGACACCCCAGATCTTAGGTATATTTTTAACTGACATCAGGCATTTAAGGTTTTGAAATAAATCTTTCCTTATTATGTCTTAAGGTAATCCATTAATAATTTGTGTAGTTTACATAGAAATTGTACATTTTATTCCTTATATTAGCTCTGAGTGTTTCCTGTGGCTCTCAAAGACCCTCTTCCCACAAGTCACACCTTCATGTCAACTCTGAGAAGTAGGATAAAGCTATACATATTAAATAAAACTTAAAGCCAAGTTGATTTTCCCTTGCTGATTTTTTCAAATTATAATTTTATAGTTACTCTCTGTTGTGAGAAATCAAAGCAGTAATGAGATGCAAAATGAAAAGCATTACCTCTTTCCTGCAGTGCAGCCTTTGAGAAGCCAGGGTTAACATAGAGCTCAATATGTGTCCTTATATACCTTTCTCTCATATAAACATAGATCACAGACTAGTGCTTCAATTTTTTCACCAAAATGGAATCGCATGGAATATATTTAACAATCCTCAACTTCTAAAAATTATCAATAAATCTTACCTACCATATCAATACATGGGTATCTAACATTGTCTCATTGAAAACTATCTGATATCCTATGTATGCATGTGCTATAATTTACTCAACAATTCCCCTATTAATATATATTCAAGTTTTTCCAGTTTTCCTGCCACCATACTTCATGCTAACTTCACAAATACGCCTATACCTATATATTTATTTCCTAGGGGTTTGTTTCAATGGCATAGATTCCCAAAAGTGCAAATGTTGGGCTGGTACATTTTAAATCTTGAGATATTGCCAGAGTCTATCACAATTGCATAAGATGAACTCATGTTGCCAGCAGCACTATTTGGACATGCCCATTTCCCCATATCCTCACTGACTCAATGTGATGGGGTTATTATAATGTATATTTTCCAGACCATTTCTAAAGCTGGCCATCTTCTGTGTTTATCAGCCACGTGTGATTTCTCTTCTGCAATTTATCTACTTAATTAGGATGTTTGATTTGTTTTTCTTAATAAGAAATAGCAGCTCTCTGGGTGTAAGCAATATTAATCTTTGGTTGGTCATGAATAGCAAATTGTTTTTGTAGTCTATTCTTTAACATTTGATTTCGCTTATGGCATCTTTTGCCATAGTAAAAGTAATCAGATATGTATGTAGTCGGATATATATCGTTTCCTTCTTGGCCTCTGAATTTCCTAATTTGCACAGTCTCCTATGCCCTCCAAATTACACAAATATACTCTTACGTATTCTATTTTAGTGGCTTTTTAATTTGACCTTTTAATCTTTAGAACTCTGAGAAGGTAAGTCAAGGTTTTTCCAAATGTAGAACCTACTATTTACTAACAATATTTGGTAAATAAGCCCTTTTCCAATGAACTGAAATGGAGATGCTACTGTTAGCATAACGCTTTCCTATATACACATGCATCAAGCAAGCAGCCCCTTTCTGCAAACACTCGCTGGGCTGGCCAAGTCCTCTCCTTGTCCAAAATGAGCCAACCTTCCAGAAAGGCAAGCCTTCTCTTACTACTGGTTCCTCTGATACCACAGAAATGGAGCCTGTTCATTCCCTGGGTGTCTTGGCAGAATGCCTAACTGCACCCTGCAGGCTCCATAAATTTGCTTACTCTGTTCCAAAGAATCAGTTGGATGGAGTTGGGTCAAAAGATGTCTTATCACCTCCATCATCCTAGAATTTCCTCAGTAAATGATTTTTTAAAAAAGATTTTATTTATTCATGAGAGATACAGAGAGAGAGAGAGAGAGAAGCAGAGACACAGGCAGAGGGAGAAGCAGGCTCCATGCAGGGAGCCCGACGTGGGACTCGATCCTGAGACTCCAGGATCACACCCTGGGCCGAAGGCAGATGCTAAACCGCTGAGCCACCCAGGGATCCCCAGTAAATGATTTTTTTTTAATTTTTTTATTGTGGTAAAATATACATCATGCAAAATTTGCCATTTTCACCATTTTTGAGTACACAATTCAATGGTATGTAGTATATTCATGTTGTTGTGCAGTCACCATCATCTCTCTCCAGAGCTTTTTTTATCCTCCTCAAAATTTGGTATCCCTTAAACAGTAACTCCTCATCTTCCCCCCACCCCTAGACTTTGGCAGTGGCCATTCTACTTTCTGTCTCTATGAATTCACCCATTCTAGATACCTCATATAAAGTGAGTCATACAGGAGCATCTAGGTAGCCCAGTCACTTAAGCACTTGCCTTTGGCTCAGGTCATGATCCCAGGGTCCTGGAATCGAGTCCAACATTGGGGTCCCTGCTAGATGGGAGCCTGCTCCTCCCTCCTGCTTGTGCTCTCAAAGAGTAAAATCTTAAAATAAACTGAATCATACAATATTTGTTCTTTTGTGTCTGGCTTATTTCACTTAGCATAATGTCTTCAAGGTTCATTTGTGTTATAACGTGTAAGGATTCCCTTCGCTTTTTAAGGTTGAGTAATATTCAATTTTATGTGTATACCACATTTTATTCATTCATCTGTTTAAGGACATTGAGGTTATTACCATGTCCTGGCTAATACAAATAATGCTGCAACAAACGTGCAGGTACAGATATGCATATGCCACATTTTGTTTATCTTCTCTTCAGTTAGTGGACATTTGGAAGGGCTCTCATTTAAAAATGCTGTGAACACTGATGTACAAACATCTGCACAAGTCCTGGCTTTCAATTACTTTTATATACTTCCAGGAAGTGAAATTGCTGGATCATATGGGAATTAATTTTTTGAGGAACACCACACTTTTCCACAGCAGTTCTACCATTTTACATTCCTGCAGTGCCCAGGGGTTCCAATTTCTCCACATTCTCACAAACATTGGCTGCTTTCTTTCATTTTTAAATAACAGCTATCCTAATGGGTATGAAATGGTAACTCTTTATGGGTTTGATTTGCATTTCCCTAGTGACTAATAATATGAAGCATTTTTTCATGTGCTTGTTGGTCATTTGAAGAAATGCCTATTTGCCCATTTTTTTAAATCCTTTTTTTGTAAAGATTTATTTATTTATTCATGGGAGACACACAGAGAGAGGCAGAGACACAGGCAGAGGGAGAAGCAGGCTCCATGCAAGGAGCCTGATGTGGGGCTGGATCCCGAGTCTCCAGGATCACGCCCTGGGCTGAAGGTGGCGCTAAACCGCTGAGGCACCCGGGCTGCCCCTATTTGCCCATTTTTGAATTGGCTTTTGTCGTTGTTAAATTATAGGAGTTCTTCATATATTCTGGATGTTAATCCCTTATTGGGTATATGCCTTGCAAGTGTTTTCTCCCATACTGTGGATAGCCTTTTCAATCTCATGTTAGTGTCTTAGTGTCTTTTGCAGATGCTTGAAAGTTTTTAACTTTGATGATACCCAATTTACTTTATTCTTTTGTTGCCTGTGCTTTGGTGTCATATTCAAATTAATAAATGAAGTTTAAAACTAAGATTAATTATTAATTGTTAATATCAATGTATTAATTGATCTAAATATTGTTTTTTCATGCATTTATAAACATATACCTATTTCACTGATAAAGTCTATATATCATTTATATATAATCTGCAAACTATAGATAGTGCCCATACTGTCTTGTATGTTGTCAGATTAGTAACTTGTTTTATAAATGATGACCTAGAACTGGCTAAGTGCGATTACCTGACAAGCATTATGATCACAGATTTAGAGTTCTCTCAGTCAATCCTGACAACAAACCTTCAAGATATTATCTCATTCTCCATTTTATAGATCAGGAATCTGAGGTTTAGATAAACTCCGTAACCTGCCTAAGGCAACACAGCCAACAAAAGATAGTGCTGGGACTTAAACCTGGATCTGGTTAACTCAAAAGCCAATGCTCATTCTCCAATTATGCTATTTCTCAAAATGTTAAAAAGGAGATATAAGTCTAGAGGATTCTGTGGAGGTTAATAGCACTTTATCAAAGAAAGACACTAAACTTTTTTAAAAATTTAATTTATTTAAAGAAACAAATAACAAAAAAAAAAAAACAGTTCACCTGTTTCCCCAACCCCCTCTTCCCACCCCTCGCAACCACCAATTAGGTTTTTTTTGTTTCTTATTTTTCAGATTTTAGATTTTACATATAAAAAATAATATGGTATTTGTCTTCCTCTGACTGACTTATAAACATTTTTTTAGGCATTATGTAAAATAATGACCACATATGTGGTCAGGACTTTATTCTACTTACTTTACAACAGCTTCTGTCTTCATTAAGTAAATTAAAAAGTCATTCTTATATTTATTCTTAAGCTGAGATTATTGATTCTTTAAAATAATAAGGTTCCAGGGGTTCCAATTATATAGCAAGATCATAATCCTGGTCAATACTAATACCAGAGTAAGGGAAAGGCTGCTCCTATGACAAAACTGACATCAAAAGGCAGAAATAATATATGATGCATCAAAATATGTTTTATGGCTCTAGAAAAGTTAAGAGATGGTAGGTAGTATTTAGAGGGATGCAGTAGACTCATTTAATACACTTGTGCTAAAGAACAGGCAATGAGGGCCATGTGGTCTTGTTCTCCATGCACCACCAGCTTCAGACACCCCACAAACATATACCCTGCACCAGAGCTCCCCACACAGCACTCAACCCTGGCCACCAAGTCTTTCTCCTTTGAGAGCAATAAACTTTCATGTGTCCTCTTCCTTACTTCACATACAAAGCCTGTATTAAGTTTTCATTATCAATAACAATGTTAGGGACGCCTGTGTGGCTCAGTGGTTTAGTGTCTGCCTTTGGCTCAGGGCGTGATCCTGGGATCCAGGATTGAGTCCTGCATTGGGCTCCCTGCAGAGAGCCTGCTTCTCCCTCTGCCTAGGTCTCTGCCTCTCTCTGTGTGTGTCTCTCATGAATAAATCAATAAAATCTTAAAAAAAAAAAAAAAAAAAGAGTGAAATCTTTTAAAAAATGATGTTAGGACTCTCCGTCCTTCAAAATTTCTACCTACTTTCTCCCTAACAACCCCAAATTTTATAAAACAAGAATAGTAACCTGCTAATTAGATTTTTAAAAATGAAAATATTTTCTACTTGGGTAAGACACCTGCAAAGCACTTATAATAAATATTAAGTGGCTCATATAAGATTCATTCTGTTTCTCACAAAGGAGATTTGCTACAGAGAAAGACACTAGGCACTTAGAACAGAAATCCTCATGTCTAAGTAACTGTAAACGGGGGGAAAGAGACCAAAAGTAAAAAGTTAAGAAGTGGAAGACAAGTTATCTGGGTATCAGGATAGCTGTGAGTCAGCTATGCGTGGATTAATAGAAGCTGTACCCAGGGGTTGAACCAGTCTTTAAGCTGAGGACTGAATGTTACCCTTGAGCCACCTGACCCATGCTAATGACATACCACATGACTCCTGAACTTTCTTTAGGACAGCCAACTGGATTATAAAAAGTCTTTGTTTTTCAAGGCCTCATTCATAAGGTTACCAGGCTACTCACTGCCTACAGCAGCCAGAATGGCACTAGGTCAGTGGTTCTCAACCTTGCCTAATATTAGACTCACCCAGTGCTGGGGCATACCCCGGAAAACTGACAGTTTTCTCTGGTTGTGGTTCCAGGCATCAGCACATTTTCAAGCTTCCCCAGGTGATTCTGAAGCACAAGTAGTGACATTAAGGATCCCAAGAATCACCACTACTGACACAGAAGAAAACTAGAAGTTTACATAATGCCTGGCACTTCCAATTCCAGAATAAATGTCCATTTAGAAGAATGGGGCAGATCATGTAGATATAACTGTCTCTGCCTCTCTCTATCTCATACACACACACACACACACACACACACACACACATATCACACCTTGAGATTGGTGAGGGTTTTTTTTTTTGCCAGTCATTAGAGCTCTTGAAGATAAGAACTTCTATGCTTAAAAGGGGAGTGGGGGACGCCTGGGTGGCTCAGTGGTTGAGAATCTGCCTTGGGCTCAGGTCATGATCCCAGGGTCCTGGGATTGAGTCCTGCATTGGGCTCCTCACAGGGAGCCTGCTTCTCCCTTTGCCTATGTCTCTGCCTCTCTCTCTCTCTTTTTCTCATAAATAAATAAATAAAATCTTTTTAAAAAGGAGGGGGAATGGGATGGGGAAACTACCAACATTGAAAAATGATGGAGAAGCATTTTTACCAAATACCCAAATCACAATCTTTTCCTGAAAAAGAACATACAGATCTAAGGAGTGGTTTTGAACATTATCTGTGAACCAATGAGGGCTTCTGTTGATATCTTCACTAGTCAAAAAAAAAACAAAAAAAAACCAAACCCAGCATAGTAAGTTGTTCATAAAGCAAAGATATCCAATATGTAGGTCTAAGTGCTTTCTTCTCTTACTATTAAAGTAAATAGTACGGTTTTCATTTTTAGAAATACTTATCTCTACTTGACAAAATGCATAGTCAGATACTAGGTATGATAGCCCCCTGGTTTCTTACAGATCCACAAAATCCCAATGTCTAGAAATAATTGATCTAGTATCTCAACTTTAAAAACAAACAAACAAAAAAGAGATCCAGAAGTTTCTATTAACTCTCCCCCAATCAGTAGCAGACAGAGTAGGAATGAGAAAGAGATCTCCAATCCTCCAAGTTAATGCTCTCCGCCTCATTAGCAAGCTCCTGAGTCATGGGCTTTTCTACCATTAATTCTGCAGTTTATAAATAAAAATTAAAAAAAAAAAAAAGGAAAAAAAAAAAAAAAAGGGATCCCTGGGTGGCGCAGCAGTTTAGCGCCTGCCTTTGGCCCAGGGCGATCCTGGAGACCCGGGATCGAATCCCACGTCGGGCTCCCGGTGCATGGAGCCTGCTTCTCCCTCTGCCTGTGTCTCTGCCTCTCTCTCTCTCCTGTGTGACTATCATAAATAAATAAAAATTCAAAAAAAATACTGCAGTTTATACCTTCACACTCCTCCTGAGAAGCAGGAATCAAACTTTAAGTGCATGATTAGGCAGTTCAAAGAAGCCTGCGGTAAATTCCCCTGTAATCCTAAGTACCATTTATTTTTAAATGTTGGATTTTTATAAAACAGAGATATAGTGGGGGATGCCTGGGTGGCTCAGCGGTTGAGCATCTGCCTTCAACTCAGGTTATGACCTTGGGGTCCTGGGATCGAGTCCCGCATCGGGCTCCCTGCGAGGAGCCTGCTTCTCCCTCTGCGTCTCTCTGCCTCTTTCTCTTTCTGTTTCTCATGAATAAATAAATAAAATCTTTTTTAAAAAGGAGGGGGAAACTCCTTTTTTTAAATGGGATGGGGAAACTACCAACATTGAAAAATGATGGAGAAGCATTTTTACCAAATACCCAAATCACAATCTTTTGCTGAAAGAGAACACACAGTCTTCTGTACTGTACCTCTCTCCTAAGTACCTCCTAGGCGCTGCTTCACATTTCGGTGGGAAAAGGGTAGTGGGGCAGCCCCGGTGGCTCAGCGGTTTAGCACCTGCCTGCAGCCCAGGGCGTGACCCTGGAGTCCCAGGATCGAGTCCCACATCGGGCTCCCTGCATGGAGCCTGCTTCTCCCTCCTCCTGTGTCCCTGCCTCTCTCTCTCTGTCTCTGTGTGTGTGTGTGCGTGCCTCTCATGAATAAATAAAATCTTAAAAAAAAATAAAGAAAAAAGGGTAGTGGACGCCGCTAGCTGTTTTGAGCGGGGGAGGGTGGTGGTTACGACTTGAGCTCCGCTTGCATAGATTCAAACACCAGCATGTAACGTGAACTTGCAAAAACCCACAAGAAGCGGGTAAAAGGTATAGACGGAAAAGGACTGGCTACGAGTCCGCGTCACTGCTGACGCTGCGAGCATCTGGGGGTTTCGGATACTCTTCGCCCTTCCTTTGCACATGTTTGAGATCTTTTTTTTTTTTTTTTTTTTTTTTAATCCTTTTGAGTCGGGTGTTTTGGGTATCGCTCGTTCAACCACAGGCCTTTCTGGTGAGCGAGCGAGGTACGAGAGAGTGAGCCGGCGCGCACCTGCGGTTGCCACGGCAACGACACCGCGCCGGGCTCCCCCGGGCCTCCCCGGCCAGGCCCCGCGGGACCGGCCGGCGGGCTCCGGGAAGTCTCTTCCCCCGCACCCGGGGGGCCGCCGGCGACGCCCGGTGCTCGGGGACGGCGGCCCAGGCCCGGCGGCCCTGCTGCTACTCACCGGCCTCGCTGTAGGCCAGGCACAGCACCCTGCCCAGCGTGGAGAAGGCGCACCTCGGCTGGCACAGCTCCTGCCCGGCCACGGCGAACGCCTCCACCTTGCAGCCCGCCGCCACGAACAGCGCGTCGCGCCCTCCGCCGCAGAAGCGCTCGGGCTCCAGCTTGCAGGGCACCACCTGCTGAGACCCGAACGGGTGCAGGTTGTACAGCTGCACCATCCCGGCCGCCCGCCGGCCCGCTCCGGCCGGGAGACCCCGCGCCCCCGCGCCCCCGCGCCGGCGGCGGAGGCTGGACCACTTCCGCCCGCAGCTGCCCCGGGCCGGGTCACGTGAGCGCCGCTCGGGCCGCCTGCGTCTCCCCTTCTTAAAGGGGCTGCTACGCGGCGAGGCGGGGGTCGGTGCGCCTGCGCGCCGCGGGCTGCCCGGCCGGGGGGGGGGGGCGCCCCGCCCCGCCCCGCCCCGCCCCCGCCCCGCCCCGCCCCGCCCCGCCCCGCGGTCGCTGCGCGCACCTGCCGTCCTTGGCGTTACCGCTTTGGGCTAGACCAGGTGATTTTTGTTTTGTTTTGTTTTGTTTAATTTTTATTTATTTATTCATGAGAAACAGAGAGAGAGGCACAGGCAGAGGGAGAAGCAGGCTCCGTGCAGGGAGCCCGATGCGGGATTCGATCCCGCGACCCCGGGGTCACGCCCTGCGCTGAACGCGGCGCTAAACCGCTGCCTCCCCGCACGGGCTGCCCTAGATGAGATGTTTTAGGGCCTCGGATACGTCTCAGCATTTGATTATCTACTGTCTTGTGCCACTGTGTACTTGCTTCAGGGGCATCACTTCCGTCTCCCCGATGGCCCGGGAGCTCCTGGAGGATAGGGCTGTGAGCCCTGCAGTGCAGTGCACAGGGCTCGACTGCGGCCTAACACACTGGGGAGTTGTTCCAAAATATCGGAAATCCTAGAATGCTCTCATTGGAAAGAACACACCTGGATTGTGCTTAGCAAAAAAAATAATAATAATAATAAAATAGATTTAAAAAAAAATACGTGTGTGTGTGTATGTTTGCTGAAGAACCGTGGACATCGCCTAGTGAACTCCACCAGTATTTGACCAAAGATTTGTTTTGAGCCCCAGAGGATGGAATGACTAGGGGTGAAATCCACTAGATCCCAGTCCAGTGCTCCTAAGACTACTCTTAACCTGTATCCTGTACCTATTCCTGATATCTCAACGCTGGAGCTCATGGTCGCAATCCCAATTAAAACAAAAACAGAACGCCCCTCTAGATGAAGTGAGCATTAGAGCTACTCTTTACGGTTTATCCTGAAAATAATATATGTAAGTATGGGATTGAGAAATGCTCTTATTTTTGGTGTTCCTTTATGATGTAGGGACAAAACTAAAAAAGCAAATTTTCCTTTGGTCCCTTTCCGGTTGTCAGCCTCATGAATCCTTTCTTCGAAGAATTTACAAATTAGGTGCAGTGGGATTGAGGTTAAACCTACCTCCATTTCCTGTGCCATCTAGATGAATAAAGTACTCCCCTTGGTAGTATCTTACTGTCCTTCACCTAACCCAACCAATAGGGACTTGTGGGAAAACAACCAGGTACCAAACTAAGTGAGGCCAACAACTGGACAAGGAAGTTGCTCTGGTCACCTGAAAACTCATAGAAGGCTCTTAAAGAAAACAGCCTAACGACTGCATACAATTAGCTCATTCCGATACAACACTCACAAACACCCCTTTCTCCACAAATATATGCCATATTGTCCTTTTGTTATTTCCTCCTTAAAGACTGAAAATTACAATTTCAGTACTAAGTTAAAATTTCAAAACTAAAATAACAATTTAATTGTTTAATTTTTTTTAATTTTAATTTTAATGTAATTTCACCTACATTTAAAATGTCTATTTTGGAGAAAGAAGTGATGTTTGCTCAGAGCCCGGAATTCTAATCCCTTCTAGACGTAGCCACTTCTCCCTAAAATAAGCACCTGGTTTCTTTAAGATTCTTAGGGAATAGACATGCTAACCAAGGGAAGGTGGGGGATGCGTCTGGTTTCCATGGATATCAGTAGCTATAAAGGGGTGCTGTCTGCTTATATTCCTGTTACAAATGCAGGGGCAGCAGTAGGCACACCATAATTTCCTTATAAGAGGCTGTGTTAGTCTGCTAGGGTAGCCATAATAAAATAGCAGAGACTGGATAACTTAAAGAGAGGATTTTTTTTTTAATTTTTATTTTTTTACAGTTCCGGAGGTCAGAAATGCAAGATCAAGGTGTCTACAGTTCTAGTTTTCCCTAAGGCCTCTTTCCTTGGCTTGTGGATAGCCACTGTCATACTCCATTTGAGCTATTATAACAAAATATCACAGACTAGGTAGCTATAAGACATTGGGAATGCTAAAATCAAGGTACCAGCATATAGTAGCTAAGAGTCCTCTTTGAGGGTGTAGACTGCTGACTTCCTGCTGTGTTTGCACTTGCTAGAAAGGGCTAGGGAGCTCTGTGAGATCTCTTATGTAAGAGCACTAATCCCATGCGTGAGGGCTTACCCTCATGACTTAATCACTTCCCAAAGGCCTTAAGTTTTAACACAATTACATTGGGCATTAAGATTCTAATATGTGCTCAGCGGCATTAGTCGTTAGGGAAATGCAAGTCAAAACTACCATTAGAGATCACTATACATTTATTGTGATAAAGAAACTTTAAAACACTGATCATAACAAATGTTGATGAGGGTCTGGAGCAATCAATGTGGGTGTCGAATGGTATAACAACTTTTGAAACAGTTTGGCAGTCTCTCAGAAAAGTTAAACATACACCGACTGTATGGTCCAACCATTCTGCACCTAGGAATCTACCCAAGAGAACTGAGGCATGTATCCTTAAAAGGACTTGTATGCACAGTCTCATTGCCATGAGAATAACATATACTATATGTGAACTAATTGAATTTTAAAAAGTTAATAAAATATATATATAAGCCAAAAAAACTTTAAAATATGATGTGGACGGCAGCCCCGGTGGCTCAGCGGTTTAGCACTGCCTTCAACCCAGGGTCTGATTCTGGAGTCCCGGGATCAAGTCCCATGTCAGGTTCCCTGCGTGGAGCCTGCTTCTCCCTCTGCCTGTGTCTCTGCCTCTCTCTCTCTCTCTCTCTCTCTCTCTCTCTCTCTCTCTCTCTGTGACTATCATAAATAAATTTAAAAAATTAAAAAAAATAAAAATAAAAATATGATGTGGATTGGAGTTCAATGGTAAATAATGTCTAAGATATTTGCTATGTTCAGGAAAATATTTTAAAATTCTAAATGCTTTTTACTTTTTTTCTTAATAAGGGAAAGAGAAACAGTGTCACGTTCATACTCGAAACATTCCAGTGGCTTTCCATCATCTTCAGATCAAAACTAAAATTTCTTGGCTTGGCCTGCAAGACCGTATATTATCTGGTCAACCTCATTATCTCTCTCCAATCTCAATTCCTTCCAGTCTCTTTCATTGTGCCACAGACAGAGAAGCCCTCTCTATGTTCTCTAAACATCCCCTGCTCATTCTCTTAGGATTTTAGCACTTGCTGTTTCCTGTGGCTAGAATTTATTCCCCCATCTTCCCATGACTATCTTATTTCTTTTTTAGGTCCTCTCTAATATTACTGCCTGACAGTATTTGTACATTCCAGACCATGTAGACTCACTTTTCTTCTTTATGGGTTTGCTGAAAGCAAGAGTAATAATCACAAACGTAACTCTAGAAAACATATTATGTTTTTCAATTTATTTTGTTTTAGAGGGGGAGAGACCAAGCAAGCGCATGCCAGAGAGGATAGAGGGAGGGACAGAGGGAAAGAGAGGATCTTCTGACTCAGGTCTAGATCTCATGACTCTGAGATCATGACCTGAGCCAAAATAAAGAGTTGGACGCTTAGCTGCCTGAACCACTCAGGCACCCCTAGAAGATACGTTATTTTCATAGAACCATTGTTATTAATAAGAATTTTAGATGCCTCAAGCAAAAATGGGTTCCAGCTGCAGAGCTCTCTTGGAAGACTGCCAGGACCTTGCTGGGAATCCCTCACTGTGATATGCAAAGCTACAGTATTCAGAGACTGTTACTCAGACAATAAAGTGACACAAAGATCATAATTGCTTACTCAAGTGAGTCCTACTACTTTTAGTGTTTAGATCAGTTTGCTGGCTTCTATAAAAATGTAGAGTTGCTCTCAAAATCACTCCATGAACTTCATTTATTGATCAACCCGTACTTGTGCTATGCGTGCCCCTTCCATTTGGTAGTATCCCATCATTTGTTAATAGACTGGGAAGGGAGAGTGAAATTGGATTGGCTGTCCTTCAGCCTGCAGAGAAGTTGGGATCGGTTTCTACATTTGCAGGACTGGTGAATATAACAGCTAGAGACAAACATCAAGGCATCACACAGACCAGTAGGAATACAAAGCAGTACCTCCTTGCACTATTTTCACTTTTGCGTCCTTCCCACATAATATACAATCTTTTTAATTCTCTGCTGTAGCAGAGAGCTGGTCTCCCTCTTTGACCTCCATGACTTTTCTCCTTTTTCTGGTAACACTCCTAGGCTCAGCACAGAGTAGAGTGTGCAACTTAGATGGGAATAACCACAACAGGTTCTCATCTGATTTCTTCTAAGTCCCAATTCCGTACTGAAAAAAACTTACAGGGTCCTTCACGTTGTTTTGCTTAAACGAGACATTTCTTTCTTTTTTAAAAAAGATTTTATTTATTTATTCATGAGAGACACACAGAGAGGTAGAAGGAGGCCCCATGCAGGAAGCCTGATGTGGGGACTTGGTCCCAGGACTCTAGGATCACGCCCTGAGCCAAAGGCAGATGCTCAACCACTGAACCACCCAGGCGTTCCTAAACGGGATAATTCCAAGAGTTATTTTATTCATTCAATCAAAAAATATAGAAGTCAAAACCTACTGGTCGTGTTTTTAAAACATGAAAAGTCCAGAACATCTTAGAGAATCTTCAATCAGGAAACACGTATCTAAAGGAACAAAATATCCCAGCTCAGAATTTCTTACTGATATATCACCTCATGTCTTTTTCGCAGTTTTTTACTTAAAGAGACCAACTTATTAGGGCAAAGGCAGGGTGGGCAAGTCATTCTAGAAGTTTAAAATACTAGATGTTATTAAAGCAGAATTTATGGATTTCTATAGCAACCCAAAATATATTGATATCCAGAGCTTGTCATGGGCTTTAAAGAAAGAGTGAATGATACTTCATTTAAAATGTCAGGTAGCAACTGCATGTATGTCCAAGTTGCCACCAAAACCAACATTTACTTCCATTTTCCTAACGTCATGTACGGCCACAAGAGGATATTCACATGGGCCTTTTGATTTGTTTACCCCAATGCCTTCAATGAAGCCCAGCCAGGCCAGTGTTATCCTATCCTTCCCTTTGGCAGCTCCCATCCCTGCCCACTCTTGGCCTTGGGATTCCTTCTCCCACAGGGCTACTCCTAAAATCGATCTGCAGGTACTCTGAATTTTGAATAATTTTGCTCCTAACTAAAGTTAGGAAAACGAGACAAACAGGTAGTAACCATAAATAACAAAATGTGTAAATTTGAAAGGTTATAGATTCTCACATAGTTCTCAGAATAGTCCTGTGGGCTAGAGGTCCCAATTTCTTTAAAGAAAGTACATTTCTACTTATACCCAACGCACACACAAACACACATTTCCAACCCTACCTTTTCACCCAATAAAGCAGAGCTTCTGGAATAAAGGCCTCCTTTGTTCAAAGGGACAGTTTACATTTCTGGTGACTCCCAGACTGGATTTTGCCTGGCTCACTCAGTTTCTCTCTTATTCAAGAGTAGCCCTTTCTGGAATTTCCTTATATGGAATGATTCCTAGCTTGAAAGAATTGGTAGAAAATAAATAAATAAATAAATAAATAAATAAATAAATAAATAAATAAATAAATAAATAAATTGGTGGCATCCTCTACTGAGCTAGGTTATCTGAAATTGTATGAAAACTGTTTCCTAAATAATCACAGAGCTCTCAGATTCAAACATGGTAAGTACATATTCCCTTTTTCCCACACTGGCAGACATATATAAATGTGCTATACCTAGTATAAATATATCTATTTCATGAGTTAACATTATTTTTCTATGAACTATGAATTAACAGAATTTTCTATGAAGTATTTGTATTAATTTTTCAGGAAGATATACCTGTTAAACACATAAACTTACAATTACTGGCTTTGCACTGCTTTTGTCACGAGAGTCTAATTCTCTACCTTTTCAGAAAGAGTTATGCTAGACAATAATTTTATGGTAAAAACTAGGTTGTTGACAAAATATTTTAAGTGACCATTTTCTTATTTCTGGGCCAGACAAGTCCTAATCAAGGTAAAATATAAACAGGATATCTGATTATTTTTATTTTTATTTTTTTTAATTTTTTTTTATTTATTTATGATAGTCACACACACACACAGAGAGAGAGAGAGAGAGAAGCAGAGACACAGGCAGAGGGGGAAGCAGGCTCCATGCACCGGGAGCCTGACGTGGGATTCAATCCCAGGTCTCCAGGATTGCGCCCTGGGCCAAAGGCAGGCGCCAAACCGCTGCGCCACCCAGGGATCCCCTCTTAAATCCCATTATACAAAATCATAAGAGACTTTCCATTTGTTACATATTTCTTAACCCAAACAGACACTTCACACTAAAACAGTGGTTCACAAAGGTGACTACACATCAGATATGCCTAGGGGGCTTGTTAAGACACTTTGCTGTGCCTCCACTTTGCAATTTAGGAAGTCTACAGTAGAATCAAAGAAATTGCATTTCCAACAAATGCCTAGGCAATTTTAATGCTACTGATCTCCAGACCAAACTTTGAGAACCATTCAGTAAACCATTTGGCTTCATGAATCTGAATCTTATTACAACCAAAAATTATTTACAGTGGTTCTAAGTTTCCATATGTATAATGTATTGCCAATCACAATACCGATCATTTTGACATTAAAATAAATCAATCCGGGCACCTGGGTTGGCTTAGTGATTGAGCATCTGCCTTCAGCTCAGGTCGTGATTCCCCCGGGTCCTGGGATCGAGTCCCCCATCGGGCTCCCTGCAGGGAGCCTGCTTCTCCCTCTGCCTGTGTCTCTGCCTCTCTCCATGTCTCTCATGAATAAATAAATAAAATCTTTAAAAAAAATAAGAGCACCTGATAATTCTTTGCTACTCCTACATACAAGCCAAGGTGCTGAGTGAAGTAAGTGTGAAACACAGCTTTCTCCTTAGCTGGGGACATACGGTACGTACTAAGCTGAAGCCAAAGGGAAATCCCATATAATGGCGCTTCAGAATTCCTTCCTGGTGGAGTTATGTTGGGAAAACCACCTCTTCACTCAGGTTCAGACTAAGGGAATTTGGACCTGTTCTATAATATTAATGATATCTTTAACAGAGGAAACTTCTTCCCCCTCCTTCCCCTTTTTCATTTGTTTTTCTCCTTCCTGCCTTCCTTCCTTCCTTTTTCTTTTTCTTTCTCTTTTTCTTCTCTTTCTTTCTTTCTTTTTTTCTTTTATTTTATTTTCTTTTTTTTTCTTTTCTTTCTTTCTCCCCCTTTCCCCTCTTTTTAATAAATACTTATTGGGATAAGACAGATAGCAAAGCCCTGAGTAAAGTCAGGGCAAACAGCCTGAAACAAAGCCAAACAGCTGAACAAGTTACTTTTACCTAATCAACCCGATTTCTTCAACTGCAACACTGTTATTGTAAGCCTCATATAAGATAATACACATGAGTTTTAATGAAGGGCCTGTCACGTGGTGAGAAAGTGTTATATCCTTGTATCTCCCCAGAGTACACAGTGTTATGTAGTGCTAGAAATTTGAGTAATTTGAAAATGAACAATGGCCAGAAATATGGGCCTTGGAGATGAGAGTAGAGAATGAAGGAGAGATGAAAATGGTTGTGAACACTAATGGAGGGAACATAGACCAAGTAGGGAAAAAAGGAAAACGATTCACTATTCGTGGATTAGGAAGTAGAATAGCATGGAGATTAAGTTTGTGCTCTTGCAGACAGACTATCTGGATTTGAACCCTGGCTTTACAATTTACTATCGTCTTGTGTGATCCTGGACAAATTACTTAACTATTCTGTGACTCAGTTTCCTCATGTATAAGATGGAAATAATGATAGCTTCTAGCCTTTTATTCTCAAGATTAAATGAACTAGGGCTAGGGATGCCTGGGTGCCTCAGTGATTGAGTGTCTGCCTTCTGCTCAGGGTGTGATCCCAGAGTCTGGGGATCCAGTACCCCATCGGGCTCCCTGCGAGGAGTCTGCTTCTCCCTCTGCCTATGTCTTTGCTCCCCTCTCTCTCTCTGTCTCTCATGAATAAATAAAATCTTTAAAAAAAGATTAAATGAACTAAAACCTATTAAGGGTAAGACATGCTTGGCACATTATAAAAGCTTCATAAGTGAAAGCCGCTATTACTATTAATTTTCAACCTAATTCCCTGGATCACCCCAGGAAAGCTCTTGTTCTTGGGAATACTAAATAGCACAGAGAAGCTGGCACTGTTTCTAGTTGGAGCTGCATCAAGTGGATCCCTGAAATTGCTTCCTTGAGGACTCCTGTTTTTCTCCTATAAAGTTGATAACATACTGAGATCAGGTTCACACTCCTTTCTTAAAACTGAGCAGGAGACTTAAGGCTGCGGTTCCCAAATTTCACACACATTAGAATCCCCACACTACATCCCTTATCTGTGAAATTAGAATGTTAGGAGACAGGGCCTATGAGTCTGTATTTTTTAGGGATTCCAATTTGAAACAAAGTTGGGAATCTCTGGCTTAACGGACTGGTTTTACTTCTGAGTTTAGGGTGCTAAATAAATTGATGCCTTTATCTGGGACCTTGTTTCATTGTTCTAAGCAAGGTGTGTGAAAACTGTGACAACCATAACAGGGCTGTTCATGTTGTAAACGAAATTGCTCATCAGACAGTCAATAATGCCCTCTGGTGGTGTGTTTAGAGCCTAACATAATCTACTTTTCTTGGGATAAGCGTGCTTTTAACACAGGGAAAGGTGGGCAGTGAAGACTATTCCACCACACCCCTGTGCCCCTCTACCACATACACGTATATCTAGAAAGGCAAATGTAGATCTAGAGAATAAGCTAACCAAGAGCACACAAGAATCATTAATAGCTGTGGAATTGAAATGTAATTGGTCCTCCAGTTTCCCTTCCTCTCAAGGGCATCCTCCCTGAGTGGCCTCATCTTCACAGCTTCCCAGCGTGAACACCACCAGTATGCATCAATAGCTTCTGGATCCTATTTCTAGCTCCTAAGCATTATCTTGATCCCTTCAACTGCCATCCACAGTCACATAACCGATCCGAGCCAGAAGTACCTGGAGAGGAGTAATTATCTCTTTCCTCCATGGCTTAGGGTTTTATTTCTTCTGTAGGGTAGAAGGCAAAGATTGCACTGCTGACTAGGAAAGTCTGACTGACTGGGCCTTCTGATTAAAGGTAATAACTGCCACCATTTTACAAATGAGAATAAGGCCTAAAGAAAGGTATTGCCATCATCAGTAGGAAATGAGTCATTTTTTTTAAAGGTCTTATTTATGCATTTGACACAGAGAGAGTGAGCACAAGCAGGGGGGGTGGCAGGCAGAGGCAGAGGGAGAAGCAGACTCCCCTCGGAGCAGGGAGCCCAATGCAGAGCTGGATCCCAGAACCCTAAGATAATAACCTGAGCCAAAAGCAGACGCTTAACCGACGGAGCCACCCAGGCACCCCAGAGATGATTCATCTTAATATGCCTCTTCTCTCTGTTCTGAATCCAAGGGGCTTCATATATCAAGTGGGGAAACTGAAGCCCAAGTACAGAAGTGTTCTCTCTAGGCACACATCCGAAAGCCCTTGGCTAACCTAGAGCCTCAGCCTAATGGGGCACTAGAGATGTGATATGCTCAATAGGAGATAGCAATGAAGGATGCCACAATATCAGCAAAAAAATAAGGGACTGTAGGGTCTGAAAGAAAATAGGATATCAGTGTTAGAGTAGAGGCTGAAGATTTAGGGACGGGGGGGGGGGCAGAGAGTAGGGGTAGGGGGATCCTTGAGCACAGAATGACAGAGTTGAGTCTCTGAAGCAGAAATGGAGTGGAACTGAGGATCAGGAGCAAGGGAGGAGGGAGGTCTGGGGTCTCGGTTAGGCAGTTTCCCTGGAGACTGAGGCTGAGAACAGCCAGCGGCTCCACTGCCCCCACCAAGCCTTCTGCAGCAGACGCCTGGGGCACCGCAGCGACACTCCCAGGACGCGGGGTTTCTGGGAACCAAGACACCATCCCGGCCAGCGTGACGTGGACAAGACCCATGGGGTCCTCAGCCACCTGCAGTTGCTGGACACAAAGCGGGCTCCGGCGCAGCGGTCTCCCCGCCCCTTCCACTCCTTCCAAAATCTCGATTTCTTGGAACTTCTGGCCTAACGAACTGTGACAAGTCTCAAGGAGGCTTCGCTGACGCCATCCCGGGGAAGCTAGGGATTGCCTAGGCTCCCGCGGCAGCAGGAAACGTGCCGGTTAATCTCGCCTTTTGCATTCTGATGCAAGAGAAGCTTCCAGCTCTGACGGAAACCTTGCAGGAGGTCTCCGGGACCTTGAGCCCTGGATAACGAGGATGCAGTTCCAGGAGGATTCTGGGATTCGTAGTTTTTTGAGGGGGTCTCCAACCGCGCAGGCCCAACTCCGCATGCGCATCGCGCCCCGGAGCCCGGCGCTTGTTCTCGCGCGAGGTTGGCACGTGCAGGTGGCACCTGGGGCTTGGGTCGGAGCAGCTCGAAGGCGGGCAGGTGCGGCTGCCGCACGTGCCTCTGCTTCTTCATCGAGCCTCTAGCTCACCTTCCTACTGGGGAGGATTTATTCATCGCGGAGCTCTCAATCTGGAAGGGGCTAACAAGCAAACTGACAAGTGGCAGGAGTAGAAGGGCAGGTGTTGTCATTGCTGTGCGGAGCAGAAAGAAGCGAGTAGGGGAGAAAGGTTTCCCAGAGCGACTAAAGTTGGAGCTGAAACGCGAGGGACTGAGTGCCCAGGAGGAGCTGGCCGAGAGGTATGCTCAGGGCCAAGGCTTCCAGTAGACCCCCAGGTGACTGGGGAGCCTGGGAGGCTCAGTCGGTTAAGCATCAACCTTGGGCTCAGGTTATGACCCCAGGGTCCTAGGATCCAGCCCCTCCCTCAGTGGGCTTCCTGCTCCCGGGAGCGCCTTCTCCCTCTCCTCCCTACCTGTACTCTTTTGCTCTCTCTCTCTCTGTCTCTCTCTCAAATAAATAAAGGAAATATTAAACAAAACAAAACAAAACAAAACAAAAAAAACAAGTATAACGTGGTTTTAGTTTTCTGCTCCCCCCTGAAATTTTTACCCTTTTTTAAATAAACTTAATTTCTCAAGTACTTCCTAAAATGCCCAGTTTTAGTAAAACAAGTAAATTTTTATGTTTTTACCCAAGTTTAGGCTGTTAGTGTGATGCCACCTATAGCTGTTTTGTGCACTTTTTTTTTTTTTACTGTTTATTTTTGTGTGACTTTTATTGTCTTGGTGTATATTTTCAGTTGTTAGCTTAAGTTGTATGATATGAGGGAGAACATGACACTAATCTTGGAATCAGGAAATGAGCATTTAGACTACAAGCCTTTGGGATAATTAATCCTCAGTTATGAAGAATGATATGTTATTTATTGTGTTTGTTTGGGACTTTGAACTATCTCAAGGATAGAAATCTAAAGCAATAATATTTGTAATGATTCCCTAGCTCTATAAATAAGAATATTTTATAGTGATGCCTGGGTGGCTCAGCGGTTGAGCGTCTGCCTTTGGCTCAGGGCATGATCCCTGGTCTGGGGGGATAAATAAATAAAATCTTTTTAAAAAAGAGAATATTTTATAAATATGTTGAAGGAGGAAATGGATTAACAACATCTGGTTTTACACTAATAGTACAGTAAGATTTTTAGGTTGATGTGGGCTTTTACTGTTTGGTTAGTGGGTTTTTTGTTTTGTTTTGTTTTTTGGGTAGTGTTTAATGTGGATGGGGTAAGAATAAATCTTTTGGGGTACAGGTCAATTATGAGGGGTTAAAGAGACCTGTGATGCTCTCTTAGTTTTGTTTTTTGAAAGATTTTATTTATTTACTTATTCATGAGACACACACACACACACACACACACACACACAGAGGCAGAGACATGGGCAGAGGGAGAAGAAGGCTCCATGCAGGGAGCCTGACATGGGACTCGATTCCAGGACTCCTGGGCCGAAGGCAGGAGCCAAACCACTGAGCCACCCATGGATCTCCTAGTCTCTTAGTTTTGTTTTGGATTTGTGTTTGTTTTGCTTTCTATTGCTCTCATTTTACAGACAATCCCTGACTTAACAATAGTTTGACTTAATTTTTTCTCTTTACTGTGGTGCAAAAGTAGTATACATTCAGTAGAAACTGCCCTCAAATTTTGGATTTGGATCTTTTTCTGGGCTACTGATAGGCAGTATGATACCCTTTCATGATACTGGGCAGCAGCAGAGTGGCAGTGAGCTGCAGCTCCCAATCAGCCAGGAGGCCACAACGATAATCAACTGATAAATTTACAACCATTGTGTTTTTCACTTTCAGTACAGTATTCAATAAATTACACGAGATAATCCACACTTCAGGGTAAAATAGGCTTTGTGTTAGATGATGCTGTCCTACTGTAGGTTAACAAATCTGAGCATGTTTAAGGTAGACTAGGCTAAGTGATGACATTCTGTGGATTAAGTGTATTTTATTTTTAAGATTTTATTTATTCATTCATAAGAGACACAGAGAGAGAAGCAGAGACACAGGCAGAGGGAGAAGCAGGCTCCATGCAGGGAGCCCGATGCAGGACTCCATCCCTGGGACTCCGGGATCAATGCCCTGAGCCAAAGGCAGACACTCAACCGCTGAGCCACCCAGGTGTTCCAGATTAAGTGTATTAAATGCATTTTCAATTTAAGATACTTTCAACGTAGGATGAGTTTATCAGGACATAATTCCATAATAAGATGAGGAAGATCTGTAGTTTGTTTTGGGCAGAGACAACTTCCAGTAAGGAAGATTCTTGCAAAGTGTGGCATTGATGGCAAGGAACTCCTGAGGTGGGTGGTGGATAGCAGGACAATCTCTTGGCTAATTAACACCAACAAAAAACATGTCAAATCTTAGTGTTTAGGAAGATATTTACTACCTTGGTATTTTGGTAGTCCACCTCAAATTCTATGTTAAATTGGTATTGAGAAATACAGAACTGCATTCTTTTGGGATTTACTTGGATAAGATTTTCATTTCTCTGTTTTATACAATCTCATTAGACATTCTTTTTTTTTTTTTTCAAGATTTATTTATTTATTTATTCATGAGAGACACACACAGAGAGAGAGGCAGAGACACAGGAGAGGGAGAAGCAGGCTCCATGCAGGGAGCCCGATGTGGGACTCCATCCCGGGTCTCCAGGATCATGCCCTGGGCTGAAGGTGGCGTTAAACCACTGAGCCACCCAGGGATCCCCTCATTAGACATTCTTTTACCCAAAACAAGCACTTCATCATATTTTAAATGGGCTGCTTCTCTGACTTGGTGTTTTTTTTTTTCTCCAGCTATAAAGACTCCTCTGCAACACACTCATTGAGATTGTCATTCCCCAGGGCACCTGGATGGCTCTGTTGGTTAAACATCTAGCTCAAGTCATGATCTGAGGGTCCTGGGGTTGAGCCCTGTGTTGGGTTCTGTGGGTTCAGTGGTTGGCCTGAGGATTCTCTCTCTCGCCCTCTGCTCCTCCCCCCACCCTTACTTTTGTGCATGTGCTCTCATTAAAATAAATCTTTTTTTAAAAATTATCATTTTTGTTATTTTTCTCTAGCTTAGCTTCTTCCTAGTTCATGAAGCCTCTGAACACCCTTTCCTAGTCCCCAGTATTTTTTATCACTATTATCCACTTTGTTAATCTCCCTTGTAGTTTAGTGATTTGTATCTCATTTTGTGTACTTTGTGTACTTTGCTGGTTTATAAACTCATGCAAGACATGCAGTATTTTTTGCGTGTATTTAGAGACCATATATTATTTTTTATTTTATTTTATTTTTTTTAAGTAGATTGCACACCCAGTGTGGAGCCCAATGCAGGGCTTGAACTCATGACCCTGAGATCAAGACCTGTGCTGAGATCAAGTCAGATGCTTAACCAATTGAGCCATCCCTGTCTTTTATTCCTTTTTAAAAAAAAAAAAAATTATTTGAGAGATAGAGAGAGAGAGAGAGATAGAGCACAAGCGGAGGTGGGGGGTGACAGGGGGGAGCAGCAGAGGGAGAGGAAGAAGGAAGCTCCCAGTCAAGAAGGGAGCCTAAAGGAGGGCTAGATCCCAGGACCCCAGGATCATGACCTGAGACAAAGGCAGATGCTTAAGTGACTGAGCCACTCTGGCGCCCTTCCCTCCCCCGCCACCGTCTTTTATTTTTAATAGTCATTTACTATTCATTTTTATATGTGTATATACAAATGTCTAACGCATAAATCTCTGTAATTCCCAGCCTGAGGCCAGGAACCGCTGGCAAATTATCCACCTATTTTTGATGTAAAAAAAAAAAGTGTAAACATATCTCCTCAAATAAAAAAGTGTAGATTTGAAAAAGCTATTAAAAATTATTTTTACTCAAAATATATAATTTCAAGTTTGTTAAAAGCTAATTATAAACTCTTGATTAAAAACCTGAATAAAGTTTAAGCCACTCTTTCAATAACAAAGGGATTCTTCGGAATCCCTTGATTAAAAACCTGAATAAGGTTTTAGGCAATCTTTCAATAACAAAAGGATTCTTGGGAAAAGCTTGAGAACTATTCTACTTAGTACTTAGTTAAAAAAAAAAAAAAAAAAATTTAGAGGAACCCAAAAGGGATTTTGGGAGAAAGCCTCCCAATCTGGTAGCAGTCGTTTAGCTCAAAGGTCAGCCAAAGTGGGTGCTTACAAGTACGTCCTGGGGCTGTGGAGGAAGAAGCAGTCTGATGTAATGGGGTTTATTCTCAGAGTACACTGCTGGCCTGTCTGCCAACTCTCTATGCTCCCCAGGATACCCTGCCCAATCTAGCCTGATAAAGTGCACAGATTGGGTTAGAAGGCCAGGCAAATTTATGTCATATATCAGATTCATGTGCACTGCGGCAACTGCAAATGCCCAATTCCTAAGGGTGTTATATATGGCAAGATTGTTCATCATGGTGTTAACCAGCTAAAGTTGACCCCAAGCCTTCAGTCTTGCCTAGGAGGGAGCTGGATTCTACTGTGGGCCTCTGAAAGTCCTGAATTCTTACTGGGTTAGTGAAGATTCCACATACAAATTCTTTGAGGTTATCCTCATTGATCCATTACACAAGGCTATCAGAAAAAAATCCTGATACCCAGTGGATCACCAAACCAGCCCATAAGCACAGGAAGATTTGAGAACTGAAATCTACAGGCCCCAAGAGGCTTGGCCCTGGAAAAGGTCGTTAAGTTCCACACCAAGCAGCTTGGAGAAGACGCAGTACTCTCCAGCTCCGTGTTACTGCTAATATAAGTAATGTTTGCAAAATTCTTGCTAATAGATAATTTACAACAGTCAAAAAAAAATTTTTTTAGTATATGTGTAAGTTTGCCCCTTCTTTCCAAAATTCAAATATTCCTTTAGGAGGGAAACTAAATGGGGAAAAATTAGAGAGGAAGACAAATCATGAGACTCTGGACTCTGGGAAACAAAGGGTTGCAGAAGGGGAGGTGGTAGGATGGGGTAACTGGGTGATGGGCATTAAGGAAGGCACATGATGAGAAGAGCATTGGGTATTGTACTCTATGTTGGCAAATTGAATTTAAATAAAATATATTTTAAAAAACAAATTAAAAAAATTTTCTTTTAAGTAAATAATTTTAAACAAGGTTTTAGTGATTTATCTCTTACCAAAAGTATCTTGAAAAAGCATACCTTAGAACACCAGGCTAGCTTTGTTTCTCTTCCTTTTAAAAATTCTATATTCATGTTATGGGTTAAAATGTGTGTATTGTCCTTTTAATTATCTTTTTCAAAAATTTATAATGTAGACAACTATTGATGCTTATTGATAAGTTCAATTTTCTGAATATTAACTGCTATCCGTGTTGACTTCAGTGTGCTAACCTAGGTCATCAATGCTTTAATGTTCACCTGGGGGTACATCAGACTTTATTCTTTTTTGACCCCAACACGTTATCTAAAAGTATTTGAGAAATGGAAATTTTATTTATAAATACTACAAAATTAGCAATTCAAACAGGATGTTAATATATTCTGACCCTAAAATTTCATCTGTTTATGAACTTGAGTCTCCTGAATTTCTAATTCTATTAGGTCAGGAGATTAAATTCCTCTAAAATACTATTCAAATACTCTTTTTTTCTTTAAATTTGAGAAATGTGTTTGACATTTTGCAGGTTTTTTTTTTTTTAAACTTTCTAAAGGACTTAATTCTTAAATCCATAATTCTTAAATCGTAATTCTTGGTTAGCAAAGCATAATCCCATAGGCCGTAAGATGCAATGGTTGGGCTGTAAGATGCAATGGTTTGGTGAATTATGATGATGACTGATGATATGAACTGATTTGCTAATGCAATATAGTTTCCCACATTAAAGAAATGTTTTCGATAATGTCTAAAGTGTATTTAGAGTTGAGGTTTTAGTTTTCTTCTTTAGCCATAAAGGAGACAGAAAAACACTCATCAATCCTTGCAGTATTCATTAAATTAAGAGCTTTCACCACGGCCATAACAAGAAACTTAAATAATTCCATGGCTCATAGCTGTGCTTTCCTGAAGTTAGGAAAAGGATCCTGTGCAGGACACAAAGGAAGGGACAGATCCCAGGCAGGCCTGATTCTTCAGCAATTCTGGTCTTCTGCCAAGTAAGAGAACTTAATGAGTCAAGGCCTGAAGGAGGAGGAAACTACTATCTCCTGGGAAAGGCCTCTTTAATCTGGAACACCACAGATTTCTCCGAATGGGAGTTTGGATCAGAGTGTCTCCTGATTCTTGATGGAAACAATTCAGTGTGATCAAGGCCACACACCTGGTAAAATGACTGGCTTCTGGAAACAGTGTTATTCTGGTATTTAGGAATAACCCAGATGCTGAGCACCAGAAAATAAGCTTTAATCAACTATATTTCTTGTTAAGCGCTAGAGGACTCATTAGATAATAATTCTGTTAAAATAATAGTAATGGCAATAAGCATTTATTGTTTACTTCAAGGCAGGCACTTGATATTCATTATATTTTTAAGGCTTGGCATTCTTTTTATATTACTTCCTTTGCCCTACCAGCTGTTATACCCAGAAATCTACCCCAGAAACTGATGGGGTCCTGATTAAGTCTGAGAAAATTTTGTTGTAAATAAGTCACAAAAGATTTTATCTTTTCTCATCTCCTGTCTTCTCTATTAAAAAAGGAGTTCAGAAATAGTTTTGTATCATTGTTAATTTCTTGACTTAGATAATTGTACTATGATTATGTATGTTAAAATAAATGGGGTAAGAGATATGAGGGAACTTTTTGTGGTAATTTTGCAACTTTTCTATAAATCTAACATAAATTAAAAGCGAAGTTGAAAAACATAATTTCTTTACTACAATTTAGTTTATATTTTTTATTATTTTTCTTGTGGCAGAACAGCAATACATATTCAATACAGGGAACACTTTACCTGCTTGTAAGAAAAAAGGTGAAAATGAAAATCCCCTAATTCAACCAGTTAGGATCTGCCATAAATACCAGTTGTAAATTCACTGAGAGGTCTGTGTATATGGATGTATAGTATGAATGTGTTAATTTTGCAATGACTGACTCCATTTGCAAAGGTAAAACTTTGAATTTTTTTTTTAATTGAACTTAATTTATCTTATACCTTCAGTTTGCCTAATGGGAGGTAACTTCCTTTAGTCACTTCCAGATAGTTCAGGCATTTTAAGATTTAAAGTCAACTAAATCTAGGTTTCATCAGATTCAGTCTCCTTTCTCTTACCCTGTAGGCTGTTTGGGCTCCATTCACCTCCAGCAGGCACCAACTACTGAGCCTTCACAGCGTTGGAGGCTCACTGGGGACTATGATTAAGATTTTGAAAGGCTGCCCTTGAGCTCCTTAACAGAACCACCTTATTAGCTTTTACTCCTTTATTGCCCTGGCACATTTCTGATCTCTTAAGATCTGCAGAACCTTGAGGCTACACTCTGGAAAATGAAGCATAGCTTCCTTTTTTAATGGGATCTCCAGAAATTATTGGGCTATTATCCCTCCCTTTGTGGTGCTTGGCCTAGGGTGATGGCATTCGGGCCCTTTCCCTGAGATCTACTTAAGAGATTTACTCTGCGAACTCTCATATGTAATTCCTGAAAATTCTCTTTCATTGAACTTTGTCTCTATTCCCTTATGGGTGAATAAAGCAAGCAAACCAAACATCATACATTCTTTCAGAGCCTATTTGTTATGACATAAACTTGAAAGTTTTTCCAGATTTTTGGGAATTCAGATTCTTAAAGTTATTTTCTTTGCCAAGGGCTTCAAAATTCTATTTTGTTGACCAACTTTAAAAGACCAGGGTTTTTTTTTTTTTTTTTTTTGAGACAATAGTGAAAATATGATTATGTTTTTACAAGTTATTAGAAGACACCAACAATTGATTTATTATTAATTTTGCTGGGCGTTGAGAATGGCCTTGTGGTTCTGTATGAAAATATTCATGATTTTTAGAGTAGTTAGTGAAAGCCATTATAGGCAGACTGGGTTGGGAAGTGATAGGAGTTGGAGGCACAGAACAGATTATAAAGAGCCATACCTGCTATTCTTTGGTTTTGTGCTCACAGCATCAAACGGGAGAGGGAGAGTGATATGATTAATTTGCATAAAGGAGGATGAGAAAGTGTGTTTGTGACTGGGAGGTAAGTAGCTGGAAGAAATTTTATTCCTTTTCCTTGCTCAGCATCCATACCCAAATCCATCAGCACACCCTGTTCGTTCTCGCAGCTTCAGCATCTCTTAGCTGGACACAATTGTTTCCTAGTTATCAACTAAACAGTCTACTTCTGTTCTTTTCCCCTACAATCTCCACAGAGTTGACAGAATGAATTTTTTAAAGCCTAACTCACATTGTTATTTTCTTGCTTAAACAATTAGGACTCTACTGCATTTAAAATAAAATACAAACTCTGCCATAGACTATAGATTTCTATCTGGTTCTCATCTTCCTCACCATCCTCTGTGTCATGACTAAGTGAAAGAGTATTCAAGTTCAACTGCTAGATCTGAGATGTTAAATAGTGACAAAATGGGCAAAAATGTTGACTTCAGCCAATTTTTTTTTTTTTTACCTTAATCTGCCTTCTTTAACAATGGGGCAGTCATTACCCGCGGATCTTACGGAGTTAGGTTTACCTGTATATTCATATTTGCAATTTTATCTTTCAGTCTAATGAGCACGCACCAGCCTTAAGAAGCCGGTGGTGGCTTTGAACCTCACTTAGGGCCCCGTGTGACTGTGTGAAAGATCAAAGAGTAGATGTACTTGTGAAGAGGTCAGTATTGACCCTTGCCCTTGGTAGAGTGGTCCAGTTTACACTTCCTTCGGCAGAGTATGAAGAGTAGTCAGTTAAGACAGCTTTTCAAGAGGCATTTGTTCATTGCCTTAAGCTATCCTCTGTGAGCATGAACCAGTAATGGAAAGAGAGATCGAATTTGCAGGGATTTATTTCATTTCAGTAAACAGAAGGAAGATGATGAGGAAGACGAAAATGGTAGCATTTTTTCTCTTTCTTTCTTTTTTTTTTTTTTTTTAATTTTTATTTATTTATGATAGTCACAGAGAGATATATAGAGAGAGGCAGAGACATAGGCAGAGGGAGAAGCAGGCTCCATGCACCGGGAGCCTGATGTGGGATTCGATCCCGGGTCTCCAGGATCGCGCCCTGGGCCAAAGACAAGCGCCAAACCGCTGCGCCACCCAGGGATCCCTCTTTCTTTCTTTCTTTCTTTCTTTCTTTCTTTCTTTCTTTCTTTCTTTCTTTCTTTCTTTCTTTTTCTTTCTTTCTTTCTTTCTTTCTTTCTCTTTCCTTTCTTTCCTTTCTTTCCTTTCTTTTCTTTCTTTTCTTTCTTTTCTTTCTTCTTCTTTTTAAGGTTTTATGTATTTATTCATGAGAGACACAGAGAAAGAGAGAAGCAGAGACACAGGCAGGAGGAGAAGCAGGCCCCATGCAGGGAGCCTGACGTAGGACTCGATCCTAGGTCTCTAGGTCACACCCTGGGCCAAAGGCAGGCGCCAAACAGCTGAGCCACCCGGGGACCCCCAACAGTGGCGTTTCTTTTTCTTTTTTTTAATTTATTTACGATAGTCACACACACACACACACACACACACACAGAGAGAGAGAGAGAGAGAGAGAGAGAGAGAGAGAGAGAGAGAGAGGCAGAGACACAGGCAGAGGGAGAAGCAGGCTCCATGCACCGGGAGCCCGACGTGGGATTCGATCCCGGGTCTCCAGGATCGCGCCCTGGGCTAAAGGCAGGCGCCAAACCGCTGCGCCACCCAGGGATCCAACAGTGGCGTTTCTAATGAATTTATTTGCACCCAAAGTCCGGTTCTCCTGGGACTCTCCTTAGGCTCCCGAGCCATGGGTGGAGCTCAGGGCCCCCCACGGTTCCCGGAGGAGGACGAACTTCCTCTCACCTGCCCACCTGGGCCGCCCGGTGCTGCCGGCGAAGCTGGTTCTGCCCACCACGCCCGGCGGTCAGCGGTCGCCGCCAGCCAGTTCCCCCAGGCACCCATTTTAGGCCTGTCCTCTAACTCAGGAAGTGAACATATTTCCCTTAGAAGAAGACGGGGATGAAGAGGCAACTCCGGGGTGGGGGGAGGGGGTGGGGTGGGGGGAGGGTGTCAAAATTCATTTTGAAACAACGTATTTTTACTTGACCCAAGTAAAGGGGCCAACATTCCAGACTCGGCTCACAGATGGCGAGTTCTCACAATTCGCTGCCGCGTCCCCTCAGATTTCGCTACCGACGCTTAAAACGAGTCGCTCGAGGGCAAGCGCCCCAGGTTCACGGCGGGAAACCGAGGGAAGTAACTCGGGAGCTCCCGGCTCGGGAAACCGGCTCGGGAAACCGGGCGGCACGGGCCGCGTCAGATGAGAAAGTCAGAGGTCGGCCGAGGTGACGCCTCAAGCCCGGGGCCGAGGCTTGGGCCCGGGGCCAAGCGCGGGCAGCGGAGCCGCCTCCCAGGGCTCGAGGCTGGGTACCAGGCGGGAGGCGCGGGCGCCGCGGGCACGCCTCTCCGGCTCCCGGGGCCGCGTGGCTTTCCCGCGCGCCCGCCTCGGGGGCGGGGAAGAACCCGGATGGAACCGCCCCTGCGGCCGGGACCCCCTACTGCCTTCGAATCCCTGCGTGGGGCGGAGTTGCCCTCCCTCCCGCGCTCTGATTGGTTCGTCTCCTTAGGCCCCCTCCTCGCGATTGGGCGATCCCAGCGTCAGTCAGCGGGCGTCGCTGGTCTCTCAGATTGTTGCTAGAAGGCGACGGCGTCGACGTCTGACTAGACTCGGCGGCGTCTCGCTCCCTCCGGAGCGCTTCTCCTCCGGCGCTCGGAATCCGCCCGGTGCTCCTCGGCGGTGGGGCCTGCAGGGAGGCGTACTGAGGCGGCTCGAGGGCTCGCTGGGGCGCCCAAGCCTTCCGTCCGTTAGCGGCTCAGCGCCATGTCCTGGATGTTCAAGAGGTGAAGGGGGCGGGGGCGGGGCGCAGGGGGTAACGGCCTGTCGGCGTCCCCAGATGAACCTGACCTTCCCCGCGCTCCCGCCGCAGCTCGTGGGCGTCCTGCCGGCGGCTCCCCTCGCCGCGGGAGCAGTGAATGCCCAGTGCTGGCTGGCGAGGGGGGCTCCCCGGGCGAGCCGCAAGCCAGGGCCTGGGGGGGGGGGTCTCCCGCCCGTGGGCCGTGGAGGGGGCGGGGCGGGGTTCGGGGCGCCGCGCCTCGGCCGAGATGCTGGCCTGAGCTTCATTCAGGAAACACCCGTTAGGTGCTCCCGGTGCGCTCTCGGCGGCTGCTCGGAATAAAGGGCCGATCCCGCCCGGCCGCGTCCCCCGGCGGCTCCCAGGCCCGGTGCCTGCGCGGACGTGGAGACGGCGTGTGTGCGGCGCGGCGCGGCGCGGCCGGAGCGGGGTGCGCGGCGCCACGGGAAAAACGCGGGGAAATAGCTCCCCGGCGACCTCGGGAGCCCGGAAACTTGGAGGAAGCCCCTCGGCGGACTTCCCCTTATTTTTCATTCTCCACACCGGTTTTCGGGCCTGTTGCAGAAAGTTACCCGTGAGGGGAGGGGAGGGGAGGGAGGGTACCCTTGAGGCAAAGGGGAGCGAGCGACAGGCCCGAGGGAGGGTCACTCCCCCCCCCACCCCCCACGACCTGCCTGAAAGCACGGGTTCTGTTTGGAGAGAATTATTATTATTATTATTATTATTTTATTATTATTATTTTTGTTTGGAGAGAATTAAAATAGCGGATGCTGGATGCAGTCTCTGTCACCGTGTAAATGGCGTCACATGTAATAACAGTCCCACATTTGCAAGTTGTTTCTGGTTCGTTGTTGGTTTTTTTTTTTTTTTTTTTTTTTAAACCGGCGTTTGGTGTGTGGTTAAGAGTCAGAGACCTCGTATACATTTCGGTTTCAATAGATGATCATCACGAGGAAATAGATCTGTGAACCCTTGTTGGGAGTTTTCGTTTTTGAAATACTGGGTGGGTAGAAGAGGCATCGCTGAGCAGGTAGGGTTCCTGGCGGCCTTCCCTGCTCGCTCCAGTCCCTGCTTTACGCATAGTAACGCGCTCAATCTTTTTTTTTTTTTTCTTTTTAGGATTTTATTTATTCATAAGAGAGAGGGAGAGGGGCAGAGATACAGGCAGAGGGAGAAGCAGGCTCCACGCAGAGAGCCCGATGTGGGACTCGATCCCGGGATCCCGGGGTCACGCCCTGGGTGGAAGGCTGACGCTCCACCGCTGAGCCACCCCGGCGTCCCACACACTCTTTATACAGCAGTTACAACCAAAAATTTAACATGAGATAAAATGAGAAAAACAAGCGGCCTATGACTATAATATGATCTTTGGTTAAATATTGTATCATTTTTTTGTGCTTTCTCTCTCTCTCTTTTTTTTTTTTTTTTTTTTTTTTAATAGAGATCCTGTTTGGAAGTACTTGCAGACTGTCCAATATGGAGCCCATGGAAATTTTCCACGCCTCTCATATCCAACTTTCTTTCCCCGTTTTGAGTTCCAAGATATTATACCTCCAGACGATTTCCTAACAAGTGATGAAGAGCTAGATTCAATTTTATTTGGAACTTTGAGAGGCCATGTAGTTGGACTACGCTATTACACAGGAGTAGTGAGTATGACTTAGATAATCAATTGAAATATATTTATAGTATTAACCCAGAAGATAAGAGTGAGAAAGTGATATGTACAATTAATACTTATTTTAAGGAATTAGAATGTATCTGGGTGGGAGGTAAATATTTATTGACTAGTGGGTTTGTGTGTGTGTGTGTGTGTGTGTGTGTGTTTGTGTATCCTGCTTGTAATGTAAAAAGCAATTTTTCCTGTATGGTTTCATTTGATAGCTATAATGACTCTAAAGTAGACAGGACATCTATTATCCCTTTTCTTTTTCTTTTTTTTTTTTTTTTAATTGTCTTGGATTTTTTTTTTTTTTGTTTAATTTATGATAGTCACACAGAGAGAGAGACAGAGAGGCAGAGACATAGGCAGAGGGAGAAGCAGGCTCCATGCACCGGGAGCCCGACGTGGGATTTGATCCCGGGTCTCCAGGATCACTCCCTGTGCCAAAGGCAGGCGCCAAACCACTGCGCCACCCAGGGATCCCTATTATCCCTTTTCTATAACTGAAGAATTGAAGCTTGATAAGGTTAGATGATTGGCTCAAAAAGCAGATACTAGGGTTACATTTGTAGAATGTTCTTTGCTTTTTCCTCTTCTGTCCCATAGCACATTTCTGTGTTTTAATATTTTTAATTGAGGAGGATTGATTCCTACCAGATAAGGGAATTGTCTATTTTTTAGTCTTTTTCCCCCTTTCTTTTTTTTTTTTTAATTTTATTTATTTATTTATTTATTTATTTATTTATTTATTTATTTATTTATTTATTTATTTATTTATGATAGTCACAGAGAGAGAGAGAGAGAGAGAGAGAGAGGCAGAGACATAGGCAGAGGGAGAAGCAGGCTCCATGCACTGGGAGCCCGACGTGGGATTCGATCCCGGGTCTCCAGGATCACGCCCTGGGCCAAAGGCAGGCGCCAAACCACTGCGCCACCCAGGGATCCCTTTTTCCCCCTTTCTGTAGGAAGACTGTCTCCCAGTTTTTCTCCCTGTCTTTCTGTATCTTTATTTGCATTGTGTGTATGTGTGAGAGACGGAGACAGTATATGACTTTATATCTGATGAGAAGTTGTCTTTGTTACGGTTATGTAGTATGTTTCTATGTTATTTGGATCACATATCACTAGTTTTATTCTTTAACTTATTATGAAATATTTTATTTTTTTAAGATTTTATTTTTCTATTAATGAGAGACAGAGAGAGAGAGGCTGAGACATAGGCAGAAGGAGAAGCAGGCTCCATGCAGGGAGCTTGATGCAGGACTCGATCCCGGGTCTCCAGGATCAGGCCCTGGGCGGAAGGCAGTGCTAAACCGCTGAGCCACCCGGGCTGCCCTATTAGGAAATATTTTAATACTGGGTGTTATTCTGTATGTTGGCAAATTGAACACCAATAAAAAATAAATTTATTATTAAAAAAGGAAATATTTTAAGCATGCAAAAAAGTAGAATAATATAATAGACTCCCATATACCTATGATTCAGCATTTAAGAAATTTTTCATACATTTGTCCTTTAGTACAAAAGAATCTCTACCATATCAGTTTACATCCATATAATTCAGTATGTATCTCTAAAATAATTCAGACTTTGTCATACTCATCAAAATTAGTAATTCCTTATTATACCCAATAACTATCCATAATCATTTTTCTTGATTGTTTAAAAATGTGTTTTTATGGGATCCCTGGGTGGCTCAGTGGTTTAGCACCTGCCTTCTGCCCAGGGCATGATCCTGGAGTCCCAGGATCGAGTCCCACATTAGGCTCCCTGCATGGAGCCTGCTTCTCACTCTGCCTGTGTCTCTGCCTCTCTCTTCTCAGTGTCTTTCATGAATAAATAAATAAATAAAATCTTAAAAAAAAGTCACCTTAAAAAAAAGTGTTTTTATCTTTTTTTTTTTTGAGAGCAAGCCAGAGCATGAGGGGGGAGGGGCAGAAGGAGAGGAAGAGAGAATCTTAAGAAGGCTCTACTGTGGAGCCTAAACAAGGGTCTGGATCTCAGGACCCTGAGATCATGACCTGAGCCTATATCAAGAGTTGGACACTTAACTGACTGAGCCACCCCACCCAGGCACCCCTCCTATATTTTCTTAATATTATTTTGTATTTGTCTAGGAGATTTCTTAGGAAAGAACAAGATTTCCTGAGTTTCTTCATGCTTCTTTTTTTTTTTTCCTTCATGCTTCTAATTGTGATATTTATATTAAAGGACAGTTTACCTGAATATAAAGTCCTTGACCCATATTTTCTCTTCATGATATTTAGATGTTGCATAAAATATTGGTGAAAATTCTGATGACAATATGATTTTCCTCCCGTATAAGTGAATTGGGAATTTTTGCCAACTAAATTTTTGCTAACTAAAGGGTAGTTTTTCTTATCTTGAAAGTCTAGTAGTTTATTAGTGTATGTCTTATGATTGCCCTGTAACTTCGTTTTCATCTATAGCATAAAATTTTTTTGTTAACGGTTTTGAATGCTTTGTTTTGTTTTTCAGGGACTTCATTCTACCATCAATGGTATTAGATCTCCTCTGCATAAATATATGCCTGTGTATATGCCTATTATTTTGTCTAAAATCCTTTTTATCATATTTTTTCACTTTTAATTTTTCATCATTTATTTCCTTTACCGTGTTTTCCACAAGGCCTGTGCACTCTTGTGTTCTTTCTACTTTAGTTTTTAATTCTGAAATAGTTTCTCATTTCTAATTTTTTCCTAAATCTGTCAGTTCTTATCTCACATCCATTTCTTCTTTAGTTCTCTATCTCTGAGCTTTCCTATTTCTGATTTGTGCTATTTCTTCAAAACTTAGATTGTTTTATAAATTATTTTACACCAGTGTGAAATACTAAATCATGGTGTCTGATCTTAGAACATTACTATTTGTTGAGCTTAGAATAATTTCTGTGACACTGGTAAGCTAATAATAAAAATATAGTGAACTGGTTAAAAGTAATCACCACTAAACTTTCTTATATTTCAAAATATGTGTTATTTATTTTATAAGTAATACGTATTCATTATTTTTAAATGGCTAAAAGAAAAAACATTAAATTTCCCTGTAGTTTACCACCTTTCACCCATAGTCATTTTATTTTTTCACACTTTACGCTATGAACGTATGCATGTAAATTGAAGTCATATTATGTATTAGAAAAATGAGATCATGGGGGATCCCTGGGTGGCGCAGCAGTTTGGCGCCTGCCTTTGGCCCAGGGCGCGATCCTGGAGACCCGGGATCGAATCCCACATCGGGCTTCCTGTGCATGGAGCCTGCTTCTCCCTCTGCCTGTGTCTCTGCCTCTCTCTCTCTCTGTGACTATCATAAGTAAATATAAAAAAAAAAATGAGATCATGTTATGTCTGTTAATAGTGACCACCCTTTCTTTCTCCTAGTAAATTATTAGGAATATTTTTTCATGTCTGTACAAATCTATATTGTACTTTTAGTTCCCATACTGATGAACATTTTGGGTTTGATCACTATTATGAAGGTATAAGAAAAATTGAAGTATTTATCTTTGCACACTTTTTTTTTGTTTGACCGAGAAAGAAAGCACAGGCAGGGGGAGGGGTAGGGAGAGGGAGAAGCAGACTCCCCATGGTGCAGGGAGCCCCATATGGGGCTTGCTCCCAGGACCCTGGGATCATGACTCAAGCTGACTGAGCCATCCAGGTGCCCCAGGCATTGATAATTTTTAAGTTTTTTTTTTTTTTTAAATTCATGAGAGACACACAGAGAGAGGCAGAGACACAGGCAGAGGGAGAAGCAGGCTCCATGCAGAGAGCCCGATGTGGGACTTGATCCCAGATCCTGGGATCATGCCCTGAGCCAAAGGCAGACGCTCAACCGCTGAGCCACCCAGGCGTTCCTAATTTTTAAGTTTTTAATGTGTTTTTGATAAGCTTATGGTTAAATTTTTTATTTATTGACACAGTATTTTATAATAAAGTAGATTATTTCTTTCCTTTTCTAACAATACAGTTATAATTAATTGTAATTCTCTTTTCTTTGTTTTAATTTTTTTAAAAATCTGTCCTTTTTTGTCTTGATGCTTGGACCTTGTTTTCTTTGTTTTTTATGGTCTCCAGCATTTTCGCCTATATTCTATTTTAAATTCCACTATCATTAATTACTTTCTACTCTACTATTTATAGTAATTAGTTATTAGTAGTGACAGTTATCTAATTTTAATAAGTGATAATTTATTACAGTAAAGGAAAATTATCTAATTTTCTTGTTTAAGATGAAATGTTCAACAAATACCAGGGTTTTTTTTTGCCTTTTGAGGGGTTGTGTGTTTCCTGGGATTTGCATAATCTGGTTTAAAAAAAGATCGTACTTATAGGCATTGGTAGAGAGATTTGGGCTGGGAGAGAACAGAGGGCTAGAGAGGAATATCTGTCTGAATTTCTAATTGTTCAGACTATTGTCTCTTGAGAATCAGTAGATGGATGCTGGTAGTGGTTTGAAGCAGCATTCCTTTGTCGTTTTCAGGCAATTAAAGTGATCATTCACTGCCGTAAAATTCACCATTTTAAAAGTGAGTGGTTTTTATTCACAAGGTTGTACAACCATCCACACTGTCTAGTTCTGGAAAGAACCCTGTATGCATTAGAAATCACTCCCCATTCCACTCTCTCCTCAGTCCCTGCTATCTACTCATTTATTTGCTGTTGCTGTAGATCATGCTTACTCTACACATTGCATATGAATGGATCTATGCAATACATGGCCCTTGGGTCTAGCCTTCATTATTGCCATCTTTTATGTTAATATATTGTAGTGCACCATTTTAATTTCCTCCTTTCTTATTCTATATACTTTGAGTTGCTCTGGGGAATTACAATTAATATCTTTTTTTTTTTTTACAATTAATATCTTAATTCATAAGAATCTAGTTTGGATTCATGCCAATTTAATTTCAATAGTATACAAAAATTTTGCTTGTAGATCCATTTCCCTCTTCCATTCCTTTGTTGTTAACATACAAATTAGATTTTTATGTATAATTTATGCTCATCAACACAGATATATAACTTTCATGCACTTTAAAATCAGGTAGGAGAAAAAAGTTAAACAACCAAAAAAATTGTATTTACCTAATTACCTTTACCTGTAGTCTTTATTTCTTTGTGTAGATTCAAATTATTGTCTAGTACTCTGATTTCAGCCTGTAGGTCTTTCTTTAATATTTCTAGTAGGACAGGTCTATTGGTGGTGATTTCTCAGTTTTTGTTTAACTAGAATGTCTTAATTTCTCCTATACTTTTGAAGAATAGTTTTATCAGATACAGAATTCTTGGCTTTAGTTTTTTTGAAGCACTTTGAAAAGTTATTCCACTATCTTCTGGCCTCTGCTTTCTAATGAGAAATCAGATGTTAATCTTCTTGAGGATCTTCCAATAAATAATGAATTGCTCCTCTTGCTGGTTTCAAGATTTTTTTCTACAGCTCGATTATAATGTGTCTGGGTTTAGGTATCTTTTAAGTTTAGTTTATTTAGAGTTTGTTGAGTTTCTAAGATAGGCAGATTAATGTTTTTCATCAAATTTGGGGAGTTTTCAGCTATTGAGACTGATGTATATGTTAGATACGGCTGCTGTTGTTCCATAGGCCTGTTCATGTTTCTTTATTTTTTTTCTTTCTATTCCTCAGACTCTAAAATTGTTCTCAGACTCATTTTCAACTTCATTGATTGTTCTACCTCTACATATCTGCTCTTGAGCCTCTCTAGTGATTTTTTTTTTTTTTTTACTTTATTGTACTTCTTGACAGCAGACTTTGTGGTAAGACGTAATTTTTGTGCTTTCCTTTAGTTTTTTTAGATGTGGTTTGCTTTAGGTTTTTGAACATACTTAAAATTTAATTTTTTTTCCTAGTAGGTTAAGCATCTGGGGACAGTTGATAGCTTTCCTGAGAGTGAACCATATCATACCTTCTCATTTCTTCACGTGTCTCTTTTTTGTTGTTGAAAAGTAGACTTTTTAAATAATGTGACAACTGTAAAAATTAGAGTCTTCTCTCTCTCCAGGGTTGGTTGTTGTTGCTGATTTTGGTATTTGTTGCTTATTTAGTGAGTTTTCTGAATTAACCCTATAAAATCTACTGATGTCTTAGACTTGATTAGCTTCATGGTCAGCCTCTGGTATACCAGAACCGAAAATCTATCGGTCTTTACTGAGGGGATCTGTATGCCCAAATGGGGCACTTCTTCAGTTGACAACTCTTCCTTAACCTTCATGTCCTGCTTATTCAGAGCCCTCAAGTTTAGCCAGAGGTGAGCGCTTAGAGTCTTCTTAGGTCTTTTCCTGATTGTATGCACATCCCAGGCATACGTACAGCCATCTGCTTGCATATGGCCTTCTGCATCCCCAGAAATACATTGGAGCTTTTCAAAGTTCAGATGGACATTCTTAGTAGTCCCCAGCCTTTCTTTTAATCCTTCCGGTTATTGTATTGTTTGTTCTAGCTATTACCCGCTCCCTATAAAATTGTTTCTGACAAACACCCAAGGGAGAATGTTTTTTATGAGCTCAGAGATCAAATAGAAATCCTTTTGCAAGTGGGAATCTTCTGGAGAACCATCATACAGGTCAAATAATGACAATTCTTTGTAGTACCTACCAATAGAGTTGTGAATCTTTGAAAGATTATTATTATTCCATTCTCTTCCCTCTGGTGACTACTAGACTGCACCACGAATTTTAACAGGTTACTTTTAAAGGCTATCACGCAGTTTGGGAGCTGGAGATGGCACTAGGGTACTACTTTGAGCTGTTTTTCTTGAATTAACACCTTCCAGGTTTCTGCAGTCCTTTGGTTAGTTTCCAGATGTCTGGAAAGGTTGATTCTGACAATTTCTGCCATTTTTTTCATTGCCATTATGGAAGATGGAATTTTCAGAAGTCCTTTTCTATTTTCAGTGATGTTGCCCAAAGGCAAATTTTAATCAGAATCAAAATGGCATGAGTGGAAGGCTGGATATATTTTCTCATCCAGTCCATTCTAACTTACATCTTTTTCTTCTTTTAGAGTCTGGAGAAATCAGACTTAGGAAACCAGACTGCCTAGATTTAAATTCTAGCTCTGCTACTTACTAGCTTTATGACCTTGGGCAAGTTCCTTAACTTTTCTGTGGTCTAGTGTCTTCATCAGTAAAATGGGGGTAATGATAGTACCTACGAATAGAGTTGTGTGGATTTAAAAAGTCAAATCTATGTAATGTAGTTAGAACAATAGCATATAATAAGCACTCAATAAAGATTACCTGTTTTCTGAAATCATGATACTGAAAATTTTAGTGTGAATCTTTTATTTAGTTTTGATTGTATCTTTCAGATACCAAGGGTTTGTTAACTTCTCAGTGATTGTAAGTTAAAAACATTGTGAGAAATCATGATAAAATATATTTATTATATCACTAAGCAAATATAAGTCTAAGAAAATATACATTTCCTGTATGGTGTTACTAAGTAAGCATTAAAAAATTAATGGAAAGCCCAGATAGAGTTTAATGAAGAAAGCTATTATTGTATGTTTATTACTTATATTATCTGTTTATTATTTTATTAGGTTAATAATAATGAAATGGTTGCATTACAACGAGAGCCTAATAACCCCTATGATAAGAATGCAATTAAAGTAAACAATGTGAATGGAAATCAGGTTGGCCATTTAAAGAAAGACCTTGCAGCTGCTTTGGCCTATATCATGGACAACAAATTGGCACAGATTGAAGGGTAATGTACTTTCACAGTTTAGTTTTAATAATTATAAGTTGTGATCTTTGAATTTGTTAAGAGGCTATATAGTTGCCCTGACAACTTTTATCACTATGTCTTTAGTATGTGGTCAGTAAATGTGTTAATTCTTTTCCCATCTGCCTGTACTGCCGCAGCCATGAAACAACTATTCTCTCACTTTCCTATTAAATTATTACCACGGAGAAAAAAGAGGCTTTTGTTCAAATATTAGGAAGTCCCCACCATCTGCCCAAGCCTTTTAGTGCATAGATTTGGGAGTTTGGACATGTTTATTTAAATCAGAGGTTGTATACTAGCAGCCTGTGATCATATGTAGGTGAGTTTCAATTTACCTATACAGTTTTTTATAATTTCTCGTTTATTTCCAATATTGAATTATGTGGATATTCTGCATTTTATACAGGTTAATTTTTTCCCTAATGTAAAACTTATTTATGAAGATTTCTCTTGACGAATAGAAGATCTGACCTTCATGTTCACAGAACATCAGTTGATTGGAGCAGAATAGCAGCTGCTGTTTTAGGCAGATTATACACTCTCCCAGTTGTACCACCCCTTCCTTCTTTAAAACTCCCAGCCCTCCTTGGTTACCTTTTCTTGGTAACCTTTTAGGCATTTAGTCTGTGATCTCAATTTAGGTATGGAATGTTTGGGATATGAAAAGGTAAGTTAGATGATAAATGCTCGGTAATGTTTTCTCACTTGTTTTCTCCATTCATTAAATTCATTAAATTTTTTGAATATTTTGAATATTGAGAAATTTTCAGTGAATCCTGGATCAAAAATACAATTAACCCTTGAACAACAGGGGTTTGACCTGCACAGGATCACTTAAATGCAAATTTTTAAAATAAATGTAGTACAGTACTGTGAATGTATTGTGTTCTTTATGATTTTGTTAATGTTTTCTTTAGCTTACTTTAAGAACACAGTCTTATCATGCATAGAACCTACAAAATATGTTAATTGACTATGTTAATGGTAAGGCTTCTGGTTAACAATAGTCTATTAGTAGTTAACTTTTTAGGGTGTCAAGAGTTACATGTGGATTTTTGATAGCACAGGAGGTCAGTGTCCCTAAACCCCATGTTCAAGGGTCAGATGTAGTTCTTGCAAGTCATTTCCTATTCTCCCAGAATAGGTTGCTACCCTCAGTCGTTCTGTCCGTGAAAGCTTTACCCTTTCAGTTAAACTTACTATAGTACCTATCTTATAATCTCAGTTATAAGCTATCCTGCTTTATTTCATTTTTTCAGTTTCTTCTGGCTTTCTATTTCAGAAACAGAGGAACAGAAACTTGGTAATCCTATTTCTTAAACTTTTTCTGTCTTTATAGTTTGCCCAAATATTCCTTTTTATTTCACTTCCTTGCAAAATTTGAGTGAGATGCTTAAAATATTTAAGTCACATTCTTTTTTTTTTTTAATTTTTTATTTTTTTATTTATGATAGGCACACAGAGAGAGAGAGAGAGAGAGGCAGAGACATAGGCAGAGGGAGAAGCAGGCTCCATGCACCGGGAGCCCAATGTGGGATTCGATCCCGGGTCTCCAGGATCATGCCCTGGGCCAAAGGCAGGCGCCAAACCGCTGCGCCACCAGGGGTCCCCAGTAGTCACATTCTTAATGGAAGTAAAAAATAAGTTCTAATTTTGTCTGTCTTTTCTTTTTTTCTCTTCTTAAATATAATAGAGTTGTTCCTTTTGGTGCAAACAATGCTTTTACCATGCCCCTCCATATGACTTTTTGGGGAAAAGAAGAAAATAGAAAAGCGGTTTTAGATCAGTTGAAGAAACATGGATTTAAATTGGGTCCTACACCAAAAAGTAAGTTTAGGGTTTAAGCTCCTATTATTTTCATACTGTAAAACATTCCTTCTCTTGAGAAATAATTAGAGTTTGTTTGGCTAAACTAATTTGTGTTGAAGGCTCTGAGTTGTGACTTTTCTTAGGAATCTTTTTAAGGAGATCCCTGAATTTTTTTTCTCTATTTTGAAGTAATTATGGATTCATAGGAGGGAGGGGGTGTATGTGAGAGCATGCACATGCCCACATATATACTAAGAGGTCCTATATTTTCCCCAATGATAATATCTGGAAATCCCATATTTTATTTTATTTATTTTATTTTTTTTTTTTTTGGAAATCCCATATTTTAAACATCATCTTTGATAGATCATAGACAAAAAGAAACTCCCAATAGGAAATGAAGTATTTATTTGGCAATAGTTTGTTCAAATAATGTGGAATTATTTTAATGATTTTTAGTTTTTAAAAAAAATCTTTTAAATATACTTAGAACACAAGTTTTAAAAGTTACTTACTAAAAGATAATTCACTTGGTGATTTTATTCTTTTCATTTTGTAAATTACAGCTTTAGGATTCAGTTTAGAAAGTAGTTGGGGCTCTGGAAGAGCTGGACCAAGCTATAGTATGCCAGTTCATGCTGCAGTACAGATGACAACTGAACAGGTTGCTTCTTTTTTACTTTGTAATTTAAAAGTGAATTTTAAATGTTGAAGGTTGATGTTTAAAAAGAATACAATAAATATGTATGTGCTAGCATTTGTGATCTTTAGATGTATTAAGTTATAAAACATGATATTGAATAAATAGAATATATATTAAAAACTTTTTTTTTTGACATTTTATTTGAAAGAGAGCAAGCGAGAAGAGCACGAGCAGGGAGCCAGGTCAGAGGGAGAAAGAGAAGCAGACTTTTCACTGAGCAGGAAACCTGACATAGGGCTCAATCCCAAAACCCTTGAGATCACGACCTGAGCGGAAGGCAGATGCTTAACTGACTGAGGCACCCAGGTGCCCTTATATTAAAAACTTTTATGTGATACGGAATACGTACACATTCATACATATATTAAAACACTTGCATTGTTGTATATGCATGGGAAGTTTTAGTATGTTATTGTATTATTTAAATTTTTTTAATGTCCAAATATTCTTAAAAAATTGAAACTTGAAACTTACTCTTTGTTTCAGTAAAGTTGCAACTGGAATGCAAAAAAAAAATTCCAAATTGTAGGTATTAGTGTAATTCTTACTTTGTCTTATTTATAATCTAAGATACTGTTAGGCTGAGTTAATTTGGGAAAAAAAAGGATATAAAATAAATTAATGGAGATCAGTATATAAATGACATCAAAATTTTTTTTGTCTTTACCCATCTGTTAGCTTTTTTGTCTTCTAATTGTAGTTAACCATATTTTACCTGCTTATTAGTACGGCTTGGGCCTAGTCTGGTGGGTAAACCCCAGGTTACCTCTATAACTTTTGATTTGGTCTGATTTCTTCTGGCTACTACTATGTATTTTTGTGCTGATTTATAAAAGTAATCATAACGCATAATACGTATTGTTATAAAATCACACTAAATCAGGTTTAAAGAACCAACTAAATTAATGTAAGATTAAAAGCATTTCTTGATATTTTGTATCACGTAGCAGATTGCTTGCAGTAATAGAAGTGAAATGTCGTTGACATAATAAAAGTCCAGTGTACCTTGAAGGATCTGCCAGATTTTTTCTTTTTTAAAGATTTTATTTATTTGAGAAAGATTGAGCCAGAGAGAGAACACAAGCAGGGAGAACACAAGAGGGAGAGGGAGAGGCAGACTCCCTGCTGAAGAGGGAGCCCAACATGGGACTCAATCTGGGGACTCCAGGATCATGACCTGAGCCGAAGGCAGACACTTAAACAACTGAGACACCCAGGCACCCTGTGCAAAAATGTTTTGAATACAGCTAATAGAATCATAGAATTTCAATGGCAGAAGGAACCTTAGAGACACTCTAAATCTAAATAATTCCTTTTATTTTATAAAAATTAAGATATAGGTCTCTTGCCCAGTGTTCTATATAGGTTTATTTGTGACAGAGCTGTGACAAACCCCAGATTTATTTCTTCTGTATTCTTTTGATTGTAATACAGTTAGTTGCCTTTTAGAGCTAAAGCCCTTATTCATTCTGCCTTCAATGAGCAGTGTGGCAACTCTCAAAGAATATGTTATGTACCTTTTGGTATTCAAATCTTTTAATTAAATAATTTGAAAACTCTGAATTAAGTGAAACTATTTTAATTGGTTTGTTTCATGATGTTTCTTATTGCAATTTGTTGTAGCTTAAAACAGAATTTGACAAATTGTTTGAAGATTTAAAAGAAGATGATAAAACTCATGAAATGGAACCAGCCGAGGTACTGAGCCAATATTTTCTATTTATTTAACTTTCAAAAAAAGAGCATGCACATGTGCGAGTGGGGGGAAAGGACAGAGGGAGAGAGAGAATCTCAAGCAGACTGAGTGCTGAGCCTAATGCTGGGCTTGATCCCACAACTCTGAGATCATGACCTGAGCTGAAATCAAGAGTTAGACACTTAATTGGCTGAGCCAGCCAGGTGCCCCCAATATTTTCTATTTAAAACTATTTGGAATTTTAAAATATGCTGTTAATATGTATAGTTTTTAGCACAAGATCCAAGTGTTTTCCAGAATCTGCATGGAGAAAAAAGACTGGTTTTATTTAACTATTTAAGACATTTATTTTATTTTATAGGCTATTGAAACACCATTGCTTCCACATCAAAAACAAGCTCTAGCTTGGATGGTTTCACGGGAAAACAGTAAAGACCTTCCACCATTTTGGGAACAGCGAAATGATTTATACTATAACACGATAACAAATTTTTCTGAGAAGGACCGACCAGAAAATGTCCATGGAGGAATTTTAGCTGATGATATGGGTTTGGTAATTTTTTTTTTCTTGAGTTAATAAAATTTTATTTTGTAATTATGATTTTATAGAAAGTAATTTTGAAGTAGAGATAGAAATATATTGGTGCCAGTGTGAGACTAGATTTTACTTTAAGTATAGAACAGTTTTGTCTATGTCTTTCACTTAAAATGAGGCTTTGTTTTTTGTTCTGATTTGGTTAAGGTACCCTTAAATTAACTAGCAATAATGTATAAACAAGTGTTTCTCGATTTTCTTTTGAAATTCAAGGTGGTTTATCTTTCATGGATTTTATTTTAAAAAAGAGGAAGATAACAGTGTTACATGAAATTGTTTATGTTCTATCACGATATTGTGATATATAGTGTTAAATACGCATTTATGATTTTTACACCAGCAGTTTTTATTCTGTTTTTTCTCAGTAACCCTTATACTCTTAGAAATTTTTGATGATCCCAAAACATTTTTTGTTTGTGGGTTATATCAATATTTATGGTATTAGATGTTAAAAAATTTTAAGTCATTAATTTAAAAATAATAGTTAATAAACTCATTACTTGTTATACATGTTTTTAAATGAAAAGGGACTATTCAAAAAAGTAATTTTGATAAGAATGGCATTGTTTTACATTCTTGCAAATCTCTCTCTATTTTAAATATTTTATTTATTTATTCATGAGAGACAGAGAGAGAGAGGCAGAGACACAGGCAGAGGGAGAAGCAGGCTCCATGCAGCTAGCCCGATGCGGGACTTGATCCCGGGTCTCCAGGATCACGCCCTGGGCCGAAAGCAGGTGCTAAACTGCTGAGCCACCCAGGGATCTCCTGCAAATCTCTTTAATGTTTGGCCTCAGAGATGAATTCTGGGTTCTCATAACTGCTTTTTTTTGAGTCTTGTGATATATGTACATAAAGATTAGACCTCACAGGTATGTAGTTGTGAAATATGAAGAGTATTTTAATGGTCTTTTTAGATAACTATATTATAATTCTTTGATACAGCAACAAAATTAAGCATGTATTAGTTTATTGAAGGCTAACAGTTATAATGGGGAGCTTAAAATGGTATCCGTGATCTTTCTGTACTCTTTTGGATTAAAACCCATTGGTATAACTTGCACATTGAATGGATATTGTGCTAATGCGCGATTTTATACAGACATTGCTTATTTGGAAAATATTGGTTCATTGAGTTAGTTACATATATCTGCCAGATGTTGACACGTTTCACTATATAGTATCAAAAGTTCTTTTTTTGGGGGGTATTACTGCTGATCTTATTAGAAAGGCATTGACATTTTGGGAAACTGCTGTGCTCATGGTGTTAGATACAAGTTTTCCAGCATTCTAATTTTTTGCTTGAAGGTTCAGATTTTATAATTTACAACCAATCTGTCAGTTATTTCTCCTTGAAGATAGCCATACTTTGTTCTGTCACTCAGTCATAAATAACTGATTGTTGGTCATTCTTTCAAGTAAAAATAGTGATGCATGAAACAATGATGATGCATGGTAATGTATAGTAGCTAGTTGAACTTGTAACCTCAGCCTCACAAGTACTTTTTCTCTAGATAATCCTCATATTTTGGTGTACAATGAAAGTATGTGTGCTGCCCATCTTGTAGTACTGCTTCATCAAGAGTATTCTTTTAGAACATTCTTAAAACTAGCTTTTTTTTTTTTTTTGCCATGTGAGTATGTGGCAGCCAAAAAAAAATAATGAACACTAGTACCATGTAGTGCCAGCTCCTTTGTTTCATGTTAAGGTACCAGCAGTTTTACCCACAATTCCCTTTTGTGGCATTACTACAGATATCAACACAAATAAGGTCTTAGCAGTATTGTGAAAATAAATTTGCATATACTCCTGAGAGGGTCCTGGGAAACTCTAGCACCTGTGGGCTACACTTAGAAACTGCTGCCTTGACTGTTTTAAAATTGCCAGAGAGTTATTCTGTGTTGCTGATTGTAAATTCAGCTATGGAAAGTAATGAAAAATTACGTTTCTATTTAAGAAAACTGCACAAGAAATATATCCTGTATGCTTTATTGATTAAGTTATATCTAAGTCTTACAGTGATCTTTAAATGAAATTTAATAATAACATGATTATCTCATGTGGATGCCGAATTATTAATCATTTTAAATTAGCTCTGATCTGCATGGCAAGCAAATAGTTGTAGTTTCATAATGAAGTTATTAGTTTAGAGTTAAATCTTAATAACTGCGGTCTTTCAGGAGAATGACAATTCTCAGGGATGCTTATAGTATTTTATGGAGTAAACCATTTAATAATTTTTAGTAATAGTGTGGGAAAGCATTTCTTAATATTTTTATTAATACATAGATTATTTAATACAATAGTATGCTTCTGTGGCCTTGAATGCTCTATGATATTTGCTCACTTGATTTTAAAATTGGTTTTGAAATGTTCTCTGGTCAATTGGGTTTCAGAATCTGACCATTTGTCTTTTAAAATACTTTAAAGGGCAAAACTCTGACAGCCATTGCAGTAATTCTTACCAACTTCCATGATGGCAAACCTCTTCCTGTTGAAAGAATTAAAAAAAATCAAATGAAGAAGGTAAAGTATTAGTGTGTTTTCTCTGAAGTCTCTGGTTCATTATAAAACCTTTTAATTTTGTCATTAAAAAATAATTTGCCAAAATATTGATAGTATGCAATGTTTTCAGAGAATTGATGAATGGCCTCTCTTATGTGTTGCTAAGAGCGAAAGTGGGGTACTACATTATTGAGGGTAATAATCTTAAAAGCGTTTATAATCTGTGACTCAGTATTGCCATTTCAGAGAGACTGTCTAAAGAAGTCATGAGAGGGGCACCTGGGTGGCTCAGTGGTTTAGCGTCTGACTCTTGATTTTAGCTTAGGTCTTTTTTTTTTTTTTTAAATTATTTATTTATGATAGTCACATACAGAGAGAGAGAGAGGCAGAGACATAGGCAGAGGGAGAAGCAGGCTCCATGCACCAGGAGCCCGACGTGGGATTCGATCCCAGGTCTCTAGGATTGCGCCCTGGGCTAAAGGCAGGCGCCAAACCGCTGCGCCACCCAGGGATCCCTAGCTTAGGTCTTGATCTCAGAGTTCTGAGTACAAGCCCACCGCTGGGCTCCACACTGGGTAGGGAGCCTACTTGAAAAAATATATTTGTTTAAAAAAACAAAGAGAAAGAAAAAGAGATACAGAGAGAAAATGAGACAGAAAGAAAGTTATCAGAAATACATTTTTTCCAGAGATAAAATTACAAACTTTTTCTCCACATTATTTAAAGGCAGAAAAGAAACTCCTCTCAATAAGGTAAAAGCAATGAAGAAAAAAGGTAACAGTAATGTTATTATATAGCCTTAAAATTGAATATTTTGCAACTACAAAATCCTATTTTTGAAGAATATTTATTTTTATATTTTTTAGTTAAAAAGAAAAAAAAAGGCCAGGGATACATTTGTGAATGGAGTTGAGTCCTCATTTTGGAAAGGCATATTTATGTATGTCTGAATGTAGTCATACATGCATACACGGTGATAATTATGCCCTAGTAATGATGACATTATACCTAATTTGTATGTATTTTTACATATGGCATATAAATATAATATACTTGATTTCTAGGAATTAAAAGTGAATTCATTTTATGGGAAAAATAAATGGTATTAGAATGAAATAATTTTCATTTTCAGCTGAATTTTCAAAGAACTTAAAGTAGGAAATAACTGAACAAAAGGCATATGCAAAATACCTTTTTTTTGGACTTTTCTGTACTGCTGTTCTCATTTTTTAGTTTTCAAAGGTTGCATATCAGTTTACTGCCACTGCTTATTGAGAGTCTGTTTTATTAATTTTTGCATCTTAGTTGCATTTCCTTATTTGTACTATTTTTTTTTAAGATTATTTATTTATTTATTCATGAGAGACACAGAAAGAGATAGAGGCAGAGACAAAGGCAGAGGGAGAAGCAGGCTCCATGGGAGCCGGATGTGAGATCTGATCCCTGGACTCTGGGATCATGCCCTGAGCTGAAGGCAAATGCTCAACCACTGAGCCACCCAGGCATCCCTCCTTTGTACTTTAACTTAACTGAGCTTAACTTATTAGATGTCTGAGATTCAGTTCCTAACCATGAGTAGTTTGATGCTTTACATCCTGTTCTTCCTACATTTTTTTTTTTTAAGATTTTGTTTATTTATTCATGGCAGAGAGAGAGGCAGAGACACAGGCAGAGGGAGAAGCAGGTTCCACGCAAAGAGCCCGATGTGGGACTCAGTCCTGGAACTCTGGGATCACGCCCTGAGCGGGAGGCAGACCGCTCAACCACTGAGCCACTCCAGGCATCCCCTATATTTTGTTATTAAAATGGAAGAATATCACCTAAGACTATTTCTAGCTTCAGTAGCAACTATCAGTTTAAAGAATTATCTATTATCTGTAAGGCTTTCCCTCCCCCCACACCCCCCCAGCCCCAAAATCAGCAATGCTTTTAAGGTGTTACATAGTAGGAAGGTGTTAGTATGTATCTAGTTTGTCACATTTTTGAAATTGAGGCTGAAAATGTGATTTCCAGCTAAGAACTTATTGCAACAAAAATATTACACTGTTTAGATTAGTTACTCTAAGCTTACAGAGTGAAATGTCATTGATTTAAGTTCCATTAGCGTGTAATATGACTTGCTAGATTGGACTCTGTAGGTTTATTTTTGAACTCTGAAGAAAAAACATGCTAAGCAAAGTTACTTAATACAAAAGAGTAATGTAATGGACATCCTTTATATGTGGATAAATAGGTTTTATTTGCATGTTATTTAATATAAATGGTCGTACCAGTTATTGAAGAAGACTGGGTAGGACATTTGATGGAAAACATTTTGAATATCAGTTTCTTGTACTGAATATTGTGTATAAGTGATGAATCACTTAAATTCTATACCTGAAACCAATATTTATACTCTATGTTAACTAACTGAAAACCTGGAAAAAAAATAAAATCATTTGCCTAACTTGTAAAAAAAAAAAAAAAAAAAAGGAAAGAATGGTGTAATACTACTATGAAAAGATGGTAGCTTTGAACCATAATGTATCAAATATTTAATAATAGCTATGCAATCTTAAATAATGTAAATACTTGTCAGTGGCTAAAATAAAATATCCTGAGCTCTGAAAAAAAAAATACAAATAAAACTTAATTTTCTACAGTAACCCTTCTAGTTACATATTTTTAGATATGTTACATTTAAAATTTTCAACTTATTTAGACTCCTACCATTAGAAGGAGATGGATTGTTTCACCTATGTTTTTAGTAAAACTTAACTGGTAGGGTTTTGTAGGATGTTTCAAATTGTATTTTTTTAGTACTAAAATCAAATTGTCCTATCCCAATCTCAGCAAAAATTGCTTTGTCCTCTTGTAGTATGACTAAATCACTTACCTTTCTTTTTTATTGGGAAGAATTAAATTCAACCCAATTGGCATTTGTTATTCATATCTACAGAATCAAGTTAATTAAAGATTAGAGGAATCCTTCCCTATTAGACTCATTTAAAAATATTTTTACAAAAACGTAAAATTTTACTTTTATACAAGTTTAGGTATTCATGTATACATTGATGCATTTTGAAACAAAGGGATATACATAAAGGGAAAAAAGAAGTCAGGATTGGCAAGAAAATCCCCAATAGAGTATGATAAGTACCCTGGAACCTGTACTATTACCCTGAGAATTTTGGAGAACAAGGATGACACTGGCAGCCTCATTAAAGAGAAGTTATTTACTGAAATAGGGACTCTTGGTTTAAAAGTTTATGGTGAAGTAAATTCCAATTCATGTTCAGTGTTTCTTTCAGTAATGAATATGCCATTTATAATTGAGTTTTGCTATTTGTATTCCTTTTGAACAGATAAAGATCGACTAGTTTTCTCTTTTGAACTCCCTGTGAAAAAAATTTTTAATCTATTTTTTCCTCTTCACTTAATGCACCTTCCCCCATTGCTCCAGAATGGGGGTACTAATCTAAGTAATCTTTTTTATGTAAAGTAAAGCAATATAAAGGATGCATTTTAAGTTTATTTAAAACTGACAACAGTGCTGTGTAAGAAATATGCCTTTTCATCCAGGAGTGTAATGTTAACGATCAATCTATGAAACTTGGAGGAAACAATGCCAGTGAAAAGGCAGATGGACTAATCAAAGGTAAAGTTTACTTTTCAACATGACCCCATATTTGATTTAAATTTTTCCAGTTTGATGATGTAATTCAAATTCTGGCTTTGTAATATATTTTAAGACCTCTCTTTTCTAAGGATCTCATAAGAACTGGTAGGAAAAATTTCATCAAGTAGGTCATGATGGAATTGGGTGGTTCTACACCAGTCAGAAAAGCTGAGGAAGAACATTTTTGGTTGAGAAAAAAGTTTACAAAAGGAAAGTAAAAACAAAACAATAGCAACATAAAGGATATTTTGTTCTGGGACCTCAGCGTAGTTTATGGTAATTGTAATGTGCGTGGACAACAGCAGATAAGGGTGGAAGGTAGGTTAGAGCCAAATTCTGAAGTTAGAGGAGAAATGAAAAGAGGTATCTGGATTTAGCGATTATATAGCTGATTTAGCAGTTAATGACCTTCACTAAATTAATTTTTGAGAATTAGAGCAGAGCAAAACTGAAAATATTTTAAGATAAGAATAGCAAGTCAAGAATTGGAAATAACAGTTGTGTGCTATTATGTATTTTGCTAAGTGTGAGATAGAAATAGAAGAATAGGTGGAGATAAAGGCAGAATTGAGGGGCTTTTTGCAGGGGGTGAGGAACATTAAGAAATCCATGGGTTGGAAGAGATTTTAGGTACAATGGAGAGAACTTGTAGGCCTTAGTGGGGGCAATGAGATCAAGAGAAAAGATAGGTGAGTTAGCATCAGAAGCAAAGGAAGTAAAGTTAATGGAAAATATAAATAGTTGAAGGGAAAAAAAGGTAGGAAAAATGGGAGTTTATAGAAGATGCATTCAATTTTCTTTGTGAAGTGAAGTAGATCATCATCTGGGAGTCAGAGGAGTTAAGAATCTAGGCAAAGGATGAGTATAGAATAGACCTTTGTGGTAAGTGGGCAGAGAGGACCTGGCTAATTGAAAGAACAAGAATGAAGAGACTAAGAAAGTTGAACTATTAAGTTGGAAAACCAAGGTTTTAAGGAGGATATTACTAGTCAAGATAATTTACTGATACTCTGTGTATTTGTCCTCTTTTTTTGAAATGAAAGGATCTAGATGTAGTGGAGAACCCAGTATTTCAGATGTCAAGGGAAAGAAAAAGTATACCAAATCAGAATTGTCTAGCACCCGCCCCAAAAGGTAAACTCTGTTAAGATTGATTGTATGTAATGTTTGTTTAAACTCTCTCCATTTTCTCATATGTAGGAAAGAGATATGACCATTTTATTTCAGTTATAAAGTTCTTTCAAATTCTTTGTTATTTGAAATTGCCAAAATCACTGAGTTAGGCAAGTAGGTGTTCTTATTTTATAGTTGAAGAAAAGTACCGTTAATCTATAAAAGAAGTGAATTAGTAGTGTTTAATAATCACTTACCTTTTTCCACTTTTTCTATTTCTTTCACATAGGAACTAATATCTAGCTCCCAAGTTTTTTGTTTTTGTTGATTTTTAGAAGAGTTTTCTTTATATTTTTGAAGAGATGAAAACTGACACCTATTAAATGATTTGATAGAAGCACTCTTTGCCCATCTCAGTGCTTTTGTCATTTTACCTTTAGAAATAAGACGTGAAGAAGTTTTTTATGGAAAGTATTATATTGTATACTAGAGGGAGAATTTGTTTATATATATATATATATATATATATATATATTTATTTATTTATTATTTATGATAGAGAGAGAGAGGCAGAGACACAGGAGGAGGGAGAAGCAGGCTCCATGCCAGGAGCCTGACGTGGGACTTGATCCCCGGACTCCAGGATCACACCCTGGGCCAAAGGCAGGTGCTAAACCACTGAGCCATCCAGGGATCGCCTAGAGGGAGAATTTGAATAAAATATATAATGCTCCTCTGATCTTAACTTGAATCTGTAACCTTATAAATTTCATTTACCTGCAGAAGAAGGTCTAAATACTTGATTTTTTTGTTGTATTGTCTACCATAATATATGCAGATGTGATCTCAAATCTGAGTCTCTGTTAGCTAGTCCAATAAAGATCTCAAAAGTAAGACTTTGCTAATTGTTCTCTATTATTAATGCTTATCTAAACTGAGCATAAAACCAGGACTCTTCAGTTTCTCATCTAGATCTCCAATCTTACAACTGAAGTAACCATGAATTGAGAAATAGCACTGCACTGTTAGGTTGACCAGATAAGATTTAAAGGATGTGGAAATAATAATGAGGATGTGGGAAAAACTAATAACCAACACATATATGATAGTTAATTACATGTATGTTTACTGTGCAACAGGCATTATTTTAGGGGCTTTGAATGTAGTAACTTATTTTATCCTATGAAGTGAATTGTATTTTTATTTTTATTCCTGTTTTCCAAATGAGGAAACTGAAGCAGAGAAGAATATTAAGTGAGTTGCCTGAAGCCACATAGCAAATAAGTAGTGGAATGGGAATTTGAATCTAGGTAGCCTGACGAGGCAGTCCATTATTTTTAGGTGCTTCACCACTGAAATGTACTGTTCCTACACAAAATACATAAGATTTTTCATTGTGAGCAAATTATATTTTTTCTCTTAGCTGCTCATTTCATTATACTAAAAGTATTTTCTTTGATAAGAGTTGTTTCTTTTTTAGTTCAGTTTTATATAGGTGTTTTGTTTGAATGGCCAAATATTAAACACCGTATTAAAATGATTATTAAGATGGTTAACTTTTTCAAATTTAATAAATAGTGGTACTGTATTTTGTATAGTAAATGCATCTGCTTATAAAGCAGAATTTATTTAGCTAATTTTACTTTCATTTGGCAAATTTTTCTTTAATTTTTTTTCAAAAAACAGGCAACACAAACATTTGTGCTACGTGTATTAAACCTATATTTTCATATCCCATTTTGTTTCATTTTGATAAAAAATTTTTGTATACTTTATTTTAGAAGAAAAACTGCTGTCCAGTACAATGAAAGCAGTGATTCAGAGGAAAATGAAACAAGTGAATTGCCACAGAAAATGAAAGGTAATGTGAAATGAATTTGATTTGATAATGTGTCTTATATTCTAATTTCCTAGTGTGACCATGTTTGTACTTGGTTTTGTTGTAGGCAAACTAAAGAATGTACAGTCTGAGACTAAAAGAGTAAAAGGTATGTATATAAATCTAGTATCCATAATCTACACTTAAAGATTATTACAATAAAACCCCATAGTTTTTTTATATCTCTCTAGCTTAGAATTCTTTAGTAATAGGTCTTAAACTTGTCTGCTGTCTACATTTGAACTACACATGGAGCTAATCAAGGGTGGTAAATGAATGAGGCAAATTGAAAGATTAGTTTCAAATTAAAAGAAATATTTAAACTAAACAAAGTAATTTTTACTACTTTATAAAATGACTTCAGTAAAACCTTATTTGCGTATGTTTAAATTAAAATTTTACAAAAGTTGGGTAGGAGTGCCTTCTTGGTAATATTGTTTGCATTACCATACAGATGTAAAAACAACAGTGAGGATCATTACTTTTTCCTTTATCTTTAAATTATATAACCCTTTATTTTTTTTCTTGTAAATTGGATCATATTGTATTTTTAATTATTTGAGAAATTGTATTCCATTTGAAAAATAACGCATTATCACCAGCTTATCTAAATATTTGTCAGACTCCTCATTAGAAGTCAAATACCTGTTTCCTTGAAAATATTCTTCTGTAGGAAAGCTGAGTTCCCTTGCATATGGCTGCTCCTACTGTCATATCTTTTCCTCTAGAGAAGTAATACTTTATGACAAGTGACTACATTCCTTCTTTGAGCTGGAATAATATGCTTATTAGTGTCAGGCAGATATTGGTCACTAGATATTTTGTTTTTATTTAATAATCTAAGCTCTTTAAAATCTAGAGTATGGAAGTATTTTTATTTCCTATCTTCAGGTGGTACCTGCATTTAATAAGCACAAGAGAAAATTAGTTTTTAAATATCTTAATGATTCTGTGGTTTTTACTTCAGCAGGATCTTCTAAAGTTAAAGAAGATTCAGAGTTTGCATGTGCACTTATTTCATCTACCCCTGCAACAAAAAGGAGAATGTTGAAAAAGGGTCAGTAAATCTTCATGGTTTTTTTTTGTTTTTTGTTTTGTTTTGTTTTTTAGCTGTTGTTTTTCAATGTAAAAAATTTTTAATGACAAAAGTTATGAGAACATGGTACAAGAAGTTCAGAAGGTAGAAGAAATAAAAAGATAAAACCCATTTTCCTTGGAAGTGCATGTTGATGTGTTCTTCTAGAACCTTTTCTTATTCTATTTATTTTAATTAGGTCAAAAATATGATGGAAAGAGGTCCTTTACTCATCTGAGTAGCAGAATTGTTTTTTTCTAGTGAAGGCCTAGAATAATCGATAGCTCTTTAAAACCTAATTTCATTTTAGTTTATTTAAATTATAATAATGATTCAGTTCTTGGTATGAGTAGAATTTGTTTTTCACTTATGAATGTTAGTGAGCTTTATTATAATTTTATATTTTGTAGTTAATAGGAAAACATTGCATGACAGTCTAAATATGTGAGAAGGGAAGAGGTTGAATTCTAGGGTTACGGAGGTCTGGGATAGGTTATTGTATCTTTGTACCTTAGTCTCCTATATTTTACGTGTTGCGGATAATAACAGACAAAAGTTTGTTTTCATGGAGCTTATGTCTAATGATGGGGAAACCTAAACAAATGAACACGTAATTTTAAACATTAAGCATTGTGAGTAAAATAAAGGAGGATAATGAAATCAAAATTGTTGAAAGGGACCTGTTTAAGGAGGTGATATTTGACCCAACACAGAATGATGAAAAAGAGCCAACTTGTGGCCTAAGAATCAGACAATTAATAGAATTTTAGTATATGTGCTGCCGAAGCAAGCACTAGTAGAATTGAAAATATAGGCATTTTATTTTTTATTTTTTATTTTTTTTAAATTTTTATTTATTTATTTATGATAGTCACACACAGAGAGAGAGAGGCAGAGACACAGGCAGAGGGAGAAGCAGGCTCCATGCACCGGGAGCCCGATGTGGGATTCGATCCCGGGTCTCCAGGATCGCGCCCCGGGCCAAAGGCAGGCGCCAAACCGCTGCGCCACCCAGGGATCCCCAAAATATAGGCATTTTAAATAGAATACTTGACCCAAATTTTAGAAATTTTAAGAAAGGTGGAATTTTCTGTTGAGATAGAATTAGAATTTTGATAGAATTAAGTTCACACACAGAAAGTTGTTCTTGCAGGCACATAGCCATTATAGAAGAAACTTTAAAAAAAAAATCATAGCTGTGAAAAAAAATAAGCACATTTCTGGAAGAAAAGAGAATAGAAACAATCAGTGAATGGAGACAGAACTGATAGTGCTCTCTTAAATAAGACATAAAAGTCAGAAGGAAAAGATTGATGAAATTCTACTACATTTTAAATTACTGTGCATCAAAGTGTACTGTAAATAAGGTGAAAAATGTTAAGACTGAAGAAGGTATTTCTGGTAAGTGTAACTTACAAAGGATCAGTGTTTGGAATGTGTAAAAGAAATCTCTACAAATCTATTGACAAAAGACAAACTAGTAGGAGAGTGGCCACTAAGAATACAAATGTGCATTCTAAAGAAAGAAAACAAATAACCAATAAACATAGGGAAAGATGTGCAGATTCAGTCATTGGGGAAATAAAGGAACAGAGAGATACCATTTTACCTGTTACATTTATAAACATTTAAAAATCTCATAGTGGGCAGTCCTGGGTGGCTCAGCGATTTAGTGCCTGCTTTTAGCCCAAGGCATGATCTGGAGACCCGGGATTGAGTCCCACATCGGGCTCCCTGCATGGCGCCTGCTTCTTCTCCCTCTGCCTCTCTCTCTGTGTCTCTCATGAATAAATAAAATCTTTAAAAATAAAAATAAAAATCTCATAGTGCCACATATAGGCAAAGTCGTAAAATAACAAGAACTCTGATGTGGTATGGATGAGAATATAAATTACCATAGTGAGTAACTGAGCCAAATATAATGAAGATAGATATATCATTGAGGTATGTAGAAGGACCCATGAAAAAATAACGTAAATACTGTCCAGCAGGGGAATGGAAAATAAAATTGTAGCGTGTCCTTTCACAGGCTACTTGAGTCTCCTTGTAGCATGGCAGTTGGCTTCCTTCAAAGGGAGTAATCAGAGAGAGAGTAGGAGAGAGTACCTAAGACAGAAACTGCATCTTTTCTAACTTAATCTCTGGGGTGATATACCCCCACTTTTGCCATATACTATTTGTCACCCTGTTAGAGTGGGAGGAGACTGTATGAGGTTGTGACTGTCAGAAAGTGGGTATCATTGGGGGCCATCTTGGAGTCTAGTTACAACAGTAACTATAGTACAGATTCCAAAAACTGCATAAAACAAATGTTACCTTGATGAATAACTGAAGAACTTAAGTACGTATCAGGAGATATTCCAGACTTTTTCTCTCAATCACAATTGTCTATCTCCCCCCCCCCCGTAAGTAATCACTGGATTTTTATTAGTTTAAAGTTACAAGGTAAAATCCACTTCCTGTTAACTTCATCATGGCTGGAAACAAATTTGCTTCATTTTAATTCTTTCTAATTTCTCTTCATAGAGGCACATTTTGTCATCTCTTTATTGACTTCATATATATGAGAAGAAAACTTAAAGATGTTTCAACTGATTGATTCTTTCAGGAGCATCTGCAGTGGAGGGTTCAAAGAAAACTGATAGTGAAGACAGACCAAGGACAACACTGATCATCTGTCCACTTTCTGTGTTAAGCAACTGGATTGTAAGTCTTCACAGCCTTTTAAAAATGTTACATAATTTATGTTTTAGTCTTGTATGATTAAAAAGTATTATGTTAGAGTCATTCATTGGGAAAGATGTGCTAGGTCAGCCCTTTATGTCTAAGTTAAAATAATTGTTAGGTGAATTGGGGTTTTATTTGCTGAATTGAAGTAATTCTTCTTTGGAGATTTATAGTAGAGAAAGAAAACCTAATTAAATGTTACAAGATGAGGTTTGTACTTCTTCCTCTGTCATTTCTGTCCCACAAGGTAGGAGAGGTATATAATTTAAGACTCTGCTATATTTATGAACTATTGGAGACTCTTTTCTAGGAACTACCCTAACTTCTCTGTTTTATTTAACAACTTGTAGCATTTAGTGAGCTCCTGTGTGTTCAGTTTTTCCCTAAGCTCTTTCCATAGTTTTCTTCATTTAGCCCTCACAAATACTATTCTCACTTTTCTGATGATCAGTTTGAAACACACAGAAATTAAATAACTGAGTAAAGATTGTTCAGCTAATAAATGATGGAGCTAGGATACAGTCTCCCAACATTCTGATTCTTGAGCCTGTGCTTTTAATTTTAAGGCTACCCACCAGAAAATTTTGTCTTTTTTTTTTCTTCCAGATTGCTTTTCTATTCTAAAACATTATACTGGAATGGAACCTCTTTATATGTTATTTGTAAGGAGCAGCTTTGGTTATGTTTCTTTGCCAGTTTGAGCTTCAGGCTGCATGTTATAATGAAATAATGACTCTATTGGAAGCATTGTGAACATAAAAGCCACTGGATGTGAACTCTATTCTTGCCATGTCCAAGGTTATTTGCATCTCTCCTGACCTTTCCTCCTCTAATCTCACTTTTCCTCCTCTAATCTCAGAGGTGGAAGAGGTCCTAGTTTTTGTAAGACCATACCTTAGTCTGTACATTGGATTCCATTTCTTCCCATCTCTGCATTTTATCTGTTGTTTTTCTCTGCCTGGTTATTTAGTCTCTTCCTACTGGCTTTTCCATGAAACATACTCAGACTTTTTTTTTTTTTTTTAAGATTTTATTTATTTATTAGAGACACAGAGAGAGAGATTGAGAGAGAGAGAGGCAGAAACACAGGCAGAGGGAGGAGCAGGCTCCATGCAGGGAGTCTGACATGGGACTCGATCCCGGGTCTCCAGGATTACACCCCGGGCCGAAGGCAGGCGCTAAACCACTGAGCCACCGGGGCTGCCCATACTCAGACCTTTTTTATTTTTTAAATACTTCCTCTTGATTTTGTTTTTAAGTTGTTATTCTTATCCTCTCCTTCACTGTTATACTCCTGGGGTTTAATTTCCACTGTGTGCTTTTATTTACTAATTCCTTAACTTGTAATCTGGCTTCTGCCACTTACTATCTAAATTACTTTGGAAAAGAGTCTTTATTGTCTAATTGTCAAATTCTGTGCCTCTTTACTTTCTTCTTGACTTTTATGTACTCTTGCCTTTATTGATTCTTCTCTTTTTAAGTTTTTGGTATATATGTTTTTTTAAAAATTAAACCCTCTTCTGATTTTTTCTTCTTAGTACCAAAGGAGGTTTAATTCTATATTAATGCTAAATATTAATGCTCTTTTTTTTATTCCAACAAAAGTATTCTGTTTTGAGATGCAATGCATTTTGGGAAGGCCAGTACATGGGTACTAGAAGGACTGTTTCGGAGTGAGGTTTACAAGTATTATCGGGGCTATAAATAGAACTGTGATTCTTTAAGAGCTTGCTTGGGGATATATATTTTAAAAATGGGTGATCAGCATTTCATTATAATTTTGTATTTGGAAAACAAAATTTTTTTTTAATTTTTATTTATTTATGATAGTCACACACACACACACACACACACACACACACACACAGAGAGAGAGAGAGAGAGAGGTAGAGACATAGGCAGAGGGAGAAGCAGGCTCCATGCACCGGGAGCCCGACGTGGGATTCGATCCCGGGTCTCCAGGATCATGCCCTGGGCCAAAGGCAGGCGCCAAACCGCTGCGCCACCCAGGGATCCCCAAAATTTTTGATAATAGAAACTTCGTAGAGCAAGCCCTGGCAGTCTTGCCTAATGAGATTATGGGAAAAACTGATTTTTAAAGGAATGAGGGAGCATATATGGATTGAGCATATATGGATTCCTGGTCAAGAATTAGAATTTTGTGGGGTGCCTCGTGGCTCAGTTGGTTAAGCTTCTGGGTTGAGGTCAGGTCATGATCCTGGAGTTCTGGATTGAGCCCAGTTAAGTCAGATACTTCTGACTGAGCCACCGAGGCGCCCCATTTCTTTCTCATTTTATTTTTTTTATTTATTTATTTATTTTTTTAAATTTATTTATTTATTTATGATAGTCACAGAGAGAGAGGGAGAGGCAGAGACACAGGCAGAGGGAGAAGCAGGCTCCATGCACCGGGAGCCCGACGTGGGATTCGATCCCGGGTCTCCAGGATCGCGCCCTGGGCCAAAGGCAGGCGCCAAACCGCTGCGCCACCCAGGGATCCCTCTTTCTCATTTTATACCCACTTTTCCCTTCTTTTTTTAAAATCCCCCCCCTTTTTAAAAAAACTTCCTTGTGTCTTTAACACAGTTCTTTTTAGGCACTCACTTTAAGTATCAGAAGCTTGTCTACTCCCTTTTTTTTCATATCCCATATTTAATTAGTCCTCAAGTCCCATCAGTCCCCTTTTCTTGGTATCTTTCTTTCATACCTGTCCTTCCCATTCTGATCTTCTGATACTTTAGGGCTTTATCATCTCTCACCTAAGAGATTCTCAGCTTTGTCTCCCTGGTATCCTTTGTTTTTATTTTATTTTTCTTTAAAGATTTTATTTATTTATTCATGAGACACAGAGAGAAGCAGAGACACAGGCAGAGGGAGAAGCAGGCTCCATGCAGGGAGTCCGAGGTGGGACTAGATCCTGGGACTCCAGGACCACATCCTGGGCTGAAGGCAGGTGCTAAATCGCTGAGCCACCCAGGGATCCCCTATCCTTTGTTTTTAAAATATAAAGATTTTATTTATTTATTTGAGAGAGAGCAAGTGCAGAAGCAGGGTGGGAGTGTGTGGGGGAGAGGGCCAGAAAGGGATGGAGGGACAGAGGAAGAAGGAGAAGCAGACTCCTCTGAGCAGGGAGCCAATGCAGGGCTTGATCCCAGGACCCCAGGATCATGAACTGAGCCTGAAGGCAGACACTTAACTCACTGAGCCACTCAGGTGCTCCTCTCTAGTATCTTTTTTTTTTTTTCCAATCTACTCATGATTTGTTTTTTCCTGTTCAAAATCTCTCAGATCTGTTGTTTTCGTGATTAAAAAAAAAAAAAAAACCCACAATGTCATGTGTTTTAAACAGATTGTGTCTTCAGAGAGGGCTGGGACCAGGGTTTTTTTTTGTTTGTTTGTTTGTTTTTTAGCTTTACTACTCTTCTGGTTGATAAAACCTGGCAAAATAGTAGGCTTGTGATAAATGAATGAAAGTGGATACTATGCTTGAATCTCTGCCTACATTCTTGAAAATATTGGTTGCTCTTTTACAGTTTAATTTTTATATGATGAAGTTTATTAACTGGAAACATTATCCTGTTAAAATATTAACATTTTTAAAAATTAATTATAATTTTCAAGGAATTTGGTTGTTTTCCTCCTAAAAATGAAGTGGCTGCTCATTGATAGGGCCAGGGAAAATTTATATAATGTATTATTATTACATATATGTCCATTTTCCTGACAATAAAACAATAATTAGTATTATTACTGTTATTTTAGTTTAGATTGTAGGAAACTTGATTTTCTGTAATTTTATTGGTTTGGCAGTACTTTTTTATATCAAACATGACACTAAAACCATTTATTATTTTAAATATTTCTAGTGTAGTTTTAGTAGTATGACAGTACTTTTTTTATATGAAACATGATACTAATCTATTTATTTTTTTTAATATTTCTAATTTTCTTCTAGGACCAGTTTGGACAACATATAAAATCAGATGTACACTTGAATTTTTATGTTTATTATGGTCCTGATCGTATAAGAGACCCAGCCTTGCTTTCAAAACAGGATATTGTTTTGACTACATACAACATTTTAACTCATGACTATGGAGTAAGTATGCTGAGACTTATATTTCAGAAGTTGAATTTGAGAAATAGGTTTCAGATTTCTAATGTGTTCTAAAATTCAGACTTCATATTCTTTCTGTCTTCCTAAATATTTCTTTCATCACAGTGTTAATCTGAAGCAGAATTAGCTCAGTGTATTGAATCAAAGTCTGAGTAGAGAGCTAGACTATGTAGGATTAAAAGCTAGCCCTGTTTATTTCCTAGCTGTGGTACTTTGAACAACATAGTTCACAGCCTTGATCCTTCAGTTTTCTCATCTGCAAAATAGGAGTAAATAATTCTTTATAAATTTTCGATTATTCAACAACTTAATGTATATAATGATTAAAGCAGTATCTACCACATAGTAAGTCTTGATATTAAAAATTAATAACTTATATTTACAAAATTACATGAAGTACTATTTTAATTCCCTGTGTTTTAATTCACATGAAACATTTATTTCAGACTAAAGGTGATAGTCCATTACATAGCATAAGGTGGCTCAGAGTGATTCTGGATGAAGGACATGCCATCCGAAATCCAAATGCTCAGCAGACAAAAGCTGTACTTGATTTAGAAGCAGAAAGAAGATGGGTATTAACAGGTAAAAGGGTTATACTTATTAAGTAAGTTTAGGTGAGGTAACTTTGTAAACTTCATGTGGGTATAAAGTTTGTTCCATATTTAATCATAGAAGTCATTGAATAAAATATTTTGATTTGTTTTTCATAGTTGCCCATGCTGTGGCAACATTTGAATTCTAGTCTGTTTATGGAACAATCACTAGACTTTTTTTTTAAACTTTGGAGATTCATCAGACACTATTTTTTTTTTTAAGATTTTAAAAATTTATTTGCTTGAAGGATAGAGTGCACAGAGGGAAAGGGAGAAGCAGTTCCCCACTGAGCAAGGAAACCTGATACAAGGCTCAAAGCAGGGCCTGATCCCAGGACTCTTGGATCATAACCTGAGCAGAAGACAGATGCTTAACTAACTGAGCCACCTACGTGTCCCTTGTTAGACACTTTAATTTTCCAACGAGAATCTTGATTTCTGTTTCTCGTCTTGAAGCCAAACCTGTTTCCTAATTGTGATACTTCTAGAATATGAGGAAAAGGATTTATTTTTTTCCTTCTTACTAATACTGCCGATTTATTTATAGATTTTATTTATTTGAGAGAGAGAGTGTGGGTGAGAAGGAGAGCATGAGCAGGGGGCCAGAGGTCGATGGACAAGCAGACTCGGGGCTCGATCCCAGGACCCCAGAATCATGAGCTGAGCCAAAGGCAGATGCTTAATTGAGCCACCCACGCGCCTTGTAATACAACTGACTTAAAATCAAGCTAATGGGGTAGCCTGGGTGGCTCAGTGGTTTAGCGCCGCCTTTGGCCCAGGGTATGATCCTGGAGACCCAGGATTGAGTCCCACATCCAGCTCCCTACATGGAACCTGCTTCTCCCTCTGCCTATGTCTCTGCCTCTCTCTCTCTTTCTCATGAATAAATAAGTAAAACCTTTAAAAAATAAAATAAAAGCAAGCTAATGTTCTTGGATAAGGAAAAGGTTGAATTTACCGGACCTGTGGTCTTTTGCTTTGTTAGTATGGCAAGTGACAGCTAAAAATTAGAGCAAAACTGTACTTTGAGATTACACATGTGTTTAACAAAGGACTGTAGTTACACCTTGATAAATAGTGGGTGTGCCTAGTTCAGAATGCCCATTTTCAACTGTTGTTTCCTCTGATTGGGTCAGATGGATTTTCTGAATGAATACACGATAGGGTTACAACAGTGTTCTGTTATTTTTAGGTACTCCGATTCAGAATTCTTTAAAGGACTTGTGGTCTCTTCTTTCCTTTTTAAAACTTAAACCATTTCTTGATAGAGAATGGTGGCATAGAACAATACAGCGTCCTGTCACAATGGGAGATGAAGGAGGACTTAGGTAAGCAATTTCGTGAAAACTGATTAATATTAGCAACTAATAACTATAAATAGCTTGAACCAGTTGCCCACTTCAGTTACTATATTTTAACTTCAATGTTGGCTTTCTTCTCCCAAAAGTGTTTATAGCTTTAATGCCTTTGACTCTCAAATTCTAGTGATTCTTGTTTGGGGAGAAAAGGATTTCTAACTACCACTAAAACATAATAAGCCTTCCCTTTCTTTGATTTTAGTCAAACTGAAAGGAAAGGGAGAGCTTTATGGTCTCTGTTGCTCTTGCCCCTGAAATCACCATTAATTGATGAAACAATGACAGAAAAAAACTATATGCTCTGAGGATACAAATATGCATTAAATTTTCACAACTTACCTTATATCACTTTATATAGTGGTAATTGAACAGTATGACATACACTGCTATCAGCAAGAGTTAAAGAAAATGGTTTCTCATGAAGATCGATAAAATTCAACTTGGTCATAGCCATTTCACAAGGTACTAGGCTAATATGTGATTTAACGTTTTTGCCTAGAACAGTGATTTTTGGAGTTTGGTACCCATTAGCAGGTTGTGAAATCATAATAAAGATGGTAGGTAGCATTACAAAAGGAAATGAAATAGTAGATTTAAGAAAATAGAGTGCATCACACATAGTATTGTTTTGTGAAAGGTTTCTGTTACACGTCTATGTGTTTATGTGTATATTATATATATATGTTTGTTGGATGGAGTAAAATGTGTTTCTTACTGTGGTTATAGTGGAGGAGGTTCAACAGCCACCAGCCTCATCTGCAAAACTGCTTGATTCTCAGAACCAATTATGTAAATTCTAATTTAAGAAATTGTATTTATATTTCAGTGTCGGGAAAAACCTTAATTGATGTGCCTTTTTTTTTTTTTTTAATACTGAGAAGGGAGTGTAAAGGTTGTAGAACCTAGAAGGTATTTCTCCCTCTTTTGAGTTGTTACATCATGTTTTAATCTTTTTGCCATTGTTACGTTGTAAAAATTACTGATTTTTGTACCTTGATTTTCATATTCCTGAAAAACCTTTTCGAAGGTAAAATCTTTCCTCATAGTTTTATGATTTTTAGTATAATATAATGCCTTCTACTTTGTGTTGGTACTTAAGAGTGTGAATGTTGAATATTGGATGATGTCGTTGACAGAAGAAGTAAAGGTAGTGACTAGAAGAACAAAAATGGGGAGAAGTAAGAAAAATACAGGATAAAAGAAGATTAAACTGTGACAGGTATTGAATTGAGGTCAAGGAATTCATTATTGTAACTATTGATAGAATTTATGTCTGATTATCAGTTTGGGTAAGACTCAAAAGATTTTTTTTTTTAAAAAACCTTTACTTAGGTTCTTAAATAGTAATATATTAAAATATTCTTTTTTGTCTTTGTTGAATCAACTTATATAGAAGTAAAAAGTTATGTAATTATTTGTATTATTTTGACTTAGGCGTTTGCAATCCCTGATTAAAAATATTACTCTTAGAAGAACAAAGACAAGCAAAATTAAAGGCAAACCTGTTTTGGAGTTACCAGAACGTAAAGTATTTATTCAGCACATTACACTTTCAGATGAAGAGAGAAAAATTTATCAGTCTGTGAAAAATGAAGGCAGAGCTACTATTGGAAGGTATGGAAAAAAGAAAGCCATTTTAGAAAATAATTTTTATTTTCTTTCCTATTTAACTGAATAATATTTCTTAGAAATGTTAGTAAAGTCTGAAGTATAAAGTTAATTTGCTTCTTTATTTAAATTCCTTTTTTACAAATTCGTATTTGAAGTAAATGAAATAGTATTATAATTTACCAAGTTAGTCCTTAAGTTAGGAAAAAATGAAAAGTATATGTGAAATGGCAAGTTCTGAGTACTAGTCAGAAGACTTTGCTCACTTCTATTCCTGGCTCTCTGTCATGGAAATTGATAAAAACATTGAGAGAAGTATACATATAAAGAGATAATAAACCTATTTAAGGACCAAAACCTTGGAAATGTTCACATTTAAGAAATAGGAAAGAGAAGTTATTGTAGAAGATTCTGTCAAGGGCAGAATTATGAAAAAAAGTAAAGAAAACTGTTGGAGAATCCCATGGAAGACCGCATAGTCAAGAAAGAGGTAATGGTCGGTAGTGTCATATAATGCAGACTTAGAAAAGCTGTTTAATTTGGTGATTCAGACGTTACTGGTGTAAACTCTTAACATAGTTTCACCAGGATAGTGAAGCGTGTACCAAATTGTAGGAATAAGGGAATTCTAAGGAAGTAGTAGCAGTAGGTAGGGTTAGGCCATTTTTCATGAAGTTTGTAAGAGGAAGATGGAAGTAAGACTGGTACATAGGATTGATAGTTGGTTGCTCTGTCAAGTTTTTGCATTTTATTTGGGTTAACTGCCTTGAGAAGAGAACATGGAAGAGACTATAGGTAGAGAAGAAAATAAAGCAAATTGATGAAGAAAAATGAAGCCTAGTAAGGGATAAAGAGTATTATCAGTGAAATAAGAGACAAGAGTATCTGCAGAGAAAGGTGGTGGGAAGTTGAGGAAGATAGCAGGATTTACAGCCATTATAATAAGTTGTAAGTTCTTAGAGTGGTAGATAGGCTTCACATAGTGTTGGATATATATAGAAGTCAATATGACTTACCAAACAACATGTGAAATCTGGGAATAGGAACTGATAAAGTAGGGTTATAAAGGGATCGGGGTTGGTAGAAAGTGAGAAATTCTAGTTCAAGCAAGGACATGTTTGATGTGAGTGCCCATGGAACCAGAATGAGTAGGAAACAAGTGAAAGCAGAAGAGGGTTGAGAAAATAAATTCAAGTTCAAATTTAAGAACTTCCATTGAATTTCAAAGCAGGTTTAACAGCAATTAGAGAGATTGAAAAAGATTTTTCTAACTAAGCAAGTTATTTCAGAGTTCAGAATCTTACAGTGGTGATTGAAAGTTCCTTTATTCATTCTTTCAACCAAAATTTAGTATGTGCCTGTGTAACACATACTGAGATACAGCATAATAGACCAAAATCTCCACCCTCCAGGAGTTTATACTTTAATGCAGGGAAGAGACAATTTTTAAAAATTAAATTTTATGGAAAAATTTAAAGCAGAGAAAGGGGATAGGGAGTGCTGACACAGTTTTTAATAGGGTATTCACGGAAGACCTTTCTGAGAAGGTTTCTGTGGGAAAAGATCTAAAAGGTAAAAGACATTGGAGTTGGGAGACATTTCAGGCAGAGAGAACAACAACTTAAAGGCTCGAGGTTGAGAGTATATTTGGTGAGTTTGAAGAGCAACAAAGAGGTAAGTGTGTCTGGATAATATGAGCAAGATGTCATGATGATGTCAGAGATTGGAGTGGGAGTACACGATGGTTTCATAAGACAGTCCGCATATTTCAAGGACTTTGGCTTTTATATTCTATTAGATTAGAAAACCTTGAAGGGTTTTGACCTAGGAAAGTGATGTAATCTTAATATTTTAAAACGATCACTGGCTGCTGTGTTAATAAGATTTAGAGTCTAGGAGTAAGGGCATAAATAAAGAGAACAGTGGGCAGTGATCAAACTAAGAGATGATGGTGGTTTTACTACTGTAGTAGTAGTGATGAAGGGTGTAAAAAATGGCTGGATTCTGTTATAGTTTGAAGGCAAAGCCAGAAGAGCTTGCTAATTGATATGGTGTATGAGGAGTGATAGAGGAGTCAAAGATAACACCAGGTTTTTCTTCATTATTATTTTTTTTAAGATTTTATTTATTTATTCATGAGAGACCCAGAGAGAGGCAGAGACCCAGGCAGAGGGAGAAGCAGGCTCCGTGCAGGGAGCCCGATGCATGACTCGATTCCAGGACTCCGGGCTCTGAGCTGAAGGCGGCTCTAAACCGCTGAGCCACCCAGGGCTCCCCAGCACCAGGTTTTTCACATGAGTATGACTAGAAGGTTGGAATTACCATTTGTAGAAATAGGACTAAGAAAGGAACAGTTTTTTCAGGGAAGAACAGAAGCTCGGTTTTGGGCCCATTGATTGTATGATGCCTCTGAGATTTCTAAGTGGAGATGTCTTGTAGTCAGATATGAGATTAGAGTTTATGGGAATGTTCTTGATGTATATTTGAAAGTCACCTACGTGTAGATGGCAATTAAAGCACAAGACTAGATGAGATCACCAAGAGTGAGTGATGTTAGAGAAGAGGTCTAGTGAGACTCTAGAGAGTGGCTAGTGAGGTTGGAGGAGGCTTCTACTCTAATTGTCTGGTACTCAAAAGAGATTTGTTTTTTTTTGTTTGTTTTTTTTTTTAATTTTATAAATTAATTTTTATTGGTGTTCAATTTACCAACATACAGAATAACACCCAGTGCTCATCCGTCAAGTGTACCCCTCAGTGCCCGTCACCCATTCACCTCCACCCCCCGCCCTCCTCCCCCTCCACCACCCCTAGTTCATTTCCTAGAGTTAGAAGTCTTTATGTTCTGTCTCCCTTTCTGATATTTCTCACACATTTCTTCTCCCTTCCCTTATATTCCCTTTCACTATTATTCATATTCCCCAAATGAATGAGAACATACACTGTTTGTCCTTCTCAAAAGAGATTTGTTAAATGGAAATGCTGACTACTAGTGTAGTAAGTGACCGTGTCAGGGAATAGACTGTGAAGGTTAATCTGTTTGGAAAGATTAAAGGAATAACTTTATTGAATCCTTAGAAAATATATAGGTTATTTTTAAAGTATTCTTTTTAATATATAATACATTTAGCAACATTTATTGAGCACATACTAGGTGTTTTGCATTCATCTAAGTGCTTTATATGTTTTTGGTTTTTTTCTTTTTTTAAGATTTTATTTAGTTAGTGAAACATGGAGCTGGATCTCAGGACCCTGAGGTGATGACCTGAGCCTAAGCCAAGAGTTGCACGCCTGACTAAGCTACCCATACTAAGCTAACCTAACTGCTTTATATGTATTAATTAACAATAATCTAACTTAGTATAATAATTACCTACCAACATTTTTTAGGTGAAGAATCTGAGGCACAGAACAGTTAAGTAACTTATACTATGTCACACAGCAAGTGAATGACAGAGCTGGTATTTAAATTCAGGCAGTTTGGTTCTAGAGCTTGTAAGTTCAACTTCATATTCTCTCTTCTTTGTATTGTTGAATATTTATGTATTTAGATTTTTAATAAAATTTATTTATTCATGAGACACACAGAGAGAGAGGCAGAGACACAGGCAGAGGGAGAAGCAGGCTCCCTGCAGGGAGCCCGATGCAGGACTCGATCCTGGGACTCCAGAATCACGCCCTTGGGCGAAGGCAGGCGCTAAACCACTGAGCCCCCCAGGGATCCCCATATTATTGAATATTTAGAAGTAATTGTTGACATAGTACTACAATTACTAATAGCAGATATATATACATCTAGATAGATATAAATATTACTTACCATAGCCCAGGCACTATTCTAAATGTTTTCCATGTTTTTTTTTTTTTTTTTTAAGATTTTACTTATTCATTCATAGAGACACAGGGGTGGGGGGGCAGAGACACAGGCAGAGGGAGAAGCAGGCTCCATGCAGAGAGCCCGATGTGGGACTCGATCCCGGGTCTCCAGGATCATGCCCTGGGCTGCAGGCGGCGCCAAACCGCTGCGCCACCGGGGCTGCCCTGTTTTCCATGTGTTAATAACTTTTTTTTTAATATGACAGTCCTGTGAGGTATATGTTACTACCATGCCACTGTTAAAGCTGAAGAAGTTGAGTACACGAGTTAGGAAACCTACCCAAAGTTTCACAGTTAAATTGGCAAAGCCAGGTTTTGAACTCAGTCTAGCTCTAGAGTCTGTGCTCCTAATCATTAAGCTGTACTTTTTCTATTGCCTTAATGTACTTAAATAATGTGATAGACGTATATGATTTTTGGATCACCCATTCTTCCTTCAGAAGCCTGTATTGTCATTATTCTGCTGTACTTTCTATTGAATATTTCTATTGAAAACATGATTTTATTTTATGTTTTTCTTTAAAGTCTAACAATTTGACCAATACCTCTCTCTGTTGATTTCTTTCTGGAACATTGTGGTACCATTGAAATCTGTGGATTCTGCTTTTTTTTTCTCTCTCTCTCTCTTTCCTGTAAAGTTTTTTTAAATGTTGTTTTCTCTTTCATTATTTTATCTTTATGTGTTGGATGTTCTTTGTTTTCCATGGGTATCGTTTTATGCTAATTTTTTACATCTTTTTGTTTTACTTTTTATCTCTTCTGTTTCCCACATTCTTTCCTATGTTTTTCCACAGTGGTTTGTCTCTTTTATGCTGATTTCAGTGTCACTTTGATTTCTCTAATGGTTCACTCTTCTTCTTCACACTCCTGAGCTGTAGATGTAGCACCTCATTTTTCATCTGTTATTTTGCCATGATAGTAAATCATGGCATTATCCTTGCTCATAATTTTTATTTGTTCTTTGGCAATATTTTTTTGGTGAGTTTTCTTTCATTGCCATTTTTTCCTTCTTTGATCTTTGCTGATTATTATATTTGAATGCCTTGAGTTCTTTCTGGCCTAGCTATTTGCAAAAAGTTAATATGAAGGGGGAAGAGGAGGCATAGCTGTGGCCCAGACTAATAGGAAATATCCTATTTAATTATGACTCAGGGTTATATCTGAGTTTTTTTTTAGGTATTATTTGTGTTTATACAACAAAGGTCAGAAGCTGTAGGGTTCCTTATAATGTGGAATCTTGTGCCCATAATCTTTCCTGAAAACATAGTAGGTCTGTTGTGTTTTCTTAGCTTGCCTTCTCTTCTTGGTGTAAAACTTATCCTTGCAAGTTCAGACCACAGCCGGGCACTCTGTTTTTGTCAAATTTTGCACATGAAAGATGATGATTTTTCCCTCAGGGCATGCCATCTATTTTGAAGAATTGTGCTTTAGCAGGTCTGTTTGAGATCTGCAGTCGTCTCTCTCAGCATCTCCCTATCTGACTTCTATTGCAATTGGTAACCATTTCTCATGTATTTTGCTTTATTGTTGCAAATCTCTTGTGGTTCCATTAAAGGTAGTTGGGCTTTTCTGTTCTCCGTTGTTTTGAAGTCATTTCCAGAGAAGAACAATGCCATTTTTATTCCACTGTTTTAGAATAGGGAATAATATTGTTTAGAGGCCTTCATAATATTTAACATTTTTTTTTACTTCTAGGTATTTTAATGAAGGGACTGTCCTTGCACACTATGCAGATGTCCTGGGGCTTTTGCTTAGACTGCGGCAGATTTGTTGTCATACTCACCTTCTTACAAATGCAGTGTCTTCCAGTGGTCCCTCAGGTAAGTAGATATGGCTTGTTTACACTGTTATATTTGTTAGGGATTTTTAAATCAGAATGAGAAATTTTCTTATGCCCTAAATATAGTGTCTTATTTGTTAAATGGACGTTGTTTTTGGAATAGGACACAACTGGAACATACCCACAAATTCTTACCAATGAAATGGAATAATAATGATGTCTTCCAGGATTTCCAGTGATAGATACTCTTAGATTGCCATTTTGAATTGGCTCTGCCTTTTATTCTGTGGTAGTATGTGCAGATTCTAATGATGCTTTTGTGTAAGGTATATATTATATGGGTTAGCTACTATTTTAGCTTCTGAATTTTAAATTTAAACTATGTTTTTTTCCTGAGATAGTAAAAGCCTAAATAAAGACTATAAACTATAAAAACTTTTTCCTATATAAGGAAGATTAGCTTGTCTAGTCATATTACAAATAGTGCTGTGAAATTAATTTTTCAGCCTTTTCTCTAGGAAATGATACACCTGAAGAACTACGAAAGAAGTTAATAAGGAAGATGAAGTTAATTCTGAGCTCAGGTTCTGATGAAGAATGTGCAATTTGCTTGGATTCTTTAACGGTTCCTGTCATAACACATTGTGCACATGTCTTTTGTAAACCCTGTATTTGCCAAGTCATTCAGAATGAGCAGGTTAGTTTTATCCTAGGTACAGATTCAGTGTTTGGGTACACTGGTCAGTCTTGAGTGTAATGAAAACCTAAGTCCAACAGACTATAAGGAGTTTTGCACTTGGATTCACTAGTGCACCTTTTATGGTTAATTATGTCAGTGATATATTTCTTTTAATTAAGTCCTTTTAAACATAAAAAGACGGGATGCCTGGGTGGCTCAGCAGTTGAGCATCTGCCTTCAGCTCAGGGAATGGTCCTGGAGTTCTGGGATCGAGTCCCACATCAGGCTGCCCTCCAGGAGCCTGCTTCTTCCTGCTTATGTCTCTTGTCTCTCTTTGTGTCCCTCATGAAAAAATAAATCTTTAAAAAAAACAAAACCATAAAAGACACTATACTTTTGGAGGCATGTTCATAGGCAATATCCTAGTTCTATTGTTAAGATCATTGCTGTCCAATAAATAGATCAGTAATGTGAGACACAAAGGTAATTTTAAATTTTCTAGTAGACAGGTGCCTGGGTGGCTCGGGTTGAACACGTCTGCCTTTGGCTCAGGGCCTAATCCCGGGGTTCAGGATCGAGTCCTGCAGTGGGCTCCCGCAGGGAGCCTGCTTCTCCTCCCTCTGCCTGTGTCTCTGCCTCTCTCTGTTCCTCTCATGAATAAATAAATAAAATCTTAAATAAATTTTCTAGCAGAAACAGATGAAGTTAATATTTTTATTTATCCAAAATATCTAAAATATAAAAATTTGAGATACTTAACATGATTTTTTAACTTAAGTGTTTAGAGTCTGGTGGTATTATACATTTCTAGCATGTCTGAGTGTGGCTTTTTGCTACATGTGTTTTATTGGCTATTGGATAAGGTAGGTCTGGATTCTAATTTATGGTAGAGTTTTTTGGAATGGAATAATGTTTAAGCAATTTTTCAGCTGAGGGTAGAGTTTTTAAAAACATTTTCATTGGTATACATATAGAAAAAACATCATGATTGTACAGTTGATTATGAAGTAAACATATCCACATAACTACTACTTTTGTCTCCTTGTGTCCCCGTCTAGTCAGTTACCTTATCCCTAAAGGTGACCTTACTATATTGACTTTTAACAGCTTCAGTTTCAGAATTTTTTTTTATTACAATGTTATTTGGTGTATAGTTATTTAGGAGATATTTTATTAGTATGTCTTGGTACAAATGGACACAACAAATACTGCTTTGAATGAGCCTGATAGGATTTAACAGGTCTAGACCAGCTTTATAAGCTATTAAGAAGGACATTTTTCCCTTCTAAAGACAGTTCCAAGTAGTGTGCTGTGTTGTAGTTAGGTTTAAGATACTGTTATTCATGGTTTCTTTACTGGTCTGCAAATAGTACAGTTAACCCTGAACAATGCAGGGAGGGGTTAGGGATGCTGACTGCCTGTGTAGTTGAAATCTGTGTATCACTTTTAACTTCTAAAACTTTACTAATACTGATCGCCTACTGTGGACTGGAAGTTTTACTGATAACATAAACAGTTAACACATATTTTTATGTTATATATGTGGTATTCTTTTTAAAGTTTTTATTTATTTAAGTAATCTCTACATGCAATGTGGGGCTTACACTCCGTGACCTCGAGATCAAGAACTGCATGTCCTCCAACTAAGCCAGCCTGCCATCCCTATATATGGTATTCTTACAATAAAGTAAACTGGAGAAAACACTAAAATCATAAGAGAAAATCCATTTATTTTACTGTGCTGTATTTATTGAAAAAAATTTTCATATAAGTGGACCTCTGCAGTTCAAACCCATGTTTAAGGGTAAATTATTTTATAATACTTGTTTTGGACTCCTACTGTTTGTCAAGATGACATACCATAAGTTATGCTCCCTTTTTTACCCAGTCCCACTTAACACATAAGAATATTACATCTGCTTGGAGTTCAGTGTGTACAGATTTATTTCAAATGAATGAATCTAATAAAAAAGTCTAATGTTAGCTATTAAGGATATAGAATTTACCATACTTTTAAAAAATTGTAGGGAAGTTTATATTTGTTTCTTGGATAAACTTATATCTTATTTTTTCTTATATAGCCACATGCTAAATGTCCTTTATGCAGAAATGATATACATGGAGACAATTTATTAGAATGTCCTCCGGAAGAACTGGCATGTGACACTGAGAAAAAGTCTAATACAGAATGGACATCCAGTTCAAAGGTAATACACATGGGCAATATTTGGAGTATTTATTTTATATAAGGATACCACGTCTTAAAATAATTCTGCTTATAATCCTATCATTTGAATATTATACTCGGTTGGTGTTAACATTTTTATTGATAGTGGTGGATTTAAGAGGCAAGGAACTTCAGTTTGAGTGTATTCTTTCCGTCTTAATTTCTAAAAACATTAGTTGTCTTTTACTTTTGCATTTTAGGGAAATAATGGGGCAGGACCATTCTTTTCTAATAAAAAAAAAGTTATATGTATTTTGCCCATTCAAAATGGAATCTAATGGGTGTCCTGATGTTTTTTTTTTCAGATTAATGCTCTAATGCATGCACTGATTGACTTAAGAAAGAAGAACCCCAACATAAAAAGTTTAGTTGTTTCTCAGTTTACAACATTCCTATCTTTAATAGAAACACCGCTCAGGTAAATTCAGTATTGATTCTCAATGTGAGTAAAAAGATTTTATGTAAGTGTTTTGATTTGGAGAGCAAAAAATAATGTTCTACCAGTTCTATTCATTTCATCTGTCTAAAGTGGTAGTCACAATAAAGAATATTTCCTGGGAGCATAGAATTTTAAGGATTAAGTCCTGTATTAGAAAAAAAACTGACTTCAGAACGTGACATGGTAGTAGATGGTTAGCAAATATTTGAATAAATATTCAGTAATGAGTTGAATAAATGAGTGGAAGGATTAGTTTGAATGAAGAAATGTGTAATTACTTAACATTTTAAAAATTGTATGTAAAGTGTTACTTGTCTCTTTTGTCCCTCCATTAGAGCCTCTGGATTTGTTTTTACTCGTTTGGATGGTTCCATGGCACAGAAGAAAAGAGTTGAATCAATTCAGTGTTTTCAAAACACTGAAGCAGGATCTCCAACTATAATGCTTCTGTCCTTAAAAGCAGGTGGAGTTGGTTTGAATCTTTCTGCAGCTTCTCGAGTGTTTTTAATGGATCCAGTAAGTAGTTCTGTAGACTTTTCAGTATGTTATTAAGCTTTTTTTTTTTTTTTAAATAAACTTTGGTAAATACCTTCATTGTTGTAACTGAAAGTTCTTAGACAAACTTTAGAAATAGATAATAAAAATGTTTATTGAGGACTTTCTTTTAAGCACTTGACATATATCAACAAATTCTCACAGTATCCCTGTAGTATTCCTGTGAGAGATCCCTGTGAGGTCTTATCGTCCTTATTTTACAGGTGAGGAAACTGAAGCACAGAGAAGTAAAATAACTTGCCCAATATCACACAGTAAAGTGCAAACCAGGATCAGGGTCTATGTTCTTAATTTCTGTGCTGTGATTTTCTACCTCTGTATATAGAATTAATTTCTATTAACTGTAATGCTTTGGTGTAATGGTTTCATTCATTTGGCTAACAAATAATACAATCCTGCGTTGTGTCAGGGAGTCTTAGAGACACCAGGAATCTGGCTATAAATAAGGTAGACAAAGTAGCTACCATCATGATGCTAATGATCTAAAGTTTTAATGTGCAAAGAATTAGGTAAAATGTAATTTCTGACCTCTGTCCTCAGAGATTAAGGAGTTCTTGGATGAGGCCCAGGAAGCAGCATTTTTTTTTTTTTAAGATTTTATTTCTTCTTTCATGAGAGAGAGAGAGAGGCAGAGACACAGGCAGAGGGAGAAGCAGGCTCCATGTAGGAAGCCTGACTGGGACTCGATCCCAGGTCCCCAGGATCATGCCCTGGGCTGAAGGCGGCACTAAGCCTCTGAGCCACCTGGGCTGTCCAGAAGCAGCATTTTTATACAGATAATAGGTGATTCAGATACAGGTGGTCCAGCATCACAGTTTAAGAAACTAGTACCATTAATGGAATATTTTGGATAAATTTTAGCATCTAATACAGTATCGTCACTTGTGGTTGTACACTATAGGCCTAGCTGTAGAACTTTACTCACCAAACTGTGACCTAAGAGAAGCACCACAGAGGAACAGTACCTTTTTCTTTTTTTAATAAAGATTTATTTATTTATTTGTTCGTGATAGAGGGGGGGGGGGGGGCAGAGACACAGGCAGAGGGAGAAGCAGGCTCCATGCTGGGAGCCCGACACGGGACTCGATCCCGGGACTCCAGGATTGCGCCCTGGGCCAAAGGCAGGTGCCAAACCTCTGAGCCACCCAGGGATCCCTGCAGTACCTTTTTCTAATAGCACAGAGAGCTGTAGGCACTCTGGACTACTAATTCAGTGAATGAAGTTTTAAATATTTGCTAGAGTTTTAATATTTTATTGTTAGATTTAAAATATATCATTGTAGCCATGTATTTAAGTTATATTAACTAACCTGAGGGTAATCTTAGATGATGATTTTTGGACAGATACGCAAGTTATTTGCTTCTTGATAAGGAAGAAAGTGAAAGAAAAAGACCAGCAAAAGGGGAGAAAACCTTTTTCTGCAAATTACAGATCTTTTCTGATATATATTAAATCATTTAAGAGGATGTGTAACCCTCCCCTCCACCCCCCGTTAAGCAGACAGATCAATTTTAAAATGGAAAGAAAAGATACTATGTGATTACAGAACAGGCACTCATGCTGTGTGCTTTCTGTGTATCAGGCACTGGATTAGATACTGGAAGCAGTGGAGTGAAATGATGGGGGAGGAGGCTGTGGCTGTCACAGTTGGGGCGGGGGAGGTGTATTTTTTTTTTTCTCAGAGCAGTTATGTATCTGAATTTGGTGAGAAAAATTTGAGTCTGTAAAAAGTAAATGAGTAGTACTGAAATGAAAGGATTTGTACAGAACACTCCCAGATCAGGGTGGTAATAAAGTAATTCATATTCTTGTTAGGCCTGGAATCCGGCTGCTGAAGATCAGTGCTTTGACAGATGCCATAGACTTGGCCAGAAGCAAGAAGTTATCATCACAAAAGTGAGTTTTTAAGCCAGCTACTATTTTAAAATTAGGTTGATAAGGTTTTTAAGATTATATAAATAATGCATGAATATGTTACAAGATTGCAAAATAATTATGCAGAACAAAATAGGAAGGTCAGCTTTAATCTCCTTTAGAGGAGACCACCATCAGCAGTTTTACATGTTATTCAAAGTCCCTTTCTCTCTGTTTACATAGATTTACATAGATTCATTTGTATGTATACATCTCTCCTTTAAAAAATTTCTTTTAAGGTAAGTGGGATCATACTTTATTATATTCTGCAACATATTTTGCCCCCTTAATAGTATATATTGGGGACTACCATATAAACATATAAAACCTATTCTTTTCCCAGTGGTAAAACATACATAACAGTATCATTTTGGCTATTTTTAAGTGTACAGTTAAGTGGCATTATGTACCTTTCACACTGTTGTGCAGTTACATCCACAAATAGATACATCATAATTTATTTAGCAGGTCTAATACTTTGCTAATAAGAACAGTGTCATAGGGATCCCTGGGTGGCGCAGCGGTTTAGCGCCTGCCTTTGGCCCAGGGCGCGATCCTGGAGACCCGGGATCGAATCCCACGTCGGGCTCCCGGTGCATGGAGCCTGCTTCTCCCTCTGCCTGTGTCTCTGCCTCTCTCTCTCTCTGTGACTATCATAAATAAATAAAAAAAAAAAAAAAAAAAGAACATATAATGAGCATTATATTATATGCAAGTACTTCTTCAGAACTGGTTAAGAAAACTAGAATTCTGGGGATGCCTGGGTGGCTCAGTTGGTTAAGCATCCGCCTTTGGCTCAGGTCATGATCCTGGTCATGATCCTGGACTCGAGCGTGTGTTGGGCTCCCTGCTCATTGGGGAATCTGCTTCTCCCTCTCACTCAGTCCCCCTCCCCTGCTTATGAGCACTCTCTCTCAAATAAAACCTTAAAAAAATAAAACTAGAATTCTGGATTTAGAATTCTTTTAACTTCAAGTTGCTTTCAAAATAGGCTTAAGGATGTATGTGAATGATGTAAATATTTGCTTATAAAATATTTTGTCTCTTGTTTAGGATTCATGATATGGTTCTTTTTTCAAATGAAAAGCCATTTTATTTTTTAAGTATATCCTTTTTTTCTACTGATTTGAAATTTCACTTTTACCATAAACTAATTCATATGTATCAGTGTTCCTTCCTGGACTTTCTTCCTATTTTATTGATTTCCCAGGACAGTATTACTCTCAGAATTACAATGGTTTTTTAAAAGTATGCTTTGATACCTAGCAGGGCAGAGTGCTCTCATTACCGTTCTTTTTGGAAATTCCCTATTTACTCTTGAACTTTCTGGATTTAGGTTACCAGATCCCATTTAAGAAATCTTGTCTGGAATTTATTGAATTTATGATTAATTTAAGAATGGTCTTTATTATAAATAAGGAGTGTTCTCATACAAGAATTTAGTATTTCTCTCATTTAGGTCTCTTTTGTGTTTCATTAAAGTTGTAAGTAATACATACATCTTGTTTATCACAGTAACTGGACCTCTATACGATGTTGTATTAGCAGTGATAGTAATCATTTTTGAACTGTTCCTTTTGTTTTACATTGAGTATATTGTTCTTAGTAAATTTCTAGTGGATACACTTAAGGAGTTTTTTTTTTTTTTAATTTTTATTTATTTATGATAGTCACACAGTGAGAGAGAGAGAGGCAGAGACATAGGCAGAGGGAGAAGCAGGCTCCATGCACCGGGAGCCTGACGTGGGATTCGATCCCGGGTCTCCAGGATCGCGCCCTGGGCCAAAGGCAAGCGCCAAACCGCTGCGCCACCCAGGGATCCCTAGTGGATACACTTAAGATTGAGAAACATGTATTTTATAGGTTAATGAAATTTTTTTTAATCAGGGTTTTTATCAGAATTACTTAATAAGCTAAGCATCTGTTGAGAGGATGTCTCTTTACCTTTTCCATAAGTTAAACCAGATAAACGCACATTCTTCCATTTCTGGGAAAATCTCATTTTAAATAAATCCTGAATTTGTTTTGCTAGTATTGCAGTTAGTGTTGCCTATAAAGTTTGCTGGTTTTGGTGCTATTCTTTTTTTTTTTTTTTTAAGATTTTATTTATTTATTCATGAGACACACAGAGAGAGACAGAGACACAGGCAGAGGGAGAAGCAGGTTCCATGCAGGGAGCCCGATGTGGGACTCGATCCAGGATCTGGGATCACGCCCTGAGCCAAAGGCAGACGCTCAACCACTGAGCCACCCTGGCGTCCCGGTTTTGGTGGTATTCCTAAGATGTACCGTAAAGCCTTATAGCCATACTCTTTTTATATAAGACAACTATATGGAGAGATGAGGGAAAGCAATGTTCAGCTCTGGTTATTCTGGCATTTCTAAATATGCTCATTGTATATTGAGAGAAAAAGGAGAGCTAAACCGTTTCTAATAGATTACTGACCAATTTTGAAAGCTATGTAATGCTATAAGAAATCATTTCGTTTTTTACATTGAAGATTTTAAATATTGTGACCTAAAAAGTACTTTTTGTTTTTTCTTTTTAAAGTTCATTGTAAAGGATTCTGTTGAAGAAAATATGCTGAAAATACAAAACACAAAAAGAGAACTTGCTGCTGGAGCCTTTGGAACTAAAAAGACAAATGCTAATGAAATGAAACAAGCTAAAATTAATGAAATCAGAACTTTAATTGATTTATAATATGTGGGATTTTGGTAAGGTCAGTTTGATTAGATATATACAGAAATTTTGGAAATCACAATACAGAGTTTTAGAAATGAGATCTAGAGAGTATGTCTTCTAAAAGGAGCATATCGTTTTATATTAGTATTACTGATACATAATCTCTTCTATATATAAACCTATTTTAATGATATTTCAAATAGCAATAAGTTCTGTTATATACTGTGGCCTAAAATAATTTTTTTAGAAAGCTACTTTGTTATTCAGGTTTTCACAGTGTCTTTGCTGAGTATTTTCATATATCTTTCAAATACTCAGCTTTTTCATATTTTGAATAAGGTCAGACCTTTTATACTTTTGACCAAATAGAGTTATTTTCTGTGTTGGGCACATTTGGTTAATCACTAGAGCTTCCCATTTGTTATGCAATGGATTCACATTCCTTGTAAACGATTAATACAGACTATCTACAAGAGATTTTATTATTTTGAAAAACCGTATTTACATTCCAGAATCAAACCTTAAATGAGACCAATGTCCAGATTAGCAAGTCACTTATTTTTTTTTTTTACAGTTCAATATATAATTCACTTATGTGATTTATAGTTTTAGGTTTATGAAAATATTAGGGACTGTGTTAGAACACTTTTTCTCCATTTCAGTCAAGTAGTACTATTATTTAAGCGTAATTTGATGTGTTAGTGTGTAAATACAGTCTGTAGGGGTGAGAAGGAACCAGTTCTACCCAGTTTAATTTGAATATTTAAATTATGGAATTGCTGAATAGTTATTTCTATATATAGAGATAATTTTTATTTATGTAGCTTTTCTTTAAAAAAATAACTTTATAAATTTTTATAATTCAGAAGACTACTATATGTGAGAGGCGTGATATCTGGATGGAAGTTGGGCTGGATGACCTCCAAAAATCGTTTCAACTCTTAAAGACATCTTAATCCTGAATGGAAAGATTTGTTACTGTGTTTAGAATCAGACATTGATTTTGGAACTTCAGTAATTCATCCTTACATTTATCTATAAAATTAGTCCTCTTTTTCTATTTTGTTAATAATCAGACTCATCAGTAGTTGCCATGGCATTCTAGATGACTAAGTCACATTTAAAATAAGCTCTACATTTGGCAATCACGATAGATATTGGTGTTTTTCCTTAAGGGAAACTTTAATCCAAAGAAAGATTACTGTAACAGGAGAAGCTTCCTGTTTGACCATGCAGACGTACAAACACCTTGTATTTTACTTATAGTGTTAAGAAGTGACTTGACTTAAAGAAGAGGTTGGAGGCAGTGTTGTGTTCTGGGCATACAGCTAGATATGTGCTAAGTCTATCAATAGCTAAATCCCCCCTCCCTGTGCGGGGTGGTCTCTTGCTCCAAGGAACAGTGGATTAGACAGCAAGAGTCTTCCCAGCAACTTTTCTCTTTGGCAGCAGGTAAGGGCAGAGGCCTGGTTAAAAGGATCAACAGACATTTCTGTACGGACAAGATTGGATTAGTAGTAACTTGGGGTTGGTCTACTAGCATTAGGAGCAGTAGGGAATTTCTTTACCTTATAGAACTAGCATTACACAAAATCAGGTTGATGAAAATCTCATGAAATATGGTATGTGGGTATCTGTGTACCAATACTCCCGTGAGATTAAGTACAAAAAGAATTTCCAGCAAAAAAAAAAAATAAAAAAAATAAACTCTTCTTGCTTACAAAGACAAAGCCGTGCAAACTCATTGTAAAAGTGAAGACTTTGCTTGCTTCTTTACCCATTTATAGACTTGTTTTTAAACATTCATAATGATAAATTTGGCAAGTCATTTAAAAAAAATACCTGTTTTTGTACAGTCCTCTTAAATGGTGTTAAACAAATTTAATTAATCCTAAGAAAATAATATAAACCACCAGAATGAAAAGTTTGTATTATGCTATGCTGTTAATTCTGTTTCATCATTATGTAGAGTAATAGCTTTAGAGATATCTTGAAGACATTGTATTCCCACTTGTGGTTCCAACAGAATTTTGTGGTTCAACTGGACTTTGTTTTAAAATCAATAAAGGTTTCAAAAATTAGCTTCTGTGCCATAATTTTTGTGACTTTTTCTTTGAAGAAAATTTTTATGAAATCTCATACCTGTATTACACAGTTGCTTTCTACGGGTAGTACATAAAATACTAAGAATACAAGTTTACTCATTCTTAACACTTTTTATTTTGTTCAATTTGACCAAATTGTTTAGAAATCAGTGTATACATTTTAAAGTTAAATGCCTTTTATCTTCTAAAACATTAGTTCCAATTATTTTTTCCTCATCTGTCAGAAAAAAAAGGAGGTGCAATACTTAACGTAGAGTGGTATTACTAGATAGCACTCTGCATTGGAAATTTTGCCCTAATCTAGGATTGGAATAGTAAATCAAGAAAATACCTTGTGTTTATTACTAGTGAATGCCAATAAAACTAGCGTCTTCAGGCAGTGTATGTTTTCTATTGGGGGAAGTCAAAGGCACTGATGTACCTTTTTTCCGTTATTTATAGAACCTGCCAAAATTCTGTTCATTAGGATTTGGAAGATATGTTAAACATGAGGACAAATTTTATATATTTGGCTTAATAAGATGTTTAACCTTTTTAACTATATTAACGTTAAAATATTTGTAAAAAGTGTAACAGTTTCCTTCATTTATTAAGAAGTATGTAGTAACCTTTCTTAAGTTCTACATTCTGAAATTTGTACCTGAGCTGAAGGCAGACACATAACCAATTGAACCACCCAGGTGCCCCAACATTGTAGTTTTTAAAGAAGACTTGACCTGGTATCAATATGTTGGTAAAGAAAAGATAAATATTTCATGAGAAATGTTATAGTGAAGGAGATTTAATTGGCTTCTTGCAAAGACCAGTAGTAAGGAGATTTAAGATGAACATTCATTTTAGGCATGAATTACAGACCTTGATCAAGCATGGAGCTAATCTCCGAAGGTAGGGATCTGACCTCTGTGTAGGCATATTTGTCTTCTGGCGAAAGCCTATTCTACCTGCCACTGTTCACAAGATAAAAAAAAAATACATATGTTGATCCTCTAGCAAATGTTTTATAATCTGAGTTGTATCGTTGCCATTTTATGTGTCTGCCTAGTTGACCCTCGGTATTTTAGGCTCCTTGGAGAAGATTTTGAAGTGTAATTGTGCAGCTTTGCATGGACAAGTCAGTACTTCACCTTGAAAGATCAAGGAAAGAAATGTTAGCTAGTTCAGTGACTTCTTAGCCTCTTAACTGGATACTTTCATGCACATTATATGCTATTTTCTATGATCTACTTGTCCTCTTTTCTGATGCTGTCATCCTTTCTGATTTCTGAAGCTAATAGCCTTCAATAAATATCTAAAACAAAAATTATGTAAGCTTTTTCACTTTTACGCAATGTAAAAAAAAAAGGGGGGGGGGACAAGAAGTATTAAGACAAAAACACCAAGTGAGATGTTTGATTGTCCCACACTCACCAAATGTGATGCTTTGATACCTTTTCTCAGCTATCAAAAGAAAAGGCTTTGAATGTTGTGATCTCTTCCAACACAGAGACTTTCAAAATACACTTAAAATTTGGATTACCTATTGTTGCATGGTAGTATTGGTTGCCTGAAGACTGGATTTCTGTTAATCTCAACCAGGGACTCGGGCTTTGATCACCTAAAATAATAGTTTTCCATATACATATCCAAATCCATATACAGTTGGCCCTTGAGCAACATGGGGGTTAGGGGTGCTGACCCCGCCTGCGCTGTTGAAAATCCACATACAACTTTTGATTCTCCCAAAACTTACCTACTAATAGCGCCTACTGTTAACCAGAGCCTTCCTATTTTTATTCTAGGCAAAAATAGAAATGATAGTTTGACAGACAGGATCTCAAAAAACAGGTGAGTACAGAATAAGTAGATCACAAGAAACTGCTTAGTGCAAGATGTAAGGAGCCTTTGCCCAGGGAGCTATGTATGGTGACCTGAATCCATCACAATGTCACAGCAGAGTCCTGAAACTGTGCCTCTTCCAGGCCAATAACACCGCTGAAAACAGGGTAACGGGGCTTCTAGTAAGACGCGTGTGTAGGTTTAGAGGCTAGGTCCCGCCCAAAACTCACAACAAATTCTATTCTGGGATTTTTTTTTTTTTTAAATTTTATTTATTTATGATAGTCAGAGAGAGAGAGAGAGAGAGAGAGAGAGGCAGAGACACAGGCAGAGGGAGAAGCAGGCTCCGGGAGCCCGACGTGGGATTCGATCCCGGGTCTCCAGGATCACGCCCTGGGCCAAAGGCAGGCGCTAAACCGCTGCGCTACCCAGGGATCCCCTATTCTGGGATTTTATCCGTTTATTTTTACATTATAGTTTCAGGCAGCCAGTTTAACGAAAGCCTTTGCTAAAGGTATCTCCCAAGTCCTATTTCAAACACGGTCCTGATCTTCACACCAGAATGAAAGCTCTTCTATTACTACACTGTGTTACTCCCCAGGTTTCTGGCATTTGTATTTCTGGTTATATAGAGAAGTTTCTTTGATTTCATTGTCTGTTTTGACCATACTTTTTTTTTTAATGCAGAGTCTGGTGTTGGGAGTACAAAAATTTGAAGTCTGCAAAGTCTGCAAATTATTTACCTTTCTTATTCTCTGATTATCTGCAAAATGTGTGTATACACTATGTATACATCATAGAATTGATAGAGGATAACGGAGATGTAAATGCCCAGTCAACTTTCTTTCCTCTTTTTCCTTTTTTACATAGTTTTATTTTGAGGTTGAATTTCAGCATCTGAAACCCAGAGAAATAACCAAATAACTCAACCCGAGTATAAAAAGACAGTAAACAAAACAAAACAAAAAGACAGTAATCCGTTTGTGCGTTTGTAGTAATAAGCAAAAACGCAAACCATGGCAGACTTATTTTAAGGACATGCCAAATCTTACTTAGCTTAATGCTCCAAGTCTCAGTTACATTAAAAAGGTAAACGCTACACAAATATACATACAGATGTTATTTATGGTGATGTTTCTGTATCACTCAAAGAGCGGAGACTGTCTTTTGGAAAGGCTTTAATTAGAAGTTGCCCCCCCCCCCAACAATCTTACCTCTTCACACATCTATCCCTAAAAACCTCATTCTCTGTTGTATCTGGTATAAATACCTCAATGTATCAAGTGGTTCTCAAATGTCATTTGGGTCAGAGGCTTTTGGATCGCCTGGTGGTTACTTGGCGCAGAGATGCTGTGGCCTCAACCAAGACCTACTGAATCAGATTTTTATAAGTGAGGAGGCGTAAGAAACTGTACTTACTATTAAGTCTCCAGTGTTTTAGGGAGCAGCAAGGTTGGAGACTCACTCAGTTGCTCGAGCCCCTCATCTTCAATTACTTTTTCCTCAGTCTTCAGATCCAATCCATCAGCAACTTCACTGCCTTCATCCTGGTGAAAGGTAGGCTAGATTACCGCCGTCTCCCCGGGACCAGAGTAAACTAACTGTCCTTCCCTTCAGCTCTTTTGTCCTCAGTTCAAGCTAGTTTCCAGCAGCTGCAAAAGCAGCGGCCTTAAATGTAAATCGTAAAGACAATCAGATCATCTTTAAGAATGCCAGGGGATTGAAACCAACTACATTAGAATTCAATAATTCATAATGATGCTTAGGAACACAATTCCCCCCTCCCCCGTCACCTTGGTTACCTTTAGAGGAGGCCAGGAAACCGGTTCCCTATTTGTTACACACATCTCTCTCAGTTTATGATGGGGTGACATTCTGATAACCGCCCCCGCCCCCCCCCACCCCGCCAACGCAGAGATCCTTGGATTTAGGAGTATCTGGAGGGGAGGTACCACGGCACCTGTCATGGAGGCACTTACATCTCAAGTGGTGCTTTGTGTACCTGAAGATTATAGCAACTCCTCCACCAGTCCTAAAGACTGTAGTTTATTTTCAGAAATCACTTAATATTTCACAATTTTAGGTAAATCCTCAGGTTCTCGAGCTCTTCCGTAGCCAGCCTCCAAGGAGGCCCTTGGCCATTCTTGCCTCCAGGATTCCGCATCCTCCTGTGTTCATTCACGCCCATGCCGAACAGGCTGACTTGTGTAACCAGTAGGATATCGTGGGAATAAAGAGCGGCGACCCTGAATGTTGTGGGGGTCCTAAGAGTCACTGCAACTTGTGCCTGCTTAACCGTCTCAAGTTTCTTTTGTCACGGTTTCCTCTACTGTTTTGCTTTTGTTTTGTTCCCAATAGAATGATCTCTGATTACTCACAATGGTTTTAAAAGGTCACTTTGAATCCTGCCCATCCCTGGCTTGCCGTCCTTGCAACCTAGAATCACCTGTACGGTTAATAAATACCCTTCTATACTTCCATCATTTTGATTCATGGATAAAAACACTAGAAGTCACTGGTTCCAGTACTGATTCTTACAGTCCTGAAAGGCCATCAAACGTGTCCCGAGACGGACAATGAACCTCTGATAATTTGAACGTTATAATATGTTCTAAAATCTGAATACTCCCTTGATACCGGGATATATTGTGAGTTTGACAAATTCGAGCTCACTCTCCTCCATCGATCGCATCCGTCACCGTCACTGGAGAACACCAGACTGTCTACATATCCAGACACCGGTTTCGGTGTCAAGTTTTACACTGGTTTTTAAAACACTGACAACTTACGAAAAATCACCTAATACATTTTTTTCCCCAAGGGGAGGGGGAATCCCTTAATTAGACAACCAAGATATGGCAACAAGTCTTTATTTTCATACAAGGTGCCCCGGCAGGTGACCATCAGAGAACACACTGCTGTTTACAGATACACAGAACCGAACAAGAGCGTGTTAGCATGCGGCCTTACTGTACACATGGGACACTGGTGAACGGTTTCAGACACTGCAATTAGGAAACAGAATGGGCCAACGCTACCTGTCGAGAGGTTCACGGATCACTCAGCAGTGCCGCGGGCGGTCTTTACCTGAAAGCAGAATCACGATCACTCTGGCAGTCTCTGAGCAACTCTAAAACGCAAGTCTAGTGAGAGGTACGACAAGCAAGCAAGCGAGAGATACCCTGTCCCATCGGAGGGAGGCTGATTCAGGGCCTGCACTGGCACGTTTCTCGGCGGCAATGTAGCCGTTTTAATAGCCTGGGTTTCCCTTACCACATTTGTTGGCCATCAGCAAAAGTAAGAAGTTCCGACACATGAGCTGAATAAGCCTAGGATTAAAAAGCAGAACACTGTCCACGTAACAGAGCTGCTGCTACTTTGCGACTTCTGCCCAGTTCTCACCTGTTGTCCTGCAAAATCCCCTCATCTGATGAATTTTAGCAAAGCTTCTAGCAACTGTAACAGACCTTTCCTAACCCAGCTCTAGATGCTAAGTATCAGAAACAAGTGCCCGTGAAGTGGATGTGTCCATGGGAGAATGGCAGTGTTTCTACTGGAGGTAAGTGTCAAGTTTCCTCTTGATGTTGTCAAAGGAATCTGCTCCCATGTAATCAGCCTGGCCCTGTTCCCACCGCTCCTTCCGTTCTTCTGAGGACACAAAAGGCTGTGCCGCAGCCGGGGTCTCCCCAACGGACAGATGCGATATGGCTCCCGAGACGCCTTCCTAAAAAGGAGAGCATAATCAGAGACTCGTTGAGCGCTGACAATCAGACTGTTTTTAAAGAATGCAATAAGTTGAAGGTGAGAAAAGCCAGGATGAATCATCATGCAAAGTAGCAAAAACTGAAAAGTAACACATGAAACAAACAAACGAAAGACACAGAAAATACAAGGGTCGCATGACTTTTTTTTTTTTTTTTTTTTTCCTAACGAAATGAAGACTTCTTGACTCGGTGAAAACATTGGGAGAACAAAGTAATTAGGGTTAATGTTTAAGTTCTGCATACCTTTCTACAGAAGCCACAAGAGAAAGCCAGTGTATAGACCAAGTCTGAAAGCTGCAAACAGTTCATTAGAAAGTGTAAGATGGACGGACAAGCGAACACGGTCTCACGATAAATTCTCGATCTGTGTGGGCTCTGAAAGGTTGAGAACTTAAACAAAATGATACCTCAGAGGCTAAGCTTCACAAGGCACCTACCCAGAGAGCCACACCACATACACAGGTTGTCACGTTAGAGAAGACCAGAAAACCAGAGCTTAACGGTTTTGAGACTATGCCCCGAACTCATCTGCCTGTTGAAGCTTATCAAGGAGCGTCTATTCTTGTAGCTTGTGTTAATTTGCTTAGTTTTCAACAACTGTGTCGATTCCCATCACCTTTTTCCTTGGTTCATAATTCGGCCCTTGGGTTGTGGAAGGGAGAAGGTAAATGCGCAGGAAATGAGCAAACCTACCCTACGTTAAATTAGAATCTAATTACTTGTAGAAAGGCAACTAACTTCAATTGTGCCAAAACGAGTGTCAGAGCTAGTCTTCAAAAAGGGAAGGTGAGAAGGTACTGGAAACAGCAGAGAAAAAGGAAGGTGAATGGATACAAAGAGGTCCTGCTTTTAACAGAGAAAATGGGAGAACAGAATTTTTGATTACCAGTTTTTGTTGCACTATATGAATGTGTGTGTTTATGTATGTGTTTAAATACACTGGAACTCCAAGGTATTTGGGCAGATTCCATGGGGCTGTTTCATAGCTGAAGCCACGTAGGTCCTTAGCCTGGATTAGCCCTGCCTTGCTTCCACCTGCAACAGGAATGACATAGGGAGGCTCTTCCAGAATCCTTTGTTTCATGATGTTGTTCAGAAGGTAACAGTCTTGCAGGCCTAGATTTGAGTCCCAGTTCTGCTTTTGATGAGTGTTTTATATGTAAGAGAAGTTATTTAACTTCTTTAAGCCTCACTTAATTTTCATATACAAAAAGACACTTAACATTAATACTTGACTAGAGTAGTTGCAAGGATTACATGCTAATATCCAGCTTTCGTTATGCGCTTACTGTGCTCCAGGCAATATCCCGAGGGCTGTGCAAGTATTATTTCATGGTCCATATAAAGCAATTAAAGAAGGTTATGTTATTTTTCCCTTTCTCCATTTTATATATTGGTACAAGAGCTACTATGTGAATCAGGCTAAAAAATATCTACCGTGGCAAAGAAAAAGATGTCTTACAACCTTCTAGCCTCTTACAATTATAGCAAGGTAAGTAACTGGTCAGTTAGAATTGATTGTAATTCGCCCATTCAATATCTTAATATGTAGCACAGAAGTGTAACTTCTCACCCTCTTTCAATTCTTCCAAAATAACCACCCCAGAGGAAGACCTTCAAAGTCAGAAAAGAGGCTAAGCAAGTTGTTGCTGTAAATGTTAATGTCATCTTCCTCTGACAAGGAGGCTTCTTTTTCAAGATTCTACGTAACTGGAAGAGCACAAATATGGCAAACCAAAATAATCCTAGAAAGTATTTATTTTTGCATGTTCATGTTATTGTAACGTTCACTGAAAATGCAATCTTCTAAGCAGATGGCAAAAACAAAAAAATATGTATATTTAAATGTTTTAAGTTTCTAAAACATGAAATAAGGCAATCTCTTTATGCTTTAGGAATAATCTCAGAATTTTAGGATAATGGGCTAAGTGTTCTACAGACACTAGGTATGGATACGTGTGTGTGTATATAGACACACACACATTCTCAAATGTACACACACACATATATATAAAAACTATAAAGTCCTTTCTTATGCTCTCAGATCTAATGAAATCTGCCACAAAATCTACTGTTTTAGTCTTTGCTGGCAGTATTTATTCCCTGTAAGATGAACGGTTTTTTTCAACAAATCTTATTTATCTCTGTTTAAAATACCACTAAACACTCTACGTCCACCAGAATACCAAGTTTTAAGAACAAATACAGCATTAAATTACCTGAAAGAAAAAAACAGAACCTACCACATTTAAGTATGAGTGGGTGTCTTTGACGAGGCCAAATTGTTGAAGCAGAGGTAAAATGCTGGTGGTGAAGATGTCCCACCACAGGTTGAGAAACTCTGGATGAGTCATGGTGGGATCATGAGACTCACTTTTGACACATTTTGTTTTAGGATCATACGTATAATTCCATGGCTTGATTCGTCCCAGGAAATGCACAACTTTGGCATTTGCACCAAATCTGCCAAGAGGACACAGGTTGAAACCATTAGTGGATTCTGAGGACTAACAAAAAGAGAAGCAGCACTTTGTCCCATAGCCTTAGCGATGCACCTTTTGCTGGAAATAGTGGTTGGAAAAGAACGTGAGGGATGCCTGGGTGGCTCAGCGGCTGAGCATTGCCTTCAGCTCAGGGTGTGATCCTGGGGTCCCAGGATCGAGTCTCACATCAGGTTCCCTGCATGGAGCCTGCTTCTCCCTCTGCCTGTGTCTCTGCCTCTTTCTCTCTCTCTCTCTCTCGAATGAATGAATAAATAAAATCTTAAAAAAAAAAAAAAGAACTTGAGCTCACTGAAAAATTTTTAGACATACTTTTAAAATTATTCCATCGTATATTAAATATATGCAAAAATCCGAAAGTAGCAGTGGATCAGTGCAACAACCAAAACACCAACCCACTGTGGTGGGAAAGGCACAACCACTTGGAGAACCATTTGGTATTACTGAGTGACACTGAAGACGCTCACGCCTCCGGCCTGGAAGCTCGGCTCAGCTCCCAGGCATTTATCCTAAAGGAGCTCTTACACACGAGCAACAGGAGATAGGATCACAGCGTTCACAGCAGCAGCAGTGCCGTGTGAAACGCTCCTAACTACACACAACCTAAATGACCGCATCCGAGTAGGTTAAGATTGTTCAGCAAACCCTGGCTCTTTTCCCCAGTCTCCACAGGGGGAGAACCTCCCGCCTCGCTGGTAACGGGGCGTGCTCGCAGAACCTGCCTTTGCCAGTGGAATGCGGGAGGAAGGGACGGTGTGTTTTGAACAGAGAGCCCGCCCTGTTTCTGGTCCTCTCTCTGAGGGACCTCTGCCAGCAGAAGAATGGAGGAGCCCCATGGGGCAGATGTGGAGCCAACCTGTTGGCCGGGCCCCAAACCCTGCCGAGACCACCTGAGCCACTCCAGCCGATCCACCAACATCTGGGCAAGACACACATACTTACTGTTGAAGGTCACTGGGATTTTTATGGTTACTTGTCCACTTGATCATTTTTAAAGGACAACTCCTGGGGTAGTCAGATCATGAGCTACGGTACAGCAGTGAAAATAAATGAACTACAGCTACACGCATCACGTAGCAAATGGATGAATTTTTTAAATGTGCTCAAAAAATTCAAATTCAACTAGAAATTCTTATCTAAGAATCCAATTACATAGGGCAAAACAAAACCAAAGTACTGTTTGAAGCGTAGGAAGCTAATCAATACGTCATGATGTTATCTCTGGGGGAAAGAGCAGTGATGGAAAGGGACAGACGGCGGCCTCTAAGGTACAGGTTGTGTTCCATTCCTTAACTTGAAATTAAAAAAAAAGAAATTTTTTTTATATACCCTTTTGTGTATGTATTTTACAATAATTTCTTAAAAAGAGTAAGAGTCAAGAGCGGTCCTGCTGTGGCCGGGAGGGACTCTGGGTACATAAAGCCAAATAATAACGAGGAACACGGCAAGGCCAAGAGGAGGGTGGGGACGGCGGGCACCCAGGGCCGCAGGCGGGCGCTCACCGAGGCGGGCAGGGCGGCTGAGCCGCAGCTTGCACTGCAGGCCGGGCTGGTGACCTCACGGACACCTCAGCAGCGACACTCCGACCGAGGGGATGCCCGGGGCCAGAGGCGACACCAGCAGGGAAGGGCAAGCGGGCGACCCAGGCTCCGGGAGGGGCCCCCAGCACCCGCATCCTGCAGGCTGCCGGCGCAGCGGGGCTCCCCCCGTGCCCCCCAAGCTGTTAAAGGCTCGTGGGCTGGTTGGGTTTGAACGCCAGGGACCTACCGTCGGCTATCGTTCTCGGACAGTGGCCTATGTTCAGGCCCAAACTTTTTTTTTTTTTTAAAGATTTTATTTACTTATTCAGGAGAGAGACAGAGAGAGGCAGAGACCCAGGCTCCCCGTGAGCAGCCCGACGCAGGACTCGATCCCCAGACCCCGGGATCACGCCCGGAGCCGAAGGCAGACGCTCAGCCGCTGGGCCCCCCCGGGCTGCCCTGGGGCCCACACTTGTTTAAGGACACGACTGGGGGAGACAACAATCCCACGGCCGATCCCGCTAACGCGCTAGGGGCGCCCGCCGAGGCCCCGAGGCGCAGGCACAGCCGGGCCCCCCAGCCCTGCCCCACGCGCCGCCGCTCCACGGCCGCGCCAGACACAGCCCCCCAAAAATTCGCTCCTGGAGTGAGCGCTGTGTACCACGTGGCCTTTCTTCTGAACATAAACAAGATTCCTGGTGTCCGTCCCCAAGCTTGCTCTTCATTTTACATTTTACACGTAGGCACGTGTGTGCACATGTGTGCAAGGGCCTCTGTTTTATTTTTAAAAGGACAGAGATCACAACGCGCAGAATTTGTGCAGACACGGCTACCGATTACATCAGCAACTGTCGGGACGTCTGTGGCCCACGGTTGAGCGTCTGCCTGAGGCCCAGGGCGCGATCCCGGGTCTGGGGATCGAGTCCCAAGTCGGGCTCCCTCCGTGGAGCCTGCTTCTTTCTGCCTCTGCCTCTCTCTCTCTCTCTCATGTTTCTCATGAATAAAGTCTCTACAAAATGCAGAAATAAATAAGCAACCGTTAAATGTTCAGCGCACGACCCCAAAAGATTTTCACCCACGCAGGGAAAGGAGTCCTCGAACACGAAAAGAAGAATCAACAGCGCACACGAGGCAAAGGTCGGGGCTCCCAGGGCCGCGCGGACGCAGGGCCCGTGGGGGTTTCGGGAGAGGCAGGAGGTGGGGACAAGCGCTCCGTGGTGACGGGGCCCCAGCCCGGACGCCCGAGCCTGCTGTGCGCTAGGGGCGGCAGCGCTGCCTCGCCTCCGCCTCCACGACAGACCAGACGCCGGAGGCCAGAGCGGGGCACACGGGGAAGAGCAGGTGTGGCCGCCACCTTCTCCGACGCCCCTGCCTCACCCCTCGCCCGGCCCCTCGCCCGGCGGGGCTGCTTGCTGGCTCCTCCCGCGAGGACACCGGCGGGGAGTTCGAGCCCGCGGCCCCGCCTAGACCCGCACCGTCATGTGGTCAGGACGGGACGGAACCGCCCCGATGAGACTGAACCGTGAGCACAGCAGCAGCCCCCCGGCTTTCTCGCCGCTGTCCCCACCGTGTGCACACGAGGACACGGAGTTCCGGGGGCAGCTGACATAAACCGGGTCCTTATGTGGACCGGACACTTAACCAGCGCTGGCGCGGCTGCACGGGGCACCTCAGGTAATGTCCGGAACGACTACGGGAGGAAGCCAAGGTGTGAAGCGGTTCACGGAACGTGTCTAGGACCACACGGCCGGGGGGCGCCGGGGGGCGCCGGGCGGGCCTCCACGTGGCCGTCGGTCCCACAGCCGGAGTTCCTGACCACAACTGGGCTGGTACTCACAGGCACCCCCAGAAGGAGAAGAGTGACATCTGTTACTTCAGAGGTCACCCCGAGAAGTGGGAAGATGTGTCCATCGGGCCCCGGGATATTCCCAATGTGCTCCAGGAGAGAGCAAGAAAGTAACCGCTGGGGACGAAAGCTCCCGAACAAGCCCTGCTCTCGGAAGGGCTCAGTTCGCACAAAGGCCACTGCGGCGCTGCGGACCCCTCACGGCGGGCGCCCGGCTCTGCGGGGGCAGAGTGGGCGCTTCTGCCTCCAGACCTCTCTGGGCCCCAAGGGGGCTCAGGGGCCGCGGGCCGGTCGGATACCGCCTTCCCCCGCACGCCAACAGCGGCCCCCGGGGGACACGCCACGGCCGGCATCGCGCTGTGGCTCAGGCCTGGGCTCCCCCTCCGTGAAGCCAGGACCCCCGAGGGTCTTCTTTAATCTGAATCATCGACGCCCTGTGTGGCCGGAGGATGCGGATGCGGATGGGACGGCCCCTTGTGCCCAAAGTCGAGGAATTCCTGGGTGCCAGTAGGATGGGGGTGACGGCAAGAGGCGAGCGGGAGGGTGGGCATGTGACGTGACCGCCCAGCGGCTACCCAAATCTCCGCAAAAATAAATCAAAAAACGCTTCACGCACCCAGGTTTCTCTTGCGGCTGGGGGTACGGAGGCCAGACCAGCGAGCCTCGCGGGGATTCGGGAGCGCGACGGCAGGGAGATGCAGGACGGAGGAAGGAAGGAAGGGGGCGCCGGGGCATAACGTAGTCCTGCGAGTCCCGCTTCTGTCCAGTGAACACCGGGAGCTCTTTTCAGTTTTTTAATCAGGTATCGGGGTGTTCCTTTAGCCGAACGGCCCCACACACCGGACTGGTCTGTGCAAAGGAGCAGGGGCAGGAGCAACACACGTTTCAGACAAGGACTCTGGACGGGAAGCACAGGCCCGGCAGCCCACGGGCCCCCGACGGGAGGACGACGTGGGTGGGGGCCGAGCGAGGCGGCTGCTAATGGGAGACACGGGAATCCGACACGAGGGTGGGAGGGAAGAGAAGATGGACTCGCCGTGGTGGTGAGGTGGTCACACACGGCCACGTTCCTGGCAATCCCCGAGGGCTGCCTGGGCTTGACAGAGGGGGCACCGTCCGGCCTCACCCTGGCCGCCACCTGTGAGGGCTTGTGCGTTACAGGGGAAGGCTGTACACCTGTGCTCCACCTGTACGAACAGAACAGTACGCACTTCCACGCAAAGCAGCCGGAAGGCCTTGCTCTATTAGCTTTCCCAACAAAACGGTTTGCAAAAAAGGTGTGAGCAAGGTCTCAAACACCGTTTTTGTTTTTTTTGGTTTTTTTTTTTGTTTTTTGTTTTTTTTGGTATCTGGAGTTTTAATTAATCTAGATAGGAATTTCATGTAATTATTTTTAGGTCTTAATCCTGCTCCCTGAGGAAGGTTTTTAAAGATCATTTTGTGTCATTTTAATCAACTGAGTGCTTCAAAATTTTTTTCTTGAATTTGTTTTTTCTTTTTTTGATTAAGTAGGTTTTGCGCCCAGCATGGAGCCCAACGCGGGGCTTGAACTCAAGACCCCGAGACTGAGACCTGAGCAGAGATAGAGAGTCGGACGCTTAACTGACTGAGCCACACACCTGGGTGTCCCAACTACTCTTTGATTATGTATGAAAATCCTAAAAGGCCGCATCAAAATGAGATAAGAAAACAGGTCGTAAGTGAAATGGGAAATTGGTTTTTGCTTAAAAGAATATTTCAGCCTAAATGCAAATGTGGGGCTATTCCCATCTTATAGAAGGGTAAGCTCGGGACGACTTTCTAGTTCTGGCTCTTTCACCAAAGGCAACAAACGGGCAGCGGTCAGAACTTACCTGGCTGAAAGCAAAATAGTGAGCTGACTAACAAGAAGGGGGAACTACTGATGTCAAAAGATAAAAGTTCGATTGACCTCGACCCAGAACAAGGAAACCAGAGGGTTCACTGACTCACTGCCTGACTTACCTACCAAGTTACCAGCCAGGAATAAAAAACAAAAACAAAAACAACACTGGGTACATATTACAATGGTCTCTAAATTACTAAGAGTCATTCATTCTGACCCAGTAACGGGGATTTGTCTCAGCTTGCATACGTCTCTTAAAATAAATGTTCTAATTTTAACTTGATAGAATCTCAAAAGAGACGTCCAGATCACAAGACAGAGTCTGAACGTGAGCCAGCAATAATACTGCTTATGTTAGCCGTTAAAGTAATCCCTGTGACCTGATGTCACCAAAGGTCAGATAGAATTTTCATGACTAGTTCAGCAGCTGGTAACGTGTGGGTGAGCCCAGAGGAGCGTCAGGATGGAAAGGGAGCCACCTCCTGGCCGGGCACCCGGGGCCGGCTGACTTCTCACACAGCTTTATCTGTGATGTTGCACGAGGCGCTGAGCAGAACACGGCCCCGCGTGGGAGACCTTCCTCTGGGAAATGTGGCAGCAGCATGGGCCACCCATCCTCTACCCACTGCAGCGACTCACGCTGTCCGGCACGTGGCCACCTCTTCCCCCAACCCCCAACATGCCTCCTCTTACCACCCCACCCCTCCCCGCTCCAGTCTAAACCAGGGGTCATGAGCACAAACGTCCAAGGGCTGTGCCATCCAGGCAGGGAGGAGCGGAGCTGGTGGGGGTCGGGACCATGGAGCACAGCTGGGTACACATCCCGTCACCAAAAGACAGCTGCTACCCAACGGCGAACAACTGTGGCCACCAGGGACCCTCCTGATTTGTCCCCACCTTTCATCCCAATCATGCCCTGGAAATCAGAACATCAGTCCTCCAAGGTGGACTTAATCACCTATACTACGACCTCGTCAACTACTTCACCTACCAGGGTGGCCTGTCCTCACAGAGTAGGCCAAGGGAAGCCCCTCAACTGCAGGCCACCATGAGACTTTCCTGGGGACAGCATGTCGGTCTCTGTGCCCTCCTGGCTGACTGCCTGCTCCCTCATTCATTCAACCAATATACCCACCCGCCTTCATCTGTATGTACGCACTCTGCCCGCCTTCTTGGTTCTTACCTGATACCAACCTCTCCCCTGTGCACCAGGACACACGGCCTCTTAGCTACTCAAGGACATGACTCCAGCAAGTCTAGTTTTCTGCATTAGTGTGCTCACTCTTGCCCTTCTTGATCATTCCCATCAATCTACCAATATGCTGTGACTTGTCCCATCTTCAAAAAAACCACCTCCACTGCCTACCCTCTGGATCCTAAAGCCCCATGCAGCTACCAACCCATTCCTCTGCTCCCTCTTAAAGAAAATGCTTCAGAAGACTTGTCTATGTTCACCGTCTCTGGCTCTCCATTCTCTCGGACCCACTTCAATCAGGCTTCCTCCCACCACTCCAGCAGAGCATTCCTGTCAGTCACCCAGTGACCTCCTCATTTCTAGGTCGGTGCCAATTCTCAACTGTCCTCTCACCTAATTGCAGCATTGGACACAGGTGGGTCCCTCCTGCCCCCAGGAACATTTTCTTTGGTTGGCTTGTGCAGCACATCACTTTCCTGGGGTCTCCTCTTGCCTTACTGTACTCCGTCCCGGGTCCCTGCTCCTCCACATTTTCCTGTTTTGGGGCTCAGTCTTCAGGACCCTTTTATCACAGTCACTCTCTGGGTTACATCATCCTGTCTCATAACAATGAACAGCACAGCACTTCTAGGCCGACACTCCCATGGGTATGTCTCACCGGGACTTCTCTCCGCAACCCCCCACTCTTACATCTACTTACCTAGGGTGTTTCATAGGCACCTCACACTTAATACATCCCAAACTGGATATATTTAATACATCTTTGGTCAATCCCTGTCCCCTAAAAACCTGTCTCTAACCCCCCCATCTTAGGAAATGGCAACTCCTTTACTTCATTGCTTATGGCCTCAAACCTGTAACAGTCACTAGACATCTTTCTTCCACATCTCACCGGATTTTTTTTTTTTCCAAAAGAAGTTGAAAATCTAGGTTTCATGTGAAATTCCCTGATTTTTAAGCACTGGCAACTGAGTTAAAAAAAAAAAAAAAAAAGGAAACCATGTAAGGAAGACAAAACGTAACTGTGGGACAAATCCAAATCCAGTCTGCAGCCCACCGGTCCAAGACCTGGAGGGTACGTCTTCCACTCCACCCGCATACTCTTCCTCTCCTCCTTCGTGCTGTCTCCTACCGCAGGCATTTCTTACTCAGGAGGTGCCACTCCTTGTACCCTCGTAGCCTAAAGCTCCCTCGTTTTGCGGCCCTCAGCAAGCAGGATGTGTGGCACCCTCTACGTGCTGCAGGCCCGCCAACCAGACGAACAGGTGAGGGGACAGACAGGCAGCTGAAAAAATAAGATCCAAACTCCAAGACCTTGGGGTTTAGGGGCAGATGTAAGCGTGTGAAAGTAATGAACACAGAAAGGCTCCGGCTTCAGAGACAAGAGTCATGGATGGGGGGCTGGAGCCAAAGGTGTCTCAGGGGGCAAGGAAAAAAAAAAAATCAATCAAATCAGAAACACACAAGAACAACAGAATTCAGGACCCCAAAGGTTCATTTCATTTTTGGGAAAATACTGATTTTCAAGAGAAGGTCTTAGAGGCCACATTCCTGAAAAAAATAACAGTGTATACAAACATTCTCAGAAGAATTTAGAGCAGTAAGCAAATGGAGAGAAATCGTTTAGGTTTCTAGACCCACTTTCTGAGACTAGACCAGCCAGGTCTCAGATCATATCTGAACTTGAGTTTAAAAAAAAAAAAAAAAAGTTAAAATACTTGGAAATTATTTGGTAAAACAAGCTCTGTAGTCAATCAATAGGACTAATTAATTTGTATGGCAATTTGAAACCAGAGAACTCTCTTTGCTCCGGGCCCACTTTATATGGCACAAAATGCCACAAGTAGCTTTTAGTCTCTACTTAGGATAGAAAGCTAAAATAGAGCTATATGACTGATTTTTTTTTTTTAAAGGCTGAGGAGATTTTTGCCTAGCACTATGCACAAGCCAGATTCTAAACTACACGAATAAAACAGGTCTTCTAAATGAAGAAAACTGAAAAGAAACTAGTATCGACTATAAGCCTACTATTTCCTAAACACGCTAGGCACGTTCAGGAGTATTATTTAAGAAATGCACTTGTTTCTCAATTCATCTATTACGAATCACCTTACAAGTTATTGGACCAAGCATTTTGGCTCTCAAATTATACTGTGTTAAAGAGGATCTTCCATTACAGAAAACACACTATGTTTTTCGGAAGCTATGTCTGAGTATTCATCACTCAAAGTGATAGAACTATGAAGTCTGTTTCCTTTCTGTTTTGTTCAGACAGTATACAGAGAAAGGCATTAGAAATGCTACCTCCGTGGCTCAAATTCATGCCAAATAGGAGTCACATTAGGCCATCCTTTAGCAAAAAAAAAAAAAAAAAAAAAAAAAAAAAAAAAAAATCCCATAAAATAGCAAGGCTACACTGTTCTAAGTGTAGCATGTGTTTTAACATATCCAAGGCTCTAAGATTCCGGGGCATCTAAATCCTGCCTCAGTGACCTCATGGCACATGGTTGCTTGGAGCTGGTAAGACAAATTCTTACTTCCTCTGTGAAGCCCAAGTTGCTCCGAACCACTCCACAGTTTTTCACTCTACCTGCCACCACCCGTACGCTGTCCCTGGGGAAGGCTGGCACACCACAGGGCCACTAAGTCCCGGAGACCCTCCCCACCCCCAAAGTTATTCGGAGCCCCTCACACTCATGTTGAGCTCCTCTGGGAGCTCAGGGCAATCTGTGGAGGAGCTACGACAGCCCAAATGTTCGTGATCATCTACCTCGGCTTAGCAGAACAGGGTCACAATTTTACATTAACACAAAACAAAAAAGAAATAGAACTGTCTGTTCTTTCAGCCCTTCCCATTTGTACAAAAAACGTCTCTGGAGATGGATCTCTGCAAGAAACAAAGGCGTTTTTTGGCAAAGGGAAGGGAAAAAGGAGTTCTGTGATATGGTTTCAACATTCCTAAATGGGCAGCAATGGGGTGAGACAAAGCCTCACTCTGGAAGGTCTTATCGAGAAGTGTGGGGTGGACACCCCCAAGGGCGGGCCTCACGGAGGCGGCAGGGGCTGCTGTCGGGCCACAGGCCAGCTGACAGCCAGCACACGGATGCAGTTGCTCCCCACTTCCCCAGTGCGTCACATACTCTACAGCTATGGCAATAAACCAAGGCGATTTCCAAAATTAGCACTAATTTGTTGAGCTGGGAAGAAGAAACCATCCTAACCATTCTGGTCATTGAGATCTCAAGCTGCTTTTCTGGGAAATTCATTCAGAGGATATAAAAACAAGTGGGTTCCTCTGAGGGAGGGGCAAATAAGTCCATCTTCCCCGACCCCTCTCCCCCAAAACCTAACTCTGCTCTACCTGCTTCTTGTTCTTGTCAGAACAAAATAAAGGCAAGCAGTGTCTGCGCAAAGCAGGCTACCGCTGGAAGGTGCAGCGTGCTCCATTTCGGCGTTAAGGTGAAAATCAGATGGAGTCCAAATGAACCATAGGGGAGATAGTTGCTAGGCACCAGGGGCCACGTTACACAGAAAACACAAACCTTTAACCACTAGGCTGACTGGGACGGAGACCAACTGGAAGGAGATCAGATTCGCGTCTCCCCCAGTCATCCCAGGACTCATGCTCACGGTGCAGAATTAAGTGGGATGGTGGGTAGAGCTGCTCACACTACTAATGATTCTTTCCCCTTCATCCTCTCATCTTTTTGCTTGCTCAGCTGAGTCTAGTCAATTACGTTAACCAACTGCCTTTTTTTTTTAAGATTTTATTTATTTATTTATTCATGGAGGGCGGGGTGGAGAGGGAGAGGCAGAGACACAGGCAGAGGGAGAAGCAGGCTCCATGCAGGGAGCCCGATGTGGGACTGTTCGCGGGACCCCAGGATCACACCCTGGCCCGAAGGCAGGCGCCCAACCACTGAGCCACCGGGGCGTCCCCCCAACGCCCGCTTATAACAAATTCAGTCCTGGGGATCGAGCTATCACGGCCTGCAGGAGCATGGCTCAGAGTTGCAGGGTAGGTTGTGAGGCAATAAGGATGAAAAGAATCAGGCCCACATTTCTAAGCAAGACAAGCTGGTACCTGACAAGGCCAAGGACAGAGAGGCCAAAACACAAAACAAACAAACAAACAAGTTTCTCTAAATCCACCCCTTGCTAGCGAATCCTGTTCTATTTGTGTTACTTGGGCTGCAGCTGGCATGTTGGAGAGTTTGCCTGTTTCATTCTAGAGAGGGAAGACAATCAAGAGGCTATAATATGTCAGAGACATATGCCAAGAGAACAGTTAGGGAGGAAAGAACACAAGACACTTGTAATCCTTATCTGGGGGAATGTTGACAGAGTTTGCCCAGGAAAAGAACAGAAAAGGAAACACTTCTGCCACAAAAAGCCAGACATGCTCATTATTGTGGTAGGAGACTTAGAGAGAGACTTTGGATAATGAAATCCGAGGAGTGAAAGGCCCTTTGTTTTCCTCGCTCAGGAATGCCCAAGCAGGACAGACTGCAGAGCCGAGCCCAGCTCAACCAAGACCTCTGCCGCTCAGGGCTGTGTCTCAGGATCTACCGGACAGCTTAGCTTGGCCTCTGTTCAAGAAGCCTGAATCATCTTCCTCGTTCAACACACATGAGTCAGAGGCTAAAGAGCAGGGCCCAGGCCCTCACAGTGAGACAAGCTCTGCAACGAGGCTGCATTAACTGCAGAATGAGAACCACACGAAGGGGAGTGCCAAACAAGTAAGGTTGCCAAAAACAGGATGTCCACTGAGCACGTTATGTCTATGTGAACTCATGCCATCCCCATGACGACTCTGGAGGTAGGGCTTATTTTCCTTGTCATTTTGTGTATGGATAAACTGAGGCACAGAGGCTAAGCCATATAGTTAGTAAACGGTACAGTGAGAACACACTCCCTGCCTTTCTGGCTTCAGAGATTACGGTTACTGCTAGGCCTCCTCTCAAATAAAAATGACTAATAGTCTGACATTTACTGAGTGCTAAAGGGAGGCCAGGCCCCCTTCTACCCACTTCATACAATTACCTCCCTTAACGATCACAATTGGCTTTGGGGGACATCGAGGCAGAGAAGTTCGGTGACTAGACGAACTCATCCTGAGCTAGAAGTTGAGTAACTAGGAACCAACCAGGAGGAAACTACTCCAGAATGTGAACCGAGGTAGTTCGGCTCCACCCCCTCTGGACCGGGACCCCACCCTGTTGCCAGCATCTTGCTTAATCTCCACAATAACCACGGAGAAAGCGGTTAATGTCCTCATTTTAAAGGTACGGGAACTGAAGCTTAGCAGCCACTACGAAGCAGAAGTTAGGGTTGTGCCCAGTATGGGTTCTGGACCATGACACAGGGATGATTTAATAGAGGGCGTGGCACCCCAGGAGCAAAAGGGAGCCTTCTCCCATAAGGTGGCTAAGTGCCCTCGGGGTTACTCCAAAGTAACTGATAACATCAAGACCTTTCCCCACTATAGCCATGTTTCTCATAAGATAAAGACTTCCCTCAAAGTTCCCACCTGTGACTGACCTCAGAATAACCATGAGGAGCCCCACCAAATTTTAAATCCCACTCCCCTGCCCTGACCACCCCCAACAACAGTTAAACCTGTGCACTTACGCTTTAAATGCTGGGAGGTAGGAGTATATAGAAATGCTGCTTAGGTTATAAATAAATGGCAGGTGTTTTCTGATATCTGTTGTTGCCCAGCTGCTAAAAAATGTGTTCAGTAAACCCTGGTCCCCACCTGAAAGACAAAAAAAAAAAAAAAAAAAAAAAAGAATCACAGTCATAAACTTCAAAGACCGGTCAGTAATTTTATCAGAACACATAACTGGATCTTCAAAAAATAGGTACAAATTCCATTATTAAAACAAGAAATTCTGTGTTAAACGTACCAAGGACATTTTAGGAGGTGGCCATTTTCTCAAGTTAATTCATTCATTCAACAAATATTTACTGAGCAGCTGGTACATGCCAGACACAGCACCAGGCACTGAAGAGTCAACAGAGAAATGGTCATTATCCTCATGGGGAGCAGGGCAAGGAGAGGATACATGGGTACCAGCACATTAAGAGTCAATCAACATCACAAATGGGGAGGAAAAGCAGCAAAGTACTGGGTGCTAAGAGGCACACGGAAGTGGCTCAGGAACATGTGAGGAGCCGGGGAAGGCTTCCATCAGGAAGCTGTTTTGAAGCCAAGATTGGGGGGTACATAGGAGCACTTGACAAACGCAGGGAGAGAGCAGGAGGGCAGATGGTGTTACAGGAAGAACAAATAGCATGTTCCAAAGATATGAGGTGGGCAGGAACGTGAGGCTGTGCAAGCGGACCTCGGGGTGGGAGGAAGGGCTGCGTGGCACCGGGTGAGTCTCAGAGAGGAAGGCACAGACCACAACCCGCAGGCTCAGACTACAGACTTTATCCCCAGTTAAGGACTTTTGACTTTATGTTAAGAAAATGGGGGCAGGAGGAGTCAAAAAGCAACAGAGAGCAAACTAGGATAACGGAATGGTTTTCCAGAGCCCCAGAAAGATGCATCACCCGGGTGCACTCTCCTGCCACCGAGCAAGCCTCCGGACGGGTCCAGGTCAGTCATCCCCGGGACCAGAGTGAGCCGCGACCACACAGCACAGCGCCTGCTTAGACCCCGGGGTTCCTGATTTTTAGGCCTTCCTTGGAAAGGCACAAACGTGGCCACTCATTCAAAAGAAATAGCAGTGGAAAGCCAAGCTAAGTGTCTGACCTAAATCATAAACACACAAGTAACCAAACAGGTCACTAAGCCACCTCTGCCACACAGCTCACGTCCTCTCAGTTTTAGGTTCATGAGGTTTCAGGAAACATGCACAGAACCAGTCTTTCATACAGCAAAACAGCAGCTTGGGTGGGGTGTGCATGCGTGCGTGCGTGTATGCACACAAGTGTGCACGCGCAGGCGTGCAGTGTTAAGGGCGGGTTGGCAGGCAGGGAGAAGAGCAGGCTCTTCTGAAGTGCAAGGCTAATACACTGAGCAGTTACTTCCCTCCTTAGTCTGCTTTGCCCCCAAGCACACATATACAGCAGCCCCAACTGGCTAGCGTTATTATTTGGTTTCCATTGGTTCTGAGAGACTTTAAAAATCTGGAGATTATTTAATATTTGGAACTAAGTAGTAAGATCAAAGCATTAGGGTTGAAGTCCAAGTGTCCCTTATCCAGCCTCTGTGTACTCTTATCCTTTCTAAATACCCTCAATCAACTCTATGGATCAGAGGCATTCGTTGAACAAATGTCTATGGAGCAACTTCTTTGTATAAGGAGGCTCCGATGGGTCCTCATTCGTCAAGGGACAAACAGCTCAACAGAAAAATCAAGATTTTATCCTCTTAAGTTCTCAAGGACAATAAAGACAGTGGCAGGATGTGCTTCACTGGTTACATGAACAAAAGGAGATTAGCTATGTTGGCAACATATTTTGAGACACAAAATATTAAAGCCAAAACACAATACCATTCATGGAGGCATACTTTGGATTCTACAAGGACACCCCAAATGTAGACACTGGTGGCTGAGGTCCAGAGGTCTGATGTCTTACTGATTTCCTTTCACATATAATTTAAAAAAGGGTTAGGAAATCATAGCTTTATTCATAATAGCACAAAACCGGAAACAGTCCAAATATCCTTCAACAGGTGTATGAATGTGGATACCTCCATACAATGGAGCATTACTCAACAATATAAAGGAAAAAAACCTACTCATACCCATGGATCTCAAGAGAATTATGCTGTGTGAAAAAGTCCAGTCTTACACAGTTACATACTATATTGTGCTATTTATAGAACATCCTTTATGTTACAAAATTATAGAGAACAGATTTATGGTTGCCAGGGGCTAAGGAGGGGGAAAGGGTGGGGGAGAAGAGATCATGGATATAAAAGAATAGCATGTGATGGAACTGTTTTACCTCGACTGTGGTGGTGGTCACACCTAATAAAACTGCACAAAAACACACACACATACCTAACACAAACACATAACACGTAAAACTGTTAAAAAATGTTGAAATCTGACTGAAGCTGATGGATTCCATCAGTGTCAATTCCTGTTTGTGGAATTATGTGAGATTTTTCCATTAGGGAACTGGGTGAAAGGTACATGGGAACTTTCTGTATTTTCTTACAACTGCATGTGTATCTACTATTCTCTCAAATTTTTTTTGAAAGTCTGGGGATTAATACACGCTTTAGATGCAATATACAATAAAGAACAGCCTTTAGACTCTAAACTGCACAAGGACACAGACTAGGACGTTTTGCTGACTACGTTCTAAGCACACAGAATGCCTTACAGATAACGTGAATGACTTGTGGAATGAATGCAAGAAACCTGACGATGTTCTGTGACAGCAGAAAAGTCGAGATGACTTGAACATTCCACCAAAGAGGAATGGTTAGTACGTTAGGCTACTGACCACCTGTGGATTATTATTCTGCCGTTAAGACTAAGGGCTAGAAAGACCAGGAGTCCATCATGCAATATAAAGATACACAGAGACACACATCTTTATCATAACTAACAACATTCGTATTGGAAGGAAATAAATGAGACAACAATAATTGCAGGAGGGGACTGGTGTTCCAGATAAGCTCTCCCTGACTTTTCCTTAGCACAGGTGCATTATTTTTAGAAGTTTAAAATAACAATAGGATGCGGGGCATGAACAAGATTGTGCCAAGATCTTTTCTAAACATTCTTTACCTGTTATTTTCATTGTGAAATATACTATCAAAAGAAAAATACACGTGTAGTTTATAAAGCGTATTAATTACATAACTCTACCCAATACCCAATTTAAGAACTCTAACGTTACCGCTGCTGTTTAAATTCTACGTGGGCTCCCTATTCCAATTCCACTGCCCCTGCCCCAGAAGTAACTAAAGGAATTTTGTTTGTAATGGTCTTGATTTCCTAGGTTTTACCACGTGTATACATATCCCCAGACAACATACGTAGTTTCACTTGTTTCTGAACTCTGGAAAATTGGGCATCATGCTATATGTATCTTTCTACCAGCTTTTTCTTCAGTGCCACATTATAAGACCTTTGTAAAGTTAAGCAATTCCACTGAAATGGACTGACTACATGCAGTACAAGGAAGGCATCTAAGTCCATGAAGGTCAGAAGAGTAGGTGTAAAGCAGAACTTCCCAATCGGACAGGATGATCCCGGGAAACAGGAGTCAGAGCGGTTGATCCCTTAGAGCCCCTGGTCAGCTGCCTCTGGCCACAAAAGGCTGTTTCCGTTTACCCTCAGGTAGCCCACAAACATCATCAGCCCCGCAGCCATGCGCCACCCCGGGGCCAAGCAGCACCGGCGGGATAGGAAACAAGCGTCAAGTGTAACAGGCAGGGAAGACCTGTGCGTCAGCGGTGCGCATTCAACTGGCAAATCCTTACAACAGCCAGCAGGGATCTTGCTCCCGGAGCAGACAGGACAGAGCACAGAAGGTCCACAGCCACTGACCTCATTCTGTGACTACAAAGGGTCAACTTTTAGCCCAAAATTGTGGATTGAAAATAGAATTAAACATCACCTTGGGAGTCTGTAGCTTCTTACAGGATTTTTAAGTTTAGCACTTCAAACATCTTTTTCCAAATGCACAATTTCAAATTTCAAGGTCAGGCAAATTTTTAACTTCATCCGAAAAAAAAAATGTATGTAGGGTTATCAATCCTGTCTTTTTATTTATTTAAGATCTTATTTATTTATTCATGAGAAACACACAGAGGGAGGCAGAGACACAGGCAGAGGGAGAAGCAGGCTCCCTGCAGGGAGCCTGATGGGGGACTCGATCCCAGAATCCCAGGACCATGCCCTGAGCCAAAGGCAGGTGCTCAACCACTGAGCCACCCAGGTGTGCCCCTAATCCCGTGTTTTTAGAAGTCCCTAAGTTAAAGGATCCCTGGGTGGCTCAGCGGTTTAGCACGTGCCTTCGGCTCAGGGCATGATCCTGGAGACCAGGGATCAAGTCCTGCATCGGGCTCCCTGGATGGAACCTGCTTCTCCCTCTGCCTGTGTCTCTGCCTCTCTCTCGCTTTCTCTGTCTCTTGAATACATGAATAAAATCTTAAAAAAAAAAAAGTCCCTAAGCTAGAGCACAATTCAAAACAGAATGCCAATCTAAGCATGTCTGTGCTACAAAACCTAAGGAATGCTCTGAAGGCTGCTGACTTCTCACTACAAAACCCCCAGGACTTTTTAGTCCAGTACATTTCAGTCAGACTTCTAGAGGCAGCTTTAATTTACTCTGACAGGTTAAGACACTTCTAATCTCAATCATCTCTGAACCGACAAACGTGATTAGGAGACATCCCAGCCGGCAGCTGTGATCCATCAGGCCAGGGCGTGGCAACACAGGTGAGAGAAAAAAGGAAATGGGACTAGAGACACTGACACCTGTTTTGCAAACAAAAGCAAATATCAGATCCTGCATCATCCTTCCACCTGGCTGCCCGAGTATAATAACCGCCTTACAACCCCTCAGTATTTTCCAGGTCTTTTGAGCAGAGTCATGAACGTGGCAACCATAAACACATCACAGCATTTATCAGAAACTCGGTCTATTTTATAAGACAGAAATGGAGTTGAGTGCTGCCTTTCAAATTTGTGCAATTGTTTCTGTACTCTTCCATAGTCTGTTGGCAGCTGGCCTGCCTACTGTGGATAGCAGGGAGGGTGAGTCATTTCTGGTTTAAACGTGACCCCTAGTAGCTCAGCCACAGGAACATTCCCTTTAGAATCCTCCTACTCAAAGTGGTCCAGGTTTCAGTACCACAGGCATTGCCTGGGAACCTTACAGAAATGCAGAATGATAAGCCCCAACCCAGACCTGCAGAATCAGAATTCACCTTTTAATCCTTTAATCCAGGTGATTTCTTTGCATATTAGAATATGCGAAGCACTGGTTTAGAGTCTTTTAGGGGAAGGACTCCTCCTTTACCAGAGGATGCAACTCGCAGTTTCATTTCTATAGAAAACGGCTGACGTATCATAAATTAGGTATAGGTATTATGAACAGGATGATTAATAAGATAGGTTTCAGCTCTCCAATGGTTCTCAATCTAATAAAGGGACAGAGGAGCGGGTATCAAGCATATAGAGTAAAACATGCTTAGTACTATACAGAGATACAGGCAAGTGCCAAAGTGAAAAGGTGACTCGCCTGTTAACACTGATTTCCACGATATACTAGTGTCATCGCTTCTGCCTAGAGCAAGCATGCTAAGGATTACAGTTTTTGAATGATCTTGGTGATATTTCTAAGAGGTTTACCAAGGACCAGCGGATGAGCCCTAGGCAGCTCATGGAAATCCAGGCACTTGCAGCTTGGGACTCACTATCACTGCATCTCACTGGCCTCAACCCACTTAAGCCAAGAACAATTGATTTACTTTACCACTTCATGTTAAATAGCTCTTTTTAACTAATCTTCTTTAATTTAAATTCAATTTGCCAACATATAGAATACCCAGTGCTCATCTCATCAAGCGCCCTCCTCAGTGCCCATCACCCAGTTACCCCATCTCCCCTTCCCCAATGCTTTATTTCCCAGAGTTAGAGGGGCCTCTCATGGTAATAACTTTTATCACTTTTTTTTTTTTTTAAAGAAAGAGATTCTTGGGGTGTCTGGGTTGCTCAGTAGGTTAAGGATCTGCCTTTGGCTCTAGGTCATGATCCTAGAGTCCTGGGATTCAGCCCCAGGTTGGGCTCCTCGCTCAGCAGGGAGCCTGCTTCTCCTTCTCCCTCTGCCCCCAACACCCCACCCCCACTGCCGTGCCCTTGTGCCCTCTTACATTCCTGCTCTCTAATAAATAGATAGTACCTTAGAAAAAGAAAGATTCTTAATAATCAAGAGGTTAATTAAATAATGTATAAATGCAAGGAAACATTTATTCTAGGCCTATTAAATTTCTGTAAGGTCTTGTAAGCTTTATAGAGGCAGGGATAAAAAAAAAAAATCAATTATTTACTAGTCCACTGCTGGCCATTAAACTTAGCATCTTGCCCAGATTAGTACTTAGGGTTATTTATGATTCTTTTTTTTTAAAGATTTTAGTCACTGAGAGAAAGAGAATGAGCAGAGGGAGGAACAGACAGAGAGGGTGAAGCAGACTCCCCACTGAGCAGGGAGCCGAAGTATATAGCTCAATCCCAGGACCCTGGGATCATGACCTGAGCTGAAGGCAGACACTTAACCGACTGAGCCTCCCAGGTGCCCCAGTACCTACCAAATGGACTACTCTCTAAATGTAGAGAGTAATATTTCCAAGAATACTTCTGGACTCACAAAACAATGTAAGACTATGAACTGTGAAGCCGATGTAGAAAAAGACAAGGTACTTTAGATATTGCGGTTTGGGGGAAAAGAGCAATCAGCTGTAGAGACAGTAGACAAGGGCCTCTGTTGATCTGTACGACAAGGAATGTAGCAGCTGTTCTCTACGCAGAGAAACGAATTTTAAGTACTTAATCTGTAATAAGGCCCATGTCACAGAGATTCTCCTCCGTCCTGTGTCACTATCAAGATACGTTTTCTTTTTTTTTTTTTAATTTACGATAGTCACAGAGAGAGAGAGAGAGAGAGAGAGAGAGAGAGAGAGAGAGAGGCAGAGACACAGGCAGAGGGAGAAGCAGGCTCCATGCACCGGGAGCCTGACGTGGGATTCGATCCCAGGTCTCCAGGATCGCGCCCTGGGCCAAAGGCAGGCTCCAAACCGATGCGCCACCCAGGGATCCCTCAAGATACGTTTTCATGAATGCTGCAGTAGGGACTAATTAGGAGGGAAGGAAAAAAAAAAAAAAAACCCACACACACAACCCAGCCACGGAGTGAAGAAACGCTGTCTGGCTCAGCCCTGGCTCTGCCACCGGCTAAGGAGCGCTGGACAAGCTGCTGTCCTGACGCTACGCCAGGGGCTTCCTCATCCTGGTTACAGAGCAGGCCCTCGAGAAAGACCTGCTGCTACGTGAATATGTGAACGGGAGGGTGACTGACGACCTCATGGGACCACTGGGAAAGGTGTGGAGGAGGAGGGCCGGTGTGAGAGCCTGTACACACGTAACACGTTGGTCCTTTCCCCCTTCTCGATTTCTCACGGGGCTCATGATCCCTGCTGGTTACAAGGCTAGAGACAAACAGATGGCTAATTTAAAAAGAAATACTCATGGGTACAAGGAGGTAAAAATAGCTCTTGAGAAAAAAACCTGGGTGCTCATTTGTCTTGCTATTACATGTCAGGACTTTTGCTTTTCGTTTTTACTTATTCGGGATGCTGACTACTCAAACTATCAATTAAATGATATAAGTGCAAAAGCGCAGAGTAATTTTCAAAGCGACCTAAGAAGAACCCTCCAGGCCACAGGCAGCCTCGTGTCTGGGCAGCCGGCAAGGGAGAAGCCCTCGAGTCAGCGGACCCAGTGAGGCACACTGGAACTTGAGCTGATTTGGGTTGGACAAGACAAGGGTTATCTGGAAATACCTCTCACCTTCATTCCTTTTTTGGGCAGGTTCAATTTGAAGCCTAACCTACCACGAAGATTAAAAGAGGTAGCAGTGCAGTCAATTTTACACTTTAGAAGAATTTGACGTAAAGTCTTTTCTGTTAAAAATCATTTTAAAAACCTAGCATACTCTCCTGGTTTACTGCATCTGCTAGCACAGAAAAAAAAAATCTTTCAGTTTAAGGGGCTCCGTGACCACTTGGAATCTGAATATGGAACATGTAAGTATAAGGAGCTCATGGCAGGTCTTGGGATTCTGCTTAAGGTGAAATCATACCTAATATTCAATCACCAATTGTCTATTCTTTCTGAAAATTCAACTGTAGACCAAAGTTTCATTACTCCAGTAAACAGCACAGGGTATTTACGTTAAAGTCAATCCCCATTTTCTTTTTTTTTTTTTTTAAAGAACACTCCAAATGGGGAAAATATGAATTCTTCTTTTTGATTTAGGTTTTTGAAACAAACACAAAGAGATAAAATTAAACATTCAGCAATCCTCAAGCACTAAACTTCCAACTGTATAGGCATCCTTAATTTAGGATACTTTCAGAGTAATGAGGGGAAAGAAAATAAACCTCACTTGCATTCAGACTGATTTCTTCAAGAGCCGAGGGCATCACCTTTGTTGCACATGAGTATGCAGAGACAAAACCGATGATGAGTATCTGCTATGACCTCTCTTCCTCTCGCTGCTAACAAACCCCGACTTAACCTGACCTGTCACAATCTATAAAATGCTGGCGTGTATGTATTTCACAACAGCTATTGTTCAACTTTCAGGAAACCTGTAACTTCAGTTACGAAGTAAGCGCCAAGACAGTTTGCAAACAGGAACAGTATAGGAACTTAGACACCGCACTCCGGAAAATTAGGATTCAGCCATGAATGAGGTGCACAGCCACTAGCTCTAAATTCTAATACTCCATATATTTGGAAGGAAGAGAGAAGTCAAGGTATCTAGCGTGATTTGCCATGTTAGGGTTATTCTCTTGGCTAGAGGCATGGTGGGGGGTGTAGTAATTAGAGGGCTGGTGATTAGAGGCATGCCAGCCACATTCCTCTGCAGCAGCAGAACTGTAAAACCAGTCACAAACACTCAGGCACCAGGGGCCTAGAGGCACCAGAGGCTTGTCAATGGACACCAGGCCCCATAGTTTTTGTTGAACGTATGCAAGAGATTAAGCAGGACTTGCAAGACATTCGAACTGAAATACAATCATCTATAAATGGGTTTTCTTTAGTACCAATCTAAAGAGGCTGTGACCTAAGCCCCCTGTTCAGTAAAACTGTGGGATGAAGAGAGATGGCAAATACCTATGGATATTATAAAATGTGAAAGGAAACACTGAAAATGTTCATATCTCGGTGCCTATGACATGACATTTATACAAAATGGGGCACTGCGCTGAAAACGTGAAGCAAAGCGAGGTTCCTACCGCCATTAGAAAAAAAGATGCAGTTCACGACAAGATGTTAAGGGTCAGTCCAGTAAGTCTTTATGTCATACTGGCATTAATTCAACAGGGCAGTAAACTTTTCCAGTGCAGAAGGGCTCCCACGGTATGTTGGGAGCTTTCTTTGGGAAGTAAAGCTCATCAACACAAAGGGAAAACTACCTTTCATGTAAGAGCTGCTGATCTATTCTTCTGTGGAATTTAGACAACATACTGAGAATAACTAACTATAGGTTTCCATCTGCATAACTGAATTTTCAACTTTTTAAATTAAGCATTTCTATTAACAGAGAAAATTCAATCCCTTGCCACCGACGAGCCAGTAAACGGAACACCTTACAGAAAGACCAGCTCCTGGAAACGCTGCTGAATAATGAAATGTGCTACTAGGCACAGAGAGACTCCCTCAGTGGTTTCAGATTCTGGCTGAAAAAGCAGCAAGTGCTTTCTAGTTGGGCACATTTCACACATCCTGGCTTCTTAACAACGAATCCATCAACTCTCTATTATCTCCTTCATTCCCAGACAAGGTAGACAATCCAGATCGGGTTCTAATCAATGAGTTTTACATTCTAAAATTGTAACCTGGATAATTTGCCACGGCATCCTACTGTTTGGTATCCAAGCTCTTTGTTCTCAACAACAAAACTTAGTACTTGTCTAGATTAAAAAACTGGATTGATTCTCTTTACACTATTACGAGTCATTTGGACTTCAGGTTGCTGGAGCTACTTTAGAATGTGAATTGTTTATTGGAGTTGAGAATTTATACTGAATTTCTGGCAGATTACACTACTTCCTCCAAATTTGATGAGAGGAGGTGAAGAAAGCTCTATTTTGACGGGAAGGCTTAGACAAAGAGTGGACTTCTGCTAAAAATACTCTCACCTTCCTTTTATGCAAAGTAGAAGAAATAAGGAGTATGTGTTTTGAACTCAAGTACTAATAGGTCTTTCATTTTTTAGCAGCTCCATAGAAGAAGTAAGTCAGTGAAGTGAAGAAGTTGTATTTGGCCCTGACCACAGTGATCACTCAACACATTTCTTACTTAACGGTGCTTAAACTAAGACTGCACCTCTTATCAGATGTCACCATTCATTTTGGTGAAGATATCCCCGCTCACTGTTTTAGAGCATATAATGTCTTGGCACAGAGCAAAGTTTCTCCACCTTGGCACTACTGACAACTGGGGCCTGCTAATCCTTTGCTGTGAGGCCTGTCCCGTGCACCACAGGATGTTCAGTGGCATCCCTGGCCTCTATTCACTAGATCCCAGTGGCACCCTTCTTCTCAGTTGTGACAATCCCACAGGTCTCCAGATGTTTCCAAATGTCCCCTAGGAAGCCAAATCAGCCCCACGCTGAGAGGGCTTGATGAAGAGTATAAACTAGCCAAATAGGGACTCAAGATGGAAACTTAAACTTTCTTATTCTTTTTAATGACATTTCAGTAGCTGCATATCACATGTTCTCTGTCAAGGGACCAAACAATTTGTTTTCCTGTGAATAGCAACAACAAAAATCCCAATTTCAGATTTAGGTAGAACTTGTTTTAACTTCAGCAATTTGATAAGCTTTTAATCTTTTAGTTTAAAACGTTTAAATGTGAGATTTTGACTTTTAACTTTATAACTAGTTACTGGAAATGAATCTTCATATCTATACTGAAGGCCAAACCTTTTTTCACCTGAGGAAAGTCATTTATGCTAATTTCAAAAGATCTACTCCCTGCAATCTCAGATTTGCTCTTGGAGAGGAGAGGGGGGAAGAGAGGATTCCTGGTGCCAAGCACCTGCTTTCAAGCTCAGAGCTCTCTGCCACAACGTCAAGTATCTGCTAGTTAAGACACTGGCTGCTTCTTAGAGCGGATCCTTCTCTGATATAATTGGCTTTCTTCTTTATTCAAAAGATCCACCAGAATTTTAGAAACAGCTGCTTTTGCACATTAACTAGTAAGTTTTGTCTTGGGATAGTTTGTTGTTTAAAAAAATGGATTATTTATTATTTCAGAGACTGGCCTGAAACAGAAACATACCTATTTCATCTGATCAAATTTCTCCAAAGGATGTGGGTCCCTAAATCCACAAATAGTCAGAAACTCTCTATATATACATGTAGCTACAGATGCACTTATAAATTATAGAAAATGGATGCTGACTTTGCCAACGTCCTACTCTTTGGCCTTGCAAATGCCACTCTGATGTGCGGCCTTATAGGGAATGAGAATTTGGAGACAGAGATTAATCATTTAACTTCCCGTCTTGCTTTTTAAATGCTTCCCAGGAGAATGAGAGCCAAATTATCAGGTTTATTCCTCCAATTTCTATGGGGAAAATGGTTGGTCCTCCTGTTAGCTGTTGCGGTTAAGTCTACTTTGGTTTAAAGATAGATGTTAACATTTTTTATTTGTTTAATGTCTTTTCAATTCTTGAATAGTCACGGTTCATTTATCATACTCTAATTTAGACACAAGAAAGCCAGCTAAAGGCAGGTGTGTAAAACTGCCTCTCTGAGCTTAGGTTAATCTTATGCACTTATAAAAGAAAAATGCATATGCACACACAGACACACCACAGTCTTTTCAGCAAGAGCACAAATGAAAATGCGTGCTACATCTCATGCATTGCTGTCTTCCAGGCACAAGGAATCAAAGCAACTAGATCCCTGAGAAGAGCAACCCCTACAGGTTACTAACAGCTTATCGCATACAAAGAGAACAGATACCTACCATCAAAACTGCCTTGCTCAGAAGCAAGGTGCAATAGCTGATTGTACGTTTCAACTGAAGGCTGATAAACAAAGACTCCAGAATTGAAGCAGTCAGGCCACCCTGGGTCTGGTGCCGCCGACAATTCTTCTCTCTCGAAAAGATCATCAATATTTGCTAGGACCTAATTCAAAGGGGGGAGGGGTGGGAGGGAAAGCATTACAGGAATGTTCTGCCCCATAAATATAAGTTCTCCCTACATTATCCAACACAAAAGATGCAATCTGCTGCTTTTCTTAACCATTCAAGTGACAGCTGTTAGGTAGCCTGGGTTTACTCTCCTTCATCACCTGATACTTTTAATGACTGGTTTTATCTGAACTTCACTGTCAAGCCTTGAGAGCATTCCTCAAATGCCTAACTGGTCTCAGTTACTATATACATCCTGTCAGTCATCAAAGCCACACTCACCAGAGTATCTGCATCCATGAACACACATTTTGAATACTGCGTAAGTGACCAGCAATGCAGTTTAGTCAACGTGACGCCCAACTCAGGCCTCTTCATTAAGGTTAGATGAGCAGAATCGCCACTGTCCAAGACGTCTACTGTGATGACTTCATCAAAGACTGTCTCTAAAACTTTTCTGACAAAATAAAAACCAGAAAACAGCACTTAGTATCTTTTCAGATAAGTAACAACTAACCCATCTAATGTAAAACTGAACTATTAGCCTATCCATCAATTACTAAAGCAATCTGTTATTTCGATATAGCACAATCTCTTAAATAGGTGGTCTTAATTTACTTCAGGCCAAACTGTAGTAATTTGCATGTGCAGCTAACTTCACTAAAATAATAAAAATTGCTCTGGTGAAGATGAAGTACTTGTCTTAAACATTATTATAAAAAAAAACATTATTATAGCAAAAGGTTCCTAATTCTTATTGGATCACTGAATACCAGGCAAATTATAGAAACTGCCTGTCGAGATGGGACTCCCATTTGGAAAGAGCACATCTTTACAACAGCCTACGTATTTAACAGTGAAATCTCATTAGAACGGATTCTTGCGGGCCACTGCAGATTTTTACAAATGATGCTTAAGTGCATATCATACCTGCAATGAAGCCTAAAACTAGCCATTTTCACTAAAGCAGTTGACAGAGAACACTGCGTCCCAAAAGGAGTTAAAGGACTCAGTTATTTGGGTGCCAATTTTTAAAACAGAATATAACCAACACTTACATTACAGTATGCTTAGCACTTTGACATAATGAGGGACTCACTTTGGTTTGTGAGGTACAACACTTTTCTGGGCCCCAAATTAACTCAAGATTTATTTTAGGAAGCAATCTTGAGGTGGGTTAAGTGGGGGAAGACTTAGGTAAAACAGTAAGTTCAGCACAGGGGAACAGAAATGATTAACAGGTCATCGTTGAAAGTTATAACAGTTTGAGACATGTAGGACAAAACTCGTAATGTACTGTCTCCAAGCTGTGGAAAAATATGTTCCAATTCACGCAGTAAACTTGATATTTTTGAAAATAAATGGTCAGCGGTGCCATTTACCACAGTAAAGGGGGATCTAAGACTTACATCTGTCTTCTTACACGCGTCCTCACTAAAGAGACTACAAATTAGGATGTACACATTAGGAAGCATTAGCATTTTCCCAAATTGCCCTTTAGAAATAAGGTTATCAGTGTGTGAAAAACATCTATCTCTCATTATATAAAGCAACCTTTTCAGAGGTCCTTGGCATGTGGTATATTTCTTGTCAAAAGTCACAAAAAGGGCATTTTCAATTTCTAAAAGGCCTAGGAAAACAAAAATAGACACCATACAGAGCTGCTAGTGTGCCCACATATTTTGTAAGTATTAGGATCTAGGTAGTTCAGTCCAATACTTCAAAGTTTCATACCAACAAATCAAAGTGAACTAACCCAATCAACAAGCAGTTTGTGTCCTCCAATCCCCACCCCTGGGGTGCTCTCCTAGCACAATCCCTAGTTCAGAAAGCCCTGGCAAACATTCTAGTCTATTAAATGATACACAAACATCTTTGGGTTACAAATGCCTATGGACACTGGAGAAAACTGCCTTTTTTTTTTTTTTTTTTTCCAGTCACCTGAGCTTTCCCTGGGTGAAAACAGGAAACAAAGCAGCCCCTGTGGCATTCTGGGAAAGGAATGCAAGTGAAGTGTGACCACCTAAAAGGAATGCCTGGACTAAAACATTCACTCGGGTCATCCTAGAGGACTTGCTTACAGAAGAGTCCTTCTCCCACTGGAACCAGTAAGAGCATGGGTCAGAACAGCAGCTCCCAGGAAGGAGCTCAGCAATTCTGATCTTTCTCCACCTAGTGTTCAACCCCTGGAAAGGGTATGTCCTCAGTGCCCAGGGATGCCAGAAATGGGAGGCGGAGGGCAGAGTCGCACCCACAGACCAGCAGGGAGATCCTCACCTCATGGAGTCTGAGACCTGCGGGGTGGCAAGCACGGCCAGCTTCCTGGTGGTCCTGTGCTGTTTCAGAGACGAGCCCAGGACCAAGGCTCCTTTGGCGTAGGCATCGTTTGTGGTCAGTGTCACAAAGGCCTGATCTTAATACAAAGACAAAGAGAAAAACCACACTGATTATAATATCCTACCTGGGAAAAACTACCCCAGGACCCTTTGCAACCACTAATCTGGCAAAATCAGCCTCTCTGAGATCAACTTGCTCTGTTAATTAAGGAGCAGCCTCTTTGGAAGTTGGGGGGGAAGAACCAAAGTGCCCACTTTAAAAATGATTCACGACCATTCTTTAGCAGAAACATCCTTGGCAATCTCCAACAGGCTGATTAAGCTATAAAAATTAAATCCAATTTAGAGCCCAAACACGCAAAATTCTCAGACTAAATAGTAGCTTAACACCAGAAGGTGAACCTTGGGCAATTAACAGGTGGTAATGAAGAAATCAAGAGGTCCATTTTCTGTTTCCTACAAGTATTTTCAGCCAAGCACAAATCTCACTAATGACCTCAAATGAGAGCATCTGAAAGCAGAGGCCACAGTCTTCATTCTGATGCTTAAGCTTCTGCCAAGCCTCAGGCTTTATATAGTGTTTCCTCAACCTGGAGTAAAGCCCCCCGCCCCCCAACCGCCGCCGCCGCACCAACAGTCACTGCTCAAACATCACCTCGACAGAGGCCTTCCCTCCTTAGTGCTTTTATCTAAACAGCAGCTAGTGTTAACTGCATTTAGGGACCACCTCAAAAGCACTAACGAATCTGCCTTTTTCTTGGAGAGGCACGCAGCACGCCCTACCCTGTACCATGGGATCCCCCAACACATACACACACACAAAACCACTCAGTTGCCAGAAGGGAAGGCAAACACATGAATCATTCTTCCTACTGAACAAGCCTCACCCTCCCAAGACCACCAACCCGGCCTTTGGGATTTCTCCAGGTCTTCCCTGGAAGGAGTGTGAGGTACGCTCTATCTCTGGGGGGATTTTAACAAGTTAGTGGGCATCCAAATGTACAGGATACTTAGGATCAAACACTGGCAGGGGTCACTTGGGGGCACTGTTGCCCAACCAAGGAGTTGGGACATTTTGTCATGAAGTAACGCTCTTCATTATTTTCCAGCTGTGAAGGCTGGAGACAGGATAAATTCCTCTGATAAGCCAGAGAAAGTTGCAGGCTGTCAAGGGGGCTAACATGGGGCCCAGTCTCAGACCAGAGGGCATCTTCACCACCCCCCCCCAGCCCCGGACTCTCTTCCTGTAAAGGCTCGCTATTGAGCGTTGAAAGAGGGCTGTTCCCCACTCCTCAAGGGCCACTGGCTTCCCAGCTAGTCACATTGTAGGGTAGCTCAGAACAGTGACATCTGTCACTTGACATGCCCATCAACGTCTGCCTTGACTTGTTCCTTCAACCCACCATGAGAAGATGGCAACATTTCAGCCAGTCTGCCCCAGGAGCCTTCAATCTGGGGGGATAACATGCCTAATGTGTCACTTGACCAACAGTGGTCCAGATTCCAGGGGAACCTGGAGAGGAGTTGAACAAGGGATTTAAATAGGACTCGGTGATTTCAGGGAGCAAGGATGGGGATGCTGTGCACGGCGAGGCAGGGCGCAGGCTTAGGGCCACAGGCTGCAAGCCCCGGCGCACGTCACCAGCCAGGGAAAGACCCGCGGCCGCTGGCAAAGGGAACCGCGCCGGCCCCGCAGTGTCTGGTCGCGCTCTTAGCCCCACCACAGCGGAAGGACCGGCCCGGGGCGCGGCTGCAGCGCCCCCGGCAACAAGTGAGCGGGCGCGCGCCCACCGCGGGGGCCGCTCCGGGGCGCTCGCCGGGCTCCAGCTGGCCGCGGCCCCGCCCCAGGGCCTAAAAATAGGCTCCGCGCGGCCGCCAGCGAGCGCCCCGGCGGGCGGCACCGGGGCCGGGCCTGCGTCCCTCCAGGTGCCCCCGCGCCGCGCTCCAGGGCCCGGCGCCCCCCGGGAACCGGCTCCCGCACCCCCCGCCCGCGCGCCCTCCAGGTGCTCCGGCCCCCAGGGCCTGCCCCCCCAGGTGCCCCGCGCCGCGCTCCAGGGCCGGGCCGGGCCCCCGGAACCGCTCCCCGCACCCCCCCGCCCGCGCGCCCCTCCAGGTGTCCCCGCCCCCCAGGTGCCCCCGCCCGCGCGCCCCTCCAGGTGCCCCGCGCCCCCCCCCAGGTGCCCGCGCCCCTCCAGGTGCCCCGGCCTGCGCCCCTCCAGGTGCCCCCGCGCCGCGCTCCAGGGCCCGGGCCCGGCGCCCCCGGGAACTGGCTCCCCGCACCCACCCCGCCCGCGCGCCCCTCCAGGTGTCCCCGCGCCCCCCAGGTGCCCTTGCCCCCCCCAGGTGCCCCCGCGCCGCGCTCCAGGGCCCGGGCCGGGCGCCCCCGGGAACCGGCTCCCCGCACCCCCCCCGCCCGCGCGCCCCTCCAGGTGTCCCCGCGCCCCCCAGGTGCCCCCGCCCGCGCGCCCCTCCAGGTGCCTCCGCGCCGCGCTCCAGGGCCCGGGCCCGGCGCCCCCGGGAACCGGCTCCCCGCACCCACCCCGCCCGCGCGCCCCTCCAGGTGTCCCCGCGCCCCCCAGGTGCCCTTGCCCCCCCCCAGGTGCCCCCGCGCCGCGCTCCAGGGCCCGGGCCGGGCGCCCCCGGGAACCGGCTCCCCGCACCCCGCCCCCCAGGTCCCCCGCCCGCGCGCCCCTCCAGGTGTCCCCGCGCCCCCCAGGTGCCCCCGCCCGCGCGCCCCTCCAGGTGCCCCCGCGCCGCGCTCCAGGGCCCGGGCCCGGCGCCCCCGGGAACCGGCTCCCCGCCGCTCCCCCCCGCCGCCCGGCCGCGCCGCCGCTGCTCCGCCCGCCCCCCCGCCCCTCCCGGCGGCGGCAGGAGGAAGGGCGCGGAGACGGAAGCGGGCGCGGGGGCCCCGGCAGGCGGCCCAGGCCCCGCCAGCTGCCCGCCCGGCCCCGGCTGTCGCAGGGCGCCCACGCCCGACCGCAGCGAGCCTGCAACTTCGCGGCGGTCCCCGGCCGGCCGGGAACTCCCGGGGGTGCGGGGCGGGCGGGGCGGGGGCCCGGGGCGAGGTCCCGGGGGCCGCGGGGCGGGGTCCCCGGGGAGGGTCCCGGCGCGTACCTGTCATGGTGCCGCCGGGGCCGCCGCAGCCGCAGTCGGGGGCCGGGAGGAGCGCGGCGGGGGCAGCGCGGCGGGAGGAGCGCGGCGGGAGCCCAGGCCGGCCCCGAGCGCTCTTATAGCGGCCGTCACGTGGCCGCGCACGCTCCCGGCGCCCGCCCGCATCCTCCCCGCCCCCCAGCCCGCGCCCGGCTCGCGGCCCGCCCCCGGGGGCACCTGCCGGGACCTCGCGCCTCCGCATCCTCCCTCACCCGGGGGGGGGGGGGGCGGGGGCGGGGGGGGCTCGGGGCGGACCGCGGCAGCAGCCGGACAAACTCCCGAAGAGGCCGCGGGGTCGAGGAGCCGAGAAACAAAACCCACCAGACCACTCCGCGGAGCAGAGCATTCGCTTGAACTGTTTGGAGCCAAGTGCACGTTTCACTCGCTTCGCATCAGCCTCTGGAAACCTCTTATTTATTATTGTAATTTATGTCCACAGTGGTCTCGTGGCTTACCAAAAAAATGCAATGAGTCTTCACTATGTAATTTCGATGCTTGGAGCCCTCTGCATCCATTAGATAGTGTTCCATGGCTCCTTCCGCCAACTCCAACTCCGTGAAGCAGGTGTTACATCCTCTTCCTTTTACAGATAAACGGAATTACCGAAGGGTTGAATGACTTGCCTAGGGTCCTGTCATGAAGTGGAGAAGGGAGGCACTTTGGTTTACGGAACTGATCTTCCTACCAGGAAGGCCATGACATCTCTGGTACCTCGGTGCCCTATTACGGTTAGCGAGTTATGGTAACTGTGGTTGGGTAATATAGCTGTTTAGGTTAATCTGTTTCACAAATCATGAAAAGGTGAATTTGTCGTTTTGCTAGGAAGTTGAGAAATAGCTCTTTATTGTGCTCACAGCCTCCTCCTCTCCCCATCCCCTCCACCCAGCCCAAACATACCAGGAAAGGAGCAGGTAATACGATTCTCTGCCAACAACAGCTGCTCAGGAAATGCTGAATGGAAGCCAAATAGGAAATTGACAACATCAGCTCAAAAAGTGGAATAGATGCCTAAGAATAGGTGTTTTATTGCAAAGGCCTATTGCTTTATTCTTAAACCAATTATCTCAGTTTCCTCAAGTGTAGGCCTGAACTTCCTACATTATAATCGCTGAGGGCACTTATTACAATGTTAACTTTTGGTCCTAAGTCCAGACCTCCTGCACCAAAATCTTAAGGGTCCAACCCAAGAATCAGCATCCTTAATTATCATCCTCCAGGAAACTCTCTTCATTCCTTCCCTTTCTCCCTACCCCACCATGGCTTGGTGACCACTGATTCACTTGGAAAGACCTCCTGGTTACTTGGCTTTAAAAACACTTCCTTTGTAGCAGGTGGAAATGTGGTGGCAAGTGTACAGTGGAGGAGTTTTCACATATTTGAACCCTGCGGGTTTAGAAAAGTTGACTTCTTTTTTTTTTTTTTTTTTTTAGATTTTATTTATTTATTCATGAGAGACACAGAGACATATGCAGAGGGACAAGCAGGTTCCCCCCAGGGAGCTTGATGTGGGGCTTGACCCCAGGACCCCGAGATCATGCTCTGAGCCAAAGGCAGATGCTCAACCACTGAGCCACCCAGGCGCCCCAAAGGTTGACACTCTTTAAGAAATATGTAGGCTGGGCAGCCCTGGTGGCCCAGCAGTTTAGCACCGCCTTCGGCCCGGGGTGTGATCCTGGAGACCCAGGATCGAGTCCCACGTCAGGCTCTCTGCCTGGAGCCTGCTTCTCTCTCTGCCTGTGTCTCTGCCTCTCTCTCTCTCTCTCTCTCTCTCTCTCTGTCATGAATAAATAAATAAATACATAAATATTTTAAAAAAAGGAAATATGTAGGCTGTGCTTGATTTGTACCTACCTGAAAAAAGGAAAACAGTGGTGCTCCAGGTCTAAATGGCTTCTTTCCGTACTGGTAAGTGGACCTGAAAGTGGACCTGATAGAGTCAAGTATCCATCTTTCACTCAGAAACCCTCCTGCCTTTGGTGATCCTTTACCACCTGCTGCTTGACGGCAAAGTTCCCGGGGTTGGGCTTTCACAAAAGGGCAAATCCAGGAGGAAGATCTGGGGACAACTAGAACAGTAGGGAAAATTTCCTTAGGTTCGAGTGCCTCTCTGCTCCATCCTCCGAGATGTCTAAGTAAGAGAGGTCACCACAGCCTTCTTTCCTGTGTTTTGTGCACATTTACAGTAAGAGAACGTTTATAGCTTTCACCGCCTTAAATCAAAGAGGGACATTTTGAGGTTGCGATAATGTCTCAATCGAGATTACTAAGAGTGAACCACTGCCCAGTTTTCCCGGAACTGTTTTACACTGAGTTTCGGTTAGGTATGAGAGCAAGTCCTCTCAAACTTTAATGGGCACACAAATTGTCTGGAGATCTTGTTAAAATGCAGGTTCTGACTCAGTGGTTTGGAGTGCATCACCCTGGTGATGTCTGGGTTGTGGACCAATTTTGCATAGCAAGGTGTTTGAACATTCTGGATCGTAAGGATTTAGAGGCAGTGGGTAAACTTACAATGTTGTGGGACAGACGTTTGAGAATTTAATTTGTTAACTTTTTTCCCACTGAAATTTCTGTAGCTGAATATCTGACTCCTAAAAGAAAGATTTAAATAAGTCTAAAATGAAAAGCTACATGGGTACTACTAACTATTAGCATGACTATTAGCCATTCAAACCTATGCTAAATGTGTATATTTAGCATGGTTGGTCCAAAATTCATTTTTAGTTGGCTTTGGAATGCATTATGTAATTTTGTTGGCAGGATACTTACTTTCTTAATTATGTTTTGTTTAAGATAATGCTGAAATCAGTTTGCATTCCCTTGAGCACACACACTAATTGATGGTGAGAGCAACTGACCTAGAAATATATTCCAGAGCAGAGGGCAACCTGCTGACCTAAGATACAAACGGTTCCCACGGACAGTCCATGAAATAGATATACCACATCTGGCCAGACACAGAAACTAACTAGTTAACTACTTAGTGTTTTGCCCTTAATTGGTAACACACAAAGTCTGTACCTGGAATTGCTGCCAGTGATCACATCCCTGTCCAATTCCAAACGAAAGCTTATTCAGGAAATATTATCCTAGGAGGCCCCAAGTTGTTCATTCTTCACTTGAAAGCTGGAGTCTCAAACGCCACAGGTTGCAAGGGCCTGTTGACTGGTTACAATGCCTTTAAAAAACAACAACAACAACAACAATTTTTTATTAAGATATAATTCACATGCCATAAAACTCAGCCATTTAAAGCATATAATTAGATTATTTTTAGTATATTCACAGAATTGTGCAAAGATCGTCACAATTTAACTTTAGAACATTTTCATCGCTCAAAAAGAAAACCATACCCATAAGTGGTCACTCCTCATTCTCTCTTTCCCTCAGCCCTCAGCAACTACTAATCTTTCTGTCTCTATAGCTTTGTTTAGAAAGATTTGCCTGTACGTGGTCTTTCATAACTGGCTTCTTTCACTTACTACCATAATATTTTCATGGTTCTTCCATGTTGGGGCATGTGTCGGTGTTTTGCTCCCTTTTATTGCCAAATTATATTTTACTATATGGATATATGACATTTTAATTATCCATTTCATGAATAAACATGTTGATGAACATTTGGGTAGTTTCCACTTTTTAGCTATTGTGGGTAATGCTGCTAAGAATATTTGTGTCCAAGTTTTTGCTTTGCTTGACACACATATATATGTTTTAAAACATATTTTATATAATCTCCTCCTGGATACATACCAACTGTAGGATTGCTGGATCATATGGCAACACTATGTTTAACACTTTAAGACGGCCAGACTGTTTTCCAAAGTGTCTGCATCATTTTGCATTCCCACTAGTATGAGAATTTCTTAGCCAATATTGTCTTTTATTATAGCCATCCTAATGGGCTTAGTGTAGCATCTCATTGTGGATTTGATTTGCATTTCCCTAATGACTTGTAATGTTGAGCATTTTTTCATGTGCTTATTGTCCATTTGCATATCTTCTTTGGATAAATGTCTATTAAAATACTTTACCCATTTTTAAATTGAGTTGATTTTTTGTTATTGAGTTATAAGTTCTTTATATATTCTGGATACAAGCCCTTATTAGATTTATATTGTATGGTTTCTGATTTTTATTTTTTTATTAAAAAAATTATTTATTTATTTGACAGAGAAAGCACAAGTAGATGGGGCGGCAGGCAGAGAAAGTGGGAGAAGCAGATTTCCCTCTGAGCTGGGAGCCCACCTTGGGGTTGGATCCCAGGACCCTGAGATCATGGTCTGAGCTGAAGGCAGACACTTAACTGATTGAGCCATGCAGGTATCCCTGATTTTGGCTTTTTACTTTCTTGATAGTATTTTTTGTAGCATAAAAGTTTAAAATTCCTACATAGTCCAGTTTATTTATTTTTCTTTTTTGCTTGTGCTTTTGGTATCATGTCTAGGAAACCCGCCCGATGAGGGACTCGATCCCAGAACTCCAAGATCACGCCTGGAGTTGAAGGCAGAAGCTCAACCACTGAGCCACCCAGGCGTCCCCCAGCACCATTTATTGAAAAGACTATTGTTTCTCCATTGAAATGTCTTGGATACTTAGCTTTTTCTTTATCTTGTAGGCGTTTTGAATCTTTTATCAGTACATGCTTCCCCCTTTTTTGGTACACTTAGAAACTTATGGCAAAATTTGTAGCTGCTTCTGGTCATTATTTAGGCTATCCATCTTGCATTTACTTGTGCTTTAATTTTTTTCTTCACTATTACACTTGCTTTATTTATGAAGTTGCATGAGATCCTTTGGAAGTGGGGGAGGCATGTGGAATTAATTAGTAAATAATTAAATGATCAGAGGTTTCTAGAGGGAGTAGAGCACAGAAAAGGAAATTTCAGCCCAATTTGGGTGACTCTGGAGGTTTTTGTAGTGGTTTGTCAGTAAAATGAAGATCCCATAAATTAGAGAGTCAGGGTTATGGATTCAGACATGGGAATAACCTTCTGTAATTAGTTTAAGGTTAGTTAAAAAGACAAGTAATTGCTTTATCTTTCAATCTTACTTTTATTATTTATTCTACCAGTAACACGGTAACAACATGATAGTGGTCAAAAACCAGAAATAAGGTTGTCTAGGATCTCTAACCCTGAACATTTCGAACATGTATTACCTTTCAAACTTTAGTTATTATATTTGTTATCTTTTAGTTTGTGGGTTAAGTCATTTAAATTAGTGAGTTATAAGACTAAAAATTAAGAGAACCTCTTTGGCAATTATCTTTTCTTTAATCTCAGACAATATAGTAAAGTTTATATACGATGAAATTTACCTTTAAAAGCAAAGAATTCAATGAACTTTGACATAATATATACTATCATATAACCATCAACACAATTACCTCCTTCAAATTTCTCTCAAGTGCCTTTGCAGTTAATCCCATCCCCCTACCCTGGTCCCTGGCAAACACAGCTCTGATTTCTATCTATATAGATTTGCTTTTTGCAGAATTTCATACGAGTGCAATCATATAGTATGCAGTCTTTTGTATCTGGCTTCTTTTAGCATAAGGCTTTTGAGGTTTATTCACATCGTTGAGTATCAGTGGTTTATTCCTTTTTATTACTGAGTAGAATTTTTTTGCATGCATATACTAACATGTATATATCCATTCACCAGCAGATGGACATTTGAGTTGCTTCTACTTTGGGTTTTATGAATAAAGCTTCCATGAATATGCAAGCGCTAGGAGCAGCATTACTGGATCGTGTAGTATGCTATGTTTACGTTTATTAGAGTGGCAGTTGACTTTCAAAGTTCATTGCGAAAACTGGATGAGATCACTAAGAATGGAAGTTATTCTTTTTATTTAAAATTGATTACGTCCTAAGACGATCCGATGTCCATTCATAGTATGTTGAGAGAGAAGGGGACATAAGTCCCCACATATTACTGGAGATTGACTTTCCTTTAGCATGCCAATGCCATCTGCTTCTAACCATCCAGCATGTGTACACTCAGGGTCTCATTTGAGAAAGTTTAGAAAAGATCCCAAGATTCATTACAATTCAGAGTCTTAGTGACCTGTGGATTGCAGGCTTTTGCTTGAAGAGAGAACATCACTCTCATGAAACCTCTGGTCACAATATGTATTATAGAAAGTTCTCTCTCTCACTCTCTCTCTCTTTTTTAGAGATTTCATTTATTTACTCATGAGAGACACACAGAAAGAGGCAGAGACATAGGCAGAAGGAGAAGCAGGCTCCCTCTGGGGAGCTGAGCCAAAGGCAGACGCTCAACCACTGAGCCACCCAGGCATCTCAGTACTCTCTTGTGGATTGTATCATTTGGTCCTCAAGACAGCCTATCAGGTCATCTAGCTGGATACATGATATTTTCACAAAGCCTCTGGGACTCTAGCAATAATTTTATTTTATTTTATTTTTTTAACATTCAACTTCCAGCTTAAACAGCAACAAAACTAAAGGCTGTCACAGATGTCCCTGCATAGCCCTGAGCCCTCTTACATTACCAAACTATCCCCACTCCCTCAGGATCACCATATTTTTTAGCTCAATCCCAGCCCTGAACCTCCAAAGTGAGTGTGAGGTTGAGGGATGTCTGTTGAACACAATGCTTGGAAACAAAAGTGTTTTTCTTTTTGTTTTTTTTTTTTTTAAGCTTTTATTTATTCACGAGAGACATGGAGAGGTAGAGACACAGGCAGAGGGAGAAGCAGACTCCATGAGGGGAGCCTGATGTGGGACTTGATCCCGTACCCTGGGATCATGCCCTGAGAGGAAGGCAGATGCTCAACTGCTGAGCCACCCAGGTGACCCTTATTTTTCTTTTCCACCAGGTGCAAACGGCTTTCTTTGGTTCATGCAAAATCACTATCCCTGTATTAGAGATGATATAACCAAAACTCAGAGAAGTTAGAAAATTGCTTGAGGCCATTTGACTAGAGAGTGGCACGTCTGGGTCTTCTCCTCCTCCTCCTTCTTCTTCTGAATTAATTTATTTGACAGAGAGAGCACAAACATGGGGAGCAGGAGAGGGAGAAGCAGGCTGTCTGCTGAGCAGGGAGCCTGATGCGGGGCTCCATCCCAGGACCCTGGGATCATGATCTGAGCCAAAGGCAGACACTAAACAACTGAGCCACCCAGGTGCCCCATGTCAGGGTCTTCTTAAACTGCACTGCCTCCCTGGAATTTGAGTGGGAATCAGAGCATTCCTCAGAATTTAGGACCTTTGAGACACTCACTGCCAATTCAGATAGTCAGTGTGTCAATAATTCCTCCCTATCTGCTTCTCCTTTTGATACAGAGAAGATGGAGGAATAAATGAGGCATTGGAATTTAAGAATCCCTAAGAAGAGAAAAAGGGGCAGAAGGTAGGAGATAGATGAACGTTGGAAGCAGCCTGAGAGAGGTTCCAGCCCACAAGCACAGAGAGGAATAAGAGCTCAAGTGAAGAAGAGCCAAGAAGGTTCCAAAGTCCTAAAGAAGCTGGTGTCAAAGGACATACAGCCCTTTACCCTTAGTAATTCCTAAGCAGCTTCTAGAATAGATCCCGTCGCTTACCCTCATTCCAGGGAGGGGGTCATTGGAACAAAGGTTTAATGATTTCTTGGAAAGTCCTAAACTCCCTAAAATATCTTTACCTGTATGAAATTCCTTTTACAGAGGACAAAACATTCCACCTATAATTAGAGAAAAAATAAATTCTGGTTACAGAAGAGGTATTTATTTTAAGAGCTAATTTTATGAGGCACAGTGAGGGATAGGTACTACATATATAATCGTATTTAATCTTTTTGACAGCCCTGTGCAGGAGGTATTATTAGCTCCATTTTGCACATAAAATGATAAAACTGAGAGGTTAAGAAACTGTTCACCTTCAATATGTGAATATCTCTTTTCTGAGGCAGTAGCTTCTGTGTCCGGGGGTATTTTTGTCATACACGAATACAGTTTGTGTGTACAGCTTTGCTTGAAATGATTACTGAAGATTTTTTTTTTGATTACTGAAGATTTTTGAAAACAAACTTCTTTAAAAAAAATCCAAAATTTAGGGCAGCCCCGGTGGCGCAGCGGTTTAGGGTGCCTACAGCCCGGGGTGTGATCCTGGAGACCCAGGATCAAGTCCCACGTCGGGCTCCCTGCATGAGCCTGCTTCTCTCTCTGCCTGTGTCTCTGCCTCTCTTTCGCTCTCTCTGAATAAATAAATAAATAAATCTTTAATAAAAAAATCCAAAGTTTATTAAGATAAAGCAACATGTTTTCAGAAGATCCATTCATTGATGTATCACTATTTTGCACACAGAGCAATTACAGTAAGTTATAATTCTTAGAACCATAATACCTAGTGCTTTTGTGGTCATTTATAAATTAAAGAGGTGTTTGTGTAGAAATAGAAATTTACTCAGTCCTGGTACTTAAATTTTTAAGGGGTATTTAAGGGTTCCCCCCCAAATATGTATCTTAGGCATTTTTAAAAAGGCGAGAACAAGATACATTTTTATCATTCTACACGAATCAATATAGCCCTTGAGCTTTAAAATATTTCCTCACTTCTGTTTTATGTTACGTGGCTTGTAAACATATGCTTCTGATTGCTTTCATTTTTACTTCTGATGATCTTGAAGTTCTTTAGTTTTGGACTTGTGTGTATGTGTGTGATAACTAGATAAATCTTTGGTTCCCAAAATATTTCAGATTTTGTTCTGTTGGATGTTTGAGATGATTTTTGATTTGGATTTAAACAGCTTTAAAAATGTACTAAAGGATCCACCACGTTAAATTTCATTGGCAAGTAGTTAGGAATTATCGTCTGCTAACATCTATATTCCAGAAACAGATTTTTAATCAAGGGCTGGTGGGTAAATTGAATCTGTGCATGCAGACTGACCTTGAGCTGAAGATTTTTCACTGTCAGTTTGCATCAGGAAAACCCCTTCTGCGGCCTAGGATCTTCCTTGAATACTACAGAGCTGAAAGCTGTTGCCAGAATTTGATACTGCACCATTCTATGCCAAACAGGGTGCTACGGCCCAAACAGTTTGGTCACGGTACATCATTGGGACGCACCCAGGTTCTGGCCTGGCCAAAACCTTGAGTGGTGATAGCATCTAACCTTGCTGGGCCTATCAAAAAAAATCAGCATGTGAACTCTTTGGCAGGTTCTGTTGGTGTCAGCTGAAGGCAGCCCTTTCTGGAGGCAAGTGGGTTCTCCCAAAGGAAGGAGAGGCAGAGCTGCCCTGCCACCTGCTAGAATCAAATTCAGAAAGTCTGTGACCACTGTCTGTGAATCTCATAAGGACACTTCTGTAAAAAAGGTCCTAACCACCCAAGGGACAAGCAGAAGAACAGTTATCAAACATATCAGTTACAACAATTTGACAGATCTCCTGGACAAATTGGTTCTAAAAGAAATAGCATTCATCCAGAAGAAGTATTTGGATTTTTTTTTTTTTTTGAGATCAGTAGAAAAATTCCTTAAAGGTCCAGAAGGCCTGCAACTAGCAGTTCCCAAAGAACATGTTCAGCCAGTGAGGACAGCTGGGTGTTTCTAGCACGCCCACGACACAGACCGTATGTTCCCTGCCCGCAAATCTTTGGAATTGGAGGCTTGAAAGTTAAAACCTTAAACGGTAAATAAATAATCAAGACTTATGGCTGATATTTAAGGTAAAATTTCAGTAAGAGAAAACATAGTGGAGGTTCATAGGTATCTACATTCTTTTAAGATTTGATTTTTCTCTTTTGGAGATTTTATCAGGTTTTGTTTATACTTTGGTTTCAAGAAGTTTGAAGCTTTGGTACAAATTTTTAGGGCTAGACCATTGTGTGATGATCTCCATTAAAAACAAATATGAAAAGAGTTAACTGCTTGAGGTAGTATTTCAATACTGAGATTTTTTTTTAAATGGACTATAAGAAAGAGATGGAATTGACCATTCTCATATATTTTAAATTATTTTATTTACTTTTTAAAATGAGTACTTTTTTTAATGGTTTAAAAATAAGTATAAAAAGCTCTATGGTGAACAGTCTTCCTCTAACCCTTGTCCCATTCTCCACAGGTAACAATTTCATGCATAAGAAAAATGAATAGGGGGACCCCTGGGTGGCGCAGCGGTTTGGCGCCTGCCTTTGGCCCAGGGCGCGATCCTGGAGACCCGGGATCGAATCCCACATTGGGCTCCCGGTGCATGGAGCCTGCTTCTCCCTCTGCCTATCTCTGCCTCTCTCTCTCTCTCTGTGACTATCATAAATAAATAAAAATTAAAAAAAATAAAAAATAAAGAAAAATGCATAGGGCAGCCCGGGTGGTTCAGCGATTTAGTGCCTCCTTCAGCTCAGGGCCTGATCCTGGAGACCAGGGATCGAGTCCCACGTCGGGCTCCCTGCATGGAGCCTGCTTCTCCCTCTGCCTGTGTCTCTGCCTCTCTCTCTCTCTCTCTGTGTCTGTCACGAATAAATAAGTAAAATTAAAAAAAAAAAGAAAAAGGAATATAGGGACGCCTGGGTGGCTCAGTGGTTGAGCCTCTGCCTTTGGCTTAGGGTATGATCCCGGGATTCCAGGGTTGAGTCCCTCATTGGGCTCCCTGCGGGAGCCTGCTTCTCCCTGTGCCTATGTCTCTACCTCTCTCTGTGTCTCTCATGAATAAATAAATAAAATCTTACAAAAAAAGGAAAGAAAAATGAATATATTGGTAATCCCTTCCCCAATTTTATGTAATGGGAGCACCTTATACATTTTGTTATGTATTTAAATTTAAAATTAATTAATTAATTAAAATACATAAATTAAAATTAATAAACTTTATTTTTTAGAGCCATTTTAGGGTTGAGGCAAAACTGAGCAGAAGGTACAGAGTTCCCATATATCCCTCATCTTCACATACTCACAGTCTCTCCCATCAACATCCCACACCACCCTGGCACATATGTTACAGTCAGTGAATCTACACTGACACATCATTATCATCCAAAGTCCATAGTTTGCATTAGGGTTCAGTCTTGGTGCTGTACATTCTACGGGTTTGGTGCGTAATGACACATATCCAGCATAGCGATATTGCACAGAATGGTTTCAACACTCTGAGGTTCTCTGTGTCTGCCTATTCATCCCTCCCTTTCTCCTAACCCTGGCAACCACTGGTCTTCCAGATTTGACTCAGTAATATGCTTTTCAGCTTCCTTCATGTCATTTCGTGGCTTGATAGCTCATTGCTTTTATGCACTGAATAATATTCCACTGTGTACCCCAGATTATTTGTCCAGTCATCTCCTGAAGGACGTCTTGGCTGCTTCCAAGTTTTGGCAATCATGAATAAAGCTGCTGTCAACATCCATGTGCTAGTTTTTGTGTGGACATGTTTTCCAGCTCTGTTGGGTAAATACCAAAGAGCGTTAACTGCTGGATCATGGTAAGAATATGTTTAGTTTTGTAGAAATTGGCCCAACTGTCTTCCAAAATGTATAGTTTTGCAACCCCACTACAAAAGAACGAGGGTTCCTGTTGTTGATATGCTCACCAGCATTTGTTGTTGTCAGTGTTCTAAATTTTGGCCTTACCAATAGATGTGTAATGTTATCTTATTACTGTTTTATTTATTTATTTTTTCTTATTACTGTTTTAATTTGCATTTCCATGATGTGGAACATCTTTCCATATGCTTATTGGCCATCTGCATATCTTCTTGGTGCGGGATTTCTTAAGGTCTTCGTCCTATTTATTAATTGGATTGTTTGCTTTCTTATCGTTTACTTTCAAGTGTTCTTTGCATATTTTGGAGAACAGTCCTTTATTAAATATTTTTTTTCCAATCTGTGGCTTATCTTTTCATTTTCTTGACAGTATCTTTCACAGAGCAGAAAAATTTAATTTTAACGAAGTACAGCTTATCAATTCATTCTTTCATGAACTGTGCTTTGGTGTTGTATTTAAAAAGTTATTGTCAAATCCAAGGTCATCCAAATTTTCTCCTTATCTTCTAGTTTTATAGTCTGGTGTTTTACATTTAGGTCCATGATCCATTTTGAGTTAATGTTTCAGAAACGTGTAAAGTTTGTGTCTAGAATAATTGTTTTGTATGTGGATGTCCAGTTGATCTGGCACCAATTGTTGCAAAGACTATTTTTTTTTCCATTTTAGTGCTTTTGTCCCTTTGTCAAAGATAAATTGATTATATTTGTGTGGATCTATTTCTGGTTTTTTTGTATTCCATTGACTTAGTAGTCTATTCTTTTGTTATACCACGCTATATATATTGATTATTGTAACTTAATAGTAAGTCTTGAAGTCAGTCCTGTAACTTTGTTTTTCTTTGATCTTCAGTTTATCTGATCTTTTACCTTTCCTTTCCTTTTTTTTTTTAAAGATTTTTATTTATTTATTTGACAGAGAGATAATGAGAGAGCACAAGCAGGAGGAACAGCAGAGGCAGAGGGAGAAGCAGGCTCCTCCCTGAGCAGGGAGCCTGATGTGGGGTTCAATCCCAGGACCCTGGGATCATGACCTGAGCCTAAGGCAGATACATAACACCCTGAGCCACCCAGGCACCCCTCTTTTGTCTTTCCATATAAACTTTATAACCAGTTTGCCAACATCCACAAAATAACCACTTCGGGTTTTGACTAGGATCGTGTTGAGTCCACAAATCAAAATGGGAAGAACTGAAAACTTGACAATACCGAGTCTTCTTACCCATGAATATGAGCTATCTCTCCATTTATTTAGTTCTTCTTTGATATCTTTTTTTTTAAGATTTATTTATTTATTCATGAGACACACAGAGACACACAGAGAGGCAGAGACACAGGCAGAGGGAGAAGCAGGCTCCATGCAGGGAGCCCGATGCGGGACTCGATCCCGGGTCTCCCAAGATCACGCCCTGGGCCGAAGGTGGTGCTAAACCGCTGAGCCACTGTGGCTGCCCCTTCTTTGATATCTTTCACCAGAATTTTGCAGTTTGCCTCATATAAATCTTGTACATACTTTGTTAGATTTATGCTCAAGTATTTCATTTTGGGAGGTACAGAAGTAAACAGCAATGTGTTTTAAGCAAGTCCACTGGTTCATTGATGGCATATAGGAATGTGATCAACTTTTGTAAATTAACCTTGTATCCTGCAACTTTGTTATAATTGCTTATTAGTTCCAAGAGTTTTTTTTTTTTGACAATCGTTTCAAATTTTCTGCATAGGCAATCATGTTAACTATGAACAAAGATAGTTTTATTTCTTTCTTCCCAATCTGTATACCTCTTATTTCCTTTTTACCAACTTATTACATTAGCTAGGATTACCAGTGTGATGTTGAAAAGCAGGTCTTCTTGATTTTAGTGGGAAAGCTTTAAGTTTCTCACCACTAAGTATGATGTTAGGGTTTTTTTTTGTTTTTTGTTTCTGTTATCAAGTTATCAAGTTGAGGAAATTCTCTATTCCTAGTTTGCTGAGGGTATCTTGATTTTTTTTTTCTTTAAACAATAAAGTTTGGAGAACTTTCTATTATGAACGTTAAGAGCTACCTTATTACCGTTATTACTGACAGCTGCATAGTACTCCATTGCATGAATATATTATTCAACTGCGTCTTTGGGTAGTAGGTTATTTCTACATCTTTTGTTAGCACTAATAACTGCAGTGGCTACCTGTGTAAGTAGACCATTTTGCATCTTTAAAAATCCCCAAAAGTTGAAGTAATGAGTAAAAGCATGTATATGCATCTGTTACTTTAATTACTAAATTTTACTCTACAGAGATTGTACAAAGTTATAGTCAAATCGAGAATATAGAGAATATTTGAAAAGCTGTATTTCAGTGTGGTTTTCATTTGCATTTCTCTTACTATGAGTGAAGTTATCTTCTTATTTTAATTTTAAAAAAGATTTTATTTCTTTATTTGAGAGAGACAGACCAAGAGCATGAGCAGAGGAGGGAGTGGGAGGGACAGAGGGAGAGAGAGAAGCAGATTCCCTGCTAAGCAGAGGCCCCCATATGGGGCTAGATTCCAGGACCCTGAGATCACAAACTGAGCCGAAGGCAGATGCTTAATCAACTGAGCCACCCAGGCGCCCCTCTTCTGTCTCTTTTTCAATATTTATTTATTTATTTATTTATTTATTTATTTATTTATTTATTTATTTATAACAAAGTATTTACTTTTTAAAAATTTATTTATTCATGAGAGAGAGAGAGAGAAAGGCAGAGACAGGTAGAGGGAGAAGCAGGCGCCATGCAGGGAGCCCAATGTGGGACTTGATCCCAGGTCTCCAGGATCCTGCCCTGGGCTGAAGGCTGCACTAAACCACTGAGCCACCCGGGTTGCCCCTCCTTTTCAATTTATAGTCATGGTTATTTCTTTTTCTTTACATATCCTTTGCCTTTACATATCCTTTGTTTTTAATTGGACTATTGGCGTTTTTCTTAGTGAAGTGTAGAAGCTCTTTACGTATTATGGAGATTATCCATGTCTGATATGAATTACAATTGAGTGTATGTATATAGACTATTTTAACACAGAGTAGATTTCTTGGTTCAGAGGTGTTCAAACATATGATCACTTGATAGGATTATACAGCAGGTATTCTTGGATTAGATCTCTGGGCCGTATGATTAAAAACAAATATTGATTGATTTATTTTAGAGAGAAAGAGCATGTGTGTGAGTGGGGGGTGGGGCAGACAGAGAGAGAGAGAGAAAGAGAATCCTCATGCAGACTTTTCGCTAAGCACAGAGCCAAAAGTGAAGCTTGATTCTGGGACCCTGGATTCATGATCTGAGCTGAAATCCAGAGTCAACTGCTTAACTGACTGAGCCACCCACCACCCCAGGACCATGTGATTTTTAAAGTATATTCCCATTCTCAGCTTTTATGATTCACTGATCACTCAATTGCCTTATTTAAACTAGGAAACCTAGATCTGGTTAACTACATACTCTCTCCATAAAGCAGTTTGCTACTTAGCATCTTCTTAGAAAACAGGGCCTGCACACTCGGCAATCACACATTTGTCAAGTATCCAGTGACCTGTATCTTTGTACCATTTTCCTTAGGAAAAAGGAAGCAGCTGTAGCCTATCACCTTTGAGCACTTTGGCCAGCAGCCTGGCATCTTGGGAATTTATCCAGCATGCATTTCAGAGGTATTCAGATACTTTTAGAAGAAAGCGAAATCACTAAAGGAAACCAAGAACATTAAAGATTTATGCATGTTGTGTAATTTGGCTGTAAGAAACAAAGCCAGTTTCTGCTCAGCACTTAATATAAAATGAACTGAAAACTGCAAAGAAACATGTCTAAAGATAATTAATAAATTTGTATAATATTTTTGTCAAATCACTCACATCACATATTTTACAGGCAGCTTGAAAACATTTGGCATACTAGAAAGATGAAAGGAATTGATATTTGTTTCCTGGAGGTGGAGGGACTAGAAGAGTCCTAAGTCTTTGGAGTCCCCAGAAGATGATTCTGCATATATTGCACATAGTTACCAACTGCTCGAAATCAGCAAGGCCTCATTTGGGACTTTGGGCATGTCAAGAAACAGTATGGGGCTGATTGAAGTGAATGGCAACGAGAGGTCAGCATTTGCTGAGGATTTTTGTTCAAGTGTTATTTTTTTTTTTTTTTTACTTTTCAAGTTTAACAGCAAGACCTCACTAACTTAGAGTACTTCAAGGCAGACATTTTTCTAAAAGGGGTGAAGTGAGTTTAGGTCATATCACTTTGGTACTTCATTTTTTTCTTCCTTTTTGGGAAAAGCTTTCCTTTTCCCAATTCTTTCCTAATTAGCTTCTGATCCCTCACTTTTTCCCCTTCAAATTTTATTCTTCCCTATCTCCAGCAGATCTAATCCAAGGAATATGTTCTTTACTTTCTTTTTGCTTTGTATTTATGGGCGACCTGACATTGTTCAAGAAGGATGAGTTCGGGATCTAAAAATGGTGCTAGACGCAGCAAAGAGCACAATTGTAACCACCACCCTCGATTGGGAGGTGGTGTTAGGAGAGGTCAAGAATGAGCTTGGTTATTCTGGGAATTTGTCATGGCTGATCTGAAGACTAATCAGGTTATAGATAGAAGCTGATGCTCTGGGAAACTGGACAAGCCAGGCCCCACTAGGATTCATGCAAGTCAAATAATACTTGGACCCACTATATTTAGCCAGCCATGAAGAACACCCCAAGATATCCCACCTGTTAGACACCAGGTAGAAACAGTCAATCTTCTCTGTCAGTGAAAAAAATGAGGAGGGTGAATGAGAGGGAGGAGGAGGGATATATAGAGAGAAAGAGAGTGAGAGATTAAAAAGCAGAAGCATTTCTTTTCTCACCAAAGTCACAAGACTCTCAGGTTGAATTCACAATAATAACAGGGAAGAGAAAGTTCAAATGGATATATCCCATGCATAGCATTAAAAATGGACCTTGAGCATATGCAAACAGCATGTCGACTGCAGATCTGAGGTGATGGCGAAGCACAGGCTCTGGGGTGAAAAATAAGCTTGTGCTGAGAAACCATCTGGGAAAAACTCTTAGACTAATTTGAATTGAACCAAGCTGAGACCTTAAGCATTTCCTTCCAAAGAGATCCAAGCCAAACAATGACACGAGCTGATGTTCAGTTGTGGAGATGCCCATGTGTCCTCGCCTAGCAGCTGTCACGGTAAGTCCACGCTGCTCCTGAAAGCTGGATAATTAACTGCCGTTTGCTTTGAAGTCCATGGAAAGCTGCTTCCTACTGTGGTACATTTACAAGTTCTACAACTGCCATGTCAAATGTTCAGTGCCTCAACTGCATCAGTCCCACTAACTCCTTTAGATGTTCAGGTTTCTCAAAGGTATTCAAATCCCCGAAGCTGCCATGTGAGGTCTTTCAAGACAGGTGTTTAAAAAAAATGATTTATTTTTAAATCATTAGATTATTAAATAAGTTTGCCATAAACATGATTCTAAGTCATGGATGCTTGTAGTTTATCTTTATTTTTTTTTAACTGAGGGAGACCAGTTCACAGGGGTCAAATTTGGAGGAGTGGATATAGAATTGTAAAGTCTATAGAATTGTCCAGATAGTAGCATCATGCTAAGAAGCGTGAATATGTTAATGATTTTTAAAAAGCTTACTAAGGGGAACAATTTCACTTTTTCTCTACTTTAGAGGTTTCAAAATAGGCCTTTGGGAGGAAAAAAAAACCATACGTATAGAAATATCCAGACATAGGTTCAGAACAAACATAAGTTAAAACTAGCATATGTATGTGTCAAAGGTAACAGGGAAAAAAGCACAACTGACTGAATAATTTGAGTTTCCTGTATTCTGTATGTATCTCCGTGTCAATGTGACAGTGAATCTCTGTAAAGGACTTTGGTTTCTAGATCTTCGTCACTCAAGCCAAAGTGAATATAGAGAAAATAATTAACACGGTATTTTTAAAGATAATGTCTCATAGCACAAATCTGAAATGGATTACTAAGACTCTTCGTGAAATTGCTTTAGTTAATTCTATATACATTGCACTATAGCCGGAAAAATGGCAGCGTTTTCATGCTGAGATTATGTGGTAGGGTTAGCAAAGGGTAATTGCCAGTTTGAGTTTATCTTTGTAGTAAAAATCAAATGTGGACTGCATTGAGACAGAAATTCAGGACTTAACCTGTCCTATGGAAATCATCTGCACTTAACAAAGCTTCATAGTTATTTTTCTTTCAAATTTATGTTGTTTTGCCTTTAGGGAGTTGATGGAAAGGCGTTGTGAGTGTTTTTGTGGATAAAGTTAAAATTGTTTCATTAAATGTTAATGGACTTAATAGTCCAGTTAAAAAGAACCCATATATTAGCCTGTATTCAGCACTTAGTGCTGACATGGCTTATGTTCAGGAATTGCATTTGGGGCCACAGAGCTGAACATCATATATGAGCATAGGTTAGTAATGGGTTTTGTTCTTTTGCTTTAAGGAAATAACCATTCTGTTTATAAATGACTCTGGTTTTTAACAAAACAGCTATTTCGGATGCAACCAATTGGTTTATTTTGGTCCAAAGAGAGATTTGGACATCTATTTGAACATTAGGAACACAGCATGGCTCACTGGATTCGACAATTGAATCGAATGTGAATTATATAAAATTCCATAGTATGTCTCAAACTGTCTTTAGCACCTTCACTATTAAGTAAGCTAATTCTACTGGGAGAGATTACTGATTTTCAAGCATTTTGCAAATGCATAAGAGATTTTTGTTTATTGGTTCTTTTGGAAACAGAACTATGAGACTACAGTAAAGATGTATCTTGAAAAATGCATTTGTTTTTGGCTGGTGTAAGAGATTTAAAGTTGTGCATTCCTTCAGATTAGGTGAGAATAAATATTTTTTTTTTGTAGTTTGAGCAGTTAAAGGTATATTATGTAGAGAGAGCAAGAGATACAAGCTCAGCTTAGCTCACAATTCTACATGGCCTCCCTTGCTCTTGTCTTCAGGAATCACCAAATCATGTGGCATTGGATAAGTTGTTGTCAGCTCTGTTGAAATCAAACAACACTCATTTTAATGTATCTATAAACATTTGGAAATAGAAATACTTCATTCCAAGTGTGATTATGAACCATATGGACTACATGTAGGCTGAGAACCTGATAATACATGAGGGTTTCTATTTCCTCCTCCTGCTTGTTAAATGGGGGAAGAGTTTGATGAGATCGCAAGATAACATGAAATGAAAGCTGAAAGAACTTTCATACATTCATTTAACAAGTATTTTTGAATAGCACTTTCTTTTTCCACCAAAATAATTTAAAATCTGCACAAAAGTCTATGACTGTCTTTAGCTGCAACAATTCTAGTGTTAGAGATATAAATTCGTACAAAAGGACTCAGAATAAGCAATATATGCAAAATGATGACAGCGGTGGCAAGACTAGACACAGAGAGCTTGAGACTAACCAACATGACCTTGAGGAAACAGCTGTGTCCTCACCAAATGAGGGACAGACTGATAACTTGAGAGACTCCTTTTCCCTCTATGACTCTACAGACGACAGCAGAAATCACTGTCGATTATTATCCCAGTACAACAGGGGAGACTGGGGCTCTGGGTCCTCCCAGTGGGTTGAAGTTTTCTCAAGTTCTCTCTTGTTTTTAGTTGCTTCAAATGTATGTCATTGTATACTGCTTGAGTGCTTTGAAAGTCGCTAGGCACTTGATGATGCAAGGCATATTTATTTATTAAAAGACCGTATCTCTTCAGGATATCAAACGTGATACGTGGGTAAGTTTCAAGGTCCAAGTCTCCACTTTGAACTTCTTTTAGAGATAAGTGGAGGAAATCAGGAAGCTGATAGAAGGAAGACAACATACGATTAAAAATTAGCCAAGGCAAGCCTGCATAGATATTCATCTATCTCTTGAATTTTACACAGTTGCCTTTAGGAAGTCGTTATAAAGCTATTGCCTTCACGACCAGAGAATGCTTAGCTTTTACGTGTTAACTCCATACTTTCATCAATATCCAGAACCATAAAGCCAGTCGGTTGTGCTTGAGGGTTAAAGTCAGCCCTGCCTCCAGCTCAGCAATGCTTGGGCTACATGCTGGATGAAAACTCTTGGTTACTAGCTACTGGTACAGGTCACTGTAAGTGTGACAAATCAGTAGTCCTGTTGGGAGGCAGCTATATTACTGTGGACACAAAACGTGGGCCATAAAAATGCTCTGTATCGGTTCAAATCCCAGCCCTGCCATTTACAATTTAAGCGATATTAGGCAAGTCACTTACCATCTCTGAGCCTGGATCTCCTCATCCATGAAGCAAGAATAATGACAGTACCTACCTGAGAATTGCTGTGAGGATTAAAGGAGTTAATGTATGTAAACAGCTTAGAAAAGTACCTGGCAAAAGTAAGAAATAGATGTTGGCTATTATTTTGTTCTGTTGTGTTCTCACAACTGACTGGCTTTATAGTTCTGGATATTGATGAAAGTATTGAGTTAACATGTAAAAACTATGCAAACTGCCTCTCTCTCTGTGTCTCTCATGAATAAATAAATGAAATCTTTAAAAAAATAAAATCAGAAGGAGAAAAAGAATATAATGCAGCCTGGTTCATTTACCTTTATACTAGGATAGCCATAATTTACATATTTTTCAACGCGCCCAGGAATATCCCAAGGGGGGCCTGAACAGAGGGTGGAGCAGAGGTAGGTAGGCTGTGGCCAAAGCTGCTGTGTACAAGCCCTCTGGAGGCTCCTTGTGGGGTCCCTCCCTTTCCTGTGCAGTTTGGTACTGGGGCAAGCTGCTTCAGAGCCCGCCTTTGGCAGAACCACTCAACTCACTCTCAGACCTTCGGATTGTCTCTGAGCACTGCCCCTCCTTCCTGCCCTTGTTTCCAGGGGGGTGCGGGCTCTACCCTCACTTCTCTGATGCACCGTACTGAGCTGAGCTTGCTGACATGTTTCACTGCTGGCCTGCGGGTGGGTTTGGTCTGGTTTGTGCAGTGTTTTAACAAGCCAGAGTGAGCTGTCAAAAGTGGGGGTGGGGAGGACTGCACATAAAGATGTGGCTTCTTGGCTTCTTTTGAAAGGCCGAAAGGCTTGGTAGCAGCGCGCCCACAATGCACGGGCTCCACGCAGCTGGGGTTCACTGGAGCTGTTTGCCTCCGTCCCCTCTTAGCCCTGCCTGGCCCTGTAAATTCAGAAGTTCAACCTTTGCCCTAAGGTATACATGACAGCTTAAGGTATTATCTTTCCTCAAAATTCCTGCAGGTTCCCGGAGAAGGAAGGAAGCTGGACACATTATCCAATAATAAAGGAATTCCAGGCTTTGGCTAGTGGGAAGACCTGGAGGGTACCAGGGCTTCTGTATCCCACGTCAAATAAGGATTTTGCCTACCGTCCCTACGGGCAAGTCTTGTCCTGAACCTTCACTTGGATGGTGTAACCACTGCTGCAGACTCTCCGGGAATAAAAGTAGGAGGAAAGACAAAGTTAATGATTTGCCACCCAACCCCTCCCATCCACCTACACACCCACCCTTCTCTTCAAGTGCTTCACCTTGCTGAAACAAGGTGAAATATGAATTGAATACAGAATTCTTGCATCTCTTATTTTTGACTTAATTATGACTATTATGATTTTGAAAGATAGGACTTCAAAGACCCTGGCAGATGCTAACTTCAAAGAACACACATAAAATATTGTCCAGACAGTTCAGATCTGTTGGGCAACTCTGTGCAAGGCCATAAGGCATTCAAAGGTGAAAAGAATTTTTACATTAGCTTCTTGTTGGAAACCTTTCTACTTAAGAATGAGATTTTATATTTTCTCCATGACAATACAAGATTTATAAACTCTGCCCATGTTTTTATTGGCACTCATGTGAGCTTTCTGTGTGGGAAAAACATTGCTATTGTCCAGCCTTTGACATTGGTATTAAAGACTGAAGAAATGTATCTGCACTTTTATAAAGCTCTTCAGATCCGTTAGCATTACCTATTAGAAGTCCATGTAAGCGTGTGCAGTTTTTCAGTGTGTGTATGCAGTTTTTACATTTGGTTCAATCACACTGATAGCATTTCCCTAGAGAATTTGTAGAGTTACATATTCTCACTGTTTAACATAATTATGGGAGCTGATTACTTATAGACAGTTAATTGCTGAATATAGGTTATGAACAAAATAAGATTTTTGTGACCATGCTGCTGAGCTTTCCTTCCTTTGAATTACGAGGAAGATGACCTGGCATTGAATAAATAGCCCCTTTTGTCTGTAGGAAAAGGATGGCTTCAGTGATACAATGTGGTCGTTTTATTTTATTTTTCTTACCCAATCCAGTGCCTACCAACTCAGAACTTTACCTTTATTAGGATTTATTTTCCACATATAATATAAAATGTGACTTGTATATCCATGGTGCTCAAATGATGTACAGGATGTAGAAGAAATGGTTCCTGTCCTCAGTGAATTTTTTTTTTTTTTTTTTTTTTTAAAGATTTTTTATTTATTCATAGAGACACAGAGAGAGAGAGGCAGAGACGCAGGCAGAGGGAGAAGCAGGCTCCATGCTGGGAGCCCGACGTGGGACTCGATCCCGGGACTCCAGGATCACGCCCTGGGCCGCAGGCGGCGCTAAACCGCTGCGCCACCGGGGCTGCCCTGTCCTCAGTGAATTTAGTCTAATTGGTGAGCTAGAACCAAAGAAGAAAGCTATGGGCCTTATATACTGCTATACATTAAGCAGTAAACTGGAGATATATTGATGATTCAGTGTGCCAGGTGTTTGAGGGAAGAGGCAATCTTTTCTGGGATGGGCTTCTCAGAGTAGGCTAAAGTGGGTCGTAGGCTGGGCTTCAGGTCTCGAGAGTGAGGACCCCGATTATATGGCATGAGAGGTGGAGGTCCCAGGAACTGGGAAGGTGGTAACAGAGATACAAAAGAATGGAGGTTAGGGCAGATCGAGGCAGGAATGGAGGAGGGGCATGCTAAGGAGCTTCTGCTTTATCCTATAGGTAATGCTAAGCCATTTTTATGCAAGGGAGGAAGAGACATGATGAAAGCAATGCTCTAGGAAGATTAATCTGGAAGCTTAAAGTGATTAGAGCAATAGATGCTGCATGAGTTTGGAAGGCCAGTTAGGAAGCTCTTCAGTAATCCACGCATAAAGTGAGTACAGCCCGAATGTAGATGAGAGCACGGGGAGAAGCAGGGAGAGAGTGATTTCAGAGAGTCATCCTTTAGAGAAGATAATCAAATAGAACTGAATGGAGCAAGGATAGGGTGAGATGAGTAAAAGGCACCTGTAGCTTCCATGCGGAGGGGATTAAGAACAGAGAAAACGCATGGCGCATCATCCTGCCTCCTCACTTTCTGCGGCCACACAGATGACCTTGCCGTTCCTTGATTGAGGCAAGCAAAATCCCATGTCCAGGCCAGTTTCTCCATCCTGAACGTTCCTCCCCCAGGTATTTATTCACCTGACTTGCTCCCTCACTTTCGGTCCTTACCTTGCCTTTCCACATACTTAATTTTACCTTTGTGGTTTGGAAAATTGGGATTTTTTTTTTTAAGATTTTTATTTTTACTTATTCGTGAGAGGCACAGAGAGAGAGACAGAGAGGCGGAGACACAGGCAGAGGGAGAAGCAGGCTCCACGCAGGGAGCCTAAAGTGGGACTCGATCCCCGGTCTCCAGGATCAGGCCCTGGGCTGAAGGCGGCGCTAAAGCGCTGGGCCACCCGGGCTCCCCGAAAATTGGAAATTTCAATCAATACACAAAAAGGAAAATATTACTCTCCCCCAAAGTTCTTGAAGGTTGACAGAGATTGCTACAATGTACCCTCATTAGAGAGGCCTTCCCTGACTACCCCATTCCTCTCTTTCCCCTTACTCTGCTTGACTTTTCTTAGTAGGTCTCCTCATCTAACAATATGTTATGTATTTAGCCATTCAGTTATTTTCTCTTTTGTTTGCTTGTTACTAAAATGTGATGGCAGATGCCTCATTTTTCACTGTGCCCTTTACACAGTGCCTGGCACATAGTAGGTTCTCAAGAAAGATACGTTAATTAAATCAGTGCAATAGGAAAGCTCAAAAAGGAGGTTAATTTGGGGAGAGAAGGAAAAGGAAGATGAGGAGTTAGCTTTAAACATGAATCTGCTTAGAAGAAATGGCACTTTAGATGGTGATTGGCAGGATTTCAAGTCTTGGGAGCCAGCGTGGCACTCTATAGGTTTATCTTCTTTGTGAGGATCAAAACAACCTCTTCCAGGAGAGTCCCCCTCTCTGGGTGGTTATCTCAGTATTTTCCACCTTACTTGAAGGGTCCAGTTTTTTACCTGTGTGACTTCTCTTTTCCCTGGAAGACAGGGGTGAGAGAAGAGCTTTGGAATAGGGGGATTTACTGGAAAACTGTTGAGTCTCCAAGAGGACAGCCTAGAAACCAAATTTTGTCCCTTGTGTGTCCATCGAATAAATGTCTGATGCTTCCTAGAAACTTGAAATCTGTTTATTGGGATGATCTACGACAAACTTTTTGAAATATATTTGATGTAGCCCAAAATAATCCAAATGAGACACAAAACAAAAACAAGGCACACCTGTAGCTCATTTGTTTCTACTGTTTCAATTCCCACTTTTGCCAGGAGCATATTAGGATCACCTGCCAAACTGACTTATGATTTAATGAAGCATCTCACGTACGTTCATTTGGTTCTCCAAAATAATCCCTTTAAGAAAAACACATTTCTCCTTTTCAAATGCAGCTCAGCCTTTTCCTGATAGGAGCCACTTTCTAACATTACTACTGACTACTGAAATGAATGAATACATTATAAAGCACTTTATCTTTATTGCTGCCTGAAGTGATCCATAGAGAGTGTAATTGCCAGCTGTGTATCCTAGGCACATAATTTCATTACTGGGCTCTTACAGAGCCACCAGTCCCGTAGATGGTCCCCTGTTTACAAACCAGCCATCGAATTCCAAACTTGACTTAATGTCAAATGCCATCTTCAGGTCAGGTCACCCCAGCCTGAATCCAGTAGATGCTACCAGAAGCCTGGGGGTGCCTGGACTTAGATTCTTTTAAAAAAAACCTGTCATGTTTCTGACAACCTGAGGTCACGGGTTCTGATCAAAGGGTCCGTGTAGGATGAAGTTGACCTATGTTTCCTTGGACTGTCCATAAACATTCTTAACAGGTGGTAACCCTAATTTAATTCTCTAGCCATATTCATGTTTAGGGTGAGGGGCAGCCACCATTTAGAAGTGGGTGGTAAGGAGCTTCATACTGTTCTGGCCTTTGTGTGTGGTTTGGGGGTGATCCAGTTTCTCTGGGTATCTTTAAATATCACTTAACCTACCAACTACAGATTAGTCTCAACTAGGAGGACTATGGGTGGTTAAAATATTTTCCTCCCAGCATGCAAACATACACTGGCTAATTCACAAAATTTCTGTGAAATCCCAGGAATTCAGAGGTAATCTTGTCCAGATTTCTCATTTCATAGATGAGGAATGAGAACTCATGTTTATCAAGACCTCTTGGGTATCCAGTGCATTGAGGAGCTTTTCATTCACTCTTTCAGTTGGCTGATGAGGAAACTGATGATACCTTTCTCTGAGCATGTATAGAACATCGCAGTCCTGAAGGAAAGAGTTTTGATTAAAGAGGAGAGAATGAGAAGAGGAGTGGCCTTGGGGCAAGGTAGAGGAGGACAGGTTTGCTGGAAGGTGGAGGAAGGGTGATAGAGAGAGGTTGCCTAGGATACAGTAGACACAGTTCTGTACCTCAGTGGAAGACACTGGAAGTACAATCTCTGAGCCAATACCAGGACTGCCTTTGCCACAATATTCCAGGTTGCTGATGTCTGCTTTCAAGGTAAATTAGTTTGGAAACTATAGAGGTGTGTTCCAGAAGGCGACAAGGAGCGAAAATGTTACTACTATTACTATTTTAATGATAATAATAGTCACCACTTCTCAAAAGATGTGATAACAACTGCTATGGATATAATGTATCTTATACAAATTAATTTTCACAACAACCTTGGAGGTTGGTATCTCGTCCTTATTTTAGAGATGACATTTCTTGGCCAGGTTCTCAGAGCGAATGGCAGATCTGGGATTTGCATCCAGCTTGTCTGGCTCCAAATTTATGTGACAGAATTTCAAAGGAGTAATTTCTGCTCATAAAAAATGGATTCAGCATCCTACCCCATCCCCCCCCCCCCCCCCGTTTTTTATGCTAGTGAGGCCAGTGCCAAGGACCAGAGCGCTGAGCATTAACAGCCCTGGAAGAAATAACCAGCAATAAGATAAACTGCCCCTAAGCTTTTTCTAAATTCATGGTCTCAAATACCTTCTTCATGCTTGTCAGGCTTTCAAATTCCTGGTGTACTCATCCTTGATTCCAAATGTCCAGCCATAATTTATGACCTGTAATTAAATAAGATCCTCTTTCTTTATTGCACCCTTCGGACATAGTCCTATCACATGAAACAAAGCAAAACAAAACACTTCTCTTTGGTTTAATGTGGGAATTATTGTTCTTATTAATAACTAGTCATATTAAAATATCATACCAGGTGCTTTTATAAGTCCACCAAGGAGAAAAGTATAGGTAGGCCCTATCGGGGAAAAGAAATACATCTCGGGAGGTGGCAGAAAGAGGAGGAAAGAGGAGTTAGGGAACGACCGAATGTCTTAGACTAACCAGACAGGTTTTACCTGAGTGGGCAGTGTGAGGGCATGTGTTTATCTGAAACCCTGGAAATCCTCCAGATTCATTCCTGTGAGTTACATGACAATGGGCATTCTTCGAAAGAGGAGTAAGGCCATACCACTTTGGTTGGAATTCCTCGTCAGAGGGAGCCTGTGAGGAAAGATAGTAAGCTGGCCTCTTGTCTGGTTAGTCTGCTCTGTGGGTGCACCTGCTAAAAAGAGCTCACTATGGGTGAAGGTGTCCAGGGACAGGGGGCTTTGGGCCACACAGGGGAGAGAAAGCCCATAGGAAACATCCAAGACTTTATCAATGTTGCCGTTCTGCTCCAGGTTTGCCAGAGTTTCCTGAGACAAAAGCTCACCCCTGCTCTTCCTTTCACTGAGCAAATTAAGAAAATGCAAGTCACCACAGTGGCCCCTAGGAAATGTCCAGCTGTCCTAGGAGGGCAGATCATCTCTTCCCTGGAGGATGTCATGACTCTGCACTTCTTAAGGAACAGGTTGTTTGTTTGCTTATGTGTATCTATTTATTTATGTGTCTTCTTTACCCCTCCTCATTTACTCGAGAAAACCCGTACTTGGCATGTAATTGGAAAGTATATGATGGGGGAAATGTGGCTGTTTACAGTCATTTATGACCTTGAACATATTACCAAATACATTTGGGTTTTTGTGGCTTTCTGTACGGAGTGAATCTCATAGGTTAATACGGAAATCCTATATTCTTCATTGAGCAACGTGTAAGACGTAAGTACATCACCACCATAGGTAGGTGAAAGTCTTTTTTTGGCCTTATGGCTCATTCTCTCATTAGGAACAACATTTTTTTGGGAGGACTTTCTTAGAATCACAGAATGTGATAGCCTGAAGGGAGATAATGAATGAAAAAAAGAACTTTTCCACTATAAAGGCCCATTCAAACACACAAGTCCTTACAAAGCCTGTGTTAGGGAAAGAGACCTCCGCTTCCCCATGCGGGTTTGGAGTCTGTTTTCTGTTTGTTCTGTTCTCAGTAGGGAGAACAGCTCATTACTGTCCTGGGCACGAGCCTCTTGGATACTTGAAAACCACTGCTGGCTAACCCTGGGACCCTCTGGCCTCTGAATGGAATTACCTTGGTCCCTTTCACCTCGGTTGATCTTTATTTCTCAGACCTCAGATCTCTTCTGTGGCTCTCTGTGAACCGACTGCAGTTCCTCTCGCTCCCTCATTAGCTGCAGCCCCCAAGGAGGGTCTGCCCAGCTTTGTGAGGCTGCGTGGGGGAGCTGGGAACGGAGGGCTGGGTGGCGGCTGCGGACCTGGGTAGTGGGCAGATGCGTGGGAAGTGGGGGGAGGCCTAGGCTGTCCTGCTGTCAGTGAGAAGCCGGACTTGCCCCTACCACGTCATCTTCATTTCAGAGTTTCCCAAACAATGGCACACACAAACCTCAGTGAGCCACTTCCTCACAAAACATTTAACAAGGCTTTGCTATGGGTCTGGTACTCCCAGCAGAATCCGGAATATTGCCAATTCTTGGTCCCCGGACCAAGAATCCTGCCAGCGGACAGCATTTGTTTTGCTCTTAATAGCTTAAACATACGTTTTAACCTAAGTTACTGACAACTTAAAATCAAGAGTTTTCACCTACAAATGATCTAGCTTTTCAGCTTCTTTCACATCCTGAAGGGTGGGGAATATGAGGCTTGTGTGTCAGGCCTGAGGAGCAGGTCCCCCATGGAAGTTTCTCTCCAGTTTCCCTAACTCCCATTGGGCCCATTGTGATGGACTCTAATGTGTCCCCCTAAGTTCATGTTTTGAAGCTCTAACCCCAATGTGACTCTATGCGGAGGCAGGGCCTTTAATTAAGGAGATACTTAGGACCCGTGTCCTTATAAGAGAAGGAAGAGACATCAGAGAGCTCTTTCTCATACACTATGTGTCTACAGAGGAAAAGGAAAGACCTTGACACAGGGAGAGGAAGGCAGTTAGTTATAAGCCAGGAAGAGAGCTCTCACCAGAAACCACTCCTGATGGCACTGTGATCTTAGACTCCCAACTTCCAGAATGATGAGAAAGTGAATTTCTGTTGTTTAAGGCCCCCCACTCTGTGGTATTTTGTTATGAAAGCCCAAGCAGACCGATACATCATGCACCTCACTTTGTGCCTAGCTTCTGTGGGCATTTGAGTTTGAGACCCCTGCTCTGTGCACTTGGGAGTTAAAAGAGAGAATATCCAGCTCTGCTCTTTTGTCTCCTAGTAGAGAAAGTGAAATAGAGAAATAACTTGTAACACGGGACATAATATAAGAGATGCACAAACTGATACCGAGGACAGAACTGCCAACAGCTGGGATGGGAGAATAGAGAAGTCTCCAGCAGGAGGAGGTAGCACGTCAGAAGGTTTTTGAGAGACTGGGAGGATTTCAACAAATGGTGATGGAACACAGGGAGCAGAAAAGGCCAGCAGGCATGAGAGTGGAGGGTGTATCACTAGGTTTGACTACAGTTCAGGGTCCATTGCAGGTGGGGGAAGTGTGATAGGAAATCAGGCCAGAAAAGGAGGGGAGAGTCAGATCATGCCCCTTGAGTGCCATGCCATGGGGTTTGCTTTAATTCTGGAATGAATGAAGAGTACCTCAGAGGATGGAGGAAGGAACTGAGCAGATGAAAGGTATGGTTTAATTAATTAATTAATTAAGCAAATATTTATTGGGAACACCCAAAATGACAGGTACTGCAAATATAGTTGTGGACAAGACAAAACTAGGTCTCTGCCCTTGAGGAGCTGACAGAAATAAACAATCACACATGTAACAATGTCAGGGAGTGACGACTGCTATAAAGAAATATAAGGCAGCATAAGGAGGAATAAGAGGATAGAGTGTAATATGGCAGGTAGCTGCTTTGGATACCCATGGTCAGGGAAGGGATGATATTAGAGCACAATCCTGAATGAAGTGAGAGAATGCATCATGTGGGTATTGAAGAATGTGATTCTAAACGTAAGTACAAAGGCCCTGAGGCAGCAGCATGGCTATGTTCATGGAACAACATAGAGGCCAATGTGGCTGGGATAAGCAATGAGAAGAATGATGGCCATTGAAGTTGAAGTACTCCAGGATCAGTTCTTTTTCTAGGAAAGGAACTCCAGTGCAGTGTGCAAGGCCCATGGAGGACCAGGACGGGAACAGGGGGACCCCTGGGAGCCCGCAGGAATGAAGAGGGTCGGCACCAGGCTGGGGCAATTGAGTTGGAAGTGTGGAGTCATACAGAGTCTAGGAGAAGGGCATATTTGGGACCAGTACTCAAATGAAATCCCCAAACAGAGCTGGCTTTGGGGGAAGATTGGGCTTTGGGGACAGGATGAGATGGGTACTTATCTCCCGGTCTCTGGATCAATCATGTATAATGACAGCTGTCAGAGGAGGAGGAGAACCAAAAGTTCTATAGTCCATAACTGTCCCGGAGAAGCATGAGGGAAGGGATAGGGTTCATCTGTTTCCGCAGCTTAGAAGCCCAGGCACAGGCATTCTCCATGGGGCAGCAAGGAGAACGTGGCTGTTCTTCCTCTAAAAACGTACGACACTAATACTTACTGCTATAGATTTCTGGCAAATGTCCCCAGACCTTCTGGTTTGGTCTAGCCCTACAATGAAATGACTTGTTTTACTACATGGAAATAAAAAGAGTTGAAAGGCAATACAGAGGGAGGGGTTAATGCAGGTCAGAATGTGGGTTGGCTGGTATAGTCGTATAGTTTCTCTTTGGCTTTTTTTTTTCCCCCATTTCCTTTCCTTTTTTTTTTTAGCCTCAGTGAGGAGATGGTAAATAGTCCTCTGAGAACCATATAAAGCTCTGCTTCTAGATTGCAATGGCCAGGGAGCATGGTCATTACCTTTGGCATTCTTCTCTAATTTTTTACCCTTGGTGTTTTTCCTTTTCCTTGCTTGGCTGGGAGAATTATGAGCTCCTTAGGAAAGAATGCTGTGCTTTCTCTGTTGGCCCTGCTGTGGGGCAAACGTTCAAAAAATGTTAAATGTAAATATCTGTGGTAAGAGTGCCCTCTTCTGGTATATCCTCTTTGTCTTTAACTGCCATTCCCCTGACAATGCTGCATTTTTAGGCCATTAAATTGGCAAAGAAGAAAAGCAAAAGGTATTGTTGGGGATACATTAATTTTATCCAATGCTTCTAGAACTTTTTTTCCACAGTCTTAAGCCTTATTTGGCCATGGTATCAATCTTCTAACCCGATCTTTCTTTGGAATTTATACTTAACCTTTTATTAATTTGGAAAAAAGTTAAAAATGGCAGCGAATCAAAGTATGGAAGGGGTGTTAAAATAATTCATTTGATCGCTTTTCTACCTTTGTTTCTATGTTATTTATTGAGGGACAAGCATCTCCTAGGACCTTCAGGATCCCTAATGAGTAATATACACTCCTTGCCTTTGCTGAGTTTGGTGGTGGAAAAGATGGATGAGTAAACGTAAAATTATAACACCAGGTGACCAAAAACTGAGGTGTGAACAATAAAGTGGGTGGTCACAGGGGGCTATGAGTTCATTTCTTTGGTTATTCAAATCCAAAGGTGAAAACAACGAATGTCTCCCTGACCCAGCTTATTTCTCCTGATAATCATATTTCTCTGTGCATTAGACCTCAAGGTTCTATAAACAAATCATAATAGGTTTAATGTATTTCTATGTTACTAATCTCACAGAGTGGTTTTGGATCTGAAAAGGATATATACAAATATACTTAGTTTTCTAATTTTTTTCTTCTATGTTCAAGGGAAAATTTTTTCCTTTTATAACTTGAACATTTGAAGAGACTCTATATCTCTAGCTTCAACAAATTAAATATTGCTTTTAATTGCAGAATACCAGTGTACAATGGAAAAGGTTTTGTGTGGGTTTTTCTAGAAAGCATAGTTTTGATAGGAATTCTTTTCCTTCATATGAAGGGAGAGTCATCTTTAATGAGACCCTCCAAAATTTGTTCTTTGCAAAGGAGAGGCTTGCTCTCATCCTGGTATCTTGTGACATCCTTTGGCTCTAACCCATGATCCTGTATATATGGAGCTGTTAATGTTATCCAGAGTCCCAATGACCTTCACCTTTTTATTTTGTTTTATTTGGAAAATTTGTTAATGCAGTTTTCTGAGTTTTTTCAATGTCTCGAATCTTCTGCATAAGAAAAGCTTTAATTAAAACTGGGAGAAAGAGATGGATGAGGGCGGATGGAGAGAGAATATATTGGTGAATTACATTAGTCCCTCATATCTATCTTTTGACTATAAATGCAAATGAAACATAATGGTGATATGGTAATAATGGTGATATGAAAATCATTGTGGTTATATGAAACATAATAGTGATATTTTAGGGTATACTTGTTACCAGACATAGATGGCATTATTATTTTATTTCTATTTATTTTAGTTATTGAAAATATTTATTTTCAACCACTTAGGATTCCTTTTGCATTTGTGTAAATTTGGTCACCTTTTTCATTTCTTTCTGCATATTGGCTTTAAGTTTCAATTGTGCTTTAAAGAAAAATGTTTCTATCCCTTAAAGTTGAACCCGCAATCTTCCTTTCTCACAGGACAACTATCTCTAGGACTCTTGTTTTGGCTCACTTTGCTTCTGTTGTTCATCTTGCACTCTGTCCAAAAATATCTTCTAAACTCAAGAATTCCTACGGGGATCTTAGAAAAGTTTCCACAATGTCCCTAGGTTATACCCTGAGAAACACTGATTTTTGGCATCTTATTGATGATTTAAAATAAAAACCTCAAGTGGACTTGGAGGAATACAGAAGCTCAAGGTACCTTTGAACCGGCTTGGTCCTGAGCCTTGTCTTGGTGATCCACTACGACTGGAGGCACGAGGGCTGTGCACAAAGGCACATGGTGGGCAACTGAGCCTTTCAGGGCTGATTATCATTTTTTTTTCTCGGTGGGACAGAGGTGCTAAGTCAAAAATAGAAGTGAAAGATGATATTCAAAATGGCAGTGAGAAATAAACAGAGGTGAGGGAAGCAGCACGGCAGGGACAGGGTGAGGGTACTAGAGTTCCATTGGCTCTCCTACTCATGGGCTGTGAGTCCTAGGGCAAGCCACGTTTGTGCTCTGGGCCTCATTTTCCCTACTCTAAAGTGATCAGTGCTTCGTGTAGGAGGTTCAGGGAGGATGAGGAAAAAGAGAGGGGTGAAATACTTGGGGCTTAGGGCCCCCACCCTTGTTTCAACACAAGCAGCTTGGTTTTATTCTATTTTATGTATTTGGCTTTATCATGAGATCTTGGGTGAAGAAAGCAAAAGACTTTTTTTTTTTTTTTAAGATTTTATTTATTTATTCATGAGAGACCCAGAGACATCCGCAGAGGGAGAAGCAGGCTCCCTGCAGGGAGCCTGATGCGGGACTCTATCCCAGGACCCCAGGATCACTGACTGAGCCAAAGGTGGATGCTCAACCACTCAGCCACCTAGGTGCCCCAAGATATTTTAATAAAATAAATTTTACTTATTTATTTGGGAGACAGAGCACAAGCAGGGGGAGGGGCAGGGGGAGAGGGAGAAGCAGACTGAGCAGGGGGCCCTATGCAGGGTGCTGCTCCATTCCAGGACCCTGAGATCATGACCTGAGCCAAAGGCAAACACTTAACCAATTGAGCCTCTCAGGCACCCCAAGAAAGCAAAAGAACTTTGATTCGTCAAAACAAAACAAAACAAAAAACAAAATAAAATAAAATAAACACCTTTTGAAAAACTTTAGACTAGAGGATTTCCAGATTTCCTACTAGCTCTAGATTTCTAGGAGAGTCAGAATGGTGGTGTTGTTTTCCTGCCTAGTGTTAATCCTTCTGATTTTCTTACAGTCATCCTATGACTATGATGACAAAGCCTGAGGCCACCACAGAGAGTTTAGGCATCGAGCTGGTCCAAAGGCAGCTAAACAGAGGTGGAACCTGGTGGCAGTCTTTAATTTCAGGACGAAGGGCTCACCTGTGGCTCTACTGCCTTCCAGGACTTTCAGTTACAGGAGTCAGTAAATTCCCCCCTCCCTTTTTGCTTAACCCGTTTAGAATTGAGTTTTCTTGTCACTTGCAACCAAAAGAATCTAATTGGATCAGACAGTGTTTAAAAGATAGTCAACAAATATTTATTGAAATGTCATAGAGGACCAAACTGTAAATGCTTGGATACAATCAAGGAACTATTTCTGTCAGCATAAACCTGAACATGCTGTCCTCTGTGTATGGGAATCAGTCCTGATTTACTATCAATAGGGCATTTTCTTTGACTTGTTTATTTAACCAATGATAAAAACTCTTAGGAAGCAATTAAGTGGATGGTTTTGGTCTCACTGACATGTTTAGACCACCTGAACTCACGTGGAGGTGGATAAATCGACCAAATGTGAAATCAGTAACAGCAGATAATTGCAAAATTACAAAGCATATTGAAGCACTCTCCCATACCGCTTTGTGAGAGTGTACATTATAACAACTTTTTTTAAAATTTTTATTTATTTATGATAGTCACACATGCAGAGAGAGAGAGGCAGAGACACAGGCAGAGAGAGAAGCAGGCTCCATGCACCGGGAGCCTGACGTGGGATTCGATCCCGGGTCTCCAGGATCGCGCCCTGGGCCAAAGGCAGGCGCCAAAACGCTGCGCCACCCAGGGATCCCTATAACAACTTTTTTAAGGGCAATTTGACAATATTACCAAAAGCCTTAGAACTGTGGGATTTGGCCAGCCCACTTCTGGAAATTGATCCTTCTGTGGATATACAGAAAATCTTAGATACAGAGATGTCCATTACTACACTGATTACAAATGTATGAACACATAGACACACACACACACACACAGTTACGGGTAGAACTGTGTCTCTCCCTGCCCCCTGCCCCATGCAGATGTTCTAACTTTCAGTACTTCAGAATGTGACTGTATTTGGAGGTAGAGCCTTTACAGAGTAAACTGAAATAAAAATGAGGTCACATAACTGGGTTCTAATCCAGGTGGTGTCCTTATAAGAAGAGGTGATTAGAACACAGACACACACAGAGGGCAGATCAGATGCAGACACTAGAGGAAGACAGCCGCATCTACACACCAAGGAGAGAGGCCTTAGGAGAAACAAACCCCCTCTGACACCTTGATCTCAGACTTCTGGCCCCTAGAACCTGGAGGAAATTAACTTCTGTTGGTTAAGCTACCCAGTCTGTGGTACTCTGTTATGGTAGGCCAACCGAACCAGCACCTGCACCTGCACCTGCACACACACACACACACACACACACACACACACACACACAGAGGAAACATTATTATTTTGGGCAGTATGGGACTAGTTAAATATGTGTGGCTCATCTGCACAACCGAACCCCATTATTTCCTTTTAAAACGACACATACGAATACTGTCACAAACAACTCTTGCTGATATAGTATTAGGTAGAATAGATTCTCAAACCTTATGTATAGTAAATTCCTATATTTGTAAAAAACCATCTGTGTATATATACAATGAATATTAATTTGGTCTAAGAAATAATACAGTCCTTTCTTTGTTCAGGAAAGTCAAAAAAAATGGCTCTACTAGCAGCTGGATCATGATGTTGCCAAGTGGAAATTAACAATGTTTAAAGAACATAAACAATGCTGTACAAGGCCATTCTGATCATGTTTGGAACAAGATAAAGACAAAGCTACTCTATAACCTAAAATATCTTTTTTTAACACTGATGACTGCTACTCTCTTTTTAAACTGATGACAACTGTCCCCCACTTCAATTTTTTCCTTTCAAGGTGAAAATTAAGATAGTTGTCACCAAATTCCCCTTCTTTTTTGACAAATCCGGTCCAGATTTGATCCCTGCTGCCCTAATGTCTCCTTAAACATATACATAAAAAGCCCAAATTTCCTAATAGGCCCCTCTCAATTCCCAGTCAATGGGTTTTAACAGTTCTACATGACATAAATTTGGCCCATTCCCACTCACTAGAACTGTCTGGAAATTCCATCTCCGTTGACTACGACATGGTGTACAGCAAACAGAGAGGCTATGACTGTTCAGGTCTCTGTGGGAGCCATTCAGGTGCTCATTATCCTTTTTCTAATAAGTTAGCTTCATTTCCTTCACCAAACTGGGTAAAAGGATTTTACAGTGTAGGATTAAGGCCAAAAATCTGGGGTTCAGTCCTCCTTCTGCAGAAGCCAAGTCACTACCTGAGGGCTGCCTCAGGGTGGGGCATGGGTCTTTCCGAGAAAGTGGGTTTGCAGAACCCACTGCCACTGGCCTCATCCCTAGGGAACCTCCTGTCCTGGTTCAGACCTCCTCCACTCAGGGCCAGAAGCCTTAGCCTTCTAGTGCCTCCTAGCTTCCATTTCTAGCTCTACAACTGAGGTGTATCAAGTGCTGAGGCTAGGAACCTCAGGCTCAGAACACAGAGCTGGCTTGGAAATGAATGAGAATAAAGCACCGTTTTTGCCAGTGAGTCCAGTGCTCATCAACCTATGAATAATATCCTGGCACACATTCTAGGAAGGGTTCTGAATCTGTATCCTAAAGGGTTAAAAGCATCTCTATGATTGTTATAGAGCTTTAAAAATGTTTATGTATATTAATTACTTTCTCTAATTTTCCTCACATGAACATTTTTCAAAGTAAGAAAAAAATGTCATTTATTTTTTAACTAACGAAAGGGAAAAGCAGAGAAGAAGAAGGGACGAAGAGAAAGGAAGAAACCAGGGCCTGCTGCCATGGTGGTACAGGTGTGGCAGTCCAACATGAGTACAGGACAGACCTGGAGGGTGGTATTCTCTGGAATTCTGGAGTCAAAGAATCAACGTTTTGGCTCTGATTTGTACTTGTGAGAATATTTTCAGTGGCCTTTTACCCTCTATTTATCAATGAATACAAGGTAGCCCCATGGAGGTAGTAGAGGGTAATGGGAGTTCCCTACTGGAGAGAAATGTCTTTTGAAGGGGAAATGGCATGATGGGTTTTACTCCTGGTTTAGAATTGCTGATACCTGGATCAATCTCCAGTGATTTTATTGGTTACTGATTAAAGAAAAGAAGGAGGGGAGGAGGTGAAGAATGGAACAATACAAAATTCTCCTATTCATAATTTTCTTTAGGGCCCTCTTTGAAAGGAAAGGTGGGACCAGAAATTATTTCTTTCCATCAGTGTTTTCTCAGGTATGGTAGGTGAACCCCACTGGCACACAAACCTGCATATTGCTACAGGGAAAAGCATTTTAAAACAGTTTTTCGTGATATATATTTATTACATTGTGTACTAGAAAAAATATACATTAAATTCATGATTTTATCATAGTGATAAAACTTAAAAAAATGAAATCCATTTTTTTTAACAAAAGTTCAAGCCAATTGATATGCACATATTAGGTATTAATATTTAATTAATATTTAGTAGGTAAACTGCAGAGTTGGTGGTACATGGATAGGGCAAAAATCAAGACAGTATGCATGTCCTTAGACTGGGAAATACTGGCAAAGGTTGCTTTACCAGACCTTTCTGAAAGAGGTGAGCCTTGGGCAGTGATTCAGAGCAGTGTTTCCAAACATGGGACTGAAAATATGTGGGGCTGGCTGAGAGCTTGTGGAAAAAGAGATTCCAGGTCTCTGCCCAGAGATTTTAGTTCAGGAGGTCTGGGATGGGGCCCAGGACTGTGTCTTTTCATGAAGCTTTCCTGGTGGTGCTGGTGAAGCTGTTTGGGAATCTCGGAGAAGGGAGCGGTCCCTTCTTCGGGCCCGGAAGAGCAGTAGTTCTTCAAGATAATTAAACTTATTTTAAGTATTTGCTGGCTGTGAATCCTATTCACTGCTGTTGACTGTCATCAGCACGGCTTTGTAAACTTTTAATTTTTAAACTGTGCCTCTGGGTCTCAGCATTGAGAGTGTGTGTGAAAATTAAAATACACACAAGTGAGCACACTGTACCCCTGCCAAAAACACATTTTAATCTGATGCAACCAATTACACAAACAGGAGTGAATTATGCCATTAGGCTCAACAAGGCTGCCAGAGCAAACCGACTGCGTGGTGCAGACCAGGCATGGGAGTAATAAAGTGCACGCTCCTAGTGGAAAGGAGACGCTCGAGTGGGAGCTGTTTCACGGCAAATTGATGTTTACTCAGTGAGTTTCAGAGGAATCATTGTGAGGCAGCTGGGAGGGAGGCTCTGGGTGGGAGCACTCTGGGATGGGGAGCTGGCCTTGGGGTCCCTGCAAGGGGGGAAGGCGAGTGAGGGGAGCACACAAGAGGAGGGATTAAAAACTGAACCGCAGCAAAGAGGCTGAGGGGATGGAAGACTAAGAGAAAGCAGGTAGCACCAGGCACAGAGACTCTACTGAAGGGCTGATAAAGTCCTTCTCCAGAATATTATCCCGGAGGCCATGTAGGGAGTAGAGTTAATTCTTTTATAAAATCATTAAGAGCAAATACACGTCGGGACGCCTGGGCGGCTCAGCAGGTTAAGTGATTGATTGATTTAGGCTCAGGTTCTGATCTCAGGGTTGTGACATCGAGCCCTGCATCAGCTCTGTGCTCAGCAGGGAATCTGCTTGGGATTCTCTGTCTCTCTCCCTCTGCCTCCGTCCCCTCTCCCTGCTCCCATGGGCATCCTCTCTCTCTAAAATAAATCAAAAAAGATTTTTTTTAAAAGGTGCAAATACACATCTATGTAGTACAGCAGTGAGTATCTTGAATTTCTTGTAGCAGTCGTTAGTTCAAGGGCTCTGTTTTAGGGTCCAACTGGGTCTCAGGTCATATACCCTGATTTTAGGGTCAGAAAAAATGGGAAAAGGATCTGGGGTTAGAAGCCCGAGAGGGCATCCAGGTGGCCTAGCTCCAGTGTTGGGACATATGAATTGCAGAAGCTCATAGACTGCGGGCAAGAGCGGATTCCTGGACCCCACGCAAAGGCCAGGCCATTCAGCAGGGTTTCCAGAAGTAGTAGCCACTGCTGTTCACTTGCTTCCAATCCAGAAAGTCCTACTCACAGATTCCTGGTCAAATTATTCTCTTTGTCTAATGAAAGCTTTCATGTCATGCTCAAGAAACTTGGGACAAAGATTGGTCTTCCTTCTTTCACTGTTGCCTCTCTCTATCAGGTTCTTCATACACACAAACTTTCAAGACTAGCTCCAGTCTTTCAGTCCCCTTTTTGCAGTTGTT